>NC_045785.1:44981212-46241926 GCF_009873245.2 Balaenoptera musculus | reverse complement strand
GGGGAAGCGTGCAGTTACCTAGTTGCTCTCAGGTAGTTACCACCACCGCCCGGCGCCAGGGAGCGGGTGTTTCTGCCTGACCGTGCCCTCCGCCACATCTGAGGCTGCTGTCTCTACCGCCTTGGTGGTGTGGAGGATTGGATTAGGTCGTGCCTTTGCAGCGGGCAGTGTAGCATCCCAGTGTAACACTGGGTGTGCCAAATATGATGGACGTGTCTGATAAACCTTAAAGCTGCTGTCATCATCATCATCATCATAGAAGAAGAAGGAAGGAAGCAGGACCTTTTCAGCCTCACATGCTTTTGGGAGGACTGAGTAATAAGTAAACGTTGGGAGGGAAGAGGAGAGGAAAGTGAAAGGATGGAAATACCAGGTGCACAGGGGGATTAGGAGGTGCTGTGTTGACTCAGAACTTTTAATTTGTGTCTTATTCTGAGACATTGAAGGGGTGCCAGGGAGAACTACTCCTGGGTGAACAGAACTTATAAAATTTTAGGTTCTTTGCTTGTATATCTCTTGAAGTCTGAATTTACATTTATACAGATACTCATCTTAGGGGAAGAAAGGAAGAAGAAAGAGGAAAAAATCCACTTTCCGTGTTCAAGGGTCTTGTTTTCCTTTTTCTCCTCCTTCCTCCCTCACAAGGGCCTGTGTGTGCTGACGCTGTCAGGAGACTTGAACTGACATCTTGGAGTAATTTTTTTCTTGGACAGTAGGTGGGACCATGTTGGGAAGGTTGGGTTATAGAAATCTATCTTGCTTTTTCACACCACGTTTCTCTTTATGTTAGGATTTTCTTGTTGGAGTGCAATGTGAGAGAAGTACGTGTCGCTGTGGCCACCATCCTGGAGAAAACCCTAGACAGTGCCTTGCTTTATCAGGATAAGGTCAGTCTTGTTTTCTAAATGTTATTTACACGTTCTGTTTTTACCAAATGTTTTAAAGTGCACATAATAAGAAAGAAAGCCTAGGGTTAGAGTCTGGTAATTAGCCACATAAAATGCACGTTCTGTGCACAGACTTCCTGATAATGCCAGGCTAGAAGGCATTCTTGTCCTCTCCTCCTCAGATCCCAGATGTCAGGGTAGGCTAGGAATTCAGATCTGCTTTGGTCTGCGTCAGGATTTTCTCTCTAGAGCACTTCCTTCTCAGAGTCTTCTCTCGGGAGTTTGTGTTCGATCTCTGCGTTAAGACCAACCTGAGTCTAGAGTCTCTAGTCTAGACCGACAGTCATTTTGAGCCACCCCTGGCTTTGTCTCTTCCCTCCTAAGTTATTTTCATGACCCGAACCTTCATTTGGCAGCCGGACCAAATAGTGCCATCCATCCAGGGGCATTGGCCACAATAGTTCCTTCTTTGATCTCCGTTATTCCCTAATCCTTGTTCCTGTTCTTCTGAATTTCTTCTTCTTCTTAACCATGTTTCCTGTAACATATTTTCTTCTGGTTCACAATTCCACATATGCTAAAACAAACCATGGTATTTATTACCATCCTCAATCCCCCCAAATTTTAAGTCTTAGGGACATAAATGACATGAGTCTAATTATTCAGTCTGTTATTAAGTCCTAGCAAATACAGCAGTTACTTCCCAAGTTTGCTGTTTCAAACAGCTGACACTACATGGAAAACTTTGAAAAATGTTGTTTTCAGAACGAATTGGCTCCTTGTAAACTCCTTATAAATTGGCTTGAGGCAGTGTCTCAATGAACTGAATGCAAATTCTAGGAATTGCTGCTTCAGATTCAGATGTTGGCTTTACTGTTCAACCCTGAGCAAGTCCTTTAAAGAGCCCCTTGATCCACACCCAGTGCCTGGCACCCAGGCACTTAGTTCCTTCAACAGTCCTGAGCCGGGGCGCACCATTAGACCAGACATGCTCAGGAGCTCTGCTCAATCCAGGATGGAGAAGGAGGTCAAATATACTCTTCAGGGAGGATCTAGAGGAAGACTGTCCCTCTCAGTTCCAGGAATCCTAAGGAAGTAGAGGTTTACTCTAAGGCATTGGCTTTCGATCAGCTTAAACAGCAGAACCATTTTTGGTAAAACCTTATTTACCTGGTTGCAGAATATTTAAAAATAGGTCATTGGGAGCAGCCTAGGACAGTTTGGATACCGTTGCTCTGAAGTACCCCTGTGGAAGTTTTCTAAGATATTTAACATAAGGACCTTCTTACTCTCCTCCTTCCTCCCACGTACAAACCCAGACAAAGGATAAAGGCAGAATTAGCGTAGTCTCCCTACAGCTGGGGTCAGGCCATAGCGCATCATCCCACCAACCTCTAAAGGCAGGGCTGCGGTGGGGAGAAAGGGAAGGGAGTGGTGGAGGACATAAACCATTTGCCTCAGTAAATCCTACTTGATATCCAGCTGATGTATTTTATGTCTATTTTTACCCCATAATGGAAATGGTACCTCTTGCTACCCACTTTATATTGTGAAGTACTTTGAAATGAAGTGCTACATAAATGGTAGATTTTACTGTATATAACAAGTGTGACAGGATGGATGGGAGTATTTCAAAAGTCTGTGAGAACCATCTCCAGAGGAAATGAACTGATAAAGAGTAGTAAGGCTGGTCTGAATTCTCAGATCACACATGAATTTCTAGGGACTTGTCCAAAAACAGTTGGGGTGGGAGGGAAAGAAGAAGCAATGTGATGACCAAAATGGTTTCTAAACAAATAAAATGTTTTTCAAAGCTTTCCATGAGGCGTCAGCGGGCTTTCAAGTAAGTTCACAGTTGAGTCGATATTACCGTTGTCATTCTGTCAGGCTGTTGCTCTCCATTTGCTCCATTGGCTTGGTTTCTAGCCCCTATGCCTGTGTCTGTGTTTTTTATTCTTTGCATCTGTGATTATGTGAAGAAGTAGCATAGTGGAGGGAGGGATTCAGAAATATGTTACCTCTAAACCCCCTGCCTTTTAAGAGACAGAAAGAAATGGGCTCTGCAAAAAATGTGACAATTAGGCAGTAGAACCGTGCCTTGAGTCTGAAAGCTAGGAAACAAAACTAGGCTTTTCTTTTAATTATTTCTACAGTTCCACCAGTCTTCCCTGGAAGATCAAATTGATAATTCTGTTTTTGCTCTCCAAAGCATAAATCCATCTGAATCTGAGACTGGATTGTATCAATCAGACTTTCCTTTTGTTCTCATGGTGATTTACTTCAGATTAATCCTGTTACAGATGTCTGTCTTATACTCTTTTTCTTTATGTAATTTCATCTTTCCTCTAATCAGTTAAAGAGCCTTCATCAGTTACTGGAGGTACTACTTGCTCTGTTGGATAAAGATGTTCCCGAAAATTGTAAAAACTGTGCTCAGTACTTTTTCCTGTTCAACACTTTTGTACAAAAGGTAAATGATTTTTTTCCTAATATAGCAGATTGATAGTCTAAAGGAATTTTATATGTGCAAAAAATTCAGACTGGTCAATATAGGATCTATATGATATGGTTTTATGAGTGTTTCTTCTTAAAAATCTTAATTCGTGCATTATATTACTTGCAAGAATTCCAGTGTATGTAGGGATCGTTACTTACTGTTGGAGTAGAAGTCTGCATTGAGACTAGGGGCCGTTGTGCAGCACTGCAGGGCTGTTAGATTTTTAACAAGTACTTTCTCTATGTAAATTATACCATTTAAAAACTTACCACTTAAAACTTCTCATTTAACTGTATTTTTGGAATAGATCTCTGTCTGGATAGGAATATAATTTGTCATTCTCAATATCTCGTGACAGCAAGGAATTAGGGCCGGAGATCTTCTTCTGAAGCATTCAGCTCTGCGACACATGATCAGCTTTCTCCTAGGGGCCAACCGGCAGAACAGTCAGGTAATGCCTACTTTTATATATCCCAGCGAAGTGGCCACAGTTTTGGAAGCCACAGTGTTTCTCTTTGTAGGGAATAAATATTAATTTCATCAGAGTCCAGGTATAAGTACTACATAGCCTTTAGAATTCTTTGGAGTTCAGTTATTTTTACAGCCTCCTCATAGAATTTATTCTAAATGCTGTAACCAATGGGAATGACTAACTAGGATATCACTCAAAATGCTAAGTGCTGAGTGACCTAGGAGGAAAGATGGGTTCTGCCTGGGGGATTCGAAAGCATTCAAGAAATAGTGGCATTGGGTCCTCCACTTGCTCTCTGGGGCTGTGAGCAAGGCTGTGTTGGTGGGCGTGCTTACACGGGATGCTGGTCACAGGCCAGGATTCAGATGTGAAGTCGAACCATTACACGCCGAACGATGTTGCTGCAGATGTAATACTCATATTCGGAAAATGAAAGGGAAGTGGTTTTGTGATAATAGGGTCAGATATATCAAAAAATGACTCTCCTGTTTGAAGTTCCTATATTGGTGTGTTTCTCCAATCATTGTATTTCTTCTGTTTGATAGATTTAAAATGCACAAAATGTGAACATGCTGTAATGATAAATACTGTTTATGGAACTGGTTACTTTTCATGCTGTACCTCTGAAACTCACAATTCAGTAAAACAGGCAGTTTCCTCCCCATTCTCAGGCAAGAATTACAGCTCAGAAAAGTTGTGACTTGTGACAACTTGTGACAACCTTGACAAGGTCACAGGGCTAAAGCTCTGGTTTCCCCTGTATGTGATGCATTGCCTAGGGAAGCTTTCCTTTCTTTATTAAGGGAGACAGACTTGCTACTTAGGCCTCCTCTCAGCCTCCTGTCATACCACCTTGCCGCTGTGACTCTTTAGTGTTAAAGAAACAAGTACTGACATGCTCTGTGTGTTGATGTTATGTTGAGATTTACAGTATCTATTTTTTCACTTCAAGCTTTTCCTTATCAGGGACTCCATTGACACTGGCGATTGACTTAAATTCATTGTAATTTAAATAAGATTTAATTAATGGTGTTATGTTGTATGATTAATATTGTTTTGCATTTATGGAGCACACGAGTTTGAAAACATTCTACCTTTCATGTTTCATTTGGTCCTCACAACCACGAAGTGGGCGGAACAGGTAGGTTATCTCTGTCTTTACACAAAGAAGTCAGGTAGAGAACTCGCCCACATCCGTGTGGTGCAGCGAGTGGCAGAGGAGAGCCAGGCCTGCAGACCTCCAGCCCCACAGGCTTTCCCCACTGTACTGGGTGCAGGAAAATTACCTGGCACAGGGTGAGCGCTCAGTACCTGAATTGAATACATAAATGGATTTGTTTTAGAATACAAGTTAATATACATCTACGTTAAGCCACTCTTAAGCTGGCTTAAAACCCATGACTTTTTTGGACTTTGACCTGTCCTACTGTCAAACATTGAGAAAGAATGTGGCTCAAAGTATCATGAACCCGCACACCCTTCTAACCAAAGCACTAACATCCACTTTATTTTCTCTGACAACAGATACGTCGATGGAGTTCGGCACAAGCACGAGAATTTGGGAACCTTCACAATACAGTGGCGTTGCTTGTCTTGCACTCAGATGTCTCTTCCCAAAGGAACGTTGGTAAGCTTTAACCTGTCTTTAATACATCAGGAAAACAGAGAGATGGTGAGTTTGTCAGTAACACGTGGAGAGTAACAACGTTGGCAGTTAAATGGGTGTTACTTGTTTCTCATTTGGCTATTTGATATTTGAGGAACACTTAAAGTTTTTTGTTTCAATCCACGTTAAACTTCACCTTATTTTACTAGTTTGTCACAAGAGCAAGCCAGTCATTTCTTTGGGGTGGGATATAGAAGTATTTAACAACACTCTAGGGATAAAGGTACATTTCTGCACTGTTTCTAGGCCTTGTCGTGACAGCAACAGTAACAGTGATAATACAGGAAAGCAGCTGAGAAGTAGTCAGTGTTTTCTGTGTGCTGTGCCTTTCCGTGGGGCTCGCAGTTTGTTGTGTTGAATCCCCTCAGCAAACCTGTGAGGGCAGTTCCCCTCCTGTGTGCGCAGAAGCTGAGATAGGGAGAGGTCTAGTAGCCCCTGAAAGTCTCACCGCTAGTCAGGGGCGTGGCAGCCAGTGTGGAATGCAAGCCTCTGACCCCCGAGCCTGTGGTAGGGTTTTCATGTCATCTGACCAGGAAACTAGATTAAAATCACAGGGCGTCCCTCTGATCTGGAAATGCCGTTGGCTGTCTGAAGGGACGTTGGGAGCGCTCAGACGGTCGTGAGCTAGAGCGTGCTTCCTAAACTCTGACTCGCCCATCTACAGAGGCAAAGCTGCCGCATTCATGAGTTAGAAGAGTTTGCAAAAGAAAATGAGAGTGAGAGTCCTTGCTTTTCTAGCATGTGGGGTAACCCCTTCCACGTGGGTTGATTCTGCTCAGCACAGGTGGTGTTGGCCATTGGGCAACAGAAGTGCCTTGTCCACGGTCTCTTCAGAGGCACTTTGGGCATTTTTTTTTTTCATGCACTTTGTATATTTTAACTTCTTCGGAAGATTGTCTTGGGTGGAATCACCAGGAGGCTAGAGATCTTGCACCTACATCCTGGGCATACATTGAAAGAGAGGGGTAAGTGTTTTCTCCCATCTCATGTCTGTGAGGGAACAGTTGTAGGTGCTCAGTGGTTGCATGTGTGAATCTTGAGGGGATCGCTTTGCCTTGTAGAGTCGATTTCATGTGATAATATCCAGTAAAGTGGGTTTTTCTTTGGTCCCCTAAAGCTCCGGGTGTATTTAAACAACGGCCGCCTATTAGCATTGCCCCCTCGAGTCCTCTGCTGCCCCTCCACGAGGAAGTCGAAGCCCTGTTGTTCTTGTCTGAAGGGAAACCTTACCTGTTAGAGGTATGTACTTGTTCTGCTAAAGCCATTTTCTTTTCGTTTCAGCTGTTTTCTTCTTTTTGAGGAAAAATGCCTTTTGTTATAAGTTGTATTTTGTATGTTGCTCTGATGAAGGGGAGTATTGTTAAGAGAAGTGATTATTTCAAATAATTTTATTTCCTATATGTGTGTCAGGAAGAAATAAGGACTAAATAGTCTTAGTCCTCTCTGCAACTAAGAATTGGGCCTCAAGATCCAGCCCAGCTAATGACCCCTCCAGGTCCCAGGAGCTAGGTACATGGCACCTCCCCAGTCAACAGTCATTCAGTTTATTATCAGAGGGTTTATTCCCAATCTCTTGTATGTGTCCCTGGTCCTGGAACACTACAGCTCTGAAGCACATGGGTTTCTCAACCTCAGGAGTGTGGAAATGGGCTGCTCACAACCCCCCACTGTGGCCCATCCACAACGAGTCCCTTCCCCTTCCACCTAGAGCTACCCCTCTTGAGAACGTCATCTTCCAGTCCTTCTTTCATAACTTGATTTACATAAGTATGACTCTGTGAGCATAATCATACTGGTTTTTAATTACATCAACAGTGCTGTGCTATATATCTCCTTTTTTTTTTTTTTTTTAAGCTTTTCATTGTGTATTTTTTTTTTGGATCTATCGGTGGTTATTTTAATGGGGGAGGGAGGTTTACCTTTAAAAATCTGATGAAAGTGACTCCCGAGAGAAAGGTGCACATTTGCACAAATTGTGTTAACTCTCAAGACAGACTCAGACTCTTTTGAGGCAATGTTGATGATCATAAATCTGAGCAAATTTCAGTGAAAGTCGGAAACAGCACATCAACAGTAAACTGTGACGGAAGAAAGGCCGACTCCTCTTCTGCCCTCCCGCTAGGTAATGTTTGCTCTGCGAGAGCTGACGGGCTCACTGCTGGCGCTCATTGAGATGGTGGTGTACTGCTGTTTCTGTAACGAGCATTTCTCCTTCACCATGCTGCATTTCATTAAGGTAGGACCTCGGGAAGCCCGATGATAGCCTGAGAGCCTGTGGGTGAGACACGAGGAAAGCATTCCTTTGGCTCCCAGGCACTGTGTTTCTTTTAATAACCTTAATTGTTTTTCCTAATCATAAAAATAGTATATACTTACTGGTTTTTTTTTTAAATGAAGAATAAAAAAGAATTCAAAATCTTACCATTTACACTATTCTCATACATTTCCCTTTTATTTTCTATGTATGTATTTTAACATAATTGGGATTTTATTGTCTTTATGATTTTGTGTCCTTTTTTTCACTTGACATTTATAAGTATTTTCCATATCATTAAAAGTTATCTGAGTATATTTCATTCTCTCATGTACCATAATTTACTTAGCCATTCCCTTCCTAGTGATGCATATTTGCATTGGGTTCAATTCTTAACTATTAAGAATAATACTTTATAGTTAATGATAATGCTGTGGTGACCATTATTGTGTAAAATGGTTTTACAGTTTTAGATTATTTCCCCAGGCAGCATCTAAAATATCAAAACTAGATTGATTTTTGTCACCTTCTGAAATAGTGATGTATGTAGTTCATTTATGAAGCTCTGATCAGTGTGTAGTAATTATTTATGTTGCACTTATTAGATGCCAAGCACTGTTCCAAGAATATTACCTATTTAACTCACTTAATTCTCAAGTACATAAGTCCTTTGAGGTAGATATGTTTTTATCACCATTCTGCAATTGAAGAAACTGAGGCACAGGGTCACACAACCAGTAAGTGGCAGAGTGGGAGTTTGAACATCAGCAGTGTGGTTCCAGGGCTGTGCTCTTAACCATATTGTTTACTACCTTGCTGGGGATTATTAGAAAAACCTTTACGCCTACACCTAGCATTTTTATTTGTTTTTAATCTTTAATTTTTAATTACATGGATAATATATAACTGCATTCTCTTGGTGAAAAACTAAAACGTGCAAACAAGGCCAAAGTCCACCTTGACCGCCACCGGCCAGGCTCATCCCCTCTCCACCCTACCCCACGGATCCGTAGTGTCACATTGTATATGTCTTTCCAGGCCTCATTCACTTACTTAGTACCGTACCTGGCACCTTGCAAGTGCGGTGTGGTAATGCAGTATCCTTTCCTACTACACACATGTATAAGGTTACTAAAATGCACAGGAGTGTGAGTTTTCTGAACCTTGCTTTCTTCACTTAGTGTATCTTGGCAGATTTTTCCACTTCCTACGCTGAATTTTGTTATATATTTCACTCCTAGCATGCTGATCTCAGAACACTCGCATTTGCATTCTCATAGCTACTCCAGCATGTTCAACAAAATAGGATATGTATAAGTGAAATATAGGTACAAATTTAGGCCTGTTTAGTGACTGAAAATTATCTCCCTTCCTTTCTGCTTTTTTTCCTGTCTCCTTCCTAATTTCATAGTAAAATATCAAGGAGGGTTACATGTGGGAGGACCGTAGAGGTTGTTTGTTTCAGTCCCCAGATTTAGCATTTGAGGAACTGAGACGCAGAGAAGGGAACGACTTGCCCAAGATCAGCCAGGAGGTGGCAGAACTAGGGCTGGAATCCAGCACTGTTGGTTGCCACTCCAGTGTGCTTTCCACTGAAGACTTACTGGAATCTTTATGCTTTTAAAAAATATTTCAGAACCAACTAGAAACAGCTCCACCTCATGAGTTAAAGAATACGTTCCAACTACTTCATGAGATGTTGGTAAGTCATAAATGTTCTAATTCACTTGCATTTAGGTATTTACTAGTCAACATGTGTTCATGAATAAAAACTGTGTCCTTGGGTTGCCTGTGCGTTCCTTTGGTCTGCACTCACTGAGTCCTCTTCATATCAGCCACTTTTCATGCATTACTGATTTAGAAGTGAGCGATGATAAACTGCCTCATAGGCACTTGCAGTTTAGTGAGGGAGCCAGACAAGTACACAGGCAATCACAGTGCAGAGAGCAAAGGCCTCACCATGGACAGGAAACTGTGATCAGCTCAGATGTGATCTTGTGTGACCCTGTGACCGGCAGAGGTGAACAGCTGGCTCTACAGTTCACTCGAATCTGAGACACCACTGACTGTCTGTGTACTACTGAAAATATCTTCATGAGCCAAAAAACTGAAATGTAATCCACTGTAGGGTGCATCCCAATTTCAGAAATATGAAAAGCAGGGGCTAAAATTCAGTTGTAATCAGTGAAATATAGTTTTATTAGAAGCTGAACTTAGAGAGGTGGAGTGAGCTGCCCAAGGCCATTGTTCAGTAAGTGACAGAGCCAGGATCTGAGCCAAGCGACTGGGCCTGGATCCCATGCTCTCCACCAAACCCCTGGTTTGCTCAGTGAATTGTAGAGGTAGAGCCTTCTAGAAGGAGTGGGAACTCGTAGGGCTTGGGGAAGAAGCCCAAAGCAGACCAGGAAAGGCTTCAGGTACCAGTGCGTGTGGACTTTTCCCTGTAGGTCAGTGGTGACACTCTGGTGGCCAAGTTCCGCCTACATGTCTATTTAAGTTGGCGCAAATTGTCTTGTTTTTTACTTTCTGGATCCCAGCCTGTCTTGAGGAATCAGGTAATCTGGCCACACTGGCTCCGTTTCCTCCACACCCCGTCACCTAGAACAGCCGCGGCGCACCCCCTCGATGAGGCTTGTGGTCTCCCGTTCCCCAGTGTCCTCACCACTCCTCTTGTCTGCCGCATGGCTCATGTCTTGTCGTCTTGGGCTCTGTAGACATTTAAGTTAGCAACTTCTGCCATCGGTGATGGGCACCATGGAAGGGTTTGAAGCAGGAAAGCAATGTGACCTGATTTATGTCTTAGAAAGATTCCCCCGGCAGTTGTCTTGAAGGATGGACTAAAGAAGGAGGCAAGGTTGGAACTGGAAGACCACATAGGAGTCTGTGGCAATAATCTGAGTGTGAAATAACACGGCGTGTACTAAGGAGAGACAGGAGTAGAGGGAGCAAAGGCCAGAACAGTAGGTGTTTAGAAAGAGAATCAGTAGAATTTGGTGACTGACCGTGAGCCAGTGAGAGACTAGCCCAGGGGCTTTTTAAAGAGAGGCTGTGGTGGGCAGGGGGTGGGGGTGGCTGGGTTCCCTTTAGGTCCCTTAGGCCTTGGCACAGGGTAGGCATTTAATAAACACTTTTGAATATGGCAGTACCTCATGGGTGCCATTTCTAAGAAGTCTGTCTTTCTGGTCTTTACCACCTTCTGGTCCTAGTGCTTTTGGAAGATTGTTGCTCCTTGGGGTGGGACTGCGTATTGTTCACCTGCTCAACAACAGACCCATTTAGTTTACTGCACCATGCCCGGTTCAGTGCCCGGGCATTAGAAGTACAGCGAGAGTAAGATATAGATCCGGCCCTGTTTGGCGTGGCGTAAACCTCCACATCAACTTGTAGAGCATGTGTTATATCAAAACTTTGACACGTTTTTTTGTAAACCATAAACCTCTTATCCTTGGGATCATGAAATACGCGTCCATATAACCCACAGAGAACTCTAGATGTTATCGGTAAGAACACGTATTAGGAAATGAGTGTATCTTCAAATATCACTTACGTAATAGTTTTTCATGTTTAGTTTAAAATTTAATATATTGTTGAGAAATACGGCAACGACTTGATATTTGTTTGTATTTGGTTTTGTTATGTTAGAAACTATAATCTCTTGAATTATTTTTTTTTTAAAGGCACCAGTGGCTGTAACCCAAGTTCCTTCTTTCATTTACCAGCCTTTGTTTCCTACTTCTCCCAGGTCATTGAGGATCCCATACAGGTGGAGCGAGTCAAATTTGTGTTTGAGACAGAAAATGGATTACTAGGCAAGTATGGCTGCCTTACGAAGAAGTGTCTGCAGTAAATGTGCAGAGAGCTCATCGTTCCAGCCAGTCTCTCCTCCCCGGGGCTGCCCCACACGCTCTGCCTGGCGTGGATCAGTGAGGAAGCCCCGAGAAGTCTGGTCAGGGCTGTTGGGCTCCCTCATTCTAGTCAGGAGAATTAGAGCCAGAGGATCTTATCGCCCTGGACACTCTCCTGCTTTTAGTAAGACACAGTTTGAGGTCCTTTTACTGGGTCAGGTAAGATTTGGGGGTGCTGTGACTTTCTTCAACAAGCTAAAGTTTGTCCACTTAAGCAAGAAATCTTTCATCCCACTCTGTAGCCATTGAGGAGGAAAAAACTAAAACCTTAGACGCAGGATATTGTCAAGCTCATGAAATGTAATTTTTTTTTTTTTTTTTACTTGTGGTATGAATGTACCCAAATTTCTATTGTCTATTCATAAAAGTTTTTTGACAGAGTTTTCTTTTTCAGAAGGCTAAAGTGGCTTTAATGAGCTATTTCTTAGGAAGAGTTTAGTTAAAAATAGTCTTATCCAACTCCCACCATCCACCTGTATTTCCAGTTAACTTGAGTCATTTTAGATTTTGCTACGTATTAAGAGAAGTTTTAGGATCTCTTTTTTTTTTTTTTTTTTTTTTTCACACACACACACTGTATTTTATTTTTACAAGAGATAAATAGACTGACACCAAGCATTGTACATGGATGACCACAACAAAAGCAACAATGATTGCAATTACCAAACATGAAACACACTCATACTATGTCATAATATTGACATTCAGTCCAGTAATCCTCCACTGTAACAGCTCCTTTACTTTGCAGTGAAAATTGATTTGTATATTCTTTGCTTCTGAGTCCTTGTGGGATTTTTTTTTTTTTTTTAAATTCAGACAGAAAGTCACAAAAATTATACTCATCCTCATCAGTTCACTCAGTCCCATGTAATTAATTTTTTTCCCTCTTGATCTTTTGTTAGCACTTTTATGAGTTCATCAGTTTTTCATTAGAGTTCTGAAAATGCTTATTCATTCAGTTCAGCAGTACAGTCAGTTACCAGAAACCTGTACTTGTCAGAGTCTTTTCCATGAATTTCTTGAAGATGAAACCCTTTTATAGGAACATATTTGCAAAATCATCAGAGTACACCCAGAACTGTCTGTAAATGACAAAAGACTTAAAAATGACCACGGTTAAAGATTTGATGAAAGTTCATAATAATGCAGTTGACAAGAAAATTAGTTATTTCTGAGATATACATTTTAAAGTAATAACTAGGATTATTACTTATAACATTATACCAGAACATATAAGATTTTTAGAAATTTCATGTAATGTCTGAAACATTTATATTAACATATTTCCATACATATTTCCATACAGATACAAATATAAGATTTTTAGAAATTTCATGTAATGTCTGAAACATTTATATTAACATATTTCCATACATATTTCCATACAAATACAAATATAAGATTTTTAGAAATTTCATGTAATGTCTGAAACATTTATATTAACATATTTCCAAACAAATAACCCAATGAAAGTTTAGTATTAGTTGTTTTGTTTGTTTTTTTATACTGCAGGTTCTTATTAGGCATCCGTTTTATACACATCAGTGTATATATGTCAATCCCAATCGCCCAATTCAGCACACCACCATCCCCACCTCACCGCAGTTTTCCCCCCTTGGTGTCCATATGTCCATTCTCTACATCTGTGTCTCAACTTCTGCCCTGCAAACTGGCTCATCTGTACCATTTTTCTAGGTTCCGCATACATGCATTAATATACGATATTTGTTTTTCTCTTTCTGACTTACTTCACTCTGTATGACAGTCTCTAGATCCATCCACGTCTCAACAAATGACTCAATTTCGTTCCTTTTTATGGCTGAGTAATATTCCATTGTATATATGTACCACAACTTCTTTATCCATTCGTCTGTTGATGGGCATTTAGGTTGCTTCCATGACCTGACTATTGTAAATAGTGCTGCAATGAACATTCGGGTGCATGTGTCTTTTTGAATTACGGTTTTCTCTGGGTATATGCCCAGTAGTGGGATTGCTGGGTCATATGGTAATTCTATTTTCAGTTTTTTAAGGAACCTCCATATTGTTCTCCATAGTGGCTGTATCAATTTACATTCCCACCAACAGTGCAAGAGGTTTCCCTTTTCTCCACACCCTCTCCAGCATCTGTTGTTTGTAGATTTTCTGATGATGCCCATTCTAACAGGAGTGAGGTGATACCTCATTGTAGTTTTGATTTGCATTTCTCTAATAATTAGTGATGTTGAGCATCTTTTCATGTGCTTCGTGGCCGTCTGTATGTCTTCTTTGGAGAAATGTCTATTTAGGTCTTCTGCCCATTTTTGGATTGGGGTGTTTGTTTCTTTGATATTGAGCTGAATGAGCTGTTTATATATTTTGGAGATTAATCCTTTGTCCGTTGATTCATTTGCAAATATTTTCTCCCATTCTGAGGGTTGTCTTTTCGTCTTGTTTATGGTTTCCTTTGCTGTGCAAAAGCTTTGAAGTTTCATTAGGTCCCACTTGTTTATTTTTGTTTTTATTTCCATTACTCTAGGAGGTGGATCAAAAAAGATCTTGCTGTGATTTATGTCAAAGAGTGTTCTTCCTATGTTTTCCTCTAAGAGTTTTATAGTGTCCGGTCTTATATTTAGGCCTCTAATCCATTTTGAGTTTATTTTTGTGTGTGGTGTTAGGGAGTATTCTAATTTCATTCTTTTACATGTAGCTGTCCAGTTTTCCCAGCACCACTTATTGAAGAGACTGTCTTTTCTCCATTGTATATCTTTGCCTCCTTTGTCATAGATTAGTTGACCATAGGTGCGTGGGTTAATCTCTGGGCTTTCTATCTTGTTCCATTGATCTATGTTTCTGTTTTTGTGCCAGTACCATATTGTCTTGATTACTGTAGCTTTGTAGTATAGTCTGAAGTCAGGGAGTCTGATTCCTGCAGCTCCATTTTTTTCCCTCAAGACTGCTTTGGCTATTCGGGGTCTTTTGTGTCTCCATACAAATTTTAAGATGATTTGTTCTAGCTCCGTAAAAAATGCCATTGGTAATTTGATAGGGATTGCATTGAATCTGTAGATTGCTTTGGGTAGTATACTCATTTTCACAATGTTGATTCTTCCAATCCAAGAACATGGTATATCTCTCCATCTGTTGGTATCATCTTTAATTTCTTTCATCAGTGTCTTATAGTTTTCTGCATACAGGTCTTTCGTCTCCCTAGGTAGGTTTATTCCTAGGTATTTTATTCTTTTTGTTGCAGTGGTAAATGGGAGTGTTTCCATAGTTTCTCTTTCAGATTTTTCATCATTAGTGTATAGGAATGCAAGAGATTTCTGTGCATTAATTTTGTATCCTGCAACTTTACCATATTCATTAATTAGCTCTAGCAGTTTTCTGGTGGCAGTTTTAGGATTCTCTATGTATAGTATCATGTCATCCGCAAAGAGTGACAGTTTTACTTCTTCTTTTCCAATTTGTATTCCTTTTATTTCTTTTTCTTCTCTGATTGCCGTGGCTAGGACTTCCAGAACTATGTTGAATAATAGTGGTGAGAGTGGACATCCTTGTCTCGTTCCTGATCTTAGAGGAAATGCTTTCAGTTTTTCACCATTGAGAATGATGTTTGCTGTGGGTTTGTCATATATGGCCTTTATTATGTTGAGGTAGGTTCCCTCTATGCCCACTTTCTGGAGAGTTTTTATCAGAAACGGGTGTTGAATTTTGTCAAAAGCTTTTTCTGCATCTATTGAGATGATCATATGGTTTTTATTCTTCAATTTGTTAATATGGTGTATCACATTGATTGATTTGCGTATATTGAAGAATCCTTGCATCCCTGGGATAAATCCCACTTGATCGTGGTGTATGATCCTTTTAATGTGTTGCTGGATTCTGTTTGCTAGTATTTTGTTGAGGATTTTTGCATCTATATTCATCAGTGATATTGGTCTGTAATTTTCTTTTTTTGTAGTGTCTTTGTCTGGTTTTGGTATCAGGGTGATGGTGGCCTCATAGAATGAGTTTGGGAGTGTTCCTTCCTCTGCAATTTTTTGGAAGAGTTTGAGAAGGATGGGTGTTAGGTCTTCTCTAAATGTTTGATAGAATTCACCTGTGAAGCCATCTGGTCCTGGACTTTTGTTTGTTGGAAGATTTTTAATCACAGTTTCAATTTCATTACTTGTGATTGGTCTGTTCATATTTTCTGTTTCTTCCTGATTCAGTCTTGGAAGGTTATACCTTTCTAAGAATTTGTCCATTTCTTCTAGGTTGTCCATTTTATTGGCATAGAGTTGCTTGTAGTAGTCTCTTAGGATGCTTTGTATTTCTGCGGTGTCTGTTGTAACTTCTCCTTTTTCATTTCTGATTTTATTGATTTGAGTCCTCTCCCTCTTTTTCTTGATGAGTCTGGCTAATGGCTTATCAATTTTGTTTATCTTCTCAAAGAACCAACTTTTAGTTTTATTGATCTTTGCTATTGTTTTCTTTGTTTCTATTTCATTTATTTCTGCTCTGATCTTTATGATTTCTTTCCTTCTGCTAACTTTGGGTTTTGTTTGTTCTTCTTTCTCTAGTTTCTTTAGGTGTAAGGTTAGATTGTTTACTTGAGATTTTTCTTGTTTCTTTAGGTAGGCTTGTATAGCTATAAACTTCCCTCTTAGAACCGCTTTTGCTGCATCCCATAGGTTTTGGGTCGTCGTGTTTTCATTGTCATTTGTCTCTAGGTATTTTTTTATTTCCTCTTTGATTTCTTCAGTGATCTCTTGGTTATTTAGTAACATATTGTTTAGCCTCCATGTGTTTGTCCTTTTTACGTTTTTTTCCCTGTAATTCATTTCTAATCTCATAGCGTTGTGGTCAGAAAAGATGCTTGATATGATTTCAATTTTCTTAAATTTACTGAGGCTTGATTTGTGACCCAAGATGTGATCTATCCTGGAGAATGTTCCGTGCGCACTTGAGAAGAACATGTAATCTGCTGTTTTTGGATGGAATGTCCTATATATATCAATTAAATCTATCTGGTCTATTGTGTCATTTAAAGCTTCTGTTTCCTTATTTATTTTCATTTTGGATGATCTGTCCATTGGTGTAAGTGAGGTGTTAAAGTCCCCCACTATTATTGTGTTACTGTCGATTTCCTCTTTTAGAGCTGTTAGCAGTTGCCTTATGTATTGAGGTGCTCCTATGTTGGGTGCATATATATTTATAATTGTTATATCTTCTTCTTGGATTGATCCCTGGATCATTATGTAGTGTCCTTCCTTGTCTCTTGTAACATTCTTTATTTTAAAGTCTATTTTATCTGATATGAGTATAGCTACTCCAGCTTTCTTTTGATTTCCATTTGCATGGAATATCTTTTTCCATCCCCTCACTTTCAGTCTGTATGTGTCCCTAGGTCTAAAGTGGGTCTCTTGTAGACAGCATATATATGGGTCTTGTTTTTGTATCCATTCAGCCAGTCTATGTCTTTTGGTTGGGGCATTTAATCCATTCACGTTTAAGGTAATTATCGATATGTATGTTCCTATGACCATTTTCTTAATTGTTTTGGGTTTGTTTTTGTAGGTCCTTTTCTTCTCTTGTGTTTCCCACTTAGAGAAGTTCCTTTAGCATTTGTTGTAGAGCTGGTTTGGTGGTGCTGAATTCTCTTAGCTTTTGCTTGTCTGCAAAGCTTTTGATTTCTCCATCAAATCTAAATGAGATCCTTGCCGGGTAGAGTAATCTTGGTTGTAGGTTCTTCCCTTTCATCACTTTAAGTATATCATGCCACTCCCTTCTGGCTTGCAGAGTTTCTGCTGAGAAATCAGCTGTTAACCTTATGGGAGTTCCCTTGTATGTTATTTGTCGTTTTTCCCTTGCTGCTTTCAATAATTTTTCTTTGTCTTTAATTTTTGCCACTTTGATTACTATGTGTCTCGGCGTGTTTCTCCTTGGGTTTATTCTGTATGGGACTCTCTGCGCTTCCTGGACTTGGGTGGCTATTTCCTTTCCCATGTTAGGGAAGTTTTCGACTATAATCTCTTCAAATATTTTCTCTGGTCCTTTCTCTCTCTCTTCTCCTTCTGGGACCCCTATAATGCGAATGTTGTTGCATTTAATGTTGTCCCAGAGGTCTCTTAGGCTGTCTTCATTTCTTTTCATTCTTTTTTCTTTAGTCTGTTCCGCAGCAGTGAATTCCACCATTCTGTCTTCCAGGTCACTTATCCGTTCTTCTGCCTCAGTTATTCTGCTATTGATTCCTTCTAGTGTAGTTTTCATTTCAGTTATTGTATTGGTCATCTCTGTTTG
The DNA here is from genome assembly GCF_009873245.2 of Balaenoptera musculus. Lineage (NCBI taxonomy): Eukaryota > Metazoa > Chordata > Mammalia > Artiodactyla > Balaenopteridae > Balaenoptera > Balaenoptera musculus. The sequence goes on along the minus strand of NC_045785.1, from coordinate 46,223,981 downwards.
TTTGTTCTTTAATTCTTCTAGGTCTTTGTTAATCATTTCTTGCATCTTCTCAATCTTTGCCTCCATTCTTATTCCGAGGTCCTGGATCATCTTCACTATCATTATTCTGAATTCTTTTTCTGGAAGGTTGCCTATCTCCACTTCATTTAGTTGTTTTTCTGGGTTTTTTTCTTGTTCCTTCATCTGGTACATAGCCCTCTGCCTTTTCATCTTCTCTATCTTTCTGTAACTGTGGTTTTTGGTCCACAGGCTGCAGGATTATAGTTTTTCTTGCTTCTGTTGTCTGCCCTCTGGTGGTTGAGGCTATCTAAGAGGCTTGATGGGAGGCTCTGGTGGTGGGTAGAGCTGACTGTTGCTGTGGCGGTCAGAGCTCAGTAAAACCTTAATCCACTTGACTGTTGATGGGTGGGGCTGGGTTCCCTCCCTGTTGCTGTGGCGGTCAGAGCTCAGTAAAACCTTAATCCACTTGACTGTTGATGGGTGGGGCTGGGTTCCCTCCCTGTTGGTTGTTTTGCCTGAGGCAACCCAACACTGGAGCCTACCCGTGCTCTTTGGTGGGGTTAATGGCAGACTCTGGGAGGGCTCACGCCAAGGAGAACTTCCCAGAACCTCTGCTGCCAGTGTCCTTATCCCCACGGTGAAACAGAGCCACCACTCGCCTCTGCAGGAGACCCCCCAACACCAGCAGGTAGGTCTGGTTCAGTCTCCCCCAGGGTCACTGCTCCTTCCCCTGGGTCCCGATGCACACATTACTTTGTGTGTGCCCTCCAAGAGTGGGGTCTCTGTTTCCCCCAGTCCTGTCAAAGTCCTGCAATCAATTCCCACTAGGCTTCAAAGTCTGATTCTCTAGGAATTCCTCCTCCCGTTGCCGGACCCCCAGGTTGGGAAGCCTGACGTGGGGCTCAGAACCTTCACTCCAGTGGGTGGACTTCTGTGGTATAAGTGTTCGCCAGTCTGTGAGTCACCCACCCAGCAGTTATGGGATTTGATTTTACTCTGATTGCGCCCCTCCTACCGTCTCACTGTGGCTTCTCCTCTGTCCTTGGACGTGGGGTATCCTCCTTGGTGAAGTCCAGGGTCTTCCTGTCAATGATTGTCCAGCAGCCAGTTGTGATTCTGGTGCTCTCGCAAGAGGGAGTGAGAGCACGTCCTTCTACTCCGCCATCTTGGTTAATCTCTCTAGGATCTCTTTTTATTGCAGAAAGGAAATTTATGCGAGAAAGGTTCTGTAGCTACAGCATTCTAGGCCACCCCCTTTGGAATGGTGTACTCCGCTCAGGGCAGTCCCCGGGCTCTCTGGAACTTAACGGAGCATACACTGCTCAAGAGCAGGGACCAGGCATTACAGTCATCCCTGGGTACCCGCAGGGCATTGGCTCCAGGACCCACCTCGGTTACCAAAACCCACAGATGCTCAAGTTCCAGAGTCCACCCTTTGTATCCACAGTTCTGCATCTGAGTATTCAACCAACCACAAATTGTGTAGTACTATATGTATTTCTTGAAAAAAATTCATATGTAAGTGGACCTGCACAGTTCAAACCCATGTTGTTCAAGGATCAGCCGTATTCATCTTTAAATGCTAAAAGCAAAGAGCAGAAAATATTTGTTGAACTGAACTAATACCATACATTTCCATTTATCACAGTAAAAGTATTTTAACTACTCTCTGTCAGTAGTGTGGTGGATGGAGAACTTTGAAGGTCTCTAGGTGAATTATCAGCCATTATAAATTTTAGTTCCTTTCAGTTCTTGTAAAAGTCAAACTTTCACCACCCTGTGTGTTTGTTGAATACTACTTAGTGTTTCTACCCATTAGAATTTAGGGACTCCTGTTGAGTCAGCACCACCATGTTTTTGTTAAGTTTCTTATCTGCTTATCAAAATAGTTTGTTGTAAATTTTCAGAACAAGAGAGCTGTTATTACTTGGACCCACTTTCAGTTTAGTGCTTTATTGTTAAAATTTCCTCTTCTGTTCCTTCAGCTCTGATGCACCACAGTAATCACGTGGACAGCAGTCGCTGCTACCAGTGTGTCAAATTTCTTGTAACTCTTGCTCAGAAGTAAGTATTGACTCAAAATGCAGTGAGGAAATGGTGTTTTAGTTACAAGTCAAACATGACCAGAGGAAAAAATCTGCCTTGTTTTAGTACCTAGAGAATCTCACCCAGTCAGGGCATGCTTGCTTGGATGGTACAGACAACTATTCAAATGATCTCCAAGAGATGTGGAGGGGGAGTGTTAAAGGTAACAGATCTTGTGTAATCCAAGGAAAAAAAAAAATGCTAAACCACCAGGCTTTATGCAGGAAGGGCAGGAGTCCAAGGCAGATTTAGGGACCTCGACAGCAAAGAGTTCATGAACCTTCACTCAAGAGATCTTTAGTTAACTACCAACTGTGTCGGCTTCTAGGTCCCCACTTTCAAAATTGTCTCTCAAGAGACAGTCATAAAACAGCTAATTACACTTATGAACCCAGGCACTATGCTAAATACTTTGCCTGTATTCTCATTTAACCTTTTCAACAACTTTATGAGGTTAAGTACTGTTATTAGTCCCATATCATAGGTGGTTTAAGTGACATGCCTGCCGTCAGAGCTAGGACTTGATCACAGGCTGACTGACTTCAAGGCAGAGGTTCTTTTTTCTTTTTATTTAATTGTGCTAAAATATACATAACATAAAATTCACCATTTTAGCCATTTTTAGGTGTACAATTCAGTGGCATTAAGTACACTCACATTGTTAGCACAGCCATCACCACCATCAGTCTCCAGAACTTTTTTCATCTTCCAGAACTGAAACTCTGTACCCAGTAAACAATAACTCTCCATTCCTCCTCCCTCCAGCCCCTGGCAACCATCGTTCTACTTTTTATCTTCATGAATTTGACTGTCGTAGGTACCTCACATAAATGGAATCATAGAGTATTTGTCCTTTTATGACTGGCTTATTTCACTTAGCATGATGTCTTCAAGGTGTATCCACATTGTAGCATGTATCAGAATTCCGTTTCTTTTTAAGGCTGAATAATACTCCATTGTATAGATATATGTATACTATATTTTGCTTATCTATTCATCTGTCAATAGACCCTTGGAAAGCAAAGGTTCTCAATGTTAGAAGGAACCTGAGTAGTTTGCAACTTCAGCTCCCTGATTTAGTACGTTGGCCAACAAAAGATTGGAGTGACTGCATGCTAACCCAAGGTTATTATTTTTTTTTAATTGAAGTATAGTTGATTTACAATATTGTGTTAGTTTCAGGTGTACAACAAAGTGATTCAGTTATATATTTTGTTTCAGATTATTTTCCATTATAGGTTATTATAAGATATTGAATATAGTTCCCTGTGCTGTACAGTAAATCCTTGTTGCTTATCTGTTGTGTGTATGTAGTTTGTATGTTAATCCCATACTCCTAATTTATCCTCCCCACCCACGCCTTTCCCCTGGTAACCATAAGTTTGTTTTCTATGTCTGTGAGTCTGTTTCTGTTTTATATATAGATTCATTTGTATTATTTTTTAGATTCTACATATAAATGATATCATATAATATTTTTCTTTGTCTAACTTCACTAAGTATAATATTCTCTAGGTCCATGTATGTTGCTGCAAATGGCAATATTTCATTCTTTTTATGGCTGAGTAATATTCCATTGTGTGTGTATATATATATATATATATATATATACACACACACACACATCACATCTTCTTAAACCAGTCGTCAGTTGATGGGCACTTGGGTTGTTTCCATGTCTTGGCTGTTGTAAACAGTGCTGCAGTGAACATTGGGGTTCATGTATCTTTTCAAATTAGAGATTTTGTCTTTTCAGGATATATATACAGGAGTGTAACCCAAGGTTATTGAGCAGACTGCACTGCCAACACCGAATCTTGCACCGAGCTCTTTTTATAGTTTAATTTATTTTGCTCCAGGTTTTCGCTGATTCTTAGGCATGGGTATTTCCATCCTTGGACTTGTACCAGAATGAGAATGAGAAATCTGTTGGGATTAATCTGCTGCATTTGAGCATCCTCAACAGATTTAAATGAGAGCCCCATTGAAATAATGCACGAACACGCGTTTTCCAGATGACATAACATTGTAGACACAGATGGAGATCATCCTGCCACAATTGTGGGTTCATTAATTAGGCTTCATATTGGCAACATGTCATCATAAGCCCTTGCCTAAAAGTGACATTTCCAAGTAGTGTTGGGGCCACATAGCATGTCTTATGCCAGCAGACACACGGTCCAGACATCAGTAGTGTCTTTATATGTGCTTCCATACCCTGCACATATCACATTTTATATACATTAGTGGCAATATCCCCATCGGTAGTGTCTTCAAATAAGGACAGCTTTCTAGATGGGCAAATAAAAATGGAAAGCTGGGGGGCTCCAAAATCACATTTTAAAATTGTTTTCCCCATAATATCATTCTTAATTCTTATTTAAATCACAAAAGTTAAAGACTAGTTTGATTTTATCAAGAGGTCATTTATTGGACACCTTAAGACTACTAGAAGAGAACATAGGCAAAACGTTCTCTGACATAAATTGTAGCAATGTTTTCTTAGGTCAGTCTCCCAAGGCAATAGGAATAAAAGTAAAAATAAACAAATGGGACCTAATCATATTTCTAAGCTTTTGCACAGCAAAAGAAACCATAAACAAAACAAAAAGACAACCTATGGACTGGGAAAAAATATTTGCAAATGATGCAACCGACAGTGGCCAAGTTTCCAAAATATACAAACAGCTCATACAACTCAATAACAGAAAAAACAAACAACCCGATCAAAAAATGGTCAGAAGAGCTAAATAGGCATTTCTCCAAAGAAGACATACAGATGGCCAATAGGCATATGAAAAGAAGCTCAACATCACTAATTATCAGAGAAATGCAAATCAAAACTACAATGAGGTATCACCTCACACTGGTCAGAATGGCCATCATTAAAAAGTCTACAAATAATAAATGCTGGAGAGGGTGTGGAGAAAAGGGAACCCTCCTACACTGTTGGTGGGAATGTAAGTTGGTACAACCACTATGGAGAACAGTATGGAGGTTCCTTAAAAAACTAAAAACAGAGTTACCATATGATCAGCAGTCTCACTCCTGGGCATACATCTGGAGAAAACCTAATTTGAAAAGATACATGCACCCCAATGTTCATTGCAACACTCTTTACAATAGCCAAGACATAGAAGCAACCTAAATGTCCATCGACAGAGGAATGGATAAAGAAGATGTGTATATATATACCATGGAATACTACTCAACCATAAAAAAGATTGAAATAATGCCATTTGCAGCAACATGGATGGACTTAGAGATTATCATACTAAGTGAAGTAAGTCAGACAGAGAAAGACAAATATCACTTAGATATGGAATCTAAAATATGATACAAATGAACTTATTTACAAAAAAAACAGACTCAGAGACATAGAAAACAAACTTATGGTTACCAGAGGAGAAAGGAGGTGGGGGAGGGATAAATTAGGAGTTTGGGATTAGCAGATACACAGTACTATATACAAAATAGATAAACAACAAGGTCCTACTGTATAGCACAGGGAACTATATACAACATCGTGTAATAACCTACAATGGAAAAGAATCTGAAAAGGTATATTTATAACTGAATCACTTTGCTGTACACCAGAAACTAACACAACATTGTAAATCAACTATACTTTAATGTAAATAAATAAATAAATAGGTTATTTATTAAGTGTGCAATTTGTTGTGGGTATTTTTGTTTTATTTTTCATTTTCCAACTTGGAATTTTAATAGAATGAAGTGGGTGAGTTAGAGGTAGATAAGAAACTTTTCACTACATATTTATCTTTTACTGCCTTTTGAAGTTTAAACATGTGAATGTATCCAAACCAAAAAACATACACATTTAATGTAAAGACAACTGAACTTTAATGAAAGTAGCACTTGTGTTTCCAAATTTTAAAGTACTATATATTAAAGAAGTATATTTGCAGAGAAAGCATTTGGCTAATAAAAATTTCCTCCAATCACCAGGTGTCCTGCTGCTAAAGAATACTTCAAGGAGAACTCCCATCACTGGAGTTGGGCTGTCCAGTGGCTGCAGAAGAAGGTAATTGAGTTTTTAACTTTTCTGGCTATAACATTGGAATCAATAGCAGCATATCTTATCAGGAAAAATCTCAAACTTAATTTGAAGACTGTCCTCAAAATATTTTCATAGTTCAGACTTTTTTTTAGTACAGTTGATACCTATCTTTATGCATTTAATTTGTATCTTAATACATGTGTTTTAATTTTATGGATAAAAAGGTAAGGATGATTATATAAGAGATAATATTGATATTTTAGTGAGCTCTTGAGAATGGAAGTGGAATCTTCTAAGAAAGAATCTCCTGATGTTACAGAAAGTCTGGGTCAATTTATATGCTATTTTAGATGCTTTTTATTTTTATTTTATTTATTTATTCGGCTGCACCAAGTCTTAGTTGCAGCACGTGGGATCTTCGTTGCTGCATGCGGGATCTATTGGTTGTGGCATGCGGGCTCTTAGATGTGGCATGCGGGATCTAGTACCCTGACCAGGGATCGAACTTGGGGCCCCTGCATTGGGAGCATGAAGTCTTAACCGCTGGACCACCGGGGAAGTCCCTAGATGCTTTTTGTACTGTAATATCTAATGGTAGAAATCGTGGGCTCACGTGGGCTTATTTGTCATCTCTGATGACATTTTCTTTTAATATTTTATTTATTTATGTTTTTGGCTGCGTCGGGTCTTAGTTGCAGCACGTGGGATCTTGGTTGCGGCATGCAGGCTTCTCTCTAGTTGTGGCGCGTGGGCTCTGTAGTTTGCAGCACGCAGCCTCTCTAGTTGCGGCACATGGGCTTAGTTGCCCTGCGGCATGTGGGATCTTAGTTCCCCAACCAGGGATCAAACCTGCGTCCCCTGCAGTGGAAGGCGGATTCTTAACCACTGGACCACCCAGGAAGTCCTCTGATGGCATTTTTTTTTTTAAATATTTATTTATTTATTTATTTATGGCTGTGTTGGGTCTTCGTTTCTGTGCGAGGGCTCTCTCCAGCTGCGGCAAGTGGGGGCCACTCTTCATCGCGGTGCGCGGGCCCCTCACCATCGCGGCCTCTCTTGTTGCGGAGCACAGGCTCCAGACGCGCAGGCTCAGTAGTTGTGGCTCACGGGCCTAGTCGCTCCGCGGCATGTGGGATCCTCCCAGACCAGGGCTCGAACCCGTGTCCCCTGCATTGGCAGGCGGATTCTTAACCACTGCGCCACCAGGGAAGCCCTGATGGCATTTTTGACTTTCTGTCTCAGATGTCAGAACATTACTGGACACCGCAGAGTAATGTCTCTAATGAAACATCAACTGGAAAAACCTTTCAGCGAACAATTTCAGCTCAGGTGAGAGTTGTCTTTTGGTTTTGTGTGGCTTGAAATCCCTTAGGTAGGATTTTTAGTATGTTTCTCAGAAACTGCAGCCTCAGAAAAGAGGTATAGGTTAAAAATGAGTAAGGCTGGAAGAAACAATTGATTTTCTATGAAAAGACAGCAAGTTGGTGTACAGTTTGAGAGTTATTTGCCTGGAAGAAAAGCAATGAGGGTCGGTCAGTCTGGCCCCCACTGCCACAGAGGTTGATGTGAAGGCACCACCTCCAAAGGTCAAGTGAAGCGTAGTCTTCCTCAGTGATGGTGCTGCCGCTGCACACCCCCTAACTTTTTCTTGTGTTTCAATCTCCGGCAGGACACGTTAGCATATGCCACAGCTCTGCTGAATGAGAAGGAGCAGTCGGGAAGCAGTAACGGGTCGGAGAGCAGTCCTGCGAATGAGAACGGAGACAGGCACTTACAGCAGGTACAGTAGGGCATGTCCTGTGTGAGAGGGCAGCACCTGCTCTGAGGTTCTCCAAAGAGAATCTCCATAATCAAGAGAGAAAGGAAACACCAGCTCCACCCTCTAGTAGTCTCTGCTCAGGACTCACTCACTGTGTGCTTAGAAAGCGGAACAGTGCTGCACCGTGAAATTAAGCCAGGCTTTGGCCTCAGTCTCTGCTGGCTGTTCTGCTGAGCTTGGAGAACGTCCTGATAAAGCGAGGCTGCAGATGTGGTCCTTCCAGATTGTACTTTGTTCTGCTGGGTTATGAAGAATCACCCCTTCCTCCTTCTGCTCTCACCAGCCTTCCTGGAAACACAGACCCTTGAAAAGAAGGGCCTCATGCCATTGAAATCTGTTTGTCAGGAGAGTCAAAGAGTAATTTTAAGCTTATTTTTAAAGTATTTGTAATACTAATCGCTATAGTAGAAAAAGGAATGCAATATTTATGAACACCTACTATGCGCAAAATAATGCAGCAGGTTTAAATGTAATGACGTGTATTGTGTCTTCCCTCTGGTCTGTAACCTTCTGTAAAGCCACCTCTGTAGCTCCATCACAGTGCATGGCACAGAGCCCTCATTAAATGAATCTTGCTGATGTTCTGTGCGCTGTTTTGTTTGTTTCTAAATCTTTCGGATCCTCGTAACAACCTTGTGAGGTCGCTGTTACGCTGATTTCACAGAAGGAAACTGAGACTCAGCATAGTGATTTGATTTAACCCAAGACCACATTGTGACAGCAGGGAAGTCACTAGGTTGTTTCTGTGACTAAATGAGAACACAGAAATGAAAGTTTTGCATAATCACGAATTATCAAATATAAGGTGTTACACTTGCTACGTTTTGTTGCCCTTTGATAAACATTAAGTAGTTAAATGAGGACATGTTTGAACTGCAGAACACAAGTCCGTTGGCATAGAAAAACTTTTTTCTCTAACTTAACTCTGTATGTATTTAACTTCTTTTCCTTTCCCAAAGGGTTCTGAATCGCCCATGATGATCGGCGAGTTAAGAAGTGACCTGGACGATGTCGATCCCTAGGGGATGTGCCCAGCACATGATGAGAAGTCACGTCACGGTTACTGGATGCTCAGGACCTTTTTGAAATCAGAATCTCATCCTTGAACCCTTTAGAAGAGCCTGGAGGTTGGACCGGGAGAGCCTGCGTGACGGGAGGAGCACATGTTTTAAGGAAAGCACTCTTCAGCCCCCGGGGAAGGCCTGGGAGCTGTTTGGCAGCAGGAGAACTCCGGCCTGTGGATCCGCTGACCCGGGGCACAGTCCATATGTGGATTGACACTTTTGTGGAGATTTTAGGAAATAAAGCCGGTGGCAGACTGTTTTGTTACATGAACATAACAAGAGTGAGTGAGGATAAAGCTGTTGCTTTCTCTATGATGCTACAAAAGAAATTCCTTTGGTTTTTATATTTAAAAAAAAAAAAAAAAAAAAAGCAAGCTGCCTTTAGATGAGTGTGGGCAAATTTTTAATCTTGCAGTAACATTGAATAGGAATATCCAATTTAAAATGATGTAAAGATATGTGATAAAAATTCCTTTTCACTGTAAAATAGTAGTTAAAGAACTCAGTTTACACAGACCTTTGTATTTAATATGTCTCCCTATTTGTATAGAATTTCAGGTGGGTCTGGATGAGAGCTCTGCGCATAAACTTGGATCTTGATGAAATGTTACCAGGATCAAAAATTGGGAAATTAAGCTCTTTAAGGTATTTTTCTGATATAATTGAGATTGAAAGAGCAATAAAAAAAAAATGCTGTGTTCTCCAGAAGTACAGGGTGCGTTCTTTGACATCAGTTACTGAAGAAGTTGCGAGTTGTTCCCAAAACAAATTTTAAAAAGAGCAAAATAAAAAGCACTTTAAGATATAATTTTATTGAGTTTGACTTCATAAAATCTTTTTAATGCTTGGAGACATATTGAATAAACTGTAGTCTTAAGTCATGTGACCTGCAATCATTTGCTTTTGCTGAAAAATAATTACTGAAACCCTTGGTACTGGTTGTACATGAAGTTTAAATATTTGAGTTGAAAGACAACTGCTTTGTGAGTTTCTAGACATTTTAATGCAGAGAAGGAATTTGAGACTTAGTTTCTCCTCAGCATGACTAACTGACACTAAAAAGATGGGGACAAGAAATAACTAGTAAGCAACTGAACAGCCATCCATTTAGTTGGGTTTCCCAAGTCTTGTACCACGCACTCATTTCAGGTTAGATGCCAGCTCCCCCTTTTTCTCGAGGGGAGGGGGGATGCCAACATATTTCGTATATTTTGTATGTTTTGGGTTTTGAGTCACTACACACATTTTCAACCCTGTTTGCCTTTAGTTGTGTGCCCTGCCCTGTCCTGTGCTCACCACGCACAGGACTAGGGGAACCTCAGGAAGAGCCGAGTGGCCCCAGTCACAGGTCTGCAGAGTCAGGCTCAGTGGGCCCGTGGCAGGACAGACAGCTGCTCCCGCTGCGCGCTGCAGACCCTGTCATCTCATGGTCGAAGGCTGAAGCTACGGTGCAGCCAGGCTGCAGTTTGCGATTGCATGACAGGCTGGTGGTGGCTTCTGTCAAAAGACACTGAGTGGGTGGAGGGCCGACACCTGAGAGCAGAACTGCGCCCCAGGGAAAGGGTCAGAGGCAGCAGGCAGATTTTATGTGGTTCTGATGTTCTTGCAAATTCAAATGTGATGTCTCAAAACGGATTTTGAGTACACGAATACCCCATGTCCTACTATCTCCCCAGCCGTCCCCTCCGCCCCCATCCTCACAAAGCGACCCCACAGGGCGTGACGCTGAAATGCCAGCCGTGATAAAGTGTGAGGATATCACGCTGGCAGTTGCACTCTCAGGAGCCCAGATTCAGGAGTGAAATTGCCACTTCTGTCCCTTCGTTCCTGTGGAAACAATGCCTTCCACAGCCCCCAGCACCTGCTCTCCTCAGTCATGTTCATCAGGACCAGGATCACCTGTCGCTGATACTAGGTGCCCTGGTTGATTTGCTCACATTGTTGCTGCAAGGAACATCACTTTCACTTTGCCAGTAACCTTGATTTCCAATGGCTGCAGTCTATGAACCTGCTGATGACTTTTTTTTTAATGTCATACAACAAAGTGACAATTATGACAGGCTTACTTTGGAAGAAGGGTCATTTTTACTGCCAATTTTTTGGATGAAGATGTTTTTATAAATCTTTCAAAATGGTCTGCAAATCGAGTAGGAATTGCACAACTAAACTCAATGCTGTGTGTTCTCAAGAAGCTCCCTTCGTGAGGCCCGTCTTAGGATGGCCGAGTCAGCCCCTCAGAGGCGTCCTGGGAGAGAACGCAAATGAGCCTTCCGAAGGGCACCTGGCCCGTGACTTCCCCTGGAGCCCACACACGGCCCTGACGGAACAAACGCGGGCCTAGAGCACGTGTCACCAGACTCACCCTGTCTTGCTCCACCTTCCCTGCTAACATCGAGGTGTGGGCCGTTACCTTTTGAGCTTGGAACGAGCAGACTGGAATTTTCCTCTGCTACCTCTTGTGTACAAAATCTTGTTTATAAAATTTCAAAAGGAAGTAGATAGACTAGGGAAGAAACTTAATTCTAAATTTGGTTCACTGAGTGGCAGTTCTTAGCTTCTGAGGGTATAAAATAAATTTTTCAAAAACAGAGTTGGGGGTTCACTGACATTTTTCTGTGTATATCAGAAAATGGCTATGGTCGGGGGAAGGGGTACCAGGGGCCAGTGACCTGGTGGGAAATGGTGCTGATTCCTTTTTGTACTTTGCACTGACAGTGTGAATAAGGTCCACTCTTTAATAACGAGGGGCAGTGGGTCTTTTTCTAAGCCTTTTACTATTTCCTTCTCTGGATACCCTGACCATTTCAGGATTCATTTGCAAAGCTGGATAGGATGTGCTAAACTCAGACCAATGGCCTGTAGACATCTCCCCCATAGCTTTCAGGTCTCCCAATGGTCCCCAGCATAAATCACGTCCCTGGTCAAGCTGGATTTCTTGCTGGACCCCGCTGGTCTCAGTCTCACCCCTAATGTCCTGCGTTTGCCCACATGGTTCCCCTCTCCTGGGGTGTTTGCTGCTCCAGACCTTTCTTCTGTGGTCCACACCCATTCCTCCCCAACTCCCAGTGACCAGCTGCCAACCTCTGCAAGAACAGTCATTCCCTTTTCTCAGATCTTGGAGCCATCCAGGCGTGGACAGCTAAGGAACTGACCCCTGACTCTTGGGTGGTGGGCGAGGGGTGTCCAGCGTGCCCAGCAGGCAGGGTGCCAGCGGGCCCACTTACACAAACGCCCACTGGCAGTCAGGCCCTTAGCAGCTGGCAGCTCTTGAACGCTTTCCATGACACTAAATTGTCAGCAAATAGAGTTTGAGAGGATTTTTGCTTTTGCAGGCCGATTCCCTGATCACTTATAACATGGGCTGTTGAGAGCTAGGCCTTGCTTAAGACAGCTACGCTTGCCAGCCTCAGAGTGGGGCTGGGGGCCGGGGGGGCCGCATTGCATGGGATGATTATACTTGGCCAGGTGGAAAGTTCTGAGGCTGTTCTTAATTTCAAATCATGAAAAATGACCATGGACATAATACTCACTACAGAAGCCTCAGAAACTTGTATAATTAACGTATACCATAAACATTGACTCTGCACCAGGCCCTGTGCCAGGTGCTGGGAGAGGAGAATGGAAAGGACACGGGCACCCCACGCATCTAGAACATTGTGGGGCAGAAGTTGCCAAGGAGGGGGAGCCCTGGTTGCTGGGGGGACTCGGAAGCGAGAGGAAGATGCTGATTTTATCCCAGGATGGGCACAAGTACTCGAGTACTTGTACTCAAAATACAAACGCTCCTCAAAGGCTTGATTTACTCAACCACCCCACAGATTGTTATCAAGCATCTTGTATAAGCAAGGCCTCATCCTAGACGGTCAAATTCAGGCAAGAGTCATGACAAGTTGTTTTTATTTTAAAAAGTCACTGTATAATAAAAATGCTACAAAACCCAGAATAAATATCTTCAAGTTACAAAATCAAAACAGAGATCTAGAAAAACTACTTGCTGTAAAAAGGCAATAGAGAGTTGTTGACAAACAGACCAAAAAGATAAATGCGTGCTTGTTTGCTTGGGTGGGGCTGGGGATAGGGGAGCTCAAGGAGGGAGAGTTGCACCTCCCCCTTCTCCCCTTCCCCCTCCATCCCTGCATCCCTCCAAAGGCCTCTCCACTCAGGTCCCTGTGAATCGGCCAGTACCTTTTGCCCAGTTTTCTGTCCTTGCTCACAGGGCTACCCCAGGTCTGTGTTCCCTAATGAGCCTCGGTTATTATAAAGATGGGGGGCCCAACCTGGTGCAGTAAAAAGAGCCTTGGCTTTAGGGACAAATCTGGGTTTATACCCTGGCACCACCTCACTTCTTGGCTGTGTGAATGGTGGGCACCCACCCCCCATCTCTGGTTCCCAGTTTCCTCCTGAAGTGGGGATGACACTGTGTACTGTGCAGGGTAGGAGCGAGGACTGGGTGAGAGGGTGGATGGAGCACGTGGCCCTCCGCTGGGAACTGAAGAGTCAGCCCTGGGGTGATGTCCCCCTGCAGGCTGATGCCAGGTGGACTGCAAAGCCGGGACCAGGCCAGGTGAGGGCAGCTGGGAGAAACAAAGGCACGGCCCCGTGACCACCTGGGACACATCTGGCTGCATCTGTCATGCCGCTGGTGGGTACAAGAGCTAGGAGTTTTGTCAACAAGCTGTCTTCAGGAGGTGAGTCGTAACAGCAGGACTGGGAGGGCCCGTGGAGATCACCGAACTGATGGAGATCTCTCTAAAGAGCAAGGACTTGAACCAAGGAATCTTGGCAGCTGACGCTGGGCTCATACTTCCAGCCTCAACATCCTCATCTATCCAATGGGTATGAATATAGGCCCTGCCTTTGCCCCAGGGCTACTCTGAAACTCTGTGAGAAGGTGGGTGGAGAAGCCCTTTGGACACTTTGAAATGCTGACCACATCTGGGGAAGCATCACCCCTCGTCAGTGCCACCCTGCACCCCCAGAGGCATGGAAAACTGACCTCCCACTAATTCGGGAGCCCAACGGGGCATCCCTAAAGCGGGCAGGAGGTGAGGGGCCATCTCCACCTTCCACTTCCCCTGACCAATATTTGGCCCCTTCCAGCCCTCAAGCGCCTCCCTGCCTACCCACAGGAGGATGACCACCTCCCGCATGGAGGCCTGAGGACTGACTGACTGCTCAATAAAAGTAGTTCTACCCACAGTGTTGGCATCTTGGGAGCGGCTGGCAGGAAGCTGAGCACAGCCTGACCAGCGTTAACGGTGGCATGTGGACCCAGCCCCACAGCGAGGGAGGGGCTGCCCGGCACCTGTAGCCCTACTCACTCAGCCTCCCATGCAGCTCAGGCCTGGGAAGGGGTGATCCAGGCCGAGAGCTGGGGTTCTCCCAGGTGGAGAGCCAGCGCACCCCGAGTGCCAGCGCGAGAGCTCCAGAAGCAAGAGGTATCCTCTTCCCTGGGGTCCAGGCTGAGGAAGGGGGAAGGAGGAACCACTTCAAAGCCCAGCCAAGGCCTGGGACCACGGCCCCCAGGCCCTGGCCCCTTCCCCATGCACGCGTCCTGGGCAGGGCGGTCACTGGGCCTCCTGGGGGGCCTGCTCCCCTGAGGGCCGGCTCCGGCAGCAGATGGCGACGGCTACGGCGGCCTCCTCGCCCGTCCTGCCTCCTGCTCCGATGTCCCGGCCCCTCACCACACACGTGTTGTCCACCGCGTAGGCCCCCAGGGTGGGGCAGGCCCCGGGGAGGGTCCCGCAGCCGGTCAGTGTCCAGCCTCCCTCGCAGGCCACGGTGACCTGCCAGGGCCAGGGGGCGAAAGAAAGCGCACGTATGGCCCGGCACACTGTGAGCCAGGCCGGGAGGGCACAGGCCACAGTCTGCCACGCCAACACGGACTCCTGGTCTTCCCCCGACACCACGCTCCCCACAGCCCTCCCCATCCCGGCCAGCGGCAAAGCAAAGCCTGGGATGCCCCCCTCCGCGGCTCCCACCACGCCGTCCCTCAGGTCTGCGGGCTCCTCCTTCAGGCCCTAGCGTCCTCCACGCTCCTGCCCTGGCTGAGCCCCCGCCCCCGGGCCTGGACAGTCGCCGTAGCTGTCCACCTGCCTATAGCAGGCCTCCCTGCTTCCGCCCCCTTCCCTGCAGTCTTCGTGGCGCAGCGGCCAGAACGCACCCGCTCACACCCAGGTCAGATACCCGTTCCCCTCCCCCCACCCCAGCCTCAGAACCCTGAGTGGCTCCCAGCTCACTCGAGCAAAAACCAAAGTCCTTACTGTGGCCCTCAGGCCCCGCCTGAACCCTGTCTCTGGTTCCCCGCCTCACTCGGTTCCCACCTCACTGGCCCTCTGGCTGTTCCTGGTGCTCCTTTGCCGCGGCTGTTCCCTCTGCCTGGAACACTGTTCCCTGTCATGTCCCCCACCTTCCTAGTGAGGCCTCTCCTGAACTCCCCCTCCCCATTCTCTTCCCTGCCTTACTTTTCTCCACAGCAACTTCTAAGTACTCTGTAATATTACTCATTCGTTTACGGTCATCCCACTAGAAAAGACGCCCCAGGAGAACTTGTCAGGTTTGTATCTCCACCGCCTGGAATGGTGCCTGGAATGCCAGAGGCCTCAGTACATGCTGAGCAAGTGGACCTGAGACAGCCCTTGCCCTCGGGAAATGCAGCGTCCAGACCACAATCACTACAGACTTGCTCTTAAAAACCTCTTCTGAGGCAGGAGAGTGGACTCCCCAGGGCTTCCTTTTAAGAAGCTCCCTGTGGCTTTTAAAAGGAGACTTATAGAGAAGCCGTAGGGAGGTTGCGGTCTGCACTGGCAGTTTCTGAGGGCCTCTCACGCCCCAGTCCCCCAGCGTGCCTCCCCTCTCTGCAAGCCCTTCCTCACCTCGCTGGTCCCGCTTGCCACCCCTCCACCTGCAGCGCTCAGCTCAGGTGTCCTGTCCTCTGGGTCATGGCTGAGTCATCCTCCCAGCAGATGTGTTAAGTGGATTAATCAGTGAATGTGTGTGGACTGCTTTTCTTATGCCATATTTACGCATATTCTTCCGAAGGGGGGAGAAGCATGCCCCGAGAGCAAATCTCACTAAGCTGGACAAAAGCAAAAACTGGCCCAGCGACACACACACACACACACACACACACACAGGTGCTGTCCACACAGCTGCAAAAGCTGCTAACAGCACCCACCCCACAAGCCACTCCCCAGATATGTGAGGGTATGGTGGTGACACAAACACTGACCCAGAAAAGCTGCACAGGATGGACACGTGCCACCCCACGCGGCGTCCGGCGCCCGTCCCGACCCCCCGAGCCCCTTCACCTTCTCTGCAGGGCCCGGGATCCCGTGCTCCCTGACTTTGCACTCCAGACCCGGTGCGTGACAGCAGGAAGCGTGGATGCTGGCCTCCTTGTGGCCCACACACTGGTCGGGCTGACCCCGTGGCCTCAGCACAGGCCGCCTGGGGGTGCCAAGGTCCTCCACCTCCCAGTGGGAGCTGCAGCCTGGGGAAGAGGAGGGCCGGCTCAAACACCTGGATGCTAAGGGACCCTCTGTCTCTCCTCCCCACCCCATTCAGTCTCCATCTTTTTAGGGTCTGAGTCTGGAGCTGGGAAACCCAGAAACAAGTCTTGGCAGGAAAAAGGCACTACTAGCCTGAGCGACAGGGCTCTTGGGTTCTCAGCTCAACCTTGCTGCTGGCCTGCTGTGTGACCTTAGGAAAGCCATACAACCTCTCTGGGCCTCAGTGTCTCAGGGAAAACATCATCTCCTCTCCACCTCGACAAGGGGAGGGGGCTCCAAGGCCTGAGATGCTAGACCAGGAAATGGTATTCCCATAACCCAGCCACCCAGGCAGAAGTTCAGGGGTGAGCTTGATGTCTCTCTGGGAGACATGGACCTCCCTCCAGAGCTTGGGAGTCAGGCACAACCCCTGGCTACGAGACCTCAAAGAGTGTTCCTAGGCTATATAGCAAGCCTCAGTTTCCCTCTGTAAAATGAAAAGGGAGGCTGCAAGGGTGAAGTGATGACATGCACGAGGAGCCCAGCACAGCGTCTGGCACCGGGCAAGGTCTCTGCCCGTGTTAGGGTCATGGTCACTGGAATGCCCGTGTGTTAGCTGTATGGCCTTGGGGAAGTCACTCAGCATGTCAGGGTGCAGTTCCCTTTGCTGTAAAGTGGGAATCTTTTGGATGTGCTTCATAGGTAGTGGGTTCTATGACTCCGATGTCTTCGGACTGGCACGTGCCCTGGAGTTCATCTGCTGGGCGTTCCCAAAGGGGAGAGCCATCAGAACACGGTGGACTTCCCACCAAGCCAGGACCCCAATAAGTTGGCCGGTGGCCTGCTGGACCTGTCCCAGCCTCTCCACCTGACTGGGCTCATCTTTCCCCTGCAGAGCCAGCTCCTAACTCGTCACTCGCCCTTGTCACCCTCCTTCTCCTCCTCAAACTTCAGTGGCTCCCCAGTACATACTCGATGAAGAATCAACTCCTGAGCCAGTTATTCCAGGCCCGCTACCTGCCCTCTCCCCAAACGCTCCCCAGGACATCCCATGCACCCTCCAAGCAGGACAGCTCAGCCCCCTCCCGATTTGAGGGGCAGCATCCCTGGATCCCCCACAAGGTTCCCATCTGCGACTTCCTGCTACCTACGCAGGGCATGTTTTTGACACAAGGTAGCCCATCCACAGTTACCTATATCAGAGAATGGATTTTAAAGCAATGGGCGATAACCAGGATAGCTAGCACTTATGTTGTCCTAGCACCAAGCTAAATGCTTAGCACCCGTTATCCTCATTCTATTGCTGAGGCACCTGAGGCACAGAGAAGTTAAGTAACTTGCATAGGTCACACAGCTGACGACTGGCAGAGCCAGGATTAAACCAAGGTCAGCTCCACTTTCGGAGCCACTCCCTAAACTGCCCCTCATGCAATGCACTGCCTGCGGGGAAATGCCTACGATGCCCCAGGCCTGGTGCTCTACGTGTTACTCATTTCATAGCAACCCAGTGAAGCAGGAACTGCCGCCGCCCCTCTCAGGGAGGAGGAGGCTGAGACGGAGACAGACGAGGTGCCTTCCCAGGGTCACAGGGATGGAAAGGGTAGCACTGGCCTTCACACCAGGCCATCGGGCTCCAACGTGGGGCCAGCCGGGTGGGGGCAGGTGCACCAGGAGCCAGAGACGCCTCCTCACCCCAGGGTGGGCCCAGCCGCCTACCTGTGAGGACGTGGCCCGGCTGGGGGCAGCGGGCCTGGGTCTGCACTCCGGCCCCAGCTGGCAGAGCCGTGTGGACACGGCAGTTGGCCTGGGGCAGCAGGCAGCACCTGGCAACGGCGTAGACACCCTCACCCCCAAACGCGTTGTGGGCAAGGCAGACGCGCCTGCCCCCTCGGGCCTGAGAGCCAAAGACAGAAACAGGAACCTGCTTTAGAAAAGGCTTCAAAACACAGGATGAGGGGGCTGGAAGGAGCTGACTCGGGCACCTGGTCCCAGCCCCTTGAAATGTCTCCAATGGCCTCGCGAGGGGCCAGCCAGCCCCTGAGGACAAGGAGCTCACTTCCACCCAAGGCAGATGGTTCCGCAGATGGGCAGTTCTGAGTGTTATAAAGTTCTTCTGGACGCTGAGAGTGACTTCAAAATGCAGATACAGGGAAATCTAAGACCCCAGAGCAAGGACCTGGCCTGCTCAGCCCTGCCCCACTCTCAGCCTCTCGCACGTGCACTCACACGCAGGAGGCCGCAGAGTCAAGCACACTCCCAGACACCGGCTCCCAGACAGAAACGCCTGCCCGCCCCTTGTCCTCCTGGCCTAGGCACTGCCCTTCCACCAAAACACTGCGGCCAGATGGCATCTGTGCCAGGCTCTGCAGCCTTCCCATCAAGTCCCCTCTTTGGCTGCTTTGAGAAGATTTCTCAACTGCCAGAACCGTGGAACATCTGAGTGAAGAGGGCCCTGGAGACCACTGCGTCCAGAGGCAGCGAATCCCTGGCACACACTCGTCCCTCCCCTCCCCCGAGGCGGGCACGGGAATCCATCCATTCTCATCCTGCAGAGTCTCCCGGGAACCCTCGGTGTTCCTCCCTCCTGCAGCACCCAAACCGCGTGACTGAGATATGCCCCATTTGGCTTTAACTTGCAGATGGGCGCTGGAGTTCAGAGGAGGAAGGGGCTCGGGCAGATCTGGGCCTGGAAGCGAGAACCCCACTTCACGCTCCGACGGGAGGGTACAGGTCACCTCAATGCGCTCGCCCCGCCGCTTCCCGCTCCTGGAGAAGCTAGAGCAGCCCAGCAGCTCCTCGGGGGCAGCGCAGCGGGCCTCAGCCGTGGCCATCCGCGTGGGCCCCGAGTGCGCCGACCACACGGTCCTGCAGAACAGCTGCCCACCTGCAACGAGGCCCTGGGGTGAGGAGGGGTGGCTGGGGAGGGGAGCCTCCGTCAGGGCTCTGCTCACAGAGGGCTCCAGATCTTTGGCTCCTGGTGGGGGAGAGGGGCCTTAAAGAACGTGATCCATTTTCCCATTAAAACAGGTCATGAAAGCCCTTGCAAAGCCCTTCCGGAGCCCGTCCTACTCAATCTCCCCCAGTGTCTAGGAGCCGGTGGCCGAATCCTCCCTCCACAGATGAGGGAGGGACAAGATTGCCCAGGCCACACAGATGCCCTGAGACCTCCCAAGCCCCAGTCTGGATTCTGCCCGCCCTGCCATCCTGCTGACCTGCTCCATAGGTGCTGGGGGGTAGTGTAGCCACCAGGTTGGGGGTCAGCACCCGCTGGTCCTCGGGGAACCAGGCCTCATTGATGACGTCTTTGGCAGAGAAACGGATCAGCCTCTGCCTCAGCTCAGCCAGGGTGAGCTCCGGCTCAGCGGTCAGCATCCTAGCCACGATGCCTGGTCGTGGGGCAGGCGGTGAGAGATGGTGGTGGCCTGGCCCTCCTTCCCAACCTGGGACTCCTCTCCTGGTGCACACATGAGCGCGCACACACACACAGACACACCAAGCTGTTCTTTAGAAGTTAAACCACCTGCAATCCCGTGCTAAAAGATGACCAGAGCAAGACGTACATCCTGCTCTCACACCTCCGAGCCTTGGCAATAGCTGTTTTGTTTGCCAGGTAAACTCTTATTCATCCACCAAACCCCAGATGAAATGTCCCTCCTCCAGGAAGTTTTCCCTGACCTTTAGCCTGGTCAGGCACCTCTCCCTTCCACACAGCCCTGGCTACTCCGTTTGTGCACCTGCCTCCTCCATCAGACTGAGCGTCCTTGAGGGCACCATCAGTCTGTCTCATCTTTACTCCCCCATACCCAACACAGAGCCTGGCACACGTGGTCCTGGTGCAGACCCTGCCTGCCAAAGGGGCTGTCAGAATCATGATGGCTGAGGCGGTGGGGCAGCTACTCACCAGCCACATGGGCGGCAGCCTGTGACGTCCCACTCTGTGATGTGAAGCAGGTGCTGCAGTCACTGGAGGCACCAATGATGTCGTCCCCTGGGGCAAAGAGGTCCACGCAGCGGCCAAAGTTGGTCCCCAGGACCCCCAGGGTCACCGGCTGGTCCTGGGCATTGGTGGCCCCAACAGTAATGACCTGGAGAGGTGAGGGAGTGGATGGCAGAGAGGGGAGCCAAGGAGAGGATGTAGGGAGACTAAGACCTTGCCAACTGGGCTGGCCAACTCCTATATACCTGTTTGGCCCATTCAAATATCCCCTCCTGAGGGAAATCTGACTCTCCAGGCAGAACTCTGGCACTCTCTGCCCCACCCGGCCCTGGTGCTGCCCTCTGTCCCTACCACATGCCAGGCACCATTCCCGAAGTCCCCGAGGTGCTTCCATTCTAAGGAGGGACCCAGACAGTAAACAAACAGTAAACAATGCAACACATTAGGTGGTTATAAGTGCTAAGGAGAAAAGCAGAGCCGGCAAGGTGGAAAAGACTTGCTGGGTTTTGTCTGCTTTATGCGATTTTAAATTCGGCAGCCAGGGAAGGTTATCCATCAGTGTCAGGCTGACATGTGTGCCCCCCACCTGCCCCCTGACCCCAACACACCCACCCCAGACTGTGATGTCCTTGAAGTGGGACGAGATTCCTTCCCCTTAGTCCCCCCGGTGCCCACACCGCCAGTAGGTGCCCTCGCACGTTAGAGGAATGGACGGGTGTTGGACCTGCTGGGTCAACCTCTTAAACTGAGAAGCGTCATCTCTGTGCTCATGTAGCTCCCCTGGGACACACCTGGACCCTCAATGCAGGGCCTCGGGGGCCTTCCGGGGGGGGGGGCGGGGAGGTGGACAGTGGGGAGGCCCTGGGATACTGGCTGGAGAGTGATGCGGGCAAAGCCCCTGGGCCCTTACCGAGTGGACCGGGAGAGGGAGCAGAGGGAGGCTGGGAGAAAGCGGAGGGAGCTCTGGTGTCAATCCAGGGGACAGCAGATGGCCGGAGGCGATGGGATTAGGGAGAAGGGGCCGGGGGAGTCAGGAGACATTCGGAGGGAGAGGGGCCAGGGCGTGGGGCTGGAGCTGCACTGGGGGAGCGGAGAGTTGAGGCTGGTGCTGTACACAGACTGGGAGGGTGGAGGTTCAAGCCCCTCCTCTGCCCAGGCTCGGCCCCGGCAGTCTCCGACACGTCCTTCCAAAGCCAGGCCAGTTCAGGAGCACACCCCATGAAGCCCCCAGGGGCCCACCTGCCACCTTCCCCTCCCTTCGGGAGCACCCACCTCGGGAGCTGAGGCCGGGGAATAGAGACAGGCGTCATCCCTGAAGTTGCCCGCAGCGGCCACCAGCACTGCCCCCGTCCCGGCCAGCTGCTGGCAGGCGGCGTTGAGGGTCGGACTGTACCCACCCGCCAGGGGCAGCAGCACTACCAGCCGCCCCGCCGGCTGGGCCAGCTGGCTTTTCCGAATAAACTCCAGGCCTGAGAAGACAAAGCCAAGGTCACCCATGGGGAGGCACGCTCCCCCTCCCCACCCCCGCCCCCAAGGCCCCCGTGAGGGTTAATTTTACATGTCGACTTGGCGAGGCTACGGGTGTTTGCTCAGACATAGGTCTAAGTGTTGCTGTGAAAGTACTTTATGGATGTGATTAATGTTTACATCAGTACTTTGAGTGAAGCAGATTACCCTCCATAATGGGGGTGGGCCTCGTCCAATCAGTTGAAGGTCTTGAGAGAAAAGATGGAGGTCCCCCAAGGAGGAAGGAAATCTGTGTGTACACTACCTTCAGACTCAAGATGGTGGCATCAACTCCTGCCAGAATTTCCAGCCTACCAGCCTGCCCTGCAGATTTCAGCCAGCCCCACAATATGTAAGCCAATTCCTTAAGATAAATCGCCCACTATGTGGTATATGTATGTATTTATAAATATAAATATACACACACATCCTATTGGTTCTGTGTCTCTGGACAACCCTGACTAATACACATGGGAAGCACATTAACAACAGCAGCACTTGTAAAACCAGCCAACTCCCGAGCACTTATACGCACCAGACTCCTTCTAAGTGCCTGACTATAGGAATTTACACAATGCTCACAGTAACCTTACTATTATTTTCCCTTTCCAGGAAACGGAGGCACCAAGAGGATAAGTAAGATTCTCAGAGGAACAGGAAGGGCCCCCTTTGCCCTGCCTCTGACCTTCACAAACCTCGTTGCCATCCTCTGAGGGCTGGTGTACAGTAATCCTCCCCCACCACACACACACACACACACACACACACACACACTCCAGTGAGTCCTCACTGCCCACTCGCAGCTGTGGGCCCTGCCCTCCCACGTGTGAAAGGGGACACTGCTGCTCGGACTGTGTCGAGGATCAAAAGACTCCTCGCCCTGGAGCTGGAGTGGGGTCGGGGGGGGGGGGGGACTTGATAACCCTGCCCCCTCGGGGGGTGTCATGCCTTGACCCCGGCTGCACTCCCCCGCCCCAGAGCTGAGTGTGCAGCCTGGAGCCCAGGCCCAGTGGAGACCTGGGTTCTAACACCAGCTCTGGCCCCCATGTGCCAGGGGACCAGGAGCTGACAGCTTCTCCTCTCAGGCTCCGGCTTCTGCTCCGTCAGATGGGGGTGTGGCCGGCTGACCTCTCAGAACCTTCTGGATCTGGGCCTCTGGGAGGTCCCCGGGGCTGCAGCAGAGGTGGGAGTTGGGGTCCCATAGCCAGGCTCCTCTTAGGAGGAGACAGCTGCCCCTCACACCAGGAGGGGCAGAGCGGAAGTAGGAGTGGAGGTGAGGAATAAGCACGATTACAGCTGCCATTTATTAACCACCTGCTCGGACACTTTACCTCAACAATCTGCTTACAGAGGAGACCGGCGGTGACCACGAAAGTAAAAGCTACTGTTCGTGGAGCCCCTGCTCTGCTCCAGGTAATGTGCTAGGGGCCCTTCCCAAAGCAGGGACCTCTTCTTCCCCGGGAAACCCTCCAAGCCTAGGGTGCCAGGCCTGTGGAAGGCCTTTCAGGGCACAAGCAGGCCTCCCCTCCTCTGCACACTGACCTTTGGGAATTGGCCTGCTGAGCTGAGGTCAGTGGATAAAGGGGTGGGACAGGAAGGAAGGGTCACCTGATAGGGCAGGGGATTATTGATTCTTGCCTTTAAAACCGAACATCAAAACCTGTGCTCTAGGGCTTCCCTGGTGGCACAGTGGTTAAGAATCCTCCTGCCAATGCAGGGAACACAGGTTCAAGCCCTGGTCCGGGAAGATCCCATATGCCGCGGAGCAACTAAACCCACGTGCCACAACTACTGAGCCTGTGCTCTAGAGCCCAAGTGCCACAACTACTGAAGTCCATGCACCTAGAGCCCGTGCTCCACAACAAGAGAAGCCACCGCAGTGAGAAGCCTGGACACCGCAGCGAAGAATAGCCCCCACTCGTGGCAACTAGAGAAAGCCCGCGCACAGCAATGAAGACCCAATGCAGCCAAAAATTAATAAATTAATTAAACAAACAAACAAAAACCTGTGCACTAAACTGCAAAGAATCAGGGCAGAGCTCACTCACAAGGCAGGCGCCACCAGCCCTTGCCAGCCCTTCAAAAAGGCCTATGGCTGCCTCTGCCAGCTCAGAGGCCAGCGTCTGACACAGGGGTCTGGGCGCTTGCAGTGGAGGTCAAACTCAGAGCCGGCACCTTCCCCAGCGAGGTCACTGGCTCTGGCTGTGTGACCCTGGGCAAGTCACTTCCCCTCTCTGGGCTGATTTTCTCAACTGTTTAACAGGCTCACAATACCACCCTCAGGGTATGGAGTACAAAGTCCTTTGCTCAAGGTCTGGCCACAGGAGGGACTCAGTAAGTGAGAATTCCCACCCTCTTCTCTGTCCACAGGCCTCCCAGGGTCCTAGCTCTAAGCTGGACCTTGCCAGAGGTGACTGGATGGAGAAACTTGCAAGAGTCTGGAAAAAGTCTTCTGCCAGTTCCTCTACCAGGTCTACCCAACCAGGGCTCCAATCAGTCATGAGAAGGAGTGAGTCCCCCAGTGTTAAGCAGAAGATGGAGAAAGTTTGCTTAGATCACCTCGAGGGTACATCCAAATCCAAAGTAACATGACAAAAGACGCAACTATTTTAAAAGATTTGGAAAGGGGAGCAGTGTGAAACTGTAGAAAGACCACTAACTAGGGGTCAAAGCTGCAGGACCTGCCTGGGCTGAGCCCTGCCCCTCTCTGGGCCTCAGTTTCTCCATCAGCACTCATGACCCCTGGGGGCCCTGCCCACTCTGACACTCTGGGACTCTGCCTCTGGGGCAGAGGCTGCCTTGGTCTCCTCGGTCAGGAGTCAGTTCTCCCTGGGCTGAAGCCCCGTCCCATGCCAGGTCTGGATGCAGAGACCAGCACATCCGGAGCCATCACTCACCTGTGAGTGTGCTGCTCACTGTGCCCTTCCCTTGGCAGTTGAGCACACGCAGGCTGCGCAGGCTGGCGCCCTTGGCCACGCCGGCATCCCGACCACTGACGACCCCAGCCAAGTGGGTGCCATGGCTGTCACACTTGTTCGCCTGCTCGACCAATACAAGACCCGAGTGAGAAAGCTCATCCACCCTGTAATAATATCAGTGAGTGACCGGACAGACGTCCCCACCCACAACTGATGGCAGGGCAGGGGCAGTGACAGCTGGGGAGGCCAGCAGGGGTGCAGCTGTGGCACTCCGCGGGTGGCATCACCTCCAGGTCGGGGATGAGGGACGGGGGCAGCCCTCCCGCCTGAGGGACATGCTCACCTGTCTGTGGAAGCGTGTCCCATCCTCCTCGGGCACGTTTTCGAAGTCAGTGACTACCACCCTGCCCTCAATTTCCCGGTGGCCACTTTGGATACTGGTGTCTAAGAGATATACCTCCACCAGGCCACCTCCAGCTTTCCAAGGTGAGGTTTGTTCGAAAGGAAAGAATAACCATGAGGTTAACGTAATAGTTAACACATATAAATTGTTTACCATGTCTCAGGCACTGCTCTAAGCACCTTACATATGTCAACTCAGAAAATCCTCTCTAGGTACATACTTTTATATCTTTATATCACAAACAAGGAATGTGAGGCACAGAGAGGGTAAGTAACTGTCCACGGTCACACAGCTGGTGATGGTGGAACCAGCAAGAGAACCAAGTAGTCTGGCTCCATAATATTGATATTAATATGAAATAACAATGTGAACACTCGAAACTTATAAATACAATGGAAAAAACTATGCCAAGCCCCTACTTAAAATTTTTCACAGCTCCCCAAACCTGAGACCACAGAATTTAAAGAGAGAACAGGATTTGACAAGTAAAAGGAGAATAACAGGCCTGTATGGCCGTCTGAGCAGGTCCGCTCATTTCACAGAGAGGAAACTGTGGCTCAAGGAGGATGCGTGGATCTGGGCCTCCTGGCTCCAAGCCCATGCTTTCTCCACTCCACCAGCTGCCAGGACGGCTCAGCGGTGGCTGGTTCCAACTGACACAAGTTACAGGCTCAGAGAAAACAGCAGTATTGGAATTTCTCCAAAAGCCTACCACCTACACTTCATCATTTCTAGTTGGGTCAGTTCAGATTCTCCAGGAGGCAGGCACCAAGATGGGACGAGACCTGCAGGGGGCTTCCTGGGGAGATGCCTACACGGGACAAAGGTGGAGGGGGCAGGAGGAAGCAGGGAGAGCCTGCAGGTGTGACACCTGTGGAAGGAGAGGAAGGAAGAGGGTCAAGCAGGCAGAGCCCCAGACTGCAGCACTGCTCTCGGAAGCCTCAGAGGCCTTGGCTCCGTCCTCGTACCCCCATGCAAGGTGGGACCGCTGTTGTCCCATGTCACAGAGGGGAAAAGGGGCCTCAAGAGGAGTTATCACTAAGGGCAAAGGGACCTGTGAGTGGCCTCTTACAGCCTCTGATTCAGTGCAGGGAGCTCTGGCAGGTGGGCGCCCAGTCCTCCTGCATCCCTCCGGAGCAGGGAGCTTTCTCTCTCCCACAGGACAGCCCCTGCCATGCCTAGAAGCTCGGAAGGCAGCCAAGTTCTCCTTCTCATCTCTGCCCAGGAGGCCCCTGACCCTGACCCTCTTGCCTCTTCCCCGCAGGCCACACCCCTTCCTGCCTCAGGGCCTCTGTCCTTGTTCGTTTCTCTGCTTGGACATGCTCCCCTTGGTGGGGCTAATGATACCCACTGCAGGGCTTGGCTGAGTGTCACTTCCTCCAGGAAGCCTTTCCTGACTCCATGCTCACAGCTGTCTAGACTCCTTCGTAGCTCCTACCCCATCCAGACTACCTGGTGTCATGTAGCTATCTGTGTAAGCAATGGATTAGCCTTCTTCATGCACTAGAAGCTCTGGGGCGGGGCGTGGGCAGAGACCAAGTCCATCTTGTTGGTCTTTGTGTCCCCAGCACCTAGCACAGTGCCTGGAGCACAGTGGCTACTCGAGAACTCACTGTGGTATGGAAGGAGAGGAGGGGGAGGGCTGAAATGACAGCACTCTCACTCTATACCAGACACGGATGGAGGCTCGCTACAGCATAAAGAGCATTAACCCCAACACAGCCCCCCAGATAGGACTGTCATCACCTCCCGTTTTTGCAGAGGAACCTGAGGCTCATTCAAGCTCACGCAGCTTGAAAATGCTGAAGTCTGGGTTTGAGCATGGCAGTTGTCTCCAGAGCCTGTGCTCGTCAGCCCTTTGCCAGGTGGCCTCTCTGTGAAGGAAGGGTCTGCTCCTGGCCAGGTGCGCCACTCTCCACTCACATGCATGGTGCCCACTCTGCCCCACTCCGACCCAACAGCCCCCGGGGGGCCTCGTCCAGCCAAGCCCTTCTGTGACTCCTGATGGACTCCACATTCCTGTCTTCCATCCCCGCCACCTCTCACAGCCACTGGGAGCAGGAGGAGGGTAAGGCAATCCATGGGCATCCCAGTGGGGAAGGAAAGGATCGCACGTCTGCTTCTGGCCTGGGGGAGGGCAGTGGGTCCAACGGTCACCCCAAAAAAGTATGTCCACATTCTAGCCCCTAGGACCTATGATCATGACCTTATCTGGCAAAAGGGTCTTTGCAGATGTGATTAAGTTAATGACCTCCAAATGAAATCATCCTGGATTATCCCGATGGGCCTTAAATCCATTGATGTGTCATAAAAAAACAGAAGAGGAGAGATACACGGAGAAGATCATATGAAGGAGGTATGGACAGGAGTAATGCAGCCATAGCCAAGGAACGCTGCAGTCACCAGAAGCTGGAAGGGGCAAGGGAAGATGCTCCCCTAGAGCCTTTGGGAGGAGCTTGGCCCACTGACACTTTTATTTCCGACTGGAGAGTACATTTCTATTGTTTTAAGCCACCGGGTTTGTGGTACTTTGTTAGGGCAGCCCTAGGAAACTAATTTAGGGGCTGTGGCCTTTGCTCTCTCCTGCTTGGCTTGGGGTCCCCCGGAACCCCCTGCACAGCATCCCCTCCCCATTCCCCACACTAGCTGGCTCCGGGAGGTCCCTGAGGCACAGATGTGGAAGGTGGGGTCTCTAGGGTCTCTGCCTAGAGAGGAGCAGCCTGGGGTGGGGAGAGGCAGGCTCTTCCTGCCAAGGGCACCTCCTCCCTGGCCACAGGCTGCCCAGACTGGTCAGCACACCCTGCCTGACCAGGCCCCGCACCTCTGCCGCTGTCAACCCTGGGGTGACGCTCCACACTTCCCACTAATCTCCCATCCTGGCCGCGAGCCCTGGGAGGCCCCAGGTCTACCGTCTGTCACGATGACAGCAACTCAGAACCCGCCTAGCCTTTCAGTTCCCAAAGCATTTGCACATCCTTCACCTCACTGGAGCCTCACTACGCCCTGTGAGGACAGGATGGGATTACTGTGCCCATTTTACAGACGAGGAAGGGGAGGATCAGAGAGGGAAACGGCTTCCTGAGACCCCACGTGAACCAGCAAAGGGCGGAGGCTGAACTCACCCCCAGGTCTGGCTGAGTCCCGGAGCACCACTGCGTTGTCTTTCCGCTGAGCTCCAGACCTCATGCTGTGGCTCCTCAGACTCCACACGGCCCAACCACAGCCCCTGATCTCCCCAAACCAGCTGTCCTTCCCTTCTTCCCCAGCTCAATAAATGGCACCTCCACCCACCTACAAGGCCCTGCCCAAACCCAGGCCGCTTTCCTTGGCCTCTCCTCCTCCTCCTGGCCAGGCCACCCCACGCAGAGGGAAGAGTGGGAGGAGAGGCCTGGAGGGGACACACAGAGTAGCCCACGCAGGGAACTCCAGGAAGCCTAGCGATGCTGAAGGGAGGCGGAGCAGGGCAAGGCGGGAGACCAGAGACCAGGTGGGGGTGTGGCAAACAGGGTTTATCTGTCCCGTTATGGGGTCCAGTCCTGTCCTCAAGGCACTGGGATCACCCAGACCTGTGGGCCTTAGGGGATGTCAAGGTCAGGATTACCCTCTCCCCACCTGAGTGCAGCCTGATGGGCCAAATGGCAAGAAAAGGCAAACATGAACTTTTAGAAGGTGGGAGAGGGGCTCATTTAAAAAAAAAGACTTCTGCATTGTACCTGGGGCAGAAGGAAGGCAGGGCATGGGGGCTGGATTGGGTAGAATGGGACAGAAAAGGGGTCAGCGGAGTGTACTGAGCTCTAACGCCCCTGGGAGGTGAGGACCGTCGGCAGGGAGGAGAGAGCAGCACGTGGCCTCAGCTCGGATGGAGAGGCGCAGGGAGCATGGGGCCCTTACTAGGAGCGTGGTGTTCGTCCGCCTGGCGCCGCGCAGAGAGAATCCGCTCCAGGTTCCACGGGATGCTCTGGGCAAAGACGAAGGAGTCCTCCTCGATGTACTGGACGTGGGGCAATGTCAGGGCCTGCAGAAGGCAGAGAGGTGGGGCTCGGCTTCAAAAGCCATTTGGCCGACAGCAGCCATAGCCACAGCCCTTCACCCACCCGATCAAGCCTGTCCCGAGTCACATGCCAGTCACACACCTGTCCCCTCCTGGTGTGGGGTTTCCTCGCTCAGGTTGGGGAGCCCAGCACCCGCCAGCACGGAGGATGCCTTTTAGGAAGGATTCTGAATTTGACATGCCATCTGGGGAGCCAGGCAGTGCCCAGGCCCCGGGGAAGGCTGGACCTGGACTCCATGCCCAAATCATGATGCCCTCACTGGCCATTCTGTTTCCCCCAGATCCGTTCCCGCCCTTCTCCACCCTGCAAGGCGTGGGGAGGCTGACCCTGCAGACTGCAGCACCCAGGCCTCCTTGCAGTGACTTCTGGCTGGGATCAGCCAGAGGGAGGCCCAGAAGGAGTTTTGGGGGATGAGGGGGTGTCTTCACTCCCTCTCTGTTTTGGTGCAAGGTTCCCACGGTGGCTTCATCCTTTGGTGACCACGGCTCCCCCGGGGCAGCCCCTGCTCCACAGCTCCATCTCCCACATGGCAGAGAAGACACTATTCCCTCTCCTCGCCCATCAGCTTGTCACGGCAACTCATCCCTGGGTGCCTCAGTGTCCCTGTGGGCTTCCTTAACCTGTCCACACCTCCGTGAGTTTCTTTGCTTAGCATCTACTTAAATACATGACGATCTCATTTAGTCCTTAAAGAACCGTTCCTATTTTCATGCCAGCTTACAGGTAGGGGACTGAGACTCAGGGGGTGAAGAAAATTGCCCAAGGTTAGACAAACTAGTAAGGGTACGTGAACCCAGGCTGGCGCGATGCCAAAGCCCAGCTCTTGAGGGCACATGTCTGTGGCCTGCAGCTCAGCAGTGTCTCCCCTCTGAGAAGCTGCCTGGCCTTCGGGGCTCATGCGTGCCATCTGGCTCTGTGGGCATATGATTCCTTCCCCCGCACTGTGCTGGGCATATCATCCCCCAGTTAACTGACTGGCCATCACTTCTCAGTCTCTCTTTCTGAACTGTGAGCTCAAGGGAAAGGGCTGGTGGTCCATCCTCATGTCTGTAGCACATAGTAGGTGCTCATTAAATATGTGATGAGCAGACTGATTGAAGGCCTTAACCTGATGCTTCCCCTATTAGACTAAGGGATTGGACCCTGTCTAATCCATGTCATTGTCCCCACAGGACTTAACACACTGTAGTTGTTCAGCCACTGTATGCTGAATGGAATGAAACTATGCAGTAGTAGTACAGTGGAGCGACGAGGCCTGGGCCTAAATTCCCGTTCTGCCAGTTATGTGTTGTGTGACCTCGGGCAAGACCCTGTCCCGCTCTGGGTCTCAGTGTCTGCAGGAGGCTATGAAGCACCCCAGCCACGCAGAGAATCAGTGTGAAAATGGGAATCATGTGTTCTCATCAAGTTAGGAGGACAGGGGAGGGGGGCGGGTTGGGAGGAAGGGAGCAGAGGCTAAAACAAGGAAAGGGTTGTTTTTTTGTTTTGGTTTTTTTTTTTAAAGGTGCATTTGCCAAATTCTTTTCTGCCTTTTTTTTTTTTTTATTATTATTTATTTATTTATTTATTTTTTTGGCTGTGTTGGGTCTTCGTTTCTGCGCGAGGGCTTCCCCCAGTTGCGGCAAGCGGGGGCCACTCTTCATCGCGGTGCGCGGGCCTCTCACTATCGTGGCCTCTCTTGTTGCAGAGCACAGGCTCCAGACGCGCAGGCTCAGTAGCCGTGGTCCACGGGCCTAGCCGCTCCGTGGCATGTGGGATCCTCCCAGACCAGAGCTCGAACCCGTGTCCCCTGCACTAGCAGGCAGATTCTCAACCACTGCGCCACCAGGGAAGCCCTCTTCTGCCTTTTTATTAAAGCTACAAATCTTACATCCCTCAACTCGTTTCAAGCAGAGCCCCCTTTCGCAGGGAACCTCACCAGGAAAGGTTAAGATATGCATTTAAAGCACTAGGGCCAGGATGAGGAGAAGGGAGGCCAGAAGTCCTCAACTACCCATGTCTGTTCTGCCCCTGCACCAAAGAGGTGACATCAGGGTCGGGCTGGAGGGGGAA
Organism: Balaenoptera musculus; assembly: GCF_009873245.2. Lineage (NCBI taxonomy): Eukaryota > Metazoa > Chordata > Mammalia > Artiodactyla > Balaenopteridae > Balaenoptera > Balaenoptera musculus. The sequence goes on along the minus strand of NC_045785.1, from coordinate 46,192,634 downwards.
CAGCCTCCCTGTCCTACAGGAGAAACCTTCTGAATAGCATCAGTTTCAAAGGAATTTTGGATCCTTGAGTCATGTTTTTATAAAATGACTCTGGCCCCACTAATGTCATAGGGCCTTGTTCCTGTAGGGTTCTCATAGGCAGCAAGTTCACCAACACAAAGAGAGCTAGAAGACAGACCACTGGGTCTGATCCCAGCTCTGCCTCTGGCTGTCTGTGTGGTCCCTTCTGAACCTTGGTCTCCTCATCTTTCAGATGAAGATGAAGTACCACTGAGGTATGGCCAGGCTTGAAGGGCATCCCGTACTGAAGGCCAGGAGCCACTGTGCTTGGTACTCAGTAAGCGCTCTGTGAACATTTGCTGCCTCCTGATGGTCAGCCATGGGCACACCCAGGACAGTCCCCTGTGTGCATGCGGCAGCCCAGCCCTTTCTGGAAGTAGTGCCCCGCCCAGAGACGGAGCTCACCAGCTCCAGCAGGTCGCCGCTCATCTTCACCAGGAAGCCGGGGAGAAGGTCGTGGAAGACGTGCAGGATCTTGGTGAGGTAGCCGCGGTGGGCGGCCTGGGCCTGCAGGCGGCGGGCGGTGCGCTCCGTCTGCGAGCGGTGGGTCTCTTCCTTCAGCACCACCATGTAGGTGCCTGGCAACCTCCAGGCGTCCTGGCCCCCAGCGAGGAGGAGTGACATGATGACATTAAAAAAAGAAGAAGGATGCTATGAGTGCTTCATCCACCTATGTTTACAAGTTAGAATTACAGCAAAAGAAACTCCATAGAGTATAGGAAGTATAAAGAGAAGTCACCAAATTAGGACCCCCAAACCACACAGAAGCCAACTATTAGTATTAACCTAACATATACCACACTTTCAAACTCGACAGTCAGGCAAAAACGGGAACCATGGGCCACAGTCAACACCAGGTTCTCCTCTGCACCTGCACCTAGTTCTCTGTGGGGCCGACCAAGGCCTGGCCACCCTTGGAGGCCCTGCCTGAAGGCCACTTCCTCCCGAAGACCTTCTTAATTACACCTCCCTTCCCCGTGTCTCAATTTGAAATAATCACTTCCTCCCGGTTCTAGTACCTCCCTGACCCCCTCCGGAGATAGTCCAAAAACATGGCCTGAATCCCAACCTCAATATTTACTGGCTATGTGGTCATGGGCAAGTCACTCAACCTCTCTGAACCTCAGATATCTCTGTGGTGTGGGAAACATAATACCTACGGCACAGGCCTGCTGGGAAGGCTAAGAGATGTAGCTGTGTAAAGCATCTAGCAAACAGAAGGGATGATTGAGTGAGCAAAGGCAACACTTCTCACATGGGATAAAAGACTCAAGGCCATGGTCTACAGGAGCAGAATTGTTTGCTCTTAGCTCTTATCTGCTCCCACTGCTCTCAAACAGACACACCTGTGCTCAAGAACCTTCAGTGGCTCCCCATAGCCTGACAAAGTCCAAACTCCATGCTCCCCCTTGGTTCCCGCTGCAACCTACCTCTGTAGTCTAATCTCCCACATCTCTGTACGTGCACCAGAGTAGAATACAGTCTACAACCCTTTATCCAAAATCTTAGGGTCAAATGGGTTTCAAGATTCAGAACTTATTTGGACTTTAGAAAGGTAATAATAGGCAATCAGGGTGCTCAGAGGCGTCTGGAGCAGCATACTGTAATCTATGCAGCAAAATATAGGAATATAAATATTTACATCCGTGGGATAAATTATAAATAATCTCATGTCAGTTTAGGTCAGGTTACCACCAAATAAATTACAAGAAACCTTTTGGGTTTCAGAACACTTTACATTTCAGAAGGCAGATAAGGAACTGTGCACATGTGCTCCCTATTCTCCACCTCTGGCTTTCCCAGGCCTGAGCTTTTGTTCATGCTACCCCCTTCACCTAGAATAAAATTCCCCTGCCACTTTTATTTAAACTCCTATTTATGCTTCAAAGGCCCATCTAAAATGCCCTCAGCTAAATGAAAATCTAATGAATTGGGAGGACACTTTGTGCACTGGAAGGAGACTTGCCCTAGAAGCCTAGTTCTAATGCATCGGGGGGTGAAACCCCTCTCTCTGGGTCTCCGTTTCTCATGAATAAAATAAAAGGATTGGTCTAAAATCTTTCTCTGCCCGCCAAAAATATTTTCATTATAAATTCAATCTCTACAAAATATCCATTGAAGGAATGAATAAATGAACTTCTGGAGGTTCTTGTTCCAAACTTCCGCTGGGGAAGAAATACCCTCAAGCGCCTGGTTTAAGTGGTTGTCTGGCCTCTGCTTACTCACCTCTCAGGATGGGGTATTCACTACTTCTAGAATAGTTATTTGGGGGCAGTGGTGACTTGAAACGCCCTTTCTCATCCTTGTCACAACCCATCAACATCCTTCTAGAAGGTGAAAGGCTCAGGGAACAAGGAAGAAGGAGCTAGGAGCTGAGTAAACTTCACTCTTCTGTGGGAGCCAGACTGAAGAAGAGAGGTCCCTCCCCTCCTGCCACTAACACAGGACACAGGCAACACTAAGGGCCTGACACCCCTCTGCACCCAGCACACTCAGGCAGAGGAGCTGGGGCAGAAGTGCAGGCCAGATGTCCATTAGCCTAGAACTTCCCCTCTGCCCCAGGAGCTGCAGTTTGGAGCAAAAAGGGCATCACTGGGAGGTTGCACTGCAGCCAGGTAAATAGCTACCTCTTACAGTGCTCTCTTCACTGGCTCACATGGTGGGGAGGTCACTCACGTGGGCAACAGAGCCCCTTTCCCTTCATTCCTCCATCTGCCCAGCACTGACTCTTCACAACAAACCCTCGGGAAGGACTGTCACCTCCCTTCTAAAGATAAGGAAAATGGAGGCTCGGAGGTTAAGTGACTTGCCGAGCACCACTCAGCTAGTGAGTGATGGAGCCAGGATTCAACCCCAGAGCTGACTCCAAGCCCGGTAGCAGGACCTCAGTTGAGCCCTGGGAAGGTTAAAATTGGAGGGAAGCAGCAGTCCCAACCCTGGGCAGGAGCTCCCATAGCCCAGTGGCCAGGTGCTGGCCTTGATCTTCAGGAAACTCGCCCCACCCACTCTGGACAGGCGTGGGTGGGCTGCGGCTACCAGGCTCCTTCCTTCCCGAGAGCACCAACAAGCCCTTCCCAGACGAGCCCAAGGACCCCAACGGGCCTGGAGAATAACTCCGTCCCTTCCCCTTCAGTTTTGCTCTTTTCTTCAGCTGAAAAAGATGCAATACTAGAATGTGAGTTTTGTGGCATGAAGAAATTGCCTCCCGCCACTATCATTCATTCGCCTTCTCTCCCGCTCCACTCCTGTCACAGCAGCGCCGTCTCGTCCCAAGACCCCCAAGCCCACACCCTCCCACACTCCCCACACACACTCTGCGCTACCCAGATTTCCCGATCCGCGTCAGGACGCATAATAATATCTCCTCTCTGCCCGGGGCCGTTCTAAGCACGTTTCGGGCACTAGCGCCTTGACCCACCCGAGCCTCAGTGGTGAGGCACGTCCAGGATCTGAGCAGGCGATCCTGGAGGTGCTCTGCTCGTCCTAGCTGGCGCCTACCAGTCTCCGAGCCCCGCGCACCTTTCCCCCGCAGAGCGCACCCCAAAGAGCCGCCGTGCGCGTTCTCCCCGCCACCGCGCCCGCAGTCCCCAAGATCCGCGCCAAGCCCGTCTTCGGGTGAGCAGAGGCCCCCCACCCCCAGTGACTTTCTCTCCAGCCCCTCCCTTCCGGGGTGGGGGGTGGGGCGCTGAGGCCAGAGAGGATATGGCCACCGCCCGGGTCCCCGCGCGGGTTCGCCCCCGCCTCCCACCGCGGCGTCCGCACCTTTGCGCAGCGGTGGAAGGTGGCGGTGGCCACGTTCTGGGCCGTGTCAGCCGAGCTGTCCTCCTCCGACCGGAAGGCGAGCACCAGCTCCTCGTAGTCGCCGTCTTCGTCCTCCTGTGCGCGGGCGCCCGCGGGTCCCAGCAGCAGCAGCAGCAGGAGCAGCAGCAGCGGCGGCCACCACGGCCGCCGGGAGCTGCCCGTACCCATCGTGGGGACAGGAGAGGTTTGCGTCGGGCGGGGGGAGCCGGGGGCAGCGCGCGGGCCAGGCCCGCAGCGCCTGTGCCTCGCGGCGGGGAGCTCGATGCGAGCGCGGGACTCGGGCCCCGGCGGGGACGCGCGCCGGGCCGGGCTCTAGGCCTCCGGCTTGGGGGCTGCGCCGAGGAGAGGCTTGTCGGCCCCGGGCCGTCTCACTGCCTGGCTCGCCCCTCCTGGCTCGGACCCGACCTGAGCCTGAGCCCTCCTGCAGCCGCGCGCGCCTCGACGCCGCGGGGGAAACCTTCCGGGGTGTGGGTGCGCGACGCCCAGGGTCCAGGAGATCACGCCACCTGAGCCCTATCGGATGATCCTACCTGATTAAATATTAACGGAGCCCCCCGGACTGAAGGATCGGGTTTCGGCCTCGTTCCCCCTCCCCACCCCCACCCCCACCCCCACCCCCAAACGGCGTCAGATTACGCTCAGAGAGAGGACAAAATCCCAAATCTTAATTGGGCTGGAAGGCTGTTCCCGCGCTCCCGAGACGCCTTCTCCCCGCCCCTCAACCCGAGCCCTGCGAGCTGTGCCAGGCACCAAGTTCGGCTGAGCCCACCTCGTCAAGCGTTTCTGGGCTCTGCCTTGGCACTGGCCAGCCACCCTCCTCGCCTACCCCCTGAACGATGTTAAACCACTCCGTCCGGGTCCTCCTCCTCGCCGCCGCCGCCGCCAGTGACTGCGGACCCCTCGCTGCCCCCAGCCCCCAAGTCTTTCCGCAGGTCTGAGTGTGCCATCCTTCTAAACTCAGCCCCGACCCTTCTCGGGCCTCTGCTCCTTGTGCACCCGGCACACCCACCTCACCAACTAACCACCCCTTGAAGTCCTGTTGCTTTTGACTTCCAGCCAGCGCTAATCAAACATTTCAAGGGATTTATTCTACAAATATTTCTGTTTTTAATCTGCAGAGATATCATACGTGTACATTCAAGAATTCCATTGTAGGGACTTCCCTGGCGGTCCAGTGGTTAAGACTTCGCCTTCCAGTGCAGGGGGTGTGGGTTCGATCCCTGATCGGGGAGCTAAGATCCCACATGCCCTGTGGCCAAAAAACCAAAACATAAAACAGAAGCAATATTGTAACAAATTCAATAAAGACTTTAAAAACGGTCCACATCAAAAAAAAAATCTAGAAAAAAAAAAAAAAAAAAGAATTCCACTGTAGCACAAGGTCAGTGTTCCAAACGTTTCGGTTTGCAGATTCTGTTTACACATCATGTCCAAGAACATGACGAGGGTCTGGTGAACAGCTGCTGTCTGCGGGAGGATGTGGAGGCCAGCAGCCCCAGACCTTGGGGTTGATGTGCCACACAAAGCCAGGCATCCTCCCAGAAGGGCCACACAGTGTAGAAACTGGAGGCTTCCTGCTCCCACTTTGCAGATGATTAGCGGGTTCTAGTGAAATGACTTGCTCTGAGCCTGGGTCACTGGACTCTGAAGTCAATGCCCTTTCCACCTTGTTTGCAGACACCTCACACCGGAGGGCAGGGCCAATTAAACAAAGACTGTGCTGCCAGTGGGCTGACAGCGACCTCTGCAAGGTCAGAGTCTCCTCCACTTTGTTCTCCTCTGGAATATCCCACCATCCCTGGCACAGAGTAGGAGCTCATTAATTTTTTGCTGAGAGAGGTAGCTGAGGCTCTCAGCAGGCAGCGGATGCTCCCTTTCCTGTCTCCTGTAAAAAGAATTGTATTTGAAATGTGCTTTTGGCAGCTTCCTCATCAAAGTCCTCCTCTTTTGGGAGGTGGGAGCAAGCTTTCCCTGATGCTCCCCTTGGGGACCCTGGGGTCTCACCTACCAGCAGATGATCAATCACGTGCACAGAGGGACACGATGTCAACAGGCTGAGGAAGGGGGGGCACTGTCGAGTGTGCAGTGGGTGTGTTTGGATGGAGGTGGGGGACCAAGGAAGCCCTGCAGGCACCTTGGATTTTGCAACAGATGGACCCCGAGGGTAGTCCCTTCTCATCCCGCATCCTCCACTGCACTTTTTGAGGCGTCAGCCCCACCCTGGCCTCCTGCCACTGGGCAGGGCTTTTGTCCCTTGTTAATTACCCCCCCCAAGAGTTGCCCAAAGCAGCAGTGTCAGCGGTGTCAGCTCCCTCTTCTCAGATGCACCCCCCCTTGCTCTGACCAGCTGACAACCAGCCTACCCACCATCACCACCACCACCAGAGACACAAAGATGCAGGGGTCAGGGTAAGACAGAGCCTCTTCCAGGTCCTTCCCTCCGAGTTCTTCCAGGGCCAACACCCACCCTTCCCTCCTCCTTCCTTCCTTTCTCTTTTAGGGCAGAAGGGACCATCTTCGTGTCCACAGAGGACCCTCACCTGCCCCAGTCAGGCTTCCTCAGGGATCTCCTGCGTCCACGATCTCCTCTCCCCCTCTTACCTCCACATCCCTCGTCTCCTGTTATTCTTCCTCTTCACCACATAAGATTTCTCAAAGCTTCTCCACCCCCCAAACCCCTTCCCTCAAAATGACCCTCTCCCCTTCACTCCCACTCACAGTCTGAATGGTAGACAGAACCCGCTATTTACGCCCTGTACTTCTCCAACCTCAGAAAACTTGGAGTCTGCAGCCGCTATTGCCATGAGTGTACATTAGGCCAATTTAGCAGTGTCAACATTTTGAACGGGCACACTCTTTTTTGGGAGGGACCCATCCTTTTTGTGTGTATGTTCGTTTTAAAAAGAGTTTAAAAAAAAAAAAAAGTTTTACAGGAAATTTTTTTTTTTTAAGGTGAGTAGTTCAAAAGCATATACAGTGAAAAGTTTATCTCCCTCCCATTCCTAACTGTCCCCCTCCACCTTCCCAGGGGCAACCCCTGTTACCCATTGTGGTGGGTCGAACAGTGTCCCCCCCCAAAAGATCTGTCCACTCCTAACCCCTGGTACTTGTAACTGTGACCTTATTTGGAAAGAAGGTCTCTGCAGATGTGATTAAGCTAAGGATCTCCTGACGAGATCACCTGGGTTTAGGATGGGCCCTAAATCCAATGACTGGTGTTGGAAGAGAAAAGGGAGGGAGATTTAAGACACAGAGGGACACAGGGAAGAAGACCATGTGAAGATGAAGGCACAGTCGGGAATGATGCATAAACCAAGGAAAACCAGGATCCACCAGAAGCTGGGAGGGGCAGGGAGGGATTCTTCTCGAGAGGCTGCAGAGGGAGCATGGTCTTGATTTCAGACTTCTGGCCTCCAGAACTGTGAGAGGAATACATTTCTATTGTTTTAAACCACCAAAGTTTTTTCCTTGTAATTTGTAATTTGTTACAGTAGCCCTTGGGAACTAGTTAGTATACCCATTTATTATGTAACTTTTCAGATATGTTTTTATAAAAATACTTTTAAACATTTAACATTTTAATATTTATGACTCATTTTTAACTTTTTATTTACATGGGCAAGGTGGACAGGGGCCTCTATCGTCTTACTCCAGCCCTAATCTGCGGGTTACGACTATGTCGGTGCATCTACATCTGCTTTGTCATTTCTCTGGTGGCAGACGATTCCATTCTATGTATGTTCCAATCTCTGACTGATGGGTGTGCCGGTTGTTTTCTGCCTTTTGCTGTTACAAACAAAGCAGCAATGCCTCGCCTCATCCATGCCTCTTTGCACATGTGTGAGCCTCTCTGTTTCATACATTTCTAGAAGTGGAATTTCTACGTAAAAGATGCGTGAATGTTTGATGCTGATATAGTCCCACCAGCGTTGCTTGGGGAATCAATCAGCATAGGCTAGGTTCTGCTTCGGTTACGCACAACCCCCAGATCTCAGTGCTTCAAATGACATAGGCTTGTTTCTCTCTCACACTGCATGTCCACCGTAGGCTTTGCTCCTGGTCCCTGTTTCAGCCCAGAACCAGACTGAAGAAGGCACCTTCATCTAGAACTTTGCTGAATCCGCCAAAGCAGGAGGGAAGCAGAAGTGGTGAATCGCATGCAGCTTCCACCCAGAGGTGACCCACACCCCTTCCACCCACATTTGTTGATTGACATTTGACTTTATGGCATTTTACTCCATAGGAAATTATATTTTCTCTGGAGTCAAATTTATCAGTCTTCTATTTAATGATTTCTAACTTCTGTGCTGTGCTTAGAAAGGCCTCCCCCTTATCAAGATCATATAAAAATTCTCCTTTTTGAAAACATTTAAATCTTGGCTTCAGCTGGAATTTGTTTTTGCATAATGAGTGAGGTTATTTTTTGCAAATGGCTAGCCCATTGCTCCAATACCATTTGTTCAATAACCCACCTTTTCTCCAATGATTAGAAATGACACCTGATCAGCAACTAAATTCTCTTATGACTTGGCAGCTATTTCCAGCTCTCTGTTTTGCTCCTTTAATAACTCTAGCGGATACCAAAATGTCAAAACATGCATGCATTTGGACCTAGCAGTTATTTCTAGGAAGTCATCCCAAGGAAATAGACAAGTGAACGAAGAGGTACTATTGGTACAACAGTTGTTACTGTGAAAAATTGAGAGCAATTGAAGTATATGGAGGCCCTAACATAAACCAGCAAGGCCCCCAGTATGTTCACCCACCATCAAAGGACAAGACTTTAGTGGGCCATGGCCTGGGTTGGACGAGGGGTCAAGGACAGGCGCATACTCATTAATAAGAACTTCTGCTATTTGATGGTTGCATTTGGCTCTTAAAACAGCCACTGACTCACTAAGGAATCTCTAGGATATAAAAGCCCAGACATCGTGTGGCAGGGTGGGACATTCTCATCTGGTCCCATGGGAGCTCCCACGGCCACGGGTCGATTCACTTAGCTCTCTCCTTCCAGCATTACTGTCTTCTGGAATAAAACTGTCACTTTGATCTGCCACGGTGTAATATTTTCATTCGCTCTCACTGAATTCTTCTATTGGTTCAGCAACCCAAATATCCATCAATACGGAGGGACAAATTTTAGACTATTCACACAGTGGAATATTTTGCAGCTGTTAAAAACAATGACATAGATGTTTATATATTGATATGGAAAGATGGCCGAAATCAATCACTTTTAAAAAGTAGGTTATGATCTTGTTTCCATAAAATGGTTACGTATGTATATATAATGTTTACCTCTACATAGACAAAACAAAATCGAGGTTATAGACCCCGAAGTGAATTCAAGGGGACTCTCAATGTCTGTGTTCCATGTTCTGAATTGTGAAAAAACAAAAAAACAAAACAAGGTGCCTCGCCTAATTCCACTTAGAACTCTTTACCTTTGCCCACAGTCTCCCGTCTACAAAGCATTTTCATACTCAGCATCTACTTGCCTCAGTCCCGTGGGGCTTACTGAGCTGGGACCATTATCTTTGTTTAAAAGATGAGGAAATTGAGGCCAAAGAGGGGGAGCACTTTGTCGACATCACACAGTTACTTGTCAAAGTGGACCCAGACCCCCTTTCCAGCTGCTTCCTAAAATCCAGGATGCCCTGGGGTTCTGGGAGGTGAGGGCTAAGTCCACCGAGGGTTGTAGGGCAGTTCCTGGGGCTGCTGAGCAGCTCCTAGGCCGGCTAGTGGAGTCCCAGGAGGTGTGGGTAGGACGTGTAAGGGGGGAGGTGGGACTGCAGCTCTCTGCTTGAGTGCATTTCCTGCCGAGTACAGTAAGGGCTGCAGCGCAAAGTGACAAATATAAATGGCCACCTGCAAGTCCAGCTGTCACGTGTCTGTCTCCCCCATGGGATTCTGAACTTGGCATAGGCAGGGACCCTGTTAGCCTGGTTCTCCCTAGTCTGAATCACCCTGGGGTGGCCAACACCAGGCCAGAGCCTGATGTGTATACTTAATGACTTATTTAGTTAATTACCAAACACCTACTGTGCGCCAAGTACTCGGTCACAGCAGTAAATAAGATAGACAAAATCCTGCCCTCCCATCCCCGTGCAACCCTCACTCTTGGAGAGTGAAACAGATCACAAATGAATCAAATATGCAGTGTATGAGATGGCAATTAGAGCTATGGAAAAAAACAAAAAGGGAAGGGGATCAAACATAACGGAAAGGAAGGGGCGGGAGAGCTGTGCTTTAAATAGGGCGGTCAGGGACTGCCCTGGCAGTCCAGTGGTTAAGACTCCGTGCTTCCACCGCAGGGGGGACACGGGTTTGATCCCTGGTCAGGGAACTAAGATCCCACATGCTGTGCGGTGCGTTGTGGCCAAAAAAAATGATAGCTAGATGATAGAAAGATAGATAGATGATAGATAGATAGATAGATAGATAGATAGATAGATAGATAGATAGATAGAGTGGTCAGAGAAGACCTCAGTGAGAAGGGGACCCTGGGAGGAAGGAGCTGAGGGAATGCGCCATATGGACACGAGGTGGGGGAAAAGCACCCCAGACAGAGGGAACAGCGGGTGCACAAGCCCAGCCACGGAAGGGACAAGCCAGGAGGGACCAGGAGGCAGCACAGTAACCGCCGGGCTGGGATGCAGATCCAATAGGAGGGTGTAACCCATTCTGAGGACTCTGGCTTTTGTCTTGTAAGGTGGGAAGCTAAGGCAGGCTTTGATCAGAAGAGTGAAATGCCCTGATGATTTAAAGGATTGCTCTGACTGCTGGTTAGAAAAAAGATGGCAGGGGGCGAGACCAGAAGCAGAGAAAGCAGCCAGGAGACTGTGAGCCGCTGCTAGTGGCTTGGACCAGGGGTATCAGTGGGGCAGTGAGAGTGGTTGGATTCTGGGCGTATTTTGAAAATAAAACCTGTTGCATTTGCCGACAATTTAGATGTGAGTCTGAGGAAAAGAAGAGTGAAGTTTCCCAGTTTGGGCCGAGGCTACTGGAAGGACGGGGCTGTCATTAGGCAGCTGGGAAGTCCAGGGGCAGAGGCTTAGCAGGGCAACTGCGGGGTTCTGGTTGCCCCTGTCTGGACCATTCACCAGACAACCAAGACACTACATCAGCGGTGTGACATGTGACCTGAGCTCAGGGAGACGCTCGGCTGGAAGTTATCAGCATATCGATAATATTCAAAGCCACCGACTTGCAGAGATCCCTAAGGGAGTGTGTCCAAGAAGAGGAGTGACCAAGTGGGTCAAATGCAGCCCACAGGTCAAGTAAGGTGAGGCCGGAAAATTGATTTAACAGATCAGCTGATGGGATCCGAAGATCCCATCAGGTTTAGCACCAGAATGGTCTGAATGAAGAGGGTTCTAGGGAGAATGCAGGAAGAGGAACTGAGATAGCCAGAGAGTGCGGACAGCTCCTTTAAGGAACTTTCTAATAAAGGGAGCAGGAAAGTGTGTTGTGGACAGAGAGAGTATGAGGCCAAGAAAGCTTTTTTCCCCTAGATGGGAACCGTGAGAGCAGGCCAATGTGCAGAGAAGGGAAGCTGGCAGCCAGAAGGTGGGGGTGGGAATTTCTTAGCTGGGTGAGAAGGGATGTTTTCTGGTGCAGTGGAGACAGGGCACAAACACTTTATCCTAATGGGTGGGGAGGTGGAGAAGGGGGCAGAGGTACAGCCAGGGTGGTGTGGAGAGGGAGCTGCTGGGGGCCTCTCTTTCCTGTATCTGTTTTCTCATGGAAATAGGAGGCATGGCATCAGCTGGAAGGAAGGATGGGAGAAGGTTTGGAGGTGTGAGGAGAAAGGAGAAGGGGTGATGTAATCGAGGCAGTGTCTCTGGGGGCTTGAGGGCAGAGGCTCCCAGTGTAGGTCGCTCAATCCACGGACCCCCACCACGCTTCCATTTCCTCATGTAACATCCAAGTGACTATAGAACCTGCCTCACAGAATTTTTTGGAAACTAAAAGAATTGGTATTCATAACATGCTTAGAATATTACCTGCAAAGTAGAGGTGTTATATTTTTAGTTAAAACAAAAACTAAAATAAATGAGTTGGGAAGAGTGATGGCTCAGAAAACATGTGGGTTTGTAGGACAGTCTCAAGGGCCCACTGGAGGTTTGTGGTTGATAATGAAGTGGAACCAGAAAGCGTGTATGTTGTATGTTTTCCTCTTGCTGTGTGCTCAGCCACCTGGGTCCGGGAGCAGAGCTGGTGGACAGCGGGGTCTAAGCAGGATTGGGTTTTGGCCTGTGATTACAATAAAGAGTGGGGCAAGGGAGTCGAGGGTGCGAGCAGATAGAAGGCTGGACAGGGAAGCCTCAGGTGTGCAGAGCTGAGACACAGGAGGAGGTGAGTGACAGCCAGAGGTGAGAAGGGGGACGTCAACATCAGGTGTCAGTGAAGGATGCGGGAGTTGGGGGTGAGCTGGGAAAAGGGAATGTGGTGATCAGAAGGTGGGGTGTTTGGAACTGAGATTCTGGAGGAGATAGAACTACAGGTAGTGACAAGGTCAAGAGCATAGCGGTGGGAGCGAGTGGCTGAGAGGAAGTGGAGGTGAGGTCTTTGGAGGTAGAGGAAGTGAGAGCCCAGGCCATGTTGGAATCACCCCCACAGGAGAACATGACCGTATGCTCAGTCTCCAGTACGTAAAGCGTGTAATCTGATGACAGGAGCTTCTGAGACAGGCTGGGACCTGGGACCCTTTGCTGCAGTGCTTGCACCTAGACAAACATCTCCTCAAGCAGCAAAATGCAAAGACACTATAAGGGACTAAAAATAACTGTGTGAATGTGCAGCTGGGGCAAATTATGGGCAGCAAGATACAGAAAGACCAAAAAGCCCAACTGTCATGTCTGAAGAGCCAGGAGAAAAGCAGGGGGTCAGGGGGAGCAAAAGCAGGGTACTGCTCATGCCCTCTGCACACAACACCACCAAGGGGGTCGGCAAACCACCTAAGCACCCCTCCAGCCAGACGCCTGGACACACTCCTATCCTCACCCCATAGAAGGAACCAGCTCGCCGCCCCCCACAGTGAGCGAGCGAGCAAGGGAACCTGTTACTTGTTCTCACTCCCCTCTGCTGCAGCAGGGGCCCCAATAAGCCTTGCCTGAATTTCTTGTCTGGCCTCTGATCAATTTCTATCGATTAAGGAGGCCAAGAACCCTGGTCAGTAACACTTTGACGGTGTGTATGTATGCAGGACGGAAGGACAGCGATCTGGAAGACGCAGTGAGGAGCAAGGAGGGCCCTACCCCACCTCAGGCTCCAGGTAAAGGAGAGGAAATCGAGGAAACAGTGTCTTGGGGGACGGGGATTTTCGGCAAAGCAAGAGGAGGGAGGAATGTTTGAGAGGCGTTTGAGGACAAGGCGGTGGTGATGGACCAGGATTTCAAGAGCACAGTGAAGGATTTCAGGAGAGGAGGAAGGCAGGAACTAGGGAGGGGCTGGGCCCAGGGAAAGAGGTGTGTCTCCCAGAAGTTTCCAGTCCCTTGCGAGCAGTGGCTGTGTCCAGCTGGGCCAGCAGAGGGCGCCCAGAGCCCAGCGTGAGAGCCCATGGCCTAACCACCCAGGCCAGGCAGAGCCCAGACTTCGCTGGCGGCCTGCTGCAGCCCCTGAGATGAAGCAGACCCTGCCCTGCCCTCGGCGAGCCCACAGCAAGGCAGGTAAGAGCTCAGGCCTCTGTGATGAGAGGCAGGAGGAAACAAGTCACACAAGGAAGAGAGAGGCTGGGTTCTGTGGGACCCAGTCGATGGACACTGGATCCAGGCAGGCTTCCTGGAGGAGACAACTCTGAATTTGTGGTCCAGTTGTAATGGGGACATGTCTAGCAAGCAGTGCATGGCTCAGCTGGGGACGTTGGGACAGGAGGCTAGTTTTTAATGTTTCCCTTGAGGCCAGGGAAAGGTACGGCCCCTTCCGGTGGATGGAGGGGTCCTGGGAGGTTCTGAACAAAAGAGAGTGGTGACTAGAGTGCCAGCCTCAGTTATGCTTTCACTTGCTCCAAAAGGCCCCCCTCAGGAACTACCCCAGGCTCTCGCCATCCATGAGCCTCCACTGTCCCCTCCCCCTCTTCCTGCCTGCACTTCATGGAGGAAATGAAGGCCAGGGGCACCCACCTCCTGCACCACCTCCCCACCACACACCAGCTCTGTCCCTGCAGGCTTAAAGGGAGAAGATGTCCAGCAGGTTGAGGGACCCATCCTTTCCCCTGGCCTCCTCCAGGAACTGTGCTCTGACATTCTGTCTCCATCGTGTCCACACCAAGGCTTGCCAGCCTCTGAGATGCTCAGAGCTCTTCCACCCTGAAGATAAATGAATGAATAAACAGAACAAAGGCCCCTCTATCACTTTACATGTGCCAGCTACTGTTTTAAAAGCTGGGTTACATCATTGAACAAGGTAGACAAAACTCCTGCCCTCATGTCGCCCTCACTCTTGGAGAGTAAAACATAAGAAACCACTAAGTCAAGTGTGCAGTATGTGAGGTGGTGACAAGAGGCCTGGAGAAAAGTGAAAAGGGAAGGGCTGTGGGGAGAGCTGCACTTTTAAACAGGGAGGTCCAAGAGGGTCAGCCCCTACGCTACTCCTATGGCTTACTGCACACCTACCGCCTCCCCTATGTCCTGCCCACTGCTCGGCCTCAGTCTCCTCAGCCCTGCTGTGCTTCTCCACTAACCCAAGGACCACCAGCATCGGAGCTGTGGGGTGGGGGCAGGGAACCAGTCTGTGAGAAGGGCCGATTCCTCGGACTGGCCCAGAATCTCTAAGAACGTGCCCAGGAATCTGCATTTCATGAGCTCCCCAGGAGATTCTGAGGTAGCCCAAAGCATGGGAGCCACAGATTTACTCCCTGAAGATGTAGCACTGCTTAGAGTGGTCCTAATTGCCCAGCTTCACTCTGCAGCTGCCAGGCAGATCCATGCTTCCATGCACACTGTTCCCTTCTGGAATGCCCTTCCCAGCGTTCTTCACCTGATAACTCATACACATCCTTCAAGACCCACTCAGAGTCACCTCCTCCAGGCAGTACTCCCAGAACAGGCAGGCCTGGGTAGCAGATGGGCAGGGCCCAGGGCTGGGATCCAAGGCACCCTTCTAATCCCAGTTCCACCACTAAACCCATGGTGTGACCCTGGGTGAGTCACTGCTCCTCTCCAAGCCCCAGTTGATTCATCAGTAAAATGGTAACAATAATTCCAACCTCAGCAGGGAGACGTGAGGCCAAATGAGATGACACATCTGAAAACGCTTTATAGCACAAACAGAGGGGAGCGCTTCATCACATTAGACACGCATGGAGGGAGAGGGCAGACGGGGGCTGTAAATGGTCGAATGGCAGCGCCCCCTCCACACAAACACCCGACTGTATCATGGACTGGCAATTTGGATCCAAAAGACCCCAAGGACGTGCACCCAATTGGCATCAAGTGCCCTGAGGTCTGGGGTGAAAGGAAAGAATCCGCAGCAGCCCCAGGGCCGCAGGGCAGGTGGGAGTGGGGACCAGGAAGAATGTGCCATTGGCAGCTTCCCAGTCACTAGCCCTCACCCCCAGGCCAAAACATCTCCATCACCTGCTGGTCAGGGTGTTAGTGGTGCAGGGAAGGCAGCCATCTGAGCCTGGGAGGAGCCCAGAAGCCCTGAAACCCAGCGCGGCAATAACCACCTAAAAGCCCCCTCCCAGGCCTTGCATCAGCCACGTGAGGCACGCAGGCAGGGCTGCTAGCCCCTTACGGGGTGAGGAAACTGAGGCCAGGGAAGATCCTACAGGGAAAAAGAGGTGGAGTCTGGCTCCCCTTCCCTAGACAGGGAAGATCAAAGTGTTCCCTGGGAGGAGTTCCCTGGTGGTCTCATGGTTAGGATTCTGTGCTTTCGCTGCTGTGGGCCGGATTCAGTCCCTGGATGGGGAACTGAGATCCCGCAAGCTGCACAGCGCAGCCCAAAAAAAAAAAAAAAAAGTGCTCTCTGGGAAGAGGTCGGGCAGCATTGACTGGCACCCCGTTATTTCATTGGGAAAAACCGAGGCTCAGGCAGGTGGCTTGAGTTTCATTACTCAGAGGGTGAAGGAGACAGAAGGAAAGAGGAGGCAGGAAAGGAAGAGAGGGAGGAAAACTGGAGTCACCGGGATGTCCAGCTGCTCCAGACTGGTCTACCCCATTCTAAAGAGAAGGTGGAGAGCTGGTACCCAGATGCCTCACCCAAGGGAACGCTGGTATAAACCATCCTCATGGCCCCGTCTCCTCCCATCCCAGGAAAAAAACCCTGCTGCCCTTGAGCGTCCCTGGTGCTATCTCTGCCCCCGCTTCTCCAGGGCAGTTTCCTCTGATGCATCTCTGCAGGCACTACCTCCCGGGTGAAGATCAAATGAGCCAGCACATGTGCGTGACTGAGGAGGGCACTGCCGAGCACACAGAACAATGCTGGCTGTTGTCCCGACGGCCGTGTCCGCAGGCAGCACAGCTGCGACCCTGGGGACGTTTGCCAAGAAGGGGATCAACAGTGCTCCCTTAGTGCGGTTTCCCTTTCATTCTCTGCTGGCATTTTTTCCTTCTTTCCTCTGCTTTCCCCCAGGGTCACTTTCACAGAGAGAATCCCAGGTTTGTTGTGGGAAGAGATGGCAAGGCCGCTTGGGGTAAAGGTGTTTGTAGCCAATACAGGTGCTGCCCGACCGTCAGCCCCACCTGCAGACCCCACGGCTGCCCCGTCCTCCTGGGGCCTCCTGCCCAGGTCCCAGCGTGGCTCTTCCTCCTGGTCATCCGGTCATCAGCCTGGAGCTGGTTGAGAACCTGCTTGGCAGGCCCGTCAGCGGAGAAGGCCTGGGCCCTAATCTGAGGGTGAGGGTGGACTGTCCTGTGGGAGCTGAGGGACGTGCCTCTGCCAGGAACACGGGGTCTGGCCTCAAAGCCCAGAGGGAGAGGTGGGGCCTTCAGGGCTGCAGCAGGGGGAGGACAAGAGAGCCACAGAGGGTGTGGTCCAGCCCCTCACAGCCACACTGGGGACCTTTCGAGGTTCACCTCTCCTCACAGAGCCTCAGGTTTTCATGTTTCCCTGGCAGCATGGCATCTGTCCTGCCCCCCTCATGAGGTTAGAATCATACACTGTTTTGGGTGGGACCGGTGTAGTGAAGTCCAGCCTCCCCCTGGGGGCTTGAATCTGTTCCACAGGTGGCCATTGAGCTTCCCTTGAATTCAGTGGTCAGATAGGAGTGAGTTACTTCCTGGAGGCCCAATATTTTATTTATTTTTTAAAATAGAACTAACATCATTGTTACATTTTCCTAAATGTAAAATTGTTATTTTCTGATCATTATTTACACGTTCATTATATAAATTTCAAAAAGAAGAATCTCATCACTCAGAGATAATCACTTCAATTTCTTTCTATTCATACTTGCACATAGATAAAGGATCATGTTCTGTATCTGTTGGGAGTGAGTTCAGCTGCAAGCACAATAACTTAAATAAATACGAGTTAAACGTTCTTACATAGCTAGAAGACCAGTGGTTGCTGGCTTTGGTTCACCAGTTTACAGGTCCAAAATCCCTATGATTCTTTTAGCATTTCCCTCATGGTTGCAAGACAGCAGCTGCAGCTCCAACCATTGCATCTGTATTCAAGGCCAGCAAAGCTAATCATTTCTGCCTTTTTAATCAAGAAAGTAAAAGCTTTTTCAGAAGTGACTCCAACAAATTTCTTTTCAGGTCTCATTGGCCAGAACTGTCAGTAGAGAATAGGATTGTCATAACTGGCTTTGGGTCAATCATAATTGATTGCCTGGGTGTGTAGACATGTGATCCCTCCAGACAAAATCAAGGAAGGAGGGAATTAACAGTGTTTGCTGCATTCCACTTTATAATGTCTCTTTTTATCAATTATATGTCATGAACATCTTTCCACATCAAAAAATACAGGGGCATAGGGAAAAGGGGGATATTAAAAGAAAGAAAGTAGAATGGTGGTCGCTGGGGAGCAAGGAGGGGAGAATGGGGGTTACTGTTTAACGGGTACAGAGTTTCAGTTTGGGAAGATGAACATGGAGACAGGTGGCGGGGATGGTTGCACAGTAACGTGAATGTACTAAACAAAACTGAACCGTACACTTGAAAATGGTTAAGACGGTAAGTTTTATGATATGTGTATTTTACCACACTAAAGAAGTACAGACTCAGTTATTCGTTTAATAACTATTTGCTGAGGGCCCACAGGAACCGAAGTCAGCACCAAGGACATAATATTGAACATAATAAGCAGAGTCCTGGCCTTCACGGGGCTTAATATCGGATGGGGAATGCAGAAAGTCATACAAGAAATTCACAAGTAAATGTGAAACTGCAATGATCACATATGCTACCAAGGAGAGGTCGGGGAAGGGGGTGTGATTCAATCAGGAGGGTCTCCATTTTAACAGCCATACACCATTCCCTCGCAGAGCTGTTGCATCGTTATTTCAACAAATCTCCTACTGCTGGATGTTTAGATTCTTTCCACACTTGAGCTGTCATAAACACTGCCACAGTAAACAGCCTTCCCAAAGTCCATCTTGGTGCACCTGTCTGATTATTTTTCCTTGGGATAGGTTCCTACGTGTGGAAGTGCGGAATCTTGGGGCAGCCCATGTGCTGAGGCACTTAGCCTACGTTGCCATACTCCTCCCCCCAAAAGCTTGCATCATTTCTATTCCCACCAGCAATGTAAGAAATCACCCTGTTCCTCCACATTCTGCCAACAGCGTCTGTTATCATCATCTTTGTAAAACGTTGCCAGTGTTACAGGGTGAAACATGGTTTCTTGCTGTTTTAATTTCCGTTCCTTTGATTATTCCTTTGATTGACCATGTTTTCATTTGTTTCTTTTATGGGGTCACAGATCTTTCCTGTGAGTGAACTCCTTTTCTTTTCCTGTCTGATTTTTAGTGCTCTCTGTGTGAAGGATTGTGACCTCCGCCTGTCAGATGTTGCCGCACTCTTTGGGCAGCTCTGTGTGTTCCAAGGTCCTCCTCCTCGGGAGACTGCAGCTGTGTACTTGTCATCCAGCCCACTGGGGCTCTCCCACTTGCTCCAGGGTGGCATCCACAGCCCTTCCTGGTCAAGTCCCCACCTACCCACCCGTGTCCTCTCTAGCCCTCCTCCCCATCTATCCTAAGCTCTGCTCACACCTACCCCTGGGTCACTCCTCAAACATGGTGGGGTGACTCCGGGCTCCCTGCCCTTGTCTAGACTGCTCTCCTCTCCCTTTCTCCCCCAGTGAACCCTTAGGACGTAGCTCGGTGCAAGTCTGAGAAGCTCTTGCTGACTCTCCAGGTGGGGTCAGACCCCTACTGTGCCTCCCTCTGCCCAGCACTGGCCACTCTGACCTGTCACTGTTCATTCTGCAGCTACCCCAGGGGAGGGGGGCTCCAGCTAGATAGGCATGGGTCAGACGCACCTCTCTGCCCCCAGTGCCTGGCACAGGGGGTGGCTCCAAGCAGGTGATTAGAGAGTGCTTGTGGCCAGAATAAATGAATGAATGAATAAATGAATGGATGAATGAATGAAATCGACCCCTGCCTGTCTCCAGGCTGGCAGACCAGGCATCCAAAGCCTGCTGTTGCCCACCTACCCTCCACCCCAGGTCTGCTCTCATCAGGGTTAACGTGAGGATATGCAGGTGGCTTGGGAGCTTTCACCATCTGCAGAATCACCTATGGGGCCGGTTATCTGACCTGGGCACTTACTGGGTCCCTTGGACCCTCACCTGCCCTTCCCCTGGGCTCTCTCTGAACTGAACACTGCCTTGACCAGGGCTCTGGTGACTAGGATAGAAGATCCAGCCTCTGCCACATAGTCCGCTGCTCTGCTGGGCTGGTCTTGTGGTCAGCAATGAGGAATCTGGGACATTGCCTCCACCAAGCTTCAGTCTTGACCTAGCACCCACCCAGCTTCCCCTCCACAGTGGAAAAAGCCTTTCCCATGTCAGGTTGGGAACTGGAACCCTGCCACAGGCTGCGAGCTGGCTTTCTTGCCACCAATATGTGCCCTTCCATTCTCTTTTGCACATATTAACCAGAATATGTCCTTACCATTCCTTTCTTCATGTCACTCCTCTGCTCAAGAACCATCAGTGGATCCCACTTGCCCATCAGATAGAATGCGAGCTCTGCAGTAGGAATTCAAGAAGTCCTGTGACCAAGCTCCAGCCTCATTCTCTGACTCCGTCCACCATCACTCCAGCCAGGCTAGCCTCCTCCAGGTTCTTGGGACCACATCTTCCTCCTTCTTTCCTATGGAACTTTGCCTGCACCATGCCTTCTGCCTGAGATACCCTTGCCCTTTCGTCTTACCCAGCTAATTCCTGGCTTGCCACCCCACCTTCTCGGGGCCATCTTCCAACCTTTCCAGTCCTTGATAACTTGTTTAAAAACAAAAAGCTAAGCCCTTCTGCACTTTAGAATTACTTGGCTTGGCTTATTCACATTTCAGACCATCCCAGACCTCTCTGGGGGTATTTTAGGACACTGCGCTTTGAAAACTTCCCAGGAGAGTCTGATGCCACCAGCCCAGCTGGGTCCATTGACCTGCATTTGGGAAGTGCTAATAATACAGTGCTTGGATGCCAACCTCAAGTCTACACCGGCTCCTGATGTCTACACGTTGTGCACATTCCCTTCTTCTCTGCAAATGGTAATGATAATAACTACCGTTTACTGAGGGCTCACCAGGCACACTCTGAGCACTCGATATGCGTGATCTCATCTAATCTTCATATGCGATTAGGTAGATATTATTAATCTCACTTTATTGATAAAGAAATTGAGGACCAGAGAGGGTAAGTCTCTTGGCCAAAGTCACACAGTTTGCCAGGGGAAGCCCAGTCCCAAACTCAGGACTGGTTATGCCAAAGCCAGAGCTCTTCATCCCTGTGCTATGTGGTCTGTGCAACGGGGCCACGAGCCTTCAGGGTGGCCATGTGTTTCAGTTCAATTTGGGTCAGTTCCATCCTCTTCCACCAGCACTATTGCCACTTGCTTTTGCTAAGTCCTGGGGATAGAGAAATGGGGGGATAGAGGCCCCTGTCCTTGAAGGACATCCCAGTCCAGGTGAGGAGACCAGCCCACACACAGTCACGTAAGCAGCGCTGGGACCAGAGCAGTGCACGCCCTTTGGGAAGGACACAGAGGAAAGGGTGGGATGCGGATGGGTTCTGCCCCAGGAGGGAGAGCAAGGCCAGTTCAGGCTCCAGGGAACAGGTGGAATTTGAGCCTTGAGGGATGATAGAGAAGGGGAGGAAGGGCATTAAGCAGATGGGGTCAAGGGTCAAGTTTCCAGCGGCTATGGCACTGGAGGAAGTGGTGGACAAATCGGCTGAAAAGAACCTCAAACTCCAGGCTGAGGAGTCTGGGCTTATCCTGTGGGAAATAGGGAGTCATGGAAGGTGTGAGAGCAGGCGTGTGTCCGCCCTGAGCACCAGCACAGGGAAAGACACAGGTAGATGCTTAGTGCAACCTTGCTACCTGAATTACTGAAGTGTGTCTTTCTCCTGTCCTCACTAGGGTCGGAATCACCTGGGACTACTGGACGAATCCTGCCAGAAGTGGAAGGCCCTACAGCTTCATCTCTTCTCCCCCGTTTAGCCCTTCTCTGGGAGGATGGGCAAATTATTCAACCTCTCAGAGCCTCCATTTCCTCATCTGTAACGTGGGGACGCACGCCAACCTTGCAGATTTTGAGGGTGAAATGAGAAATGTGCAGGTGAGCACAGCATAGTAGGTGATTATGGGTCTTGCTACGTGTGTGGACCAGGTGGCATTGGAGGAAGAGCACAGGTTCCAGGGCCCATGCTGGAATCCCAGCCCAGGCCCTGGGATGCCCACCTCTCAGGGCTGGTGGGAGGCCTCCATTCAGGGAGCACCTGATACTTAGCAGATGCTCTGTAACTTTGTTTGCTTCTTCGTCTGCCCAGGCACAAGTAATCCTGCTCCTTCTTAGCTCCCTGTCGCTTGCTGTCAGCTCCTCTGCCCCTGAGCGCCTGGCACGCCATAGATGTTCTGCACCCTTTGCAAAGAGCTTTCACACGCATCTTCTCCCTGGTGAATCCACTCACCCACTGTAGCATTTATAAGGCGGACAGAGTTAATCCCCACTGTGCAGGTGAGGAACTGAGACCCGGAGAGGGAAGGAAGGACACAGACGCTGTTCAAGCACCTATGATGTGTTGGAAGCATCAACTCATTAGTTCTTCATGACATCCTGAGAGGCAGGTATTATCCTTCCCACTGCATAAATGTTGATGTTGAGGCTCAGAGAGGGGCAGTGACTTGTCCAAGGTCACACAGCAAGGAACTGGCAGAGGCTGAGTGCAAACCCAAGTCTCTCTGACTCCAAAGTCTGGGATTTAGAGCAAACATTTGCAATGTGGAGTCGACGGACCTGTCCCCTAGGGCTGTTGAGAGGACTAAATGGGGTAATCGGTGTGAGGGTGACCAGCACCGTGCTTAAGGACCAGGAGTAGAAGTGGAATCTTGTCTACCTCCCTCTAATCGTATAGAGAACAGGGACAGAAGTCCAGGGAGGGTCACCACATGCCCAAGGTCACAGCAAGCAATCACAGAGCCCACGCTCACTGCCCCCAGGATCACTCTTTCCCAGTAAAGGGCAGGGGCCATCCCTCCCCAGAGAGTGGAAACTTCCCAAAGTCCCTCTGACCTGACGGGAGGGTGGAAAGAACAGGAATTTCTGCCATGGTACACCAATCTGGAGCCTGGGGCTGAGAGCTGGAATCCCAGGGTTTGCCAAGCCCATTCCACCAGGCCCTTTCGGCACCGCCCCTGCCCCCCGGGGACCTGCATGAAGAGAGGGGCCATCCCAGGGGCCCATGTTCTTAGAGGACTGAAAGTTGGCAAGGTCAAGGGAACAGAGCACAATGGAGGTGGCAAATCAGAGAGTTGGGGTGGTTGGAGCTGAACAGAAGAGCAGCCGCAGACTCTTCTTTTCAAATGAAATCCACAGCACATTCTGCCCCCCAACTGCGTGACCCCACAGTCACCAGCAGGCCCCAGAGGAGCAGGGAGGCTGAGAAAGAAGGGCAGCCTGACAGCCAGGGGCCGGCCCGGCCCTCACAGCTGGGCCCCGGTGGTCTTCTGATGAAGTCGAACAATTTCACAGAATATCAGCATCAGACAAGGCACTCTGTGACCATGATGGGTCAAGACAAATCCAGAGCACCGGTAGCTACGGCTGAGCATAGCAACCAAGAGCATTGTCCAAATGACGTCAGTGACCCCACAACCCTCTCCTGGCTGGAGCATGACTGCTGCTTCTTTGCCATTTGCATCCTTAGCTTGGTCTCCTACATAGGACTGATTAAGATGCCCCACCACGGATTAGCCCTGCTTCCCAACAGCATCCAGTCTGGAGCCCTCTTCCTCAGACCCTCCCCCAAGTCACCTCACACAAGCCCAAATCCCATATAAGTCCTTTCTCACACCCTCTTACAGAGACGCCTCATAGATCCCACGGGGTTTCTCCCCTCACTGCAGTGAGCCACAAACCCAACTATTAACCACAGGCAAGCTCCTGGTGGTCCTCACCTGCAGGGCACCAGCAGATGGATCTCATCAAATCCCCCCCCCAGCCCCCCGCCATCGCCACCACCACCTAACCCTGCAAAAGGCAAAGCCCAGGATCCGTCACCTCCCTCTCACAGGTGAGGAAAGTGAGGTCCAAGCCCAAGGTCACAGAGTAGGGTGAATATGTAGTTTATCGTCCCAAGGGGATACTTTCGAGGGTGAAAGGACGCACTACTGCTAACTAGGCAGGGACAGTGGGCCTAAACCAGGACTTTCCCGGGCAGGCCAGGCGAGTGGTCTCCCAATCAAGCAGCAAGAAAGCGGGGGAGCCGGACGGGGGTTGAAGCCCGGCCCAGCCATCTGTGTCCCTGCGCCCTCCCAGGGACAGGGTTCTCTCCGTGGACGGGCCTGGCAACCAGAGACTCCTGGTTCTCCGCTGAGGTCTGGGGGTGCCCTGCAGTGTGATGCCTGGGCGTGGGCCACACCCAGGTTTCCACGCACACAGCTGTCCCAGCCGGCCACGCCACCGTGTTTGGTGTTGGCTTTCCAGAGAGTTCCCTCAGTGATGCCTCGTTTATCCTGCCCAGAGGGGGACTGGGGGTATGGGAGGGGTTCACATAAAAGAATTTGCAGGTGAATGAAGGTGACCACTCTAAACACTGAAAACTTTTTTATTTTAGCCTTTCACACTGGTGTTCTTTCTAATGCGGTCACCCCTTCCCTGCGTGAGTGAGCAGAGAGCAGGAACGGGCCGTGAGCAGGAACATCTGTTACAGCAGAGGCTTTCTTTCCTACGGGAGGTAGCAATGACCCAGAAAGGAGAGGGACGGGGTCCTAGGGGCGTGCCCTTCCCTTGGCCATGAACCCAACCCTGACCCAGAGGCCCAGCCCAGGTGAAGGCCAGCCCTCTCAGGAGGCCCAGGCTGCAAGCTCTGAACGTGGGGACGTAGGATGAGGTAGTGCCACCATCCCTTTGATGGGGCGCAGAGGGGCTTTGCAGAGATCAGCCTAAGAAAAGCGTCACTCGGTGATGCTACCATACGGTGATATCTCCAGGGGCTGCTCAGGCAGCTGGAGCTATTTGTCCCTGCGCTCGATGGCCCCAACGGTTGTGTGGGTGTCACTCTGCTGCCTCTGGTGTGACAATTTTTAACTCCTCTGTTCCCACCTCAGTTTGTGCTCTGCACTCTGTGCTAACTTACAAGACACCAGGCTCAGTGGACTGGGAGCCCTTCGAGGGTGAGAACTGTCATCAGTTTGTGTCTCTTTCCTCCTAAAGATCCCAGCTTAGCGTCTGGCACACAGTAGCTGCTCAGTAAATGCCACCTGAACCAAGTTAGTTAAGTCAGGAGTCTGAGACTCAGGGAAGTGGGGGAGGCAGCATTCCCTGCAAAAGGCTCGTGGGTTCTGGTCACTTCTGTACATGCTCGGTGACCACCAGCTGGGCGCAGGAGAGACCGAGGTGAGTAAAGCAAAGGTGCTGACCTTGAGCAGGCAGCCATGCTCCATGATAAATGCGCAAGGCCCAGAGACGGCCCAGAGGTGGCACACGGGAGCCAGGACTCACTCGGCCCAGAAGCGGTGACATCAGGAAAAGCTTTCAGAAGAGGGATGTCTGTGCAGAGGTTTGAAGGATGAGCCTGAATTTGCCAGGCAGACAGGGGACAAAGGGCATCCGGGCAGAGGAGACAGCTTGGCAAGGGCATGGGGCAGCAGGGTGAGCGTGGGATGGGGCTGACCAGGGAGAAAGCTGGGAGGTCAGCAGAGGTCACTCATGGAAGGTGTTGGATCCCAGAGCTACAGGAGCCACAGGAGGGATGGCGGGCCGGGGACGCTAGCTCTGAGTCAAGACGAATCACGCCATCCCCCGGCTGGACTAAAACACGCAACAGGAACAAGAACCCTGAGAGGCCCTCACAGAGGATCGGGGACACAGGGGTAGCACCCAGGAGGGTTCCTGCTCAGAGGCCAGCTCTGGGGGGAGGCAGAAAGGGCTCTTGAGGGCCCTGGCTGCTGCAGATCTTCTCAACTAATCATATTTTACCTTCAAAGCTTTACAAAAAGTATTAATAATCGGAACAGCAATGGCCCAGTAATGTAGTCATCTCCTCCCTGTGCATTTCTGTGCAGTTCTCAAAATGCTCTCGGGTCCACTGTCTCCTGTGAACCTCCATCTAACCCCATTTTGCAGGTAGTGAAACTGAAGTCCTGTGTGGTCACGTCGGGGTTAGCCCCGGAGCCAGGCTAGAACCCAGGGAGCAGTTCCACGTCAGTCCTGGGCGTCGGGCTCAAAGCCCAGTTCCTTATCCGGAAGGGGGTCCCCAGGGCTGTCGGGAAGCCCGTAGTACAAGTCTTCCTCTTCCTGCTCCGGCTCCTCTGTACCTGCGTCCGAAGCCTCCTCTTCCTCCCGCTTTGTCCTCGGGGGTCTCTGCCAGGAGCTGGGCAGGGCTGCCACCTGTAGCTGCTTCTCTGGAGGCACACCCTCCAACGCTGGGGCATCAATCAGGGCAAAGTCATGGAAGCGTTCCAGCCGGCACCTACAAGCCTGGGGCTCCGGGGGTGCAGACCGGGGCTCCGCCCCCTCAGATGGTGCCAGGTTGGGGCTGTTGCCCTCACTGGAGCCCACGTCCAGATCATCTTGGAAGGAAGCCAAGGGTGCAGGGCCCTGGGGACAGGTTGGGGGGCTGCAGGGGCAAAGGCGGAAAGGGCGAGGGTAGCTCTGAGTCAGACTGCCTGGGTCCAAATCCTAGCCACTAGCTGCAAGGCCCAGGGTAGGTGAGTTCACCTGTCTGGGCCTCAGTTCCCTCCTCTGTAAAATGGGGGAAATAATAGCATTCACTCCTATGTTTATCCCTGAGATTTACAACAGATAATAAACGCAAAGCACTTTGCACAAGGCCTGGCACGTAGTAGGTGCTCAAGAAATGGGCCATTATTATGTTATCCAAACCAAGTCACTCCTCTGCCTCTCCAATCACTTGGAGGTCTCCTCTGGGCCCACGATCCCTGTCACACTGGGTGTCACCTTCTGTTCCCTTGTGTGCCTCCCCCATTGGATGAGGAGCTCCCGCAGGGTAGGGGCTGTCAAGGGCTGGCAGGGAGTAGGTACCCAGTAATGCTGGTGGATGAGTGACCACGTGGATGAATGAGGAACCCAGTTCATGAACAGCTGGGGACAGGGTGCGGCGGGGAGTGACCTGACTGAGGTCACAGAGCACATCAGTGGCAGAGCCTGGATTTGAACTCAGGTCCTCTGGCTCCCTGCCCTGGCCCCTCGTGGCGAGTTTTCGGACAACTCTGAGGTAGGACCGATTATTCTCATGTGGGGAAACTGAGGCTCGGGAAGGTGAGGAACATCCGAAGGTTACACAGCAGAGGAGCTGGGATTTGAACCCAGGCCCATCTAAGCCGAGACCCATGTGTCTGCTACCCCTGCTGCTTCTCAGGGTGTCTCCAGCCTCTCTACTCCCCAGTGTCCCCAGCCACCTCTCAGTGGCCACACCCCTCCTCCTTCACCCCAGCGCCCCTGCGCTCCGTGCACTCACCCGGGCCTGCCCTGACTTGGGTCTCTTTCTCCCTCATCCTGGTCTGAGCCCCTGTGGATGACCACGGCGGCTTCCAACAAGGCCTGAGGGTCGCAAGGGCCACCTTCTCCTCCATCGCTGGCTCCTGGCTGTGGCCGTCCCGGCTTAGGAGCCAGGACGGGGTGGGGGTCTTCGCTGTAGCCCATGACCTTCATCTGCACGTGGCTGAAGTCCGGCAGGCTCTGGTCATAGGCGGCTTCCTCCCACAGCCTGACGTAGGAGGTCCGGGGGCTGGGCGGGGGGCACAGCAGACAGCGGGAGAGAGAACAGGCAGGTGGGCAAAGATTCGATCAACAGATGTCAGTGCCGTCCTCTGGCCCACCTGCTCCATGCACCGGCTCTCCCCCGATCTCAGAGAAGCCTCTGCGGGTGGTTACTGTACCCAGTTCATTGATGAGGAGGCTGAGGCCCAACAAGTTAAGTTGAGAGGCAGAGCTCAGACCCTCAGTCCAGTGTTCCTTTCACCCGCGTCTCCAAAGTTAACCCCAAGGCTGCGACTGTCAAATGAAGAGCAGTTCGCGTTGACTGAGCGTTTGCTGGGTTCTAGACGGTGGCCTGAAGCCTTTACATTTATCATCCCATTTATTGTGAACGACACCTTGAAGCAGAATGGTCGTTCCCACTTTTCAGATGAGGACAGAGCAACAGCAAGAACCAGCTACTGAGTGTTCCTTGCGGGCTGGGCTCTATCAGTTAGCTCACCTAACCCTCCCTGTAACTCTGGGAGATACTGGAGGAAGCTGAGGCACAGGCACCTTAGCTGGCTTGCGCAGGTGGCACAGACCTAGGGGGTGGTACTGGGGCTCCAAGCACCACTTTCTCCACTGCTCTCTACAGTCCAGGGCTGGGAGCAGCAGGGAGGAGCGCAGGCTCACGGTGGCCTGAGCCCCAGCTCTGTTCTAGCAGCTCTCCCTGTGTGACCAGCCCTGAGGCTGGCCCCCACACCCACTCACGCAGATCTGGTCTGGTGTTGACTCCCCATGAGGTTTGGGGCTTGTGATTGCACTTCTTGAGCCTCAGTTTCCACATCTGTATAACGGGCCTGCCACCCCCCACTTCACAGTGTTTCTATGAGGACTGACAGAAGAAATGGGCACAAAATGCCTGACTTGGTCTCTGGTGCTTTGGAAGCACTTCCTACTAATGATGGCAAAGGCTTATAGAGGGCCCGCTATGCCCCAGGCTCTGTTCTTAGTACTTGGCTTATTAAAGTCCACCATCCATATCCCAGGTTCCGCATCGCAGATTCAACCAACCATGGATCTCAAATATTTTTTTTAAAGTTCCAGTAAGTTCCAAATAGCAAAACTTGAATTTGCCACACACTGGCAACTATTCACATAGCATTTACATTGTATTAAATATTATTAGTAACCTAGAGATGATTTAAAGCATATGGGAGGATGTACATAGATTGCAAGCAAATACTAAGCCATTTTATATAAGGGACTTGAGCATCTGCAGATTTTGGTGTATGTGGTGGGAGAGGGTGTCTGGAACTCATCCCCTACAGATACTGAGGGACGGCTGTATTATCTCACTTAGCCCTCCCTGAAGCCTAGGAGGAAGGTACTATTAGTATCCCTATTTCACAGATGGGGCAAAGAGAGGCAGGTTGCTTTCCCAAAGTCACCCAGCCAAAAAGTAGCAGGGCCCCAGGGCTGTGCCTTGGCCATCATTATGCCTCTTGTATGCTAGAGTTGTCACCGCTGTGTGGGATTTAGGGTCACACCTATTTTTGATTTCTGGTCTGCCACTACTTTGCTGTAAGACAGGACAAAAATCCCTGAGCCTCAGTTTCCTCATCTGTGAAATGGTAATAATAACGCTCACCTCATAGAATTGAGAGGTCAAAACAATCCATGATTTCTGATAGTATGTTCTCAGTAAGTGGGAAGGCAAAGCCAGAGCCTGGGGCGGGGGGGGGAGACACCGCCCACCCCTCCTGCCGCCCCCTCCTTGGCAGGGGGAAGACTGGCCTGAGGGGCTCACTGGCCCTCCCCTCCCTCCGCTGCCCCAACCCCACCCCAGAGGGCCCGGCACCCACCTCTTCATCTCAGCAGTGAACCCGTTTTCCAGCAGGCCCAGCGCCTTCGGTGACAAGATGCCTTGGAAGTCAGAGTCAGCGGGTACGAAGGTGATCTGCAGGGCAAAGGGGAGAAGGCTTCTCTGCAGCTACCCACACCCATCCGTGGTCACTGCTCCCCCAGAGCACGGGCCTAACATCTCCACATACCCTAGGAGAGAGGCCTGACAAGGGAGGCCACCCCGTTTGACAGGAGGGTGCCTGCTCAGGGCCCAGCACCTGTGGCTGGCTGGACCTCTGGGCTCCTGCTCCCGCTGGCTCTTCATTCACCCAGCGCTCATTGAGCATCAGCTGTGTGCCAGGCACTCCTCTAGGCACTAGGGGGCAGCAATGAGTGAATGAGACGAACACCCCTGCCCTGGGGGGAGGTTATATCTTGTCATTTCCAGGGGTCCTCATCCAGTGCCCAGCACATGCCCGACCCGGAGTAGGCCCTTCATCCGCATCTGGTGAGTGAGTGGGAAGCAGTTCATGTGTTTCTTGGCACAGACAGAGGCTGCGGTGGGGAGGACAGAGAAGTGGATGGCTGAGGTTGTGCCTACACTACTGAACTGTTCACTTAAAAATGGTTAAGATGGTAAATTTTATGTTATGTATATTTTACAATTTAAAAAAGTAGGACTAGTAATGCCTGTCTCCTGGATTCCATGAGATAACATATAAGGAGTCCCCCAGCACAGAGCCTGGCATGCAGTAGCTGCTCAGTAAATCATAGTTTGATGCTACTGAAGATGAAGTTACCTGACTTCTCTGAGTCTTGTTCTCCTCAGCTGAAAATTTGTTCACCAAATATTTGATGAGACCCTATTGTGTTATACCAGGTTCATAAATAGCAGCCCCTTTTCTCCCTTCCCATAGAGTACAGTGAGAGAAAGACACTTATCTGCACCAGGAAAGCACCCAATCCCACTGGGGAGAAGGGAATGATAGATGGATGTGTTCTTAGAACTCCTGTGAGGGGTGAGCTTCCCCCAGATGTCTGGAAATGAGAGAGGGGCCTGGGTATCTTCCACACCCACTTACTACGTCCTGCACTTGCCAGCTGGCTCTGTATTTCCTAGAAGCTGCCCCTTCCTCCAGTCATCCTCTTCTTCCTCCTCATAGTCACCACTACCACCACCACCACCACCACGATCTCCATCAACATCATAATTATGTCATCACCATCGACATCAGCACCAGCGCCTTCATCACCATCACCATCATCATTATCACTCTACAGCATCATTATCATTGCCACCGTGAAAAGCCTGGAGGAGAAGGAAAGTCCTGAGAATCTTACAACACAAATTCTTTTAAGAAAGGGTGACAGGCAGAGTTGAAGCTGGGGAGGGGAGATCAGATCATAAAGACCCCAGAGCATCAGGCTAAGAAATTCAGCCTTTATCCAGAAGCAATAGGAGCCCTGGAGGAGTTCTCAGCAGGAGAATACATAGCCAGGTTTGTGTTTAGGCAGAGTTTTGAGCAGTCCCCAAAGGGAGGGAACAGAGGGATAGAGGGAGGCCCATGGAGAGGACCAATCCATCAACCACCAATCAGGGGCCTGGTCCTGGGCTCCAGCAGAGCAGGCAGGAGTGGGGAGTGGGCGACTTGTAGGCAGAATCAGAAGCCAGACAGGGAGAGGCCCTGCTTTCCCAGACAACCCTTCCCCTTCTCCCAGTTCCCCTGCCCCATCTCAGCTAACGGGCACAGCATCCCTGACGGTCCCACCTGCTAGACTTGCCCCGATTCCTCCTTCGCTCTCAAGCCTGAGGCCCAGCTGACCACCAAATCTGACCAAGTCTACTTCAGAAATTCAATAAAATAAGCTGGATGGGAGTACCAGGGCCCCGCCCAGCCACAGCAGGTACTATATGTTTTATGAACTGGAAATGTCTTCTCAGCTCCTACAGTCTTGGGTTCAAGTTCTGCCTTAGTCTAGGAGATGATCAACCTCCCTTGGACCAGAGAAGGAGCCTCCCCCACTGGCCTGGTGGCTCTTGAACCTTCCTCCTCCCAGATGTCAGCCTGATAGCTTCCTTGAACTGCAAAGCTGCTCACAGCCCTCTCTCATCCCATCCACTAAAGGGTCAGGTCCAAATTCCTCAGCATGGCATCCAGGTCCCGTGGAGCCGAGCCCCATTCCCTCTCTGCCTTACTTCGCTCCCCACACCCTCCGGCAGCCAGGCTGACCCACTTGCCTTGTTCTTTCACCTCATGTCTTTGCTCATGCTGTTCCTTCTGCCTGGAATTTCTTTCCACATCTTTTCTGCCTGGTGAACTTCTACTTAACCTACAAACCCCAGCTCATCTTCCCTGTGAAGCCCACTCCCTCCCCATCAGGCAGAAAATTGTCTCCTCCATGAGACCCCCAGGGCCCCAAAGACAAGGACAGCTTAATTCGCATGGGTACTGGCTACCCTTTCCCCCGTATCATAATCGGCTAATTCCATTCCCTTATATTTATATTTTTTTCAATCCAGAAAATTCCCATTCGTCAGGCACTGAGGCAGGGGAGGATCTGGCTGGGAGGATGGTCACCAGCATTTGCTGAGGGCTCCGATGGCCCGGGCTCCAATGAGACAATGTGGGAGACTGGGACCCTCGTCTAGCACACCTCCCTGGTTTACGACACACTTCCCTCCCCTCCTTTAGTGTTCCAGCCCTAACAGCCTGCGTCCCTGAAACACACACCCACGTCTGTGCTCACACACCTGCACACACATCCAGAGACCTGCCCAAAGCCACAAACACCTGTCCTGAGAACGCTGCCTTCGCATTGGCTCCAGGCCAGGCGTGATGCCAGGTCCCCCACCTACAAGCCCCCACTGGCTCCTCCACAGACCCAGGCGAGCCTCTGCCAAGGCCACAGAAGTGGGGCACAGGGAGGGGCATTTGAGTCAGGGCCTGGTGGGCACTGAAACCTGTGCCGTTTCTGACCCGCCATGCGGCGTCCACAGCACATGAACATGTGAATCTATCAACAGTTACTCATTAATACCCAGCAATATTCCCTCCTCCCCCGCCCCCCGCTCCCTCATCCCCACTGCCACCCGGTCACTCTGCCCACCGACCACAGCCAGCTCTGTGAAGGGGGTGAGGGCAGGAAGGACACTCCCCCCACCCCACCCCGGCCATCACCTTGCTGTCCCCCAGGGTCCAGCCTCCTCACCGGGAGGAGGATGACGATGGAGGTGGTGGTGATGTGGGCGGCTCGGGCCCCAGGGCCCTCTTCTCCCGGTGACCTCTGCTTAGGACACTGAACAGAGAGAGGCGAGTTGACTGTAAACTGCTCGGTAAATGACCACAAACCAGCCTGGACCGCCTCAGTGCTGAATGAACGCGCTAACAGCCCTGGGCTTCCCACAGAGGAGACAGGACGGCGAGAGCCAAACCCAGGCCCCCAGGAGCCTCCTCCCTCCTCCCAAACCCCGGCACAGCCATCCAGGCAAGAGGCGAGGAGGGGGCTGAGGGTGTGAGGCTGCCTGGGGCCTGGAGCCCCGGATGGCAGGACCAGCAAGGCCCTTAAGATTCACGCTCTTTCCCACCCCCTCTTCCTGACTCACATATTCTGCAAATGTGGAAACTGAGGCTCAGAGAGGGAAGGGGCTTGACCAAAGTCTCCCAGGTAGTTAGAGGCAGAGCCCAAGTTAGAATCCATGCTTCTTTCCTTGTCTCCCTGGGTCTATCTGACCAGCTGCTGTGACCTTGGAGAAGTCACTCAACCTCTCTGGGCACTGAAGGATTACAACTCCTGATAGGCCCATTTCACAGGGTTGTTGAGAGGATCACTAACAGTAAGGGTGGCAGCGCTTCACCTAAATATAACACTCTACAGTTTACAAAACTGTCCATCGCTTTTCTGTTCTCCATAATAACTGTGAGGCTGGGAGAAATAGGAGCTCGGGGCCTCATTTTGCAGATGAAAGAAACTGAGGCTCAGAAAGATAAAGGTCACACAGAGAGTTTGGAGCAGAGCTAGAACTAGAACTCAAGATTCCCAAACCAGTGCTCTTCCCATCACTAAGTCACATATTAGGCTAGGAGTCCATTAAAACTTCAAAAGATAGAGCTGCCTAACCCATGCCATCAAGGTTACAGCTGACCCACCCAGAGCACTCAGCAGCCCTGGGACACAGGGATCGCCCTCCCGAGGTGGAGGGTTATGCTTTAGGCGACACACATCTGAGCTCTGATCCCAACCCTGACACTTAGGAGCTGTGGGACCTCACTTTCTGAGCCTCGGGCTTCTCTAGTGTAAAATAGAACTTCAAAGGTACCAAAAAGTTCAGGATGAGGACTGAACTGCACCAGGGATGCAGGCGTGCCTGGCAGGCAGCAAGCCCTCATAAGCTCTGGTTTCAAGCACCTGGACTGTGTGGTGGGTTTTGCTGCGTCTCCCCCATAGTGCCTAGTTCAGGGCTCCAGATCCAGGGGGCTCCTGACCAATCTTTATGATAAGGGATAGATGGATGGATGGATGATGGATGGATGATGGATGGATGGATGGATGCTCAGGAGAGTGGAGATAAGAAAAGAAGGGGTAAAGGGGAAAGGATAACAAGATGATTGAAAGATGGGGGATTGATGCCTGGAATAGAGGCACAGCCCCAGGCCCTCCTGGGCCCTGGCCCCCAGGCCACCTGTCCCCACTACCACCTACCTTGGGGTAGCACTGGCACATGCTCCAGATGACACCCCCGATCACCATGACACCGCCCACAGCGTAGAAGGTGCCGTAGACCTGGGGCCGGTCGTGGCTCATGAGGAAAGTGCCGAGGGCCAGCAGGAAGAGCCCCAGCATGATGAAGCCGATGCGGAAGGTCTTCTCATCAGCCATCGCTGCCTGGCCAGGCCTGGCCTGTGCGCCACCCGCGGAGGGACGCCAATGAACCAGCCAGCCGTCTCCACACGCTCACACCGGAGGAGTGACGCTCCGGGATCGCTGTAGATCAGGGCTTAAGGTAAGAGGGAGGGAGGCTACCTTCGGGTCCAGCTCAGCCCCTGGGAGCACCAGTTCTCCAGGCTGGAGGAGCTACGCTTGGGTGGCCACGTGCTCCCACCTTCACTCCCTCTCACCTTCCCTCTGGGCCCTCTGGAGTGTGTGGGAATCCGAGTGAGGGAGACACGAGGGAAGGAAGGGGAGGTTCCAGGGGCTGGGCCTCAGCCAAGGCTTTGACATCACCTCATTTACCTGTTTGGGGCCAAGCTGGGCCGACAGGTGGCCCCGCACCGTCCAGCCACGGGAAGCAGATACAGTGCTGCAGCCCAAAGACATCAAAATGCCACTGGAGGACCCCACAGGGTCCCACAGGCTGGCATTTTAGAATCCTGAAGAATTCTAGACTCTCCAAGGTCATGTGCCCATCTGGCCCCTATTTATTTGACCGTGGCTGCACGCATGGCTCTGTTCTAAACATGTGACGCATATTAACTCATTTAAGGAACCCCGTGAGGCAGGTATTACTATCCCCACTTTACAAATGAAGACACGAACAAGTAACTTGCCTAAGGTCACGCAGCTAGAAAAGGCAGAGCAGCTGGGATTTAAACCCAGAGGCCGTGGGTCCACAGTATTGCCACTGGGTGATACTGCCTAACTGTAGCACAAGGGTTAAACGTGCAGGCTCTGGTGGCTGGACAGACTGCCTGGGCTTGGGTTCTGGTTCCTCTATCATGGCGCAGTGTGGTCTTGGTCAAGTTACCTCCTGTGCCTCAGTTTTCCTCCTCTCTACAATGGGGATAATAATAGCAACTCACAGGATTGGCTCTATCCCCAGGCCTGGCCTCCCTGAGTGCCTCTGTCCCCTTCCCATACTCTGTGCTCCAGCCAGGCCTGCTGGCTCTGAGCTGGCCATGGTGAGGCAATGCCCCTCTAGGGTGTGAATGGCCGACAGCAATTTCCTTGCCTCCTAACCTAGGAAGATGCCTTCATCCTAAGAATGACACTCTAATGGTGGAATTTCAGTCCTGGGGACAGGATGATGGTAAAAATCAGATTCCCTTACAGGATTATAGGAAAACGAGGGTCAACAGTATCTCTAAAAGAAAATGTTAACATGTTGTTTGTATGGTATTGAATTGCCGCTGCAGGATAAAAGGCTTTCATTTGGCATCCTGACTTCATAGGTTTGGGGATTTTCCTGTTTGTGATCGTCACCCTCTCCCTCCTCCCCGAAACAAGCTGTGCTGGTTCCCGACATCACACCTGTGCTCACGTGATACCCTCTGGCGTCGCTGCCCACAGCGCCTTGGGGTTTCATTGTGAAGCTGTTTCTCCTTCACCAGCCCTCAGACCCAGAACTTACCGTTTGCGGAGTCGGTCCCCTGTAGCAGAGTTTGGGGGACCCTCCCAGTGAGAGGCTGCCGAGGGGTCAGAGGAGGGCTGAGAGGCACCAGGTGACATCCATGTTTGTTTCCCGGGGTGACCTTGGCCTGGTGGCTCCGCTCTGGGCTTGAGTCTTGTCATCAGTGATGGAAGGTGGTATTAGGCCACCTCCCAGGGGTTGTGGAGGGAAGTGACATGATGGAGGGAAAAATGCTTTGTAATCTGGGATTATTTACAGGGCAGGACCGTCCAGGGAAATACTATTATAATCATCTCTTACAGGCTCACTGAAGAGAGGCTACGTGCCCCTCCCAGAAAAGGAGACCGGGGCCCAGAGGGGCCTCAGCCTGCCTGTCTGGTCCTGAAGCCCTGGCCCACGGCGGGATTGGATCTGCGGGGTCGCGGTCCAGCAGGAGCCTCTCGCGCCCCCTGGTGGCCATCGTAGCACGCGCTTGGCGAGGTGCTTTCACACCCGGTAGGTCATGCCTGAAACCCGCAGCCCCGTGAGGGGCGCAGGGAAGAGGTTATCGTGCCTATTTCACAGGCGAGGAAACCGACCCCGGGCAGATTTCCCCAAAGAGCTCCGCAAACTGAATCGGGGGCTGAGCGGTGACCGGGATCCACACAGTCCCAGCCCCATTGTGGATGGATCGGATCTGGTCCTTAGGGCTTCCTGAGAGTCCTCCTGGTCACCCAAGCACTCTCCGTGTCTCCCCATCTTTTCTTTCCTCATCACGACCCGGCCTCCTTTGCACCTTTTCTCTCCTTAAAAGAGGGGGGTAGGGGGGAAGTGGCAACGAGTAAGAAGCTCTGGGACAAGTAGGTGCTCGGTAAAATGGGTCTAGTCTAATCTCTTCCACAGAGCCGCGGTGAGGGTTAAGCGGGGACACGTGAGTACCGGGCATTGGAAGTATTGGGTCATCCGCGGTTCCCGCTCACGTCGCACCCGCCTCTGACTTCTGCCTCCTTCCCTGAAAAGCGGGGTGAGTGGGAGGAGCGGTTGAGGAGCCTGCCATCTTCCAGCAGAGGACGCGATAACCACGGTTTTCTTCCGGTCTACAGGATTCGGGGTCCTAGCAAGATCCTAAGAGCTGCTGCAGGGAGGGGAAACATCACACCCATTTGACCGATGCAGAAACTGAGGCTCTGCATCAGTAATGGCCCAAGATCACAGAACCTATAAATAGCAGAGCCAGGGTTCAAGCCAGGCCCCACGTCCGTCTCTTCTTGAGCACCTGCTTCGTGCAGGACGCTGAGGTACGAGGTGTCTGATGAACACGGGTTTTCAGTGTGATGGCACTTGGTCCTGTCTTCTGGGGCACAATATGATAAAGGCTCTGAGATATGCCTGAGGTCCAGCAGGTGCACAAAGCAGACAGAGGGAGAAACTGGGGTGGAGGGGGAGGAATGAAGGGACAGATTCTCAGGAGGGATTCTTGAGAAGCCAGTTGGAGTTCTGTCAGGGCAGGAAAAGCAGTTCAGGCAAAGAGACCAGTGTGTGCAAAGGCCCAGAGGCAAGTAAGAACTGACACGTAGCTGGAGGTAAAACTCTAAATGCTGTGTGCACGTTCACTCCTACACTGGGTACTCCTCCCCTTCCTGCTCCTCCATGTCAAACCCATCCTTCCACCGCCTGGATATCCTAGCCAACATCCTCACCTCCCCTCTCACACCCACATCCTATTGGCCCTGCCTCCGAGTTAGGAGAATCCAATCACTTCTCCCTCCCCACTACTGCTCATCACCCTGGTCTTGAGCTCAGAGAGGCGGCAGTGAGTGGTGGCGTGAAGCGAGATCTTAATTCCCTGCCCAGGAATTGAACCCGGGTCGCTTGGATGACAACCAGGAATCCTAGCCACCACACCCCCTGGCTCTTGCCCCCAGTGAAAACTGCATTTCTCACGGAGGCAAAACTGTAAAAACCGGTCAAAGTTTATTATTAGAGACATAGCACAACAACAAGTGGGAGAGCACACAGAGAAACAGTTTGTTCAGTTAAGACAGAAGCAAGGCAGAGATGCACACCTGGAGAGAAAGGGTGTGGGCGTCCTCTCTAATGAGGAGGAGTGGGGTAAAGGGGCGGTTAAGTCATTCATACAGGGCAGTTCTTCCGGTCTTTGTTTACATTTGGCCGATTATCTTGTTTCTTTTTCCACACCTGCCCTGCCCTAGGGCCCTCCCCAACGTGCGTGCACAACTTTTTTCCAAAATGGATTCCAGCCCAGAGGCCTATGGGACAGCCTTAGCATCACATATTATGAGGTGGTGCCCCCTCCTTTTTGAGCCCCAAGGAGCATTTCTGTGCATGTGCAATGTTTCCATTGCCCCAAGGATGGGAAATATATGACCTCTTGACCTTTTAACAGGGTTTAGCCCCTCTGTCCCTGCCATAAAAATGTCCAAAATCCGGTTATTTACCCTATTTCTGTTGCTGGTTTTTATATCAAGGCGCAGATCTCAAAATATAGACTGGAGTCCGGTCAAAAATATGTAGTCCTGGAGCCCATTTGTTTCTTGTTTCAGGAAACGTAAACAGGGGGCTGGGAATGAATGTCTGGCCTGGAGCCCATCTTCTTCTCACCCCAGGAAGTGTGAACAGGAGGCTAGTTGTAAATGTCTAGCCTGGAGCCCATCCATCTCCTGCCTCAGTCTGAGGCCCATCATGTCTGTCCTTCTAAGAGGTCTCTGCTTCTACCCTTGCTGGCTGAAATCTCTTTCCCACCCAAATGCCAGGTCAGACCATGTCACTCCTCTGCTCAGAACCCTGCAATGGTTCCCTGCCCTATCAGAGTAAAAGCTAAGACTTAAAATGGCCTACAAAGCCCGAGATAATTTGCCCATGTTGCCCACCCTATCACCCCTCTGAGATAACCTCCTGCCACACCTCCCCTCACCCCGTCCGCCCCAGGCACCCTGGCTCTGTGCTCTTCTGGGAATGCACGGCCACCCCCGGGCCTTTGCCCCTGCTCTTCCTTCCGCCTGGAAAGCTCTTCCTCCAGATATCTGCATGGCTCCCTCCTTTACCTCCTTCAATTCTTTGTCCACATGTCAGCTTCACAACGAGGCCATCTCTGGTGTGACATCTGAAACTGCAGAACCCCCCTCTCCCAGGTGTTCCCCGTCCTCCTTTCCCAATTTACTTTTCTCCGTAGTACTCGTCACCATCTATCATACTGTACACCTCATTTATTTATCTTGTCTCTTGTCTGTCTTCCTCCCCTAGAACTCGAGCTCCCACAGGCTGGGGGCTTTGTTCTGTTCATTGCTGTGTCTCCAGGGACTAGAACTGGTTGGCTCTCAGTTCATGTTTGGGGATGGAGGGATGGCTATTGGCTCCAGCGGAGAGGGAGGCCGGAGAGGAGGCATAGGTAGGAAAGCTCCTGCGGTCAGGCTAAGGTGGCCAGCATCTTCCAGAGGCCAACAGGGAGCCTCCCAGGGAGTTGTGCAGGGGGGTGACACAGGTCGGATTTTAATTTTACACTGATTCTCTGGTTCTGAGATCAGGTTGGAAGAAGCAAGAGGAGATGGTGGAAGTGAGGGGCAGTTGCCAGACTCTAGCAGAAACCTGTGGAGGGAAAGATTAAAATGAACCCTCTTTAAAGAGTAATTAGTTGCTGAGGGGATGGAGGGCAAGGGAATTTCTGACTGGGAATTTTCCAACTGATCTGAGGTGGCGAGCTCCAGGGCGCAGGGTCACCGGTCAACGCAGAGGGAAACAGGGCAAAGGAGGGGCCCAGGGAAAGCGTGGGAGAGGCCTGAGCTCAGAGGGGCCCTGAGGTCCCAGGCCTGGTGGCGGGCACCAGATGTGAGCTCTGAATGATGGATGAAGAAACCCGTCAGCCAGGCCCAGGAGGAAGGAGACCAGGCAGCAAACCAGTGCCTACTGGGGGCTGGAGTGACAGACCCAGCCTCAGGGGGCTGCCCGGCCTGAGGCCTTCCCAGTTCACAGCAAGGCCACTGCATCTCATAAGGAACCTTGGCTTGGCAGGGTCAGGGTTAGAGTTAGGGAGACAGGCTCCGTGGCCCTGGCTTGGCCTTCAAGGAGCTGGTGACCTTGAGCAAATCACTGCGCCTCCTTGGTGGCTTTCAGTTGGGATGCAGATGAGCTGACTTAGAGAGGAAACCAGAAAAGGCTTTTCCGGTCTTCCAGCCTTCCCCACCCCCTGCCCCTTCCAGCTCCCTCTTGGCAAAGGTGGTGGCACCTCCAAATCACACCTGCAACTCATTAACTCACCTGCCTGGGGGAAATTCCTCAGTTTGGGGGTAGGAGGGAAGCTGGGCTCTGCTTCCCAGCCTGGAACCCCATTAACCCCTTCGGAATTGCAGAGGGCCTGATAAATCCCCCGCACCTCCCCCAACCAAATCCCCATGGTTCACACAGGAAGCTGGTGTGTGTGTGTGTGTGTGCACACGCGCGCACGCACACACACATTTCAGGGTCACACAGAAAGGTCAGGGCTAAGGCAGCATTCAAACCTGCATCTCCATCATAGCAGTAAGTATAAGGCACACACAGGGGAGATGGGGAGGAAGGGAAGGGGTACAGGATGGGGATCCAGGATTTGGTGAAGGGGGAGGGAGAGGATCCACAAGATCCACAGGAAGATCCACAAGATCTGGCTCAGGTGGCTGAGAGAGGGCCCGGAAACAATCACGATGGCTGACATTTATTGCTTCATTCTCTCAGTCCACAAATATCTACTGAGCATCTTCCACGGGCCAGGCACCGTTTCTAGGCTTTAGGGATATAAATGTAAAGGAAAGAAACAAAAAAATCCCTGCTCTCAGAGAGCTTACTGGTGGGGGGAAACATACAACAAACAAACAAACAAATTTTTTAAAGGTAAAATATTAAATGATGACAGGTGTTATTTAAAAAGTAAAGCAGGAAGGAGGCTGGGAGTGCAGGGGGCTGGGTGAGACAACAGTTTTAACAGAGTGGTCCAGGACGGTGTCTTGAAGAGAGGGACAAAGATGCAAGGGGCATGAGGAGTGAGCGTGGGGAAGAGCTTCTGGAGAGAAAACACAGGAGCTAAAGGCCCACAGGGGGACCAACAGCAGCAGAGAGCAAGGGGAGGGACCCAGACCCAACTACACCATCCTCATTAGGGCTTTCATTACTCAAAGTGAGCTGGGAACCACTCAGGGTTTTGAGCCCAGGAGGGATGTTATGGATCTGGGTTTGATCAGGCTCATTCCATCTGCTGAGCTTTGAAGAGACTTCAGGGGACCCTGGCAGAAGCAGGGAGTGGGATAGGCAGCTACCGAGCTGGTCCAGGCCTAAGTGGGAGGATCTGAGGCCTGGAGCCCAACCAGGCCTGAATGAAAACACCTTTATTTACATGAAAAACCTTTATTCTCTGCGATTTTTACCTCTCTGAGGCTCAGTTTCCACACCTGTTAAGTGGGGCTACCACCTGTAGCAGAGAGGCCTCGAGGATGTGAAACAACAGCAGAGAGCCTGGCCCAGTAAATGGTAGGCCCTCAGGGAACAGTGTCCCTACACAGCTGACTGAGCTCCAGCTGGCTGAGTGACCCTGGGAAGGTTACTTAGCCTCTCTGGGCTGGTTTTCCCATCTGTGAATGGGATATGACATTGTGAAAGCAGACCCTTCTGCCTAGCTGGAATATAAGAAGAGGTATCGAGCTCCCTGTCACAGGAGGTATAGAAGCAGAGGCACCTGGTGGAGGGGGTTACCTTTACTAACAAAATCTAACAATCACTTCATACTTGAGACACCAGCCTCTGCGCTAAGAAGTCTGCATTTATTGTTTGACGCATTAGCACTGAGCCTGCACGGTCAGTGTGATCTCATAATGTCAGCTGTTATCATCTCATTTAATCCTCGAAACTCAGCTCTCTAAGGTAGGGGCTGTTGCCTTTGTAATTCCCAATTCCCATTTTACAGATGAGGAAACTGATGCAGAGAGAGGTAAAGTCACTTGTCCAAGGTCACTCACCAGCTGGTACCTGGTGGAACCCAGGCACAGGTGGTCTGAATTCAGAGTCCATGTTCTTTTGGTTATATACTCAGTGTGTTCCCTTGGGCCAGTCCTGGCTCTGCCTCTGGGCCCCAATTTTCTCATCAGCACAAGAACATTTCCCAGCTGACAGCCAGCACTAACTGCCAGCCACGTGAGTGTGCTATCTTGGGCGTGCCGGCCCAGCTGGGCCCCGAAGACTACAGCCCCACCAATGTCACGTGGGGCAGAAGAACCACCCAGCTGGGCCCAGGTGACCCACAGAATCATGAGAGATAATGAAATGGATTTATTTCAAGCCATTTGTTACACGGCAATAGAAAAATAAAACAGCATTCAGCAACAAACATTTGTTGAGTGCCTGCTGTGTACCAGGCACTGTACTAGACACTAGAAGAAGCCCATCATTTGTTTCTGGCTTCCAGGCCTGCTAGAAGCCTTTAACTTCCTCCCCTGCAATCTGAACCGGGCCTGGGCGGGAGCATGCAGCCCCAGGTGTTGTCTCTCCAGAGAAGCCACCGTCAGCGAGGACAAGGCTCTCGTAGCTGGGCGGAGGCAAGGGGGGCTGGGCCCCAAGCAGGGCATTCCCCGAGGCACTGCGCTCCGGGTCTTCCTCCACGGGGTATGCAGGTGGTGTCAGGGGTCCCTCAGCCAGTCGGCAGTGCACGGCCTCCTCGTAAGTGGGGATGGCAACCACCTCTGGGGTCCTACAGGGACAGAAGAGAGGCTGTGAGCAGGGGGTTGGGCAAAACCCTACTGCACGCCAGGAAGAGAGCGAGCAAGGCTGTAGGCTCCCCAGGGCCCCATAGACACAGCTGAAGCTTGACATCAGCCGGCCCCTGCCAACCTCAGCTCCCCCGACTCCACCCTCCCTGTGCTATAGTTAGTTCTCCATACAGTTAGTTCCCCACATGGGCTCACCACACCCTCTGTCTCCTCAGTTCTCTCTGCAGGGAAAGTCCTTCCCACCTCCCTCACCCCTCCCCTGCTGGTCAATCCCCACTTGTCCTTTGAGTCTCCTCTGGGGAGCTCTCCTGACCTCCCCTAGCAAAGCTCCCACTCCCTTCTCTGCGTCCCCCCAGTGCTCTCCCTTCTGTCACTGCCTTGACCCCAGCTGGTTGTCCCCTAGGGCAGGGACTGACTTTGGGTGTCCAGGGATTGATGCTTGGGGATGTTTGTTGAAAGACTGAGTGATGATCGATGGGGAGAAAGACTTCCAGCTTACTGTAATCATCTCCCTTACACAATTTGGAGTTGTGAATGCTCAGGGCAGGATGCGAGACCTCAATTCCCCTGCCCATCTGGATGCTTGAGGCCCTGATATGGTAAGTCCACCAAGTGATCACCTCTGCTTGCATACCTCCAGAGACGGAGAGCTCACTATCTACCCAGTCAACCCTATCTATCTCTAAAGAGCTTGGCTTTCCTGTGACTTTCCCCCACCTCCCCAACGTGAACCACCCTGGAGGGACTTGAGGTAGAGACCAGGTCACTTGCATCCCAGCCACACCAATGCTAATGGGAATGAGGCTGGCCCTCGGTCCTCCCAGGGCCCTGGGGGGTCACCTCTGGGAAGTCAGGTCTCCTTCCCCTCCCGGGACCTTGGGGGTGGGAGGGTCACTGATCCTCTGTCTGGACTGCTTCTGCTTTGGGAAGATACTGCCAGATACGGAGGTTGAATAGGTGACCTTGGAGGTCCCCTCCCACCCCAAGTGGCTCGAGGGCTGGCTAGGAGTCGGCACTGGCTGGTTCTCCTCCCTGCTCAGCCACATTCTCGGTGGGAGATCATGGGTCAGTAACCCTATTAACCTAGGCCCCAGTTTCGCCATCTGTAAATGGGGACAATAAGGGCATCTACCTCACAGGACCGTGTGAAGATTAAATGAGGTAATACAGGGACACTTAACACATGCTCCATAAATGGGAGCTGGTAACAAAATCTCAAAGGTCTTCATGAGGCAGGGGTGTGGGTAACAAAAGTTATCACAGATCTCCTGCTGGCAGGTGCCACACAGGCTCAGAGAGGCTGTCACTTGCCCAAGACCATCAGTTTGGAGCCAGCAGCAAATTAGTTCAATCCATACCATCCTGTCTAGACAGGGGAAGGCCGATGGCAGGAGGCTGGCCAGAGGACAGACAGGTGGTGGAGGGGTCTTCGCTCCAGTGGTGATGGAGCAGCTGTGCCAGGAATTTGCTGCCCTTCAGGTGAGCACCCATCACCCCCGTGGACATGGCCCTTCTATGGGCAACGTATCTTCTCAGCCCACGCCCACCACAGCCCTAAGAGCAGCCCACTGGGACCACGTGACCAAGGTCATGGAGCAGGCTGTGTGCCAGTCTGATGGAGGGCACCAGCCAAGAGCCCAAGCTGGGCTCCCCTTCCAGTGCTTTTGCAAACTTCTCTCACAGACCCTCCTCCTCCGGAGCCCAGGAGCCCTGCAGCTGAGAAATCAGATAAGGGGTCTCACCCGCCTCTGAATCCCAGCGTCCTTTGAGGTGAGGGCAGGCAAAGAATATTGCTCCTGGAGGCAGGCAAACTAGGTTCAATTGCTGTGTGACCTAGGCTATGTTCACAGCCTCTCTGAGCCTCTTTCTCCTCATCTATAAAATGA
This sequence comes from Balaenoptera musculus, assembly GCF_009873245.2. Lineage (NCBI taxonomy): Eukaryota > Metazoa > Chordata > Mammalia > Artiodactyla > Balaenopteridae > Balaenoptera > Balaenoptera musculus. The sequence continues at coordinate 46,148,653 of NC_045785.1, read as the reverse complement.
GGATAACAATTCCCATTTTGTAGACTCAGGGAGAGGGAAAAATGGAAAATGCTTTGACAACGCTCAGGAAAATATGGGTGATTAGGCTTCCAGAACCCCACATCTCCTTCCCTGCTCACCTCCCAGCCATGCCCCTGCTGCTCCCTACTTCTCCAAGCCCCAGAGACATGACGCAGGTTTTGGGTATGCCTGGGGCCGCTCCAGCAGGCAACAGCTGGCAGGGCAGGGCACAGCTGCCAGGTGAGGTCAGACCACAGCAGGAAGTTTGCTTAGAGGGCAGAGGTGCAGTAGCCCTCATGCCACCTCACCTAGCCAGCTGGGCCCACCCAGCCCCAGCTTGCCAGAGTCATGGTCCAGAAGGCTGGAAACTTGGGGAACATGAAGTTCAGGGTGACCATATTGCACACTTCAGGGACAGGCCCATTTGTGGTGTATTCTGGATGTGGCCCCCTGCAGCTGTGTGGGGCGGGCTGGCCGCTGTGGTCCCCATGCACAGGAAGCTCCACCGAGGCTGGGGCTCACCCCACTCTCTGGAGCCTGGTGGGGACGTGAGATCTGAGCCTGGCACCAGCTCCTCCACTATTCAGCTGAGTCAAGCAAACACGGTAGGGAAAGGGGGCAGGGACCAGGGATGAAACACCATATGCCCAGCACTCAAGCTCTCTAATCTTATTTCACATTCATGACAAGCCTGGGCGTAGCAGCCCTCAGCCATTGCACAGGTGAGTGGAGGCCGCACTTCAACGAAGCGGCAAAGCCCCAGCTCTGTCTGCTTGCAAAACCCAAGCCAACTCCACCCATCACACCTCCCCCAACCCTGACCCCTAATCTCTCCACACCTCAGCTTTCTCATCTGCAAAATGGATCTAATCCTTACACTGCCTCATAAGCAGTGAGGCTCAAATCAGGAGGCATGAGAGTACATCATAAAATGAAAGCGCAGGAAGAACAGCAAACTTTGCAGTGAATACACCTCCCCATCTATCATCTCATCTGAGCCTAACAGCAATCCTAGGGAAAATTCCAGGATTGACAGGGGAAGAACTAGACATGGCACAGAGAGTCTAAGTAACAGGCTCAAGAATACAGAGCTTAGAAAAGAAAGAGCAGACTCTGAAAGCCTTGTGTCTGACTAGACCCACGCTTTTTCTGCTGTACTCACTGAGGCGTGGGGTGGGGGGGTCCCAGCAGGCCTCCCATCCAGGCACCTCATTTAGGGCTCACACTTAAGATGGGAGCCCCTGAGAGGAGGGGTTTTGTCTGTTTCATCCACTGCTGCATTGTCAGCGCCCTGCGTAGTTAGGTACTCAGTAAATGTTGGTGAAATGCAGGAAGGAATAAGTAGATGAATAAATGAGGAAACTGAGGCCCCAAGAGAGAAATGGACCTGCCCAAGTCATCAGCCTAGAAGGCCTTTGTCTCTAACCTAGAGTTACCTGCAGAGAGCAAGGTCCCTGGGGGCAGGGACAGCTGAGTGGCCTCCCCATGGGGCCCAGATGCTGGGCTCTCAGCAGGAGGGCCAGGGTGGCTCAGCCCCAGGGACAAGAAAGAGCCATTAGCAGAAGCAGCCTCTCCAACATCCAGCCACCCCAGCTCTGAATCTAAGACCTGGTCTTTGAACCTGATGGGCCATGAGCACCCCACAGCCTCCTGGGTAGGTTCCCCCCTGGCCTGGCTGGGAATGAAAGCCAAGCGGCCCCACCTGACAGATGCAGCTGTGTCCCGGACCCTGTTGGGTCAACACGGCTGTGTCTACAGACAACACTTACCTTCTGTGCTCAGGCCAGGCTGGGCAGGGAGGGACAGGCTCCAGTCCAGAGCACCCCGAGGCCTGGTCTGGTTCCAACTGACCATTAACTGACTGTGTGACCAGGTAGGTCACGGGTCTCTCTGAGACCCAGGTTTCTCCTCTGAGAAGTGAAGAGTCCCCAGGGCCCTGCCCTTCCCTCTAATAGTCAAATTAAGGCCTGACCATTGGACTAAGGGGCCTCTGTTGAATACTTTATTGTCTGTGACCTCAAGGAGTCACAGGCCAGTAGCAGGGACTAATCTGTTACTTTCTTTAACTCAGAATGCATTTTTCCCTCTAACTAAGGGAAGAAGGGTGTCCAGGTCCGAGGCCAGTTCCCAAATATCTGGCTTAGCCCTTAGTACATGCAAATCCAGTGCTTACAGAGTGGTGTGGGGGAATACACACTTCACAGCCAGCAGGCTCTGCTACTTTCTAGCTGTACAACCCTCACCCTTCTTTTTCTGTAAAGGACAACAGTAATTCTTACCTTGCAGGTAGGTTAGACTGGAGAAGATGTATGCAGGCACCTGATATGCCAGCCCAGCTGATACTTGGTGAATGAGTAAGTACATAAGAGCATGTAAAATACATGCATTCTCAACAGGGCAAACAGGGCTGGACTCTTGCTGATATTGTGTTTACGTATAAAGCACAAATATACATACAGACCAAGTATGTAGTATATCTGTGGTATTAACATTTCATGGGGGAGGATGAAGAAAAAAATGCCTAAAAACTCTCCTTAGAGGGAATGATAATGAAAAAAAAGATGAGAAATATTGTCCGAATGCAAGGTTTTGTCTCCATTCCCCACCTCACCCCTGGGCCTTTGTACATGATCTTCTGCTTGCCTAAAACGCTTCTCTCCACCTTATCTACTTGAGGAAAAGTTGACATTTGTTGTGCACCTACTGTGCGCCAGGCTCTGGGCTGAGTTCTTCATATACATCATCTCATTTAAGTACTATACAGGCATTTGCTACTATTGTATGCTGAGCTCTGCTGCCACCTCCTCCTAGAAGCCTTCCTGGATTTCTCCATGTCCCCACAGAACCATGTCTGTCCTCTTTCACAGCTTTAACTACTCTGATTTGTCAAAGTCTGCCTCTGTCGAGGGACTTTAAACTCTTCCAGGAGTGCTGATCAGCCTCCAAGACCCCAGGGCATAGGTAAGGCCTGGTCCAGAGGAGAAACCCCATGAAAGTTTGCTGAGCAAATGCATGATGATATGACAGTGCCCCACCTGTGGCCTCCACCCAGCCCTGCTGACCTGCAGCTCTCCTTCTCCAAGGGCTCCACAGTGAGGTAGTACAGGTCTCTGGAGAAGCGATATGGGTCCCATCGAGGCGGCCCCTTGGTGCTGGCCTTGACAGACCACAGCAGGCTGAGGAACAGCAGCAGGCCACCTGCACCGCAGCAGAAGAAGCTGACCGACCTGAGCAGGGGACCGGGGGCCTCAGGCTCAGGGCGTCCTGTGGGCAGAGCCGGCTGGCTGGGCTGGGCACCTGCATCTTCTTCACTCCACCAGGCGAAGCAGAGTGTCCCGGCCACCAGAACCACCATGCCGCTGACCGTCACGCAGTAGCACAGGGTGGAGGCCACACGGCCCCTGTCACACGTCTGGACACCGAGAAGGAGAGAGAAGAGGAAACGGGCCCCGTGAGAGGCCTGCTGGGTACCAGAGACTGGATTTGAGTCCTCCTTGGCCTGAGGTCACTGTGCAACCTCAGAGGGGTCATTTGACTTCTCTGTGCCTTAGTTTCCTCATCTGTGATATGGAGATGATGCTCCCAACTTTGCAGGGTTGTTTTGAAGGCCACAAGTAATGTGTCTCAAGTTCCTAGCACCACACCTGGCACCCGGTAGGGGCTCAGTAAGTGTGGCTGGGTTCACTCCAGGACTACCCCCGGACTCAGAGGCCTCATCAGCCTGGTGTGTATGAGACTCTCCACTGCAGGCTGGGAGGGAGAAGAGTGAACGCTGTGGGGTCCGCCAGGCCTGCCAGGAGAGAGGCTTGCTGGTTTCGCGTTGCCTCCCTTCACCCTGGTCACAGTCTCGAAAGGTCAATGCTCTTATCTCCATTTGACAGAGGAAGACATTGAAACTGGGGGTGGGTAAAGGAGCTAGTGGGAAAGGGGCACTGAGAAGCCTGAAGTTGAAATTCACGACACAAAGCAAAACTTTGTGCAAAAAGATGTTCACCGGGGCCTTAGTTTTAATGGTTGTAATTTGGAAAGAGCCTAAATGTCCAACTATAGGGAAAGGGTGAGTAAACCATGGCATAAACTCTAGATGGAATATTCATGACTCATTTTTTAAAAAGCTCAACACAAATGTTTAACAACGGGGGAAATGCTTATGATATCTGACATTTGTCAACTTAGGTTGCCAAATTATGTGCACAGTGTTATCTCAATGAGGTAAAGACAAAATGCCCAGGGAAAAAAAAATAACTGGGAGGAACCCTGGCTCCAGATTATACAGACAGGAAGGGGCTGTCCCCAAAGCCAACCTCTAGGCTGCTGTACATACTGTTCCCTCTGCCTGGTAACTTGCTCGTATCTCCCCTCCCAGCTCAGCTCGGCCCTCACCTGAGAAGCCTTCGCTGGGGACACTTTAAACTTGGAGTCCCCTGGGCCTTCTTGGACCAAGCTTTTATCCTGTCTGTTTGGTTTCTCCTTTGCTGATTGTCCTCACCAGACAGCAAGCTTCCTGGGGACAGGGTCTGTATAGGCCCTGTTCACTGCTATATCCCCCAGTGCCTAGCACATAGTAGCTGCTCTATGAACATTTGTTGAAGAAATTCTCCTAAATGAGAAACAGCGTTGCTGAGTAAACCTTGTTGTGTGAAAAGCCCCTCTCGCAGTTGGGAGGGGCTGGGAGAGGGGAGGGAACACAAGATTCCAGCTGCTACAGCACCCAGCCTCGGAGCCTGGTTTTACTCCCCACGTTACAGCTCACCAGCCATGTCCTGGGGTAAGCCTCTCAACTGCTCCGGGCCTGTCTCCTCATCCGTACAAAGGGCAGGCTCTCTAGCAGGCTGCTAGCAGAACCTACAGAGGCCCCCTCTCCTCTTCCAAAAGTTGAGCCAGTGAAGGAGGGGGCTGGGGAGCTCACAGACCTTAGGAAGACTTCAATCGTCAGCCTTACAAATGGGGACTTGCCCAGCCTAATGTGGTGCATCAAATGGTGCCCTGCTGTGCAGCCATTCAAAGGCACACTCCTCCGGGAGCTGAGGAGCATGGCAGTTCAAGATCTAGTAGGTGAGACTTTAGATTTCAAAAGGGCATGTTCCCAGATGTGTTTAAAAACATGTGTGTGGGGCTTCCCTGGTGGCGCAGTGGTTGAGAATCTGCCTGCCAATGCAGGGGACACGGGTTCGAGCCCTGCTCTGGGAAGATCCCACATGTCGCGGAGCAACTAGGCCCGTGAGCCACAACTACTGAGCCTGCGCGTCTGGAGCCTGTGCTCCGCAACAAGAGAGGCCGCGATAGTGAGAGGCCCGCGCACCGCGATGAAGAGTGGCCCCCGCTTGCCGCAACTAGAGAAAGCCCTTGCACAGAAACGAAGACCCAACACAGCCATAAATAAATAAATAAATAAATAAAATTAAAAAAAAAAAAAAAAAAAAACATGTGTGTGGGGCTTCCCTGGTGGCGCAGTGGTTGAGAATCCGCCTGCCAATGCAGGGGACACGGGTTCGAGCCCTGGTCCGGGAAGATCCCACATGCCGCGGAGCAACTAAGCCCGTGCGCCACAACTACTGAGCCCACACACCACAACTACTGAAGCCTGTGCACCTAGAGCCCGTGCTCCACAACAAGAGAAGCCACCACAATGAGAAGCCCGCTCGCCGCAACTAGAGAAAGCCTGTGTGCATCAATGAAGACGCAACGCAGCCAAAAATAAAATAAATAAAATAAATAAATTTTAAAAACAAACAAACAAACAAAAAAAGTGTGTGTGTATGCATGTGAGAGAGAAAGAGAGAATGTATACATGTAATGCTCGAGGAGTGGACCCCAATCTTTCTGAGCCTCCAGGCCACCAGAAGCATATAGAAAAATGCCACTTGTAAATTACCTTCAATTCTCTTCCTGTGAATTTGTCTATGGGGCAAGGTCTCCTGTCTCCAGCTCAAGGCATTTTCTGGGGGAGAGAAAAAGAACCTGACTACACTCTTTCCAAAGTCAGACAGCGAGGAGAGGCTGTCAGAAGGAAAAGCTGGAGAAATCAGCTTGGGGGGGAAGAAAAAACACAGCAAATCAATAACGGTAACCCTTTGCCTGTATATTATGGCACTTGACAGTTCTGCTTCATACCTGGAATCTCATCTGACTCACCACAACTGAGGTGGGTGGTCAGGGCAGGGAAAGAAATTCCTGTTTTGCAAATGAGGAGACTGAGCCCAGAAAGGTGAGGGACTTTGCCCAAAGCCGTATACAGCTGTGTGTCTCAACCCTTGCAGAACTCACTCCTGAGTAAGGTAACTTACGATACTTTGAAATTTCTATAAAAGCAATAGTTCCTCATTGTGGAGAAAAGGAGAAAACCACAGAAGAGAATAAAAATGCAAAATACAAATCATCATTAATGCTGCCCCACAGAGATGAGCATGATCTGCAAGTGAATGCTTCCTTTCCAGTCCTCCCTTGGCCTGCATAGCTGATGATGGCAGCAGCAGATGTGTACTGGGCATTTACAGGCGCTGGGAACCACATCAAGCACTTTACAGGTATCCGCCATCTTAATTCTACAACAGCGTTATGTCCTGAGGACACTGGAGCTGCGAGGGTGACAGCTTGTCCAAGGTCAGTGCCAAATTTGAACCAGGTCTAGTCTGACTCAAATCCCTGTGTGTGCACAGCTAGATCCATCTGTATTTTTCAGTATATCAAGTTGAGACCGTGCCCTGAATAGAGGCATTTGTAAATCTTCAGCTCAGGCAGATCCCACTTTCTAAAATGCTCTGCCCTCCTTCCTGATTCAGATGCTCCCAGACCTCAGACAAGCCCCTGGAATTCCCCTTGGCATGTTCTCACTGGATGTTGTGTCATCTCCTTCTGTGTGAGTCTCCCTCCCTCCATGTGGATCCACCATGGGCAGGCAGAGCACACGATGACCCACCGCCCCCGGGAGATGGAAGGTGTCAACGTCCGCTGGATGAAGGACAGCCTGTTCTGTTTTGAGGTGGTTTTCATTATTTTTACAGATCGGGGCTCTGATGGCTTATGGGAAAGGTGTCCTGCCCTAGATTCCCCTGGCCCATTTCAGAGACGTGGTCTTCAGGCAGTTTACTCACCCTTCACAGTAGTGTACCCTGGACCCTGATGGGGGAGGAAGAAAGGGCTCCCTGCCCTGGAGGGCATAACCCCAGCCCTGGGCAGGGAGGAAAATTCTCTAATCCCAGAGAGGTCCCACTCCCAATCTGGCACTCAGTCAGGCTGCCAGGCTGGCCCCCTCCTTCCAGCTCCCTCATATCCCCCCCACCCATGCACCCAAACTCCTGGGGTCCTCTACACCTGCTGCTCCTGGGGAGCCCTCTGTCCCCATTCAGGGCCCTCATTTCACACCCCCCGTCAAGACCCATGCCAAATACACCTCCTCCCAGAAGCCTTTCTGCTGCTGCCACCCCACCTCCCACCAGCCAGAGTTATCACTGCCTCTGACTATAGCCACTCTGTTAGCTCTGTGACCTTGATCAGGCGGCCCAACATCTCTGAGCTCAAATTCCTGCCTCCCAGGGGGGAGCAAGTTGTGAAGATGAGATGGCAAGATGGCAAACAGTGACACAGCTTGACAGAGAGGATGGACCCTGGCTCTGACACTGGGTAAGTTACCTAGATTCTCCATGCCTCAGTTCCCTCCTTTGTAAAATGGGCACAAATAATATCGTACTATCCCTGCTACCAACAGGGGAACTTTAGGTGCCAGTTTTCTATAAAGAACTAAACCATCTGAACAAGAAGTGTTCCAAACCATCTTCGTGTAACCCCGGGTAAACTGAGGCTCTGAGCGCCATGGTCCAAGGCCACCCAACAAGTCAGAACACAGTTAGGAGGAGACTTGGGTGTCCAGACTCTGCTCACCAAGCCACTGAGGTCAAGGTGAAGGGAAGGGGTCCGGGGGGGTTGGATTAGGAGGAGCCGAGATGCTCCCAAGGGCGGGGAGAGAAGGAAGCTTATACCCACCTTGCGCGCAGCCATCGCGCTGCAGGGTCAGGCGTGGTCCCGGAGCGGGGAGCCTGGCGAGCCGAGCGGAGGTGAAGGCATGATGGCTGTTGCGCCCGTGGGCAGAGCGAACCTGGGAAGGGCGGTCTCTCCGGTCTGCAGGGGGCGCCCGGCGTTAGGGGCGGCCCGGCGACCGTTCCCCAGCCCAGCTCTCCGAGCCCGCAGAAGCGCTACGGTCCGGCTCCGGGTCTGGTCCAGGGCGTCTCGTCCGCCGCCGTCCGTCCCGTCCGATCGTCGCCCCGACCCGGTGGGAGCGGTGCCGAGCCCGCTTCACCGCGCAGGGGCTCGGCCACCGGGCGGGGGCGCCGAGGGGCGCGTGGAGTCCGGCTTCGCTGTCGACTCCGGTGATGATCACCCCCTGGCTCCCGCCCACGCTTCGGGCTTGGCCGACTGCGGCCGGGACCCTGGGCTCGGGCTCAGGGCGCGGCCTGCCCCACCTCTCCTTGGATCTGCGTCCTCTCGGGCCGCAGGGCCTGCGGAGACTCCAGGATGGCGCGGCTCCAGGTGCCGCGCCCGACCTTAAAGCGACAGCGCGACCTGGGCTGGCGGAGGTCGGGGTTTCCCAGCGCGGGGGGAGCTCTTAACCGGAACCTCCCTGGAACTGTCGGGAACCCGCAGTCCTTGGGGCCATCCCGCCCCCACTACTCCACGGGGGCGGGCTTGGGAACCGGACACGAACTCCTCTGAGAGCCATCAGCGCTCAGTCTGAGAGGGCTGTGAAGCCCAGGCCTCCTCACTCCCATTTTACAGGAAGGGAAACTGAGGCCCAAGGAGGGAAAGTTACTTGACTGTTTACCGCATACTCCTTGACAACTGGCTTTTTCTTCTCACAGCAGCCAATCTGACAGCAAGCCCTCCGGGGCCCTGCAGGCCCTCACATCCCCAGGAGGAAGGCATTCTCCGAAATAACAGAAGGCATTTAAGTGCTTCCCCAGCCTCGAAACGAGCCGAAGTCACTGACCCAGGCAGTGAGAGGCCAGGAGAGGGGGGCTTGAGAGCAGGGCCTCCCACCTCCTGTGTGACCTTAACCTCTCTGAACCTACTCCCTCCTGTGTCAAAGGAGGGCTGAGGACCCCAACTCACAGGTCTTCAGGGATTGAATGAGTTAAGCTGAGCAGGTTAATAGAGCTCAGCCCTTTCACAAGTGCAGGCAGGAGGCAGATTTTACGGACAGGTGATTTAGGAGCCTGGAGAAGGGTCAGCGTGTGTGCTTGTGTGAAGTCTTCTCTGCGAGGGCACCTGTTGTAGAAGGTAGGAACGGGGTGGCAGCATCCAGGCTGAAGGGGCAGCATGGGCAAAGGCTGGGCAAAGTCACAGGCAGGTGAAACCTCGACAATTTCAGGTGGGTCAAAGGGAGGTGGTTCCGGACCAGCTGGGGTCTGGGTTTTGTTTATGTTTCTTCCTGCTGCTCCAACAAGCCAGGGGACTGGGCGGATTCCCCTCAGCCATGGCCAAGGATTCGCCACTGAGCCGGTGGCGACCAACTCCCCTCCCAGCCCAGGGACACGGGAGGTCAGAGCAGCCTGTCCAGTGGAGATCTGAAGCTCAGAGAGGGGAAACCACTGTCTCAGAGTCACAGAGCAGGTCAGCGGCAGGGCCCAGGCCCCCAATTTTTAAATTAAAAATTTTTTAAATTTAAATTTAATTTAATTTAAATTTAATTAATTTAAATTTAATTTAATTTAAATTTAAATTTTTTTTTCCTTGTCTCTGAGGAAATATGCCACCTGAGAGTTTTAGCATTCTCTAAGCACCGACTCCTCTGACCGGTGAGGTCCTTTTACATGTTATCTCATTTCATCTTCACTGTGTGTGTGATCTATGTAAGCGTTCCCATTTTACAGACAGAAAACTGAGGCTCAGAGAGGGGCAAAGGCCTGTGCAAGTCTAAAGAACTCACAAATGGCTGAGCTGAGATAGGGATCAGGTAGACCTCAAACCAGGACCTCCTTCATCTTTGCTCTGCTTAATCTGGAGGTGGGGACAAGCAGCCTTCTCGGTGCCCTTGTGGGCCTGCTCAGGGGGGATATGAGTGAGCATCTGGAGGCCGTGAAGCTGTCAGCTCCACCCATTTCTCCAGGGGCAGGCATCCATGCCGGTGTGGGCCCCTCGCTGATCCAGACTCTCCTTCCCCAGGGTCACAGGTCACAGGCTGATAAGGTTGAGATCAGGGCTTGGGCATACACCTGACCCTGCTGGAACCCGAGTCCCCTGGCCCAGGCTGGACACTCACGCCCAGGAGGTGGTGGCCTGGTTGTAACTTCTGTCCTGACTCAGCCACTTCCAGCCCGGAAGATTCTGGCCACGTCCTTCTCTTTAAGCTGCTGTTTCCTTATCTATAAAATGGAGACAATGGTACCTCCTTCCCAGCGTAGCTATGAGGGCCTAATAGTTTAGTAAGACCTTATCCACGAGAAGCTGGCCTGGGTACGCTCTCGCATTACACGATGGTTCAGTTTGTGAATCTCCCCTAGTTGATGGGGACCACCCTGAGGGCAGGGACCAGATGTGACTTGGTGCAGGGCCCAGCCAGACCCAGCAGGGCCAGGACCAGAGGAGACTGGGACTGGGTGTTGATTCGAACCTGAGGATCTGGTCCAGTTCTTCTGGCTCCATCTTCCTCTTCCCCACTTTTGGGGGCTCTGGTCCCAGCCCCCGAAGTCTGCCATGATGCCCAGGCACGGTGGGGACCATGCAGGCTTGGGAATACTTGCAGGTCCTTTCTGAACAATCAGCCTCAGGCTTTCCCTGGCACCACTGGGCAACTCAGAGCAGAAAATCGGTCACCAGCCTTTGCCTCCAGGTGTGGGGGAGGGGACTACCACTTGCACCCACTTACTGGACGTCACCAGTCAGTGCTTTTCCCATTTAATTGTCACTTCAGTCAATTCATCAAGGCTGAGAGAGAAATATTGATACCTTCTCAGGGTCACACAGCTGATAAGTGGGGGGCTGGGAGTGGGGAGCGGCAGAGCAAGTGCTGAAATGCACATCGGTCTGAATCTTCCACACCCACATGTACTTTTCCTTTTTTGCCACACTGGCCCTTCCTCAGTTACAACCTGGGCTGCTGCTACCCAGGATTCTGTTGGCAGAATCCTGGTCCTTGTGATTGTAGGACTAAGGCCCATTTTCCCCCTGGTGGGGACTGTTCTCAACTCTCAGAGGCCGCTTTGAATTTCTCTGCCTCTTCTGCTACCAGTGGAAGAAAAGTCTGCTTTTAAAGGGTTCCTGTGATTAGGTTAGACCCACCCATCTCTCTATCTTAAGGTCAGCTGATTAGTAACCTTAATTACATCTATGAAATTCCTCTTGCCATGTAACCAGAAGGCAAAGGTTATGAGGGCCATGGGAGAATTCTGCCTATTACAGGTTCTGTACGAGGGAGACAGAGCATGTGAGCTCATTACAGGATCATGCCCTCCATGCCAGGTGCTGGACACAGAGGGCAGGACACATGGAGAGGCAGTGTTCACAAAGAATTAGGAAACAAGCCAGACTGTGACGAAAGCTTGCCTTTGAATGCCCCAGGATTTCTAGGTGGACCGACACAGAGGTGTTGCAGAGGTGGCATTTGAGCTGAGCTGGGATACAGGTAGGATTTCAACAGGCAAAGAAGGGACTTGGACTGGGGGTAGGGAAGGACCACCTGCTCAAGGCACAACACTGATTACCAAAGGTTACAGCATTCTTGTGTTGACATATTTTTAAGCTTTTGTATAAACAAGCCTATTAAGGATTATCGACAGACTAAAAGTTAGCATCCATTAACTATCTACCAAATACAAGATGCTGTGTTAGGTACGTTGTATACTTAGGTCATTTAGTCCTCCAAGAGCCCTACATGGTAGGAATTTTTTAATAGCTTTATTGAGATACAATTCATATACCATAAAACTCACCCATTTAAAGTGTACAATTCAGTGGCTTTTAGTATATTCACAGAGTTGTGCATCCATCACCATAATCAATTTTAGAACATTTTCATTCCCCCAAAAGAAACCCTGTACCAGGACTTCCCTGGTGGCACAGTAGTTAAGAATCCGCCTGCCAATACAGGGGACACGGGTTCGAGCCCTGGTCCAGGAAGATCCCACATGCCGCAGAGCAACTGAGCTCGTGCGCCACAACTACTGATCCTGCACTCTAGAGCCCTTGAGCCACAACTACTGAGCTCTCGAGCCACAACTACTGAACCTGCACAGCACAACTACTGAAGCCTGTGCACCTAGAGCCCGTGCTCCGCAACAAGAGGAGCCACAGCAATGAGAAGCCCGTGCAACACAACGAAGAGTAGCCCCCGCTCGCCGCAACTAGAGAAAGCCCACGCACAGCAACGAAGACCCAACGCAGCCAAAAATATAATTAATTAATTAATTAAAAAATTCTCTCTCTCTCTCTCTCTCTTTAAAAACAAAAAAGAAAGAAACCCTGCACCCCTTAACCATTATACTCCTAATACCTCCATTTCCCCCAGTCTTAGGCAACCACTGATCTATTTGCCCATTCTGGATATTTCATATGAATGGAAACATATAACATGTGGTCTTTTGTGTCTGGCTTCTTTCATTTGCATACTGTTTTCAAGGTTCATCCACGTTGTAGCACGTAGCAGTACTTCATTCCTGTTTATTGCCAAATAATATTCCATTGTATGGATATAGTACATTTTGTTTACCTATTCATCAGCTGATGGGCATTTGAGTTGTTTCTCCTTTTTGGATATTATGAATACTGCTGCTGTGAACATTCGTGTACAAGTTTTTGTGTGGACATATGTTTTCATTTCCCTCGGGTGTACAACCTAGGAGCCAACTTGCTGGATCATATGGTAACTCAATATTTAGCCGACTGAGGATAAAGTAGGAATTTTTTTTTTTTTTTAAGATTTATTTATTTATTGATTGATTGATTGCTATGTTGGGTCTTCGTTTCTGTGCTAGGGCTTTCTCTAGTTGTGGCAAGCGGGGGCCACTCTTCATCGCGGTGCGCGGGCCTCTCACTATCGCGGCCTCTCCTGTTGCGGAGCACAGGCTCCAGACGCGCAGGCTCAGTAACTGTGGCTCACGGGCCTAGTCGCTCCGCGGCATGTGGGATCCTCCCAGACCAGGGCGCGAACCCGTGTTCCCTGCATTAGCAGGCAGACTCTCAACCACTGCGCCACCAGGGAAGCCCTAAAGTAGGAATTTTTATCTCCACTTTAGCATTGAGGAAACTGAGGCTCAGAGAAGTTAAAACAGCCACCCAAGATCAGAGAAGAGAGCAGGTTTAAAGTCAGGTCCATCCAACACCAAAGCTCTCTATCTCCTGCCTCTGGATAAATATATAAAATAGTACAGAGGTCTCTTTTAACCATTCCCCTCTTAAAATATGGATTTCTTGGATAGGGTGGATAGGGATCTTTGTCGGTTTTATCTGATATGTCCAAAAAGTTCCAGTGCCTCAAAGAGGCTAGACACATACTAGGTGCTCAATACACACTTGTTAAATGAAGGGCAGAATGAATAAGTGTAGATGATTTGAAGGCGGATGAGTGGGGTTGTGGGAAATTTTCAAGATCCCAGACTTGGTGCCAGGATGAAGTTTTCAGACTCTGGGAGCCGCCTCGAGCCACCCTACAAGGGACGTGCTCTCCCCCTGCAGTCATCCTTGAAAGGCCGTTGTCTCTGGTGGCCCCCTGGATTCTTGGAATTCTGTGCCTGGGAAATAGTCTATTCATGGAGAGGCAAGGAGCTGCGTCCTCTGAGTTCATGTTCTAAAAAAGGAAACTGCTGTCTGTGGGTAAGAAAAGGATTAGAACCTCAAGGCCTCAGCTTCCTTGGAAGGCATTTTCTGCCCAAGTGAGACGGCCCCGGGCTCTTCTGGGGCCTCTGTTCTGGGCGGGCTGAGACTGGGCCAGCAGCCCTGGAGCACGGGGGAGATGCTCGCCCGTCAGGGGAGGAAATCTTGTCTGGGAACTGAAACAAAGGTCTGTGGATGCAGGGCTGGCGGCAGCCTTGACTCCAGGGGTGACCTCTGGGAACAGACACATAAAAGGATGCAGATTCTGGGAAAGAGCCATCTCTTCCCAGAGATCCAGAGAAAGATACAGCAAGCCCTCCTGTCAGTGGGGAGAATGATTCTCAATGTGCTGAGGTGGGGCGTGAGGGAAGAGAGCTGCCCTCACAGACAGGAGGGGCTGGTCTGGGTCCTGACTGTGACTTGTGGCCTTGGCCAAGTCTCTGTCCCCTCTCAGCCTCCCGTTGCCCTACCTGTAAAAAGTTGGGAGTCCTTTCTGGCTCTGGGACTCTATTCCGAGGCTTAATTTTCTTTCTTCTTCTCCTCCTTCCTCCTCTGAATTGGACTCACTAATTCCATGCCAAGTCTAATACAAATCCTAGACTCTGTTCATAGAGTCAGCGCTTCCTTTGCAAGTATATAGAGGCTCTTCTGGAATCATCTCCCTCTAGCTCAGGATTTCTTTTTCTTCTTTTTTTCTCTTTTAATAAAGATCATACTGTTTTATTATTTTTTTTATAAATTTTATTTATTTATTTATTTATTTATTTATTTATTTATTTATTTATTGGCTGTGTTGGGTCTTTGTTGCTGCACGCGGGCTTTCTCTAGTTGCGGCGAGCGGGGGCTCTCTTCGTTGCGGTGCACAGGCTTCTCATTGTGGTGGCTTCTCTTATTGCAGAGCACAGGCTCTAAGCGTGGGCTCAGTAGTTGTGGCACGTGGGCTCAGTAGTTGTGTCACGGGCTCAGTAGTTGTGGCTCACAGACTCTAGAGCACAGGCTCAGTAGTTGTGGCATGTGGGTTCAGTAGTTGTGTCACGCAGGCTCAGTAGTTGTGGCTTGAGGGCTCTAGAGCACAGGTTCAGTAGCTGTAGTGCATGGGCTCAGCTGCTCCGCAGCATGTGGGATCTTCCCAGACAAGGGCTCGAATCCGTGTCTCCTGCATTGGCGGGCAGATTCTTAGCCGCTGTGCCACCAGGGAAGCCCTAGCCCAGGATTTCTGAAGTGCACCATTTCCTGCCTCAACTCCTACCTCCTGTGCCAACCCAACCCCACTCAACCAATGCCTGACGTCCCATAAGAACCTCCCCCTCAGCCCGTTCCAACCAAATCACCACTTCCCTCCTAAGATGCTCTGTCTCCCGTGGTAAGTGCTCAGTGAATTCACCCAAACAAGGGCACCAGCTGCAGCAAATCAGTCACTCACTACCCTTTCTGGGTCTGGTTTATCAACAGTTCAATGAGCGGTTGCCCTTGACAGTAGCTAAGGCTGCTGACGGGCCTGAATGCTATGATTTTACTCTAAATCTGTTGTTAGCCTGCAGAGTGACCCTGGCTAAGTCATTCCTCTCTTTGACCTCAGTTTCCACATCAGTAATTGAAGAGATTGGACCAGATAACGTTTTGGACTAGGGGAGGCGGAAAAAGCACTGACAGTGGAGGCAGGAGATCTGGCTTCACTTAGTCATCAGTTCATCTTGCCACCCTGGACTGGTTCCTTCCCAGGCTGGGTCACCGTTTCCCCTTAGGTCAGATGGGGAGGGTGGCTTACCTGCTCACCCAGGGCCCCTCCCTCCCCTCCCAGGGCCCCTCCCTCCCTGCCCTTGACATTCTGGAACTCTGGGACCAGGTCCCTTAAACCATTTAGCTAACAACTCCTGGATGTGTTCGTCTCCTCTCATCACTCTGGAAGCTTCCAGATTGTTCTTTGGAACAATTGAAGGCCCCTTAATCACTGTGGGTCCCCTGACAGCTGGAGAAAACTTGGCAAGCAGGAGCTTATATTCCATTATTTTAAATAGGAAAATTAATATTGTGTTCAGAGCCCACCTAAAAAGCCCAATTAATTTTCTGAATATCACTAAAACACTCTTGGACATCTATTTAACAAATCACTAAGGATTTCTACATAACATGAAGTATATAATCTCTGTTTAACATGAAGTACTGGATGTTCTTAACGCGCAATGATCCTGTAAAGTATTGGGTACACATTTTTGTTTCTTTCAATGAATATGTACTGTAATGTAAATTATAAGGAAATGATATATTAAAATGATTCCAATACAAGAACCATTTAGCATAATAGAATAAATAAGTAAGCCAATTTGAATAATCACACTAATTGATAGGAGAGTTACCTGAGTGAGGTGCAGGGTGAGAGGGCGAGTTGGCGGCTGTAAGTGGTGGGTGAGGTTGCCTGAGGTCAGTGTGTGTTCACAGCCAAGGAACGAATGGACGCTGTTCTCTTCTTGACACTCCAGGCTCAGCAAGTGAATGGCTGTGACCCAGTATCTGAAGCCACAGATGAATCGTTGAGATAAAATAAATCAAAGTGGACATCTGCTTGCTTTTCCTTGGCTTGCAGTTATAGAGCTCTGGGGACCGTGCTCTCTTTGCTGAATTTTTAAATGTGATACATCTGCTCGTGTCATGACCACACACCTGTAATCCCAATCACTTTGCCTGTCTGACACAGGCATGGCTGAGGAGCACAGGGTCATGGCCAAGCTCATCCCATTTACGTGCCCCTGTTCTCAACACCCATTGTCCCTGTGCTCTTTCTGCTAATGAAGGCAGCCACTTAGGCTCACCCACTTTCGTCCCAGGCTTTTCCATTTTCTAGAAGGTATTTTCACTGAAAATGTGAGGAAGATGCTAGCAATAATGCCTAGCACATTTGTACAAGGCACTAAAGAGGTGTGCTCCATGGAGAAAAGACTGAAGCAGGACTTCGGTGCAACCACATAATCTCACTGGGGCTCGCCCGTGACTTAAATGCTATCTCCGGTGCAGAGGCCAAGTCATTAGGCAGATATTCATTTAGGGCTGTAAATGTTGGGTAATGGTTTTGCGAGTCATCATCATGATTATCTCATTCAGATAATGAGAGTTCAGATGGCAAGGGATACCTGAACTTTATTGGTTATTTGTAATTCCCACAACTGTTCTGCAAAGAAAGTAATCGTTATTCCTGCTTCACAGATGGAGAAATTCAGAGGGTCGAATTAACCAGAATGGAATCACAACCTGTCCTACACTCAGTCCCTGTTCGTTCCACCCACACGTGGCCCTGCACACCGGGCCCTGCTCCTCCTCTTCCCCATCCCCTTTGGGGAATGTTACCTTTGATCTCTCCTGTGGCCCTCTTTTTCCACCCCCACTAATCCCATGTCCCCGGTAGCCCCCTTCTCTTCCCAGCAAGCACCGATCACTACCTGCCTAGTCCTGTGCTTCTTCGCCAAGTGTGCCCTGGCTTCCTCTTCTCCACCACCTGCACAGGAGTGCACCGCCACCCTGGAGAAGGACCATACGGCCCGGCGCCGCCCCCCACAAGCCCTGGGCAGGGGTCTGTGACCCTCACCCCCTTTGGTGACCAGATGTCCTCTGACCACACTGGATTGAGCACAGCATGCTTTGGCCCTTTCTGCGTTGTCCTAGACAACCTGGTTCACTGCCATGGCTTCAGTTACTACTGGGTGAGCCAAAAGGTGCGTTCGGTTTTTTTCCGTAAGACAGCTCTAGTAGCACTTAGTTGTCTTTAACTTCATTCAAAACAATTTTGTTAGATTGTATGTGACAGCTGTCATATCAGTGTGCATTAAAAAAAAAAGACTTATCAAAATTGCTGAATTTTTGTGTAGCCATTTTAATATTGAAGATGGAAGAAAAAAAGCAACATTTTCAGCATGTTATGCTTTATTATTTCAAGAAACGTAAAAATGTAACTGAAATGCAAAAAAAAGATTTGTGCAGTGTATGGAGAAGGTGCTGTGACTGATCGAGCATTGTCAAAAGTGGTTTGCGAAGTTTCGTGCTGGAGATTTCTTGCTGGATGATACTCCACGGTTGGGTAAACCAGTTGAAGTTGATAGCGATCAAATCGAGACATTAATTGAGAAAAATCAACGTTATACCACGCGGGAGATAGCCGACATACTCAAAATATCCAAATCAAGCGTTGAAAATCTTTTGCACCAGCTTGGTTATGTTAATCGCTTTGATGTTTGGGTTCCACGTAAGTTAAGCGAAAAAAACCTTGTTGACCATATTTTCGCATGTGATTCTCTACTTAAATGTAATGAAAATGTTCTGTTTTTAAAACAAATTGTGACGGGCTATGAAAAGTGGATACTGTACAATAATGTGGAATGGAAGAGACCATGGGACAAGCGAAATGAACCACCACCAACCACACCAAAGGTCGGTCTTCAGCCAAAGAAGGTGATGTTGTGTATATGGTGGGATTGGAAGGGAGTCCTCTATTATGAGCTCCTTCCGGAAAACCAAACGATTCATTCCAACAAGTACTGCTCCCAATTAGACCAACTGAAAGCAGCACTCGACGAAAAGCGTCCAGAATTAGTCAACATAAAACGCATAATCTTCCATCAGGATAACGCAAGACCGCATGTTTCTTTGATGACCAGGCAAAACCTGTTACAGCTTGGCTGGGAAGTTCTGATTCATCCACCATATTCACCAGACAATGCACCTTCGGATTTCTATTTATTTCGGTCTTTACAAAATTCTCTTAATGGAAAAAATTTCAATTCCCTGAAAGACTGTAAAAGGCACCTGGAACAGTTCTTTGCTCAAAAAGATAAAAAGTTTTGGGAAGATGGAATTATGAAGTTGCCTGGAAAATGGCAGAAGGTAGTGGAACAAAAGGGTGAATACGTTGTTCAATAAAGTTCTTGGTGAAAATGAAAAATGTGTCTTTTATTTTTACTTAAAGAACCGAAGGCACCTTTTGGCCCACCCAATACTTCTAAGCAGATAAACCTCCATATGCAGCCTAGAACCTCCCCTCTAAGCCCCAGATCCCCGGCCCTGGATTTCCAACACCACGTGGCCATAACCTGAGCATCCTCTTGAGGTCCCAGCGCCCATCCTCATTCCCTCTCCTCCTTCACCCTCCACATCTCATCAGTAACCATGTCTGCTGATTCTGCCTTGGAAATGTATATGTTTCATCCTCATCCCTCTCCTCCCCACACTGAGACTGCCAGCTCTACCCCAGGCCTCCTCATCGCTCCCCGAGACCCTGCATCAGCCTCCCTGCTGGCCCTGCCTCCTCTGTCCAGTTCATGCCCCTCATGGCAGCTAGAGTTTCCACTCTGAACTCTATTCTGATCATGCCATCCCCCTCTGCTTGAGATTCTTTAGTTTGTCAGAAACTCAATGTGATTAAGGTTAGGCAAGAATCAACTTAGGGACTTTCCTGGTGGTCCAGCGGTTAGGACTCTGCACTCCCAATGCAGGGGGCCTGGGTTCAATCCCTGGTTAGGGAACTAGATCCCGCATGCTGCACCTAAGTGCCTGCACGCCCCAACTAAAAAGAATCCGCATGCTGCAACTAATGATCCTGCATACCGCAACTAAGACCCGGCACAGCCAAATAAATGAATAAATAGATTTTTTTTTTTAAAAAGAATCAATTTAATGTTAGGACAGTGGATCATCTCAAGTAACCGTGAAAAGGGCAGGAATGGAGGTCAAGGTGCCTTGACTCACATACCAGTGAAATTCTCACTTGAGGTTTTGTATTTCTGCTTTTCCTGGTGTGTTGGTTTCATCCTCTCATCATACTACTTTCCTCCACGGGACGGGCAACATGGCCACCTGCCACTCCCAAGCCTTATCCTCTATTACCACCAACACCAGCTACCACCTTTGGGTCTAGGTTTAAAGTATCCCAGGGGACTTCCCTGGTGGTGCAGTTGTTAAGAATCCACCTGCCAATGCAGGGGACACGGAATCGATCCCTGGTCCGGGAAGATCCCACATGCCGCAGAGCAAATAAGCCTGTGCGCCACAACTGCTGAGCCTGAGCTCTAGAGCCCGCGAGCCACAACTACTGAAACCCGTGCACCTAGAGCACGTGCTCCGCAACAAGAGAAGCCACTGCGATAAGGAAGTGGCACCACAATGAAGAGTAGCCCCTGCTCGCCACAGCTAGAGAAAGCCGGCGCACAACAACAACGACCCAATGCAACAAAAAAATAAATAAATAATAAAAGAATAAAAAATCCCAGGGACTATCAGTTGAGTGAGGTGCCCGCCCCTGGATCAATCAACTGTGGCTAGGCAGTGGGGCCATGTAGCAAAGAAATGCCCACGAAGGGCCCATCCCCGTGTACACCCAGAGGTGGGAAGACAGCCAGGCAGGTAGTGTCCTGACTGACGGTGTCTACTGCAAATGGCTCATCATTCATCTTAGTGTTCATCTTATTGTTAAGTCGGGCTAACATGCACCTTTGAGAATTTGATCAAAGGCACAGACATCCTTAGAAAAATAAACATCCTCGCAAAGTTTTGCATGCAGTTTCAAGAGAATCATAGACCTTCTGAAGCACAATTTATGAGCCTCGAATTAAGAACTTCTGCATTGGAATAAAGCCCTTTGCCTGGTGTCCAAGGCCTGGCGTGATCTAGCCTCACCTCTCCACATTGCCTGCTTGCCCCAGAACCTATTGTTAGCCATGCCTGGCTCCTCACATGTACAGGATGCTTCACATTTTAGTTGGTAGCCCCCATGCCCACACCACACTTTCAACTCATCCTGCAGAACCCAGCTCATGGGCCATCTCCTCCAGGAAAACATTCCTGAATCCAGTCTACCCAAACTGAGTTTCCAGATTGCCTCTAGATAGCCCCAAGCATCATTACAAATAATTTCTAGTAAGGCTTGAAAAAATCTGGAAACTTTCCAGATAGTAACAGACGCATAAAGCACAGACATTGATAAAAAGCAATTCTTGACCATCTATTAACGGTCTGGGTGCCATGGGGCCAATCCAGCCCACCTCTTGTGTTTGTACAGCCTGGGAACTAAGAATAGTTTTTACATTTGTAAATGGTTGGGAAACAAATCAAAAGTGGGGTAATATTTTGTGACAGATGAAAATTATATGAAATTCAAAAGCCAGTGTCCATAAATAATGCGTTATTGGACACAGCCATCCTCATTCATTATCATATTTTCCATAGCACGATGACGGCAGAGTTGAGTAGCTGTGATAGAGACCATATGGCCCACAAAGCCTAAAACCTTTACTCTCTGGACCTTTACAGAAAAAGTTTGCCAACCTCCATTCTGGACAGCCCGAACAATTACCATATTTTATTGACAGTAAGATGTCATCAATCATATGACACCATTTGTTTGTGTCTCACCAAGAAAGAGATGCTGTCAATTAGACCGTTACAATGACTCCCCATATCAGAGATGTGAACATCTGGAGGGAAAATGCCTCTTGGAATTGATTAAATAAATTGTTCTTGAATGCTTATTACGTGCCAGACAATGTGCTAGTTATTTTGAATTCATTTTTCTAATTAATAATTCTTAGTTATTCATTATCCCTAATGAAACTTTTCCCAAGAACAAAGAACTATTATCTCTGTGCTATGGAAGAGAAAAATAGCTCAGAGAGGTGAAGTAACTCGCCTAAGACCACACAGAGGAGTCAGAGCAATCTGACTCAAAGCCTGACCTTTTTCACTCCACCAGGTGGCACTCTAAGCCAATGCCTGTCCAGACCCTCCATCCCTTCCCCCTGAACTCTGTGATTCAGCCATAATCATGAGCGGACGGAATGCTCTCCTGCCCTAAGCCTTTGCAAATGCTGTTCCTTCCACTGGCACACCCCTTGCCCTTCTCACTCTTCCCGTTCCAACCAATGCATCACTTTCCAGAGGAAGCCTTTCCAGATTGGATGAGTGCCCTCTTTGGGGCTCCCAATAAAGTACCAGCTAATCTCTCTATTTTTCCATGACCAGACCACGTTCCTCAGAGACAGGAACTTTCCAACCCTACAACCCATACCTGGCACAGTGCTTCATGCAGAGTTGGGATCTGGTACATGTGATCTGCATGACTGAAGGAGGAATGGATGGACGCCTACACCAAGCACAAGAGGATAAACATTTTAAACTACACAATGGTCCACTTGGTCCTGGTTCATAAAGCCAGCCTCACCCCCTGTACCTCCCACACTTTGCAGACCCTAAAGGTGAGCACTGAGCACAGCTGGTGCTCCAGGCAATCTCTCGGGGCCCTTGTGTCTCCCTGAGCCACCTCAGTTGAATGTCATCTCCCTAACACTGCCCCCTTGGTCCCTGGGACTCGCTCTGTTCTCCACTTCTTCTGTCCCTTGTCTGCCGGTCCAGCAGCACCTCACTTCCTGTCGCTCAGACATTGCTGCCAAGATCCCAGGGGCCAATCACAGTGATGCTGCTAAACATTTCCTCTAATTCTCAGTCGTGCACTCAGAGATCCCCATTCTCCAGGGTTATCTGCCCTCCGGTGGTCTGGGATCTTCTCCACTGACTCTTGATTGGGCTCTGAGGATTTGGGGTCACAGGGATCTCCTGCTCACACCACCAGCCTTTCCCCTCAGGCTCCTGGAAATGTCCCCTCCCACCTCCAGCAAAAGGCAGCACCTGAGGGTGTTTTAATATTACATCACAACCAAGTTGGATTTATTTCCAAATTGCAAGGTTGATTTAACGTTCAAAAATTAATCAGTGTAAATCAGGGTTTCTTAATCTTGGCACTATTGACCTTTTTGGTTGGATAATCCTTTGTTGTAAAGGGCAGTCCTGTGCATTGTAGCTTCTACTCACTACATGTCAGTAACACACATGCACACACACACCAGTTGAGTCAATCAAAAATGTCTCTAGACATTGTCAAATGTCCCCTAGGGAACAAAATTGCCCTCAGTTGAGAACCAATAATAAAATCATCTTATTAACAGAATAAACTAGAAAGTCCATAAAATTATCTTGGTAGGTATAGAAAAACCATTTGATAAAATTCAATACCAATTCATGTTTTTTAAAAAGTACTTGGCAAACTAGAATGGAAGGAAACAATTTGATAAATGGTATCTACTAAAATAATCTACAGTAAACATTATACTTGCTATGGATGGAATTGTGCTCCCCAGAAGTTCATATGTTAAAACCCTAACCCCCAATATGGCTGTATATGGAGATAGAGCCCTTAGGAGGTAATTAAGGTTGAATGAGATCATAAAGGTGGGACCCTAATCCAATAGAACTGATGGCCTTATATGAAGAGACCTCTCTCTCTCTGGTCATGTGAAAACAGAGCAAGACAGCAGCTCTTACAAGCCAAGAGAAGAGGCCTCAGAATAAAACCTATTTTGCCAGCACCTTGATCTTGGATTTCCTAGCCTCCAGAACTGTGAGAAATAAATTTCTGTTGTTTAAAACCACCCAGTCTATAGTATTTTGTTATGGCAGCCCAAGCTAATATAATTCTTAATAGTGAAAATTTGAAAGTTTTCCCCATGAGATCAGGAAAGAGACAAGGATGTTTGCCATCATTGATTCAGTTCCATTTTATTGGAGATCCTAGCCAGTGCAACAAAGTAAGGAAAAGAAATAAAATGTATAAGGATTATAGAGGAAGAAAGAAAACTCATTATATGCACATGATATGATTGTGTTGCAAATCCAAAAGAATCTACAAGTGAATTGAGCAATTTCACTATATACAAGTTCAATAAACAAAATTCAAAAATTTTAAAGTAAACTAGCAATAAACAATTAGACAATATAAGAAATGGGATCATAATTCCTCCTTCACTGGGCTGCTGTCAGGGTCAGGCTGAGTCATTCCAGGCTAAAATGGCCTGAACATCAGTGCTTCCAAGGACAGAGGGAGGCTCCCTATGTCCTAGAGTCCTGGGGAGGAGGCCTGGGGCTGGTACTTGAAGGGTAGGAAACAATGAGGAATAAGAACCTTCAAACTCCAGCCCTGGTTACCTCTCTAGCCCCATCTCCCCTCCCCCCACCTCCCACTCTGTGACCCTGCCAGGTTGGCCCTTTACCTTTCCTATCCATGTGTCTTTGCACATGCTGTTCCACCCTGCCAGAATACTCTTCCCCTCCACCTTATCCAGAGACCTCCTGTTCATCCTTCAACACCCAACTCAGATGTGTCCTTTTTGGTGAACACCTCCCCACCCTTCCTGGGCAGAGTTAGGTGTCATCTAAGCTCCCCCATGGTGAGCCCCTCAGTTCAGCAGACATGTATTTCATGTGTCCTGGGTGGGGTGAGATTCAGATGAAGCAGACATGGTCTCTACCTATAAAGCCCCTTTACACAATCACTCTTCCTCTGTTGACTGACAAAATGCAGAGGATCCAGGGGGGACTCTGAGCCCCTGGAGGGTGGCAAGGTCACTAAATGAAAGGTCCCTGGGTTCTTGAGTGACTGTATGGAGCAGACCCCCTCACCGTACCTGCCCTTCATTAAACTGTGATGTGAATAAAGAAATCTCCAGTGTGGTAAGTGTTGAGATTTGAGGGCTATTTGTTAGGCAGTCAGTGTTATTTACCCTAACGCCCCCCAGTGTCTTTCCTGACTCCCAGGTCAGACAGATTAGAGTGAGGGGGGCACTGAGAGGCAGCTGAAGGCTGAGGGGGCTGGGCAAGAACATAAGGGCAGAGAAGATGCTCCAGCCTAGGGGATGAAGACGTGGGTACTTCTCGGCAGCACAGGTGACCTAGTATTAGGCACTTCCCCACATGAACCTCTGTTTCCTCCTTGATCAAATGAGAATGAGAGTTCCTACCTCTCATGGCTACTCAGAGCATCACAAATTACATACGTAGAGTGCTTCAGCTATAATGCTGCTTTATAAGTGTTTGTGTCCCTTACATGGGTGGACCTAGAGACTGTCGTAGAGAGTGAAGTAAGTCAGAAAGAGAAAAACAAATATTGTATACGAATGCATATATGTGGAACCTAAAAACATGGTATAGATGATCTTATTTGCAAAGCAGAAATGGAGACACAGACATAGAGAACAAACATATGGATACCGAGGGGGAAGGGGGGGGCGGTGAGATGAACTGGGAGATGGGGATTGACATATATACACTATTGATACTATGTATAAAATAGATAACTAATGAGAACCTACTGTATAGCACAGGGAACTCTACTCAATGCTCTGCGGTGACCTAAATGGGAAGGAAATCCAAAAAAGAGGGGATAGTGTATACGTATAGCTGATTCACTTTTCTGTACAGTAGAAATTAACACAACATTGTAAAGCAACTACACTCCAATAAAAAAAAATTACATAGAGCTACACACATACAGACACACATATGCACACACACACATTCATGAATGCATATGTAACTGATGAAATCTGAATAAACTCTGTGAATTGTACCACCAAAAAAATTAAAAATAAAAAAATAAATGTTTGTGTCCCTTGCTCTCTATTGCATCCCCATCCACAGAGGGTAAAGCAAGGCAGGTAGAGAAGATACATAATAGCTCACAGTTACATACAGCTTATTATGTGACCAAGCACTTTACAGAAAGGGCTCATTTAATTCTCATAGCAGCCCATTTCACAGATGGGGAAACTGAGCCACACTAAAGTTAAGTCACATGACCAAGCTAGTAAGTAGCAGAGCTGGGATTTGAACCCACACCATCTGGCTGCAGGGTCTGTGCTCCTAACCATAATGCTATACTTCTAAGTGAGCAGAGCCTATTGAAAAGGGACAGAAAGAGCCACTGATACCAGGCACCTACAAAGAGCTGGTGACAGCCAAATCCGACTTCCAGTCATTCCCTGGCTGAGCAGACATCAAAGAAAAGTCAGACTTACCTGGTGTCTCTTTCCTCAGAAAAGAAAGCAGACCAAACTGTCTGCACAGAGGGGAGCCCTTCCTGGGAACTTTATTCAGTGAGAAGCACGTCCTGTGCTCCACCGTCCAGGAGGCCCTGAGTCACTGAGTGGACAATGGCTCCTATTATGGTTTTGCAAAGGCCCAGACCTGCAGGAAACCGTATCATTTCTGGAAGCAATCTGACTCTGCTTCCTTGTAAATCCCTTCACTGGAGTGCGAACTGGAGCCTCACTCACCAGGACCCGCCAACCTGATGCCAATGTGTTAACAGGCATGGGGCAGGTATCAGAGGAATCTAGTTCCACCTGGGAGAGCTGAGGTCGCCGTTCTGAATTCCTGTCACCTTGGGCAGGCAGTTAGGACACTCAGTCCAGCCCCGGATGGCCTCACTTAGTCTGTGAGACCACAGGGGCATCATTCACAATCCCGGGCCCAGGGAGGGCCCATCCTCATGGGAGACGCCCCCAGGCTGGGGGCACCTGAGGGCAGCCACTGCCTCACATTCATCTCTGCTTCCCCAGCAGCCGGCACAGGGCCAGGGACCAAGTGGGGACTTTGCAAATGTTGGCTGGAAGAATCCAACTGAGGTAGTAGCACAGGGCGGGGTTTGAGGGACTCGGCTAAAAAAAATAATATGGTACTGCTTCCATTTGCGCTCACTTCCCGCGACAGCTGTGTGTGAAAAGAATGATCATCGTCCCCATTCTTCATCCTAGGAAAGCTGGGGTTCTGAGAAGTTAAATGATGTGCCCAAGGTCACACAGCCAGTGGGAGTGTTGCATTATTGTGCCATTGGAGGCTGCCATCCAAACTGAGTTGCTGAATGAGGACCTTTATTTTGGTCTTGGAACCCTAGCCTGTATTCCCCAGGCTGGGGGTAGTTGCAACATGGTAGAATAGGAAACACCACAGCATTTGGGGTCAGCCTTGAAACTTGTGAAGACTAAGTCGGGCTTCTCTTTGTTCAGCAACACAAGAAACCCCAAATTTGTCATGGGAGTTTGAAATTAAAACTAAAGAAAGCCTATGCGCGCCCCCTTGTGGTGAGCTCCACCATCATGCATATAATCGGTGCTTCGTGGTTCCCAGGTCACATGGGCCACAGGAAAAGGAAGGGCTCCCGTGACTACCGCACGGCCACATCCCCAGGGCTAGGAGCCCAGTCTGCCAGCCCCAGAGGGTTCACAAATAGTCTTTAATGGCTCAGGGCCTCTCAGGCACAATGGGGTCCATTGCCCATCCAGTGGTCCCTGCTGTGCCATCTCTGGGGGCCCAGAGCTTCAGTTTTACTCATTCCATACGCATTCACTGAGGCACTGTGCCAGGCTCTATGCTAGGTGCCTGCTGCCTGGTCATCTCCAAAGCCTGACCCCAGGGTGTCCCATGTCCTGTGCTCCTGCCAGAGCCACTTCTCCCCTCCCTGCCCCAGTTCCCCTCCTCCCAGCCCCACATGCCCATCAGTGTCACCCACCTCCACCCTGGGAATCCTGCCAAGTCTCCCCTCATTCCAGCCATACCCCCAGTCACCACAGCTCAATACTGTGGCATCCCTCTGCTTCTCTCCCTTCCCATCACTCTCCTAGTCCAAGCCACCACCATCTCGGCCCTGGACAACCTCTAAGGCCCTCTCACTGGCCTCCCCACCTCCATTCTTGACCCCTACACTTATTCTCTGCACTATGACCTGAGTCAACCTTCTAGAAGGGAAATGTGGGCAATGGAAATTTCTCTGTAGAAACCCCCATAGCAAGCTCTCAGCTCTATAATGACTGAAATGGGAGGGGGGAGGACAAAAGCAGGGAAAATGTACAAAATGGATATATAAAGGAGATGTAAAAATCAACATGTAAAGAGGTTATTTTTTAAAGGGCCCGGTGCTCAGCATATATCCACTAAATCCTTGCTCCTCAAAGTTTGTCCACAACCAGCAGCTTTGTATCCCTGGGAGCTTGTTAGAAATGCAGCATCTCAGCCCCACCCAGATCCCTGAGTCAGGATCCGCATTTTAACCCACTCCCAGAGCTTCGTGCATTGGGGGACGCCTGCTGCAGAGGGGGAGGCCCTGCCTCAGCTATCCTGCAGCCCTCACTGCCACCACTTGGCTTCCTGGCAGGACCCTGTCCCAACAATACCACCACCAGGCTGATCCCTGCCACCCTCAGATGTGGAACAACCCTGCCTGGTGACATGGCCAGACTCAGAAGGGTCAGTTGTATGGACCTGATCACATTGACGGCCGCCGTGTGCAGGGCTGAAGGGTGGATGGTGACAGCTGCAGACACACTGAGAAGTCGCCAGTTTGTTTTGAGAGCTTTCTCATTAAAAAGACAAGAATAAAAAGCCCATCATTTGTTCTTTCCAGAAACCAGGGTAATGGTCGAACCCCTCTCGCATCACTCCTACCAAGAACCCTCTTCACCCTCCAGGGTCTTTTCTCTGCTTTGTTCTGGTATTGGGCAAGGGCTCTTTTCACAGTTAAATGCATACAAAGTTCTTAATGACAATTGTCTAAAATCAGGAAATTGTGGTAGTTGAATGGGGCGTGTGGAGATCAGGGTGGGAGAGCGGAGTTAGCTGGCTGTGTGACCCCACAGGCCACTGGCCCTCTCTGGGCCTTGGTTAACTTTACAATAAAGTGTGGGCAGGCAACGAGGGTGGGTGGACTTCTCTTCCTCTGGGAGGTCCCTGATGCTGAGCAGCCAGGCCCTGTGTTTGTTCTGTGGCTCTAGGCCAGGGGGGTGATGGAAGAAACAAAGGCATTGGGGTCAGACACACAGATGTGCATTTCCATGTGATTCAACCACCTTCCAGCTGGGTCACCCTGCCAGCCGTGTACCCTCACCTCTCTGTACCTCAATTTCCTCTTCTAAATTGGGCTTTAACAGAAACTACTTCTTAGGGTTGTGGGAGATCTTTGTGTGTCCTTTCACTGCGGTGCTTATTCATAGGAGCCTGGAGTTTGCTTCTTTTCCCCTTCGTTTCCCTAAAATGAACACTGAAGTGGCTTTGAAAACAAATCACCAAAGGCTCTTGGGGGTTGGGGTGTGCGTGCAGAGCCCAGCCCCAGACGCCTGGAAGGCCAGAGCTCCAAACCTCCCCATCACAGCCCGGTGAGGGAGGGCGGGGTGGTCTACGGATCGATTTGTGCATAAAGGAGTCGGGGGCTGCAGGTACTTTAGCTGAGTCACCACCCAGCCAGCTGCCAGCGTCACTGGTGTGGGTGGGGATGGGAGAGAATGAAGGAGCGGAAGGGGTCGGAACTAGCCGTATTTAGGTATCCAAGGTGGGCTGGATGCTTCACAGACCAAATTTATCATCACAACAATCGCGTGACAGATATCATTTCCTTGCTGTACAGGAAAGGAAACTGAGGCCCAGAGAGGTGAAAGGACTTGCCCAAGGTCTCACAGCTCCGCTTCTTTTCCATCACAATAAGTACATTTGTCCATCCTCCTGGGTTCCAGGAACGTAGACATCATTCACCCCATTTTTCAAGCCTGGGGCGGGTCTCACGAGCAAGAGGGGAAGGGCTTTGCTCTGCTCTGCCCTTCCCTGGAAAGTACTGGCTCAGGGCAAGGGCTACCAGAGGGAAGAACAGGGCCCATCCACCCAGAATTCATGCATGCATACAATGTTGCCCAGGTACCTCTGTGCTGCAGGAAACCCCAGGAGGGTTCTAGTTCCTCCCTAGAACTTTTGATTCCAGCCCCAGCTCCTCAGCCTGGGACTGACAATGTGTAATCTCATTGTTTTCTTGCTGGTCTCCGTACCTGATGCTGGGGGCCTGTCACTGTCCCTCCTCCTTACCTCTCAGAAGCCTCCCACAGGAAACAGTCCAGGTACCTACCTCACCCGAAGTGTTCCCAGGACCTGGCCCCTCCCATCACCCCCTCACACTGCACAGCAGCCCTCCTGAACCCCTGGCTTCTCTCCCTCATCCCTGTTTGCACAGGCAGTTTCTTTTGCCCAGAGTACCACCACTCACCCACTCTCTACGACGTCCCCCTGACCACCGCTCACCCCCTGCCACTCCCAACGACTCCTGTCCTGCTCTGTGCCTCCCGCCCCTTGCAGATGGTCAGTCAGAGCTTCTCACACTGTGTGGAGAGGGCAGGCTGGTCTGGTTCACCTGGGGCCCAGCCAGGCCTGGGAGTCTCCCGATGTTGGCTCAAAGATGAATGAATGAACAAATGGATGGATGAATGAATGAATGAATGGTGAGGTAGGCTTCTTGGAAAGCGGCCGTCTGCAAGCCAGGAAGAGAGCCCTCACCAGAACACGACCATGCCGGCACCTTGATCTCAGACTTCCAGCCTCCAGAAATGTGAGAAATAAATTTCTGTTGTTTGGGGAATTCCCTGGTGGTCCAGTGGTTAGGACTCTGCACTCTCACTGCTGAGGGCCCGGGTTCAATTTCTGGTTGGGGAACTAAGATCCTCACAAGCCGCACAGCGCGGCCAATAAATAAATAAATAAATAAATAAATTTCTGTTGTTTCATCTCACCCAGTCTATGGGATTTTGTTATGGCAGCTCAAGCAGACTAGGATTCACTGCATCTTAAACAGCCCTGGAGTTGGAGGAGTGGGGTAAGCAATTTAGTTGCTGGATTATTTCCATCTCCTGCTCCCTCTGGTCAAAGTCCACCCCGTGGCCACTAGCCCCCTGCACGGCCAGCTTGCACGACTTGGCCCCGCAGGAAGCTGCTGGGAGAGCCAGGGCCTCTGAAGTTCGGGTCCAGGCCAGATGGTGGCCAGGAGCAGCAGTTTCTCTTTGTCAGCTGGCGCTGACATGGGGGCTTCTCAGTCTGTGACGAGTGTCCAGGCTTTAAGGCCAAGGTAAGGTGGGACTTGTCACTAAGGCCACTCTGGACAGGAAGCAAGGCACGTGAGCTGAGCAGACGTAGGGGTGGGGACGCTTGAACTGGGTCTGGGACCGTGCCTCTTCTCCCTTTGGAGCTGAGTGCTCCGTGAAGGCAGGGGCCGTGGCTTGCTCCTTGCCCGCCCCTAGTGCCCGTCACAGAGCCTGGCACAACGTGGGTGTTAGTGAATGTTCATGCATGTGGCAAACATCTGTCACTTTGGTTGCTACGGAGCATATGAAAAATATCTGTGTGTTTCTGCACAATTAGGGCTTTCTGAACAAATTTTCCTGAAACCTGGGCCAGACCTAAGAGCAAAACTTAAAGTTGTTTACAAATGTTTAGATGAGAGAACTCCAGAGAGATGTACCTAATCATGGAGGAATGTGTTTACATTTCCAGGGAGAATGAAGCTTCTCAGGTACTCAGTCCCTGCCGGGCTGACTTACATACCACAGGGCTGCAGTGAGGACTCAGGCCCACCCAGTTTCCAAGGAGACCCTTCCAGGAGGGGCAGGGGACAGCTGCCTCCTTCCCCTCTGTAAGCAGAGAAACTTCATTTTTCATTCATTCCTCATTTATGAAACAGATTTTGTATACACAGGAGATTTTTCTGACTTTCATTATATCACCCCAAGGGTGAGAATTAGGGTGTGGGGAGTCAAGTGATTATTATTTGTCTTTTAAGTGAATAATGATAATCTATCTGATGTAGTCACCTTGTGTGCACATTCAGTATAAAATTAATAAACAGGAATACTACAAATCCAACAGCTGTCCAGCATCTGAACATCCTTCCTATATTGTAGGGGCCCCCAAACAGGGAGAAACAGACAGGAAACCTAAGGAGGAGAGAGTCCCGTCCAGCCCCTTGGCACTGGAGCGTGGGCACGCATTCTAAGTGTAGCTGATTAGCTGCTCCTTCCTGGCTTTGACCTTTGAAAGACGTCTGGTCATTAGGGATTATTGAAGACGGGGGTGAGGTCTTCAGTGGCCCGGCAGCAAGTGTCCAGATAGCAATACAAGAAGGCTTCATCCCTCAGCAGACACTTCGTGGGCAGCATCTTCAGTGCGCTTGGCTTCCCTTACTTCCTGTCAAAGTCTGGCTCTCAAGCCATCCCATCATGTCTTACAGCTTCCTGATACCCTGCATAGATTCCTTTTCCTCTTGGATTAGCCAGGACCCATTTTCTGAGTTTGAGAAAGAGAGAGAGAAGGAAGGAAGGGAGGGAGGGAGGGAGGAAGGAAGGAAGAGCCTGACTGACACAGCTGAATTTCACTTGCTGTTGAATGTGTATGATTAAATCTCAAGCCAGCTGTAAGGTTGAAAGGTTGAGGTCTCTATTTCTCTTTCTCTCTCTCTCTCTCTCCAGTGGAGATAAATAGCAGCACCAGCCTTGGGCATGTCCTGACCTCTGGCCATCAGCCTTCTGGAATGTTGGAATGCCCAGCTGTGTTATCTGATAGTGGGTAACATTCTCTCTACCTTCAGGAGCAAACTATTATTTATGCCTGCAGGACCTCAGGAACTCAACTGGCTGAGATTAACACCATCATAGGGGGTTAACCTTGGAGAAGCGCTGAAGTCTATTATTTGGGGCCGATCAAGACTTGGCCTCTCCCACATGACCCCTGTCTTCATCAGTCTGGAGATTTCACCACCCTCCCAGCCCCTCACACCTCTGCACCTTTGCTCAGGCAGGGCTCCTGGAAGCCGACCCCCTCCTCTGCCTAATGGGATTATGCCCTCCTACATGGCCCAGGTCACCTCTGCAAAACACCACCCACTCCCAATCCAGAATGAACACTTACCATTCACTCTTCTGTGTTCTATTTCAGTGCTTTTCATACTGATTATAAACACAATTGGTTCTATGCCCTCTGATAACTTTATTGAACTACAAGTCTGTTGAATCCCTAGCAACTATACACTACTGGTCACCTACTAATGCTCAATAAGTGTTTGTTGATAGAATAAATGAATGGATTCAGTTTAGTCCTCTCATTTGACAGATGAAGAAAGTGGGACTCAAAGAAAGAAGTATTAACTTGCTCCAAGTAATACAGCCAGTAAATAGTGGAGCTGGGATTTTAAATCAGGTCAGTCTGAATCCTCAGTCCTATGCTCTTTCCATTTCTATGCCTTCACCATGATCATCATAATCACTGTGATCGCCATCGACATCACCACCTCCACCACCATCACACCACAGTCGTACAACCATCATGACTACTATCACAACATCACTACCACCAGTACCACCATCACCACCACCACAATTACCACCATCACCACAACCACCATCACCAGCATCACTGTAATCACCACCACCTCCTCTACCATCACCACCATCATCACAATCACAACCATTACCACTGCCACTATCGCCATCAACACAAACATCACTGCCACTATCATCAGCACTGTCACCCCCACCATCACCGCCACTGCCGCCACTACCAACACTATCAGCATCACCATGAGCTTCACCACCACCACCAACATCACTACTACCAGCACCTCCATTGACATCTCAATTACCCCCATCATCACCATCACCACCACCACCATCATTACCGCTGCCATCACTTCTACCACCAGTTCCACCACCATCATCATCATTGTCATTGTATCCAAAGCTCATTCAAAGAGTTTTAGAGTGCTGAGTCCTCTTCACTTTCTCAACTCCTGTTCAGTTGTTAACAAAATCAGCTTTCCCAATGCAGTTTGTCCCCAGATGTGTCAATGCAAATCTTTCTCTGGTTGGTTTCCTACAGGACTTTCTGTGGCTGTATCAGCCAGACCGTCGGTACACATAGAGTGTTGTGTGGATACTAAACAGGGCTCCCTGTCCATGAGGAGCACATTGAACAGCCAGGAAAGCATGCTCAGAGCACAGAGTTAGGCAGCATGGCTCCTCGTTTCACTTGAACTACCTGACGTAGTGGGTCCTAAAGTCAAAGTGGCCTGGTTTCAAATCCTGACTCTGCCTTTAAATGGCTCTGTAACTCTGAGCCAGGCCTCTCCACACTTCATCCATAAAATTAGATGAGTAGCACCTATTCCTAGACTTGTTGGGAGAAGAAACGAGATAACGCCTGTAATGTGGTAGCTCAGAGCTGCCAGGTATCAAGCGTCTACTATTAGTTCTGTCTGCCCTGAGTCTAGCACAGAGCTTGGCCCGTTGGTCCTATTGATTGATCTCCCCTGAACTCCTCTCCCCAGGCTGTGTGATCAATCTCTTCCAAAGGTAGAAAGAGCCACAAGGGTTGAAAGGAAGGAGTAACAGAACTCAGCTGGAAGCTGAAGGTGGGGCAGGAGGCACTGATCAAAGGGGACTTCATTGGTGATTGAGCTAACTTTGAGGAGTAGGCAGGGTTTCCCTTGGCCCATATGGATGGGAAGAAAAGGCAGATTTATTGTCCCTTCTCTGCCTTATTTTTGAGCCTCGACCATTGTACAGTTCATGCTGCAGGATGCCCACCACAGAGCTGACTTGCAAAAAAGCTGTTGAATGAATAAATATAAAGTGACTTTATTTACATATTATGCTATGACCACCACTAAACTGGGCACCCCTGAGAGCAGGAACCGCACCTTCTTCCTCTCTGTACCCCAGCATCCAGCAGTATCCAACACATTGGCAGTGAGCTGTGTTTGCAAGCAACGTAACACAACTCCAGATATTTAAGCAGAAAAGGAACACATTAAAGGATCTTGGGTATCTCATTGCATCTCTGGGAGGCCCGGAGAACCTGGCTTGGAGACTACACAGCCTTGAGCAAGGCCACAGAAGGTGCACAGGCTTCAGTAGTTGTGGCACGCGGGCTCAGTAGTTGTGGCGCACAGGCTTAGTTGCTCCGTGGCATGTGGGATCTTCCCGGACCAGGGCTCGAACCTGTGTCCCCTGCGTTGGCAGGTGGATTCCTAACCACTGCACCACCAGGGAAGTCCCTGTGCTGAGCATTTTCCACACTTTCTCTCCCTTAACCACCAGCACATCCCTGTTAGGTTATGTACTGTCCCATTTTACAGATGAAATCCGCCTTAGACTTGCTCAAAGCCACACAGGTAACAAGAAGAGGAGCTAGAATTTGAACCCAGATGTGCCTGTCCCCTGAACCAGAGTTCTCGCCTGCTAAGCTCTTTTTCAAAGCAGAGCTGAGCCCTAGGGATATGGCTGCAATGGCCATGAGTTAGCAGGATGGACTGCAGAGGGACATGGGGGCTGCAAGACCATTTAAGTAGCAGAGCATCCTCCAAGCTTTACGTGCCTACTATCCTTTTGGTCTCACTTGCCCCTTACTCAATTCTGAATTCCTCAGGTCGGAGACTACTTTAATTCACCTTTGCCGCCCAGCCACTGGCTCAGGGCCCGGCCCCCAGTAGACCCTCCGTGACGTGAGTTGAGTGAATTGATTGGATGCCCTGTGTGTTTCCAAGACAACAGGCCCGTCCCATTCATCTCTGCAGCCCTAGGGCCTGGCACTGGGTCTGGCACGTGGAGGGCCCTGAACGGCCGCTTGGTGCTCACCAGGCTCCTCATAAACCCAAAACCTTCTCCAAGGAGACTTTAGGCCTCGACCCCCTCCCTGTCTTAACCTCATCAGAAAATTACCTCCCGTTTATCTCATCCTCGTGGACAATTTAACCTTCCTAGGTCACCATGTGCTTCTTGTTCTTCTCCGCTGGAACCTGATTAGAACATCGACTTGATCCCCTTTTAACAGCTTGTGTCCTGGCAGCTCTCCAAAGCATGGTGTCAGCTCTTTGCCTGCATCATTTCTAATTCTAACAACCCAAACGGGGGTATTACCTCCCTTTTCCAGAGGAGGAAATGGAGAGGAAGTGCGAGCAATTTGCCTAATAATTGAAAAAGTCTGATTAGAAACCCAAATCCTG
Source organism: Balaenoptera musculus (assembly GCF_009873245.2). NCBI lineage: Eukaryota > Metazoa > Chordata > Mammalia > Artiodactyla > Balaenopteridae > Balaenoptera > Balaenoptera musculus. The sequence continues at coordinate 46,113,180 of NC_045785.1, read as the reverse complement.
TTAATTCTAAAACTGGGACTTTAAGGCCTGTCTACGGGTCTCACATTAAAAGAAAAGTGTTTAACAGCTTCATCCATTCTGTGTGTGTGTGTGTGTGTGTGTGTGTGTGTATGTATTTGCTGCTATGCCCAGGCACTCACTCCGATAGACGCCAGACTCATCGTAATGACCCAGTGGCCGCCCTCCAGGAATTCAGAATCTAGAGGGGATGTTTTGTTTATTTTTAAATTAATATATCATAGAGTATCTTGGCCAAGGTCTAGTTATTTTAACAGAGAGAGTTTAGTATAAAGAAATATAAGGTCAGTTAATGTTGTTAACTCTGTAGCTGAAGAGTCAAGAAGGAAACACTTAGGAGGGAGTAAGTGCAAGAAGCTGCTGACTCCGAGGGCTGGGGGACACAGGGAAGAGGTTGGAATTATTCAAAGTAAACACTTGGAGGAGGGCCCCGTGGACCTGGGACCCAGCCCCTGGGGAAGGGGGGCTGGTCACTGGTGCTGGTGCCTGTGAGGATGTTCTGCAAGGACTGGGAAAAACTGCAGACTGGATCCAGCTGCTGCTACAGGGAGGAACTGCTACTGCAATAGAAGCACTGCTGGGTTATGCTCACAGGGAGAGGATGGCAGACTCAAGTCCTCTGGAAGCAAATAGGAGGGAGCAAGGCCCTTCTTCCCCCTTCCCCTCGCCCACTCCAGCTGATGGCTGAGCAGCCTTTCTCCCTCTCTCCCCACCCCCCCGTCTCTCTCTTTGTCTCTCTGCCTCTGTCTCTCATCTCTTGAGCACATGCACAGATCCTAATGTAGGGCCAGTGGGCAAAGCAGAACAGTGTAGTTTGCAGAATCCCATCTCCAGTATCCAAAGCCAAGCGTAGAAAGACAGGTTTGGAGCTGAGAGGCGATAACTTAATAATTGATACACAGGGTAGGAAAGGGTCTGGACTGGAAATCAGGGTTCCTGAACCTTCTCCTGCCCCTTCCACTAACTTGCCATGTGGCTTGAAGTATGTTGCTTTACTTCAAGCTTTGGTTTCTTCTGCTGCAGAATGAGAGGGGTGCTCTGAACTCCTGCTTCTCAAACTGTGGTCCTCAGACTAGAAGCCTTGGAATCCCTTGGGAGCTTGTTAGAAATGCAGACCTTCTGATCCCACCCCAACGTCCTGAATCAGAATCTGCATCTTGGCAAGATTCCCAGTGCACAGTCAAGTTTGAGAAGCAGTGCTCAGAGTGCCCCTCCTAGCCAGGCCCAAGGCTGGCAAGCATAGCAAGGCCAGGGACAGGACCGAGGCTCGTGGTCAGACAGGTCTGACTCGAATTCTGCCATGGGAGCTGGCAAGTTGCTTACCTTCTCTCAACTTCAATTTCCTCATCTTAAAAAAAAAAAAAAAAAAGGAGAGGGATTTCATGAAACTCATGGGATCACAGTAAGGATGAGACAAGGTGAAATATGCAAAGTATCCAGACACCAGCAGGAGGGCCTCAAGAAGACTTTTATAGAATCTGTTACAGAATCAGTGTACCAGTGTGGGTCAGGACATCAGGACAGTCAGTCTTCCTGGGAGCAACCCTGAAACCGGACCTCAGTGAATTCACAGGACATCAACAGAATAACCACACTCCAAGGAGACTGGCATCTGAAGAGACTTCTTAAAAAGCCAGAAATGTCAAACATTTGTTCTCATCTCTAGAATAACCAGTGTGCACCTAGGAATGCCTCGTATGGGTTGTGTGCTCTTGAAGTCATGATGACTCTTCTCCTGGCCTCAGTTCCCACATCTGTAAAATGGGATCATTTTGTAATTTTCCCATGGTGGACATTACTTATATAATGAAAAGACATTTGCATAGTCGTTTATTTTTTAAAGAATGACTCCAATGCTTCCGGCTTGGGGACTGTACTGGTTGTGCCACATGCCGGGATAGGGCCTTTGGGAGGACAAACAGCAAAAACTTCAGGCATGCTGAGGTTGGGGTTCCCGCAGGACTCCAAGAGGAGATGTCCAGTAGCATTGTCTATACAGGATGAGAATGGTGTATGTTTGTATATGTGTGCCCGATATGCCTCACTCACTTCCTCAGTGTACAAATGTGGTCACATCTTTGTTTTTCAAATTAACTGCTCAAGCCCCCACCTGCCCTTCTTAACAGAAAGTCCAATATCTCTCTGTTAAGAGACCTGTTTCCTTCCCAACTACCCAAGAACTCGGAGGACTGAAGTCCTTACGTCACTGTTGTAATGACCCACCACTGTCAGATGGTGTCACTGTTCATCACCACTCCAGCTGCAGCCCATAGAGGCCAACAACCCTCTCCTTCATTTCCCCAAACAGAAGAGCAGAGCTAAGCACTGCCCCGAACCAGCCCTCCCCATCCCTCGGTGGATGCTCATCCACTGGATCCCTGGGGCGAGCTGTCGGTTGAGGCTTTTGCCCTTTCCACCAGCTCCAGGACCAGGGACAAGCTCGTGGGGTCCACCTGCTGGGTGTCTCTACCTTCAGATCTCAAGGAGAAGGGGATGAGGAGGGGGCCCTCTTCTCCCCAGCGGTGCTGGATTCTTATGTAAATTGGCCCACATTCCCCTCTGATCCTCTGCTTATCCGAGCCTGGGTCCAGAGACCCTGCACAGAGCCAAGGTCAGTGCCAAGGTGTCTTCCTTGGGAACAGCATTTCTGTCTTGCCGGACACCTGGTGCCCAGAAAGGTTTGGGAGCCTCTGCGTGTGGGTGAAGAGTGAGGTCACAGCAGGGCTGGGGTGTTGAGCACTAGGAGAGCCATGGGCCAAGGCGGGGGCCCTGAGCCCCACCAAGGCTGGGAAGAGGGAGGGAGGGGGCAGTGCCAGGTGGGAGGCTGAGCAGACTGGTGGAAGAAGGGCATGGGTCACAGGCCAGGGGTGACAGGGTTTCAAGGAGAGAGGACCAAGAGGGCAGGGAGGAGGCCTGAAAGGACCCTCTGGGTCAGGCAATTCTAAAGTCATGGGTGGTCTCGATGCAAGCGTTAGGAGGGGGTCACGGGAGCCTAAGTGAGGTTGCAGTGGGATTAGGAATGAGGAAATGGGCAGAAGTATGTGTAACTTACCCAAGGATCATGTCTGTAAAGAGAAGCCAGAGTTGGGGTAGGGAGGGGGGCAGGTCCGGAGAAGGCTTTGCTATTACAGGGGGGTGCCTGTGAAGACAGCACACAGAGGGGTAATTGACTTGACTGAGGGAGGAGAGAGAGGGATTGAGGGCAAATGTTGGGAGGAGACGGAGAGGAACAGGAAGGGTAGGTTGGCCCCATCTTGGGTCATCATGTGATACCAGCTTAAGGAACCTGCTTGTAGCCAGCAGGGGGCCATGGAGCTGGTAGAGCAGGGGCTGTGCTTGGAGAAGATCATGTGGCTGGATGTTTACTTCACATTTAACCAAGCTGGAGATCTCTGGGGTTGACGTTATGTTTTAAGCCGACATACCAAATGAATACCAGTGATCTAATTAAGATATATATTTCTACACTCTGACTTCTCAACCTTATCATCTCCACAACAATCTGAGCCACATTTCTGTGCTGGTGAAGAAAGGCAGGACTTGACTTGGGCTAAGGTATTCATTCACTTGACCTTTATTACAAAGATAAAGTTGTCAGTTTCTTCTGGGGAATCAAAATGTTCTAATTAGACTAGATATGATGATGGTTGCACAACTCTGTAAATATACTAAAAAACCATTGAATTGTACACTTTAAACAGGCAATTTTTTTTTTTTTAAGTAATACCCCAAATTAGTGAACTCATCTTTATGGCAGATTTGTGATGAGAAACTTTTTTTTTTTTAATAAATTTATTTATTTATTTATTTTTGGCTGCGTTGCGTCTTCATTTCTGTGCTAGGGCTTTCTCCAGTTGCGGTGAGCGGGGGCCACTCTTCATTGCGGTGCACGGGCCTCTCACCGTCGTGGCCTCTCCCGTTGCGGAGCACAGGCTCCAGACGCGCAGGCTCAGTAGCCGTGGCTCACGGGCCTAGCCGCTCCGCGGCATGTGGGATCTTCCCGGACCGGGGCACGAACCCGTTTCCCCTGCATTGGCAGGCGGATTCTCAACCACTGCGCCACCAGGGAAGCCCTAAACAAGCAAATTTTATCATATGTAAATTCTATCTCAGTAAAGCCGTTAAAAATTTTTTCATACCCAACTAATGGGCAGCCGCCTATGAAGCACCAAGCCAAGGGGAACAATAGGTTTTCCAACCTATGATGAAAGAGTACTGTCTTCCTGGAGGCTCCAGCTCTCCCAAGCTGCCTACACACATTGCTCTCTCCTACCGACATTTGCAGCCCAGCACTGCTAGCCCACGCTCCACAGGTCCACAGCCAGTGCTAGGCTGAGTTTTCATTGCTGTGGAACAGAGTTCTAATTATAGAACATCTGACCTTCCCCGTGGCATCCCCACAACCTAGCAGATTGTCTAACACATTGTAAGTGCTCCTCAGTAGATATTTATTGAATGAATGAAAGAATGGCATAGCTGGAAGGAACATAAAGATTTCTTTTTCATATCACTAACTTTAGGGACAAGAGTACTGATGCTCAGAGAGGTTAAGTGAACTGACCCCTTAGCGAATAAGAGGCAGTGGGTTCAGTTCAACATGTCCTTAGTGAGCATTTGTCTATAAAGATTTATTCTGAGGCCTGTGAGTGATACCAACACAATGAAGGTGAAGTTCTCACTCTCCACAAATAGGGGATTTAAACTGCGTCATGCCCGTACAGGAGAAGGGAAGAGACGCTGAAAAAGTCCTTGAATCAGGCTCTGAGCAGGAGCCATGTATTCGCCAGTCTCCTTCAGTCTCCATAATTTTATTTTCCCCAATTTACAGATGAGGACATTTAATCTCAGGGACATGAGACACTAGAGGAAGATTCAAAATTTGAACGCAGGTCTATCTGGTGGCAAAATCTAAGCTCTTTTCCTAACACTATTATAATTCAAGAAATAAAGGCCAAATGAGTTCAAAGGAAGAAGTTGCCTGCATCTCTTGGAGATGAGAGAGTACTTGATTGAAAACTTTGACAGAAAGCCATGAGGTGGAGGGAGGGTAAGGAGATGGGTGGCCGTTTTGGATGGAGAAAATGCAGAAGGAACTTCATGTATGAAGAAGGGCCCATAAATCAGTTTAGCTGGAACTAGAGTCCATGTCAGGCAAGAGCGAGGACAAGGGGTGAGTGGGAACTTAGGGCCATATCATATGCAGACCCTTGAAAGCCAGGAAGAGAAACTTGCACTTACTTTGAAGATAGTGTTTCAACAGGGAGATGGCACATATAATCAGAGCTGGGCTTTGGGAAGAGTAACCTATCAGTGTATGCAGGTCAACTTACAAAAGTGAGAAACTGGAGGGAGGGAATCAGGAAGTTGCTGAAATCATGCAGGGCCAGAAATAAATGGGTGTTCGGTGGAGTTGGAAAGGAGACAATGGTTTATATTGCTATAATGTACACGTGTGTGGATATGATCCATCTGTGCTATAATTATATAATTGCTGAGTACATCTACTCAGTAATAATAAGAGATATTTACTGAGTCCTTACTGTGTACCGGGCACTTTGCTAAGTGATTTATAAGCACAAATTCATTTACTACTCATAGCAGACTTAAGTGGATGCTGTTATTATCCCCATTGTACAGATGAAGAAATTGAGGCTTAGAGAGAATAGGAAACACATGCCAGGTCATATAATTAGCAACTGAAGAAAATGGGACTCAACCCAGATTTGTTTGACTCCAGAGTCCATACTGTTACCCACCTGTTACATACTCAGTCCTCATGGTTACCTCTTCCTGGCTCAGCCTCCCCTAAAATAAGAAGATTTTGATGGAAATTTAAGGGCAACCTCATTACAGTGGAAAGAACATGAGACCAGGAATGCCACAGGCCTGAGTGTGGAATCCTGGCTCAGCTACTCACCAGCTGAGGGATATTGGACAGTTACTTGACCTCTCTGACCTTACTCTTTCTGTAAAATGGAGATAAGAGACCAACTTCCCAGGGTTGTTGAGAACATTAAAAATGAGGAGATATGGAATATCCCTAGGCAGTGTGTGGCACATAGTACCAAGTGTTCAATAAATGGTGGTTGTTAATAATGAGAGTAAAGGGGCCTTCACATGAGGGCAACCAGGCTGATGAGAGGACTAGAGATCGAGCCATGTGAGGACCACTGACGATCAGTGGCTGTGCTCACCTGGAGAAGGGAGCTATAATCGTCACCTTCAAAGGTAGACAGTGTGTTGTCAAGTGCCAGGAGACAGGGAAGAATCATTCTGGGTGGCTCAAGAGGGCAGAACTGGGACCAGCGAGACCTGTCCAGGAGTTTCTAACCACCTGAGGTGACTCACATTGAAACAGGCTTCTTTGCGAGGTGGTTGGGATCCTGTCATTGGAGGGTTTCCAGAGAGCATCTGTGCCATCCATCTAGAAGGGATGCTTTGGGGGACGTCCCTGGCTGTCCAGTGGTTAAGACTCCATGCTCCCGATGCAGGGGGCACAGGTTCAATCCCTGGTCAGGGGACTAAGATCCTGCATGCCACAAGGCACAGCCAAAGGAAAAACAAAATAGAAGGGATGCTTTGCAACCGTGGTTCTTCTCAAACTTGGGTGTGTCAGCATCCCATGGAGGGCTTGTGAAAGTACAGGTTGCTGGGCCTGCTTCCAGAATTTTTGCTTCACTAGGCCTGGGGTGGGGCCTGAGAATGTGCATCTGTAACCAGTTCCCAGGGGTGCTGCTGCTGATCTGGGCCCACGCTTGGAGAACCTCCACTCGAGAAAGCAGTAGTTTCTAAATCCCAGGCCCATTTGGTCGGTCCATAGCAACACTTCCAGAAGGTGCAGCAAAGTCAGAAAAGTCATGAAATGCAGCAAGTGCTTTGCAATGCCAAATGTGTTCAATTTGAAGGACTGTCCTTTATTCTGAGACTGTGACTTTCCTACTTTCTCCGACGTTAAAATTTCCTTCCTTTCGTGGAAAGATGATAACAGATGGTGGTTCTCTCGTTAGTTTCTTGGTTCCTTTACATGGCAAAATAACAAGCTGGCAGCCCTGTCATGGTCTTCAACTTTTTAAAACATCTTTTTGGTCCGTGTACTTCTAAAATTGAGGACACGCTGCTCCTGGGCATGTAAGAGTTTAGACTGAGTTTCTCTAAGAGATGCTGTCCAAAGTTAAGCTCAGGGGTCTTTTAAAAAGGCATTACACACCTCTTTGCCTGGCTGAACTGCTTACTCGGAACATATTTGACCTTTTATTGATGCTTCAAGGTATTATTATGCACATCTATTACTATAAAGAGCTGTCAAACCCACAAACATGCCCTCAGGGAGGCTACTTAGCAAAGGACTGTTTGTCCCTCATTAAACCACCCAGACTGCTTTTCAGTTGTGAGTAGCAGTCCTGCTGCCTCTGCAATTCACTCTCACCCCATCCGCTGTTGTCTATTCTTCCACCCATCGCCCACAGAATGTCAGGCCACCAAGGTTATGAAATCAGTGGTTTCATTTTACACATTTTTAAGTCAGTAGTCTGTGACTTTGGGACTGTTTATCTCTGCCAAGGAATGAGGCCATAGGCCCAGTACATGATCAAAGAGATTTGCCCCTTTCTTCTGGGAAATGATGACAGAGAATATTCACTGGGAATTTACCACCTGCCAGGACTTATCTAGAGTGGATAAGTAACTTGCCCAAGGTTAATATATGGAGGAGTCAGGATTCAAATCAGAACTACGGGAATGAAATTGGTACAGCTAACCTCTACTCCACCTGCCTTCAGGGGTGTTTGCAATGCTGAGCAGCTGGAGGTCTGAGCACTGAATAAATGAAGGTTCATAGATGTTACTGTTTGTATGTGATGCTTAGTCGCTGATAATTTTTTAAGGGATGTACAGATTTTGTTGGGAGAAATTGAAATTATTCTGATTCAAGAATCAAGATGGAGAACAGCTAACTTCAGGACACTGGCCCTGCGCTGGGCACTGGGCACTGGGCAACTAGGAGACAGCTCTTTTGCCCCCAGGAGCTCACAGCCCAGCTGCAAGAGAAGAAAGCAGGACTGGGTATGGGAAGGGAGGAGCAGGAGATTGCTATTTTTGTGAAAAAACCTCTTACTGTGCTTTGGCCTGTTGAACTATATGCTTGTGGCCTTCGCTGAAGTTGAACAAAGCCCGGACCCATACCATTTGTGTGTGCCTGGTTCATGATAGCTTTCTTAGGAGGTCAATGCCCAGCATCTTATTCTCTTTGTCCAGCTCCCTAACCTCTCCAAACACTGACATAACAAGGGCACATCAATGCCTACATTACAGTGTTATGAAGGTTATATTAAGATGATGGATGAGTCATGCCTGGTACAACAGGTGCTCATTTCTTCTCCTTATGATGATGATGATGCCAGAAAAATTTCCCTCCCTTTTAAGTATTCTGCATAATTGGACCACTCATAAGGCATTTAGCATATTCTACTTTGTACTGTTATATACTGTATTTAATTGTATTATGATATTGTATTTAAATGTAGAGCATTGAGAATTGTGCCTGACAAAGAATCATGTTCCATAAATATTAGCTGCTATGATTATTATGATTGGCATTGCTTTTTCTGCATATATATCTTACCTACCACACTATGACCCATGGGACAGAGGTCCTGTTGGATGTATCCATCTTTGCTCTCCCAACCTGTTCCCGGCAGTGATAGGCACATAGTAGACATTTGACCAATATTTTTGGAATGAACTATGGCCTATCTTATATAGTTATGAATATGTATATGACATTCCCAGAATTTCACTAACAGTTGTGTTTGTCTCTCAGTTGTATAGTACTCACATTCTGCCTTACTTTATAGTTAGCTTTTGTCATGTCTCCCCATTAATCCATGATCGTGTCTCTATAACCTAAGACCCAGTTCAGTTTGCTGTATGGAGTTAAAGGTGGATACACAGAAAAGTGTTTATATGAAATAAATGAAACTTAAGCTTCAGGGCCCCTCACTTACCGGAGCACCTCCTGAATCCCTGGTTAATGAGTGTCCTCAATTCAAAAAGTAGAGATTATTCACTGCATGAGAAAATTTGAAATGCTTTGAAAACTTACAGCTCATAATTGAGAGAAACTTAATAGAGATTTTTCCAAATTTGATAATGATCCGAAAAAATTTGCCATGACATTGACAATAGCTACTTATATACCAAAACGTTTCCAAACTATCAATAATAAAAAGCAACTGTTGATTAGCCATGTTGGAAGAAAGACTGAATTATCGTTTTATATTTGTGGTACCTGTCAGCTTCTTAAAATGTATAATTTGTGATTTTTTTTCTCATTCTAAATAAGTAACCACATTGATGTTTCATAATTTTGTGGTCTTTTCCTTAAAAGGAGCATCCTGAATTGTATAAAACTTAGACTCTGGGAATTCCTTGGTGGTCCAGTGGTTAGGACTCCACGCATTCACTGCAGAGGGTGTGGGTTCGGTCCTGGTCGGGGAGCTAAGATCCTGAGAGCTGCATGGCGCAGCCAAAACAAACAAACAAACAAACAAGCTTAGACTCCATAAAACCTGGAAATATCCTTGTTGATACAGGTTGCTTGTTAAAATAATAATCTGACTGTATTACTCTGAAATTTTTAATGTTTTTTCTGGCCCCCAAATGAAGTCCAGAATCATTACCGTGGCCTAGCTCCTGCCTGTCTCCTCCACTCTTCTCCTTGTTCCTTAAGCTCCAGCCACACAGGACTTCTTCCTGTGGGTCCTCCCAGGCCCAAAGCCTTCCTTCCAGGAGGCTATTTCCTCCGTCTTGACCAAGTCTCACCCCCAGTCGTTGCCCGGATGATGCCTGTTCACATTCCAGGTTTCTCAGGCAAACTGTCCCTTCTCCCCCAGACAAGATCTTGTTAAAATGAAGATTCTGATTCTGTAGGTCTGGGTTGGAGCCTAAGATTCTGCATTTCTACCAAGTTCTCGGGTGAATCAGGTGTTGCCAGTCCAAGGACCACATTTTGAGTAAGAGGCTCTGGACCTCATGAAGTCCCTTGCTTTACTACCCTATGTTCCTCTACTGTGCAACTTGTGTACTGTGTTCAAAAACATGTATGATAACGAAAATTCACTGGAACTTTGCGCATCATAACAAAACTTTGAAAATAAATGTCCTTCAATAGAGGACTGATTGAATAAATTAAGCCACACACACATATACCCCCGTACACATACATACAAACACACACTGGAATACAAGGAAACCATTAAAAATGTCTATAGCCTATGGTTCAGTTTTTATAAAGCAAACTGTAAAGCTCATGTTGAGTTGATCTTGTTTGGGAAATTATGTACATATATGTACGTGGCCCAGAGGTATGTCTAGGAGGATGTTCATGAATATGGGAACTTTAGTTGTCTCTGGATGATGAACCATTTGAGGTGATTTTTTACTTTCTTTTCTGGCTTTTTTTGTATAATTTGAATTGTTTAGAAGAATATACCCCACATTTCAAAAGCAATAAAGCTATTTTTACACAAAATATAATAAGTTATAGTATTATTAACCTCCTTTTTAAAAATATTGCTCCTTCTAAAACAGCCATGCCTTTAGAACAGCCACGACAAATTAGTAAGGGCTAGTTTGCTAGACTGATTCATTAACATCTTGGAAAGAAGACAACGGTGCCCTAAAGGCAAAGGATCAGAAAATGGACTCTGATGCCTTGTCCACTACTTACCCCAGTGATGTCCAGTTATCATTTCTTTGCCCCAGACCCAACGACCATAGACTCACTCTCTCAGTCAGTATAACAGAATACTATAGAGTGGGGAGCTTAAACAACAGACATTTATTTCTCACAGTTCTGGAGGCTGGAAGTCTGAGATCAGGGTGCGAACACGGTAGGGTTCTTGGTGAGGGCCTTCCTCTTGGTCCACAGGTGGCTGTCTTCTCACTGCACACTCACATGGCAGAGAGAAAGAGCTCTGGTCCTATCACCTCCTTATAGGGGCACTAATCGCACCATGATTAGCTCTTCCCTCATGACCGCATCTAACCCCAGTTACCTCCCAAAGCCCTCACCTCCCAATACCATCACATTGGGGGTTAGCGTTTCAACTTATGAATCTGAGGAGACACAAACATGCAGTCCATAGCACTCATCTTTTCTCCTACTCTGCCCCCAACCTATCACTTTACAGTTGGCCCTCCATATGTGCAGTTCTGCATCCACAGATTCAACGCACTGGGAATCAGGTGATACTGTAGTATGTATCTAGTGAAAGAAATCTACACATAAGCGGACTCGTGCAGTTCAAACCCATGTTGTTCAAGGGTCAACTGTATATACATATATATATAAAATGTATACAACTCTTCATGTGCTTCCATAGTACCCTAATTCCTTATCATAGTACTTAACACATTGATTCATAATTGCCTATTCATTTGTCCAGATCCCCCACAATGATCTGTCAGGATAGTGATTGTGTCTAGTTCACTACTGTATCCCCAGTACCTTGCACGATTCCTGCACATCAGTAATCACTGAAGACTGCAGACACGGTTAATTTCCATCTAAAATTGATTCCCCTTCTCCTCCAGGATGTTGCTGTATCTGATGGAGCCCCTGGAACCGTGGCCACTCTGGCCATTATCAGGGAAGCTAACCCGGGAAAGACAGAAAAGCAGAAGACAGGAAGAACCGGGTCTTTCAAGAAGTCATTGAGGGACTTCCCTGGTGGCGCAGTGGTTAAGAATCCACCTGCCAATGCAGGGGACACGGGTTTGAGCCCTGGTCCGGGGAGATCCCACATGCCGCGGAGCAACTAAGCCCGTGCGCCACAACTACTGAGCCTGCGCTCTAGAGCCCATGAGCCACAACTACTGAGCCCATGAGCCACAACTACTGAAGCCCACGTGCCTAGAGCCTGTGCTCTGCAACAAGAGAAGCCACCGCAACAAGAGAAGCCACTGCAACGAGAAGCCTACGCACTGCAACGAAGAGTAGCCCCTGCTGGCCGCAACTAGAGAAAAGCCCTCGCGCAGCAATGAAGACCCAACGCAGCCAAAAATAAATAAATAAATAAAATAAATAAAATTAAAGAAAAAAAGTCATTGAGCTAATGACTTAACCAACTCTGGGTCAACCTACACTCAGACTTCTGGCTATATGAGAGAATAAACACCCTTATTGTTGCTGCTGTTTGAGTTATAAAGCATCACCAGTGAGAGGTTGAGGAAACGAATGAATGACTCTGACCACTAGCATAAGAAAGCCAGCTCCCCTAGAATGGAGTTAAAGTCTTGTCCTGGAGACTTCAAAAACTGCTTACTGTTCTTAAGATACTCAAGGTGATAAGACAACAAAGTCTTGATTATCTGGAAGTTAGCTTATTATGGTTTTCCAGATAAACTGGGCTTTTAGGCAAAAGCTGCACTTTGCAAGGGAAAAGAATCTCTTATTAGGGCTTCATTTAAAAACAAAGATAATATTCTTAGAGATGTTTCAGAGTCAATACACATTCAGTCCAATCTCCTAAATGTTAGCACGTGTAAGCATAACTTGGAGACCTGTTAAAAAGCTGACTCCTGGGCCTCACCTGGGGAGATTTTGATTCAGTGGGATGTGGTGGGGTCTTGGAATCTGCATTTTAGCCAGCAATCTGATGTGGATGGTCTCAGACCACACTTCAAGAAACCCTATTCTAAAGCTTGCACTTCGTATCTCTAGAACCTAACCACAAGATATGGTGTTTCACACAATAAGGGAAGCCAAACATGACTGTCTCTCTACAGGATTGTGGTGGAATGTAAATGACACTGGATTTAATCTTTTGCTTTGTTTCAAGGGAGCAGATTCAAGTGATGGAAAGATCCAGAAAATGGGAGCCATATCTGGGCTTCTCTATTCACCAGAATAAGACACTGATCAGGCAAGTCTCTCAAGCTCTCTCTGTCTGAATGACCCCATTTATTAAAAACAACTCAGATTAATAGTTCTCTGTATTGCTACCCCTCAGATTGGTTGTGAAGACCAGATGATCTCAGTAGCTGTACTGTACAAATATAATAAAATGCTCTTTGTTAGGACTCTGGTGTTTACTGAGCTCCTTAATAAGTAAAATTATTTGTGTTCCTTAGGCTCTATTCATTAAGCAAGAAATGGGGACTCACATTTTAGAAAGATTGTTTCATGGTCAAACTGTAAAAGGGATTTTGCTTAATTTCCAGTTAACCTGAGTACTTGTTAACCAGAACATCCTATTCCTAAGCATTCTAACTAGGTTTTTATGTAAATAATATACATTTATTAACAGTAATTCATGAGTAGACTCCCTATCAAAGGGAGCTTCCTTGACTTGTGCAAAAATTAATGGGCCCAACAACCCACAGAATTGGAGAAAATATTTGCAAATCATGTATCTGATAAGGGATAATATCCAGAGTACATAGAGAACACCTAAAATTCAACAACAACAACAAAAAGCCCCAATTCAAAAATAGGCAAAGGATTTCAACAGACATTTCTCCGAAGAAGATATAGATATGGCCAAAAAGCACATGAAATGACGTTCAACGTCATTAATCAACAGGTAAATGCAAATCAAAACTACAATGAGATACCACCTCACAACCATTAGGACGACTACTGTCAAAAAATCAAAATAGAAAGCAACAAGTATTGGTACAGCCACTGTGGAGCAATATGGCAACTCAAAAATTAAACACAGAATTACCATACAATCCAGCAATTCCACTTCTGGGTATATGCCAAAAGAATTAAAAGGGTCTCAGAAAGATATTGGTACACCCATGTTTATAGCAGAATTATTCACAATAGCTAAAACATAGAAGCCACTCAAGTGTCCATGGATGGATAAATGGATAAGCAAAATGTGGTACATAAAATGGAATATTATTCAGACTTAAAAAGGAAAAGTAATCAATATCAAAATTATTAATGAGGTATTCTGCATTCTCTTTTTTGTACTGTCTTTGAAATTCAGCGTGTGTTTTACACTTAAAGTATGTCTCAGTTTGGACTAGCCACATACCAGTAGCTAGTAGCTATTGTGTAAGAGAGTACAAGTCTAGACAATTCATTTTTGAAGCCTAATGCAAACAGCCTCTATTTTGACTTTTACGTTTACTTGAATGTTTGAGCCTCTGCCTACATTCTTCCTTCATTCATTGGTCAGCAAACACTGGCGTGTCCACTATGCACCAAGCATTATGCTAGAAACTGGAAATACAAAAGTAGACTTTTTATCCTAAAGCTCAGTCTGTGAGGGTGAGAGACACCCAGAGATGATTATGAAATAATGTAAAAGAATCATGACATAGACACCCTCTATTTTATGAGCACCTGAAAGAAGGAAGTGCCATAAACGTAGTTTTAGAGGTGCCCTGAGTTGACTTCAAGGACCTGTAATGTTAGCTCTATGAAGAGGATGGGAAAGGGCATTCCAGAGGTGTCAGCTTGAGCAAAGGCCTGAAATGAGAGATAGTGGGGCACCGGGAACGTCCAAAGAGTGCCTGTTAGGGCAGAGATGAAAGAGAGGAAAGTGCGCAGGTAAGCAAGGCCACTGAAGGGCCTGGTAAGTCATGTTTGGCTTCTAAAATAAAAAATCTACACTTCTGGGCTTCCCTGGTGGCACAGTGGTTGGGAATCTGCCTGCCAATGCAGGGGACACGGGTTCGAGCCCTGGTCTGGGAAGATCCCACATGCCGCGGAGCAACTAGGCCCGTGAGCCACAACTACTGAGCCTGCGCGTCTGGAGCCTGTGCTCCGCAACAAGAGAGGCCGCGAGAGTGAGAGGCCCGCGCACCGCGATGAAGAGTGATCCCTGCTCGCCGCAACTAGAGAAAGCCCTCGCACAGAAACGAAGACCCAACACAGCCAAAAATAAATTAATTAATTAATTTTAAAAAATCTACACTTCCTAAAATTTCATAAGAAGTAACTGTCTCTCTACAGGATTGCGGTGGAATGTAAATGACACTGGATTTAATCTTTTGCTGGTAACAGTCACGCTCCTCTGGACTGGCTGCTCCTTGAGGGCTGGGCCGTCTGCTTTGCTCACCACCCTGTCCCAGGGCCTGCAACGCTGCCTGGCAGAGCGGGAACTATAAGTTTACAGAGCCGGTACCTTCCATCAGTCCTTTCCCCCAGTCCTCCCCTCCCCCTCAGTACAGCGGGAGAGGGGGAAGAGTGCCAACCCCAGCCTACGCTTCTTAAGCCCTCGGGAGTTCAGAGGCAGGCAGGCCTTCACCCTTCTAGGATGTTTCCTCATCTATAAAACGGGCTCACAACTACCCGCCGCGCTGGACTGTTGCGTAACTCATATGAATTTACAGAAAGCGCCTCGAAAAATGAAAAGGTGCATCTCGTGGCCATGAGGGCATAGAGTGACACGACCTGTGGAGGTCGAGGCCAGGTTTCCACCCTCCCTGGCCGGTACGGGCATCCTCGGCCAAGCTGCAGGGTGACGGACCCAAGGCGTGGGGCGCCCCGACCCGACCCCCCGGGAGGTAACCGAACGCGTGACCGCTTAACGCGCCTCTCGAGAAGGAGCCACCTAAGGAGGAAGGGAGGAGGTTGCAGCCGCGCCCCTCAGCGGCGGGGCGACTCCTCAATCCCCAGGGCCGGGAAACCTGGATCCCGGAGCCGCAGAGCGCCGTAGACCCCACCAGCGCCAGGGTCCCCGGCCACCCCCTCCCAGCGCGTCGGAGAGGGGAAGAGGGTGGAGCGGCCTGACTCTCGCAGCCAATAAAAGCAGCAGGTTCCTGGTCCGATCCCCGGCGCGGCTCGCCATTGGTCACCACCCGGGTCTCGGCCCACCGAACCTTTGCGACCCGAGCCAATCGCGAGGCGGCAAGGGGGTCCTCAGACTCGCGGGGAGCCGGCCGCGGGCAGCCCCGAGCGCAGACCGGCGAGGAGCAGGTGCCGGAGACCAGGGGCGAGAGCTGGCATCCCCTCCCCCTCGCGGTGAGCCGCCGGCTCCACCATGGAGCCCGCCGTGTCGCTGGCAGTGTGCGCTCTGCTCTTCCTGCTCTGGGTCCGCGTGAAGGGGCTGGAGTTCGTGCTCATCCACCAGCGCTGGGTGTTCGTGTGCCTCTTCCTCCTGCCGCTCTCGCTCATCTTCGACATCTACTACTACGTGCGCGCCTGGGTGGTGTTCAAGCTCAGCAGCGCGCCGCGGCTGCACGAGCAGCGCGTGCGGGACATCCAGAAGCAGGTGAGCGGAGCCGGGTGGGGCGGGAGCCAGGCGTGAAGTGGTGCGCGGCGCAGGGGAGCCAGGGCTTCACGGAGGAGGTGGCGTTTGAGCGGGATTTGAACTAAACAAAAATGTAACTGGGGGGAGGGGTGCTTCCGGAGAGGGAACGGAGTAAGCAAAGGAGTAGAACAGAGCATTGCTCCGACATTTATGGAGTGCCTACTATGTGCAGAGTGCGTGCGGGGATCTGGAGAGATGGAAAGAATCATAAGATAGGGTAGGTGAGCCATGCTCAAGTAGCTCTCACCAGGCCCAGTCGATTTCAGAGGAGGAGGGGGTCTTCAGGAAGGTTCACCTGGCGCTGGAGACTGGGAAGCAGGGGGAGTGATTGGGGGAAAGTGTGAGCATAGGAGAAGAGAGGCAGAAGGTTGGAAAGTCAGTTTGGAAATAGGTTGGGGAGGGCCCTTCAGTTTGGAGTTTACTCCTTAGCAAGAAGGAGCTTTCCACCTTCTTATAATAGAGGACTAAAGTGAGAAGGTAGCCCCACACCAGGGTGGGGAGCCTCACAGACCCTGTGCCAGGCGCTCACTCTTGACAAGGCAGTGCCCACCTCCCAGTAACTCTGTACGTCCTCCCCTGTGTCAGCACCCACAGAACCCCTGCCCCTGCTGCCGCTCACAGCCGCGCCTCCTTCTTCATGGCCACAGCTGGCCTGGGCATCAGGCCTGGGCAGTTTCTTGGCTCTCTCTGTCCCTCCTTATGTTCCCCTCTTACTGGCGTCAGGTTGCAAAGAGCTTCTGCTGCCTGCTGCCACCCTCGCCGCAGGTGTAGCAGCCTCCATGTTCTGTTTGCTGCTGGCTGGGTTCTGCCTCCAAGAGCATGAAGATGGATGCGCAGAGCCATCCCTGTGAGGGATAGACCTTGGGCCAGGTGGGAGCAGGAAACATCTGGAAGCGCTTTACTCGGGCTGCCATGGGTTGCGCTGGTCACAGTCACAGCTCCAGAGCCCAGCCTACCCTCCCTCCCAAATGCACCCTGTTGCCTAGTTCTTTCTATGTGTTCAGATTCTTGATTTACCAGCTTGTCTGCCCCATCAGAGTGTGAGCTCCTTGAAGGCAGAGACTGCTGTCTGACTCCCCTCTATCCCATGGGCCCTGGCCCAAAGCAGCGCAGTGAGTGCTTAGGAACCTAAGCTAAACCAAAGGGCTCACTAGGGACAGGAAGACAACGGGCCGGCCGGCCCGCTGCTGAGGACCTGCCCTGTGCCACACCCCATGCCATTATTTCTCATCCTCACAGCAACACTGGTAGGTCTTTTTTTTTTTTTTAACTTTTATTTGCACTTTTTTTGTGTGACATTTATTCCCAGGCCATAAGTTTTTTTGTTGTTGTTTTATTTTGTTTAATTAATTAATTAATTTTTGGCTGCATTGAGTCTTCATTGCTGCGCGCAGGCTTTTCTCTAGTTGCGGCGTGCGGAGGCTACTCTTTGTTGCTGTGCATGGGCTTCTCATTGTGGTGGCTTCTCTTGTTGTGGAGCACAGGCTCTAGGCGCGCGGGCTTCAATTGTTGTGGCACATGGGCTCAGTAGTTGTGGTACGTGGGCTCAGTAGTTGTGGCTCACAGGCTCTAAAGCTCAGGCTCAGTAGTTGTGGCGCATGGGCTTAGTTGTTCCGCGGCATGTGGGATCTTCCCGGACCAGGGCTTGAACCCGTGTACCCTGCATTGGCAGACGGATTCTTAACCACTGTGCCACCAGGGAAGTCCCGTAGGCCATAAGTTTTTATTTCTTCAGTTTCTTCTGGAATATCTTTTTCTTCCGTGCAACCTCCTCTTCTGGTTTAGTAACAATCTGCTCTTTTTCAGTAAAGATCATCTCAGTGTGGCAGGGAGAGCTCATGTATGGGTTGATCTGACCGTGAGCTCTGTTAAGTCCTGTGCCGTATCTTGGGGGCTTTATTCACTTGGATGTGCTCAATGACCAGAGAATCTGCATCTAAGCCCTTAAGTTCAGCATTACTCTCTGCATTTTTGAGCATGTGCTGTCAAAATTCAGCACTCTTTTTGGGCCACTGACCCTGCGTCCAGCCCCACTGTTTGGCCTGGGCACACCTACCAACTCCACCATTGTAACAACGGAATGGCACACATTGCTTCTGTAAAGTGATATCCTTCAGATACTTGGTGGCTTTTCGGATATGCATACCGTTAACGGCCTGGACAGTTTCACCAGTGTTCTTAAAGTGAACACGAAGATTCGAACCTCTTGATTTGCATGATTTTGTGGGGTTTTCTGGGTCAAGTGAATACCGAATCATTTTTAGAGGTCACCTCAGGCAGCTTACCGGAAAAGGACCACCCTGGTAGGTCTTGTACCTGTTCTACAGGTGGGAGATATTGAGGTTCAAACTGTAAGTCATGTTCCCAAGATGATATAGCTAGTAAATGGGTCTGGAACTCAGGTCAGCTTGATTTCAGAGCCTGAACTGTGACATTTCTTCTTTCCCAACCCATTTCATTCCACCCTGGAGGTCTGGTTCCGTTGCCTCACACCTGGAATGTGATAATAGCTACCTGACCAGTTGCCCGTTCCCTGGGCCCTCCCCACCTCTCGTTGGTCTGCCCTTAGTCATAAGGGCAACACTCCACAGGATTGCCTCCCTGCCCGAAATCTTGGTTGGCTCTGGTCAGGATCCAACCCAACCAATGTTTCAGGCGTGATGGCCTCCGCATTCAGTGTTTCAGGCTTGATGGTCTCCACATTCACTTCATGCCCCCCTTCCCATTCCAGGCTGCATGCAGCTCTCCCAATCCATCCTCCACACCTCTGATCTTGTATTAAGTCCTGGGACTGCAGAGTCAGGCAGGGGCAAGGTCTGCCTGGTCATCCCTTTACCCCCTACTCACAGGAATCCCTTCCTCAGTAACACCTCTCTGCGCAAACACCTCTGCTTCACGTGGCACCCTGGCCTCTCCTATCGCAGAACAGTTCTTCCCCACGCTGAACTATTTGCCTGACCAGCTTCAATCCAGCTTCTTCCAGGGACTCTTGGTTGCAAGTGATAGAAAATCAACTCCAACTGCCTTGAGCAAAAAGGGACTTCGTTGACCCAGGTCTTGAAAAGTCCAGGAGTAAAAGTGGCTCAGACATCACTGGATCCAGGATTCGTCTTCAGCTGCCATCTCTTGGCTCTGCTTTCCTCTGAGTTGACTTTACTCTCAGGGAGGCCGTCTCCCTGCGGAGGCCCCAGCAGTTTCTGGCTTACATCCAACCAGCCTAGCAACCCAAGCGAAGTGAGAGGGCCTCTCCCAGCATCGGTCTTAACTGACTTCACTTGGATCATAGGCCCATCCCTGAACCAGTCACTGTGGCCAGGAGGATAGAATCAGACCTCAGTCATGTGCCCACCTCCTGGGGCAGGAGGGGAATCAGCTTCACCTGGACCAAAGGAAGATGGGAGTGTTACAAGCAGATGAAGAGGACATGGTCACAGCAACAGATATCCACCCCCCTGCCCTTGTCCATCAGCAGGAAGGGAATGCTTCCTCCCATGTTCCTGATGGGCTTGTCATTTCCTGGGCCATTTCTTCTCTGTGTTTTGTGCTCTGGTCACTTACAGAAGAGGTTTTGCAAAAGTTCTTCCTTCCATTGGCTTGGTGGGCCTCCCCTGCCTGTTCTCTCCCCCTGCTAGTGATACATGAGTTAACACACGCAAACGCTTGGAACAGGGCTTGGCACCTAATAAGCCTCAGTAAATGTTAGCTGTTACTCTGTTGACTATTAATTCAAGCCCATTTATCCTTCCAGGCCTAAAGTTGTTTAGTTCTGATGGTGAATCTGGGCTCTGCCCTTCAGTGGTTGTGTGACCTTGGACAAGTTATTTTGCCTCTCATTTTCTTCATCTGCAAAAGGAGGCAGGTCATCCCAACTATCTGGGGTTGTTGTGAGAATTAAGTGAGACAAGATACAGCGGTGCTTGGTACAATGGTGGCAGTTAGTAAATAGTTATCATTTGTGCGGTTGTTGTTACTACCATTACGAAACCTGTCCTGAACTTTGCAGTGAGAATAAATGTTTTCAAAGTGCTTTGATCCTGTTCTCTTGCTCTTTTTTCATTCTGCTTTGTGATGTGGCTGCACTTTGGCTTTTCGCTTGGCCTCACTAGCCAGGGAGAGTCCAGAGGATAGGGCCAGCGGGTGTTTCATCATCCCGCTCCTCCTGGTACCTGGAAGGATTCAAGGCCTCGGTAAATTCCCAGCTCCCTCTCCTGAAAGCAAGGCTGTGAGCTGCCCAGGGGATCTCTGGCAGGCCCAGCTCAGCCTCTTCTCATGTCTGCAGGTGCGGGACTGGAAGGAGCAGGGCAGCAAGACCTTCATGTGTACAGGGCGCCCTGGCTGGCTCACCGTCTCACTGCGGGTCGGGAAGTACAAGAAGACACACAAGAACATCATGATCAACCTGATGGACATCCTGGAGGTGGACACCAAGAAACAGGTGAGAGTGGCATGGTTCCCTGGCTCTGGGAGTGGGTGGGGCACTGCCCCTGGTGCAAATGACTCATGGGAAGATGATTTTAGCCAAAGGCGTCTCAGAGTGGACAGGACCAAGGCCCTTGGCCATCACAGAAGGCTCTGCCCACCGTTGCCATCCTCTAGAGCCGCACAGCTTTGGAAGAGAACGGTCATAGCCCCATCTCACAGGTGGGCAAAATGAGAGCTCAAGGGGATTCTTTGATTATCTGCAATTCTACAGGAAGACAGGGATGGGGAAATCATGGGCAAAAATGAGGGACAAAAATGAACCTATTTACCTCTTCCCAGTAAGGAAGTGTGCTGGTAAAAATTGGGCTGTGGAGGTGGCTCAGAGGGTAGGCCTCGTTCCAAGCTTTCTGGGGCCCACTTGTTAATAGCCTTAGATGTGTGCATACTCTTTGGCCTATCTAGTATTTCTACTTCTTGAAACCAGGCTCAAGAAAAAGGGAAATAAACTTAAATCAAAAACAACCCAGAGAGAGAGATTGTATCACAGCTTTGTTTTTCATCAAAGACAGCACAATATCGAATAGTAGTGAGTTGTTAAATATGGTATATCCACGTGATGGCATTTTGTTGTGACACCTTGGCCAAGTTGCTTTATTTCCCTGTGCCTTTTTTTCCTTAACAGCTTTCTTGACATATACTTGACATACAATAAACTGCACGTAAAATGTACAATTGATAATAAATTTTGACATATGTATGCACCTGTGAAACCATTACTACAATCAAGACAATGAACCATCACCCCAAAAGTTTCTTCATGCCACTTTGTAATCCCTTCCTCAGGTTCCTCCCTGCCTCTTTTCCCCACATCCCTAAGCAAATAATGACCTGCTTTGCATCACTATAGATTGGTTTGTATTTAGAGTTTTATATAAATAGAATCATGCATTATGTACTCTCTTTTATTTTGTTTGGCCTCTTTCACTCAGCATAATTATTCTGAGATTCATCCATGTTGAAGCATGTATCAGAAGTACATTCTGTTTTTATATATATTTTATATATATCTATATCACGGTTTGTTTATTCTTTCACTTATTGATGGATATTTGGGTTATTTCCAGTTTGGGGCTATTACAAGTAAAGTGGCAAGGAGCATTTGTATATAGTCATTGGGTGGACATATGCTCTTTTTTCTTTTGGATAAATACCCGGCAGTGGAATAGCTGGGTCATATGGTAGGTGTATGGTTAACTTTTTAAGAAACTGCCAAATTATTTTCCGAGGTAGTTGTAGCATTTACATTGCCGCAAGTATTCCAGTTGTTCCATATCATCGTAAACTTGGTATGGTTAGTCTTAATTTTAGCCATTCAGTTGGTGTATAGTAGGTATCTCAGTGTGGTTTTAACTTGCATTTTCCTAATGACTAATGAATGATACTGGGCATCTTTTCACGTGCATATTTGCCCTTTGTATATCTTTGGTGAAGTACTTGTTCAAGTCTTTTCCTAAAAATTTTTAATTGGGTTGTTTGTTTTCTTACTAGAAACAAGACCTTCATCATATATACAGTTTGTAAATATTTTCTCCCAGGCTTTGGCTTGTTTTTTGAAAACCAGAAATTTTTAATTTTGATGAAGTTGGATTTAGTAATTTCTTTTATAGCTTGTGCTTTTGACATTTTATTTAAGAAATCTTGCCCTACTCCATGTCACAAAGGTTTTCTCTTCTGTTTTCTTCCAGCAGTATTATATTTTTTAGGGTTTACATTTAGAACTATGATCCATTTTGAGTTAATTTTTGCATATGATGCGAGATATGGGTCCAAAAAAATTTTTTTTGCACGTGGATTTCCAATTGTCCCAGCCTCTTTTGTTGAAAAGACAATCCTTTCTCTACTGAATTACCTTTGCACCTTTGTTGAAATCAGCTGTCCATATACACAGGTCTGTTTCTGGACTCTGCTGTTCTATTGATCTATTCGCCCATCTGTATGCCAAGAGCACACTGTCTTGATTACTGTAGCTTTATAATAATAAGTCCAAAAGAATGAGTTTGGAAGTATTCCTTTCATTTCACTTTTCTGAAGGAATTTGTATTATTTCTTTAATAATTAGTGGAATTAACCAGTGAAGCCATCTGGGCCTGGAGTTCTGTTTGTGAGCAAGTTTTTAACTACAAGTTAATTTTTTTTAATAGATATAGGGCTCCTCAATTTATTTGTTTCTTCTCAGTGAGCTTTGGCAGTTTGTGTCTCTGTAGGTATTTGTCCATTTCACTAAGTTGTATAATTGATTGACATAAAGTTATTCATAATATTCCCTTACTGTCCTGTGAACATCTGTAGAATCTATAGTGATGCTGGTCATTTTGTGTCTGCTTTCTTTTCTTCCTGAGCAGTCTGGCTAGAGGTTAATCAGTTTTACTATCTCAGAGAACTAGCTTTTGGTTTCATTGATTGTTCTCTCATTTTGTTTGTTTGTTTTCTATTTCATTGACTTCTACTTTGATCTTTGTTAATTTCTTTCTTTTGCTGACTTTGGGTTTAATTTTACTCTTCTTTGTCTAGTTTTTTAAGGTGACAGCTGAGGCCATTGACTTAGACCTTTCTTTTTTTTTTTAATATAGATGTTTAGTGCTATAAATTTCCACCTAAGCACGGTTTTAGAGCCATCCCCAAATCTGATATCTTACCTTTTCATTTTCATTCAGTTCAGACTACTTTCTGGTTTCCTTTTTGATACCTGCTTTGACCCAGAGGTTTTTTAGAAGTATGTTATTTAGTTTCCAAATATTTGGGATTTTCCAGCGATCTTTCTGTTACTGATTTCTAATTTAATTTAGTTGTTGTCAGAAAACATACTTTATATGATTAGAATGCTTTTCAACTTATTGAGAAATACTTTATGGCCCAGAATATGGTCTACTTGGTAAATGTTCCTTGTGCCTTTTATTTTATTTCATTTTTTAAAAAATTTTATTTATTTATTTATTTATTTATGGCTGTGTTGGGTCTTCGTTTCTGTGCAAGGGCTTTCTCTAGTTGCAGCAAGTGGGGGCCACTCTTCATCGCGGTGCACAGACCTCTCACCATCGCGGCCTCTCTTGTTGCGGGGCACAGGCTCCAGACGCGCAGGCTCAGCAATTGTGGCTCACGGGCCTAGTCGCTCCGCGGCATGTGGGATCTTCCCAGACCAGGGCTCGAACCCGTGTCCCCTGCATTGGCAGGCAGATTCTCAACCACTGTGCCACCAGGGAAGCCCCCTTGTGCCTTTTAAAAAAAAATGTGTATTCTGCTGTTTTGGGGTGATGTGTACTATAAGTGTCAATTAGGTCAAGTTGGTTGATAGTGTTGTTCAAGTCTTCTATATCCTTATGAATTTTCTCTTTACTTATTCCATCAATTCTTGAAAGGGGGATATTGAAATCTGCCTGTGATTGTTTATATCTCTTGCACTTCTTTCAGTTTTTGCTTCATGTAATTTGAAGCTCTGTTATTAGGTATCTAAATGTTTGGGATTTTTATGTCCTCTTGATTAATTGATCTCTTTTTTAAAAAAAATAAATTTATTTATTTATTTATTTTTGGCTGCGTTGGGTCTTCATTGCTGCGTGTGGGTTTTCTCTAGTTGTGGCGAGCAGGGGCTACTCTTTGTTGCGGTGCGTGGGCTTCTCAGTGTGGTGGCTTCTCTTGTTGCGGAGCACAGGCTCTAGGCATGCAGGCTTCAGTAGTTGCAGCATGCAAGCTCTAGAGCGCAGGCTCAATAGTTGTGGCGCACAGGCTTAGTTGCTCCGTGGCATGTGCGATCTTCCCGGACCAGGGCTCGAACCCATGTCCCCTGCATTGGCAGGCGGATTCTTAACCACTGTGCCACCAGGGAAGCCCAATTGATCTCTTTATCATTGTGAAATGACCTTTTTTAAAAATTTATTTTATTGAAGTATAGTTGATTTACAATGTGTTAATTTCTGCTGTACAGCAAAGTGATTCAGTTATACATATATATTCTTTTTCATATTCTTTTCCATTATGATTTATTACAGGATATTGACAAGTTCTCTGTGCTGTACAGGACCTTGTTGTTTATCCATTCTATATAGTATAATTGTTTGCATCTGCTAATCCCAAACTCCCCATCCATTCCCCCCACCCACCCCCTTGGCAACCACAAGTCTGTTCTCTGTATCTGTGAGTCTTTCTCTTTCGTAGATTAGTACATTTGTGTCATTTTTTTTGTTGATGTATAGTTGATTTTCAATGTTGTGTTAATTTCTGCTGTACAGCAAAGTGATTCAGTTATACATATATGTATTCTTTTTCATATTCTTTTCCATTATGGTTTATCACAGGATATTGACTATAGTTCCCTGTGCTATACAGTAGGACTTGTTGTTTATCCATCCTATGTATAATAGTTTGCATCTGCTAATCCCAAACTCCCAATCTTTCCCTCCCCCACCCCACCTCCCCCTTGGCAACCACAAGTCTGTTCTTTATGTTTGTGAATCTGTTTGTTTAGTAGACATGTTCATTTGTGTCATAGTTTAGATTCCACATATAAATGATATCATATGGTATTTGTCTTTCTCTCTCTGACTTACTTTGCTTAGTATGATAATCTCTAGGTCCATCCATGTTGCTGCAAATGGCATTATTTCATTCTTTTTTATGGCTGAGTAATATTGCAATGTATATGTATACCACATCTTCTTTATCCATTCATCGTCAGTGGATATTTAGGTTGTTTCTATGTCTTGGCTATTGTAAATAGTGCTGCTATGAACATAGGGGTGCATGTATCTGTGAAATGACCTTTTCTATTACTAGTTATATTCTCTGCCCAGAAATCTACTTTGTCTGATATTAATGAAGCCACTCCAGCATCTTTTGACTAAGTGGTGACATGGTGTATCTTTTTCCATCATTTTCCTTTTAATCTGTTTGTATCTTTCTAGTTAAAGTGTTTCTTATAGGCACCATATAATTAGGTCTTGCTTTTTTATCCAATCTGACAATTTCTGCCTTGTAATTCAGATTTAAGACCATTTACATTTAATGTTATTATTGACACAGTTTGGTTTAAATTTGTTGCCTTACTCTTTGTTTTCTATTTGTCTCATTTGTTCTTTGTTCCTTTTTTCTTTTTTTCTGTCTGCTTTTGGATTACTGAATAATTTTTATGATTCTGTCTTAGCTCTTTTGTTGACTTACTAGCTATAAGCCTTTGTTTTGTTATTTTAGCAGTTGTTTTAGGATTTATGGTATACACTTTCCTTGTCACACTCTACCTTCAAGTGATGGTATCCCATTTCATATACAGTATAAGAATCTTAGAATAATATGCTTCCATTTCTCTTCTTTCCACCTTTGTGCTATTGCTGTCATCCTTTTACTTTTATATATGTTATAAACCCCACACTACATTATTGTTGTTATTAATAGTTATCTTTTAAAGAAATTTAAATAATAAGAAAAATCTTATATACTTACCCATATAGTTACCATTTCTTCATTCCATTTTGTAGATTTGTATTTCCATCTGTTTCATTTTCCTTCTGCCTGAAGAACCTCCTTTGACATTTCTTATATGGTGATTTTTCTGGTGATGAATCTTTCAGCTGTTGTATGTCTGAAATAATTTATTTTGTCTTCATTTCTTTTCCAACTTGTGTTGTGGTAAGATACACGTAACGATTACCATCTTAACCACTTCTAAGTGTGCAGTTCAGTGGTATTAAATATATGCACCTTGTCATTCATCCATCACCACCACCCGTCCCCATAACTCTTTTCTTGTAAAACTGAAACTCTATATCCATTAAACAATAACTCCCCATTCTTCCCTCCCCCTAGACCCTGGCAACCATATTCTACTATCTGTTTCTATGATTTTGGCCACTCTAAGTAACTCATGTAAATGGAATCATACAGTATTTGTCTTTTTGTGACTGGCTTATTTCACTTAGCATAATGTCTTCAAGATTCATCCATGCTGTAGCATATTGCAGAATTTTCTTCCTTTTTAAGGCTGAATAATATTCCATTGTATGTATATACCACATTTTGCTTATCCACTCTTTCATCCATGGACACTGGGGCTGCTTCTATGTTTTAGCTATTGTGAATAATGCTGCTATGAACATGGGTGTACACATAGCATTTCAAGACGCTGCTTTCAGTTATTTTGGGTATATACCCAGAAGTGGAATTGCTGGATCACATGGTAGTTCTATTTTGAATTTTTTGAGGAACAGCCATACTGTTTTGCATAGTGGCTGCACCATTTTAACATCCCCACCAACAGTGCACAAGGGTTTTAATTTTTCCAAATCCTCACCAACACTGGTTATTTTCTGTTTTTGTTTTGTTTTTAATAATAGCCATCCTAATGGGTATGAGGTTGCCTTCATTTTTGAAAGATATTTTCAGTGGGCACGGAACATCAGGTTGACAGTTTTTTTCCTTCAGTACTTTAAAGATGCTCCAGTGTCGTCTTTTTTTTTTTTAATAAATTTATTTATTTATTTATTTTATTTTTGGCTGCGTTGAGTCTTTGTTGCTGTGTGCGGGCTTTCTCTAGTTGCGAGCAGGGGCTACTCTTCGTTGCAGTGCCAGGGCTTCTCATTGTGGTGGCTTCTCTTGCTGCAGAGCACAGGCTCTAGGCGTGTGGGCTTCAGTAGTTGTGGCACACAGGCTCAGTAGTTGTGGCTCCTGGGCTCTAGAGCGCAGGCTCAGTAGTTGTGGTGCACGGGCTTAGTTGCTCTGTGGCATGTGGATCTTCCCGGACCAGGGCGTGAACCTGTGTCCCCTGCGTTGCCAGGCAGATTCTCAACCACTGCGTCACCAGGGAAGCCCTCCAGTGTCTTCTTGCTTGCGTTATTTCTAACAAGAAATCTCTCATCCTTATCTTTGTTCCTCTGTATGTAACTTATCTTTTTCCTCTGGCTGCTTTTAAGATCTTATCTTTATAACTAGTTTTGAGCAATTATTACAATGTGCTGTGGTATAGTTTTCTTCATAATTCTTGTGCTCAGGAGTCACATAATTTTTCATCAAACTTGAAATTTGGGGGGTCATTATTTCTTCATATATTTTTCTTTCCCTTACTCTCTCTCCTTTGAGGACTGCTATTACACATATGTTGGGCCACTTGAAGTAGTTCCACAGCTCAGCTCACTGATATGCTGTTCATTAAAGGTTTTTTTCCTCTGTGTGTTTCATCTTGGATAGTTTCTATTGCTGTGTATTTAAATTCATCACTCTTCTTCTGCAGTGTCTAATTTGCTGTCAGTTCCAACCAGTGTATTTTTCATCTCTAACATTGTGGTTTTCATTTCTAGAAGTTTGATTTGGATCCTTTTACTGCCTTTTAAATGTCTGTACTTAACTTTCTGAACATAGGGAATACAGTATTAATAATTATTTTAATGTCCTTGTTTGCTGATTTTAATATCTGTGTCAATTCTGGGTCTGTTTTATCAAAACAGATTGATTGATTATTCTCCTCATTACGGGTTAAATCTTCCTGCCTCTTTGCATGCCTGGTGAACTTTGATTGGATTCTAGGCATCATGAATTTTACCTTGTGTGGGGTGCTGGATACTTTTGTATCCCTGTAAACCTTAGTGAGCTTCGTTCTAAGATAGAGCCGAGTTACTGAGAAACAGTTTGATCCTGTTTTGTGTTGATTTTTCAGGTGGGGCTGGAGCAGCATGTAATAGGGGCAATTATTCCCCGCTGCTCAGGCAAGAATATTCTGAGTACTCTACCCAGTGCCCTGGGAGTCATGAAGTTTTCCAGTCTGGCTTGTGGGAACAGATACTATTTCCTGCCCTGTGTGAGCCCCTGGCACTGTTACCTGCCAGGCTCTTCCCCTGGCCTCAGCCTCTGGTAGTTTCGTCCTGTGTATGCACCAATCAGTACTCAGTTGAATACTCAACGGGCACTCTTCGCAGTACTTCAGAGTTTTCTCTCTGCAGTTCTCTCCTCTCCAGTACTCTGTCCTGCAGACTCTATTCACCTTGGTCTTCTAGGGCCCTCGACTCAGAGTCCACTGGGCTCTCTCTTCCTGCACCGCCTAGCTCCAGGCAGTTAGCTGGGGCATTCATAGAGCTCACCCTGTTTGTTTGCTGTCAGCAATCATTAACTTCGCTGCCTGATGTTTACTGTGTTGAAAACTCCTGTTTCATATATTTTGTCCTTTTTTTCTCCAGGCAGCAGGTTAAACTGGTTCTTTTCGCTCCATCTTGACTGAAAGCAGAAGTCCTCCTGATGGCGTATTCGTGTGTGCATTAAAAATCATGTTTTGTTTCTTAAGTGTAAACTTTTTTTTTTTTTAATTATGTGTAACATAGGCAAAATTATTTAAGTCAATAAATTTTTAAGGATTCCCTTCTACTGCCGGTCACCTTAGTTCCTCCAATGTTTGGGTCATAATCTTCAAGATAGCCCTTTCAAAAATAATTTTTACTCAATACACAGTTGTCTTGTCAGTCAGTCCACAATTCTTTTAGTTGGGCTTCTTTGATCTACAGTGGAATATGGACACACTACAAAATTCCCCACCTGTAATCTTTGGAATCCAGTTTCCCCAAGCAGTTTACTTTAGGACCGTGTTTAGGGTCAGAGGGGATGAATCTTCCTGGTTCTGAATTTTACACACCCTAGAAAAGGAGAAGCATTAGTTCCTATTGAAGATTATGTCAAACTGAACAGTATGAGAAACTATAGGAATACTGTATTGGTAGAAATACCAGGTGTAACAGGCACAAAGCCAAGAAAACCAATGATGCCAGATACTGAATTAATATTGCCCTGTCCTTTGAACAAAAATCATGTTTTCCAGGAGCATTTAATGACAAGGGATCGTGTCACAGTACAGCATTAAATTTTTTTTAAAAAGTCTGTGTTATGTGTGTTTGTATTTGTGTGCGTGTGTGTCTGTGTGTTGTATTAAAACATAAAAATAGCAATATAGATATGCATGGGAAAAGACTGAAAGGAGATATACTCCAGTATTAACATTGATAACTTGGAAGAACTAGGATTAATGCTTTTTGTCTTCTTTGTATATGCTGTTTCTTCCAAATAAATGAGTGTTTCTTCTTCTAGAAGAAAAATAAACTAAGTATTAAGTATAAAGGTATTTGAAAGAACAAGATTAAACACTATCTAACCCAGCACCAGAAACCCCATTCACTGTAACTAAAGGTGGTGGAATGCTCTGGAAAGAGGCTGTAAAGCCCATATAGGAATCCCCATGTTGATTGTTTGGGAAGGTCTGGGATAACACCTTCTGCAGACAGAAGCCCCCATTAGGCCTGGCAGCCTCCTTGTGACCCAGGGTCTCTCTTCTGTGTCAACAGATTGTCCGCGTGGAGCCCTTGGTGACCATGGGTCAGGTGACTGCCCTGCTGACCTCCATTGGCTGGACTCTGCCTGTGTTGCCCGAGTTGGATGACCTCACAGTGGGTGAGAACTCAGACAGTCCTAGCGTCAGAGCTGAGGAACCTCGGCCCACCTTCCGTCAGGTTCAGGAGTCACCACTGTCCCATCTGTGACGGATGTCACCCTGTCTCTGCTCGTCCAGCACCAAAGACAGAGCACTCACTGCCTGTCAGTCCATGTCTGAACAGCTTACGTTATCAGAATGCACTTTTCAATCGCTGGTTGGAACCTGCTTCCCTGTGATTTGCATCCATTGCTCCAGTTCTGCCCCTTGGAACACACAGAATAAGTGTAGTGTCTCCTTCCATAGGATTCAAGGTCCCAGAGCCTTTTCTTCTCCAGGGGAAACACTTTCAGGTCCTTTAACTGTTCCCAAGGGACACGGCTTCCCCCACCCAACCAACCATCCTTTCATCAATGTCCCTGTTGAAATGAATGTGCACAGGTTTCTAGGTTGGGTCTGGCCAGAGGTGATGGCGCAAGTGCCCTTGACGGGGTCTCCCACCCATCTTCCACCTCTAAGCAAACCCTCACGCCCACAGCTTAGGCCCGCCTTCTCTCTCCTGCTCTCTACATACACAGAGGTGGGAAATCTCCCCTACGATCTGCCAGCCCTGTCATACCTCCTTCATGCTCTGAGTTTCCCCAGCTCCAGCAAGGTGTCCTTTTCCCAGCTCTCCCCGACCCCCTTCCAGCTCTGCCTGGCTAATGCACATGTCTCTGCAGGGGGATTGATCATGGGCACGGGCATCGAGTCTTCATCCCACAAGTATGGCCTGTTCCAGCACATCTGCACTGCCTACGAGCTGGTTCTGGCCGATGGCAGCTTTGTGCGATGCACACCGGTGAGTTCAGAGATGGGGGATGCCCCCACCAGCCTGCTCTGGGCACTAAGGACCCCTGGGAGGTGGCTCCCCTGGGGGTGCTTCGTTTCAAATACACCTGTCCAGTCTGGGTCTGTATCCATAATAATAACAGATTTATGTAGCCCCTTATATGTGCTCAGATACTGTTGTAAATGCTGCCTCATGTATATTAAGGCATTTAATCGTTAAACAACTTTATGAGGTGGGTACTATTATTAGACACATTTTACAGATAGGAAACTAAAGCACAGAGAGGTTAATAAACTTGCCCAAGATCACACAGCTAGTAAATCCCACACGGCTGGGATTCAACCCCAGCCTATCGGGCTCCCAAGTCAATGCCCTTAGCAATTCATGTCACTATACTGTCTTGAAGTCAGGCCCAAGCATCAACATTCTATGCCAGTGGTGAGGCGTAACCAACAGTAACAAGAGGGGCTGTTTTGGAGAAATAAAAGGCAATTCCACGGCCCAAAGTAGGATGCAGACAGTTAAGGAGCAGGACAGGATTGAAACTTTAAATAAACTCAGATCTCTCTGAGCATATCTAAGGAGCCCCTGGGATGGGAGGAACAGTGTGATCCTTTAGAAGTGAATGTTTCTGAGAGCCACCAGAGTTGTTGGCCTCAGAGTCCAGGGCAGGACTCCAGGCTTGAGAGCTCTGGTCTGGACAAGATAGACCTCTTTCAGGATTCACACCAGTTCAGCACGTTTCCTGAAACGCTCTCTGGGCCCTGCCTTCTAACCTGTTTATTATGAGCAGAGAAAGGAGACAGGCATTCATGAATTACTTCCCTTCTCTGAGGTCCAGTTTCCTCATCTGGCAAATGCGTTGTCAGGAGGAGAAAGTAGATGCCGTATGTTAAGCTCCTAGCACAGAGCCGGGTGTGCGGCGGACACCTGGTTATTACTGCTGTGAGCTGACAGTGTGATCAGGCGGTGGCCCAGATGGGCATTGGGTGGCCCACGTCTGCTGTTCCAGAGACTTCTGCCAGCCTGCTGCAGAGCTCCCCTGCTCCAGCACGGCCCTCACCCCACCACCTCGCTGCACCCACCACACCAGCACCAAGGGCGTTCAGCGTGAGCAGAGACCACGCGGGGCTGTCCTCTCCGTAAAGCCTGGACAAGGCTAGACTTCTTCACAAGGAGCTTTATTAGAATCAAAGAAGCTGCCTTAGAACGGCCAGATGAAAAGTTGTTTGTCTCCAAGACAAATACCAAAACAAGAAAATCATGAGGTTAGAAGGAGGATCGCTGAATCAGGTGTCAGGCGGCCTTGCCTGAGGCTGACATCGCTGCACTGACTTGGGGGGAAGCCTTGGGTGAGCCATTGTCACGTCTTGGAGCCTCACTCTCCTTACCCATTCAAGCAGGAATGTTAATGCTCTCCCTGGACTGTGGGTGGGGGAGGGGGTAGTTCACAGCTAATGGAATGGGAAAGGCTTTGTAAGTTTCAGTAATGGCCCATTTTAATGTCCCCTGGCTACCTTGACCCTCATTAAGGGTTCATCTCCCTCTAGCCTGGCCTGGGCCCCCTGGCCCTTGGTCCCTCATTTTAGGACTCTGGGCAGAGCTGGTCCTGGCCTCTTCCTGGGTCGCCTGTGGTCCAGGGGCTGTGCCCAGGTGGAGGAGAGAGGATGCACTCTCCCTAAGCATCCCTGATCCAGAGGGCAGTGTAAGGTCAAATGTCATGCTGAAGCTGCATGGGGAGGACTGAGGCCCAGAAAGTGCAGTTGCGAGGTCCCTGTTCAGGTTGACACAGATAGTGCCAGGACAGGGATTTAGCCCAGGCCCCGGGTCCTCTGCGCCCCGCTGATGACTCGCTGCAGTGCGGGGTTTGGGGGTCAAACATTCAGCATGTGTCCACTCCGCCTCACAGTCGGAAAACTCAGACCTGTTCTACGCTGTGCCCTGGTCCTGCGGGACCCTGGGCTTCCTGGTGGCCGCCGAAATCCGCATCATCCCCGCCAAGAAGTACGTCAAGCTGCGGTTTGAGCCGGTGTGCGGCCTGGAGGCCATCTGTGACAAGTTCACCCGTGAGTCCCAGCGGCAGGAGAACCACTTCGTGGAAGGGCTGCTCTACTCCCTGGAGGAGGCCGTAATCATGACGGGGGTCATGACGGACGAGGCAGAGCCTGGCAAGGTAGGCCCGGAGGAGGAGGGCCTGGATGGGCTGGGATGGAGCCTGATTCCCCACCCTGACCCTGGCAGCCACCTCTTTGAGGCTGCGACCTGGGTCAGCCCACCTGGGCAGCAGGATCTATAGTCGGCCGTCTTAGGCTGTGACCGAAGTATCCATTTACTCTGCCCCTACCATCTGCCAGGTACGTGTGTGTCTCTTGATAGGCGTAATCTTTGATCCTCACAGTAACCCCATTTTATAGATGAAGAAACCAAGGCTCCAAGAGGCCATGTAAACTTCCACAAGATGACAAAGCCAAGATTTGAGTAATTGATTTGATGCCTCAGAATCCGGATTCACACCCCTTCAGCGTACACTGTGTAATTTTTAAAAGCCGTGCTTTCTCCATTGAGAAAGGATTTGTGCTTATTATGAGAGGCTTGGAAAGTGTACAGAAGTAAAAGGAAAGAAAAGACTCCACCTATAAATATGACCCAATCCAGCTCTTGCTAATGTGTTTGATAGATTTATTTCCTCTCTTTTCGATGCACAGATTTTTTTAAAGCTTTTACAAAAGTAGCATAACAGTGTTGAAATATGTAAAGAAAAAGTTGAAGTGCATCTCTTCACCCAAGCATGCTCCCAGGGTAACCACTGTAACACGGCACTCTTCAAGGCCTGTGCCTGTGCATGCCCATGTGCGCGTGTGTACATGCCCGTGCCCTCGTTTTATCCCATGCTTTCTGTTGTTGCCTGTAATTAGCCTAACTCATTGCTTCCCGATGAGCATTTATTTTGCTTAAAGTGTTTTGCTCTTACAAATAAGATTGCATTGAAGATTCTCTTGCATCTATCCTTGGCCTCTTGTACATGCATTTCTGTAGGATTGAGTCCAAAAAAAGGAATTCCTGACCCAGGGGTTTGAATATATTAAATATTGATAGATATGACCAGTGACCTGCCAGAAATGTGTGCTTCTGTCCACTTCCAGCGACGCAGTGGTGTGTGAGAATACCTTTCCCCCACGTTCTTGCCAGTGCTGGATAGCATCACTCTTTCATTTTTGCCAATCTGATAGGGTTAAAAATAGTAGCTCGTTTTATTTTGCAGTTCTCAGGTACTTTCAAGGTTACCATCTCTTTGCACAGTGTTTCGGTTTGTTTGTCTTCAGCTGTGAACACCAGTTCAAATTTGTAGTTTCTGGTTAAGTGCGATAAGCATTTCTGCATGTCGTTACATTGCCTTCATATTTAATGACAGCAGAAACATTGCGGTGAGCAAATGCCCTATCATCTACTAAACCACTGCCCCATAGTTGGAAATTAAAGTTGCATCCAGTTTTTCATTATTTTAATTAATGTAGCAGTGGACATCTTTTGTCTATAATGTGAATAATACCTTCAAGTAGAATTAGTACAACAAAGGATAGGCACTTTTAAGGCTCTTGATCTATCCCTGTATACTTAAAACATTTTAAAATCAAAAAGGACTCAAAAATCATCTGATACAATTCCCTCTCCAAATAAGGAACAGAGGCCCAGAAGGGGAAAGAGGCTCCTCTGAGGACCCACAGCAAGCATGAGGCAGATTTAAGTTTGGGTCTCTGACTCCTGGTTGGGTATTTATTCCCCGCCATACCAGCTTCTAGAATTTGGCATCATCTGCAAACTTTGATCGAGCACCATTCTTTTTTTTTTTAATTAATTAATTTATTTATTTATTTTTGGCTCTGTTGGGTCTTCGTTTCTGTGCGAGGGCTTTCTCTAGTTGCGGCAAGCGGGGGCCACTCTTCGTCGCGGTGCGCGGGCCTCTCACTACTGTGGCCTCTCTTGTTGCGGAGCACAGGCTCCGGACGCGCAGGCTCAGTGGTTGTGGCTCACAGGCCTAGTTGCTCTGTGGCATGTGGGATCTTCCCAGACCAGGGCTCGAACCCGTGTCCCCTGCATTAGCAGGCAGATTCTCAACCACTGCGCCACCAGGGAAGCCCAGAGCACTATTCTTTATGGGACACTAGTGAGCACTGGAGGATGAGGATCCTGGAGCAGGAGTGGGACTTCAGACACTGAGCCCAAATGTTCTGGTGTCCCCGGGCCCTGGCTCTGCCTGAGCTCATGTCGGGCCAAAGCCCAGGCAGTGTGTCACTCTGAACCTAGTCACCTGGCAAGGAGGTCTTGTCCAGAGGTTTTCCACCTTGTCTGAGATGTTCCTCTGGAAGCTGCCAGTGGTGATAAGCTAAGGGCGGGGACCAAGGGGTATCACCACCCACTTTGTACTGAAAGTCATCTCTTTGATGTATTAGATGCCACCTAAGGTTGCAGTTGGGCAAAAGGGATTGTACAGCTTTTAAATTGTTTGAACACTCTGACCAGTTCCCTTATTTCCCAGGAAGACCAAGGTTTTCCCCAGAGACTTGCCTGGTTATCAGTGGCAGAGGGGCCCTGGGCCTCGGGCCACAGACTTTTGCAAAGTGTTCCCATGATGCCGGATGAGAACGGGGCCTGGGGCGGGGGGAGAGTGGTGGGTGCCAGAGGCATGTGCGTGTTTCATCGGAGGAGCATTTCTCCCAAACATGCCTGTTCGGCAGGCTGCTCAGGAGTTCATCCCTGCGTGCCCAGGCACTGTCCCCTGGGAGAAGGCAGCCACCCCCGTTTTACAGGGGAGCCCAGAGATAGGAAGTGGCTTGTTATCTAAGTGCTTGGGCTGGAACTGCAACTCCTGCCGCCTCTTGGCTGCCACGGCTGCCATGTGCCCCAGGAGAGACGTGCCATCCAGGTTCTTTATCATGTCCCAGGCTTCTCGGGCACAAAGAGTTACGGATGAGTCCACGAACACCAGGAGTGCCTGTATCCAGGTACCCCCGAGTCTCGGGTTCATCACGCAGCTGGTGCCACTGCCGGTGTGTGACCAGGTCCACCTGGGGTTAGATCAAGTTGCTCTGTTCCTGTGGGGTCTGACTCCCCTTTGCATTCGCAGGTGGAGGCCAGCCTATGGTGACTTCTGCCCTGCCCCGCACTATCCACACTCTAACTGCCTTGGACAAGCAGGCTCTTTAGCCCGTTTCCTGGTACTTCGTGGCCTGGTTTCCACACTGCAGAGTGGCCTAGCAGCAGAGTGGCCTGCACACAGTGGTGACCCCTAGATGGGCTGCAAGTGTTGGCTGCCAGAGGTGGAGGGCAGAGGTTGCCTGGCTCCAGGGTAGAGGGGGCTGCCGAGGGGCTGGGGGCAGTGAGAGGGCCGGGAACTGAACATTGTGCCCCTGCTGTGGGCAGGCCCTGTGCTTGGCACTTTCTGCATTATCTCTTTTAGTCTCTCTAACCATTTTACCTGTACTGAAAATGAGGCTCAGAGAGGCTAAGTAACCTGCCAGGATCGGCCTAGTACATTAAAAGTGGAGACAGCAAATCAGTAAACAGTAGGCACACGGCAGTCCCATTTATATAAATCTGTGTGTGTGTGAAAATAAAACCTAATGAATACACATCAGTTTTTAGTAGTTCTCTCTGGAGGGTGAGGCTGCAGGGGCATCTCTCAGGTTACACATTACTGCAGTGTCTCAAGTTTTCACAAGGAGCGTACGTTGCTTTTAGAATCAGGAAAAAAATTAATAGTTTTTTTTTTTTTTTTTTTTATAATGCCCACATTCCATAACCCACCATTCAAGGTTCTCTGCCATCCGCCTTGGCCTCCTTTTGCAACATGGAATGTGCTTGAGTCTTTGCCTTGCCCCTTGCCAGCCTTGTGACCTCGGGTAGTCCCTTCAACCTTGATGATTCTTTCTCCTGGTTAGTGAAACAGGGACAGCCCTGCTGTGCAGGGTCGTGGAGGAGATAAAGAAGGAATGTGTGCGAGGTCATGGAAGAGGTAATGAATGTATGCAAAGTCATGGAGGGGACAAAGAGTGAACACGTCGGGTACTGGTGCTGCCTCCCTGGAGTGTGGGCACTTAGCCCGTGCTGTGATTATTCTCCAGCCACCCTGGGCTTGCTTGCTTCTTGCCTCTGCTCCTGTCTTTCCCTCCCGGATGGTCCCCTGGCAACATTCTACCTCTCCCATGTGGCCTCCACTCTCTGCTTCCTCCTATCCCTTTGCTGGGTGTGATCTCACCTGCCCCATAAAACACGGGTACCTCTCCCACCCCAAGAGAAGCTGGTATGACATGGGCCCGAGCATCTGCAGTGTGTGTGTATGTAATTTCTAATAGGCACAAAGATCTCGCACAAAGTATTTATTTTTATTGCCATTTTACATGTGAAGAAACAAGCTCAGAGTGTCCTGCGCCAGGTCACACAGCTAGTGGGTGACTGGGCCAGGGTCTGTCCTCAGCCGCCCAACCTGAAGCCCATCACCCTTCCGGGTTGCTGCCCTGCCTGTCTCCAAAAGCATCGGCCCACAGTTCCTTTCATGGGTGAGGAAGCTGAGGCTCAGAGAAGCTAAGTCATCACGGGGCACACAGTAGGTAGAGTCCTGAACCATTTAGGGCTGAAGAAGACACCAGCTAAATCATGATTTAGGCTTGGAGACCATGGGGCCCAGAGCCAGGGAAGACTGTAGCTTTACTGTGAGCTTCCTCCGCTGATGGGGGCTGCCTGGGGGGAGCGCTGTGGCCAGAGGATGTGGAGCTTGGTCCAGGGCAGCAGGGAAAGCACCGTGGTCAGTTGGTGCTGTCGGCTGTGGGACCCCGTGGGGAGTATGGCCCGCGCTCAGTGTTCGTGCCAACACTGGCCTCGTGGGAGGAAGGTGGGGAGGAGCACACCTCTTTGGAGCACTGCACCGTGGCCAACGGCGACAGGCATCGGCACTTCAGTTCTCTCACCGAGAAGGAGTAGCAGGCTGAGCTCTCGAGACTGTCAGGAGTTCGCTGTTGGGCCCTGGGCTCACCACTTAACCTCTGTGAGCTCCTGCTCTCTCTGCTAGAGAATGCCGGCTGTGCTTATTAACCTCACCTGGCTTTCAAGAGCCTCCAAGGCAATAATAGACATGAAAGAGCTCTGGAGAGGCCAGGAGTGCCGAACAGAAGCTGGGTATCACTGTTACGCCCCGTTGGCATTGGGGCTTGTCTGTGGCCTGACACAGTGCCCTCTGTCATTGCAGCTGAATAACATTGGCAACTACTACAAGCCGTGGTTCTTCAAGCACGTGGAGAACTACCTGAAGACAAACCGTGAGGGCCTGGAGTACATCCCCTTGAGACACTACTACCACCGCCACACGCGCAGCATCTTCTGGGAGCTCCAGGTGAGGCTAGGATTTCCTGGTAGTCCTGGCTCCTGGCCGGGCTGGCAACCAGGATGGTTTCCCCTCCCTTGGGGGAAAAGAGTGGCTTTGTGCTAGGGACCAGAACAGCCTCTTACCCAGCAGCACAGTGCCTCCTTCTTCAGGAGCAGCCACCTTCCCTTAAAGCAGTGGGCTCTCCCCACACACCTGCCTGTGCCAGAAGGTGAGGCGCGGGGCCCAGTGCTTTGGGGAACACAGACCTGTTCTGTCCTTGAGGAGCTGTAGCCTAGCCAAGCGGACAGACTGCAGCCTGAGAAGAGGAAGTGGCTGGTCCTGCCCAGGGCTGGAGGTGGCTGTCAAGCGTGGCCTTGACGTGTGAGCAAGAATTTGCTGTTGTGTGATGAGCGATGGGGAGCAGTGACATTTTAAATAAGCGGTCAGGGAAGGCCTCTCAGGAGATGCCTTGTGAGCGGGACCTGAACATAGGACACGCCAGGCAGAGGAAGAGCCAGAGCACAGGTCCTCACATGGGCTGGGTGGGTAGCTTTTTATTTCTTTTATTTAATTGAAGTGAAAACATAAAATTAACCATTTTAAATTATACAATTCAGTGGTATTTGGTACATTCATGATGTTGTGTGTCTACTATATCTAGTTTCAAAATATTTTCATCGCCCTAAAAGGAAATCCTGTACCCATTAAGCAGTTACTCCCTATTCCCTTTCCCCAGACTCTGGCAACCATCAGTCTGCATTCTGTCTCTGTGGATTTACTACCTATTCTAGACATTTTATATAAATGGAATCATACAACATGTGGCCTTTTGTGCCTGGCTTCTTTCACTAAGCCTGCTTTCAAGGTTCATCCACGCTGTAGCATGTATCAGTACATCATTCCTTTTTGTGGCTGAATAATACTCCATTGTATGGTTGGACCACAGTTTGTTTTTCCACGCATCTGCTGGTGGACATTTGAGTTGTTTCCACCTGCTGGCATTGTGAACAATGCTGCTGCAAACATTCATGTACTAGAATTTGTCTGAGTACTAGTTTTCAGTTTTGGAGGATACATGCCTAGGAGTGGAACTGCTGGGTCGTGTGATGATTCTGTGTATAACCTACTGAGGAGCTGCCAAACGTTTTCCATGGTGGCTGAGCCATTTTACATTCTCAGCAGCAGCATGTGTAGGTTCCAATTTCTCTACATTCCCACCAGCACTTGTTGTTTTCTGGGTTTTTGCTATAGCTATCCTAGTGGGTAAGAAGTAGAATCTCACTGTGATTTTGATTTGCATTTTCCTAATGACAACGATGTTGAGTATCCTTCCATGTGCGTGTTGGCCATTTGTATATTTCTTGGAAAGTATCTGTTCAGATCCTTTGCCCAATTTTAATTGGGTTATTGATCTTTGTTGTTGAGTTGTAAGAGCTCTATATATATTCTGGATATTAGACCTTATCAAATACATGATTTGCAAATATTTCCTCTCATTCTGTAGAAGTATCTATTCAGATCCTTTGCCCAGTTTTAACTGGGTGATTGATCTTTGTTGTTGAGTTGTAAGAGTTCTATATATATTCTGGATATTAGACCCTTATCAAATACATGATTTGCAAATATTTCCTCTCATTCTGTAGGTTGTCTTTCACTTCCTTGATAAGGTCTTTTTTTTTTTAGATTTTTTTTGATGTGGAGCATTTTTAAAGTCTTTATTGAATTTGTTACAATATTGTTTCTGTTTTGGTTTTTTGACCGTGAGGCATGTGGGATCTTACTCCCCGGCCAGGGATGGAACCCGCACCCCCTGTACTGGAAGGCGAAGTCTTAACCACTGGACCACCAGGGAAGTCCCGATAATGTCTTTTGATTCACAAAAGTTTTTGGTTTTGATGAAGTCCAGTTGATCTATTTTTTCTTTTGTTACTCGTGCTTTTAGTGTCGTATCTAAGAATCCATTGCTAAATCCAAAGTCATGAAGATTTCTTCCTGTGTTATCTTCTAAAAGCTTTATGGTTTTAGCTCTTATATTTAGGTTCTTGATCCATTTTAAGTTAAGTTTTGTGTATTGTGTGAGGTGGGGGTCCAGCTCCATTCTTTTGCATCACAGCAAGGTGCAAGGTGTCACAGCAAGGCTGCGTGTTTCTGAAAACAGCAAGAAGGCCCTTGAGCTAGACCGATGGTGGAGAATACGGTGAAACAGCAGCTATAGCCTAGATCATGTAGGTCCTTGTAGGTCAGGGGAGGACTTCATATTTTACCTTGTGTGGTAAGGAAGCCAGTGGAGGGCTTTGTGCAGAAAAGTGACATGACCTGATGTTTGTTTTAAAAGGATAATTTTGACAGCTAGGTGGAGAGTGGATGGGGTGGAGGTGGCAAGAGTGGGAGAGCGGAAGAAAGAAGATTCTGCCGTCCAGGGTGGTAGCGGTGGAGGAGGAAAGGGGTCTCAGATCTGGGAGGTGCTGTGAAGGTTGAACCAACCAACAGGATTTCCCACAGATTGCCCTTGGGTGTGATTCCAAGGTTAGGGACCCAAGCAACCGGGTGGCCCGAGGTGCCATTGACTGCTATGGACAACATGGGGGAGGGGTCTGGGAAGGAAAATCAGAAGTTTGGTTTGGGACATGTCAGTGTGAGATGCTTTTCAGACATCCAGGTGGGACGTTGAGTGGGCAGCTGGCACATATGTCAGATCTTCAGGGCAGAGGTCGAAGAAATCCATATCACTGTGGGTGTCATCAGCAGAGAAATGTTAATTAACACCGTGGGACTAGATGAGTGAGGGAGGTTAGAGAAGAGAAGTCCGAGAGCCAAGCCCTGCAAGTTGAGGGAGGAGGAACCAGCCAGGAGAGGAGAAGACGCCGTCAGTCAGAGGGGAGGAGAAACCCAGGAGGACTGGCATCCCGGAAGCTACTTGAGGACAGCATGTCAAGAAGGAAGATGAACAGCCGTGTCAAATGCCCCTGAGTGAGATGACGACAAAGCATCGACCCCTGGTCTTAGTCGTGAAAAGGTCACTGATGACCTTGAGCCATGGGGCTGAAAGCCTGACTTGGGTTCGAGAGAAAACAGAGACAGGGAAGTGGAGACAGTGAAAATGGAAATCTGAGAAGGCTCAGTATAAGGGAAAGCAGAAGAGTAGGGTGGGAGCCAGAGGGGGATGTAGGATCGAGAGGAAATATTTTGTGTGACTGTTTTATTTTTTATTTTGATTTTTTTTTTGGCTGCGCCGCACGGCACATGGGACCTTAGTTCCCCAACCAGGGATCAAACGTGTGCCCCCTGCAGTGGAAGTGCAGAGTGTTAACCACTGGACCGCCAGGGAAGTCCATGTGTGACTTTCAAGAGGGGAGAGGTTACCGCATGTTGACGTGCTGGCAGTGCAGGGGAGAGGGTGTGCTCGCAGGGTGAACCTTGAGGATGGATGGATCCTGTGCTCAGGTGGAGAGGTTGCCTTTAGGTGAGAGCGTGGAGATTCACCCACTGGACAGGAGGGAGGAAGTGTTAATGGAACAGTTGCTACAAACAGGAGGACCATTTGGTGGTGGGAGGGTGTGGGAGTCCTTCTATTTTCTCAATGAAATAGGAAGCAAGGATTTTAGCCGAGATGAGGGGGTGGGGGTTGTTGAAGGACTGAGGAGAGAGGAGATGGGAAATTGTCCCTTGGAGAGTGGGAATGAATTAACTGGAGAAATGTCATAGGATTGCTGGGCAACACTGGGCCTCCCAAAGATTCATGACCATGAGTTTACAGTGAGACTAGCTAGCCCTGGTGGTTGTGGATTTTCACACGTTCAGCTCTGTGGATGGGTACAGAATAGGGAGAAAGTTAGATTTAAGCACAGTTGAGGTTTTGCAAATGAGTATGACAAGTGGGGCGAGGTTGGAAAAGCCAGGACATGATCAGGATGAAATCCGAGCCAGCTGAGGGGGGGGCAGTGAGGATGTGTGGGGCTGAAGGGACTGATATGGTGGCCTGGGTGCCCCTTGGGGTGAAGAATTGACGTCAGAGCACTGGAGGGCATGAGCAGCAGGAAGGAGAGTTAGTGGTGGTCAGAGGGCGAACGCTTGGAATTGAAACTATGGAGATGCCAAATGAAGTATGTTGCCTACCATCCAGTTCTGCAGGAATGAAGTCATTAGGCCTTGCAGTCACTGACCTTCAACACCCCCTGAAAGGAATTCAGGGCAAAGATCACTAATGAGGCACTCTGTGCTATGGGAAAACTGGCAGATAAAGACAGCCTTCAGATAGGTAGATATTTTGAGGAGAAAATTTTATGAACCCAAATTCTTGGATCTTCCCATACTTAGAAAAGTACCAAAGCCGTTAATAAGACGACTGTTCCTCATAACTAGCAACAACCTTCGATCGAGACCTACGCTTGATTTCATGTACACTTCGCCAAAATCACATACATACTGATCTGGCCTTTACCTCTTCGGAACGGTTTCTCAGAGCTGTTTGAGAGCGCGTC
Organism: Balaenoptera musculus; assembly: GCF_009873245.2. Taxonomy (NCBI): domain Eukaryota; kingdom Metazoa; phylum Chordata; class Mammalia; order Artiodactyla; family Balaenopteridae; genus Balaenoptera; species Balaenoptera musculus. The sequence continues at coordinate 46,070,345 of NC_045785.1, read as the reverse complement.
TCCCAGGCTATAGTCAGTGAGACACTGAATAAACTCAACTCACAGCTCTGACGTGCTTTTTTTTTTTTTCCAAGTCAACAGAGGCAATGAATACAGACAATAGGACAACATCGAGAGGTCAGCAAACTTTCTTAAAGGGCCAAATAGCAAAAGCTTTAGGCTCTGCGGGTCATACGTCCTGTCGCAGCTGCTCAGCCCTGCCCTTGTAGCACAAAAGCAGCCACAGGCAGTGCACAAACAAACGTGCATGACTGTGCTCCAGTGATACTATGTATAAACACAGGCAGGGGGCCAGATGTGGCCACCTGCTGGATCCGCTTGCAGACCGATTCCCACGGGCTATAGTTTGTCATCCCCTGCTCTGGAGTGTGACGTGAGAGTCAGGGCAGAGGCCAGGTGGAAGGTAAGATCGCTGGAGGACAGAGAGGAGGCTGGGGCGTGGGAAAGATCATAGAGGTGGGTATAAAATCACATCAGTGATAAGATGACTGTTGAAGAAGGTGGCAGTGATCTGGGAATGAGGGAGATGATGGGGGTGGAGATGATGGGCAGGTGGCTGCAAAGTCGCTGAGGGTTTTCAGGGAATGGGAGGGGCAGAGACCTAGAAGCAGTAATGAGGAGCCCACCTCACCTCCGTCTACCCCAGAGGGTCTTGGAGAGAAAATGATACCACCTCGGAGGGCTGCAGGGGCCAGCCAGGTTCCAGCTAAGAGCAAGGAGAGGACACGACGGTCGAGAGAAGAGCTTGAGGATGGAGGGGGTTTGCTGCCGTTTAGACCATGAGAGAGCACAGGGGAGGGGTTTGGCAGATGGGGGCACAGTGGCCAGTGGGGTCAGATTAAAAGACATTGCATCGCTGTAGCCCATCAAGGGTGCTAGTGGGAGGCACCCAAAAGTCCACCATGACTGAGATAAATAGAGATGTCAGGCATGAAGGAATTACACCTGGTGGTCTCCTAGGAGGAGGTGTTGGGTCACTTCTAATCATGGGCTAGGTCTCTCAGGCAGAATGTGATGGGGCAGTGGTAAGGGCTGGAGGAGTGGGCAGCAGAGGCTTCATCAAGGCCCGGGGAGCTCTGGGCTTCCCCCATCCCTGTTAGTCCTTCTTTGAGCAGTGTCCAGGCCCAGAGCGTTTGGTGGAAAGTTTTGCCAAAGGCAGAAGACCCCCAAGTCCCTCTTTATCCCTGCCAAGAGCAGTGTGAAGGATGTGGGAGGTGTGGTTTTGTCAAGAGCAGTGTGAAGGATGTGGGAGGTGTGGTTTTGTCAAGAGCAGGGATATTTAAGAGAAAGGAGAGGAAAGAGGGGCCAGCAAAGTACATGAGAGCACATCAGAATGATAACAGCAGCAATTAATATGAATCGCTCCTTACATGTTAGTTCTTAGGCCAAACACTTTTCATGCATTCTCTCTCCATCTTCTTAACAACCCTGTGAGGGTAGGTCCTAGTGCTGTTTCTCCACTTTACAGATGAAGAAGCTGGTTTAGGTTATCCAAAGTAACACAACTCAGTAAGGGATAGAGTGTATTGGTTATCTATTGCTGCATAATGAATTAACCCCAGATTGTGAGGATTAAAACAACTGCCCTCTGTTATCTCACAGTTTCGAGGCTCAGGGATTGGAGAGCGATGGTGTGGGTGTTTCTGGCTCAGGGCTGCAGTCAAGGTGTCGGCAGGGCTGGTCTGCTGGAGGCTCTAGTAGGGCTGGAGAATCTGCTTCCTGGAAGGGTCCCTCACGTGGTTGTTGACAAGAGGCCTCCGTTCCTTGCCACCTGGGCTGCTCAAGTGTCCTCACAACAGGGCAGCTGGCTTCCCCCAGAGCAGGGGATTCAAGAGAGAGACCAAGGAGGGGTCCTCAGTGCCTTCCATGACCCAGGCTTGTCGCCTCGCCACTCCTGCCATACTCTCTTATTAGAACGGGGTCACCAAGTCTGGCCCACACCCAAGGAGGGGGGAATTAAGCTCCACCTCTTGAAGCAAGGAGTAGCAGAGAACTCCTGGACGGGTTTTAAAACCACAGAGCTAGATTTCAAAATGAGGTTTGTCTTATATTTTTGTGCTGTTAAACACTAGCCTGTACTGCCTGAAGTTAAAGGAAGAATCTGGAAGGATGGGTGTTTTACTACCAAGATGTGCACACAGGAAGTTTGTTCAGGAGAACTCTGGTGATCCTCAGCTGCGAGAGGAAAGGGAAGCAGGGCCGGGCAGAGGGAAAAGCGGAGGCATGAGGCAGTCACAACAAAGACCTCAGCCAACCCACAGGGAGCTCTGGGGCCGGATGGCCCTCCAGAGCTGTCCCACCTTGAGGCCAGGGGGCTAGGACTTTGCAGCCCCACCCCGTGAAGGGTGACTTTGGAGATATTGCATGTTGGGTTCCAGACCACTGCAATAAAGCAAATAATCACAATAAAGTGAGTTACACGAAATTTTTGGTTTCCCAGTGCATATCTATATATTTTTTAATTTAGTATATTTATTAGACTATAACTGCTTTACAGTTTTGTCCCAGCGCATATAAAAGTTATGTTTACACTATACTGTAGTCTATTAAGTGGGCACTAGCATAATGTCTAAAAAAAAAAAAAGGGCATACCTTAATTTAAAAATGCTTTATTGCTAAAAAATGCTAACCATTATCTGAGCCGTCAGCAAGTCAGAGTAGTGACATCAAAGATCACTGATCAAAGATCAGAAGTGCAATAAAACGAGGTCTATCTGTACAGTGTCAGGCATCCAGGACAAAGAATGCAGTAGCGCTCTGTGTGCTGATGCCCAGGATACAGTGATAAGCGGGAGGCTAGTAGACGCTGCCATTTGTGACTTGTGTTTTTTTTAAGCCCATGGACTTGTCTGTGCATCGAATGTCTCTAGAAGGGTACACAAATAATTCCTAAGAATGGTTGCCTTTGTGGAGGGGAAAGAGATTGGGATGGAGGAGGAATGATGAGTGGTCAGGGCTGTGAGGGAAACGGGGTCAGGGCTTAGGCTTTGAGGGGGATTTCTGCTATGGGCCTGTGTGGCTTTTCCAAGGACAACCAAGGGAACAATAAAAGCCACCCTATTTCCTGAGCTCCTGTTGTGAGCCAGGAACTGGTGTAGGAGCCAGAATCTAACAGAGAAGAGAGCAGACAGGCCCCTCCCTCCCTCATGGGAGTGGGCTGGTGATCAGAGGAGATGATTCCAGGGGAGGGGAGGGGAGGGGCCAGGAGAGGAGGAGTCATGCAGCCTCTGAAGCTTAGCATGAGGGCTTCTTTGGGCAGCCACCACTGACCCTAGTCTGACATGGACCCTTTTATGAGCTGCCTCTGCATCTCTCTGTTGCAGCTCTTCCCACCTGAGGTCAGGGACCACGTCTCAATGATCTGGGTATCCCCAGCACACAGCACAGAAGCTGGCACCTGAGCACATAGGCGCCTCGTAGTTGTCTAACGAATGAAGGAACGTCCTTGGCTTCGAGGGCCCAGGAGCTATGAGGATGGGGTATCAGGTGCACGCTGGCAGCCCTCAGGAAGACGGCAGACTGGGAGCAGGGAGGACGATCGTGAATGGGGGGCTCCTCCCTTGTGGAGGTTTGAGGCGTGGGAGAGGAAGGACAGCCCTGCTCGGGGGTTTCCCAAGAGGCCAGCTTGGGGGAGGCAGGCGGGGTGGCGCTGTGCAGGGCCACAGGAACAAGAGAAAGTGGCTAGCTCTGCCTAGGATTGAAGGTAGCTGTCAAGCTTGGCCTTGACAGGTGAGCAAGAATTTGCTGTTGTGTGTATGGAGGGATGGGGAGCAGTGACATTTTAATAGGGGCGTCAGAGAAGGCCTCTCAGGAGATGCTGTAGACCGAAGGGCTCATCGTTGAACCTGAGCCAGACCTTCCCCACCTCAGTGGGAGCCGTCTCTGGCGGTGTGACCTTAGGGAAGTTGCTTAAGCTCTCTGAGTATCCATCCCTCTTGCCATTGAACAGCATTCTCAAACATTTATGGAATGCCTGCTCTGTGCCAGCCACACTGACCTCAGCAACTAGAACAGCAATGATAGCTTCGTTGTTATTTTGCTTCAGGGAATGGGCTGAGTGCCTTCGTTTGGTATCTTACCATTCATTCTCACAAGCCCCATTTTGCAGATCAGGAAACCTAGCTCAGGGAGGTTAAGTCCCCAGCCCAAGATCATCATCATAGCTGGTAAATGCTGGAGCTGGGAATCAAACCCAGATCCAGCTGAGTAAATCCTGGGTACCACCACACCGCCCCCAGATAGGAGTGGACCCGTCACATTTCTGTCCAGCACCAGAGGAGGACCCGGCCCCTGGCACGTGGGGACACTGGGCCCTGCTGAGTTCCTTCTCTCCATCCCCAACCCTTGTCTTTCAGGACATCATCCCCTTTGGCAACAACCCCGTCTTCCGCTACCTCTTTGGTTGGATGGTGCCTCCCAAGATCTCCCTCCTGAAGCTGACCCAGGGCGAGACGCTGCGCAAGCTGTACGAGCAGCACCACGTGGTGCAGGACATGCTGGTGCCCATGAAGTGCCTGCCGCGGGCCCTGCACACCTTCCACAGCGACATCCACGTGAGCCGGGCCGGGAGCTCAGCGGGGACGCGGGGGTGAGGGTGGCGTGTGAGCAGCAGAGAGAGGGGAGCGCCGCAGGGCCTGCCACCCGGGGGAGGAAAAGCACCAACACGCCCCCCCTGGCCCCCCAGGTCTACCCCATCTGGCTGTGCCCATTCATCCTGCCCAGCCAGCCGGGCCTGGTGCACCCCAAGGGAGACGAGGCCGAGCTCTACGTCGACATTGGTGCCTATGGGGAGCCGCGCGTGAAGCACTTTGAGGCCCGGTCCTGCATGAGGCAGTTGGAGAAGTTCGTCCGAAGTGTGCACGGGTAAGCGAGTGCCCAGAGTGTGGCCGTCAGCCACAGAGCGCTGCCCTGGGGGTGCGCGTGGAAGGCCAAGGCGCCAGCTCCACAGCCAGACCCTCGGGCGCTGAGTGACCCCTCGGATTCGGGAAGGGAGTTGGGAGATTCTAAGGAGGTGGAATTGCAGGCGTTCTCGCCCTTCCCCTTGCTGCATCCCCCCTCCTCCAGTGAGCACACCAGCAGTCCCCTGGCTGCTCGAGCCAGGGGTCGCCCCACTACCCACCCCAGCGCAGGCCATGGGGGTGCTTTAGACGTGTCCAGGGGCTCCCACTCCAGGTTGGAGGCCAAAGCTGAGGGGGGGGGGGACTCAGGACTATGCAGCCACACAGAGGCCTGGACAGAGCATTGCTCAGAAACGTCCTGGAACAAACCGTGGACGTGCAGAATCCACGTGGAGAATCTCAAAATAATCATGCTGACGGAAAGAAGCCAGGAAAAAAGAGTACTGTATGATTCTATTTATATATATATATATTTTATTTATATAAAATTCTGGAAAATGCAGATGAACCCATGGTGACAGAAGGCAGGTCTGCCTGGGATTGTGGAGGGTGATGGACAGACAACACAGGGGAATTCAGGGCATGAAGAAAGTTTGGGGGTGATGGATATGGCCGTTATCTGGACTGAGGTGACAGTTTCAAGGTTATAGACATACATCAAACTTATCAAGCAGTACGTTTCTCTTTTTTTAATTTATTAAAAAAAATTTTTTTGCTTGTTTTATTTATTTATGTTATTGAAGTATAGTTGATGTACAATATTATATGTTACAGGTGTACAGTTTAGTGATTCACAATTTTTAAAGGTCATACTCTATTTATAATTATAAAATATTGGCTATATTCCCTGTGTTGTACCATATATCCTTGTAGCTTCAAGTTGTACACTTTCATTATGTGCAGTTTATTGAACGTCAAAAAAGAGAGAGAAAGCAGCCTGGCGACCACGTCAGGGAGACGGGCATGCAGTGCACTGCATTCTACGCCTGACTCTGCCTCCACTGCCACTTAAAGCCCTGAGCCCAGATTCCCCGTCTGTAAAATGGGGATAAAAATTCCTGCACCAGCCTCAACCACTAGCTCATTAGGGGGATTAAACAAGAGAAAGCCTCCAAAAGCGCGTCCTGCCCTGCAGAGCAGGCGGTGCGTTAGGGGCGCATTAGGGATGGTTGGGGTTCTTTGTGTCCCTTTCCCCTCCCCGCCCCTCTTACCCCCGTCCTCAAGTCCTCACCCTTGTGTCTGCGCTGCAGGTTCCAGATGCTGTATGCCGACTGCTACATGGACCGGGAGGAGTTCTGGGAGATGTTTGACGGCTCCCTGTACCATAGGCTGCGGAAACAGCTCGGCTGCCAGGACGCCTTCCCTGAGGTCTATGACAAGATCTGCAAGGCTGCCAGGCACTGAGCCGGAGCCCACCCGGAAGGAGGCGGACGCGAGGGCGGACCCTGTCCCCAGGGCCAGAAGGCATCTTCCCTTCACTCAAGCTTGGCTGCTCTGCCAGATCCACACTTTCAGAAAGAAACCCCTCCAGAAACCCCACCCAGATGGCCCCGACAGCTTGCTCCCAGCTTTCAGGGGCAGCCAAGTAGAGTGGAAAGGACATGAGATTTGGAGTCAGACAAACCCGAGTCTAGTTCCCAGTTCTGCCACTCATTAGCTGTGTGACTCTGAGTGAGTCACTCAGCCACTCTGAGCCCTGCTCCTCATCTGTTGAAAGCGGGTAATGCTATCTGCCTGCAGTTGTCATCTAAGTCAAGCGCCTGTCGCAGCAGAGGTGCTGGAGAAGTGGCAGCTGCTGTCAGCACGGCTTCCCACTCAGCATCACGTCGGACTAAAGTGCTTTGGATTCAGTGGTGGAGTCCGGGAAGGCTCCATGTTAGGTCACCTGGGCTCGGGTTTGGCTGAAGGGGGTGTCCTCGAGTTGCGCTGCCATCGCTTGTCAGCTGCAAGACCTCCTCGCGGAGGGAAGGAAGGAAGGTTCCTCTCCATCCCTGGGGTCTTGGGAGGGCAACAGATGGGGCGGGCGGGCGGGCCCAAGATGTGCTGTGCCAAAGCCAGGTCTGATTCCAAAGTTCTCCCTGCTGTGCTTGGTGGCGCCTTGCCCCTTCCTCCTTCACGCTCAGGCTTGCAGGCCCACTGCAGCCGTTGCCCAAGTCCGCTCAGAGGGGACTGTGTCCTTGGAGAAGACACTTCGGGGTTGAATCCTGGCCGGGCCCAGGCCTGGGACACCTGCCCAGGCTGGGTGAGTGGTTTCTGCTCTGAATTGAATCCAGAGGACCTGGGCTCGTTCTTGGCTCTCCACCCTCCATGGCTCTTGTTCCCAGAACCCGCTTTGTCATGGTGGGGCTGTGTCCTCTGCTCTGCAGTAGGGGTGGGAGTTGGGGGGTGGGACCACGCCCAGCAGGACAATGGAGCCGCCGTCCCTTGGTTTCGTGGGGTTCCTCACTGCGGGGCTGAAAGAAAACAGCATCAACTTGATTTCTCCAACCACTCATCTCCCCCTTTTTTTCTTTCTCCCCCGGCCCCCAACTGTAGTTAATTTTAGTGCCTTACAAATCCTAAGCTCAGAGAAAAGTTAGCTCCATTTCCGTTCCAGAGGGAAGGAAACCTTCCCAGGTCCCTGCCCACCTAGTAAAGCTTGGTTGTTTATGCAGCTCCGTCTTAACTGCCCAGTCTCAGCTGAAAACCCAGAATCTGAGAGGGAATTGTGTAAGGGAAGCTGGAATTAAGTGAACTGTGCCAGGCAGTGACATTTTGGGAGAGAGAGAGAGAGAGCACTGCACCAGGAGCCAGGAGGCCTGGGTTTGTCCTTGCTGTATTCTTCACGAGCTCTGCACCCGTGGGCAAGTCATTTGTCCCTCTGAGCTGTAGTTTCCTCATCTGTCACATCAGCACACACAAGACCACCTGAGGCCTTTCTGCTTTAGAAGTACAGAGCTGTCTTAAACACCATGACTGCAAACCCCATGAAAAGCCTCTTGTGTGGATAGTCAGAGGAAAAACAAATGATCTAAGTGGACGCTTGGGGGTTGTCTGCCATTTAAGGTCCTTCCTTCAGCCCAAGGCCAGCTCTCATCTTTTCAGAAAGGCACATCCATGGCCTGCAAGGAAGTGTCAATCTTGTCACCACAGGTTGCCAGAATCCTCCCAGAGCCATGCTTTGGCTGCCGAGGCTCACTCATCCTGCCCTGGGCTTGGCATGCTGTAGTCTCTTGGTGTGGTCCTGGGAGATCTGGGCGCATTCAGGGCACTCAGAAGGCAGAGGAACCACTCTTCCCCATTTGGCCTCTGGAGGGGGCATAAGAAAAAAATAAGAAACCTCATTGTCTCGCTTGTATGCAAAGCACGTGAATACTGGCATTAGCTTTCCTAGTGGGCCCGTGGGCTTCCCGCTCGGCGCTAAACTGATGATCCTACTTGCTGTAGAGGAATGGTGAGCCTGAGCTAGATTAGCCCAACAGATAAGGCCCTGTCCTTTCACCAGTGGGGCCTCTGTCCCTGGGCCCCTGGGAGTGTGGCCAGAGATGCCAGCAGCTTCTGTTATCCTCAGTCCTACAAACCAAAATCCTGCCCTTCACAGACCTCACTCGGAACCCGGGGCTCGGAAGGGAGGGTCTGGGGATCACACCAGCCTCAGGTTAGTGTTTTGTTTCAGTGATCTCTTGCCTAGAAAGGGGCAGTCTTCCAAGTATGTTGAGCTGAGTGACCAGCTCTTTCTTGTAGCCAGTCTTGTCACTACCCATCAGGTGGTGGTTTCAGGTGGAATTAAACTTGGCACATGGCGGGGGTGGGGCAGCGTGTGTGGAAAGTATAAGAAGAGGCCTCTCCCTTCCGGAACGCTGAGTTTCTCTGCATGAAGGTTTTCTGTAAAATCCGGATTCTAGCCAGTTTCTTCGGCTGGAAGGACACATAATCTAATTAGCTGTTACTGAAAGGGAAGTGGTGGGGATGGGGGTGGCAGTGAATGCTGTGTGATTTTTAGTTTTTTCCTTAATCATGGGGACCATGGAAAAAGGCATCCTGCCCCCCACCCCCACCCCCAGCAGGCTCTTGCAGCTGCAGGCGCTGTGCCTACTGTCTGAACACTTCATGTCCCTATGGCTGTGTGGCCACTGCTTCTGTAAGAATAAAAGTGTGATCTGGAAAATAGCCTTTGTCGTTTCTTGCTCTGGGGACCACGACGTGGAGGCACTCCTGGCTCAAGTGCAGGCTCCAGTTGCCCTCTGAACCCGCGAGGGCTGGAAGATGGCGTGGGGGAAGGGACAGGTGTGTTAGGGCAGAAGGACCAAGGTGATTTTCTTAACTGTTTTTGAATTTCTGTCATCGTCAATGATCTGGCGTAGATGTTGATAATATTCCCCTATCTGCAGGGTGGAGAACAGACTACAAGGAGAAACTTGGAAGCTAGGAGACCAGTGAGAAGAGTTCAGGTGAGGTGGGGCTCAGATCGAGGTGGGGCTGTGCTTTTTAAGGCACCAGACATGACTGTCAGAAGCTCTGGGCCGCAGTCCTGGCTTTGTCACTTGGATGACCTAACTAATTTTGGCAAATCAGTTAATCCTATTGAGACTCTTTCCTCATTTACACACTGGTAGAGACCACTAACTGTCCACTAAAACCCATTCCTCCCTTTGAGCACACCACTGGACTACATTTCCCGGCCTCCCTCGCCCTCAGATGTGCCCTTGTGTTAGTTGCTCCAGGAGAATGTGAGCAGAAGTGGTAAAGCCCTGTGTGAGGTTCTCCTGGCTCTTCTGTTATTTGGACGCAGATGACAGCCAGGCCATAGGTGGCAGCAGAGTCACAAGGGGAAGGAGCTAGATCCCTGAATCACTGTATGGAGAACTGCCCACCAACCTGAACTTTGGCCTGGTCTGGGAACAAGAAATAAAACTTTTACTGTACTTGAGTCGCTGCATATTCAGGACTATTTGTTAGAGCAATTTCGCTCACCCTAATTGTTACAGGTCATCAGGCTTAAATGAACAGACACACAAGGGTTGAGTTTAGTGCAATAAAGTTTTATGCAAATGCATAGATATACATGATGGACATTTTCCTAAAATATATGTGATGTCAGGGTCCCATCCTAAAGTTGTTTGAGAGGAACCCCTTAGGAAATTCTTTTTCCAATTGTTCAGTTTCACAAATCAGGATTTGTAAATTCTCCTTAAAGGAGGAGAAATCTTTACTGTCCTTAAAACAGATTTTGTAGTTGAAACCTGAAATAACACCTTACATTTGAATAGCATGCAACATACAATATCTTCTTTAATCCTCACAGTCCTGTAACAAAAGCAGGTCAGTTTTTTATCCACATTTTACAGATGAGAAGAGTGAAGCTCGGGGCTTCCCTGGTGGCGCAGTGGTTGAGAATCCGCCTGCCAATGCAGGGGACACGGGTTCGAGCCCTGGTCTGGGAAGATCCCACATGCCACGGAGCAACTAGGCCCGTGAGCCACAATTACTGAGCCTGCGTGTCTGGAGTCTGTGCTCTGCAACAAGAGAGGCCGCGATAGTGAGAGGCCCGCGCACCGCGATGAAGAGTGGCCCCCGCTTGCCGCAACTAGAGAAAGCCCTCGCACAGAAACGAAGACCCAACACAGCCAAAAATAAATAAATAAATAAATAAATAATTTAAAAAAAAAAAAAAAAAAAAAAAGTGAAGCTCAGGAAGGGTCAAGTGATTTGCCTAGAGGCCACATTGAGGCCATTAACGAGTTAAACAAGGATGCAGACTCATTAGTCTTAAAACATCAAAATGCTTCAAGAGCCTCACCCCGAGCTGGTTGAGACCGTAGCTCCAGGTCTAGAAACAGTGAAATGAGACCCTTGGCTGAGCCCCAGACGTAGTGGGGAGTCAGGAATCTCTTCATGAACTCAGCTCAGAAAGGAAGCCACTAGGGATCAGCAGAGGGTTCTGCTTTGACCCAAAGCATTTCCTTCTGCAAGGGAACCGTCTTGCCCCACCAGACCCTGTGGGCACTGTGGGCAGTGTCCAGACACCAACATTCATGCCAGAGTTGCAACAGTTGGTTCGCCAAACTTGGCTTATATAAGAAAAGTCACACGTGCATGCACACACACACACACACACACGTACACACACTACACAAGTTAAATGTAGATGTGTTTCAAAAATATGTTTTCTAGGGCTTTCCTGGTGGCGCAGTGGTTGAGAATCTGCCTGCCAATGCAGGGGACACGGGTTCGAGCCGTGGTCTGGGAAGAGCCCACATGCCGCGGAGCAACTGAGCCCGTGCGCCACAACTACTGAGCCTGCGCGTCTGGAGCCTGTGCTCCGCAACAAGAGAGGCCGCGATAGTGAGAGGCCCGCGCACCGTGATGAAGAGTGGCCCCTGTTTGCCACAACTAGAGAAAGCCCTCACACAGAAACGAAGACCCAACACAGCCAAAAATAAATTAATTAATTTAAAAAAAATTTTTTTAAAATATGTTTTCTAGCTATGTCCTGGTGTTAAGATGGCCTACAGGTTTCATCCTGTAGGACCGCTGTAGTCATTGCAGGTTGTGAAAGATTGGGAGGCTTTGTTGGGGTCTAGGAGGTGGTATTTTGATGCTATGGACTGAGTGTTTGTGACCTGAAATTCATATGTTGACAGTGTCATGGAATTGGGAGTTGGGCCTTTTGGGAGGTAATTAGGCCATGAGGGTGGAACCCTCATGATAGGAGTGGTGTCCTAAGAAGAGAAATGAAACAGCTAGCCCTCTCTGTGAGGATACAAGATGCCCATCTGCAGACCAGGAAGAGGGCTCTCATCAGATCTTCCAGCATCTTGATCTTGGACTTCCCAGCCTCCAGAACCATGCAAAATAAATTGTTGTATAAGCCACGCAATCTGTGGTAATTTATTATAGCAGCCTGAACTGCTGATGACTGATGGTTTGAAGATAGTTGAGCCAAGGAACCCAGAAATAGCTGAATTCTGCTCTGCCCATCATACTCCTCCCCATGGGTTTCCCTAGGGGGCAGATCCAAGGAAATGATAAAAAAAAAAATGGGGCACTGTAAGATAATAAAAATAAATAAATAAATATAGATATAAATGTATATCTATCTATAGATAGAGAGATAGAGAGATAGATAGCTGAAAGATAGATACTCCTGGTTCCTGACACTGAACTCCTAAATCTCTTGGAATCTCCTGGGTAATGGGGTGTCTTTTGTTCTAATGAGGTGACTCTGGGTGGGCACCTGGATTGCTCTTGGATGGGGGCTGGTCACCAGAATGACCAAGCCATGATTTCAGCCCCTGCCACCACCACCCCCATCCTCCAGGGTGGGGAGAGGGGCTGGAAATGGAGTTAATAATTGATCATGCCTGATTAGGCATGTTCCTGATTTTGTAAGACCATTCTTTCTTCTATATACGAAGGAACCATGAACAGAGCTCACAACCATCTCCTGCATATAATCTGTAACAGAATTGCAGGGATTGGCAGTAAAAGCAAATAAAGTCAGCAATCTAGGGATCAATGACCACAGCCTGAATCACTCTTGGTTGACCAATTAAACAACAGATAGTTGTGCATTCGTTGTACGCTTGGCACTATGCTAGGCATCCCAGCATTACAACAACAGGTAATCTCTGAAATTGCTAACTCTCTGTTTTGCCACTTTGACTCATATGAAGGACTTGAGGTATATCAAGCATATTTGCAGCTTAACTGATGAGTAAACAGAGTGGGTAATACTTACCCCCAAATCCTTAAAATAAGAAGAATAAGCAACACTTTATAGGATTTGCTTATAGGGGTCTTCTCCAACCTTCTGGTGGATGCCTGCAATTCCTCCATTAGAGTCCCATCTTGTTAATATAAGGGTTAAAATGCAAATAACTTCAGAAAGGAAAACATTAAGTTGTTTTTAATCAATTATGCCTCTTTGTTAATAAAATACTTAGGAGTAAGTTTTTAGGAAGACAGGATGAGAGCAAGAAGGAGTGTAGGAAAGAGGCATTGGCAAGTGGGTAAAAAGTTGAACTGAATGTTGAGAAAATGAGTGATTCCACAGGGCTGACTCAAATAAGTTATGAATTATTGTTTTGGATGAGCAAAATTAAGGTAGATTGTTACATAAGAATAGAAAAATAGAGAAGCAAGAAAAACTACAATCCTGCAGCCTGTGGAACAAAAACCACATTCACAGAAAGATAGACAAGATGAAAAGGCAGAGGGCTATATACCAGCTGAAGGAACAAGAAAAAAACCCCAGAAAAACAACTAAATGAAGTGGAGATAGGCAACCTTCCAGAAAAAGAATTCAGAATAATGATAGTGAAGATGATCCAGGACCTCGGAATAAGAATGGAGGCAAAGATTGAGAAGATGCAAGAAATGATTAACAAAGACCTAGAAGAATTAAAGAACAAACAAACAGATATGACCAATACAATAACTGAAATGAAAACTACACTAGAAGGAATCAATAGCAGAATAACTGAGGCAGAAGAACGGATAAGTGACCTGGAAGGCAGAATGGTGGAATTCACTGCTGCAGAACAGACTAAAGAAAAAAGAATGAAAAGAAATGAAGACAGCCTAAGAGACCTCTGGGACAACATTAAACGCACCAACATTCGCATTATAGGGGTCCCAGAAGGAGAAGAGAGAGAGAAAGGACCAGAGAAAATATTTGAAGAGATTATAGTTGAAAACTTCCCTAACATGGGAAAGGAAATAGCCACCCAAGTCCAGGAAGCGCAGAGAGTCCCATACAGGATTAACCCAAGGAGAAACACACCAAGACACATAGTAATCAAATTGGCAAAAATTAAAGACAAAAAATAAATAAATAAATAAAGACAAAGAAAAATTATTGAAAGCAGCAAGGGAAAAACGCAGATAACATACAAGGGAACTCCCATAAGGTTAACAGCTGATTTCTCAGCAGAAACTCTACAAGCCAGAAGGGAGCGGCATGATATTCTTAAAGTGATGAAAGGGAAGAACCTACAACCAAGATTACTCTACACGGCAAGGATCTCATTTAGACTTGATGGAGAAATCAAAAGCTTTACAGACAAGCAAATGCTAAGAGAATTCAGCACCACCAAACCAGCTCTACAACAAATGCTGAAGGAACTTCTCTAAATGGGAAACACAAGAGAAGAAAAGGACCTACAAAAACAAACCCAAAACAATTAAGAAAATGGTCATAGGAACATACATATCGATAATTACCTTAAACGTGAATGGATTAAATGCTCCAACCAAAAGACACAGGCTTGCTGAATGGATACAAAAACAAGACCCATATATATGCTGTCTACAAGAGACCCACTTCAGACCTAGGGACACATACAGACTGAAAGTGAGGGGACGGAAAAAGATATTCCATGCAAAAGGAAATCAAAAGAAAGCTGGAGTAGCAATACTCATATCAGATAAATTAGACTTTAAAATAAAGAATGTTACAAGAGACAAGGAAGAACACTACATAATGATCAAGGGATCAATCCAAGAAGAAGATATAACAATTATAAATATATGTGCATCCAACATAGGAGCACCTCAATACATAAGGCAACTGCTAACAGCTATAAAAGAGGAAATCGACAGTAACACAATAATAGTGGGGGACTTTAACACCTCACTTACACCAATGGACAGATCACCCAAAATGAAAATAAATAAGGAAACAGAAGCTTTAAATGACACAATAGACCAGATAGATTTAATTGATATTTATAGGACATTCCATCCAAAAACAGCAGATTACACGTTCTTCTCAAGTGCGCATGGAACATTCTCCAGGATAGATCACATCTTGGGTCACAAATCAAGCCTCAGTAAATTTAAGAAAATTGAAATCATATCAAGCATCTTTTCTGACCACAGTGCTATGAGATTAGAAATGAATTACAGGGAAAAAAACGTAAAAAAGACAAACACATGGAGGCTAAACAATACGTTACTAAATAACCAAGAGATCACTGAAGAAATCAAAGAGGAAATAAAAAAATACCTAGAGACAAATGACAATGAAAGCAGAAGGAAAGAAATCATAAAGATCAGAGCAGAAATAAATGAAATAGAAACAAAGAAAACAATAGCAAAGATCAATAAAACTAAAAGCTGGTTCTTTGAGAAGATAAACAAAATTGATAAGCCATTAGCCAGACTCATCAAGAAAAAGAGGGAGAGGACTCAAATCAATAAAATCAGAAATGAAAAAGGAGAAGTTACAACAGACACTGCAGAAATACAAAGCATCCTAAGAGACTACTACAAGCAACTCTATGCCAATAAAATGGACAACCTGGAAGAAATGGACAAATTCTTAGAAAGGTATAACCTTCCAAGACTGAACCAGGAAGAAATAGAAAATATGAACAGACCAATCACAAGTAATGAAATTGAACCTGTGATTAAAAATCTTCCAACAAACAAAAGTCCAGGACCAGATGGCTTCACAGGTGAATTCTATCAAACATTTAGAGAAGAGCTAACACCCATCCTTCTCAAACTCTTCCCAAAAATTGCAGAGGAAGGAACACTCCCAAACTCATTCTATGAGGCCACCATCACCCTGATACCAAAACCAGACAAAGATACTACAAAAAAAGAAAATTACAGACCAATATCACTGATGAACATAGATGCAAAAATCCTCAACAAAATACTAGCAAGCAGAATCCAACAACACATTAAAAGGATCATACACCATGATCAAGTGGAATTTATCCCAGGGATGCAAGGATTCTTCAATATATGCAAATCAATCAATGTGATACACCATATTAACAAATTGAAGAATGAAAACCATATGATCATCTCAATAGATGCAGAAAAAGCTTTTGACAAAATTCAACATCCATTTATGATAAAAACTCTCCAGAAATTGGGCATAGAGGGAACCTACCTCAACATAATAAAGGCCATATATGACAAACCCACAGCAAACATCGTTCTCAATAGTGAAAAACTGAAAGCATTTCCTCTAAGATCAGGAATGAGACAAGGATGTCCACTCTCACCACTATTATTCAGCATAGTCTTGGAAGTCCTAGCCACGGCAATCAGAGAAGAAAAAGAAATAAAAGGAATACAAATTGGAAAAGAAGAAGTAAAACTGTCACTGTTTGCAGATGACATGATACTATACATAGAGAACCCTAAAAATGCCACCAGAAAACTACTAGAGCTAATCAATGAATTTGGTAAAGTTGCAGGATACAAAATTAATGAACAGAAATCTTTTGCATTCCTATACACTAATGATGAAAAATCTGAAAGAGAAATGAAGGAAACACTCCCATTTACCACTGCAACAAAAAGAATAAAATACCTAGGAATAAACCTACCTAGGGAGACAAAAGACCTGTATGCAGAAAACTATAAGACACTGATGAAAGAAATTAAAGATGATACCAACATCTGGAGAAATATACCATGTTCTTGGATTAGACAAATCAATATTGTGGAAATGACTATACTACCCAAAGCAATCTACAGATTCAATGCAATCCCTATCAAATTACCAATGGCATTTTTTACAGAACTAGAACAAAAAATCTTAAAATTTGTATGGAGACAAAAAAGACCCCGAATAGCCAAAGCAGTCTTGAGGGAAAAAAACGGAGCTGGAGGAATCAGACTGCCTGACTTCAGACTATACTACAAAGCTACAGTAATCAAGACAATATGGTACTGGCACAAAAGCAGAAACATAGATCAATGGAACAAGATAGAAAGCCCAGAGATAAACCCACGCACCTATGGTCAACTAATCTATGACAAAGGAGGCAAAGATATACAATGAAGAAGAGACAGTCTCTTAAATAAATGGTGCTGGGAAAACTGGACAGCTACATGTAAAAGAATGAAATTAGAACACTCCCTAACACCATACACAAAAATAAACTCAAAATGGATCAAAGACCTAAATGTAAGACCGGACACTATAAAACTCTTAGAGGAAAACATAGGAAGAACACTCTTTGACATAAATCACAGCAAGATCTTCTTTGATCCACCTCCTAGAGTAATGGAAATAAAAACAAAAATAAACAGATGGGACCTAATGAAACTTCAAAGCTTTTGCACAGCAAAGGAAACCATAAACAAGACGAAAAGACAACCCCCAGAATGGGAGAAAATATCTGCAAATGAATCAATGGACAAAGGATTAATCTGCAAAATATATAAACAGCACGTGCAGCTCAATATTAAAGAAACAAACAACCCAATCCAAAAATGGGCAGAAGACCTAAATAGACATTTCTCCAAAGAAGACATACAGATGGCCAAGAAGCACATGAAAAGATGCTCAACATCACTAATTATTAGAGAAATGCAAATCAAAACTACAATGAGGTATCACCTCACACCAGTTAAAATGGGCATCATCAGAAAATCTACAAACAACAAATGCTGGAGAGGGTTTAGAGAAAAGGGAACCCTCCTGCTCTGTTGGTGGGAATGTAAATTGATACAGCCACTATGGAGAACAGTATGGAGGTTCTTTAAAAAACTAAAAATAGAATTACCATATGATCCAGCAATCCCACTACTGGGTATATACCCAGAGAAAACCATAATTCAAAGAGACACATGCACCCCAATGTTCATTGCAGCACTATTTACAATAACCAGGTCATGGAAGCAACCGAAATGCCCATCGACAGATGAATGGATAAAGGAGATGTGGTACATATATACAATGGAATATTACTCAGCCATAAAAAGGAATGAAATTGAGTCGTTTGTTGAGACGTGGATGGATCTAGAGACTGTCATACAGAGTGAAGTAAGTCAGAAAGAGAAAAACAAATATCGTATATTAATGCATGTATGTGGAACCTAGAAAAATGGTACAGATGAACCGGTTTGCAGGGCAGAAGTTGAGACACAGATGTAGAGAACAGATGTATGGACACCAAGGGGGATAACCCCGGGAGGGTGGGGATGGTGGTGTGCTGAATTGGGTGATTGGGATTGACATGTATACACTGATGTGTATAAAATTGATGACTAATAAGAACTTGCTGTATAAAAAAAGTAATAATAAAAAAAAATTACTAGGATTTTGATTGGTATTGAATCTATAGATGAATTTGAGGGAATTGACATCTCAAAAACATTGAGTCTTTTGATCCATGATTGTGGTATATCTCTCCCTTTATTTAGGTCTTCTTTAATTTCTCTCAGCAGAGAGAAATTTTATAGTTTTCACTGTACAAATCTTATACCTCTTTTGTCAAATTTATACCTAAGTATTTGATAGTTTTGATGCTATTATATATGGCATTTTCAATTTTCAATTTTTGGTTGTTCATTGCTAGTGTATAGCAATAGTTGATTTGGGTATATTGATCTTATTTCCTGAAACCTTGCAGACTTATTAGACCTACTTGCACCTAGTTTGGCTTATCAGCCTTTTTGAGGATTCAATAGTATTTTTTTTTCAATAGACAACATGCCTGTGAATAAAGTCAGTTTTACTTCTCCCAAAACAGTCATTTTGACATGAGTGAAGAAGTAACTTCTGTAAGGCACTCATGCTCTTAAGATTGTTTGAAGTATTTTTTATCATTATGTGAGTTTTGTGGCTGAGGCTGTGAGTCTGTCTCCTCTTTTCTAAAGACAACACACTCCTGCCATCCCACCCAATCTCTCACTGTCCAAAAACAGTGAGGGCAGAAGCTCAGGACATTGTGACCAACCTGCACAGACCCACCTCTGGGCTAGACTGGCGTGCCCACGAGGTCTGACTTTGGGAGTGGAACTGTTTGTTCCCAATGGCTGCATGATTGCTGGAGGTCAGCAGCCTCCTCATGGCATTTGGCCATGCTGAGCTTCCAGGAGCATCCTGGGATGGAGACGGAATATTCCCAGAGAAGGCCTACAACCACCTTAGGATATATGCTCCACTCTCCCAACTCTCTTTGGGTTTTACTGATCAGGAATCCAAGGACTTTGGCTTTAGAATAAAAGGGGTTCCAAGAGTGTCAACCACATTCCACCCCTTTAGTCCATCTGGTGTCTGGCTCCCATGTTCATGTCACTAGCTGATTCTCAGGATAATTGATCTCTCATATCAAAAGATATCTGGCCCAGCAGACATCATGACCTCCTGGTAGACATCTCCCGCAAAAGTGATCCCACCACACCTCTCCCCTCTCCCAGGCATTCCCATGTGTCCTTTCTCCAAGACCCCCCATTCCCACTCCTACCCTCCCATCCCCAGATTTGTCTTCAGGCCTTTGGGTCCTCCGGTCACTGCAGGCTGTCCTTCATGTGCAGCTTTAAGGAATAGGATCTGAATTGTAATCCACTGTTGGAGGGCACTTCCCCTTAGTAAAAGGTGTGATTCTTTCCCTTTAAAAAGACAGAGAAAGAGAAAATGGAACTGATCCCTTGGAAGAGAGTGAGCCCCCCATCCCTGGAGGGGCACCCACAGGGGATGAACAGGGTGCTTCCTAGGGGATCCTACGTTGGTTGAGAGGCCAAAATTGATGACCTCTAGAGCTTTTCCAACAAAACAGCCTGGTTCTAAGGAGGAAATTCCTCTGCTATTCACCTACTTTGGCTCATCAGAGCCCCCAAATCGGTTTGTAAGAACTTCAAATACAAAATCCTAGCACCTAAAAGATCATCCCAAGAGGGAGACTGAGGGTCCCAATAAGGAGGGAACTTGCCTGAGGTCACCCTGATGGCCAGAATTCCAGCCCAGAGCCCCTGACCACAGTCTAGCGTCCCTCCCATTGCTCGGATTCTTTCCTAAGAGTGGAACCCATGAGGACTCTCTCTGGTTTCATCTCAGAAGCCATTTGGAAGGTGGCATTTCATAAGAACCCCTTGCTTTGTGTGTCCAACAGCATATACCAGCCATTATGGTGCACACATGTATGTGTTTGTTCATTGTCTGTCTTTCCCACCAAGACTTAAACTTGATGAAGGCAGGACTTTGATGTCTTTATTGATATTTCCCCTATGCCTAGACTGTTTCAGGTGCTTGAAAGGTGGTGTCCACAAATATCTGTCAAAGGAAAGAAGGCAGGAGGGAGGGCTCACAGGGTCAAAGAGGCCTTTATGATCATCCGGTGGGTCTCTGTGCTTTCTGCTCTTCAGTCCTCCCCAGCCCACTGCCCCTGGCCTGGCTCAGAGCCTCAGCTCTCACCTGACACTAAGTCGGCCTCCTTGTCTCCATCCGGCCCCACCCCACTCCCCCACCCAACAATGCCACAGAGTACGTCTTTAAAACACAAGAGTGGGGCTTCCCTGGTGGCGCAGTGGTTGAGAGTCTGCCTGCCAATGCAGGGGACACGGGTTCGAGCCCTGGTCTGGGAGGATCTCACATGCCGCGGAGCAACTGGGCCCGTGAGCCACAACTACTGAGCCTGCGCGTCTGGAGCTTGTGCTCCGCAACAAGAGAGGCCGCGACACTGAGAGGCCCACGCACCGCGATGAAGAGTGGCCCCCGCTTGCCGCAACTAGAGAAAGCCCTCGCACAGAGACGAAGACCCAATGCAGCCAAAAATAAATAAAATTAATTAATTAAAAAAAAACAAAAAAACCCCACAAGAGTTACTTCCCATTAAAACCCTTTTGAGGGTCTGGAAGAAAATATTTGCACAATACATGTCTGATAAAGGATGTATGCCTGGAATATATAAAGGACTCTCAACACTTAATAGAAGAAAACAAGTAACCACATTTTAAAATGTGCAAAAGAAGAGATATGGAGGAGGTACATGAAAAAATGCCCAACATCTTGTCATTAGAGAAATGCAAATTCAAACCACAAGGAAATACCCCTATTAGGACGGCTAAATTTGGAAGGAAAAAAAGCCTTATAATACCAAATGTTGACAAGGATGTAAAGCAATTAGATCCCACATACATTGTTGGCAGGAATAAAACCTTTTCAGAAAATAGTTTGGCAGTTTCTTATAAAGTTATACATGTGTTTATCAAGTGACCTAGAAATCCTACTCTAGATATTTACCAAAGAAGAACGAAAGCATATGTCTACATGAAGACCTATATGGGACTGCTTATAGCAGATTTATTCAAAATTTCCCAGACTGGAAACAACCCAAATGTCCCTCTCCTTGAAAGTGGATAAACTGTGGTATATCCATTCAAGAGAACACAAGTCAGCATTAGAAAGGAAGAAACTGCTAATATAAGCAATAGTATGGATGAATCTCAAGAACACCATGCAAAATGAAAGAAACAAAATTCTACATACGGCATGATTCCATTTATATGACATTCTGGAAAAGGCAAAACTATAGGGCTGGTAATCACATCAGTAGTCGCCAGGGGCTGGGGCCTACAAATGGCACAAGGAAACTTTCAAGGGTGATGGTAATATCTTTTATCTTGCTTGTTTGGGTGATTAATTACATGACTATATACATTTGTCAAAACTCACAGAACTGGAAAAAAAATCTCATAGAGCTATATACCTAAGAAGGGTGAATTTTCCTGGCTGTAAGTTTTACTATTATAAATGTAACTTTTACATTTATACAGAAACTTTTACTTTTACACAGAAATCTTTCTGTGGCTTCTCACAGGTCAGATAAAGTCTGAGCAGCTTAGCTTCACAATCAAGGCCTCTAAGGACTGGCCTAGCCAATCCCACCTGCCTTATTCTCTGCGATTCCCCTTTGCACACTCCATGCATCATCCAAATCGAACCATCTAGGGTTTTCCGGACAGGTCCTGAGCTTTTTTGCTTCCTTTCCTTTGTTCACGCGCTTTCCTTTGTCCTAATTTTTCTCCTCCCTGAAAGAAGTGAACACTTGTGGAAAGAACGCAGCTTGGAACCCTGGGGAAGGGGGACTCTGTGCTGAACTTCCTAAGAGTCCCCCTTTCCTGTTCAAGCTTCCAAATCTCCCACCAAAGCAGCATGCACAGAGGCCCAGGAGGTAAAAGGGGAGTGACCGGGTGTGAGCAGGTGGGGCGAGGACAGGAAGACTGGTCATGGTAAAGGCTATCTGGGTTCAAAGGGCCTTCTCTCCTGGTCTCATCCTCCAGAACGCTGTGGGGAAAAGAGTGGGGAGAGCGTTCTGGACATAGAAAAGTACCAGGCCCCTCCTGCCCTCATCCTTCTCACACTGCCCTGTAACTGTAGAACGGGGATTGAATGCCTTCCCCAGAAAGGTGGGAGCCACTCTGGGACAGAACTGCTGTCTGTCTGGTTCTCTTCTGCAATGTCCCAAGATGTGCCTGCCACATAGCAAGTTCTCAATTAATTTTTGAAGATTACATGCATGAATGCAGTTGCCTAGCAGCAGCTTTAGGAAATCCCTTTCTCTCTCCAAATTTCAGTTGTCTCAACTGAAAAACATTGAGAGTAATTCCTACCTTTTAACGTTATTGTATACAGTAAATACATATAAAATCATTTTGAATATTATAAATATACTCTAGTGATATAAGAATTTATTATTATTGTTATTATAAAAATGGATACTTATGATTTCAATTTCAGATTTCTGGACAAGGAATGTGACTTTAGTTTAAAATGCTAAAAAGTTAGTATGCCTACTGAAGTATTTAGGAGGAAGTATTGATGTCTGCCATTTACTTTGAAATTTATCAGATTGTAAGGTAATTAATAGATGGGTAGAAGGATAGTAATAGATAGGTGATTAATAGATTAACAGACAGAAAGATATGTCATAAAACAAGAAGAATAAAACATTAATGGTAGAATCTAAGTGATGCATATACACTGTAAAATCCTTTCTATTTTGGTGTATGTTTAAATTTTTCATTAAAAAATGTCAAGTGAAAAAACTTAGGAAAAATAAGCTTCTGCCAGATCGAACTGGAAGTTTCCTTGCATGGAGTTATCCAGACTCTGGACCATTTCATCAATTAGTGCACTGACTCATCCTTTAACAAATATGCATTGAGCTCCTTCTACATGTGCCAGCTAGACACTGGAGTTTGAGAATAGAGAAGTTCTGTCTAGTAGGGACCACAGGCATGTGAATAAATAATTGCAATATAAAGGGAAAGTGCTCCAAACTGGGAATGCACAAGAGGCATTGTCTGTAAAAATCAGGGAAGGCTTCATATTTAAGCAGAGTTGTGGAGGATAAATAGGAATTTTCCAGACAGAAACTAGGAGAAGAATGTTTCAAGAACAGATCACAGTGTGGCCAAAGCGTGGCCTGGCTGGAGTGCAAAGTGAGCATGTCCACACGGCCAGAGGGTGGCCAGATGGAGTAGAGACCAGGCTGTTAGCGCCAGAAAGGTGACCAGGTGGAAAACTTGCTCCATTGGTCCATCAGCCACATTTATGAAGCACCTCCTATGTGCATAGCTCTAAATAATGGAAAGCAAAAGGCTGCCTTTCCACACAGGAGTCAAATCCCAGGCTGCCTAGCTGGAAGCCCAGAACCAGTGGTTTGGCAGGAAGAAGCAGGTGAGGCTTGGGAGCGACAGGTGAGAAAGATTAGCTGCCACTACACATTCCAGAAGAAGACTTTACAACTCTCCCACACACGCCCTCCCTCATCTGGACTGACAACAGCAAATTGTTCAGGCCAAGTTGTGTTCCACACCCATGGCCTCTGCAAACCTGGCCAAGGAAGAGAGGCTGAAGTACAGGATCTGAGTCAGAGCCCTGGTCCCCGCCCTGCCTGTTTGGCTGCGGGCCTCTGAGCCATTTCCATCACCCCTACCTCTGCAGGCACTCTCGTATAAGATGGGAAGACAGCCCTGACAATCGCTCTTTGCCTTTCTACAGCAGCCTCGCAGTCTGTGGACCCTACACTTTTCCTTCCACACCCACACTGGGTTGTGGCCCCCCCTCTACAGCCGTAGCAGGGATTGACAATAGCACATCAACATGGAGGAGCTGTGAGGCCCCAGTGAGAGCACCTCCATCCTTCCAGACTCGATTTGTTCTTATTAATTCTTTACTCCTGCCTTAGTTTTAAATTTATTTTGATTTTTTTAAACTTCTAGAATCGAATGATTGCTTCTGTTGGTTTCAATCTTTCATATTTAATATTAAAAGCTATTAAAGCTATGAATTTTCTTCTAATGGGTGCTTTGACAATATTACATAGCTTTTGATATAGAGTTTTTATTGTAATTAATTTCTAAATGGACTGTAATTTCAAACTAGATTTTCTCTTAGACCCAAGAGCTTTTAAGAAGACTACTTACTAGTTTCCAAGTACTTGGTTTTGAGGGTTATCCTTTTATTGTTAATGTCTTGTTTTATTGTACTCTGTTTAGAAAAAGTAACCTAAAATTTTCTATGTAGGGTGTTTTTAATTTAGATATTTTAAATGAAATTTTCTTAGAAGAGTAACTTTTATAAATGTTCCATGAATATCCGAAAATAATGTGGAGTAAAACACACCTATTCAAATCCTCCAAATAATTATTTACATGTCCTTATCTGTCAAATTCTCTCTTATTAAGAATTCCCATTATGATTGTGGGAGTTTGTCACTGTTATTTTGAGTGTGTGAAGGTTCATGGTTTGTATAACTTCTCCATGGATTTCCTTGTTTACCATGATTAAATACTCATCTTTGTCCCATTTAATATTTTTGCCTTGAATTCTATTTTGCTTGGTATTTGTATTACCACTTTTTGCTGTTGTTCACATTTATCTGGTAAATCATAGCTAGATATATTCTTACATTTTATGTCTTCCCCTTTGTTGAGCTCCTATGCTAATTCATTTTTCACTTGGAGTATATCCCCCAGTAATATTTTCAGAAAAGATACATTTGGTATACATCTCAAATTCTTGTGCATCTCTATTTGCACATGAATGATAGTTTGGCTATAGAGAATTCTAGTCTCAAGTCTTTTTCTTGTTGTATAAACAGTGTTTTCTATCATTCATGTTTCAGAAGAGAGGTCCAAAACATGTCTGATTGTCTTTTATCTAGATTGTAGGTTATTTGTCTTCTTAGATCTGACATCTCCAAGATTTTTATTTTACTTTTGAAACTCAGAAATTTCACCACACTTTTAGTGGATTGAATGCATATATTAACCTCCATCCCTCCTGAAATCTAACTAAAACAGGAGTAAAGGGATACAAATTTAAAATCATACACCCACAAGAACAGAAAGAATAGAAGCAGCAGCAGTAAGAGGGAATATTTAGGAAGTTGAAAAGCAGATGGAAGAATGGTAACTATGTTAGCATACCCAAGAAAGCTAAATCCTAAGACAGAAGAAGTTAAAGCTAAGAATTCCCTCACTCCAAAAGACCGAGGAATTGGCAGCACTAGGTACCTCTGGAATTGGGAGTGCACCAAAACAAGGATATGGATTGAATGTCTGTGTAATAACAACTTCCCTCTCCACTCTCTGCAGCCAGATGAATACCCTTCATGAATGAAGATTGCAGAATTTATTCTCTGGAGACAGAGAGGTTCTCTGTACAGGATGATACCAGACAGAGTTGATGTCATGAGTATCCTATTTAAAACAGGGAATCAAATGGGAGTTTGATCACTAAATATTGAGACCTCTAAGTTCTTCTCCCCCATGTAAAGTTCTGGCAGCCAGGTTTACATCTCTCAGAAGAGCTTTCTCCAGCCAAGGCCAAGAGAAAAAGATCTAACAGCACTGACACTGAAATTCCCCCAGTGAAAACACTCAGCTTGGTCATGCTATGGTGAACCAATGATCAACAAGTGCCCCAGAGTCTCTAGTAGGATTTTCAATTGGACATGAGTGCACTGTCAAGGATCACCAGATATTTGAGGAAAATCTCTGATATGGAAGATTGAGACCAAAACAAACACATGAAAAAAAAAATTGAAACAGAAGGAGACTATGTCAGGCAAACTTGTCTTAATAATATCTTCAAAGGATAAGAAAGCATTGTATCCATGAAATATGAGCATGTTGTTACTAAAAGGAACATTCAGAAAACAAAAATAACTCTTAGAAATTAAAATATGAACTCAGAAATAAAAAATTCAGCGAACAAATGAGAGAACATTTCTCATCACCTGAAAATGGTCAGCAGCGCAGCAATACTCAGGGTAGAACCAAGCACAGAACAGGTCTTTCAAATGAATCAATCAATGAAAGAGCATATAAGGAAATCCTTCTTCCCAACTTATGACCTACCTTCTGTGCCTCGTGGCAAAGTCCTCCTGACCCAAGAGCCCAATTGAGTTGGGGCTTCATGATCAATGAACCTGAGCCCCAGCGAGAATCATGCACCAGCCTGACCATCAGACACCCCCGGGCACCTGATGGTTGGCTTCCATTCAGTAGCATTCATAAGCCTTAATTATGCCCGGCCATGTCCTGTAGGGTATAAAGTATTTCCCTTTTACAGATGGGAAAACTGAGGTCTGGAAGACAAAGGGTGACTCTTGGCTAGAGATGGGTCCACAAGAACCCATAATTGTGTAGTCTGCCTCAAGAGTTCTTGTCCTTTATTTATTTGTTTTTTTCAAATTATAAAAATAATATATGTTTACTTTGAAAAATTCAAGCATTTCAGAAATAAAACAAGGTAGAATGCAAAAGACCCCCCAGGTGTAACCATGGTCAACAGTCTGGGGCCTAGTCCTCCATACTGTGTTGTCTATGCATGTGGCAATGCATTTTTTAATGGGATTTTTAGTCTCCTATTTTTTAATAATCATATGTATTTACTCTTTCAGACAAAGTTTATAATAAATGTATTCAATTCCCCCTTCCAACCCCCTTACAATTTGATTAAAAATGGCACTAAATGTGTACATCAATGGGGAGAATTACTATTTTTCCAATATTGAGCTTTTCCATCCATGAACATGGTATTTGCTCTAGTTATTCAGGCCTTCTTTAACATCTTTTAGTAAAGGTTTATATTTTTCTTCATTTATGCCTTGAATATACTTGATTAAGTTTATCCCAATGCATTGTATTGTGTAGCTCATAAGAATGGAATCTTTTTCTTTTTCTCAATTAAGTTCTCTATTTGTTGTGGTTGCAGTATCAAAGGAAACTATTTACACACTTTATTGCACTTGCTTCCTTACTTTGCAGTGTTAAAATGAACTCTCGGGACTTCCCTGGTGGCGCAGTGGTTAAGAATCTGCCTGCCAATGGAGGGGACATGGGTTTGATCCTTGGTCTGGGAAGATCCCACATGCCGTGGAGCAACTAAGCCCATACGCCACAACTACTGAAGCCCGCGCTCTAGAGCCTGCAAGCCACAACTACTGAAGCCCGCGTGCCTAGAGCCTGTGCTCTGCAACAAGAGAAGCCATCACAATGAGAAGTCCATGCACTGCAACGAAGAGTAACCCCTGCTCACCACAACTAGAGAAAGCCCACGTGCAGCAACGAAGACCCAACTCAGCCAAAAAAATTTTTTAAAGAAATAAGGGAAAAGAGATAAGAAAACTAGAGCATCAAACCAGAATGTCTACCATTCATCTAAAAAATAGAGAGAACACAGAAGGGAGGGAATCACTAAAGACAAAAACACAAAAAATTTTCCCAGAATAGAAGGTCCTGAGTTTCCATAAGGAAGGAACCCATTAAGTACCCAAAGCAGTGGATGAAAATAGCCTCACAGTAGACCCATCATCAAGAAATTTCAGTACATAAGGGACAGAGAGAAGATTCTAAAAGCTTCCAGAGAGGAAGGTGCAAGTTGCATACAAAGGACAGGAAACCAAGATGGCATCGAAATTCTTAACAACCATGCTTAAAAGTCGAAGGCAATGGAGCAAAGCCTTCAAAATTCCCAGGGAAAATTATTTCCAACTAATATTTTATTTCCAGCCAACCTATTGATCAGCTGTGCAGAGAGGAAGAAGAATCTTTTTCAGGCATGCAGTCTATCAAAAATGTCACCTCCCATTACCCTTTCTAAGGAATCCACCAAAACAAGAGGGTCAATCAAGAAAGAAGACACAGGTCTACTTTGATAAAAATATTTAAAAGCTGGTTTTAAATATTTAGATCTGGACCTCATGCTCTCACCAGAATTTCTGATGACAGAATGACAGAATTTCCAATTCTAAAGTGCATGTTTATTCATATTTTAACATTTCTGAAGCTGAGATTATACGGCAATTGATGGTATCTTAGGTCAATAAGACATCGCGGCAGCTAACATTTGCAAGCTGTTTTACAGTTAGCCACAGTATTCCATGCACTTTTTTCTTTAGGCTTCACAACACCTTCCTGAGGTGAGTTTTACCAACCCCGTTTTCAACACCAAGAAACAGATCCCATGTGGTGACGCCATGCAAGGCAATCCTAGACTGTGTGGGTTGTGGGTGGAGGAGTTAGCCTCGATGGAGTTCCTTTTCTCCTTACCACCAACTTTAGACAGAATATTCCATTTGGGTCTCCACAGTCCCCCGCTCGTTGACAGCTGAGGGAAGTGAGGCTCAGAGAGGTTAAGCGATGTGCCCCACCTCACCCAGCCAGTAAGCGTCAGAGCCAGGATCTGAACTCTTTGCACTGCCACAGCTGTTTGGCTGGCACTAGGGGCGGCAGCTGTGCTCCCATGGGAACCAAGCACAAGATGCTGGAGCCCCCAGCCCAGCCCAGAGTAAGCCCCTCTGTGCCCTTGCCCCTCTGCTGGAGCTCCAGCGGCACTCACTGCATGAGCCTGTCCCGGGCCGGGTCCGAAAGGTAGCGCTTGGATCCACCCATGAACAGGGACCGGTATCGCTGCCTATGGTCCTTTGTCTCCATCAGCTGGGTGTTGAGGTAGCGACCCAAACCCACGGGGTTCTGCACCAGGGAGAAGAGGCAGGACATTAGCAAGCTGGATGCCTGGCCTGGAAACTTGATCTCAGGCCTCCTCCCCTCCCTCTAGGCTCCTCCTTATTCCATCTGTTACACAATGAATCGTGTTCCCCAAAGAGATGTGCAAGTCCTAATCCCCAGGACCTCAGACTGTGAGCTTATTTGGAAATAGCTGCAGATGTAATCAGTTACGATGAGCTCATACCGGAGTAGGGTGGGTCCTTAATCCAATGTGACTAGTGTCCTCATAAGCAGAGACATACAGGGGGAAGATGGCCATACAACATGGAGGCAGAGGCTGGAGTGATGCACTTACCAGCCAAGGAGTTCCAAAGATTGCCAGCCACCACCAGCAGCTAGAAAGAGGCCGGGAAGGATCCTCCCCTACAGGCTTCAGAGGAAATGCGGTTTTGTCCATACCTGGATTTCAGACTTCTGGCTCCCAGAACTGTGAGAGGATAAATTTCTGTTGTTTTAAGCCATCTAGTCTGTGATACTTTGTTATGGCAGCTTTAGGAAATTAATACACCATCCCACCCAGAAACCTGGGTTATAGGTACAAGAAGCGCCAGTGGAGAGGTTCAGAGAGGAGATGTAGTCTGTCCAGGGTGACTAGTGAGGGCAGGAGAATGGCAGGACGGGAACCTGCCATTTGTACAGAATCTGTCCCAAGGTCAGACTGGGTCCCCAAGCGAAGACCCTCTCCCCTGGAGGAGGTGCAGGCTGGTGGTGAGAAAAGGAAGAATGTGGGGACCTGACCGTCTGGACCTCACAAGAACCGAGCAGGGCAGGGGGTGTGGGCACACTGGGGGCCAAGACATCGCTCGGGAGACAAGGAGGTGGAGTGGAAGAGGGAGAGCTGGGGTGTGGGCCTGCGGGATGGGGCAGGGGGAGCTTAGTAGGAAGGCAGGTTCCAAGCAAGATGTCCCCAGGGAAACCAGGAGAAAGTCACAGCTTAAAAATACACAGCTGTTCAGGAGGCCTGCGGCGGCAGGGAGTGGCAGGGCGGGGAGTGGGCAGCGCAGGCTGGCACGTCCAGCAGCAGCAGTGTCGGTGTTCGGGAAGCTGTTCGGGGCTGGAGTGGGTAAAGCCGGCAAGGGCGGCCCGACCCCCCTGGGAGGCCATCCAGAGGCTTTGGAACACAGAGGAGATGCTAAGTAAGAAGCAAGAATTCCCGGAGAAGAAGATAGAGCAGGAGCTGACGGACGGCCGCCAAGAAGCACGACACCAAAATCAAGCGCGCTGCCCTCCAGGCACTGAAGCGCAAGAAGAGGTATGGAAAGCAGTTGGTACAGATCAACGGCACACTGTCAACCATCGAGTTCCAGCGAGAGGCCCTGGAGAATGCCAACACCAACACCGAGGGGCTCAAGAACGTGGGCTATGCCACCAAGGCCATGAAGGCTGCCCACGACAACATGGACGTCGATAAAGCTGATGAGTTAATGCAGGACATTGCTGACCAGCAGGAACTTGCAGAAGAAACTTCAACAGCTATTTCAAAATCTGTAGGGTTTGGAGAAGAGTTTGACGAGGATGAGCTCATGGCAGAATTAGAAGAACTAGAACAGGAGGAACTAGACAATATGCTGGAAATCAGTGGACCGGAAACAGTCCCTCTACCAAATGTTCCCTCTGTATCTCTACTATCAAAACCCACCAAGAAGAAGGAAGAGGAAGACGACGACATGAAGGAATTGGAGACCTGGGCTGGATCCACTTAACCGGTCCAGCGCGGGCTGGGCCCAGTCTGATGGCCTGCGCGGCGGGCAGGCGCGTGCGTGTGCAGGGAAGGCAGATTCCATCACTCTCGAATCTTCCTCCAAAGCAGTAGGGCAGCATCACTGCTCACTCTGCATAGCGTGGTCTGCACCCAGCGGGACAGGCAAGGGGCGGGGGAGGTGCCTGCTGTTTATAATGTTGAATTTCTGTAGAATAAACTGTATTTGCAAATCCAACATTGAGCTTCTGGACTATGCTAACTCCACTGCTGAACCTCAATGGATAGGGTCGACTGTTTGCAGTTGAAATGATCTGAAAATGTAGCCTCTGTCCTTTTAAGTCAGCTGACTTGTCACACATCTCTTTGTAAGACTTGTACGGTACTGGCAGGAGTTGTTTTTTAAAAGCCATAAGCTTTTCCTTGTCCTTAGCTGTAATAATGCATCTGATTTTGGTTTCCTCGAGAGCTGTATTTCTGTCCATCGCCTGTGTACTGGCCCCTGTGTTTCCCACTCTGGCCCACTCCTCACTCCCACTCCCCTGGTCTTTTTGGAGTTTGTGACACTGATTTGAAACAGATGGTGTTCTCTTGAGAGAGTGTGAGATTGTTAGAGTTAAATCCCAGCTATATATTTTTCTAACGTAGCTCTAAGGTGCTTGTTGCTGTTTGCGATAACTGATAGACAACTCATACATTTATAATCAGATGGAACTATGGTTTGCACTGTCTATTAAATATCTCAATTAATTAAAAAAAAAAAACAGCTGTTCAAAACCAGGCAAAACTAACCTGCGCTACTGGAAGTCAGGAGAGGAACCACCTGATGCGGAGGGAGGTTGCAGGCGTGGCCCTGGGGTGCTGGAAACGTGCCCTTCAACCCTCTTGGGGGTGGTTACATGGTGGGTCCATTTTGTGACAATTCATGGAGCTCTTCACTTAGGACTCATGCTCCTTTCTGTATGGTTATTAGACCCCAGTAAAATGTGGGCTTAAAAAATGAAGGACAGGAATGAGAAACGGAATGAGGCTGATGCCCAATGCCATCTGGTGAATGAAGAAGGCAGGCACACGAAGGCAAGAGCTTAGCTGTCTTACAAGAACACCAACAAACTGAAGATTACATCATATATGGGGGATGACTGCCTCTGGGGAGGGGGAGGAGAGGGGAGGGGGAGGGGGAGGAGAGAGGAGGGGGAGGAGAGGGTCTTTGCTCAACCAGAGATGAGAAATGGGCCAACTCCCTGAGCTGCCCCTGAGGCCTCAAGACAAATATGAAGAGAATGGAGGGAGCATTTCCCTGGAAAATAAGAGAGTGGGATGGCTCTGGGTGATGTCCATTAGCACAGCGGTTCTCAAACTTGTCCCTGGAAGAGCAGTATCAGCATCACCTGAGAACTCACTAGGAATGCAAGTTCCCAGGCCCCACTCCAGGCTTACTGAATCAGAAGCTCTGGCGTGGGGCAAGCCCTCCAGGTGAGGCTAATGCCTGCTCAAGTTTGAAAAACCACTGCCTTAGAGAAATGAGACGGTGGGAGTGGGTGTTAGTCCCTGGTAGAAAAAAGAGAGGTGGGATTGGCTCCCTCAGAGCATCAGTTCCCGGGGGGAAGGAGAACTTGGGGCTGCCTGTAGAGTCAGGAGAGGGTTCCCTGCTTCTCACTGTGTATCCCCTACCCAGACCCACCCACCCAGGTTCCCAGAATCACCTGGGAGGCCTTTATGCCTATCCGCTTGGAAGATAGCAGGAACGGTGGTTGGTTGATGTGTTTGCATTCCTTCTCTGGAGGAAGCCACGTACCGGGACCAGACGTGGCCTAGAGGTGAGGAACAAAGGCTGAAAGCTTGGCGAGGTCTGGCAGTGGTCAGCCTGGGGCCAGGCCTGATGAGGGCTCTGGGCAGCTGACCTCACCCCCCTGGCAGCCCTGAGACTTGAGCCAAGGACAGTGGGAGGTACCTGGCCACCTCCCAACTTACCAGGAGCCCATCCTCTGGGGGTGAAGGGGCCCTGCGGGACTCTCATGACCCCTGCCACCCACTCTATGCTCACCCATCATCCTGAAACCTCTTTCCAGGTTCCCAAGGGCCCTCCCGGTCTGGCAGGGTCCAGAGAGGTGCTCCAGACCCCAGTCTGGGGAGCGGAAGCCACTCGGACTTTGCAGCTAAATGAGCCGGGCTCCAATCTTGGCTCCTTCTCCCCCTTGCTGGGAGCCTGGGCAAGTCCCTTCCCATCTCTGGGCCTCGGTTTCCTTTCATGAAATGCAAAAGACAATCCCCCCCTCCAGGGGGCTGAAAGGTGCCCACCCCAGAGCAGGTATTCAGGAAATGTTGGTACCCTTTTTCATTCCTCTGGACATGCCCACCTTCCCAAGCCCTTAGCAGTTCCCTCCCTGGGGGGCAGAACCTCCCTGGGGGTCGACTAATGTCCAGAGCCTACTCAGACCACTGGCTGCCGAGCCCCCAGAAAGGAGCCCACCACTCCCCTAAACAGGTGTGCGGCCCTCTGTCGGGCAGACCCCTTATTCACACTTGGTCCCGCTCCAGTTTTCCCCTCATCCTCTCTGCAGGGGAGGGAGGGGCAGAGATCAATGCCCACTGGGTACTTCCCGGGTGCCAGGCTCCACACTATAAGCTCTAGTACTAACCTCATTGAATTCTCACAGCCACCTGGTCACGCTCACGGGACAAGCATGTAAACCAAGGCTCAGAGAGTGACAGACACTGATCCAATGTGACTAGCAAGTACAAGACCAGGATTGGGAACCAGGTGAGTCTGGTACCCAAGGGTGAGCCTTCGGCTGAAATAGCCGCCTCCACCCCACCCTGCCCCCGCAGGAAAGCCCCCTTCCAAGAGGAGAAGGAAGGAAGGCCACAGGGGGACACTGACTAGTTTTGGGGGACACTGGCTAAGGGTGGCCCAATAAACTCTTTCTGGAGGGGTTTCCAGGTTGCGGGGAACTTTTGAAAAAACACCACGCTTCTTATTGTGATGTGAGTCAAGTTCTTCCACGAAGCTCTTGAAATTCATCAGTTCCCTGAGCGTTTTTTTTCTGAGAAACAGAGGAGGAAAAAGAATATCTGTTATGTCAGGAAAGGCAAGAGCTGCGATTCTGGACCCTTACCACAATCAGAGACAAGCAGTGGTCCAATGAGGCATCACTCTCCCCCATGCCTGCCACTGTCCCATGGCCAGGCCAGTCCACCCCGACCTGGGCGACAGAGACGAAGCCCCCCAGCCAGGGGTGGGGTCAGTCTGGTGGGGTCTCTAACAGCCTCTCCTCCGTGCGGTGCCCTGCAGCCCAGCTTGCCTTCATCCACTTCTTCTTTCTTTCACTTGTTTCGTGGACATTTACTGAGTCAGGCACTGTTCTAAGCAGAAGTGATAGTCCAAATATTTAAAAACCAGTGTGACGGGGGAACACTCAGGATCCTTAGGGCAGCAAAACTACTCTGTATGATACTAGAACGGTGGATACATGTTATTATATATTTGTCCAAACCCATTGAATGTACAACACCAAGAGTGTACCCTAATGTAAACCATGGACTTTGGGGGATAATAATGTGTCAATGTAGATGCACTGATTGTAAGAAATGTTCCCCTCTGGTGCTGATTACTGATAGTGGGGGCCTGGGCATGTAGGGGGGACAGAGGGAACATGAGAACCCTGTACTTTCTGCTCAATTTTGCTGTGAACCTAAAACTGCTCTTTAAAATGTCTATTTTTTAGATAACACAAAATAATATCCTGTGGCCTGGGCACTGGCTCTAGGGCCTACAGAGTGTCCGAGGTCCCTGCTGTGCTGGCAGGACACCTTAGTAGCTGGTCATGGGGAGGCCTGGGAAGCCCCAGGGAGGAGCCAGGTTGCAGGGCTCATTCAGTGGCTATTTACCAGCTGGTCCCAAAGTATTTCAACATTTCACCACCCCTGCTTCTTAGCGCTCCTGATGCCTTTACCACAGCACTCACTCCCTGCTAACATTCTATATTGTTTTCACTTGCGATTGTGTTTCTTTTTGCACTAGAAAGTAAGCACTTACTAGAAAGTAAGCACTTACTAGAAAGTAAGCACCACTGGGGCAGGTTCCCCTGCACCTAGATGATTACCTGGCCCAAGGCACACATGAGTGAAGGCACAGTAGAGACAAAATAAACAGTTAGACAAATACTTAAGTCCAATTACTATGAAAGCAAAGCCCAGGGTGCTAGGGATCACACAACAGGAATTTGACTGGTGCAGGAAAGGGGGGCATCAAGCTAAAATTCTACCTCAGCTTCCCCTCACAGCCCTCCAGTTCTCTGCCACTAACCCAGTCAGCTTAGCTGGGTCTGAGATGGCTGGGAAGTGTTTCCAAAACAGCAGGACACCCAGGCCTACACCATCCAGGTCCCTGCAGGCCTGGCAGCCTGTCTCCCGTCCAGGCCTGGCACTGTGGCCCCCTGCACCTCCCCTGCAATTCGTGCTGGTACAGAGGAGAGGGGACTGGAGGTGAAGCCAGACAGATGCCGTGGGGTTCAATCCCGGCTCTGTCCCTACCAGCTGCGTGGCTAGCCTCAGTCTCCTCCTCTAACACAGGGCGCTTTACCCTGCCCTAGCCGGGAGAGGGGAGTGAGCAGGCTATGGAAAGAGTCCTGCGCAGAGCCTGGCACACAGGGTGCTGTGGATAGGTGAGGCCTGTTTTCCTGCCAGGGAAGGCAGAGCCTGCCTGGGTACACACCTGCACAGAGTAATGTCCATAAGGCTGGGGCTTGCTTCGGTCACCAGAGAAAGTGTCATAGAGGCTGCGGGTGCCCGTGGATCGTGCCAGGTACATCTCGATGCCACTTTTGAAGGTGTAGGTGCCCAGTGCCAGACCGCTCCCCTGGAACAGAGCACAGAGGACAATCCCTGCAGGTCCATCACCCCCTCGGGGCCTCGGTTTCCCCATCTGCCCTGGAGTCCACACCCCCAGGTCTGCGCAGGAAGGTGGGCGAGGCCTGGCCAGGGGAGGGGGATACCTGATGAGCCAAGGGGGGCGGCTTGTTGGTCATCCTGCACATGAGGCCCTTGGAATGGGACCAGTTCCAGGCACTCTCCTCCAGCTTCGTGCATGGGTTGCCCTTCTCCCCATAATTTCCAGGGCCTGGATAGTAGTTCTGGGGGCGAGAGGGACGGACATAAAGGCCATTAGTCCCACTCCTTGCGCTGCTGAGTGCACCTGAGGAAGAGATGCCCCCCAGAGGGTAATGGGATTTTCAGAGCCCCTGTGTGTTAACTGCCCCCCAAAACACACAGCACTGTGGGCCTGTGAGCCTCTGCCACTGCTCAGACCTTCAGTCCCAAGTTCAGACTCTTCACTGGGGCCCCACTGGTCTGTCCAACTTAGCCCTCACTGTCCCCTTCCTACATCTGACGCTTCAGCCAAAGTGAGGTCCTTGCTGGTCCCCAAACCTATGCCATACTGGCAACCTCCTTGCCTTTGCTTGCTTGTGCCATTACTGCCACCCAAAATGCCCTTCCTGCCTTCTTGGCCTTGGAAAATTCTTCTAATCCTGCAAAGCCAGCTCGAATGTCATCTCTCCTGGGAATGAAGCCTTCCTTCCCTGATCACCCCAGACAGCTGCTTGCTTTGGTGGTCTCAGAAATCCCAACCATTACACCCCTGTGTTATAGCCCTACGTTTACGTGAATGGGTTTCCCACTGTGCCATGAACAGTGCTGAGACCTGGAGGGATTTGGAGTCCTGGGTTCGAATCCTGACTCCACTGCTTCCCAGCTGAGTGACGGTGGGCATGCCACTTAATCCGTCTTAGCCTCATGGTCCACATTTCAAGCACAGGGATAGTAGGACTTTCTTCCAAGGTAATGAGGATGATATGAAATAACGTCTATAAAGCCTCCTGCACATGGCCAGCCCACAGTGGGTGCCAACACCTAATAAGTCAGGGTGGGGTGGCTGCCTTGGTGGGGCGGGGTAGGAGAGGTTGAGAACTGTGGCTGGAATGAGCATCTGGAGCCTCGACTGCCAGGGTCGGAAATATGGCCTCTGTAGGTGGAATGAGAAGAGCCACCCGGCAGTATAGGTGGGTGGGTGGGTAGCCACTGTTGGGTCAAGACCTGGCAGGATGTTTTCTGCTGCTTTGCACCTTTTAGCCACACGGGATCGCTGCCACTCCACAGATGGCTCAGCCCTGCCTACCTCCAGTCCCTGGAACCTCCCAGGAAGCAGCCCAGAACCAGGCCTGGCAGAGAGGGTGGGTAGTCAGGCCGTGGCAAGCATCAGATTTGTTCGCCCTCAGAGGAACCAGAATGCACATTGCCTCCTTCCAGGGCCCAAGGTTTCCAGGTACGTTCAGGAGAAAAGCCCCAAAGTAGGAAGGTGGGTCTCAACATCATGTGCTGGCTGCTTTACTAGCCTTAATATCTTGGTCCTAGAGACATCCTGATGAGATCAAATCAGTGCCGCCTGCAATCAATAGATGGGGAAACTGAGCCTCAGAGAGGCAAACCTTGTGTCCAAGGTCCCACCTCCAGAAAGGGGCAGCACAACGGTTCTAACTTCAAAATCCATGCATGATCTTTCTGAGCTTCTACTGTTTCCCAGGCACTGTGCAGGCACCAGAAGTGGGAGAGAAATAAGCACCACGGTGTCTAGGGAGACTTCAGAAGTGAGGGTTATAACAAAGGGGTGGGAGCTGCTCATCCCAGAGCTCACAGACCAGGAGGAGTCCAGTGCCGGCACTCTGTCGGCAAAGCCTCATCTCTCCCTTCAAACCTTCAGGTTCAGAGGTTCAGTAACACACCTGGGCTGATGTGAACACCCCTGACTTTAGCTAGAATGTTATGTTTCAGGGCTTCTGGGACCCAGGCAGGAGTGATTAATTCTGGGGGAAGTGGGAATTGTCACTTACAAGATTTTTTTTTAGGTGGACCTTGAAGAAAGAGTCATCTTCCCAGAAGATGAAGGGGAGGGACAGGTGTCCCAGGTAGAGGGAGCCATAAGAGCACCTTTGAGACCGTTGGGAAAGGTATACTGGGAAGAGAATGGGAAGGCCCTGAAGGCCAAGTGGGGCATCCAGACTTGATTCTGAGGCATGAGGACACTTAGGAAGGCGACTGGGGCAATAGTAGGTGACCAGGAAATCAGTCATGGGGGCGCCCCTGGGCAGGGGGAGTGTGGTTTGGGCTTGGGCGGAGGTCAAGGGGATGGAAGGAGGAGGATGGGAGACAGAAGCACAGACCCCCGTGACTACAGGGGCACAAGGTGCCCATGGGTTTCTGGCTCTGGCCGCTGGGCGGTGCCATTGCCCAGGAAGAGCAGGCCTGGGGGAGATGCTGACATGGCAGGAGGGGGGCATGCAGAGTTTGAGGGGCCTGGAGGACCCCGGGGTGGGGATCTGAAGCCATGTGCATGGAGCCTGGCTGCGCAAGAGAGAACACCCCACAGAGGGTGGTGGGGAGGGCAGGGCCTGGGAAAGAGAAGCCATGGAGGGAGGCTGGCGGAGGAGCTCCAAGGACACAGAGCCCAGTGTCCCCAAAGCCAAGGGAGGGCAGAGCGCACTAGCAGGAGGATGGAGGCAGAGCCCAGTGCCAGCAGAGAAGGCACTGGCTTTGCAGGGGTGTGCTTCAACAGCCCATCCGCTCTGGGGAAGGATTCACAGGACCCAAAGCAGGCACCCACAGCTTTGGCACTGGCACTGGGGAGGCCCCCATGGAGAAGTCAGCACCCTGCACAGGTGGCATTTGTAGGCCTGTCCCACCCGCACTGGGGGGACAACTGGAGGGACCAGAGGCCAGAGGAGGCCATCAGGTTCCCAGCCCAGAGCAAGATGACAGCTGAGAAAGTCAGGCCTTGGATGTGAGCTCTCCCGGGGCTGCCTTCCGCCCACTGGGGCAGTGCCACCTCCTTGAACTTTCTGTCCAGGCCCTGAGCCCAGGAGAGTGGCTCGGGGAAATCCCACAGGGCCCAGTGAGGTTACTGCAGGAGCAGATGTGGGGACCAGAGAGGAGAAGAGACAGCTGGAACGGAGGGACAGGCCGTGGGACCTTCACCCTGCTCAGCCAACCCTCGCAGAAGCTCCAGCGCTGGGGACCGGGCACAGGAGGAAACAGGCAGCATCTGATTTGTTCCCCCAACTCCTCTGCCTTCAGTGGGGCTGGGCTCTGCCATTAGATCCTGTCCTCCACAGATGGTCAAGGAACAATCCAAGTGAGTCCAGCCTACGGGTCAAGTGCAGTGGTTATGTGTGGACACCTTGGACCCAATCCTGCCTCTGCCACTTAGTAGCTCTGTGACTTTGGGCAATCACTTAACCTCTCTGAGCTCGTTTTCTGTCTGTAAAGTGGCGATGATAGTGCCTGCTTCACAGGGTTGTGGTGAGGATTACATTAATTAGTACACTCAGGTGCTTAGAACAGTGCCTGGCACATGGCAAGTGCTGCATTAAGTGTCAGCTATTATTACTTTAGACTTGAAGGTAATCACTCATTTTTCAGTGCCTCCAGGCAGCCCCTCTCCACACAGTGCAGTGACAGCTTCTGCACCTGAGGATGCATGTGCACGTCCCCTGAACGTGGCAAGGAGTAATTCCCAGGCTCCATAGAAAGTTTCACAGTGGTGAGGTGTGGAGGAAAGGCCCTGGCTTGGGGTTTGCCCATTTGGCCCACTGGGGCAAGATGTTTATCCTCTCTGAGCCTCCAGGGCCTTGTCTGGAGTGGTTATAAAAAAATTAGAGTGTTTTGGAGAACCAGTACTTAGTAGGCAGGCATGGGCTTAGTCCACAAAGACTTATCACGTGCCTACTATGTGCCAGGCGCTGCTAGGACCTGGGGATTCTGCAGCGAACCAACCGGGCAGATGTGGTCCACCCTTGGGGGCTGCTGTGCACTGGCGGAGAGACACTGAACCCACAGCCACAATCGGGGCTCCTGGGAAAGGGAGATGGCACCTCATGGGGTCAGGTCAGACCTCGGAGCTGAGAGCTGAGGGATGAGCAGGGGGTCCTTAGGTGAAGGG
Organism: Balaenoptera musculus; assembly: GCF_009873245.2. Taxonomy (NCBI): domain Eukaryota; kingdom Metazoa; phylum Chordata; class Mammalia; order Artiodactyla; family Balaenopteridae; genus Balaenoptera; species Balaenoptera musculus. The sequence goes on along the minus strand of NC_045785.1, from coordinate 46,030,999 downwards.
GCTGCTGGGGGCGGAATGGCACTTCTGGTAGAGGGAAGAGAAGGAGCAAAGCACAGGGCGAGTGCTTTGCCTCACTTTGAGGAGTGAGGAGGGCAAGGGTGTCCAGCCCAGAGAGCGTGGGGGGCAGGGGAGGAGGGGCAGCACTGGCAGCGCGGGCGTGACTCCTGCCTTTGCCCGCACGACCCTATGCAGCCTGAACCCCACTCATCCAGACCCACACCGATGCCACGGCAGCCCTCCTGCCACCCCCACCTCTCACCACAGTCACCTCCCATCTGGATGCCTCCGACCCCCTCCCCCACAAGCATGTCACTCAGTACCCCCCCCCATCAAAACCCTCCTCCGCTGTCCTCCCACAGCACCTGGAATCAAACCTGAGGAATCAAATCAAGTCCCTCTCACCTTGCCAGAAGGGCCTCATGTCCTGGTCCTCACCCCTCTGCTCTTGCCTCCTCCACCCTCACTCACAGATTCCGTGAGTCTCCATTGCTCACCTACCACAGGTTTTGCTCGAATGCCACCTCCTCCCAGAGGTCTTCCCTGACTACCCTATAAATGGCACCTCATCATTCGCCATCTCTCCCTGTCTCATTTTTCCTCATGGCCCTCATTATATGTGATTTGCTTCTTTGTACCGTTGTTTCTACCACTAGGACCACAGCTCCACGAGGGCAGGGACCTTGTCTTCATCACTGCTGGATCCCCAGGGCCTGGAACAATACGTGGCACTAGAGGGCGCTCAACCATTATTTGCTGGCTGGCTGGACGGCTATAGATATGGAGGAGTTTGTTGAGCACCTAATGTATGCCTGGCTCTGTGCCAGGGACTCAAAGATGAACCAGACCCATCCCTGCCGACAGGGAGCTCCTGGTCTGGTGGGGGATACACAGAAGCCTACGACAGCCAGTGGGCTGAAAGCTGTGGCACTGGAAAGCAGAGGGGCTGTGGGGTCCCAGAGGAGAGCCTGGCCAAGCCTGGGAAGAAGAACGGTAGGAGAAAGAGCGCTTCCAGCCCCACCCAGGCTGCATGCTCTTCGGACAGAGCAGAGGGTAGGAGGGATCCCACTCCGTGTATGAGAACACCTACCCCAATGAGTCCTCGGAAGCGAACCTCCCCGGAGCTGCCCGGTTTCTCCTGCAACTCTTCTAAGAAGTCTTTGGAGTTGTAGGAGCCAGGCCCCAGCTCTTCCTTCTGCCCCAAGAGAAGAGAGCAGAGGCGAAAACTTTACGCTTGGGAGTGTCCACGTGGGCAGGAGCCCAGGCGAGGATGTGTTCCTTAAAGGATGAGCTCTACCTGGGCCTGGGAGGACACTGCAGGCCACCCTGAGGGCAGGCAGGACCGGGCAGGAGGACGTGGCACCAGCGGTAGGGCAGGGTGGGGCCCCAGGGGCTGCCGCTTCTCTTTCATGATGGCCCAGTACTGGAAGTAGGGCAGCTGTGTCAGCCGGGGGGCTTCCTGGGCCTTGGCCCAGCCTGTGCCCACCTCCTTCTTCAACTTCTTGATGCTGAAGCAGGTCTCCTTGCAGCCATAGGTCCCAGGTCCTGTGTGGGACTGAGTCAGAGCGCAGTCAGAGCAAGGCCAGCTGCACCACCAGTCCACCCACAGAGCAAGTCCTCACCAAGCTGTCACCCTGACCTGGGAGTGGACAGGCAATACCCCTCTGGGGGCCCCTCCCCCAGCCCCGAGCCTGGCCCTCAAGGTGCAACCATGACATCCTCTGTCACTGGCCCCCTTACACTTCAGAGAGGGCCCGCAGCCAGTCTGTGCAAGAGCTGCAAGTGGAACCCAGGTCTCTGTGGATCCGACCCATGCTGTTTTCACTACAGTCCTGCGTTTATCAAACACATTGAGGCCCCAGCTCTGAGTCAAGCTCTGAGCTGTGGGCTGAGGGCACGGAGGGGTGTGAGGCATGCCCCTTACACAGATCAGCTCATCTGTCACGGTGGGGGACTCGGAGGGGCAGTGGCCAGACCACGTGGGAGACTCGGGAAGCTATGCAAACTCACCACGTCCACAGAGTAAACCCTGGAGTACGTGGCCTCCGTGAAGGTGCTGAACTTCTTCTGGTTGGGATAGACAGCGGAGACGTCAAACCTGGGAGGGACAGATGCCCAGTGAGAGGCACCCAGCCCTGCGGAGGGCAGTTCTGGGCGGTGGGAGAGTTGGCATCTCACGGGAGGTGACTTTGGAGCTGGCCCATGAAGGATGAGCAGGGCTGCTGCCTCCTCAGGGTCTTCGTCCTTCCAGGTTCCCTCTCCCTGGATTCCACCCTTGTCTGGTCCCCTAACCCCCTGCTGGGAACCTTTACTCACAATCACCTTCTCAGGGCAACTACCAGCCGCCCCACCCCCTGCACTCTCCAGCTCCTCCTCCCCACTTCCTTTTTCTCCATAGCCCTTATCACTAGCCAACATTTTATATCTTTTTCTTTTTTTATTTATTATCCACTCCCACCACCCCTCCCATATGAAGGCAAGCTCATGAGCAAGGGCTTTGCTGTTTAGTTCACTATTTTATCCCCAGATGCTAGAACTGTGCCTGGCACATAGTAGGTGATATATATATCACCTATCACATATATATATATACACCACCTATGATATGATACATATATCACAGGTGGTATATATATATGATATACACATGATATATGCCATACGTATGAATGAAGAAAGACACCTGGGCTGAAATCCTACCCATGACTTTTGGGCTGAGTGACCTACTATGGGCCAGGCCACTCGGCCTCTCTGAGCAGCACATAGTAGGTGATTCTGAAATGATTTTAAATAACTTAATAACGGTGGTAAAAGACTCTGGGCAGGGAAGTGCGGCAGGCAGGAGGGTTATCGAAAGTCCCGCCCCCACCCCTCACTGCCAGCCCTACCCCCGCCCCGCCCCCCCCCCCCCCCCCCCCCCCCGCACATAACCCCCCTCTCGCTCCCCCTCCACCAGGCTCCAGCCTCCCGTTGGTGGGCCCTCTCTCCCACCGCCCCGCCCCACCTGTGGCTCTGCACCCCGAAGGGAGCGCCCGCGAACCAGTTGGTGGCCATGGCGCTGGCCCGCCCGCCGCGGAGAGGTCCTCGCGGGACTCGGACTGCGGGACTGTTTCGCGCCCGCCGGCAGGCCAGACCGGCTTCTGCCACCGCCGCCACCGCTGCCACGGCAACCCAGGCCTTGCGATTTGTGATCCGCCACAGACCTGTGCGCTGCGTCTTTGCCCGCGCTGCGCCCCTGCAGGCGCGCCCGCAGGGTCCCCGACTTTTCCATTCGGCTATGCACATTTTCACTGCTGCCTTGCCAGACATCCTTCCCTGAGACCGGCAGATTTAATGGCCCCTCACGGTAGTTAATATGGATGCCATTTGGTCGGGTTTTAGAGTCACCTGTTGAGGAAACGTTTCCGATTTCTTGATTTATGGCAGAGCCCCGCGCAGGGCCTGGTGGAGCGCAAAGGCCTCTTGATATTCACCTTATGCTGGTGGGACCAGAGAGACACATAGAAAGGGTTCGACTTAGGCAAAGGGCATCCCATTCCTTCTCCACTCTGGGGAGGGGAGGAGGAGAAAGAGGGAACGGGCAAGGGGAGCCAGAGAGTGGAGGGCAGGAATAAGGTGGTCAGGAGAGAGGTAGGGTTGCAGGGATGGTGTCAGGACTCATTCCTCCCCCAGTTACCTGGACACCCACTCTGGGCAGACATTGTGCAGGGTGCCTGGGACCCAAATATGGTCCCTTCCCGGAGAGTCTAGTGGGGGAAACAATGACTACACAGTGTGACCAGGTCAGTGTGGTAGGGAGGCCTCTGACCCAGACTGTGGGTAAGTCAGGGAAGGCTTCCTGGAGGAGGAGAATTCCAAACTCAACATTGAAGAGTGTGTGTGGCTTGCTAGGTAAAGAAAGGGGTTAAGGGTATGTGCCCCCAACAGGGCATGGTCAGCTCTCTCCTCTCATCCTCCCTTATCTCCCACCAATGCCCCACAGTCATGCTACAGACTGTCTAATATCATCTCCCACGATTGCCTTTGATCACTCCAAGTGTTTTAGGCTAAGGTAGGGTAAAGGGCCATACGCCATTTGATGATGACAAGACTGAAACCAGAGAGAAACAGGACCTTCCCGGGGGGTCCTGCATCCAGCCTGTGGTGGAAATGGATTACCAGGACAGTGGGTCTCCTTCCAGGCCCCACCCAATATCCTTTTGACATCCCAATATAGCATTTAAGCCATGAGCTGGACTCATGGGCCCCAGGCTGGCAGGCACATGGTCACAGTCGGCAGAGCATCCACCCTGCACTGCTGAGCTGAAGTTCAGAGGCATCAGGCCTCGGGAACACACACAGAACAGCCACCCCAGGTCATCCAAGCATGGACTTTGCCCCTTCCCAACCATGCGACCTTGGGCAAGTCACTTCCTTCTCTGATTCTCAACTTTCTTACCTATAAAATAAACCAGTAATCTCTGTGTATCTCCAGACTGCTGTGAAGATTAAATGAGCTAATTTAGGTATGCTCCTGGAACATAGCAGAAGCACAACAAGAGGTCATTCCCAGCCCTTGGAAAGGGACCTTACAGAAGGTCCAGGGGCAGAGATTGTGTGTCATTCACTCCTGGTGCAGTACGTGGCACATAGTATATGCTCAGCAAATATTTGTTGAATGGCAGGTGAACGAATAAATGAATCTAACCCAACTTCCCAGTAATGCATAAATCTTCAAAGAGAATCATGTTCGAATCCTAGCCCTGCTGCTTCCTAGCTGGTGGCCTTGGGCAAGTTAGCCTCACTAAGCTTCAATTTCCTTGTCTGTGACATATGACTGCAGTCTCCTGGAGGAGCTGTTTTGAGGAGTGAGTGACATGTGACTGTGTCCACTACCACATCCTATGTGCTGGGGAGGCCCTGCAACCAGCCCCAGGGCTGCTCAGGTGTTCTCAGGCCCAGCCCTGCCTGGGGCTGCTTTGCTTCTCTCCCAGCATGAGAGCCTTGGCTCTGGTACTTATGGAGGAATAACCACAGGATATAGGCCAAGGTTCATTGGGCTGGGAGTTCTGGCTGCCAGGCAGCTCAGAGCAGGCCAGAGTGAGTCAGCTCTGCAGCAAGGCAGCCTGCTCTAATCAGCCGAAAGCCTTCCCATCACAGCAACTTACTGATCACAGCAATTAACTCTCTCTTGTAGGTACTATTGCAATCCTCTCCAACCCGTATTATACAGAAGAGGAAACTAAGGATCAGATAGGGAGAGTAACTTGCCCTGGTCACATCTAGTAAGCATCACACAGCAGATACAAAGCTCATAACTAAGTTTGCAAGAGTTTCTAACCCATCCTCTAGAGCCATCTATTACGTCAATAAAGTCAAGTCAAGTTTCTTAGCCAGGATTCAGGCCTCTGTGATCGGGCTATGGCTGCTGCCTTACGTCCTCATCTGCTGCCATCTCTTCCCCATGCTCTGTAAGTTTCAGCCATATGGGGCTACTCTGTCCCTAGGCACACCCTGCCCTGGCAAAGCTCTAGCCTTTTCACGTGCCTTTCCTGCTGCTGAAATGCACCAGCAACCTAACCTCCCCATTCAACTCCTACTCATCTTCTCAGAGTCAGATCAAAAGCCAAAGCCACCCATTAGGATGGCCATTATAAAAACAAACAAACAAAAACAGAAACAAATTACAAGTGTTGGTAAGGATATAGAGAAATTGGAACACTTGTGTATTGTTGGTGGGAATATAAAATGGTGCAGCTCCTGTGGAAAAAAAAGTATAGCAGTTTTTCAAAAAAATAAACATAGAATTACCATATGACCCAGCAATTCCACCTCTGGGCATATAGCTAAAAGAAGTGAAAGCAGGGACTCAAACAGATATTTGTACACCCATGTTCATAGCAGCATTGTTCCCAACAGCTAAAATGTGGAAACAACCCAAATGTCCACTGATGAATGAATGGATAAACAAAATGTGGTATATACATACAACGGAATATTATCTAACCTTAAAAAGGAAGGAAATTTTGACACAAGTTACTACATGGATGAACCTTGACATTATGCTAAGTGAAATAAGCCAGACACAAAAGAACAAATATTGTATTATTATTCCACTCATATGAGGTACATAAAGTAGTCAAATTCACAGAGACAGAAACCAGAACGATGGTTGCCAGGGCTAGGGGAAGGAGGGCATGGAGAGTTGTTTAATGGGTACAAAGTTTCAGTTTGGGAAGATGAAAAAGTTCTGGAGATGGATGGTGGTGATGGTTGCACAATGTGAATATACTTAATGCTACTGAACTGTAAAGTTAAAATGGTAAATTTTATGTAAAGTATATGCTATGACAATAAAAAGGGGGGAAAAAAGCCGAACTCCCTGGGAATCTGTCTCTGATCCTCCCAAGCAAGTCAAGAGCCCAAGTTTCATCTCATGATCACCAGCAATTTATAGTAACAATTTTTAATTAAAAGTTATTAAATTTTACATTTAAAATTACAGGTGAGGGATTTCCCTGGTGGCACAGTGGTTAAGAATCCGCCTGCCAATGCAGGGGACACGGGTTCGATTCCTGGTCCAGGAAGATCCCACATGCCCTGGAGCAACTAAGCCTGTGCGCCACAACTACTGAGCCTGCACTCTAGAGCCCACAAGCCACAACTACTGAAGCCCGCGCACCTAGAGCCCGTGCTCCGCAACAAGAGAAGCCCGCGCACTGCAACGAAGAGTAACCCCTGCTCCCCGCAACTAGAGAAAGCCCGCGCACAGCAACGAAGACCCAATGCAGCCATAAATAAATAAATAAATAAATAAATAAATAAATAAATAAATAAATAAATAAAATAAAATTACAAGTGAAAAATATCTCCAGAATGTTGTTTTAATTTACCTTTTTATTGCTCAAGTCAAATATTTTTTCCAAATTTACAAATTGGCTCTATTTCCTCTTCTGAAAATGCTGGTCTGTTTTTCAAGAAGATAAAGCACAGGGTCTCAGGAGCCCAGCCCCAGATGGAATGCGGGGTGGGAGGGACTCAGAAGTTCAGACCTGGGACTTCCTTGGTGGTCCAATGGGTAAGACTCTGTGCTCCCAATTCAGGGGGCCAGGGTTCCATCCCTGGTGGGGGAACTAGATCCCGCCTGCATGCTGCAACTAAGAAGTCCACATGCCACAACTAAAAAAAAAAAAAAAAAAAATCCCACATGCTGCAACTAACACCGGCACAGCCTAAATAAATAAATAAATAAATAAAGTAAATAAATATTTTAAAAAAGAAGAAGTTCAGACCTGCTACAAAATCCAAGTCCTGGAGGACTAGGAGCTTTGCGTCAGGGAGCACAGCCCAATCTTCTGGAGGATAGGGGACTGATGCCAGGCCTGGGGGAAGGCTGGCAAGAGCAAGACAACTGGGCCACAGGTGGAACGCAGACTGAGTGGGAGCTGATAGTTATCCAGAGTGACGTTTACAAGGTTTACCCACCACACCTACTCTAGCCCTGGGGAGGGAATATCACCCTCATGTCACAGATGAGGAAAGAATAAAGTGTGAAATGATGCAGCGACTCATTCAAGGTCACAGATTATTAGTGATTAGAGCCAGCACCTGGAGCTCCGTCTTTCCACTGGGGCCGACTGCAGGGCAGAGAGGAGGCAGAGAAATCCCAGGTGGGGAAGCCTGATAAATAATGGCCAAAGGAAGAGCTGCAGGAGGGGGCAGGCTCCATTCAGAGGAAGGAGAACACTGAGGGACTGTGGCGGGGGTGGGACAGCAGCAGGAGTGAGGGTGGCTTGGGTGCCGGGTTGGAAGGGCCGGGCCTGGCTCTCCTGTTCAGTGAGCTCACACAGGGTGGAGCAGTGCTCAAGGAGGAAGGGCCTGGCTTTTTGGGGTTCAGCAAACTGGGTTGCAGGCCTGCTGGGGCACACCCAGTTCTGTGACCTGGGCAAGTCCTTTCCCTCGTCTGAGCTTCAGTTTCCTCATCTCCTGAGCAGAGAGAGTAAAAGCACGCCTTTTGCCATGCACCGGGGGTTACACGCCCCGCGTTTGGCACTGCACCTAACAGGCACACCTGGTTGTGCAATGCGGGCGTCTAAAAGCCGCTGAGCCGCGAAACCGTAAACACCCACAGGGCGCTCCCGAGCCGACGCTCTGACCCACCCACCGGCGGGCGGCGCCCCGGGATGGGAGGTGGCTGCGCCCCAGGCCTCTGCGCGCTGACCCTTGCCTCCCGCGCGACACTCGCTTGAGGGGCGCCCCCATCCACAGCAAGGCTCAGGGGAGCCGCGGGGCAGCCATGGCGGAGCCCGAGGCCGCGGCCGAGGAGCTGGACGCCCTCATCGACCACCTGGGCTACCTACCCGGCCACTTCCACCTGGAGATGCAGCTGAACTTCGAGCCGCGCTCGCCGGCCTCGCTCCACGCCCGGGACCTGAAGCTGCAGCGGGACGGCCTGCGGCAGGAGCTGGTGCTGGCGGCTGCCACGCAGCGCCCCGCCGTGCGCCACCTCCTGGGCGCCTTCGCCTTCTACCTGGAGGAGCTGGACGAGGCCCGCGAGAGCTTCCTCGAGGTGGCCCGCGAGGACCCGGGCAACCTCAACGCCTGGGCCAATCTGGCGCACGTGTACGGGCGGCTGGGGCAGGAGGAAGAGGCGGAGGCGTGCGCCGGACGGCTGGCCGGCCTCATGGGCCTGGCGGGGGACCGCGGGGCCGCCGGGGACACCCCGCTCCGCGCCGCGCGCTGCCTGGCCGAGCAGGGCTACGCGCACGGCTTCGACGTGGGCTGCGCCAGCCCAGAGGAGCGGGCGCGGGTGCTGGAGGCCGGCATCGAGCTCTACGACAAGGCGCTGGGCCACGGGCAGCAGGTGGGTGACCCCTCCCCAGGCTGGGAGGGCTGGGGTCGCGGCCCCTAATGTCTGCAGGGATGCCCCCGGCCTCCAGATTCTCACCGAACCCTGGCCCTTTGGCTTCCGGAATACCGTTCCAGCGTGCCCCTCCCACCTTGAGTCCTAGACCAGGCTTGTAGCTTTTCTCTGCTGGACTAGGGCGTGGACCCACTTCCCAGCGGGTTAGCTTGTGTAAGTTTCTTTGCTGGCAGTACTGCAAACTCAACACACCAACTCATCCCTCTCATCCTGCACCTCCCAGCAAGTACCTGTCCCTGCACCTGTCCACACCCACCTAAGTATAAGCACAGCTCCACATCCCGCCAGAAACAGGCAGCATTCTTGCCTCCTCTCTCCCCCTCACACACCATAGCCATCCACTCAGACCCCAGATCCTGTCCGCTCCGCCTCCTCATATCTCCAGGGTCTATCCACTCCTCTCCTGCCTCCCCCTGCCAGCCCAGCCTCCATCATTCCCTGCCTGGGTTCCTGCCCTCTGGCCTGACCCTTCTGCCTCCTCCTCCACCCTTGTTGCCACTGTCATGTTGCTCAATCTTGCTGGCCATATCCGTCAGCTGCTTACAACCCCCAGTGACTCCCCACTGCCTGGCAGATAAGTCCCAGGCTCTCCGGTGGGCACTGGAGACCCTCCATGACCTTGCTCTCTGCCGTGTTCCCCCTTCCAGCCAGGCTTTTGCCACCGTCTACTTCCCCTTGTTCCCCGTGGGCCAGGTCTCCTTACAGCCCACCTTGCCACTCTTTCGGCCTCTTTCGGAGGTGCCCTTTGCTCTACCCTTGCCTGGAAGGTTCTCCTCGCTCTCAGGCATCCGCTCCACTGACTTTTCCAGGCTGGGTCAGGCATCTCCCCTGGGCTCCCACAGCACTGCTCACACTGTCCATTTACAAGTCTGTCTCCCCACCTCAACCTTGAGATCTTCAAGAGTGGGGACAACATCTGTCTGGTTTACCACTGTAAAGCCAACACCTGGCCAGCACCTGGACACAGTGGCACTCAGTAAATGCATCTTGAGTGAATGTATGTGTAGCATAGGGTCCGGAGCTAAATAGACAAATGCTAGGTATATTAGTTACCCATTGTTGTATGACAAATATCCTCTGAGACTTAGCAGCTTGAAACAATAAGCACTGATTGTCTCAGAGTTTGTGTGCTCAAGAACCCAGGCATGGTTTAGCTGGGTGCCTCTAGGCTGTGGTCTCATCTGAAGGCTTGCTCAGCTGGGGGCGGTGGGGTGGGAGTCTGCTTCCAAGCTCACACTCATGGCTATTGGGAGAATCAGTTCCTCACTGGCTGTTGGCCAGAGGCCTCCCTCAGGTCCTTGCCACAAGGACATCCTATGACTTTTGCTATATTCTCTTCATTAGAAGCAAGTCACTAGGTCTAGCCTACAGGCAGAGAGAGGGGGGTTACACAAGAGCACGAATACCAGGCAGTGGGGATCACTGGGGGCCATCCCAAAGGCTGCCTGCATTGGATGACAGACAAATGATGTAGAGGCATTATCCTCTTGTTACAGAAGAGGAAATCACAGTTCAGAGAGGTACCATGACTTTTCCTTGAAGGCACAGCATAGGCAGGGTTGAGCTGATAATGATGACTATTTGTGATAGTTAAATGACAACAAGCCTTCACACATGGGTAGGATGGCACCATTCACAAAGCCTCTGCACACCCCCTTGGAGCCTTTTCCACCAAAGCTTATGGCTCCCCCATAAGAGGAAATGTGGAGTCAAGACCTCAGGGAGTGCTGGGTGGGAGGCACAGACTTGACTTAAGGGGAGCAGGGCCGGGTGGAGGTTAAGACGGTAGACTCTGTGTCAGACAGTCCAAGTCCAAATCCCAATTCCCCATGCTCTCACCTCCGACTAGTCTGTAGCATGACTGAGCCTCCCTTTCTATGAAATGGGGATAATAATGGTGCTTGTATCCTAGGATTCCTCATCTGTAAAATGAGGAACAGAGCCTGCACAGAAACAGCAAGATCACAGACGACCCCTGCCTCTCCTGACCTGGGAGAGCCTCCTCCCCGCAAGACTGTGTGCAGCTGTGGCTATCCCCTGGGGCCGAAAGGAACCCAGGTCTCCTGTTTTAGAGCCTGAGCACAAGGCCCTGAATGCCAGCCGCCCTCAGTGGAAGGCGTGGCCAGCTTGGTGTATGTTGAGTGTGGTCACAGTCTCAGAGCAGGGCCTGAAAAGCCCTGGGCTGGGAGCCAGGAGTCCTGGGTTCTCATCTCAGCTGCAACCACCCACGGTGGGGCCTTCTCCTGTCTGGGTGGTGGTTTCCCCATCTGTGAAAGGGAGGGAGGGGGGACTGGATGGTCTCTGAGGTCCCTTCCTGCTCTCAGGAGAAGCCTTCCTGGAGGAGGTGAGCAGGGAGGCAAAGTTTTGGGCGTAGGGAAGGAATGGGGGCCGATTCCTCCCTCCCTGCTGCTGGTCTGCCCAGCCACAGTGGGGACCGCACCGTCCCCTTCAGTGACCGCCCAGAGGAGAGAGTGTCAAGCAGGACACTGCCCTGTGCTCCAGGGTGGGAGCTGACTGTCTCAGGTGGGAGGTGGCCTGTGCTGAGTCCTTGGGCCTGGCCCAGCGGCTGCTCCCCAGGTCTGCACAGAGTGTCTGTGGTCAGAACCTCCCCCCAAGTCGCAGGAGAAAGTGGGGATTTGGAGTTCCCCCATTTCATCATCTGAGGATTAGGAGAGATCATGCTTATAAAGTACCTGGCACAGAGTAGATGCTCAAGAAATAGTCGCAATCAGGATGACAATGATGATATTGTATAGTTAGAGCAGGAGGCTTGTGTTCAAGCACCCAGGTCGCTTATTATTTTGCTGTGTGACTTTGTACAAGTCACTTTTCATCTCTGGCCTCAGTGTCTGCCTTATAAACATTAAACAGTGATTTCTGCCTCAGTTTACTATGATTATCCAATCAAATCATGGGGTAAAAGTGCCCATAAACTGGTAAATTCTGGGCATGTCTGAGACACACATGCTCAGCATCTTAACATTTATTGAGCACCTACTGTGTGCCAGGCCCTAATGTTAAGAAGTCCTGCCTTTTAGAAGCTCATGGACAAAGGGAAGAGCAAACATTAGTTCCTTCAGTAACTAGTCTTCCCTGAGCCCCCTCTCTGGGAGTGGGGACTAAAGGGGCGTGTCAGAGGTGTGCCTATGACTGGCTGAGGTCACAGGCGTTCATTACATGGCCTGTGCCAGGTGACAATCATCTCTGAGTGCTGTACACCAGAGACCATAGTTTCTGAACCAAAAACAGCACCCCCCCAGAGGCTGACAAGGGAAGTGCACTTCGAGGACATCAGGACCCGTGTTGGAGTCAGCAGGGACCTGGCAAGTCCAGGTCCTGGGGATAGAGTGACAGTAACTGAACTTCAGAGAGGACACACTTCCTTTCAGCACAAGTGACTGAGGGAGGCTTCTGGAAGAGGCAGTAGTGTACTGGCAGGAATGAGAGGAGGGCAATCCCGGCTGGGGCGTGGTATGTGCAAAGGTCCTGTGGTGGGGACTTTAGTGACAACTGAACTGGAGCAGGGGATGAGACCTGGAAAGAGGGCAGCCAGAAGCTTCATGGGGAAAAGCACGTGGTGGCCCTGAGGAACTGCTGATGTGATCTCTGAGGTCTGGTTCCTGCCCTCCTCTCAGCTGCATTTCCTCTAACTTCCCTTGAACCTTACTTCCCAGGGACTCTAAACTTCTCATACTTCTCCAGACATGCTGTGCTGTTTCACAGCTGCCTGTGCAGGAACTGTTCCCTCTGCCTAGAAAGCAAACTCCATCCATCAAAACCCAGCTCAAATGTCACCTCCCCCTTGAAAACCTTCCTTCATACAATGCCCACCTTCACACAGTAATACTCATGAACGCTCTTCTCCGGGTGCCTTGTGGACTTCATCTTAGTCCTTGCAAGAACCCCCTGATCCCATTTTACAGATGTGGGAACTGAGGCAGAGCAAGGCTAAGTAACCTGCCCAAGACCACAGAGCTAGTAAGTGGCAGTTGAGTTTATGCCACTCTGACTCCAAAGCCTTTGCTCTTTCTGGAGAGGTGGGAGAATTGGGGTGCAATAAGTGTGATGCAGATGGCTGGCAGGATGGGGAGGGGAGCCCCCCACACTGGCCATCTCCTGGAAATCTAGGGTGGAAGTGTGGAGGAGTAGAGAGAGGGTTGCCGTGTATCGGGGGTGGTGGGGGGATAGGAAGGATGAGGGCAGAGGTGAAGTCAGCATGGGGAGAAGGAGGAGTGGGGAGAGTGGAGCAGCCGCTGAGGGACCTCGCATTGAGAGGGTCACCACCCACAGGAGCACAGCTGGAGGCGGGCGGCCAGGAGTCTGACCCACCCGGTGCTGCAGCTCCAGGAGATTTTCCATCCTGAGGGGGCTGGGACTGTCCCAGGCAGGGAGGAGCCCCCGGAGCTCAAAGAATGAAGAGCAGCCAAAGAACCAATGACGGCTGCTCCTCTGCTAACTAAAATTACAAGAGAAAACATTACAAAAGTTAGTAATTCAGCCCATAATCCAAAAATAAGCAGCGTGTCTGTGTCCGAGTGGATGAGTGTCTGTGCCTTCCCTCTCAGCCCTTCGTTCCCTCCCTTTCCTCATCCTCAAGTTGCAAAAATATGATGAGGCAGATTGCTTTATCCGTCATTCCTCCCCACCCCCATCACCTCTCCACACACGCTCACAGATGGATTCTTGGTGGAGTCTCCAGGCTGAGTGGGTATTAGGAGCAAACACTTTGCAGTTGGACACACTCGGTTAAAATTGTGCCTCCATCACCAGGTGGCTACGGACAAGTCACTTCACATCTCTCTGAGCCTCAGTTTCCTCATCTGCAAGGTGAGATTCTAACATCACCTCGCAGGGTTGCTGTGAGGATTAAGCGAGAGACCGTGAAGGGCTCCAGGCAGAGTGTAGATCATGTTGGGGCCCAGCCCCTCACCTTGCGCACCCTCTGGCCGCCACAGCCCTCAGCTTTGCTCTATAACAGTGGTTTCTGTCTTGCCCCCTAGAGGGTGAGCCCTCTGTCTTGGGCGACCCTCTATCTCTACCTACCACCCCGTGTCTGGAACGGGGTTGGACACCCAAGAGGGGTTTGTGACTGTTGCTAAATTTAATTTGGTTTTTTAGTCTTAAAATCCCCATTATTTTTCTAAAATAAAGTAACTCGAACTTATATTTCTCTAAAAAAGTAATATCTCTGTCCCAAGCTAACTCAATCATTTGAGTTTCTTCCCCTTTTCCCGGAATATTGTGTGGCTTCACACACACACACACACACACACGTACCTGCACACACAGGCACAGGTACACACACATGCAGATCCTTCACCCCTGCTCCTGGCCCAGAGCAGGCTCAGGGTGGTAACAGGTAACAACGGGTGCCATTGATCCAGCCTGTACGCCAGGCACGGAGCTCAGAATGTTATGTTCATTAGCACATTTGATTTTTATTCAAACCTAACAGACACACTGCCACTGGTATTGTGATTTCCTGTTGCACAGAGGACAGAACAGGCCCAGGGAGGGGACTCGCCCCAGGTGACTGGGTGCACACGGGGCATCCAGGTTTCACCTGGCCTGCTGGGGTGGGCGGGGATGGACCCAGTGCTGGTAGGCCCAGCAGCCAGCCTCACAGACAAACAAAGGTGCAGGCATTCCACACAGTCGCCTGGCAGGAAGGGCCGACACACACACACACACACACACACACACACACACACACACACACCTGTGCCACCAGCGGGGAGGCCAGCCCCAGGACCTGGGAATTCCTCAAGGAGCTGCCCTCCCAACAGCTCTCTGCCTCCCACATGCCCCCCTCTCTCCCTCAGCCTCCGTTTCTCCCTCTCCCCTTCGTCCCCCAACACCGGACCCTGACAACTCGGGCGCACGGTGCAGGCAGACGCGCTGCTGGGACCGAGGTCAGAGCGTTGGTGTGGGAATCTGCAGGCTGCAGGGACGCCCTGGGTGACCTGGGCTGGCTGTGTAACCTCTCTGAGGGTCCATGTCTCCCTCTGTGAAATGCGGACAGTGGTACCAGCCTGGCAGGGGTGTGGGAGGAGGAACTGGGGTCACGGAGGGAAGACCCAGCCCCAGCGAGGTTTGATGGACGCGTCCTTCTCATCCTCATCCCCTGATGGGGCTGCCAGGACTCCTAAGTGAGCCCCCGCCCTCCTTCTGCTTCCTCCCGCTTCCTCCTGCCCCTTCCTGAGCTCGCCCTCAGCCCAGCTCAGCCCAGAACCAACTTTGGGAAAAGAACAATGACATCGGGGAAGACCCCACTCGGAGCCAGGGGTCAGGATTTGGGTTCCTGCCTCAGCCCTGCCCCGACTGGCTGTGGGACAGTGGGCAAGTCCTCTGTGGACGGTGGTCATTTCCTCCTCTGTCACTGGACTAAGGTGGTGGCCAGGGTGATTTCAGGGACAAGAAGGACTTTGATAGTAGAGAAGTGGGGGAAGGAATGAACCTCCCGGCAGAAGAAAACACATAAATACACAGAGGGAGGTAGGAAACCACAGCTTGGGGAATGTCAGGCACGGTGTTTTGAGGACTTTAGAGTTGATCTCCAACTTTTGAGATCATGGGCAGGGTTTCTCCTCCCATGGTGCTTGCAAACACACACACATACAACTCTGCAAATCTGAGTGGTTTGATTTGGATGACGCTGGATGATGAGCCAGGGACTGTGCACTTGTGTGCTTTTCACAGATTATCTCACTTGCTCCTCCTAGAAATGCTGGGGAATCAGAACTGTTATTAACCCCATTCTACAGATGAGCAAACTGAGGCTCAGAGAGCTGTAGCAACTTGCTCAAGGGCACACAGCCATGAGTGGCTGGCTGGAACTGAACTCGGTTCTCTCCGACATGAAGCCCAGGCTGAGGGACAGCTTTCCTGATGCTCTAGCCCCAGCCTTCTGATGGCCTCGGTGCTGCTCACGTTTGCATAACAGCACCTTCTGAATTTGCTGCTGGCTTCTTTCCCTCCACACCTGGCAACTTTGGGAACTGGGTCTCCCCTCCTTATTGATACAGGACCCCAGAGCCAAAGTTGCCTGTAGCATCATCTGACCCAACTGCCTTCTTTACAGGAGGAAAGATAGAGTGTGTTAAGGGTGCACACAGCCCGGACCCACGGGAGGGGCTGAAAAAATGCAGGACTTCTTCAGACCTACCCGGTGCCAGGGCTGGATTTGTACCCAGGACTGGACAGGGTCCCTTTTCTCTAGGGACCATGGAATAGAGAAGTGGCTCTACTCAGTCCTGCGAGTCTGTGGAACCAGTGCAAAGCAAAGCAGGCTCACAGAGTCTGCGTCTGCGTGACAGATCTAGGACCAGAAAGGGGGTGACAATGGGGAGCTGCAGTCGATCTGCTCCACTCTTAAAATCCACAAAGACCATGCAGGGAACCCAGCCAGGGCTGAATAGGTGACTCACCTCCATGGCACAGCACCCATCCCCCCAATCCCCTCTGCACAGTCGCACTGATCACTCCCACCCATGTGCCTGTGACACAGGCAAACCCAGTCGATCATCCCTGCTTATAGATGCAGAAGCTGAGGCCCAGGCTGGGCCAGCGGACTTTCACGGAACCCTGGGGGGAGGTAGAGGCAGGGGTGGGACTCCAATCTCAACCCTCTGTTTACTCCCCACCCCCACCGAGGCAGGAGCTGGATGAGGAGAAACCCCTGCCCAGCCTCTCTGGAGCAGACCCCCCAGGGGTGCCAGGCCAGCCAGGTGGGCTGGGGCTGGGTCTCCGCGTGCAGAGCCCGAGGCTGCTCTGTGTCATCACAGAGGACATTCCAGTTGAGCAGGAAGAGCATAGTCCTGAGGCCTGCCACCTGGTGACTTTTATTTCTGCAGCATCAGCCTTCACAGACAGGGTCAGCCTGATGAGGTGGAAAGAACAGGGGCCCTGGAGGGAGGCAGATCTGAACTTGAATCCTGGCACTTCCCCCTGGGCTGTGGGGCTGTCCAGGCGGCTTTTCTCTTAGCCTCTGTTTCCTTGCCTGTAAAAGGAGGAGGATGCATTACACCTTCTTGGGCTGCTGTGTGGGTGGATTCAGTGCCACGATGCACGAAAGTGCCCAGTGGGCAGTTGATGGTTGAGAAATGTTCATTCTCTTTCCTCCTTCTCATCCCCCCTCCCCTGAAAGAGAATCAGTCAGCTCTCAGGAACTGACTCTGAAACACAGAATACAACATCCACAGGGGCAGAGTTCAAACCGCAAGGCAAACATTTTCCTTAAGAACGAATAAGGTCTCTGTATAGCCTATGCAGACACATATAGATTCATAAACCATTAGCATATTGAGATCTTCTATTGAAATCCTCTAAAATAGCTAAGCCCTGCAACATTTCCTTCTGTGGGGACCACCTTTTGAAGTAAATGGAATAGCCAGCTGAGACCCATCCTTACATCTGCCAAGTTAACACAAACCTGCTCTGTAATGTCTAATCCTAATCCTGATATTCTCTGCAGGTACTGCCAGATCACCCACCTTTGTCAATTTCCCACCCAGCTGTAGCAGCTTGGATCTTCAGGCTTCCAGAGGATCACAGCTGCTGATCCTTTTGCTCATTTAAAAAGAGATGCACTGGCCTGCCATTTTCACCTGGCTCTCTGCAGTGCTAGACTCTAGTGCAGTGGTTCCATCAAATTCCCAGGTGCTGCTGATGCTGCTGGTCGGGGGACCCCACTTCGAGGACCACTCGTCTGGGGTAGTCAGGTGCAGGAACTCTGGGGCTAAGCTGCTGGGTTCCCAGCTCTGCTACCTTCTAGCTATGCCACTCTGGGCCACAGGTGCCTCTTCTGTAAAACTGGGATAATCGTAGTCCCTACCTCCTAGGTAACCCCGGAGTTAACACATGTAAATTATGTGCCTGGTGCATTGTAAGTGCTCAATAAAATGCACTATTATTAGTATAGCTAAAAAAGCAGCATTTCCGGGTTTCAGTCCAGGCTTTCACACTGGCTGTGTGTCTTTGAGGATGTCTTCTCACCTCAGTGTTCCCATCTGTACTAGGGTGGTGATGATAACCCACTCTACATTCCACGAAGGGCTTTCTGAGGATCATGTGGCATCGGTGTGAGTGCACTTTGTAAGTGGTAAGCACTGTACAAACACTTGCAGCGAGGTGTTGTGGGAGTAACATGCACTTGAAGTCAGAGACCTGGCCTGAAATACCAGGTGAAGTAGGCACATCTCTGCCTCTTTGAGCCTCGGTTTCCCCATCTCTATAATGAGGGAAATACCGGTGAGGGCCTCGGAGGAGCTGGGAGATGTCCTGAGAACCCCTTGCCTGAAGTCTGTGCCTCACTCCCACCCTCAGCTAGTATCAGGATCTAACCAGCTACTTAAGGGCAGTGCTGGTGCCTGGGCCTTGCCAGCTGGAAGCCTCGGCGGGCTCACGCTCCGGCCAGTGCCCCCTCATAGACCCCAGAACCCCCAGCTCACGGGGTCCTGATGAGGATGAACAAGAGAAAAGGTGGGGTGTCCTGCCAAAGCCCACACGACGAGGCCCTCAGTCAATATTCCTCTCCTGGCAGAGGTCCTGTCAGCCCCTCCCAGGCTGCCTCCAAATATATTGCCTCTGGGAGCCATCAACTCTGGAAGTGAATTCCTTGCAGCCGTAAGAGGTTTCACAGCAACTTCATTCTCCAGGAGAGAGGAGGGGAGGGGGCAGTCAGAGGCCTGTTTAATTTAATTTAACATACCGTGGCTTGCCAGGTTGCCCCTGGTAACAGCTTCAGCTGCTGCTTCAGTTACAACTAGAAGGATTTTTAAAGAGACAGCCCATTTTAGGACCAGAATTGCACAGCAAAATGAATGGTCTCTCTCTACTAGCTCCATCACAGGGATGGAGGATTGGAACCCAAGCACAGTGAGGCTTCAAACTAGGTCTGTTTATACCATTAACTCCATTCCTGATTCGCAACCCCATAAGCCCTCCTGCAAATGTTACTCTTAAGTGGGATCTGAGGAGGGGCTACATTTGGGATTTGTCATAGAGGTGTCACTCAGCTAGCTACTTCTCTGAAAATCAGTTTTAGTCTTCAAGTAGAAGGGAAGGAGGAGAGTTAACCTTTAGGAGTTGCCCCTGCAATTCAGGCACTCTGCCACCAGGTGGTAGTATTGCTTACTTAGTGCAAACCATCACCAGGCTTGACTTACTCAAGACTATCAGAATGGTGGTGAAACCACTGGGTTTTACGTCCTGATACTAACCTGGTGTGACCCTGAGCAAGCTGCTTCACCTCTGTGGTCTCAGTGTTCTCAGAGACATAATACCTTGATCAAGGTAACTGAGTGCTGTGGACAAGGCTTCGGGCTAGGACTATGAAGGCATGAGTTTATATCCCAACTCTGTCATGTACTAACTGTGTGATTTGGACACATAACTTAATTTCTTGCATCTTGAATACCAAACAAGAAAGTTGCTATGAACCAGGGAGAGCCCTGAGGACAACACACTGCTCTTCAACACTGGGGACCTGTGGACCCCACGGGGCATGTGAGGCCCTAGGAGCACAGTGGGGGGTGGAGAGGTGGAGAGTGGGGTGAGGCAGGATAGCCCCGGACTCCAGAGCCTGAGACCTCGATGCCCCACCCAGAACTGAAATAGGGCAAAGCAGCCTCCTAGACACACCTGACCCTGCACATTTCTAATGCAAACCAGGAGAAAGGGGGCAAACGTTTATGGAGATTTATGGGCACAGTCTCCAGGCTGGTCACTGCCTCATAATGCCCCTTTGCAGATAAGGACACAGCCTCTGAAGGGTAACACATCCACCCAGGGTCACCCCCCTCTTGTGGCCAGACCTGTTGGCCACCCGAGCCTCTGCTCTCTGCACTGCAGCCCTCCCCTAGTCTAGGATACCTGCTGTCACTTGTGGTCACATCTCCTTGTCAGGAGCCTGAAAGGGGGAGCAAGTTCTGTGTCTCCCCACCATGACTCAGTCTGGCCAACCTCAAAGCAGGCATGGGGACAGAGGTCACGAGATCACAGCCACAGGCAACCAGGGAGACTGAGGCACATGTGCCTTTGGTCCTTCACACAGACAGGTGCTGACATTATGTCAAGGTCCTGGACCAGCTTGGCCCACAGTAGGTGCCCCATGAATCTGAGTCCCCTTCCCATGTCCCAGGTCCCGTGCAGGTGCAGCAGGTAAGGTCATCTGGCAGCCCATCCAGCTTTTTGCTTTGGCCAGTGTTCTCCATTGTGCTCTCAAGGATGCCCTTTAATCCTTGGGTCCCGCCGCTCTCCCCTCCAGACAGCCCTGTTCCCAGCCAAGCCCCCATACACGTATTCCAACCTAAGTAACAGGATAACTCTTCAAGGTGATATGGATGCAAAAACACACCGGATCCTGGCACTCCCCCCCTAACCCCTTCTATGCCTCCCCATTGCCTTGCAGATGACTTCCAGGTCCTGAGTCTGACACTCAGGGGCCCCTCCTGATGTTCCCCTGCTGGCTCATCCCCTCGCCCCTTACAACTGGGGTTCTAGCCGCTCCGGGCTGCATGCAGCCCCCGACACACCTGCTCGCTCATCTCTGAGGTTTTGCACATGATGTGCCCTCCATCTGATGCCCTCTCTCACCGTATCCACCTGGTTGGTTCCTACTTGTCCCTGAGAACCCTGCTCCAGCACGTCCTCCTCTAGAAGTCTTGGGGGTCCCCCTGGATCATGTAGGAAACCTCTTCCCATAGCCCCTGGTGTTCCTTTTGCTCTAATTTTGTCTTTGGTCTGGCTTTTCTGCCAGACCTGGCTTGGGTCAGGGTTCAAGACACTCCCCTACAGGCAATCACACTGCTCACTGAGATCTACTCACAGGTCCCCCTTCCTCTCTTCCTCCGAACCATCCAAGGCCACCCCAGAGCAGCCGCAGCCTAACTTGGCAACGTTAGCTCCCGCCACACCCCAGTCATACTCACCGTGCCCCATGCTCCCCAGCTGCCCACTCGTGTCCGTGCTGAGCCCCCCGTCTGGAATGCCCTTGTCCCCCAACCTCACCCTATCAAATACCACTGCTATTCAAGGCCCACCTTACAGCCCATCCTCTATGAGACCTTCTCAGAGTCTTCTGGCTGGAAGTGGCCTCTTCATCCTGCTGCATTTGTCTGCATCCCCCTCTCAGCCTTGATCAAACCCTGCTTCATATTATAGTTATTGGTAAGCCAGTGTAATGAGGGGAGCAAGGGCTTTGGAGACTAACAAATGGGGTTCAAATCCCAGCTCTGACACTTGCATGCTGTGTGACCTTGGGCAAGTCATTTTGCCTCTCTGAACTTCAATATGTGCCTCTGTAAAATGGGGATGACGCCTACCTCATAGGTTGTTGTGAGATTGAGATGATGAGTGTCAGGATCCTGGCACATGGCAGGCGCTCCTTCAAACCCCATTATTTATGGTCTCCCCAACTGGGTTGTGAGCCCATTTGGGCCAGGGTGCAGGTCCCATTCAGTGCCACAGCTCCATAGCACCCAACACATCATAGTTGGGCCTCACACCATAGATGCCTCACACCATAGAAATGCTGGCTGGACTGAATGCTTCATCCTAGCTGCTGAGGGTGGGGTGGAGGGATAATAGGGGCCCGGAGCTGAGACGGCCCCTGCGGATGGCGGGTGGTGAGTGCAGAATGGAACCTGGAGATCAACCACAGGAGATGAATGTGGAGGGAGGGGCTGGAGCCTGAGGCAGAGCTGCTGATATGCACTGGGGGTTTTATTGGTTTTCATTAAAATTCCTTCCCAAGGCAGGAGCAGCTAGCTACTCCCATAAATAACGTCATAAATATTTTATCTGGTGCCCAAGTCAGTCTAAATGCACAGCAAAGTTGGCAAGAAAAACAATGGGAAAACAGTTCAGGGTGGGGTCCTGGGCTTGAGCTGAACTCACTCACATGCCCAAAGGGGCTTTCTCAGGAAGGTGGAAGCTGAGGGATGGCGCCAAAGGGGAGAAGCGGGGGAGAGAGAAGGTGACTGGTGGAGTGTGGGCCCTGCGGCAAGGGTGGATCCAGGGCACAGGTCGGGGAGCCAAGGGGGAGGGGAGCTTAGCCTGGAAGGCAAGACGCCAAGGGGGAGGGGAGCTTAGCCTGGAAGGCAAGACGCCAAGGGGGAGGGGAGCTTAGCCTGGAAGGCAAGACGGGAGGGAAGGAAATGGATGCCACGCCTGCTCTGTGATGGACACCTTGCTCGGGGCATTCACACAGGTCATCTTGTCAACTCCTCTGTGGTCACAGAAGTGAAGTGACTCGCCCAAGGTCACCCAGCCAGCCAGTGGCAGAGCCAGGACTATGACCAAGAGTGTACTTGCTGCTTCTCAGGGTTCAGGGAAAGCATGGGAGTCTATGAACAATGTCCCAAATGCTTCAACAGCAGCAGCACAAGCCATTCTCTGCTTCCCTAGATCCCAAAGGAGGAAAAAAGGGGCTGGTACTTCACCATGGCAACGCTCTTCATCAGGTCAGGCTACGGGTTGGGGATGGGATGGTGGGGAGGGACGGGGAGACATGGGGCCTGGAAGCCAGGGGAGAAATGGCTGAGCCCATCTGCGTGGCAAGGGCTCCCCGAGTTCCCCTCCCTGCCCACTGGCCCGGGGAGGACTCGCGGCACCCTGGGGATGGCTGGGAGGGTGCTGACCAGCCGCGTCCCCTTCTCTGCCACAGGTTAGATGGCATCTTCCTGGAGCTGGGCAGCGAGGAGCAGAAGAGGTTGCCGGCCTTCAACCGCACGCTGGCCCTGCTCCGGCAAGTCCTCAAGTCCTCGGAGCCCCACCACCAAGGCAGGACCCGTGGGCACGGGTGGGAGAGGAGCCTCTGCCCCGTCCTCCCTGCACCCGCCACCAGCCCTGCCGGTCTTGTCACTGTCCCCACCTCTAGCACTGCTTCGCTGTCCCTCACCCTCTGTCTCATCCACTCCCTTGTTCACCTCAGGGAGCTCGCACACCTCGCACAGGTGAATGGGCGCCTGCAGATCACTCCAGGTGCACGTGTCCAGGCCTGTCTGTGACCGAAAGTGTAAGAGACAGAGTTCTCGCCATTGCAGCCTCTTATCCCCATTTTGTGGTGGGGGGAAGGAAGGCTGTTCTGGAGGGGAGTCGAGTCATTTTTCCACAGGGACCAGAACTCCAGAGCTGGGGAGAGCTGGAGTCAGAGAGCGGGGTGTCCCGCGTGACACAGTAAACACAGAACAAGCACTGAAACTGTTCATCCCTCCACTCACACGTCCCTCTCCCCACCGTTGTTTCTCTCGGTCCCTGGGTGGCCCACAGTGATTTCATGCCACTTCCCCTCCCTTTGTCTTCCTGGGGGCTAACACCTGGGGTGGCACTGGCCCCCTGCCTCCTTGTGGCTCCCCTCCTTCTCTCCACCCCGCTGCTGCCTGAGACCCCTCTCCTGGCCTCACCCCCAGCTCTGGCCTGGTGCTACCTCGGGATGCTGCTGGAGAGGAAGGACACCTTCTCCATCACCCCCATGGGCATCCATGACTGCGGGTTTTCAGGGACCGACCCCCTGGACTGCTTTGGCAAGGTATGTGCCCCTGGCCACAGAAGGTCTCCAAACCCGGACTGAGCCTGACACCTCAGCCTCCTCTCCCGGAACCCGCTGCTTCTCTGGGTGTCATCCCCACCTCCCTGCCTTACTCAGGAAGTGCCCTTATTCCAGACCTTTCTCTCCATCCCAAACAAAGCCAAAGTGCTCCCTTGTCCTCTTGGCCTATGAGTCAGACCCTCTCCATTTCTCCAGGCCTGTCTTCTAAGCTAGTCACGATTTCCCAGATATACCCTCAGGCTTTTCCCCTTCACACCCCCGGGGAAAAGTGGAAAGAAGCCGAGGTTAGCTGGGGTCTGGATGCCAGCTCTGCCCATAGGCCCTGTGACCCTAAAACAAGTCACTTCCATCTCCGAACCTCCTTATCTGTTAATTATGTGATCTGTCCACCATCTAGGATATTGAGAGACTGAAAGGAGGTAGTGGATGAAACTTCACTGTAAACTGTAAAGTGCTGTTCAAGCCTTATTCTTGGCACCTCGTTTCTGTGGCAGTTTCCACACTTAGCTCAGTTTTTGAAGACATTCCTGGAGGCCAGGGACCCTGTGATTTTCGTTCCCCTTGCGGTCAGCACGACGCTCTGCCCGGGGCACGTTCCTAGCATTTGCTGGTCAGTAATGAGCAATTTCTTGGTGAGAGATCTTAGTGAGAGCAGAGCATAAACAGTGGTTCACGTATGTTCCGAGAGTTGTGTCCAATTTAATGCACTGCCTTTGCCCCTCCTTGGGAACCTACTCTGTGCCGGGCACAGAGGTGGACAGATGGGGCCCCTGCCCTGTAGGAGTTCACCGTCTCAGGGGCAGCAACAAACACAAGGCAGGCAGCTGTCAGTAACAATATTGGGGTGGTGGTGGGAGAAGTGCTGTGCCCAGCTAGAAACACTGTGTGAGTCTGGGGCAGGTAGAGGCTGATTCTGGCCCCTCCCCCTACCTGCCCCAGGAAAATGGGGGAGCACACAGTGACGTGTCTGAGGAAGAGGGGTTTGCCTGGGGTCTGGAGGGATTCACTGGACATGTCTCGTGAACATGGCAGAGAGCATGGCAGCGAGTCAGGCTCTCAGGAGTTGAGTGCCAGTGAGCTGTGCCCAAAATGTTGGGTCCCACGATGTGGTGGATATGAGGAATAAGATCTTTGGGGTGATATGGCTCTACTGAGAGAAGGGGTTCCAGTTCTGGCAAACAGCCAGACAAATGGTTTGTTCTTACCTCCTCCCTTACCCAGGCCATTGAGATTGCCAAGGACAAACCCCCCATCCTGAATCACCTGGCCAAAATCTTCCACTTCCTCGGAAAGCAGGATATGGCCATTGGTACCTGCAACATGGCCCTGGACATCCTACGAGATCCGGAGCTCAACTGGCAGGCGTACTGCACAAGGGCCAAGGTGAGTCTACCCGCAGCTTCACCCTATCCTGCCATCTAGAATCAGAGTACAAGAGCCAAGACCCTGTGGCCAGAGCCCAGAGGTCAGGGAGCCTTCATGGTGGAAGGGAGCTTAGGTGTCATCAAGGCTCACAGTTTGTGTTCTCTAAGATTGTTGAGTGAGAGAATGAAGGAGCTTCCCACCCACTGCTCATCCCTTCTGCAATGACCTAGCCAACAACCTGCCAGCCTCCTCTTTGATTAGAACCTTAGGCAGTCATACTGACCTGGGTGGAATTCTGGCCTCTCCACTCATCACTGTGGGACTTGGGGCAAGCCACTTACCCCTCCAAACCTCCGTTCCCAAATCTGGAAGATATGGATAATAACATCTATCTTAAAAGGTTGTCAGAAGACTAAGTGAAGTAACATCTAAAGCAGGTGCCTGGAGCATGGGAGGTGCTTGTGAAAGGCAGAGGGTATATTGGAGGAAGTCTGATGTTGTAGATCAGAGCTCTGGCTCTCAACACCGCTGGCCTTGGTTCAAATCCCACAGCACTGCTTACACGCTACGGGACTGTAGACAGAATACTCTTGCCCAAAGTCCGAGCCCCAGTTTCTTCTTCTATAGACTGGAGGTGATTGTACCTGCCTCACAGAGTAGTTATGAGAATTAAATTATACTCTTGTGTAAAACTCAGTACTGACCACATAGTAAGAGTTCATAAGTGGTTGAGCAGTATTATTAGGTATATTTTTAACTGGCTCACTGTCGCTTGAGGCAGTCCACTATGGTCACTGAGCTCTGCAGATTACTCATTTAACTGAGAGCTGCCTGCCTCTGGCTTCCCCCTACTGGTCCCAGATCTGCCCTTTGGAGCCCCTACAGAACCCATCTGCTTGGGGGCAAAGAGCTGGAGCTCTGAGTTCACTTTGCTCCAGGCTGGACAGCCTTCTCCACTACCTTTCATGGGACATGATGGCGAATCTGCTCCCTTGGTCTTGGTCTGTATGACATAATCATTTTGCCAGCAGGTACTAGACAGTCAGTTCCTTCATGGCAGTTGATGTGGTCATTATCAATAGTAGTTATATTACTCATAATTGATAGTAAATAATAACACCTTTCTATAACACTCTGCATTTCACCCAGCACTTTCATATTCATGGCCTGATTGAATTCTCGCAGGATCCTGTGAGAGGCCAAACATGTGTCATTTTACTAATGAGGCAACAGAGAGGCAGTGACCTTCCCAGGGTCCTGCATTCCATTAGTGGGAATCCAAACCTCACTCTCCTCACTCCATCACAGGTTGGCCTGTAGCGTATGCTCGCTGTCTCCCTGTAGCTCCAAAGATCACACTTACTACTCAGGTGACCAGACTGGCACCAGGATGGAGGCAGGGGACAGTGAGGAGGAAGGAACAGAAGGGACGGGAACTCATCTGTGTAAAAGCCTTAGTCCCTGCTGTGACCCTAAGGCCCTACCTGGCCCATGACCTTGACCCACCCCGGCTCAGCTCCCTCCCTCCCAGCCACCCTGGGGTCCTTGCAGTTCCTGAGGCACGATCTTGCCTCAGGGCCTTTGCCTAGAATGCTCTTCTCCCAAATATCCAGTTGGCTTCCTCCCTCACTTCCTGGAGGGCTTGAAGAAAAGGCAGCTGCTAGCAGCTATCTTCTTGAAAATGTCAGCTTCTCACCAACACTTTGTGTCCTCCTGTCTTGGTTTGTTTTTCTTTTTTAGCACTTATCACTCCCTAACATACTATTTGCTGATTTATCATGTTTATTGTCTCTCCCCCCAGTTGAAATACATTCTCCAAGAGGGCAGGGAATTTTGTCATTTTGCTCTCTGCTATATATCCTCAGTGCCCGGAACGTAGCAGGCTCTTGATGAATATTTGTTGAAGGAATGAATGAATGAACTGAGCACCTATCATGTGCTAGGTCCTGGCTAGAACATATTCTCTCCATTGTCATGGTAACTCCAAGGAAGATCTTAGTGTACTGATTTTTCAGATGTGGAAAATGAGGCTCACAGAGGTCAAGCTAATAAAGAGGGGGAGGGGCTGGAATTCAGCCAAGTTCAACTGGCTTGAAAGCCAGAGTTTCCCACTCCCACCCCACCCCCACCTCATGAAGCTGTCTTAGAACCAGAGCCCGCCAATGGCTATAAAGCATTAATACCTTCAACGACAATGACCCCCTTTTTCTTACTTCCTCCTTCTCCACCCCTTCCCTACCCCTCCTGAACCTCTAGATTTTCTAAATGCTCCAAATAGATGTGGGGAAAAAGGGAGGAAGTGGTGATGAAAGCAAGGGTCTGGAATCATTTGTAATTTGATGCTTGTAACCTGGGGCCACCTGCCATTCTTCCCACACTACTTGCTTACACAGTCTCTCACAAAATCGGTGCTGCCATCCCATCTCAAATAACCCCCTCCCCTAGTCACCTCTATCCCATCACCCTGTTTATTTTTCATAGCACTTGTCACCACTTGAAGTGGTACCATGTACTTGTTTATGATCATCTCCCCTACTAGAACGTTCTGCCAGGGCAGGGACCTCCTCTGTCTTATCACCACTGTACCCCAGTACCTAGCACAGTGCCTGGCATATGGTGGGCACTCAATACATATTTGTTGAATGAATGAGTGAATGAATGAATGGTTCTTACTTCATCCAACGCCCTTCATTGTACAGAGAGGGGTCAGTGTACTAAGGCCCAGAAAGAGGAGTGGCTAGCCCAAGCTGGCACAGGACTAGGACCTCGGACTCCCGAGTTCCAGTCACAGGGGCTTTCCACTGCACCACAGAATCTCCCTGAATTGCTGTTAAGAAAAAAAACTTTATTTAGGATAGAAAAGTGGGCAAGGGTCCTTGCTTGGAGCATCTTCCCTGAGCTGACTCTCTGTGGGCAGATCCACGTCAGAGCCTACCTGCATGACCTGGAGCGAAGCAAGATGGGGCTCGGGGGCATGCCTGACAGGAACCACCTGGCCTGCGCCAAGGCCGACCTCGAGGAAGTGGTCAAGGTGTGCCCAGGCCTCAAGACCTACCTGGACATCGGCCAGGTAAGGTAGCCTCTTGGCTAGGGTAGCCAATAGCTGACTAAAAACCTATTAACTCTCTGCCAGGCCAGGCCTGGGCACTGAGGACACAGGGAGGAACGCAGGGCATCCCCAGGCCTGATAACAGTACCTGCCTCCTACTGCATTGGTGAGGATTATAGGAGATGATGCACCTACAGCGTTCAGAACAGGGCCCAGTTCTTTCTAAGCGCTCAGAAAGTGTGGGCCATTATTCTGTATCCTTCTGTGCCTTCCGTGCGCACGGAATGACTACCAGAGGTTACAGTATCTTATGTATGAGAACACTGAGGCCCAGAGATTGCCCCACTCAAGGTTATATGGCCAAGAGCGCTGGGGCTGGAACTGGAATCAGAGTACTGTCTCCTTTGCCAGGAGAGGGGCACCAAAATTTGCGATGAATAATTGTCGAGGGAGGGAGGGTGGGAATGAATGCGTGGAATTTTTAAAACAGCAAGTGTGGGAATGGAATGAACGGGGAGCAGCGACGGCAGGGGAGAAAGGCTCACCCGAAGCCCCCACCCCAGGTCTACTACTACATGGGCGTGGACGCTGTGCAGGAGCTGCTGGCGGTGGACGAGGCGGCGCTGAACCAGGCGCTGGTCTTCCTGGCCAAGGCCGGCGAGTCGGAGCTGGGCGCCACGCTGCCCGAGCTGCAGCTCTTGCGCGGCAAGTGCCTGCGCATCAAAGGCGAGGAGGCCAACGCGGTGGCCTGCTTCAAGCGCGCCGTGGAGCTGGACGACGCGGGCTCCAGCCACACCGAGGCCTTCGGCTGCCTGCTCGAGGCCCTGATGGCGCAGTGGAGCCAGGCGCAGCTCAGCGACGGCGAGCTGGGCAGCGAGGTGGACGCGTGGCTGCGCTGCGCCCAGGACAAGTACCCGGCGGCGCGCCTGCGCCAGGAGCTGCAGCGCGTGTGGCGCGGCCACACGGGCGAGGTGCTGGGGCTGGCCCGGGCCTTAGTGGCGCAGGGACGGCCGGCGCTGGTGCGGCTGCTCTTCGAGACCATGGCGCGCGAGGGCGAGGGCACTGGCCCATGGCGGGGCCGCCGCGCGTTCTCCTTCGGAGGTCCCTGAGGCCCCGCCCCGTTGAGGCCCCGCCCACAAGTGATTGGACCTGGTCGGGGCGCTGCCCACCGGCTTTCACTGCCGTAAGCTGGCGGGTCCTGGGACCCCGTCAGATTCTCTTTCGGGAATTGGAATGGAAACGTTGGGACCCTAGGACGGTTTGACGTGCCCACGGAGGCAAAAAGGCCTGATTCAGCTGGGGCAGACGCGAGGGGCCGCTGGGAAACTGTCAACTGAAAGACCAAATTGTACAAATATGCAGAAAAAATAATATGGAGCCTCCCAAGAGATACAGAAGATAATTGCCTTCATTTTGGTGGCTTTCTAGTACCCAAGAGCCTGTCTTTGGATTCCGTGAGCCACGCTCTATCCTTATAATAAAGCCCCCTTTACTTAGGTTGACTGGAGTAGGTCTCAGGTCCTGCCTCCAGAGAAGCCGTGGCTAGAGAAGAGGGCACAGCTGCCAAGGAGCAAGTAAGGGAAGGGCGGTAGTCTACATCTGGCTACTCAGGGCTCTTTCCTGCCTCTCTAGCAGCCTTCCAGCAGCCCTCATCCTTGGCCAGCTTGGTCTGAAAGGCCCTCAAACTCCCTGAAATAAAGCCCATCAGTAGTACCTTTGCTTGACTTCTCTGTTCTTGGGGGGAAAGTAGGGGCCCCACCCACGGAAGTGCCAACTGCCCCCAACCTCAAACCTTCTACAAAAGAGTGAAGAAAATCTTGGAATTTTACACTCTTGGAATCATAGTCATAGAATCTTAGACGTGGAATTTTATTGTCAAAGACTTAGGCTCTGATTGCCAGCAAATCTTAGAACGGCCAAGCTGGATTCTTGTGGTCCTACTTACTTACAAGAGCTAATTTAACCTAAAATTCCAGATCAAGTTCTTTCCAGACTGCAAGAATGCTGGTTGTACGTAACTGCAATGGCAAGACCCCCCCTTAATGGTTTGTGATTTATTTTGCACTTTTCCCCTTTTTTAAAAAAAAGTTACACTCACTGCTTTGTTCATTTTCCTGATGCTCAGACTGTACCAGGGATAGGCCAGCACCCCTGCATCGCTTCTCATGTCCCCAGTGACAGATGGAGAACAGACCGAAAAGTGCAATCCCTAGAGATCACGCACCCCGATCTCTCTTTGTGCACATAGGAAGACTGAGAGCCCTGGAAGGGAAGTAGCTTGCTCAAAGTCACACTTCCTAGCCTCCCCACCCCTCCAACTTACTCTCAGCATTTTTCAGGTTTGGAAAAATACTAATAAACCGATAACACTAAAGTATTAAGTGTTTATGTGTTAAGGGTTTATGTGTCACCTGTCACCTGGGGCACTCTGATATCCATTGGGATAATGCTGTCGTTCCAGGCACCTGTGATATCCAGACAGTGAGGCCACCCTAAGGCCCCTGAATTCCACCTCAGGGCTCATCATGGCTCACCACTTCAGGTGGTGACTTTCTTTCCCTCCTTCCTTCCTCTCATCTCCATTGCAGGAGAGTGCAGGAGGTGACTGGACAGCAGGCCGCACACACAGCCCTGTCCACTTCTCCCCCATCCCTTCTCCACCCACGGCTGTGACCTGTGACCTTCCCTAGGACAGGAACCCATCTCTCTCTTCTCCTGCTTCCCCAGGCAGACAAACTGAATTCAAGGTGGTTTACTGGCAAAGTTGGGAAGTTGGTGAGGTTTGTCCCTTCCCCAGGCTTCCCAGTTTGTTTCCTTCCTCGCTTTTCCTGTCCTCAAGGTCATGCATTTCTCCCTCCATTGCCTCCTCCTCCTGCCAAACCTTTTCAATAAAGCTTCTTTCTGATAATCTCATTCACAGAATCGTATAAATGACTAACAAACGCCCACTAGAGCTTCTGTCAGGGGTACTGACAGAAGCCAACAAGAGAAAGGAAACCCCATTTCTGGGACTGCCTCTTGTGTGCAATACACTTCATACATGTAAACTCATGCAGTTTTCTCACCAGCCTTGAAGGGTAGGCATCATGATCCTTATTACAGATGAGGACATTGAGACACTGAACAAGGTCACATATAAGCATGGGAAGAACCAGACTTTGAACCAGACCTGCCCCATGTGTGCTGTCTCCTGGGACACAGCCCTTCCTGGGAGATGTGTCATGGGTAGTCTAGAGTTGGGCCTGTGATCCCCAACACAACCTGTCACTACCCTGCTCCCTCCCCACAGTGTACTAGTCTCCCTGCTCGAAAACTGCCTTACCTCTGTGCCTTTGTACATCCTGTTCCCCCACTGGCTTTTTTCCTGTAATTTCTATCCCAAGTGCTAGGCTCAAAGGTGCCTCCTCCAGGAAGTCTTGCCAAATCCTCCAGCTCTCATTAATCACTCTGTTTTGTGCACACTCTCAGGGCATTGTGTCCCTCTGCACTGCTTATATTCCCTTGTCCTTGCACCATCATGATGTCACCGTGTCTGTTGTCCCCATTCAACTCTGGCTCTTTACAGCAAGGACCACATCTGATTCAGCCCCATGGCCCAGCACTGAGCTTGGCACATAAGACAGGCTCAGTTTTGGTTGTTGAACTGAGTAAACTCACAGCAGGGACGTGGCTACGTCAGTCCCAAACCGATGACTCCATCACCAGGTCCACAAGGGCTGAGGTTGGGGCCAGGTCTGCCACCTAGGGAACTTTGCAGGCTAGAGCTCAGCCGGAGAGCATGGGCTGTCTTTCCACCTCCTCTCCAAATTTTTTTTTTTTTAATTTATTTACTTATTTTTTTTATATTTAGTTTTGGCTGTGTTGGGTCTTCGTTGCTGCACGCAGGCTTTCTCTGGTTGCGGTGAGCGGGCTTCTCATTGCAGTGGCTTCTCGTTGTGGAGCACAGGCTCTAGGCACGCGGGCTTCAGTGGTTGTGGCACACGGGCTTCAGTAGTTGTGGCAGGTGGGCTCAGTGGTTGTGTGGCACATGGGCTTAGTTGCTCCGCGGCATGTGGGATCTTCCCAGACCAGGGCTCGAACCCGTGTCCCCTGCATTGGCAGGCGGATTCTTAACCACTGCACCACCAGGGAAGCCCTCCTCTCCAGCTTTAGACCAAATCCCCAAATCTGCGGCTAGGAAACTGAGGCCCAGGTAGGGAAACTGAGGCAAGAGAGCAGGGACTTGCCCAAGGTCAAGCAATGAATCAATGACAGACAGAAACTCGAACCCCACCTCCAGCCCCTTGGGGCTGCCTCCTTTGCCAAGTTCACTTCTGTTAAGTCCAGGAAGACCACAGGCCTACCAGTCATTAACTCAGCATTTATCAAGCACCGGCCAAGTGCCAAGCATAGTGCCAAGCTCTGGGGCTACTGTGCAGAACAGAATAGACCCTGCCCGGGCCTTCAGGGAGCTCACAGTCTAGAGCATGCAGAGCAGGTCATGCAGGACCTCGTGGGCCACAGTGGGGACTTTGGAAGACCAATGGGAAGCTCTTGGAGGTTTAAGCTGACAGAGCTGGCTACTCCACCCTCCACACTGTTCACACTCATTCTGTGTTAGTGGCCTTTCCCCAGCCCAGTGGGGAGGAGAGGATGGCTGTCCCTGGGGCTCAGGACGTGTCCTTGGCCACGCCTCTTCAGCAAGCCACTGCTGAGGCCAGGCCTCAGCATCGTGGCTCTGGCCGGTTTGATCTTTATTCAATTACAGCTTTGAGTCCTGTGGAACACCCCTGCCTACTGGGCAGCTGGGAGGACAACTCTCTGTCACACAGCTGAAGCAGCAGGAGCTCCTTAGGGGAGCACTGCAGAGTAAAAGCCTTAATGACCCCATAATCGGAGTAATGAAGATGAATCGCACCTTGTGCTGCCTGCCCATTCCTTCCTCTGTGTCTAGCAGCCAACATCAGGTGCTAGAAACTCCTGTTTAGCCAGCATGAGCTAGGCATGTTAAAGACCATGAAAACAGGTAAGATTTTTCAGTTATAGGTTTTTAGAATCTCAGTATTGAAAAGAACCTTAATCATCACCTCTTCCAGCCTCTCCATCCAAATCAGAACTCCTCTCAACAGTGAGTGTTCTGAAAGGAGTATCTAAACCACTTGCATGCCTCTGGCAGACAGGCAGCTCACTACCTATTGATGGAATCAATCCATTTCTTAACAGTCTAAGTTTTCTGAGTTTGTCCTTTTACTGAGTTGAAACCTTCTTTTATGTAATTTCTGTGTGTTGACTCAAGTTCACCTTTGCCACATAGAACACAGACCCTAATAAGCAAGGTGACCTTGATCAAATCACTTTGCTCTGGCTCCCATTCTCACTTTCTGTTTTGGCACCTATTACAGTGTTTGAATTGTTCAGGAAGTGGCTGAACACCCGCAGCCTGGCTGAGCCCTGGCCTGGCCTCTAGCTGCCAGTGCCCGCCCTGGAGCCTGCACAGAGCGGGTGCCAGC
The DNA here is from genome assembly GCF_009873245.2 of Balaenoptera musculus. Classification (NCBI taxonomy): domain Eukaryota; kingdom Metazoa; phylum Chordata; class Mammalia; order Artiodactyla; family Balaenopteridae; genus Balaenoptera; species Balaenoptera musculus. Next base: position 45,997,646 of record NC_045785.1, on the reverse strand, counting down.
AGCTGAAAGCAGAACAGAACAGGTCTTCTCCCGTCTCTAATCAGGCCCCGAGGGAGCACCCTGTGTAGATGGTGGTGGCTGGATGCCAAATGAAGTGAAATATCTCCTTTTCTCAGGCCGTTAACTTTTTTTCTTGTTTAAGGAAGGGGAGGATAATGACATTTAGCACTTTACAACTCAGCAGTAAAATGAGCAGATGGAAACAGATCCCCAGCATCATGGGCATGCTGCCAGCAAGAAACCCTCCCCGGCTCTGGCTCTGGCGCCGCGGGGCTGAAGTTACTGGCAAGGTTTGCTGAGGGGGTGAGGGGCACCACCTGCTCACTCCTGCCCCGGCTCCTCCCCCAGGCAGCCTCTCCAGGCTGCACGTCGGTAGTACCGGCCCCCACGTCCCGCTTCCCGCCTGTGCTCACCCTGTTCCACTTACCTGAAGCACCTTTCCTACCCCCCCAGGTCTGTTTGGACTATGACCTCTCTAGTTTGGAGATGAGGAGGAGGAGCAGAGGGGGGTATTCTTGTAGAGAGTGGTGAGCAAAAACTCCTGTGGAGCTGTGGAAAAGCTCCAGCTGGCCTCTAGATGGCCACAGAAGAACAATTTGAGCAGTGAATATTCCCACAGGGAGGTTAAAAAAAAAAAAAATCATCATTATCCTCATCAAAACTATTTACTGAGAACTTGCCGTGGACCAGTCCCTGTGGCCCATGTTTCACACGCCTCACCTCGTTTAACCTTCACAAGCCCAGGAGCTATATATCAGCATTGTCTCCATTTTACAGATGAAGAAATGGAGGCTCAGAGAGGTTCAATAACTTTCCTGAGTTCCTCCCACACTGCCTTGATTTTTAAAAAATGTTTATTTTATTTATTTATTTTTGGCTGCGTCGGGTCTTAGTTGCGCAGGCTCTTCGTCGTGGCGCGCGGGCTTCTCTCTAGTTGTCGCGTGCGGGCTCTCTAGTTGTGGCTCGCGTGCTCAGTAGTTGCGGCACGCAGTCTTAGTTGCCCCGCGGCATGTGGGATCTTAGTTCCCTGACCACGGATCGAACCCACGTCCCCTGCATTGGAAGGTGGATTCTTAACCACTGGACCACCAGGGAAGTCCCCCCCCACCCAACACACTGCCTTGAATGGCAGACAGGCTAAAGAGTATCAACGAATGGCTTTTTAACTATTTGGGGTTTAGATTACTTTCTCTTCTATCACATATGTTGCTCTATAAACTGCACACTTAAAAAATCTGAATGCACTTTTCATATTTATGTTCCCAAACCAGTCAATAGCTCTATGCTGGGGCTTGTTCTATTTTGGCATATAAATTGTTTCATTAAATTGCAGCTCCTCTGTGAGTTTTATTTTTCATCCACAAAGTAAAAGAAACAAACCGAAGAACCCCTACTGTGGTGGAGAGCTACTGCTTCCATCTGCCCAGTGCCCCTCCTTGCTGGGAAGAGAACCTCTCCTTCCTGGGCTACTAAGCACTCCTTCCCCACTCTGAGTGGTGGCAGAGGGCTGCCAATCATAATACCCCATCCCCTGACTGCAAATGCAGACATGGGATCCAGGTTGGGCCAATCAGAGTCCTTCCCAGAAAGTTTTCCCACTGGGTGCAAGGGACAGAAGATGCTCTCTGGGGATTTCCCTGGTGGCACAGGTTAAGAATCCGGCTGCCAAAGCAGGGGACATGGGTTCAAGCTCTGGTCTGGGAAGATCCCACATGCCGCGGAGCAACTAAGCCCGTGCACCACAACTACTGAGTCTGAGCTCTAGAGCCTGCGAGCCACAACTACTGAGCCCGAGCGCCACAACTACTGAAGCCCCTGCACCTACAGCCGGTGCTCCACAACAAGAAAAGCCACTGCAATGAGAAGCCCGCGCACCTCAACCAAGAGTAGCACCCGCTCGCTGCAACTAGAGAAAGTCCACGTGCAGCAACGAAGACCCAAAGCAGCCAAAGAAAGAAAGAAAGAAAGGAAGGAAGAAAGAAGATGCTCTCTGTCTGTCTGTCTACTGGAACAGCTATTAGTGACTGTCCCTGTTAGGATTAGGCTTAGCTGTGGGCATCAAAGACCTGAAAACAGTATCTTAAACAAGATGGTGCGTGTCTATCTTGCAAGGCCAGCTCAAGTATCACCTCGGTGCACGCCACACCCCCTCTCTGCTCACCTACCTGGTACCCACTAATGTCATCCTACTGCAAGCTCCTGACACTCTCCACCTGGCCGGAAGCACTGGGTAGCTGACACCCCTGGGAACAGCCTTCAACCAATGGGGAATGGAAACTGGATAAATACCTGAACCTCATAAACAGGGTTGGGTGGGGGGATAAGATAATTTGGAGGAATGTGGGATTGAGACCCAGGGGCCCATAGCAGTAAACTGCCCATTCATTATCACACACGGTATTCATTTCTGGCCCTTCTTTCTCTCACTTCCCTACTCTCCTACCAGTGTTTCCTGATATCACCTCCCAAAGAAACTGCTTGCCCTCGAATCCTTGACTCGGGGCCTGCTTCTAGGGGAGCCCAGCTTTAGACACCCTTGATGTCCTCTCTCATCCCAAGAGAAGGGCTCTTCCACCTCCCAGTACTTGCATGGCACCTTGTTTGTACCTCTAATACAGTACACCATGGCCTACCTTGTTGTATTTATTAAGTATAAAATAGGAAGGAATAAGTATTTATTGAGGACCAGTCCCTGCACCAGTTGTCTTGTGCTCATTCATTCATTTATTCACTAATTAATTCATTCACCAAATCTTTATTGAGCATTTATAATGTGCCAGACAATGATTTAGGCCAGGGGTTGGCAAACTGTGGCCCACAAGCCAAATTAGGCCCACTGCCTGTTTTTGTAAATAAAGTTTTCTTGAAACACAGCTGCGCTCATTGTTTACATATTTTTATGGCTCCTTTCATGTTATAACAACAGAGTTGAGTAGTTGTGACAGAGATGACATGGCCTGCAAAGCACAAAATATTTACTGTCTGGCCCTTTGCAGAAAAAGTTTGGTGCCCCTTGGAATAGGCACTGGGGCTCCTGCAGTGAATAAAACAAACAAAAATCCTGCCCTCCTGGATGGAGCTTACATTCTAATTGGGGTGGAGTCAGGTGGTAGAGGGGGAATGTAATACAATAAACCAAAACCTAGATATTTAGTATGTTAAATGATGATAAATGCTACGGAGAAAACAAGTAGGGAGAGAGAGTATCAGGAGTGCTGGGGAGCAGGGATGGGGATTGTGGTGAAAATCAGGGTGTCAGGAAGTCCTGGCTGTGAACGTGACATTGGAGCAAAGACCTGAAGGAGGTGAAGGAGTGAGCCATGTGGACATGGTGAGGAAGAGCCGTCAGGTAGTGGAGCAGCAGACAGGAGGGCCGTACTGGGGTATTAACAATAGTTCATCCAATATTGAGCGCTATGTACCAGGTGCCCTTCAAGTGCTTTACATACATAATCTCATTTAATTACTTAAAAGTCATCATCTCATTACACATTTAATCTTACAAAAGAATGATCTGAATATATTTCTATTATTAATATTAATACAGAGCTTTCAGTTTACAAAGTTTTGTAATGTTTTTCATTTGCTCTTCATAGTATTTCAAGGAGGTTACTGACCCCATTGTAGTGCAGCCAAAGACCAGAAAGGTCAAGTCCTTTGCCCCAGGTCACACAGCCAGTAAATGCTGGCTCTGGAAAGCAAACCCAGCTCTGTTTGGATCCAGATGCTGCCTTCTTCTCTCTAAGCCACCAGCCTTGGAGGGCGTCAACTCTACCTGGTCCACTCACACCTAACTCAACTCTGCACCAAAGAGAAAAGGCAAAGCCTTGTTGGAAAGAACTCAATTCCCATCATCCTTCCAGATGAGGGTGACCAGGTAAACTGCTGGAGTCACACTCAGAACTCACAGACGTGATTATTCCCTCTGTCCTGGGGCATCTACATTGTGCCCCAGACTTCTTCTGGCTATGCCGGTGCTCTGCAGCACTAACCCAAAGCAGGGGCTCAAAAGGGAGCTGTTGGTTGACAGATTAACTGTTGCTGAGAGTTTTGTTTCATTGCATTTTTAGCAAGCCTTTCTTATGAATTGAGGGAATTATTTAGAAAGACATTAATTCAGCAAACATGTACTGAGATTTACTATGTACAAAACCTTTCTACATAGTAAACAGATTTACAATGGCAGGGCTAGAGATGAACAGGACATGGGCCCTCCCCTCTGGGAGCTCGCAGTCTATGGGGGTGAGAAGATAAATGTTTTGCATGTGCTACATGCCCAACTGTGTGCCTGGCATTGTGCCAGCCAGGGCACTTTCACCATTAAAAATAATTGTAATAAGGACTTCCCTAGTGGCACAGTGGTTAAGAATCCGCCTGCCAATGCAGGGGACACGGGTTTGAGCCCTGGTCCAGGAAGATCCCACATGCCGCCGAGGAGCTAAGCCCGCGTGCCACAACTACTGAAGCCCGTGCGCCTAGAGCCCGTGCTCCACAACCAGAGAAGCCACCACAATGAGAAGCCCGCGCACCGCAACTAAAGAGTAGCCCCCGCTCGCCGCAACTAGAGAAAGCCCGCGCACAGCAACGAAGACCCAACACAGCCAAAAATAAAATAAATAAATTTATTTTTAAAATAATAATAATAATAATCATTGTAATAACAGCAAACATTATTGAACCCTGACTATGTGCCAGGCGCTGTGCTAAGCCCTGTACCTGGGTTAACTCCTTGTATCTTCACCACAACTCCATGGGGCAGATGTCACTACTATCTTCAGGATGAGGCATCTGAGCCTCAGGGAAGCTGAGTATCTCACCCACAGGCACACGGTAAGTGGGTGACAAAGTGAGGATTTGCACTCAGGTCTGTTTGCCCCACCGCATGTACACACTCATGTGACACACCTGAGAGAGAGAATGGGCCAGAGGAGAGACTCAGACAAAATGTTGAGGGGTCTCAAGAGAGGGGGAGGTCCTGCCAGAGGGGACTTCAAGGGAGGGTTCCTCAAGAGGATGCCATTGTGGTGGTCGCCAAAGAGTGGGCCTCCAGCAGAGGGGATCCAGCCAGACAGAAAGAGTCTGTTTGGGTGACTGCTCCCACAACTTTGGATGTATGTTTGATACAAATAACATTGGAGGCTCTGAGTGGGGAGATCAGGCTGTGCATCAAACAGACCTGGAGATGAATCCTTTCTCTCCCTGTTACTAGTTGTCTTGACCATGCACAAGCTAACCAACCTTTCCAAGCCTTGGTTGCCTTATCTGTAAAAGGGACATAACAGTGATATTTGTACTGCATGGGGTTTTATTGTAAGGACTTAATCAGACATGGGTGTAAGGTGTTTAATACAGTCCATGGCACATAGCAAGGGCTCTACAAATGTGAACAATGATGATGATGATGATGACGTTTGGTGCCACACTCTTCAATTCTGAGGAATCTTGATTTAAAAAAAGAGGCCCCCCCTCCCCATCCCCCTTCTGGCCTCTAATCATCCTAGACTTGGACAGTGAATACATGAACGAGGGGAATCCTGGGCCCAGGGGGAAGAGGCCCCCTGGAGAGAGAAGGGCATTGGCATCCCGCACTGTAGCCAGAGAGGGGAGTCCGAAGGAAACAGAGGCGGCAGCAGAAGGATGGCTGTCTCCTTATGGTGGCCGAGGACAGCCATAGGGTCCCCGGAGTTGGAATGGGCTGGAAGAATGAGCCAGTTGCTTTCAGTTACATCTCTCATGAGCCCTTCACAACAGCCTTACGTGGTGTTCTGTGTTACTGATGAAGAAACAAGGAAGCAAGTGGCCCAAGGTTGTACAGCTGGGAACTGGCTGGGCAGGATTCCCAGGCAAGGCCACCCTCCCACCTCCAGTCCAGTCTGTCTGGGCCAGGCTGGGCTAAAAGGTTACGGGGTGGGCTCAGGAGTCCAACAGGTGGACTGTCCCAATGCTTCTCTGGAGTCTGTCCCCTCCTCTCCCTCACTGCCCCAGTCTGGGCTGTTACGGGAGTTTCCCATCCAGCCTCTCTCCCCATCCTCTTCCTCCAGTCTCAGTTCACACCTCACTCAGGCAAAGAAACACAACTGACCATGCCCTTCCCTGGTGTAAAACCCTTCCATTGCCCACAGAACTGCCTCTCACACTGGCCAGCGCCCTCGGCAGAGGAGGCAACCGTCTTCCTGGAGTGACAATTACACTTGTTTTCCAAATATAACAAATATATGCTGTAGAGTGGAATGCAAAATGCCCAGGGATTTTTCTCAGAAGAGGAGCTGATTTGGGTTAAGCCTCAAAACAGATGTGTGTATGTTGGCGGGGGTGGGGCAGGAGAAGTATCATTCTTCACAGAAAAAGTTTCACTGGCCTCAAAGATGAGAAACTGGCAGTCTTGTCCAGCAGGCCCTGGCACAGTGGTGCCCACTGCCTTTCCAGTTGTGCTTCCCTGATGCCTGGGTGTGCTCTGTGCTCCAGCCAGAACTATCTTGAAGCCTTTTTCCTTACTTACTGTCCCTCTGACTAGAATGTCTTCCTATTCTTTTTAGCCTGGAAAGTTCCTAGTTATCATTTAAGGTCCAATTTCACGCCCCCTCCTCCGAGAAGCCCTCCCTGATCCACCCCCTCCTTGCAACGCTGCTCCCTCAGCATCTTGCTCTCCCCTCTTCATAACGTCTTACCACAGGCTGCCGTGACCACCACTTTGAGAGACAGCCTCTTCGGGAGGTTATGAGCAAGTTGAGGTCAGGGAGTTCACCGTGAACTCAGCCTTTGTTGTTCATTCAGCACACACTTGGAGCCTCTCTGCGACAGGCCATGGGTTCGGTATGCAGGGACGACTCAACCTGTCCTTGGAGGAGCTCCGATCTGAGAGAGAGACAAACCATCCATTCATTTATTGATTGATATATTAAAACAAGAAAAAAGCAAAACCTTTTGCTGAGCCCTGACTGGGCCAGGCCCTGTGCTCAGGGCTGTGCCTGCCCCCAGGGGACTCCCAGTCTGGCCAGCAGCCGGTGGAAACCACTAACAGCATGGTGAGTCCCCAGGGCTGTGGGGCACCAAGGCAAGTGTGCGGTCCTTTGCTTTTGCTTTGTTGTAGATGACAATGAATGAATGAATGAATTTTTCTTTTTCTTTTTTTCTGTTTTAGGGAACTTGTGAGGTTTTAACCATGAATGGACTCTTTAAATCAAGGCACCCAATTAATGACTGATCAATTAATTGATTGAAACGTCACCCAGGAAGTTGCTAGCAGAGAAAGGGCTATATTCTGGTCTCCACCACCCTGGACTTTCTGAAGAGCAAATCTACTCTGACCAGGGCTGGCTGGAGTGGACCCTGCAGCTCCCGGCTGCAGAGCCTCCTGTAAACTCCCGGTAAAAGGCAGCAGTTCTGGCCTGCCTCCCAAGAGGGTCATGAGCATTAATTAGTTACCACTGGTAAAGTGCTCTGAAGATGTGGGGATGTTTAAACACGGTGAGTCATTAGGCCTCTCCACACCACTATGCTCTACAGCCGGTAACTGCTAATTGAGAAATAATTAACACCTCAGGGTGCAGAGGATGGATGCCTGGCTCTTCCAGGATTGGAAAGGATGTAATAAAGTACACGAGCAGCAGGAAGAAATATAAGGCTACTTTGGATCCTGAAATATACTGGAGATTATTCAACTTCTGCCCCCAGAGAAGCATGGGGACTGTTGCCCCAGTAAAACCTTTGGGACTGCATTCCTTGGGAAAGCCCCGAGCACAGTGCTGGGCTGCAGAGGCTGTGATGCTCTTAGAGCAAAAGAGCTCAGGTCCAGCCCAGGTCTGCCTGGCCTTCTAGCTGGTAAGCAGATGCCAGTTGTGGAACTCACCAAGCTGTATTTTCCTCAGCTGTAAGACTGGGATGATGACATATGTCTACCATCCCCCCACCTGGCACCGGGTTGTCTGATGCCCTTCCTCTAGGTCAGCAGATCTAGCCCAGGCTTCACGTTAGGATCACTGGGGACTATAAAGTACCAGCATCGTGGGGCAGGGACTGGGGGCACAGGGTGATTCCCAGTTCAGTCAAAGTTGAGAACCACTGGTTTGGTTTGTGTATCAGGCACTGTGTTGGGAGCTGTGGGAAATAAAGTTGTAAACCCTACCACACCCCATGCTTCCCTCACACCAGCTCATTATTTCCTGATTCTGTGCCTGTGTGTTGTCCTGGACATTTCACTCCACTCCCACTGCCATTCTTGTGCTGCTAAACCCCACTCATCCTTCAGGCTCAGCTTGAAGCTCACCTCCTCAGGGAAGCCCTCCTTCCCCGTGCTCCCACAAGACTGTTCTCAGCCCCCATTACACCACTGATGACACAGTGTTTTTCCTGGCAGATCCTGACAGGCTGAGAGCTTCTTGGGGCCAATAGCAGAATCACCAGTGTCTTGCACTGGGTCTGGTAGATTTTAGGTGCTGCATAAACTATAGCTGTTATCAGTTAGGTAGAGTTATATGATATGCAGCTCTCACTCAGGACATTTGCATTTCTTCCCTGTGTCTGAAACATACTTCCCCCAGATATCTGCAAGGTTCTCTCAGCTCCTTCAGGTCTTTGCTAAAATGTCACCTTCTCCACCAGGCTTTCCCTGATCCTTCTATTTTAAATGGCAACCACTCGACCTCCAACCCTTTCCCTTCCCTAATTAATTTTTCTCCATAGCATTTAACACCATCTGACTAACGGATCCTGTCGTTATATAAAATTTTGATAACTTGTTCATGATGTCTGTTTTTGTATTTTTTTAAAAATTTAATTGCATTAAAATACCACTTATCCTGAGTTCTTTGGCCTTCCCTTAAATTTCATTGTATTGGATTATTGACTAGAATGTAAGGTATACTGAATGCCGGGAACTTTGTCTATTTTGTTCACTATTCCCAGCTTCTACAAGCGGTTGGTACGTGGTAGCTGCTCAAAAAATATTTTGTGAAAGTTTGATTTAATGTCTTAAAGATTAAATAAAGGTGTCTTATTCCAATTGTTTAAAAAATTTTAATTTATTTAAATTGATAGCCTGTAAAATCATAGGGTAGATTCGAAACCGCATGGTCTACTGTTGTCATGGTTACACTACAGCCGGCAGTTCTCCTATTCAGAGAGTGGGGCGGGCCCTGGCAGTGGGCGGGAACACCAGACTCAAAACCTAGGCCCGCGGCCTTGATCATAGAGTTACACCTCCCTCAATCCTAGAGGGCACTTCCGGGACGGTGATTTACTTATTGCTGCGTAGGCCAACCTATGAGGCCATTCTCTCTCCTTGCCTAAGTTTCCGGCAAGCAATTCACTGGCGTCTAGAGTGGGGTGGGGCCAGTCCCCGTGAGCGCGGCTTTGTGACTGGTGGGAAGGACAGGAGGCGGGGCTTGGTGCAGACACGCCCCTGGCGCAGGCGCGGGGGCTCGGCGCGGCGGCCCTTGAGGGGCCGGAGTTCGCTTGGACTACGGTTGGTGATCGTGGGTGACAGTGAGGGCTGGGGGCTGAGGGCTGAGGGACGGGCTGAGGGAGGGGCTGCGGAATGAAGAGAGGGCTCGGTTGTGCGCGCGGAGACCGAGGACCGTGGTGTCCGTTTTCCCACGTGCATCTCGTCCTTGGATTGGGGCGGGGTCACCATCACAAACGTTTGAATAATACTCGTCTCCTAGTCTGTTTCCTCCGTTGTGAAATCGTAGGACTTCCTTCCTTGTCTGCCTCGGGTCGTTGTGACTGGGAAGTTGTTAGAAATACAGGTTCTCTGCCCACACCCCAGACTTACTGAATCAGAAACTTAGGGGATGAGGCCCCACCATCAGTGTTTTAACAAGCCCTCCAGGTGATTCTGATGCTTGCTTAAATTTAAGAACCACTGGGCTACCGTAATGTAGCAAGCTGTACTGAGGGCCTTCTCAACCCAAGCTGAGAAAGTGAGGGAAAGAAAGGAGAGGGGGTGGACTTGAGAGAAATCTTGGAGACAGACTCAGTTGCTTGAGGAGGAGTCAGGGGTGAAGGAGTTTCTGGCTTGGGCCACGGGCCCGAGGTGGGACCTTAAGTGATGGCTCCAGGTGTCAACCACGTGTGCCCTGCCTCCAGGCCTGCACTTTTCCACGCAGTCACACTAGGGCTCTGTGGCGGTGCCTCCCAGCCGTTTTCAGGTCATAGGCCACATAGGAAATGATAATATTTGTACAGTGCCCCGGGGAAATGGATGAAGCTGCTTGAGGTTGGAGGAGACCAGCTGGAGGATTGAGGCTGCTGAAAGCTGGAGGGAACCACCTGGGGGGATTTGAGCTTCCCAGAGCTGAGGGGAATTAGTAACCTGTTCTCAGCATACTGCAGAAGAGCTTTGTCCCATGGAATTTGCTGAAGATCAGGGGTGCTCACTAAATTTGGCAACATAAATCAAGAACCTTGAAAGAGTTTATACCCTTTGCCTCAGTAATTCCATTCCTGAAGATCTCTCCCAAATATATAACAAAAGAAAAGAAAGCCTTCTGTTGTAGATTACATACAACAGAGAAAATTAACAACTCTCTGGAGAATCGTTTTTGATCTAGTCAATGAAATGTTGTACTGCCCTTAGGAATGTGTGAATATTTTGTAAAATCATACAGAAACCTCCGTGCTCATTCATTAGACACTTGTCTAGTAAGCCCCTGCTCTGTGCTGAGTGGTGAGCGAGTCAGATCTGGTCCTTTCCTCCACAGAGCTGACTGCCTGGGGGAAGACCGGCAGCGGAAGGAGCAGTAACTCCAAAGAGTGATTGGTGTTTGGTAGGGGATCAGGGGCTGCTGCAGGAGAATCTGGCCTTTGGGGTATGGGGAGTGGGTCAAGGAAGGCATCCTAGAAGACAGGGTGGCACTCACTCCTAAGGCCTGGAGGATGAGTAGAAGTTGGTATGCAAAGGGGGGAGGAGCATTCTACACAAAATGAACTGTGTTTTAATAATGAGTCTGCTGAAGCTGGAGCACAGAGAGGGCACTGGTGAGAGGAGGCCAGAGGGGACCAGCAGCTAGCTCACATGGGGCCATGTGCACTGTGAAGGTCAGAAGCTTAGACCTGATTCTAAGGGTAGCAGGAAGCTGTTGGAGGATTTTAAGCAAGAAAAGCTGTTGCTGTATGTGTTTTGGAAGTATCCCCTGTGGCTACAGAGTGGAGAATGGATTGGAGGAGGGTGGGCCTGGAAGCTGGGAGCCCAAGTGAAGAGGCTGTTGCAGTAGCCCAGGTGAGAGATGATGGTGGCCTGGAGCTGGGTGGAGGCTGTGGAGGTGGAGAGAAGGCACAGAATCAAAAGCAAGTGAAGCAGTAGGAATCACAGGGCCAGAGGGGTTGGTGAAGGTGGGGCACAGAGGGAGCTCAGAGTGGATGAACCTGCGTTTCTGTTTTGGACAACGGGTGGCTTGCACTACCATTCAGAGTGACAGGCAGCGCTGGACGGGGAGCAGGCTTAGGGGGAAGATGCTGAGCTCCCTGTGGGGTGCTGAGTGTGAAGTACTCATGCAGTGTGTTCTCTAGGAGGCAGTGGGATGGGTAGATGTGAAGCTTAAGAGGCACAACGTACAGAATGGAGATGTTGACTCGGAGCCATGACCATGTGGCCTGACCAGGGACTGTGTGCTGTGAGGGGGGAAGAGACATTAAGGACATTGAAGGCATGGGTGGGGCGGGGGCTTGTGGGCAAAGACAGGGCTCGCAAAAGAGACAAGGGATCGTCAGTAGCGGTTGTCTCTGGGCTGATTATAGTTGATTTCCTTTCTTTTTTGTTTCTGTTTTTCTTAGCAAACTTAGATTCAGTTCATAGACTATACCAGATACTGTTCTAATAACTTCTTATAACTCTTCTCTAAATTCCCACAATAAACCTATATGGTGGGTCCCTTCATTTTACAGATGAAGAAACTGAGCACAGAGGAGTTGAGTCATGTCCCAAGCTACACAGTGTGCAGTTATTGGGAAGCCGGACTGGGATCCAAGCTGCCTGATTCCAGAGCCAATGCTGTCACCACGCATTGGTGTCTCCACAGTATGCTGTTGTATTTTTATAAATGGGAAAATATATATATATATTTTTTTAATTTAATTTTTTTTTTTAATTTTTGGCTGCGTTGGATCTTCGTTGCTGCATGTGGGCTTTCTCTAGTTGTGGCGAGCGGGGGCTAGTATTCGTTGTGGTGCACTGGCTTCTCATTGCGGTGGCTTCTCTTGTTGTGGAGGATGGGCTCTAGGCGCACGGGCTTCAGTAGTTGCAACACGTGGGCTCAGTAGTTGCGGCACACAGGCCCTAGAGCGCATGGGCTTCAGTAGTTGTGGCTCGTGGGCTCTAGAGCGCAGGCTCAGTAGTTGTGGCGCACAGGCTTAGTTGCTCTGCGGCATGTGGGATCTTCCTGGACCAGGGCTCGAACCTGTGTCCCCTGTATTGGCAGGCGCATTCTTAACCACTGCGCCACCAGGGAAGTCCCATAAACGGGAAAATATTGATTTTTTTTTTTTAAACAGCAGTAAATGGTGAGAGAAGTACAATAGTACTTTGATCTGCTAGGATATTAGAAAAGAAAGGATTTGCATCCGCAAGATCGGTGGTGGTTGTAGAAGTTTGTTGGAGACCAGCCTGCGCTGACTACTGCAGGGTGCTGGATCACAGTTAACACCTATTTCCGCTCGGCTCGTTTTTCTTCAGGCGCAAGTGCCTCCTTACGCCGGGGTGTGATGGAAGGGCTGCTGACAAGATGCAGAGCGCTGCCTGCCTGGGCCACCTGCAGTCCCCAGCTCTCGGGGTATGTTCCTCACAGGTTTCACCACCGTGCCCCAGGGAGAGGGAAGCGCTTGGCGCTGTCCCGCATGTTCCAGCCCCAGAACCTTCGGGAAGACCAGGTGCTCTCTCTAGAGGGCAGATCTGGCGAGCTGACCTGTAAGAGCCAGCGGCTGATGCTGCAGGTGGGCCTGATTCACCCGGCAAGCTCCGGCTGTTACCACCTCCTGCCTTATACTGTCCGTGCCATGGAGAAGCTTGTGCGGGTGATAGACCAGGAGATGCAGGCCATCGGGGGACAGAAGGTCAACATGCCCAGCCTCAGCCCAGCAGAGCTCTGGCGAGCCACCAGCCGGTGGGACTCGATGGGCAAGGAGCTGCTAAAACTTAGAGACAGACACGGCAAGGAGTACTGCTTAGGACCAACTCACGAGGAAGCCATTACAGCCCTGATTGCCTCCCAGCAGACACTGTCCTACAAGCAGCTCCCGCTCCTGCTGTACCAGGTGACGAGGAAGTTTCGGGATGAGCCCAGGCCCCGCTTTGGTCTTCTCCGAGGCCGAGAGTTCTACATGAAGGACATGTACACCTTCGACTCCTCCCCTGAGGCCGCCCGGCAGACCTACAGCCTGGTGTGTGATGCCTACAGCAGCCTGTTTGACAGGCTGGGGCTGCAGTGCGTCAAGGTCCAGGCAGACGTGGGCAGCATCGGGGGCACGATGTCTCACGAGTTCCAGCTGCCGGTGGACGTCGGAGAGGACCGGCTTGCAGTCTGTCCCAGCTGCGGCTTTTCGGCCAACATGGAGACTCTGGACTTGTCACAGACAAACTGCCCTGCTTGCCAGGGGCCACTGACCAAAACCAAAGGCATCGAGGTCGGGCACACGTTTTACCTGGGCACCAAGTACTCCTCCATTTTCAGTGCCCAGTTCACCAATGTCCACGGCAAGCCATCCCTGGCTGAAATGGGGTGCTATGGCTTGGGTGTGACGCGGATCTTGGCCGCTGTCATTGAAGCTCTCGCTACAGAAGACTGCATCCGCTGGCCCAGCCTCCTGGCCCCTTACCAAGTCTGCCTCATTTCCCCCAAGAAGGGCAGTAAGGAGGAGGCGGCCGCAGAGCTCACAGGGCACCTGTATGACCACATCACAGAGGTGGTGCCGCAGCTCCAAGGGGAGGTCCTGCTGGATGACAGGACCCATCTGACCATTGGAAACAGACTGAAAGACGCCAACAAGTTCGGCTACCCCTTTGTGATCATCGCGGGCAAGAGGGCCCTGGACGACCCTGCACATTTTGAGGTTTGGTGCCAGAACACCGGAGAGGTGGTCTTCCTCACCAGAGAGGGAGTCCTGGAATTACTGAGCCAAGTGCAGGTTGTCTAAACGCCCCCGGACCCCTCCCACCGCATCTCACAGTCTCGGTGTTCATTCTAACGCTGCCTTTCTTATACTGCTTTCCAGAGCTGGTCTCCCCAGAAAGAGGGCAGCTCATGGAAGGTGAGACCATGTTAGGAAAACCAATTGTTATCCAGTCATCTGTTCGGACTATTTGTATTTAAAATCATTATCTTGATCCCTTTGTCTGGCTGGCCCTGCTGCCACATATCATTCCTTTCATATTCTATTCGGAGGTAGTGGCTAGAAGGAGCCAAGTTGTCATCTTGGCCCTCAGGAGAGTCACTTCCCTCCTCTCAGAGGAGTTTCCCATGTGTAGGATGGGGCCTCCCCAGTGGCCGAGGCCCTTCCAGCTCCAGCAGTCCAACCACGGCCCTCTTGCTGCATTTGGTCCAGAGAGGCCGCCCGCCTGTCTTCCTCCACTGAGAAGTTGGCCTGATGGTCTGGGGAGAAGAATCAGGACACCTGACTGCCACTGACTCACTGGTGACTTGGACACGACCCCTCCCCTGCTGGGGCCTCAGTTTCCCCATCTGTGATGTGAGAAAATGGAACTAGATCTGTAAGGTCCTTACAGCTGTGACTGGCTGGTTCCCCGAGAGGTTCATGACAGGCAGATCAGATCTGATCTGTTCCTCTGATCCTCCATCGTCTAAGCTACCCAGAAGGTTAATACAGTTAGCTAAGGGCCCCCAAACCACCTCCAGAGACCTGGCCCTTCCTCTTGAGGTGGCTTAGCACTGAGGTCATGTTATATTGATTGAATAAAGTCAAACGATTGGGATGAGCCTTGCATGTTAATTGGAAACAGTGCTAACACCTGCCATGTTAACAGTGCAGCGGCTTCCTGCCTGGAAACTTTCCTTTTTCTACTCTTTCTCCACTCAAAAAAGAAAATTGGGTGGCTGGGAAAATGTGTGTTAAACCATTTCTTTCCACAAGTGTGAGGGGCAGCAGGCTTCAAGTGCCATGGTGACTTCGTTCTGCGTGCAGAGTTGCATCCTAGCGCCACGCACGACAGCGGTGAATATTAAGAGAAGGTCTCTGCCTGCGCCCTGGGGAGAACTGGCAGCGGGCTTGAGCTTTCATTGCTCCTGCTTCCAGGAGCAGAATCAGGTTCTCCATCCTCGGCCCCCAGGGTCATGGCTTGTCCAAACCTAACAAGAATCTCTCAGGGCCAGGCTCAAAGCCACCCCCTCCTGAAACATGCTCGGCAGCTCCTGGCAGTGGTTCTGTCTTTGGCTCCCCCTATGCTCGCCTGCTCAGCACCGACGCCCTTCTTTTTCGCTTTGCGGGCACAGCTCACTGTATGGGGGCCAGCCTCTTGTTGATGGTCAGCTCCCTGAGGCTGGGGTCCTAGGTTGATTCCTAGTGCGCTGAAGTTCTTGTCTCGGCCTGTTGTTCTACCTGCCAAACAGCTTCCCAGCAGCTTGTGACCACTGTTCCTGCCAGAGTAACCTCACCCCCAGCACACACCATCAGGTTTCCTAATGACTCCCAGGCCTGCCGCTGGGCTCTGGGCCAGCATTCAGGCCAGGAGACAGGGATTCTGAGAGCAAACCCAGAAGGACTGGATTGTAAGGCAGGAATCTTACCCTTGGCTGCACAGTGGAATCCCCTGCGTCCCACCCCGAGGTTCTGTTCTGGGGTGTGGCCTAGGCATCGGCAGTTTTAAAACTCCCCAGATGATTCTAATTCGTAAAGTCGATGGAGTGCCTTCTGAGGCTACATTGCAAGGTTGAGTATTTGAGTCATTTCGGTTGTGCGTTGTCAGATTGATGTGAGCTCTCTGCTTTCAGTGGTCTGGTCATTCATTTGTTGAGGGCCTGCATGTGCCACTGTGCTGTGAGACCCTTTTATGTGCTGTGTTCAGACCTTAAAACTGTGCAAGGTAGGTGCTGTGAAATCCTCATTTTACAGATGAGGAAACCTGAAACTCCATTTAAGCAACTTAATCAAGGATGCACATCTATTACGTATCAGAGCTAGAATCTGAGTACTGACCAAAACCTGTGCCTGTCCCACTATACCGCATGGCCTCTGCCTGGGCAAAATGATTCCGATAAGTAAAAGATTATTTATGTCTGTCTGATCAAGTTAGCCTGAAGTAGAGAAATTAGAATTCGTGCAAATGGGTGCTTTAAATATATATTTTTAATTTTAAATTTGTGCTCCATAAGCCTACTTATTTATGGAAGGCTAGCCTAATGTAAGAATAAGCACTTTTAAAATCAGATTCAGACTTCCCTGGTGGTCCAGTGGTTAAGACTCCACCCTTCCACTGCAGGGGGGCACGGGTTCAATCCCCCGGGGACCTAAGATCCCACATGCTGCAGGGTGTGACCAAAAATAAATAAATAAATATGCATTTGCCTCATTAAAAAAAATCAGACTCAGGGAATAGAGAACCAATTAATTTAAAACCTCATAAATGTGTATGACACAGAACGATTTGAGGGTGATGGAAAATCATGGACCTTTAGAATGGGAGAACTTGGAGCGTGCCTGTCCAGCCCTCGTTTCACAGATGGGAGACAGGCCTGCAGTGGGAATTAACCTGCCACAACCCATCTTACTGGCAAACCGCCTGATTGCAGGCCAGGTGCTACGTCCCCTAAGTTAGGCTACCTTGGGTCCATCTTGTTGCAGGGAGTGATGTCTGGCTGAGTCAGCCTTTGAGCTACAGAAGTGCTGTAGGTTTGAAACAGGGACCCATGCTCTATTTTCCAAGGGAGACACATACAAGGAGCACAGTGATTTGCTCAAGGTCAAGCTGAACTGAAACCCAGGTCTCCTGATTACTTAGCCAGTGTCCTGTAGCCAGGGGCAGTATAATTTGGTGGAAAGATCAGAACCTTGAATAGACAGTCCTAAATCCACCACTTAGCAGGGATGTGATCTTAGACAAATAACTTGTCCTTTGTGCATCTGTGTATCTCAGATTCTTCATCTGTAAGATGCGCTCATGATAATGGTACCTACCTCCCTGGGTTGTCTAAGGGTTGGCTGAGCTGACTTATATGAAAAGCTTAACCCTTAGTGTGCTCTCAGGAAATGCTTCCCTTACATGGGATGACTTAGGAAATACCCCATTGGGAGCTGATGTTCTGCTGTTAACATTATCCCGAGACCTGGGTTTTGTTTTTTTGATATGTTGCTTCACAACCTTCCTGGGGAGTGCCACGAGCAAGAATTAAGTAACGCCTGCAGAATGGTTCCATCTCCTTAGAGGAAAGACAGACATTTTCAAACCGTGTACCTTCCTCTCTCCTTTCTGAACTTGCCAATGTTACCTCTTGCCATAAATTGATGAAATGGGGTTGCTGGCAAAATAACAGGTACAGGCTGTATTATCATTGCTCATTCCTTGGGGAGATGGAGAAGCAACTGGCTGAGAAATGTTTAGCAGAAATAATACTTGAGGACAAAGGCTGGTGCATAACAAAACCGTTGTGTAAATCAAGTTTAGAATGTAAATCAAGGGCTCCATTAATATTCGGTGTTTTAATGGAAGAAACACCTGCTGGGCTATCAATAAAGGAGCTTTGCGGAAATCTCGAAATTGTCATTTCCTTAACTACTTAAGCGCCAGGCCTCTTCACATAGTTCCCACTGTCCATTTCTACACCTAGACGCCAGAGTGCATTTTAGAATTGTCACGCATCAAGGGCACACACGGCTTTGTTTTAGGGTTAGGAAGAGGATTTTTTAAAGTTTTCTATAATGTGGAAAATGGGAAAATAAAGATTTTTATGATGTTACTGTGAACTTTGGGGAAAAAAAGTCAAGGTACTTCACTTAATTTAAAATAATGACTTACATCATAGTGACCCAGACTAGAGACTCTGGTGTCAGACTGCCTGGGCCATTTAGTAGGTATGTGACCTTGTGCAAGATACTTCTCATACCCCTGTGCTTCCTCATCGGTAGAACGGGGACAGCAGTGCCTGCTCACAGCAGGTGCTTGGGAAGTGGCAGGTGCCCTTATGGAAGGTCAGTTAGTCCTCTGCGCTCAGTGGGTGGGTGGGCAGTGCACGTGGGCCACCACAATGGGGTGGCAACTTTAGGCTCCCACGTTCAGGCCCCTCCTCTGTGCGGGGATGGTGTCCACTCCTATTAAGCCGGCAGCTCTCAACGCTGCTCATAAGCTTGTGGTTAAAACTGTGTAGGGCCAGGAGAGTGAGGTGGAGGCACTTACCGGTGAGGACACCCCATGTACAAGGATAGAACTTGTTGCCCAACTCACCCAGAAAGCGCATGGTCTGACGGAAGTGCCATGGGCAGGATGTTGGGTGCTGGCAGGGGTTTCTGCAGGCTGAATTCTTCTACCCAGGTAGACACGTCAGGGACATTGCAGGTCACGGTGAGCGCCAAGACTTTACCATGACCTTGGAGTGAGCAGGAGGGCCGCTGGGTTTGTTGCCAACTCCTGGAGGCAGAGGCCCAGTCTTGCCACTGTTAGTATCTCCTGAGGGGCTTAGGGGAGTCTGAATTCAGGTTCTGGCCCACTCTTCACTAGCTGGCTCTGTAAGCTGCTTATCCTCTGTGCCACTTTTCTTCTCAGTAAAATGTTGCTGAGCTCCTGGCCTCCCAGAGGTGTTGCAAGGATTGAGCTCATCCACATGAAGCACTCTAGGACGCTGTCTGGCATATCCTAAGTGCCCAATAGATGGCAGCCGTTACTACCAAGCCCAGCCAGCCCGCACGCTACCCCTGGAATATGCCCTTTCAAGGCTCCTTGCCTTTGCTTGAAGACCCTCCCACCTCTCCCAACCCCACCAATCCCTTCTTCAACTGAACGGCCCACATCCGTCATGTGTGGTGGCTCCCCGCACTGCATCTGTGCAGAATTCATCACTCCTGCCTGTGTCATCAGTCAGTAATTATTTGTTGTGCACCTGCTGTGTGCTGAGCAGGTGCTGTGCTAGGTCCTGGGAGTACATGATGCACAGTTCAGGGTCCTTGACTCAGTTTCCAGAGAAGTGGGAGCAACCATCCAGTAATCAGACAATTACTGTGTAGTGTAAGTGTAGGGATGGTGCAGGTATCATGGGATGTGATAAGAAGCCGGGAGGGCTTCCTGGAAGAGGCACCTGGGCCTAATGGAAGACTAGGTGTTAAATAGTAAAGGGGGGAACAGTGGGAATGGAGGGAGGGGAAGAAGTGGAAGAAAGAGTCTTCCAGACAGAGGAAACAATGTGCAAAAGTCCAAAGCTAAGAGCATGGCAAGATTGGAGAATAAAAAGTTAAGTTCCATAGATTAAACAAACACTTGGTATGAGGCAAGCTGTGTTCCATGTGCTACACATAGATTAATTCATTTAATTCTCACAGCATCTGCATGAGGTAGATGCTGTTATCCTCATTTTGCAGATGAGGAAACTGAGGACCAGTGCCCGAGGCCACTCAGCTAGTGGCTCATGGGGCTGGAATTAGAAGGCAGGCAGCGTGGTTCCAGAGCTGATACTCTAGCCAGTGCACCCTCCTGCCCTATAGCTGAACCGAGGCCAGGATGGCTGGGCTAAGGAGGCTGGAGACAGAGGGAGCTGCAGAGGTAAAGGGCCAGACCCTGAAGGGCCTTGAATGCCACACCAAGAGTGTTGATGGGGGAACAGGGAGCAGGGGCATGGACAGACTTGCTTGTCGTGGCTGCATTTCTCTTCACTGGAGCAGTTCTCAGCCCAGGTTTAGGTTTATGACACCCACTCAACAGCATGACCCTGAAGGCAGAGGCTATCTGATGCCCTGCCCTTGGTTGGTGCCCATTAAACGTCTGTAAAGCAAATGGAATGAAAGGAACATGGGAAAGGAGGCAGGTGGGCGCTGGAGTGAGATGCTGGGGTTCAGATCCTGGCTCTGACACTCACTGGTGAGACTGCATGCCCCCATCTCCTTATTCATAAAATTGGGATCACAGACCTGAGAGCATGGCTGTTAGGATGAGGGAATTCAGGTACATGGTTTGCACACTGCTTGCACTCCGTGTTGATGGCCATCATCTCTCTGCCTTCCCTTGTGCAACTGCCAGCAGTGTGTTTCATCAGGGGTTGGCATAAGAGGGCTTTGTTCCTCCACCCAGTTCTCCAGCTACCACCCTAAATCCACAGAGGTAACCAGACAGGGTGTGTGTGGGGGGGTCTCACCTCCATCCCTGACCCCTGGCCCTGGGAAGGGCCACACTCTAGTCTTGTGGGAAGGAGGGGCCCTGGGTTGGTGGGAAAGGCTCTGCCTCAAGTTGGGGAAGCCAAGGATGCTGGTTCCCTGTCCCTCCTCTGGGCCTAAGTTTCCTCATCTGTAAAATGAGGTGGCGAGGGGTTAAGAAGAACTTGTGGGGAGCTCTGATTAGGCTCTGCTGGAATCCCAGGCATGGGCAGGCGGCCGGGGAGGCACCAGGTGAAGGCCAGGCCCACAGGTCCCACTGCACACATCCGCTTCACGTGAGGGCCACCTGTCCCCAACCCCGCAGGCTCTGCCCCTGAGGAAGGGGAGTGCCTAGGGCCCTTCCCCCACACTCCTGGCTGTGCTCAGCTGGGCTGCGCTGCCCACCATCATAGCCACTGCAGTGGGGCAAGGCTGGGTGAGGCCTTGTGCTCTGGAAGGGGGTGTGGGCACACATGCCAGGCAGGTGGGGCTCACGGGGCCCCCTGCTCCTCACCCCAGCCAGGTTCTCATCCTAACTTCTGTAGGTCACTCCTAAGTCCGAACCGGTTTCACTCGCCTGGCGACCCTTAGAGGATGGCAGAAGTCAGAAGAGGCAGAGCCATGGACTGGGAGGCCAGGAGCCTTCCTGGAAGAGGTGTAAGGTGGCCACACTGGGTGTGAGCTTGGGAATGCCTTTACTAGCGCTGTGTGTATGCAAGTGGGGCCTTGGGACAGGACTCTGGCTAATTTTTTTTATTCATTAGTTCCTTCATTCTTCCATCCACTCATCGGCACACACTGAGTTCCCACTGTGTGTCAGGCCTGGGCAGTCAGACCAGCCCCTCACCTGGCCCCTGCCCACTGAGAGCTTCCCTTCTGGAAGGTTTAGTGCAGCCTTTCTCTAATTCAGCACTAGTGACAATCTGGGCCAGCTATCTTTGCTGTGAGGGCTGCCCTGTGCACTGTAGGTTGTTTAGCAGCATCCCTGGCCTCCACCCACTAGCATTCCACCAAGTTGTGACAACCAAAAATGTCTCTAGATACTGGCAAATGTCCCCCCAGGATGCAAAGCTGCCTCTGGTTGAGAATCACTGGTCTAAGTGCTACGGGTGTGCATGGATGTGCCCCTGCGTATAGTTCACTGAGTTAAGAGTTGGTTATTAGTAATTATGCGCCAGGCACTGCACTGAGCACTTTGCACACGGTATCTGCACAGCAGGGCCTCAGACATGCCTGTGAGGGGGGAACAGGGACCGTTCTCCACGTGGCCGTCCCTCATTCACAGTCACAGCAAGTCAGCAGCACTGGGACCCTACCTCTGGTCTCACAGCCCGCCATCCTAAGTCCCTTCTCTCCCCTTTCTGCCTGTGTCCCACCCCAGCTGGAGCAGGGGCAGGGACTGAAGAGAAGGTGGAGCAGAAATGACTGAGGACTTGACTGCCAGGAGTCTTGTGAAAGGGCTGGGTGACAGGGATGATGGTCACATAAGGATCGTTCTCAAGGTGCGTATACTTTTGACCGTACAATTTGCTCTCATCTGGCATCTCACTCCAGCCTCAGTGTCCAGAAGGGGGCACGGTAACCAGTCTGTGTCACAGGTGAGTAAGGCGGCACCCTGGAACCTGCTCTGCCCCATGAGAGTGTGGTGGCTCCTGCAGGGAACCCTGCAATGCCTGCTGGGGTTGCTGCTAGCTGAATGTTAGCCTCTTACACAAAGCATGGAGTCCAGCTGGAAAGTGAGAGAGGATGGCCTCAGTGTGGCCTAAGCCAGGCTTAGGATGGAGGCTGGACTTCGGCTCTCTGGCCACAAGCCACAGGCAGGGACCCGCACCTGGAAGAAAGCTGCCTGGTCCTTTGTAAATATTCCACAGCAAAATGCCCTTCAAAGACGAAGGCAGGCACAGCACAAAACCCCAAATTAGTCGATCTTAAGTAGAGCAGCTGGTTTCAGTTTAATGATGTATCAGTTAGCTTTGCTATATAGTAACAAACAACCCCCAAATCTCAGTGCTTATTACTACAACAAACATTTATTTCTCATTCATGTTACAGTCAATGGCTGCAGGCCAGCTGCTTCCGCTCTGCTCCACGTGTCTTAGCATCTGACACCCAGGCTAAAGGAACAGCCCCTCTCTGGGAAATATGTTCCCACGGCAGAGGGAAAAGAGCAAAAGCCTACCACATGATGCTCTGTAAGCTCGGTCTGGACATGTCCACTCACATCCCTTTGCATCACGAGCAGGGAAGTACACTCTTCCCTGGGGGACGGGGTGGGCAACGCAAGGTAAGGGTATATAAAATCCTCTAGAAAGGAGGAAGCAAATAGCTGCAGACAAAAATACAACGTATTGACAGTGACTCAATATACAAAAAGATTTCCAGTTTAAAAGGCATAAAATTCTGAAATGTGAAAACTGTGACATACTGTCCAAGTATGTCACAGTTCTCCATACTGCAAAGATTAGGAAAAGTGACAAACATTTTAGGGGTTCTGGAGGACCCCAGTTTGTAGGTCTTTATAGATGCAGAAACAGGACCTGGCTTTCCTGGCCCGATCTCACCCCAAGGGATCTACAGCATCCCCACAGAGCAGCCGTCTGTGCTCGTGAAGTCACGGGAGGCCCGAGTCTCTCAGCTCTGATACCTTACAATTACACGCGTGGTTTGTGTATGTCTGCAGTGTGAGCCGTAGCTTCTCTAAGGCCTCTGACTCCACACAGGTTCAGAACCACGTCACTGGATTGTGAGTCAGCATCCGCAGACCAGTGAGTTCCTCAGGTCAGAGATGGAGGCTGGTGGTTAACACAGCTCACAGTGAGTCCAAGGATGTCATGACCAAGGCACGGAGTTTTGTACCAAGAGAGGTGAGTGAAGACCAGCTGGAGCTCAGCACTCTGACCAGAGAGGCTGCAGTTCAGGAAGTCGGCAGCTCCTCCCCAACCACGATGCAGGGAAGGCCTGTCCCCAGGGTGACAGAAATAAAGTGCTGGATTCTAGGAGTAGGTCCTGCTGATTCAAGTGTGCTAGACCCCAGGCTGAGGAGGAGGAGCGGGGAGGAGGTCCAAGGGGCCTGGCTCTCACAGCGTGGCCCGGTCACTTTACCTGGCACACCTTTCTCCCCCGGAGATAATTCCTGCAAAAAGCAGAGGATCCTACACAGACCAAAAATGCTGGTGTCAGGGCTTTTACAAAGTACCTGCAGTGAACACAATAAAAGAGAGGGGTTAATTGAATTGCAATCTTAATCATCCATGGACCTTCCCAACAAGTCAAGGTGAACCTTTAGATATGAGTCAACATTAAAATGCAAGTTCAGCATATTTATTTGTTTGGTTGTTTATAAGTCTGCAAATTAGCATGACCCTCTCTCCCTTAGAACCTAGCAAGAACCTTTGGGCCCGTCCTATAGCATCATGTATATCTATGGCTAAACGTGAAATAAAACAAGCACACGCTTTCATTCCTTCATTCAACAGTGAGTGCCCAGGGTAAGCCAGGCCCCTTGCTGAAAACACTCATTAAACAACAACCAAAAATCACCATCCCTCTCTGGGGGGAGGGAGATAAATAATGACAGCAAGGCACAACTATAGAAGCATCTGTGAGGTACGGTGTTAGCCCAAGGGACGTGATTCCCTCTATGGGAAAGGGGAATCAGGAAAGGCTTCCGGGAAGCTGCCATGTCTCAGCTTGCGTTAACTGAAAAAGGGGTAGAGATGGGGCATGGGGGAGCAAAAGCCAGGAGGTGCGGGTCACTAGAGCGTTTGCAGCTGTTGGGCATGAAGCAATGGAGTGGGCAGGCTAGGCAAGGCCTTGGCCTCCCGGGTCCAGGGGTGTTAGCAGCACCCCACGGTCTTGGGTACGGACAGAGGAGCCTGTAGCTTGGCCCAGCACCCAGTTCAGGGTCTGAAGTTGCCAGTCACCTGTGCGAAGCCTCCTGCCTATGTTAGTCATTTAAAAAATAATCATTTCCAGTGCATTTACACTTTCTGAGAAGCATGAAACTGGTTTTCCTCCACAAATCAGTCTGCTTTCTGTTTAGATTTCTCCCCCATTTTCTGGAAGACGGGGTAGAGTAGACCTTGGGCCTTTAAAGAATTTTGGGTAATCTGCTAACAACTGAGAAAATGAACAGCTAAAAATTTATCTATAAACTAGAAGGCAGACTTAGGGCCAGAAAAAAGCGCTGCCAAGAGAAGTCATGGATCATATCTGAAGAAACCTTCACCTCCTGCCTGCCAGGCCGAAGCAGAAGCATCAAGGCCAGCTGGACACCCACACCAAGTCAGTCAGCACATCACCAACTCCCATCCCAACGTGCCTCCTACACTTCTCTCCAATCCACCCTCTACTTCAGGCTTCACCACTGAAGAGTACACAAGCTTTGTACATTACTTGGTAAATTTTACCTGAACACCCCCTGGGGCTCCACACACCACCATCAGGATAGAGTTCATGCGCCTTAGGGCATTCAAGGCTGTTGCACACGGCCCTAACCTGGTCCTCCAGCCTCATTTCCTACCACGCCCAACCACCCTCGTTGCCCTAGCCCTTTTAGCGTAGATGCAAGACATTTGCTTCGCTCAAAGCTTAGGGAAAAGTAGCCCAAGAGTCACCTTACAAAGCTACTGAGGGCATTCCCTTATAGTCCAGGAACACCCCGAAGCTGAAGAAAGAGACAACTGCCAAATCCAACTGGCTGCCACTGCGACTAACAAAGGTGCCCTCTCACAGCAAGACTGCCCCTTAGTTCATCAGAGCTCTGTGACTCCTACTCTCTCAAATACCTGAGAAATATGTAGGCAACAGTTATTATCCCTATTTTAGAGATGAGGAAACAGTCCCAGGGAGGCAGTATGTGCTCAGAGCCAAAGAGCCACTAAATGATGGTGTCTGACGTCAAGAGCCAATGCTCTTTCCATATGACAATATCAGGGGACACAGGCACAATTAGGAACAGGAAGGCCATCCCAGCTGTTTTTGGTACAAAAGCCAGGCAGCTTCTTCTTTCTCAACCAGGCCCATTGACCTCTCCCTGAGGACGTCATGGCTGCAGTGCAATGGGCTGAGTCATCACACTGCAACCTGTTTGGCCGATGGCCCAGGACAGTCTCTGTGGTCGCTGTCTCACACAGTTTTGTATCCAGGGCAGAATGGAGGGGAGTACAAGGCAAACACTCAGTGGTGGAACGAGAACCTGGCCGTATCCCTGGGATGGTGCCTGAGCGTCCTTCTTGGTCTACTCAGCCCCATGAAGGTGACTCACCTGGGGTGCTGCAGCACCTCCAGCAGGGTGCTCTTGGGAGGCACCCGGTATAGTTCTGACCTGTCGTCATCCTCAAAGTAGACCTGCAGGATGAACAGAGGAGCAGGAGTCAGATACAAATAAAGGGCTTCAGCAGCACTAGGCATGTTGAGGCCAAGTCTGGGGAAACATTAAAGACATGCAACTGTTATTAGCTGAATGCCTCCCTTATAGAGTCGTGGAGTATAAAGCACTCAGTCCTCTCCCACGACACTAAGAAAGGTATTACTGGCTCCATTTTCCAAAGACAGAACCAAGGCTCACAGAGGGGAAATAACTTACTGACTAAACCCAGCTAGTAAACAGAGGAGCCAAGACTGAAAGCCCAGGCCTATGAGCCTTCCCTTCCCTAACAATTCAGTCCAACAGCCATTAGGTGTGGGAAAAGAAAGCACTAGTGGCCCAGAGCAGGGGAAGAGAGATGTCCACACAGGGGACAGCCCTGTGCAGGTGTCAAAGCCCAAGTAGGTTGAGGAAGACATCTGCATAGGAGGGATGCTGGGGGGTGAGGGGTATCAGAGACCGGCCAGTGGAGACAGGCATCCTCGTTGTGGACTGGCCAGCTAAGCAGGGTGAGAAGGGCAGCCACTCATGGCAGGGGGAGTGAGGACCCACACAGGGTGAGGAAGAGATTCATGCAGGGTGGTTAAGCAGCGTGGGGTGACAGAGTGCATGTAGGATGAGGAGGGCACTGTGCTGGGGCAGCAGCCTGACGGGGGGGAGTCAGGAATCCAATTGAGGTGAGGAAGGTTCCCCGAGGGTGAGGGGACACTGGTGGTGACAGGAGGGGGATTAGATACAGGGGGATTGATCAAACAATAAATATATTAAGAATAATAGAAGCTACTGTTAAAAATATAGAAAAGAGATGGTGTTGGATAAGAACTGGAGACCCCAGTGAGAGCTCATACACACACACACACACACACACACACACACACACACACAGCACTGGAGCAGTAAGCATTCTCCGCCCCTCACCCCTGTACTTATGAATATACCCACTACTTGACTTCTAAATATCATTTTCCACCAAAAAGAGTCAGGGCCTCCTTGGGAAAAATGGCTGATTCTACAGCTAAGGCAAGGAAAGCACAATGTGAGCCTTGAACATCTTGTGACAGAAAGCAAGAACTGCTCTAAAAATGGAGACAAGTCAAAAGGACACAGAAGCAAATTTGAAGGCATTCCCACTGACCAAATCTGAGACAATCTGAGCATAACATAACCACAGTAATAGATTATAACTCAATGAATAAAGTAAGAAACCATAAATCCACTGATATAAATGATTATGTTGATGGTTTGATGAATAAGATATTTGTATCATTTCAAAGTACCTCCCTATAAAATACTAATTACAAAGGGGAAAAGGGTAACTTTACAGCAGAGAAGCTTGGCAAACCCCTACCTCAATCAGGGGACTAAGGTGAACATCCTCAGTAATGGGACATTTGAAATTATGTGCACCTGATGGGATGCAATAAGAATACAGCATTGCTTCTGTGATATTCCAGTCAAATATACATAATCCAGGTCATGGTCATAAAGAAACACACTGATGGACTTTCCACAGAATAACTGGTTTGTAATCTTCAAAAGTGGTAAGATCAAGAAAGTTGCCGGAAGACTGAGAAAGTCTTCCATAGGCTGAAGGAGACTAAAGGGACATAAGCACTAGATACAGTACAATGTGGCATTCCTTTTGCTATAAAGAACACTGCTGGGGATAGGTGGAGGGGGATCAAGATGGTGGAATAGGAGGACGTGGAGCTCACCTCCCCCCTACAAACATCAAAACTACAATTACATGTGGAACAATTCTCACAGAAAACTAACTGGAAACTGGCAGAAGATCTCCTGTACAACCAAAGCTGCAAGAAAGATCTCCATGTGATTAGATAGGACAGAGAAGAAAAAAGCATCAGGTTGGGACTGGCACCCCTGGGAGTGCTCTGTAAGGAAGAGAAGGTCCACATGGATGGATCCTCAACCTGGGGAACCCCCTTGACTGCTGGGAAATCCGCTGACACAGAGAGGGGCTGGAGAAGCCTAGACTCTACTCGAGAGGACTGCGCGTGTGCTGGCTCGCTAACAATCAGGGTGGAGAGAGACCTGCACTGGAGGCTGCCGCCTTGCTGCACTTCCCAATCCAAAGGGGCCAGTGCCTCAGCCACTCTCACTCCACACCACAGCCTGGTGTGAGATCACGGCAAAGATTCAGTCTAGCTGCACAGAGACAGACCAGGGTGCTTGGGGTGTGATCTGAGCACAACCATGGAGACCACTGTCAGTGTACGCACCAGGGTGGCGGGCCAAACTGAGCAGACACTGTCAGTGCACGCACCAAGCGGCACCACAAGAACACACAGCGGCTAAGCACTGAATCTCAGGCAGGCAGATCCTGCGAGAGGACTCAATCTAGCTACACAGAGACAGCCTGGAGGGCCTGAGATGTGATTTGGGGGTAGCTGCAAAACCCACTGTCAGCACCCGAACAGCAGTAGCAAGTCTAGCTGTGGCAGACGCTGTCAGTGCGCACACCGGGCAGTGCCACAAGAACACACAGTGGCTAGGCGCTGAATCTTGGGCAGTCAGGCAGGCCCTGGGTGGGAGTATGCAGTGATGGTTTCCCGGTGGGAGCACCCTGGCTCTGCCCACTCCACGCTGCACCTTAGCGTCAGATCTGGAGTGGCCAGGTGCTGGGAGAGCTCTGCCACAGAGGCAACCCCAGGTCCCAGGTGGCAGCATGGCCACCTCAGTTCCTGCAACCACAATGCCCTGACCCCCACTCCAGCCTACTCCACACCACAGCCTTGCACTAGATCTGGGACGAACAAAATGGAGAAAGGTACGTGACCTTGGGCTGCTTCTGAGTGAATCATGGATGCTTACACAGGTAGTGCACAAGTGCTCCGTGAGTACACGGGCCTCACCTGCTTCAGCAACCACCTCCTTTGGGGCAGGGCACACACTCAAGGGCAACAAAGCCTGATTGAACCTGACCCTCATGGCTTCTACTCCAACAATGGAGGAGCAGACCCCGCCCCTGATAGGCCATGGAGCAAAGAGGAGGCCCAGCCTCACATCCAACGCAGGCTCTGGACACTGCAACACCAGTCACACTCCCTATCAAGGGAATAACAGCCAGCACACTCTGAGGAAAGACATGGCAGGCATCCATACCAAAACCAGCCCTCACACCAAAAATACTGGACACACAGGCTACACAGGGACACTCCTACATAAAAATGCCCTTTTAAGACCACAAGAGATAACTGTTTCCCTAAATACATAGCAACAGTGAAAGTTTAGTAAAATGAAAAACCAGAGGAACTACTCCAATTAAAAGAACAGGAGAAATCCCCTGAAAGAACAAATAATGAAACAGACCTCACCAGTCTATAAGACCCCAAGTTCAAAAAAGAAGTAATAAAAATGCTAAAGGAATTAAGAAAGATTATCGATAGAAATGCAGATCACTGTAAAAAGGAACTAAAAACTATAAAGATGAACCAATCAAAATTAGACAATTCAATTGCTGAGATAAAAACCGATCTAGAAGTAATGGAGAGCAGACTAAATGTCACAGAAGAACAAATAAGTGATCTGGAAAATAGAATAATGGAAACCATCCAATCAGAACAGCAGAGAGAAAGACAAACAAGAAAAAAAAAAAAATGAAAGCAACATATGAGATCTATGGGCTAATATAAAGTGTGCCAACCTACACATAATAGGAGTTCCAGAAGGAGGAGAGAGAGAAAAGAGGATCAAAAATGTATTTGAAGAAATTATGGCTGAAAACTTCCCAAACCTAAAGAAGAAAACAGATATCCAGGTACAGGAAGCACAGAGAGTCCCAAACAAGATGAACCCTAACAGATCCACAACAAAACATATCATAATTAAAATGGCAAAAGTTGAAGAGAAGATCCAAAGTCAGAAAGAGAAAAACAAAGAGTCAGTTAAAAGAGAACCCCCATAAGGCTATCACCTGATTTGTCTACAAAAATGCTGCAGTCCAGAGGGAGTGGCATGATATATTCGAAGTCCCAAAAGGGAAAAATCTGCAACCTAGGATGACCTACCCAGCAAGATTATCATGTATAATAGAAGGAAGGATAAAGAATTTCTCAGACAAGCAAAAACTAAAAGAATTCAGCAATACTAAGGGTCTTCAGTATGGAAGGGTCTTCTCTAACTGTAATAGAAAAGAAGCAAGAATCTATTGGAAAGGAAAGATCACAACAGAAAAGGTAAATACATAAAAGGGTTGAAGATCCTTGAATAAGCCAGTACACAGATTAAAAAATAATCAAAAAATTTTGTAAAAGCAATTATAACTACAATTAATAGCAAAAGGATAAGCATGAAGATGTACAAAAAATAGGACATAAAAATCAGAAAATGTGTGTGTGGGGGAGTATAAAAATGTAGATTTTTTTTACAATGTGTTTGAACTTGTATGACCATCAGTTTAAAGCCAAGTAGATACTGGGAATTCCCTGGAGGTCCAGTGGTTAGGACTTGGAGCTTTCACTGCTGGGACCTGGGTTCAATCCCTGGTTGGGGAACTAAATCATGCAAGCCATGCACCGTGGCAAAAAAAAAAAAAAAAAAAAAAAAAAGGCAAGTAGATGTAGATACAGCTATGGGTCAACATACTTGAATTCCATGGTAACCAAAAATCAAAAACATAAAACAGATTCACAAAAATAAAAAAATAAAGGAACTCAAGCATACTACAACAAAATCATCAAACCACAAAAGGAAAGACAAAAAGAAGAAACGAACAAAGAACTACAAAAACAATTGGAAAACAAGGTTTAAAATGGTAATAAGTACATACCTAGCATTAATTACTTTAAATGTCAATGGACTAAATGCTCTAATCAAGAGACATAGAGTGGCAGATTGGATTAAAAAAAGCAAGAACCAGGGACTTCCCTGGCAGCACAGTGGTTAAGAATCTGCCTGCCAATGCAGGAGACACGGGTTCAAGCCCTGGTCCGGGAAGATCCCACATACCGCAGAGCAACTAAGCCCGTGCACCACAACTACTGAGCCTGAGCTCTAGAGCCTGTGAGCCACAACTACTGAGCCCGCATGCCACAACTACTGAAGACTGTGCACCTAGAGCCCATGCTCCGCAACAAGAGAAGCCACTGCAATGAGAAGCCCACGCACCGCAAGGAAGAGTAGCCCCCGCTCAACACAACTAGAGAAAGCCTGTGTGCAGCAATGAAGACCCAATGCAGCCAAAAATAAAACAAAACAAAAAACAGCACTGTACTGGCACAAAAACAGACATAGAGCTTAATGGAACAGAATAGAGAGCCCAGAAATAAACCCACACACCTACAGTCAATTAATCTACGACAAAGGATGCAAGAATATACAATGGAGAAGACAGTTTCTTCAGCAAATAGTGTTGAGGAAAGCTGGACAGTTACATGTAAATCAATGAAATTAGAACAGTCCCTCACATCATATACAAAAATAAACCCAAAATGGTTTTCAGATCTAAATATAAAACATGACACCATAAAACTCCTAGAAGAGAACACAGGCAAAACATTCTCTGACACAAATCGTAGCAATATTTTCTTAAGTCTCCCAAGGCCAAAATATAAAACCAAAAATAAACAAATGGGACCTAATCAAACTTAAAAGCTTTTGCACAGCAAAGGGAACCATCAACAAAATGAAAAGACAACCTATAGAATAGGAGAAAATATTTGCAAATGATGCAACTGACAAAGGGTTAATATCCAAAATATACAAACAGCTCATACAACTCAGTATCAAACCCAATCAAAAATAGGCAGAAGACCCAAATAGACATTTCTCCAAAGAAGACGTACAGATGGCCAACGGGGACATGAAAAGATGCTCAACATCGTTAAGTATTAAAGAAATGCAAATCAAAAACCACAATGAGGTATCACCACACATCAGTCAGAATGGCCATCATTAAAAAGTCTACAAATAATAAATGCTGGAAAGGGTGTGGAGAAAAGGGAACCCTTCTACACTGTTGGTGGGAATGTAAATTGGTGCAGCCACTATGGAAAACAGTATGGAGGTTCCTTAGAAAACTAAAAATAGAGTTACTATATGATCCAACAATCCCACTCCTGGGCATATGTTCAGAGAAAACTCTAACTCGAAAAGATACATGCACACCAATGTTCACAGCAGCACTATTTATAATAGCCAAGAATGGAAACAACCCAAGTGCCCATTAACAGACGACTGGTTTAAGAAGATGCGGTATATATACACAATGGAATATTACTCAGCCATTAAAAAGAATAAAATATTGCCTTTTGCAGCAACATGGATGGGACCTAGGGAATATTATACTTAATGAAGTAAGTCAGACAAAGACAAATATTGTATGATATCATTATGTGTGGAATCTAAAAATAATACCAATAAATCTACATACAAAATAGAAAGAGACTCACAGACACAGAAAACAATCTTATGGTTACCAAAGTGGGGGGTGGGGAGGATAAATTAGGAGTATGGGATTAACAGATACAGACTACTACACATAAAATAGATAAGCAACAAAGATTTACTGTACAGCACAGGGAACTATATTCAATATCTTATAATAACCTATAATGGAAAAGAATCTGAAAAAATATAATTGAATCACTGCTGTACACCTGAAACTAACACAATACTGTAAATCAACTATACTTCAATTAAAAGAAATTTTTTTTTAATTGGTAGTGTGTGCCAAAAAAAAACAACAACATTACTGGGGGAAAATTTGTGAAAACTGATGGAGTGTGAGGATTAGCTGGCAAGAGTGTATCAAAGATAATTTCCTGATTTTGATGATTGATTGGAATCATGAAAGAAAATGTCCTTTTTGCAGGAAATAGACACTTAAGTATTCAGGAGTGATGGGGCATCAGTTGGCATCTTACTCTCAAATAGTTAGAAGACAAATTCTTTGTTCTGTAAAGTTGTGATTTTTTTTTTCAAGTTGCAACAATGGAATGTTATTCAGCCTTAAAAAAGAATAAGATTCTGACCCATGCTACACATGATGAATATTAAAAGACATTACACCAAGTGAAATGAGCCACATACAAAAGGACAAATATTGTATGATTCCACTTATATGAGAGATAAATTCAGAGACAGAAAGTAGCAGGGTGGATGCTATGGGCTGAGGGGAAGGGAAAATAGGGAGTTACTGATTAATGGGCATGGAGTTTCAGTTTAGGATGATGAAAACGGAGACAGATAGTGGTGATGGTTGTACAACAACGTGAATGTACTTAACACTACTGAACTGTGCACTTAAAATGGTAAATTTTATGTTTTTTATATTTTACCACAATTTTTTTTAAAAAGGCAGTGAAACCTCACTGCACCCCCTGTTCCTCCCCACCCCAATTCCCATAGAGGAACAAAATAAAACTTCTCTTACCTCTAAATTATCAGGGCAGTATTTTTGCTCTAAATCCCAAGAGGGCGTTTCACCAAACATCACCATTAGATGATCAATAAACCTAAGGAGATATAACATGTACTTTCTGGGTATCAATAACTCATAATCTGTTTTCCTACATCCCATGCCCTGGACACCAATTCACAGAGATATCAAGAATGTATAAATCATGAAATGCAGGCTTAATCCATTTTGACAGCAGTGCCCAAAATGTGTGTATCACTTGTCCTATTATGACATAGTAATTCTCTTTAAACTGACTCAGGATTAACAACATTCTTATATTCAGCCACATTCTAAGCATTAACCCTATGAAATCACATGTTAAAATTGCTAGTTATATGTCTTCTAATAAATATACCCTTCAGTTCTATGCAGTTACTACCTCCAATGATTTCATCTCTCACGAGACAAGTACCAGAGCTTGACAAACACTGTACTGTGGTCTGTCACTGCAAAGCTACTTAGTAAAAGGAGAAATCAGCTATGGAATAGAGAGGTTATAGCAACCAGACTGTGTAAAACCCTCTAAAACTATTCTCTTCCCTCCTCAACCAAAAATCCACCTGTCCATCCTGCAGAGACAGCAGGGAAGAGCATGCAAGCATAGCAGAGGGCTCCTGGGGAAGGAAGTACCTGGAGTCCTCGTGAAAAGCAGAGATGAAGTCCGACTGGGCATACTCTGGGTACAGAAAGAGCACAGGCCAGCTCAGTCTTCCCCCATCATCTACACTCAGCCTGGCTCCGTAGAGGTTCTCAGAAGTGAGCCCACTCAGGATGAGCTCACCGAGACCTTCTGAGGCTGAGTCTTCATCCTCTCCAGCAGCTTCAGACAGTAGCCTGATGTTCCTAGCCTGGGTTAAAAAAAGAAAACACACACCTTATGTGTGGAAGGATGCAAACTCATTTCACTAAAACAAGGAAACCATAACACTGCGAGCTCCCTGAGAGCCAGCTCTACACATCATTCGTCTTCATTATCCCTGAGACTTGTTTAACTCACCTTTACTGGGCATCTACCACGTGCTAGACTCTGTCACAGACATGAGCTAGACATGGTAATAAGTACAACATAAGGTAAGAAGTAAAGCTGTGGAACTGTAGACCATGAATAATTAATTCAGCCTGGGGGCTGGAGGGGACTGGGGGATGCTAAGCCTTGAACAATGACTTTGAAAAGCAGAAAAGTTGGGGGGCGGGGGGAGTGGGAAGGGCATTCTACCCCAAGTAACAGCCAAGGAACAGCATGTGCAAAGGTACAGAAAAGATGCAGAGAGTGGCATGTACGAACATGGCAAACGTTTCCATTTAGCTAGGACATGGGATAATAAAAATAATGCACACATTGACTTAATTTTGATTGTCTCATAGAAATAAGGATAAATCAAAGGTCTGAATAGTAGAGTCACCTCTTATGTATGTTGTGTGGAGGCTCCTAAGGCTAGCAGACAAGGGGAAAATGACATGTAATCAAAATTACCTTGATGGTATCTCCTAAATCAGGGGTTGGCAAACTTTCCCTTAAAGGGTCAGATAAGAAATATTTTAGGTTTTGCGGGCCAAATGGTCTCTGTTGATATTACTCAACCCTGCCACTGTAGTGTGAAAACAGCCATTGGTAAGACATACACAAACAGGCAGGGCTGTAAGCCACTGGCTGCAGCTTGCTGACCCCTGCTTTAAACCACTAAAATGTAGTATATACGACTTTGTGTATACTACTCTTGAGATTAATTCTTAAGTACACTGAAGTCTGAGATGCAGAGTTAAAGGAGAGAACCAAAATAAGGTCTGTATGCAAATGTCTGGGCATTCCAATATTCTACATTTTAGAAAATGACCAAATCCCTCTGGAGTATTCCCTTCTGTTTAATCTGTTAATGTGTTAACAGATTCCTTGTTGTGCGGAGGGACTAGTGGAGTGCATCCTAGAACTGTGATGTTCTCAAAGTCAACAAGTAATTTAAATAGGCACATAATTTAACTCGGCAAAGAATGAAACCAAGAACCTACCCCACAATCTCATAGCCAGTATTACCTCCCCTGAGTAGCCAAGGCTCAAAGTGACTTGTGAAAGCAAGATCAGACTACATTCATTTAAAATGCAGTAAAGAGAGGGAAGGGGAGATAGAATTTTGTGTTGTTGTTATAGTTAGAAGAGCTACATCCTAAAAATTCACTTTCTCAGGATGCAGTATAACACAGGGGCTGAGAGCAAGGACCTGGCTCTGACACATATTAGCTGTGTGAGGTTTCTTCATCTCCCTGAGACTATGTGCTCATCTAGCAAAAACAGGAGCAAGAAGACCTACGCCAGAAGGCTACTGTGAAGATTAGATAATGCTTAACCGAAAGCTACTAAATTCAGGATATGTTACCTGAAACCAACACATGCATACAAGTGAGAGAGCTGACTGAACTCAGAAGGTCTGACATGTCACACTGCTTCACCAAAAGCAGAAAGAAAATGTACAACTCATTCAGGTAAAGCATTCCCAGAAAGGTTCCCAGTAGGCTTCAGGATTAGTGGATTTCACAAGACCAGAAGGACCTAAAGTTTGAGAACTCACCACAATGGCCTGGAGTAAAGCCTCATTCTGATTCTGCTCCTTCTTTTCTTTCAACTTTGCTTTCCTTATATCCCTCTGTTCAGTTCGCTGAAAATGAAATTCAGATGCATCAGCTCTAGAGAACTTGCCTCCGCTTGTTACCCCAGTCTGATCCTAAATAGCTATCTCTGGTCTCTATTCAACCCAGGCTCCTGTATATCAAGGGATACCAGTGGCTGGATTCAGTTCAATAAACACTTAAGCCGCACATGTCTGGGTGCCAGGACCAGTGGCAGCAAAAATGTTAAAATCTGCCCAAGGAGCTCATAGTCCACTGAGGGGGACAGACACGTAAAAAGGTCTACGTGTTAGCCTGGTAGTATGAACTGAGTGCTATGAAACACAGAGAAGGGAGTGACTGATTCTGCCCCATCGAGGAGGTGGGTTTAGACAGAAACCAGATGAAAGACAGAGGGCATTCTTGGTAGAGGGACTGACATCAGGGCCAATGGGGCATTTAAACCTCTCTGTTATGGCTGGGGTTTAGGAAAACACACTGGAAAAACCCAGGCCAAGAACTTATCAGAGGCTTTGCCTTTTGCACAATTACAGTCCATGCGAGAAAAATACCACCAGTCTACTTCATCTGGCAGAAATATAATTTAGATTTCCTTTTCCTGCTAATCTACCCAAAACCAGGTGATCGTACTCCTACCTACCCTCAGGATTGTGATTAATAGGGGCCAACTTTTTCTGTAAACGGCCAGACAGTAAATATTTTAGGCTTTGCAGACCATGTATGGTCTCTGTCGAATATTATCTGGCTTTGTTTGTTGCTTTGTCGTTTATAACCCTCTAAAAATATCAAAAACATTCTTGGTTCATAGAATGTACAAAAACAGAACAAAGGCTGGATTTGGCCTGTGGGTCAGTTTGCTGAGCCCTGCTCTAAAATATAGCACCAACCATCCCTTATCCTCCCCACAAGAGCCCCACAAGGGCTAACACAGATCTTCTTTTTCTAATGAACAAAGTCTACCCTTTCAGGAGACAACAGCTGATAATTCTTGGCCATCCTTCTCCAATCCAGTCTGCCAAGAGCTGCAAAAATCCTTTCTGCAGTTAGGAAGTTTGATTATACTACCAAGAGTAATCAAACCCATGGATACCACTAGAACTATGTCCAATTCTGCCTTCACAGCTGAGCTACACCGGACCACAGTGTCTGGTCCACGTTAGAGAATGATTAAGATGGATGATTAAGGACGATTTGTATTCTGTCCCATGTTGTTTTTCCTCTGACTTACAGATGCAAGTGGGAGGATGTGATTTCCCTGCTGTCTCACCTGAAGTTTGGGGTCTTGCAGCCTGCATAAAGCCCACATAACCCCTAGGTCAGAGGAGTCCTGAACTATGAAGTTTGCTGCCCCTTTATATACGTAAAAAGAAGTCAACTCTGTTGAGAATTTAAGTGTATAGTTAGATGAGTTTTGACAAATGTATACCCTGAGTACCCAACACTCCAATCAAGATAGAGAACATTCTAGAAAGTTCCCTCATACCTCTTTGCAGTCCATCACCCTCCCATCACTGATAGGTTTGTTTCTTTTCATTACCAAGTCATATTCCATTGTTTGAATATACCACACTTTGCTTATCTATTCTCCTGTTGATGGACACAAGGGCTGTTTCTGGATTATTATGAATAAAATAGGCTACCAACATTCTTATACAAGTCTTATTATGAACATGTTTTCATTTCTCTTAGCTAAATACCTAGGAGTAAAATTGCTGAGTCATAGGATAGGTATATAAAACTGACAAACTGATTTCCAAAGTGGTTTATATCCCACTAACAATTTATGAGAGTTCCAGCTCCTTCACATCTCTGCCAATATTAGGTATTGTCAGTCTTGTGAACTGGGATCGCACTGATGTTTAAGTTGCATTCTCCCGCCACATGACTAACAATACTATGTAAATTTTTATGTGCTACTGTAAATCTTTTGAGAAGTGTCTGTTTCTTTTACAAAATTTAAAAAAATTTTCATATTGAATAGATTTCTTTATGTATTCTGGATACAAATCCTTTGTTATACAGTTGACCCTTGAACAACACTGAGGTTAATCCATGTATAACTCATAGTCAGCCCTCTGTATCTGCTATTTCTCCACATCCTCAGGTTCAACCAACCATGAACCACCCACGTAGTTCTGTGGTATTTACTATTGAAAAATATCCGCATATCAGTGGATGTGCGCAATTCAAACTCCTGTGGTTCAAGGATCAACTGTATGTAATACAAATATTTTCTCCCATTCCATGCCTTGCCTTTTAATCTTCTTATTGATGTCTTTTATAGAATAGAAAATTTTCAGTTTTGACCAAGTCCTATTTATCAATAAATTTTTATTTCATGGTTAGTGTATATTTAAAAAAATTTTTTTAAATTGAGGTGAAATTCACATGACATAAAATTAACCATTTTGAAGTATACAATTCAGTGGCATTTAGTACATTCACATTATTGTGCGACCATCACCTCTATCTAGTTCCAAGACTTTTCAACACCCTAAAAAGAAATCTCAAGCCCATTAAGCAGTCACTCAACATTTCCCCCTTCCCCTAAACCCTGGCAACCACTAATGTGCTTTCTCACTCTACAGATTTATGTATTTTGGATGTTTCATATACATGGAATCATACAATATGTTTTTTATCTGCCTTCTTTCCCTCAGCACGGTATTTTTGAGGTTTGTCTACACTGTAGCATGTATTAGTACTTCATTCCTTTTTACAGTACTTTATTCCTTTTTATCTACCATCTAACTACCATGATGGACATTTAGATTGTTTCCATGTTTTGGCCATTATGAATATTGTTGCTATGTACATTCATGTACAAGTATTTGTTTGAATATTTGGTTTCAATCCTTTTGGGTATACACCTAGGAGTGGAAGTGCTGGGTCATATGGTAATTTTATGGTTAATTTTTTTAGGAACTGTCAAACTGTTTTCCATAGTGGCTGTACCATTTTACATTCCCACCAGCAACTTATGAGGGTTTCAATTTCTCCACATCTTCATCATTTGTTATCTTCTTTTAAAAAAAAAATTAGAGCCATCCTAGTGGGTATGAAATAGTATCTCACTGTGGTTTTGATTTACATTTCCTTAATGACTAATGATGTTGAGCATCTTTCATGTGTTTGTTGGCCATTTTTGTATTATATTGGAGTGACAGCTATTCAGATCCTTTGCCCACTTAAATAACTGGGTTGTCTTTTTAATTATTGACATGTTAAGAGTCCATTATATATTCTAGATAAAAGTTTCTTACAGATATATGATACAAATATTATCTCCCATTCTGTGGGCTGTCTTTTCACTTTCTCAATGGTGTCTTTTGAAGAAGTTTTTAACCTTTGATGAAGTCCAGTTTACCTATTTTTCCTTTTGTTGCTTATGCGTTGTGTCGTATCTAAGAAACCATTGCCTGACCCAAGGTCATGAAGATTTATGCTGATGTTTTCCTCTGAGAGTTTTACAGTTTTAGTTCTTTGAACCATTTCGAGGTAATTTGTGTGTGTGTGTGTGTGTATACATATATGAGGTAGGGTCCAAGTTCATTCTTTTGCACGTGGATATCCAGTTGTCCCAGAATCATTTGTTGAAAAGACTATTCCTTCCCCATTAAATGGTCTAGGTACCCTTGTCGCAAATCATCTGTATATAAATGTGAGGGTTTATTTCTGAGCTCTCAATTCTATTATATTGATCTGTATGTCTATCCTTACACCAGTACCACAATGTCTTTATTACTATAGCTTTATAGTAAGATTTGAAATTGGGAATTTTGAGTTCTCTAACTTCATTTTTGTTTTTCAGGATTGTTTTGGCTATTCTGGGTCCCTTGAATTTCCATGTGAATATTACAATCAGCTTATCAATATTCTTCAAATAAACTAATTGAAATTTTGATGAAGATTACATTGAATTTGTACACCAATTTAGGGAGTACTGTCATCTTAACAATATTAAGATCTGATCCATGAGGGACTTCCCTGGTGGTCCAGTGGTTAAGAATCCGCCTTCCAATGCAGGGGATGTGGGTTTGATCCCTGGTCAGAGAACTAAGTTCCCACATGCCGTGGGGCAACTAAGCCCACATGCTGCAACTACTGAGCACACAGGCCACAACTAGAGAGCCCATACGCCACAACTAGAGAGAAGCCCACGTGCCACAAGGAGCCCATGCACCGCAGCAGAGGATCCCTCATGCTGCAGTGACAATCCCAACAAAGATCCTGCGTGCTGCAACTAAGACCTAACGCAGCCAAAAATAAAATAATAAAATTTTTTTTTTAAAAAGATCTGATCCATGAATATGGGATGTCTTCCCATTTATTTAGGTTTAATTTCTTTCAACAATGCTTTGTATTTTCAAAGTATAAATTTTATGCTACTTTTGTTAAATTTATTCCTAAATATTTTATTCTTTTTGATGCTATTGTAAATGGAATTTTCTTAATTCCACATTTCGAATGTTCATTAAAAGTGTATAGAATACAGCTGATCAGTGTATTCTGACATATCCTACCAGCTTGGTGAACTAATTTACTAGTTCCAATAGTTTAGTGGATTCTTTAGGATTTTCTATATATAAGCTCATATCATTTACAAATAGAGTTTTACTTCTTCCTCTCCATCATTTTTGAAGGATAAGTTTGCTGGATATAGAATTATTGGTTGACAGTCTTTTTCTTTCAGCACTTTTCATGTCATCCCACTGCCCTTTGGCTAACATGGTTTCTGATGAGAAATCAGCTATTAATTTTATTGAGGATCTCTTATATATGAAGAGTCACTTCTCTTTTGATGCTTTTAAGATTCTCTTGTCTTTGACTTTTAACAGTTTGATTATGATGTGTCTGGATACAGATTTCTTTAAGTATATCCTACTTGGTGTTTGTTAAGCTTCTTGGGAGAGTAGCTTACTATTTTCCATCAAATCTGGGAAGTTTTCGGCTGTTACTTCTTCAAATATTCTTTTGCCCGTTTCTCTCTCTATCCTGGGACTCTCATTATGCCTATGATGATATGCTTGATGGCATCCCATAAGTCTCTCAGTCTCTCTTCATCTTTCTTTGTTCTTTTTTCTTTCTATTCCTCAGACTGAGTAATCACAATTGATCTATCTTCAAAGTTCTATTCTTGAACCCCTTAGTGAATTTCTCATTTCAGTTGTTAATTTTTCTTTAATGATATTCCCTATTTGGTGAGTGAGTGTTCCCATGTATTTTTTGAAGTTCTTTAGACATTGTTTCCTTTCGTTTTGTGGACAAAGAATGTCAACTGCCATTTCAGTAAACAAAAGATGTTGTAGTCATAAAGCCATCAGCCACTGTAGCCACCCCTGAGAGTGCACCCTGAGGGAATTCAGGATTGAAAAAAGAGAATACTGGCCCTAGATATTTATGGTGCAAATCAAAGGAATAATTTCAATGAGCCCAGACTCTTACATCTTCCCATACATAGAAAAGTGCTAAATTCTTTAACTTGAAATGTGTGTTTCTTTAATTAGCAGTAATCTTTTGATGTTCCACTACATGTGGAACAGTCCCTCAGAGCTATACGAGAGTCTGTATCCCGGCTTAAGTTCTCAGTAACTCTGCTGAATAAAACATAATTCTCAACTTCTGGATTGTGCATTTTTTTTTCAGTTGACAGTTTTGGTGACCACAAATGGACTCAGGGCAGACTTCTCTCCTTCACCTGACCTCTACAAGGAGCCGGAGTCTTGGTACCAGCAGAGGCTTCTTATGCCTGTCTGCCTCAGAGTCCAAACAAATTTGGGTGAGTCTCTCTTGGTTCTCAGATCTCCCAATTATTGGTTGTGAGTTTTATTCGGTTGTATATAACCAGTATCTGGCTCCCCATCTGAAAGATACTGGGGGAGCCCAGTTGAAAGATAACAGGAAAAAGTACATCCTGGTTGGAAGACGCTATGAGTCGCTCAGTCAAGAGATACTGAGTGATCTGGACTGTGTGATTGGGTGAGAGGCTGGCTTAATATCTTTTCTAAATGAGGGACATCAGAAAGCCAGCCTCCAACTAACACCCCAGCCAGGTTTATGTACATACAAAACTTGTACTTACTTAATTGGTAATTAAAGGAAATCTCACCCTGAAAATGGCCAAGATGAGGTTCTTTTATTGTGTTCGCAGTGAAGTTAGAGAAAGACAGCTTGATAAAACATCTTTGCAGAATTCTGACCTTAAAGAAACAAAAGCCCTTCTAGAGGGAACTTGCATTTCTCTCCCTGTGCCTTTGAGATGAAAACGTTCTACCTGATCTTCTTCAATGTGGTGGGTGGGTGGGTGGGTGTGTGTGTGTGTTTTAAGAGCCTGTTCTCTGCCATCTGGAAGGTACACATATGGTGTACATTTCACAACCAATTGAACAGACTGGGATTCTGAGCAGTCTTTTGTCTGACTGTGCCAGTTCTCAGGGGCTTTTGTCATCTTAACCTTAGTCGCGTCGGCCTGTACAACAAAGGCCTTTACTTTCTTACGCTGTTTTTGGGAGTACGCTTTCTAGATCTTGTATAGGCGGCATCCTTCGCACTCTCCTGTGGGGACACCTCTTGCATCTTATTGGTTTGAGTCACTATTAGGATATATCTAGTTAATGGCCAGACAATGGATCTTTTAAATTGGAGAAAATTCTAAATTGGTATATTTTTTAGAGAGCTCTCATTATAAACAGCTATTTTATTGGTACCTATGATAAAGCCAAATTAGAAGGTGGAAAATACATATACGTAAAATGGTTAACCTAAGAACTCCTTAGTCTGTTTATTTAATTAACTTACTTAATTTTGGCCGCATGGCTTGCAGGATCTTACTTCACACCCGCGCCCTAGGCAGTGAAAGCGTGGAGTCCTAACCATTGGATCGCCAGGGAATTCCCAGAACTCCTTAGTTTAAAACAAACAAAAAAACAGTTTGGGAAGCCTTATTTGTGGTCTCTGCTTCCCCTCAATGGGTCTTACAGATGCCAATAAAAACATTAGGATAATTAATGTTAATTAGGTTAACAGGGAATTAAGAAAAAAACTGAAAGAAAGTCTAGAGACTTCTGCCCAACAAGGTGGAAATGTTAAAGGGTCTCATCCCAAATACATAAAGAAATCTTTAGATGGTTATTAAGCAATGGGATAAATAAAATGAACATTAATAGGATTAAAAAGGTTCTGATACAACACTACCTAAGGTTGGATGGGCCAAAGGGACCCTCTATTGGTCCCCAACATTAAAGGGCCCCAAACAAGTCTGCTCTATTTACCCCAGTTTAAAAACTATGTGTTATGTGTGTGTGTATGTATGTGTGTGTGTGTGTGTGTGTGCATGCGTGTGTGTGTACATATATATATATATATATATATATATATATATATATATATATATATATATATTTAAAAGGCTGGAAAAAAACTACACTAAGATAACTGACCAACAACTACTTGGGGCAACAGTTAGGCCAATTAATCAAGTTAAAAGATTGACAAAAAGGCCTGAGTGCCTTGGCTCAATCTCTCACTGGGGACCCCAGAGCCTTTTATACAAAAATAGATAAAATGGTTGAGGGATAAAAAGAAAAGAAAGCTTCTAGGACTGTTGTTAAGACCAAGGCTTCTCGACTGGATCCTGATGGAAACTAGTTAAAGGTATAAAAGATGACAGAATAGGGTTTCCCTGGTGGCAAAGTGCTTAAGAATCTGCCTGCCAATGCAGGGGACAAAGGTTCGAGCCCTGGTCCAGAAAGATTCCACATGCCGTGGAGCAACTAAGCCCATGCGCCACAACTACTGAGCCTGCGCCCAAGAGCCACAACTACTGAAGCCCGCATGCCTAGAGATCGTGCTCTGCAACAAGAGAAGACACCGCAATGAGAAGCCAGCGCACCACAACGAATAGTCGTCCCCGCTCACCGCAACTAGAGAAAACCCGCGCACAGCAACGAAGACCCAATGCAGCCAAAAATAATTAAATAAATTTTTAAAAAAAAGTTGACAGAATAGAGATGAAAGTTTATATAAATTGGTCTATTTAAATGGACTTTATGTAAGACGGTTATATCCCTTTTGCCTAATTATATTGTAGGATAGACATTATGTCTCACTGGGGAATGCTTCTCCTGCCTGCTATTATAAGACAGCACATATAAATCTGCCCCTCAGACAATATTAAACATACTAAAAGAAACCAACAAGGTTACCTGAGCCCACACTATATGAAATAAAAGCTGGGAGTTAATATTCAGGGGCCAATAATAATAATAATAGAGATTTTTTTGCTCTGGGTTTACCCTATACACTCAGAAAGAGAGCCTTGGTTGAATGCCTTGTGCAAACTTTTGAAGGCGTGATAAATTGAACCCTAAAGTTCTAGAACATAGAACTCTTAATTTTCAGATAGTTGGAAATTTTCTCACTGATATAAAAATGCAAATTAAAGAAAATATAGTCGGGCAAATCAATCTTTTAATATCTTTTAGGCAGCAGACCAGTTCTTTAGAGAACTTAAAGCAACTGCCTCTGTGTTGCAAACCTCTACAAATCAGAAATGTAAATACAGCCCACAAAGACCTGAGACTGAGCCTAGTTAGCTCAATCAGGTAAAACCTGAAACCAAAGGAGACAAAAAGGCTCTTCTTTTAATATATATGCTAGGGTTTATTTATTTATTTATTTATTTATGGCTGTGTTGGGTCTTCGTTTCTGCGCGAGGGCCCTCCCTAGTTGCGGCAAGCGGGTGCTACTCCTCATTGCAGTGCACGGGCCTCTCACTATCGCGGCCTATTGGCAGGCAGATTCTTAAGCACTTTGCCACCAGGGAAACCCTATTCTGTCATCTTTTATACCTTTAACTAGTTTCCATCAGGATCCAGTCGACAAGCCTTGGTCTTAACAACAGGCCTCTCCTGTTGCGGAGCACAGGCTACAGACGCGCAGGCTCAGTAATTTGTGGCTCACGGGCCCATCCGCTCCGCGGCATGTGGGATCTTCCCAGACCAGGGCTCGAACCCGTGTCCCCTGCATTGGCAGGCAGACTCTCAACCACTGTGCCACCAGGGAAGCCCCAAAAAGGCTCTTTTAAACTCAAACTGCTGGAAAGGCTCCCTCACTCAAAATCTAACTTATAGCCTCCTTAAGGGATTTATCAAGGACAAATATAAACCTTAAGTCTTTTCCACAAACAGTATAAGCCTTAGTCATCTGAGCAAATAAATTTAACTTATTCC
Source organism: Balaenoptera musculus (assembly GCF_009873245.2). Lineage (NCBI taxonomy): Eukaryota > Metazoa > Chordata > Mammalia > Artiodactyla > Balaenopteridae > Balaenoptera > Balaenoptera musculus. Next base: position 45,952,726 of record NC_045785.1, on the reverse strand, counting down.
AACTGGTATTTATAAATTAGTAAGTTTATATTATAATACCTGATTCATAACTACATGTTAAAGCTACGAGATCTCTAGTTTTGTCTGTTTATATGTCTGTGTGTACATTATATATACAAGATGTCTCTACCTCTGGAAAATATTATCAAAATTAAGTTTATAAAAGAGGTCCATTTAACTGACTTAAAAGTAAGCACTTACAAATTAAATTTTTCTAAATATAATGGGGAAACTGGCCAGAATGAGTTTCAGGTTCATATGACCTAGGAAATATCCAATATTAAATTGTATCTGTAATAGAGCTAGCTTAAGCTTGTTGGTTTAATCAATATAGACATACCTTACTTTTATTGTACCTAGGTTAACTAAGTTCATGTTATTTGTTGCAGAGTTCATCAGCAAGAAAAATTAACTTGGTATTGTTGACTGAAAAAAATGCACAATCTAAAAGTTGAGAATTATGTTTTATTTGGAGGACTTGCTGAGGACTTAAGCCTGGGAGGCAGCCTCTTAAGTCCTTGCTGAGGACTTAAGCCTGGGAGGCAGACAGCTCTAGGAACTGCTCTGAAGAGGTAAGGGAGGAGCCAGGATATATAGTTTCTACATAAAACCAGGTAGTCGGAACATCGAAAGATTACTGTTAAATAAAAACAGACATCTCAAGTTGATGAATTTAACACTTTTCTATGTATGGGAAGATGCATGAGTCTGGGCTCACTGAAATCATTCCTTTGATATATATGTTATATCTTAACTATCTAGGGCCAGTGTCCTGTTTTTTCCTCCATCCTGAACCCCTCAGGGTGCACAGTCAGGGGCGGCTGCAGTGGCTGATGGCTTGATGGCTGCAACATCCTCTGTTTACTGATAATAGCAGGTGACATTCTTCATCCGCAGTACGACGATATCTTCATAAGTTATAAAATAAAGGTAAATGAGACAAGAGTTTACAGGTGAACTCTAAGGAATATGTCTATCTAAACTAGTTTCTCCTGATTTTTGGTAACTTGAGTTTTGCTAAGTTAAATTAAATGATGAGAATTCATTGAATATCCAAGTCATTTCAAATAAAATACTGGAACATTAATTGCTAAACAGGTCTAAATTTACCTACTTTTGTCTCCTTACAAGAGGGAAACTAAAGATGTTTGGGTTTATTAGACACATGTCTTGTACCACATTGAGGAAAGAAATTATGCTATGAGAAGATATATGTTTCCAGAGGTTCTAGAATATTCCTAAATTTGCCAATCAGGAAATGCTAGTATGACAAACAGTTCACAATTACTTGCTGCTTGTCCATTTTTGCTAGAGATTAAGATTTTTAAAGGTTAAAACTGTAATATGTAATTAAAGCCACTAAAAACAATAAGGGAAATGTTTCAGTATGCAAGTAAAGTACGATGTGTGTTTTCAGCAAAAGAAGGTATGAGGAATGGAAATACATGTTAAGGGGAACAAGTGATTTTGTCCTAGAGCTGGTTGTTTCTAGATGGAAAAATAAGGAACAAACTAATATGGATACAGAAAGTTGTGGAAGGTTCGTAGAAAGGGAGCCCTGAAAAAGGAGTTTTGCACATGGTCAGGCTTGGATTAAATTAATGAGGTAAATGGATTTTGTTATTAAAAGTAGGTTGGTGCAGGACTAGATTTGGTTCCTCTCTCTATAAAGAGAAAAAAATTTTCTTGGAATACTGTTTTTGATAACAGATAATATGGGTTTCCTTGCCTTTAGGTGATGTGTATTTGCTTTTGAAATCTTTTATTATTTTTTTTTAAATTTTTGTCTGCATTGGGTCTTCGTTGCTGCACACAGGCTTTCTCTAGTTGCGGCAAGCAGGGCTACTCTTGGTTGTGGTGCACGGGCTTCTCACTGTGATGGCTTCTCTTGTTGTGGAGCACAGGCTCTAGGTGCACGGGCTTCATTAGTTGCAGCACATGGGCTCAGCAGTTGTGGCACATGGGCCCTAGAGCAAGCGGGCTTCAGTAGTTGCAGCATGTGGGCTCTAGGGCATGCAGGCTTCGGTAGCTGTGGCACTCAGTCTCAGTAGTTGTGGCTTATGGGCTTAGTTGCTCCGCGGTATGTGGGATCTTCCTGGACCAGGGATCGAACCCGTGTCCTGTACATTGGCAGGCAGATTCTTAACCACTGCACCACCAGGGAAGTCCCTGTTTTTGAAATCTTTTGTCACTTTGGTTAAGTGAATAAGTATTGTTTCACAATGACCTATGATCCTATTTGACCAAGTCAAACCTTTTGAAACCTTTTTGATATTCTTGACACACTTCCCAAATATCAAATTCTAACTGAAGTTCTTTTGACCTCTAGCTAACTCTGGGAAGCTTCAAAGGAACGCTGAGGCATCTCAGAGGAATATTAAACTAATTAGGTTTATTTGGTATGTTAAATTACTTAAAAAACATTGTCAAGTGATTGGAGATAAACCTTCTTAGATTATGCTGTGTGGGTAAATGTTAATATAGATATTCCAAATTTTATATGGAATTCCTAAAAATCTGATTATGTCCTGGTATGTTATCAGTCATAATTCTAATTATTATCTTAAAATGTTGTATGTCACAGAAATAACCAAGTTTCTTGTCAATTACATTGTAATCAGATCTTTAACCATGCCATTTTAAGTCTTTTGTCATTTAAGACAATCATTGTTCTACTTTGATGATTTTATAAAATGAAAACCTTCAAGAAGATTCACAAGAAGGACTTTGAAAAATATTAATTTCTGATAACTTTTAGATCATACCACTGAAATGGGTAAGAAATTCCAAAAGGGGCTTCCCTAGTGGCACAGTGGTTAAGAATCTGCCTGCCAAGGCAGGGGACACGGGTTCGAGCCCTGGTCTGCGAAGATCCCACATGCTGCAGAGCCACTAAGCCCACAGCTACTGAGCCTGCGCTCTAGAGCCCGCGAGCCATAACTACTGAAGCCCGTGCACCTAAAGCCCATGCTCCACAACAAGAGAAGCCACCACAATGAGAAGCCCGCGCACCACAGCGAAGAGTAGCCCCCGCTCATTGAAGCTAGAGAAAGCCTGTGCGCAGCAACGACGACCCAATACAGCCAAAAATAAATAAAATAAAATAAATACATTTATTTAAAAAAAAAATTACAAAACTCTAATGGAAAACCCAATGCCTCCATCTAGATCAACAGGACTTAATTACATGGGACTGAATGAACTGATAAATATGATTTATGATTTTATGACTTTTTCTGAAATATACTGGCTTTTAATCTTGGCTTTCCAGAAAAGCTTTCCTCTTATGGCAACCATGACCCACAACAAGTTGAGAAAGTATACCTTTGTAAACAAAGATGAAACATTTTTTTCTCTCTACCTGATCCCTCCTGCATTTGGCTTCTGCAGCTGGCTCCCCTGTGGACCTGATGGCTTACTGTGACGATATTGCAACTAGCTGTACTAACCATTATTTTAACTTGTTCTCTCTTGTTGTTTTCAAATTATTTATTTATACCCTGTGCCTCTCTTTGCTGCACTACAACTTTATTAATTTACTAGCTATATTACTTATATCCTGTCTGTTTTATAAGATTGTTGTCTCTTGCATTACCCAATGTATAACCAGGCCTCCAACAAAATTAATGATGGTTAAACATCTTGAGGCAGTTGATCATATATACAGCTCTACACAGAATAATTGTAATAGTGCAACTCTAGATATGGGAAGGAGCAACAAGGGAAAACATTTCCTGGGTAACAGACTAGTAAGACAGGCGATCCAGAGAATTTAAGATTATCAACAGGACCTGATCCAAAATTAGCACATTGAGTAGCCTCCCAACAGACTCTTTGCCTGATCTAGGAATGAGCCTTCCTAGCACAGTGGGAAAAAATTGGTCATGAAATGCCTCCCAAACATTGGTCGAATTTATGGTCAAGAGGAGGCACTGTGGACAAAGAATGTAACCTGCCATTTCAGTAAACAAAGAATTTTGTGGCCATCAAGCCATCAGCCACTGCAGCCACCCTGACGGTGCATCCTAAGGGATGCTCAGCATGGAAAAAACCAGAATACTGGTCCTATAGTTAACGTGTATATCAAAGGAATAATTTCAATAAGCCCATCTTCCCATATAGAAAAGCACTAAATTCATTAACTTGAAATGTCTGTTTCTTTAATTAGCAGTAGTCTTTTGATGTTCGATCTCATGGGTTTTTTTTTTCCAAAAACTCCTATATCTTTGCTTCTCCCCTACCTGTTCAGAACAGTCCTTCAGAGCTCTCTGAGAGGTTGTATCCCAGGCTTAAGTCCTCAGTAAGTCTGCTGAATAAAACTTAATTCTCAACTTCTAGGTTGTGCATTTTTTTTCAGGCAACAATTCTTAGAACATATTTTAAATAGCTGGTTGAAAGTTTTTTATCTTTTAAGTCTCATGTCTGGGCTTCCTCAGGGACAGTTTCTGTTGATTTCTTTTCCTGGATATGGATCACACTTTGATCCTTTGCATGTCTTGTAATTTTTTGTTGAAAACTGGACATTTAAAATAATATAATGTGGCAACTCTGGAAATCATATTCTCTCTCTCCCCTCCCCAGTGTTTGTCGTTGCTGTTGCTATTGTTTGTTTAGTGACTTTTCTGAACTAATTCTGTAAAGCCTGTATTCTCTGTTATATGTGACTACTAAAGTCTCCAGTTAGCTTAGTGGTGAGATAATGACTGGACATATTTCCCTAAACGCCTGAAGCCAAAAAGTCTCCCAGTCTTTGCCAAGGGGCTCTGCAGGCATGTCTGGACAAGGCTTCAACAATTACCCCAGCAGTTAACAATTCAGCCTTAGCCTTCAGTTCCTGCTGGCACAAAGCTTCCAAATCAGCCAGAGGTGAGAGCTTAGGACGTTCTTAGATCTTTCCTGAGCACATGCATAGCAAGAGCACATATGTGACCTTCTAGATTCCCAGGAGTATGCTGGAGCTTTTCAAAGCCCCTACAGAATCTCATTCCCCAGCTTTTCCTTTTAAGTTTTCTGGTAAGCCTATTATTTGCCTCTGGAGTTTTCCACTGCCTCAGGCAGATGCAATCTTAAATAACTGCCTCAAATTGTTTTTAACAAATGCCTCCTACACCAACACTCTGTGAAAAAGCTTTTCCTACTGGGATAGCTTCAAGATGTGTCAAATAAAAACAACTTGTAAGTGGGATCTTCTAGATGGTCAAATAATGACAATCCTCTGGGAATGGGGCTTTGCAGGAGCTCTAATCCTGTTCTGCCTCCTCTGGTGGCTGCCAGGCTGCTCATTTTCACCATGATTGTGGGCTGTTGGCTTTTAAGGCTACTATGGAACTAGGGAGGGAGGAGATGGGGATAGGGCAAGTTAAAAACGCCACAAAGCTTGCTGTTCTTATGGAGGTTCAGCCATTTTTCCTGAACAAACACTACCCAGATTGCTGCAAGCCTTCCGTTCATTTCAGAGTTATGAAAAAGTTGATTGACCATTTTTGTCCATTTTCCATTGACTTTATGGAGAAAATTTTTCCAGGTCTTTAGTTGGCTATTTTTGCTGACATCACTTCTCTTTACTGATTTATCTACTTAAGTCTATCAGTTACTCTGAGAGAGGGATGTTGACATTTCTACCTATTTATACATTTGTCTCTTCCTTCTTTGAGTTGTCAATTTTTGCTTCATACATTTTGAAGTTCTATTATTAGGTACATACACATTTAGAATTGTTAAATATGCTTGATAAACTGACCCTTTCATCATTAAAAAAAAAATGCCTTGCTTTATCTCTGGTAACAATCATTGCCTTGAAGTCTATTTTGTCTGATCTTAACATAACCATATGGGTCTATTGCTCACATATACCAAGCACATGGGAATCCAGAATCAATTTATACTCAGATAAAAGGGTATAATCCTGATACTCTGCAAGCAATGTCACCTATACCTAATGTCAGGCTTTTGGGCCCTGAAATCTCCCTTTAATTATGCTGCAGGACCTAAAAGCTTTCATTTAGGTCGAACAAGGGTTTTTCTGCAGATAAGCTTGGCGATGGCCTTCCACAGTAGCCCTCTAGATCTTCTCTCTTGTGTATACCACTTTTAGAAATTCTGGCCCACACCTAGTTGCCTAGGCTCAGGATTCTGTCATTGAGCCATGTGGGTTCACACATATCTACTTTTGTAGATATGACCAAAATGACCTCTGACTAAAACTTATCCCTGTTCAAGGCCAGCTCTAGGCTCCCTTGGCACTGAAAATTCCCAGTCCATAGTATAAGCAGTGAACCTAGACCAGGAATCAAGAGAACTCAAGTCTGGATTTGTACTGGACAGACTTGTGAGGCAATAATGCACAGGACTAAGAATGTGGACTCTGGAGCCAAACAGCCTGACTTTGAAGCCCAGCTTCACCAGTTGTGTGACTTGGGCAACTTCCTGATCTCTCTGCTTTAGCTACCTCACTAGTGGAAGGTGAATTAGAATAGTGCCTCTCTTATAGGACTGTGTGTGGTTCAGATGGATTCATATAAGTAAAAATTTTTAAACAGCACTTGGAACATACATACAGTAAGTGATATCTAAATGTTGGATTTTTTTTGGTAGTGTTGGCAGTCTGTTATTACTGTTAATTTTATCATCACTGTTGCTGTTATGTGCCAGAAATGTAGCATTTCATGAGCAAGTTATAGGTGTCTTAATGTTGGTAGTTACACAGTATTACAGAAGCTTAAGATATTTCTTAAATGTTTAACTGTCCTTTCCCCTCCTCTCTTTCAATAGCTATAGTCAGTGTGCAGACTAGACTATGGCACTAATCTATTTATTCAAATCATAATAGTCATAAATTTATCAAGTACTATGTATTCTTCCTTGCCTCTATCACGTTATAATTATTTATTTACTTGCTTGTTTACTTATCTGTATCCTCCAGAGTGCCAAGGGTAAGGACTGATTTGGGGTTTTGTTTGTTGTTGTTGTTGTTGTTGTTGTTTTGGCTGGCTGTTGTTGTTTTGGCTGATCCCACACATGGCTTGCAGGATCTTAGTTCCTGACCAGGGATTGTACCTGGGCCCTCGGCGCCGAGTCCTAACCACTGGACCGCCAGGGAGTTCCCTGGGTTTTGTTTTAAAGAAGAAAAAGTTTACTATGACCCAAGATACAATCTGGGAAATGCTAATTAATTAATTAATGCTAATTAACAAATGCCAATTGGCTGATTTTGCCACCAACCTTCAACTTGTCTGCTTTAGCCCTCATTTCCAGAAGCTTCTTCTCTGTGGCATCTATCTGCAGCCCCTCATCGCACCAGTTCACAGCCTCGACATAGTTTTTCAGTTCCAGATGGCATAAGGCACCTGTAGAACCCAGCACCCTTAGTATCTGTGGACAACAGGCATGGGAAAAGCCGTCCTTGAAGGGGACCCCCAACCTTAACCAGCCACCAGCCAGCACCCTGAAGGGAAAATGGATGATAAAGACCCTTGTAGTACATTCCCCAGACAAGGAAGACTATTTCTTGTATCTTAGATCAGAAAGATTTCTAGGGCCCATTCAGCTCAAAACTCCTGTAAGCCTTTCTGGTATCAAGGACTCCTAAAGTAGGGAAGGCTACAGCTTAGTGGCAAAGAACACAGTCTTTGGAATCAGACAGATCTGGACTGGAAATCTGGCTGTCATTTACCAACTGAACATCAAAGGACTGAGCATCCCTGAGCTTCACGTTCCTCATCTATAAATGAGAAGAATAAAGCTCATCTCAGATGACTTTCTTTAAATGGAGAGAGAAAGCAGAATTTGTCTCAGTCATTCACAAAAGCAATGGCAAGACCAAAGACATTAGGTCTCTCCTAAAATTGTTCTTGATGGCTACCAGTTTAAGCTGCCTCTCCTTTAATGTTTTTTCTCCAGTTAGCCTTTGGGTTTTCCACAGAATTTAAAAATATCAGAACTGTAAGGGCTTAAATGTTAATAGAATCCAACCTCATCTTCTAGAGATGGGCATACTGATACTCAGAGTGGGTGTCTCGCCAAGGTCACATGGTAAGGTAAAAGTGACAATTCAAAGTACAGACTTCCAGCCTGTGGCAAATTCCACAGGACTATACTCAATTTACTTGCCCATCTTTGTTTAGTACCTCCTTTCCCTACAGCTGAAGGACCTAGATCTACTTAAACCCCCTAACCATGATTACTTAAGCAATAACTTTGATAAAGCATTTTAAGTTGGTCAATGAGGATACAGAGATTAATATGTAATGAATAAATTAAAGTTTACAAATCACCTTTGAGCTTCTCAAAAAAAAGGTGAAGTATAAAAGTAATAAAAGCACTATTATTACATATAAAGGTCAGACTACAAGAGAAAAAATAATCTGGGAACATCTCAGCATTAGAGTTAGCAGCAAAAGTCCCATAACTTATCTTTTAATAAACATTAACATGGCATTTGAAGATCTTGCCTTTCAATCAGCTAATGTGGAAAAAAAATTAGAATGTGGCTTTTAGAACTGCTTTATTTTAATTAATTTTATTCTTTATTAATTTAAAATGAGGAGTTTCAATTTCTCTACAAATTCTTAAAACAGAGGGTTGGATTATTCTCTGGGGAATTCTTTTAAAAAAGGCATGTTGCTGTTGACAAGGACTTAATATCAAGATGGCAAAAATAAGGTGACTTCATTAGTATCTTAGCACCTTCATATCAAAGCTTAAAATACTTCCGGTGCAGTGCATGCCAGCTTTTCCGTGATGACAATCATATTGCAGCTCTACAAGACTTACCTCTTACTATTGCTTTCAGGTGGCAGGGTTTTAGCTTTCTGGCAGCTGTCACATCATTGAGAGCAGAACGAAAATTGCCTAACAAAACACCATTTAGTAAAAGAGAAAACATGTTTTGAGATCAGATTACTTCCAAAATTTTGTGTGTAGAAACAAAAACACTCTTGGACAATCTTGGAGAAATAAAAATCAGAGCAACTGTTTATATTGGGTTGGCCAAAAGGTTCGTTCGGGTTTTTCCATAACATCTTACAGAAAAACCTGAACGAACTTTTTGGCCAACCCAATAGAAAAAAAAAATAGTTGTGCTCATCAAGCACCTTAGAAATGTTTACAGCATCAGGCAACCCACCGAACAACTATAAATGGCTAGTAAGCATATGGAGAGATACTCAACAACACTAATGATTAGAGAAATTAAAATTAACATGAAATTGGTAAAAACTAAAAACAGATAATATCCAATATTGGTGAAGATATGGAAAAAGGACACTCTAAGAGTAAATTAGAGAGCAAATTGGCATGCACTTTGTACATACACTTTGACCCAACAATACTCTTCTAAGAACTGATCCTTAAAAATGCTTGCAAAGCAATAAAGATGTTAAAAAAAAATAATGCTCGCAAAAAAACAAAACAAAAAAAATGCTTGCAAAAATGTACAAGGATAAATGTAAAAGCATGTTAACTGCTGCATTACTTTTAATTATGAAAAGCTGGAGATAACCTAAATATCCTCAATTTAGTAATGATGAAATAAACTATGGTAAATCCATACTACTAAATACTATACAGCTATTAAAAAGAGTAAGACAGTTCTGCATGTAAAAGCATGATAGGATGTCTGTGCTATATTATTTTAAGTGGTGGCTCAATGTGTATAGAAGCCCATCTTTATAAAACAAACCAATCTAAATATACAGACACAGGTACACACACATATATATTTGTAAATGCATTTAAAAAAGGTGTGCAATCATACACACTGGTTATCCAAACTAGGAGGCATGAGATAGACTTTCACTTTCTAGTTAATACTGTAAGTATTACTTAACAGCTTGGTATTTACCTATTAATTTCACTTCTAAAACTCTAGCCCGGGGGTCAGCAAAATTTTTCTCTAAAGGGCCATATAGTAAATATTTCAGACTTTACAGGCTACATATGGTCTGTTATACATTCTTCTTTGTTTTACAATCCTTTAAAAATGTAAAAAACATTTTTAGCTCACAGGAGGTCAGGGATCCAGATGTGGCCTGTGAGTCATAGTTTGCCAAATCCTAAAGAATAATCAGAATTATTGGAAAAACTTTATCTCTAACTTTGTTCATTTTTGCATTACTTAAAAAAACCTAAAAGCAGCTATATACTCAACAACAGCAGAATAGTAAAGCAAATAGTGTAAACAGTGGTATGTCCATATGATGCAACTTTATGTAGCTATTAAAATAGTATTCACAAATAATTTAACGACAGGTGAAATTGTTTGTTATAAAATTAAGTGAAAAGAACTGAATACAAAATTGGAAGACCAGCATGATCCTAACTATGGAAAAAAATACATATAAAAGAAATCCAAAAACTTCTGGTTAAAGGCAGTAGACTGAACACACGCAGTTCAACCCCTACCACTTCCCCTCTGCCACAGAAAAGCCATAAATCCACAGAGACAACAAGAATGAGAACAACGGAGAACACATTTTAAAGCTGGAGAACAAAGAGACACAGATTAAATGCCTAATTAGGCTTGAGAAAACTGACTTCTAAGCCAGCAGAAGGAAAACTCAAAGTTACCAAGCTATACTGTAGAACCTACAAAGTACTCAGGACTAAAGAATCAACAGCACCAGGTACCTCCGGAAGCGTGGGTAAAGGGGTCTTCCATTTAGTGTATTCTGAATAAAACTTGATTCCACATCCTAACGCTAGCACTGTGTATCCTTAGACAATTCATTTTACTACATTTATTACTACATTTTACTACAGTTTCTTACTCTGCTAACTAGGGATAAAGCTGTTAACCTCATTTATCTTACATAGCTGCTATGAGATCAAGAGGGATAAAAAAATGTGAAAGTGCTCTGTAAGCCATACCAGTGACATCATTTAAGGACTGTCTCTGAGTATTATGCATTTGCTCCTCTGGTATCACATTACATGTGGTTTTTTTCTTTCAAGGTGTTTTTGGTCTTATTAGCCCTATACATGACATTCTTTAGTTCCCCAAGGAAAGGAACTATGTAGCTCTTATTCACAGTGCAGTGCCTAGCACACAGTAAATGCTTTCTATTTACTGACTGAATAGGTAAATGAATTAAACTCCTTTAGGGAAAGGTCAGGTCTTACTCACTTCTATGATGCCAGTGCCTAGCACGGAACAAGAACTCAGTTTGCTGAATGAAGAAAACGTATTCCTCCAGAAGTTAGAAGAGTGGGTTTCTAGTCAAGGTTCTGGCACTAACCAAAGGGGTCCCTCTCTGGGCCTATGTAAAATGAGGGGGCTGGTTGGCTCAAATAATCTCTAAAGTTCTAAAGGAGAAAACAGCTGGAGTGGCCTATGATTAGAAAGAAACTCTGCTCCAATGGTGACGAGTCCCATCAGACTTATCCCAGCTAGACTGCAAGGCTTATTGTCTACCAGCCCCTCAGAAAAGGCTGAGGTCATTCCCAGGTCCTCTCTAAAACTCTGTGATAAGAAACATGGGTCTAATAAGACCAAGACTATAGTCACCAACAATAATGCCACCCAAATAATTAATCAGTGTTTCCCAAAGTCATGTCTGCAGAACAGTCCTGCATGTTAATAAGTGTTACTTGAAAAGGGGGCTTATAAAACCTGAGAATCACAGGGTAAGGTTCTTTGCTGTAGGTTTTCTCAGCATTAACATACTAATGTGCACTGCAAATCTCCCATGAAGAAGGAGCACTGTCCAAATTTACTTGTCCAAAGAATGTTTTACTTCAAAGGTCCCACAGAATACTCTTTGAGAAATTCTCCCTTGTATTAATACAGTTTCTCTCACACAAAGAACTCTATTGCCTCAACTCTTCCAGCATCCTTGAGAAGAGGCCAGAAAAAAACTTTTTTTTTGAGAGAGAGAGTAGAAGCATTTGGGCTCAAAAATTCCAGATCATACCAACTCATGTATTAAGGTATTTGATGTTACTCATTTGGTTCAGATAGTAAGAATTATACAACCTACCTGGTTTCCCTTTTCACCAAGTCTATCTAGAAGAGCAGAGTTCAGTTAGAGTAAGCTATCCTAGGCTTCTGGGATAAGCAGCTCCTCTTCCTCCAACACTCTCAAACCCTCCACTAGCCATCATATAGTTGTTTTTATCATAAGTTAATTTTTTAGAAAGTACTAAATAATGGAATAAATTACCCAGATAGTACTGTGCTGCTGCCCGGTTGGAATAAAGAATAGCATTCAAATCAGGGTCTGCACATTTCTTCTTTAATCCTTCAGTGTACGAAATCACAGCTTTCTTATAGTCTTTTTCTTTAAAGTAATCATTGCCCTCGTCTTTAAAGGTCCTGGCCTGTTCTGCAAAAAAGAGAAAAAATGATCACTATTTCCTATTTTTTAAAGGGCTCATTAAAAATAATTCTAAATCATGCAATAATGTAATATATGACAAACAAAAACAAGAAACCAATAGGGAAATAAAACTCAAAAATGAATGCTATAAAACTGGGTATCACCATGGAGAAATAAAGTCACACATACTTAACTACAATCAATTACAACTATCTTACAAGGTAGATTATTAAGTGCTTACAAAAAAAAAAAGCATAAAGGAAAAAAGTATACTTATCCTAGCTCTTGAAGAGAGAACTCTTTTTTTCAAATATTATTTTGCTTTTTTCTTATTTATTTATTTATGGCTGCGTTGGGTCTTCGTTGCTGCATGCGGGCTTTCTCTAGTTGCAGTGAGCAGGGGCTACTCTTCATTGCGGTGCGCGGGCTTCTCATTGCGGTGGCTTCTCTTGTTGCGGAGCACGGGCTCTAGACGCACAGACTTCAGTACTTGTAGCACATGGGCTCAGTAGTTGTGGCTTGCGGGTTCTAGAGCGCAGGCTCAGTAGTTGTGGCACACGGGCTTAGTTGCTCCGTGGCATGTGGGATCTTCCCCAATCAGGGCTCAAACCCATGTCCCCTGCATTGGCAGGCGGATTCTTAACCACTATGCCACCAGGGAAGTCTGAGAGGACTTTTTTTTTAAGTACAGAAGAAATGGGGGGAAATTACACTTCTGTTTTTGCACATGTTGTTTGAGTCCCTGAAATGCAAATTACCCTTCTCAACTTAGCAAAAGCCTATAAAATTGTTACAATTCAGTTCAAATTTCCCACCCAGTGAAAGCCCACTCCTACCTCCCCCACCTTTAGTATTCCAACAGCACCTATAGTTACACGTTGGCACTTATCACACAGGTTTGTCCTGATTCTTTAGGGCAGTTTGGCTATCCACTGGAATGTAACCTTTGAGGGCAGTCTCATTCATTCCTGTATCCCCAATGCCTAGCATTTAGTAGGTATCCAAAGAAGTATATTTGGAATAAATATTGACAAGTTAGCTGGGGCTAACTACTTCTTGTTATCCATCAGAAGCTTTCTGACTCACACTTTACCTCAATTCAGTGGAGGAGCAAAACAAATGTTAGAGTCATTGAAGATACCTTCTGGAGATCGCTCTTCATCAAAAATAATTGACTGGAGGCAAGCCAAGTCAGGATTCTCCTGGGGATCAATTTCTGATGGCGCTTTCTTCATAAATAGGGGGATCTTTTCAAATTCCTGGAGGTTGTTAAGAGAAGAATGAACTACATGAATAGGATTTTCTACTGGGTACATTCAATTCCATGTCTCTACATCAAAGTTTTCTTACTCATCATAATTTGCAAATCGTCATGATTGCCTTTCTCTCTCCCTATCCAGGCCCCAGTTTCCCATCTGTAAAACAGAGTGTAGAATAATCCCTAAAGATCCTTCAGTTCTCACATTCTTATAAGAGTGGTAGTAATCACCAACAGCTGAGCGCTCGTATGTTCCTGGCACTTTACCCACCCTCTCACTTCAGCTTTGCCACAATCCCACGAGATTGGTGTTAGTTAGAGGAATTTTACAAATGAGGGGACGGGCTCAGATAGGTGAAATAACTGACTCAGTATTACAGCCAGTAAGTGGTGGAGTCACAGGTTTCTGACTCCAAAACCTGGACACCTAAACGTACTGGCAGCTTAAGAAGACCCTCAAAACTTCGGGGCCTATTTTTAACACTCAAGTAGAAACCACCTTTCCGCTGACAGCGGCAGGGCTCGGAGGTGAGGGAGGCGCCTCGGCGCCATGGAGGCCCCAGGAGTTCGGACGACGCGCGCGCACACACACACACACACACACACTTGCGGAGACCCCGGGGCCGCCCACCTCCTCCCACTGGTCCTCGTGGAACCCGCCGCGGTAAGGTTGGGTCTGGAACTTTTCCAGGAACGAGTCCATGGCGTCCTCAGAGGCCGCATCCGACTCCGGCCGCTCCATGCCAGCTCCCTAGCTCTCCTGCCACGGTCCAGGCGCCGAGAATCGCTCGACAACTTCCGGCGGCGTGGGTACCCTTCCCTCAATCTTCCGGGCTGCGCCGGCCCTTGTGCCTCTGGTTCCGCCTTTCTGGGGGCGTGGCCAACCCGACTCCACCCCTCCCCCGGGAAGCCCCGGCCCCGCCGCGCCTTCCCGAGTACTTCTGGGGTCGTGGATAAGGCCAGGGCCCCACGATACCCCACTATCACTTCATTCATTCATTTATTCAACCATTCAGTCAACACATACTTCCTAAGCTCCTTCCGTGTTCCAGGCCTGTTCTAGTCTCTGGGTATACAGCGCTAGGCAAAGCAGGTAAAATCCCTGCCCTCTAGGAGTTGATAAGGTAGAGGAGAGAGACAGACAATAAACAAATAAGATGTGAGAGTTTGTCAGGTGGTAGCAAGGACTATGGAAGAAAAGTTTTAAACAGGGTGGGCAGGCATTCAAGCAAAGGAAGAGGCCAGGGGTTGTCTGCTCAAGAGCATTCCCCATGGAGGAAACAGAGAGGGCCGGGCTCGGGGGTGCAGCAAGGAGTGTGAGTAGAAGGTAGGTGGGAGGGATAATGGGCTGTGAGTCTGAGCGTTTGGGTTTTCCACAGCGTGCAGTGGGACCTTCTGGAGAGTTCTGAGGAAAGGAGTGATGTGCTCAGACTCTGTTTCTGAGGTTAACCACCTCTACCCTCAGTCCCCACAGCTGAGATGGGAACAAGGCCTCCGGGCCGGGTAAGCCTTCCTGCAACCCCTGGGTTACCCAGCAAATGGCTGCTGGGCCCTGCATCGGGTGCTCCAGTCTTGGCAGCTCACAGCCTAGTCTAGAAGGAAAGGCAGGCAGGTGGCAGACCAATCTAAACCCCGGCTGGTCACAAGCCTGCGCGGTGGAGGCGCAGAGGAGTGGCTGTTCCCTGGGGGGTTCAGGGAGGTTTCACAGAGGAGGTGACACAAACCTGGGAGCAGAGATGAGGACTATCTCTGCAGATGGATGGGGGCTGAAGGGAAGTTGGGCATTTTAGGCAGTGGGAGCCCATGTGCAGAGACATGCTGGTGGGCAACAGCCTGCATGCTGGCTACCGCAAGAGTTAAGAGGAAAGCCAGCAAGGTGGGTGGGGGCCAGAGGGCCTGACTGCCCTGTAGCCCTTTATCCTGCAGAGGACAGTGAGCCACTGACAGACCTACGGGCAAATTTGTCTTAGGAAGGCCTGGGTTGCCAGGTGAAGGACTGATGGGGGAGTCTGGATTAAGAGATTGACAAGGAGAATGCTGGTGAGGGGCCAGGGGAGAAAAGAGATCTGAAGCCCAGAAGCAGAGCTGGCAGTCTTGCTCATTATTTGACACGAGGATGAGACAGACAGCAGGGCTAAGGATGACACGTGGAGCCTTCCAGGGCCAGGACTGTGTCTTTTCCTTTCTACCTCACCCACACCCAGCAGAACACCTGGTCCAAATGCTCCCTTTCCTCTAAATCCAAACCTCCTTTTCCACACTTCCTCCTCTAGCCCACTCCCTAAGGATTCCCTTTTAGTCTCTTCATTTCTTTTCCCTTCTTGAATACAGAGCCTACAAAGTCTTTTTGCTTCCTTTTTAAAATCTGATTCCTATAAAATCCTGTAAGAACTCATTTTACAGGTGATGGTAGGGAAGGTTCAGAGGAGGGAAGTGCTCCTTGACCCCTCCAACTCGAGACTACTTGGGGGCCTTGGCCAATAATTGAGCCTATCAGACTCCGTTGTGCTTCAAGACCACCCAGACCCAGAATAGGTGGCTGTTATTTATCAAGGCCACCGAGACCAGGGTGCTGGCCAATGAAAACGGCAGTGTCTCTAGGTGGAAAGGGCTCAAGCATGGGAGTTGGGAGGCCTTTGGGATCCACACTTCTATTGCTTCCTGGCGTGACATTGGACAACACCCAATCACCCAACACCCAACACCCGTCTTTGAGCCCTGTCCTCATCTGGAGAATGTGGGCAATGAAGCCAGCCTGCCTTCCCCTTAGTTCCATATGGCTACTGTGAGATTCAAACGAGGCAATGCTCGTGAACATTCTTGGCAATGGACAAGGTTATGCAAAATGGCCACCCCATTTCCTACTCTCTCAGGCCCAGAATCCTGATGGCCTTGGCCTACATTTATTGGAAGATGATTGTGTGGTCAACTTCATGGGTTCCTCATCCCCAGCAGGAGCTTAAATGTAGGTGCCCCTCAGGCTTACGTCTCCTCCTGCTCTGCACACTCACCCAGGGAATCTCAGCTCACACCTGTGCACAGATGAATCCCAAATCTGTTTCCAGCCAGCACCTGGGGGCGGTCTCCACTAGCATGGCAGACAAGCCCCTCAAGTTCACCAAGTCCAGACTGAACTCCCCCCTCCCCAAACCTGCTCCTGGTCCTGAGGGACACTCATTGGGGGACACCATTGGCCCAGTCACCCACCCAGAAACCTGGGGACCATCCTGACGTCTCGCTCTCCCTCCTGTCAACCACCAGATTCTGAAAATTCTCCTTCCTCAATCTCCCACAGGTCCAGTCACCCTCTCCATCCTGCACTGCAGCCCAGGCCCTTGCCAGGCTCCGAAAGCCTCTAGCCAGGTCTCCCTGTCTGTGCGCTTGTCCAACCCCCCGACCCAGCACTTTCCCTCCACTCCTGCATGAGCTTTCTTCCTCTCTGTTTTCTGATTTATTCCCTTTTATGCTCCAGAGCCCTCCTCCTTTCCCACTCCTATCACTCTAATGTGTTTTAATGTACATTTTCAGTTTGTAAGTGTCCTTGCAAAATGCATCTTCTTTTGTGCATATGTTTTATAGAGTTTTTTCCCTCAGCACTAGGTTTTAGGTCCCATCCATGGTGCTACATGTACCCCTACTGCCCCTAACTGCTGGGTGGGACTCCACAGCGCCCATTCACTTCCCGAGGATGGATCCTCAGGCCGCCCCCTCTCCCTTGCACCACAGATAACACTAAGACTTCCTCATACATCTCCCCTGACGGACCTATGGGAATATTTCCCTGACATGTGTGCCCACGAGTGGAATTGCTGAGTTATGGGCATGCATAAACCTAGTATGACTGAAGAGTGACAGATTCCTGTCCAGAATGGCTACCATCTGCCCTCCTATCAGCAGTGCCTGGATGCACATGAGGAGGGAGCTTTCTAAAGCAGACATCTGCCCACATCTCCCCACTGCTTGCCTCTCCCCTTCCCACCATGCCTTCCCAGACTCTCTGAAGTCTTCCTCCTTAACACAGGCTCCAAGGCCATACTGACCCAGCCCTTGTCCTCCTCTTCCTTCCCACTCTGGGCTCCAGGGCACCTACATATCTGTAGTTGGTTCTTGGTCCCATGTGCCCTGCTCTTCTCCATACACGCCTGTCATATGGTCATCTTTCCAAACCCCCTGGAGGGGACGTCTCTTCTCTGGGAAGCCTTCCCTGACACTCCGACCCCCAGCTGGCCGATGTACCTCCTCTGGACTTCGCAGCCCCTATGCTGCCGTTCAGCACAGCATTGACCCGCTGGGCTGTTATGTCTTTATATGTCTCTGATACTTCCATTAGGCCAAAGTTTCTCAACCTTAGCACTTTTGACAATTTGAGATGGACAAGTCTTTGCTGTAGGGCTGCCCTGTGCACTGTAGGATGTTTAGCAGCCTCCCTGGCCTCTACCCACTAATGACAATAATATCCCCACCCCAAGTTGTAACAACCAAAAATGTCTTCAGACCTGGCCAAAATCACCCCCAGTTGAGAACCACTGCCTCGGACTATGAACTGCCCAGGGCCTGGGGCTGGGACTCATTCACATCTGTATCTCTGGCACCCAGAGCAGGCCTGGCCAGGGTTAGGTGCTCAATAAATATTGCCTGAATGAGTGGTGGCCAATTGCTGGGCAAAGACTGGAGGGTGGGACTCAGAGATCAGGATTCTGGGATATGCATGATATCATGGGGTGGAGGGGGTTCTCTTTTCCTCCTCCAAAGGCTACCCAAATCATCATCTCCTTTTGTTCTTATTCTCTCCCTGTGAGGGAGGGGAACCTGAGACATCTAGCAGACTTACTGTGTGGCCTTGAGCAAGCCACACCACCTCTCTGAGCCTCAGCCTCCCCACTTATAAGATGTGGACAAGACAGCCTATGTGCATCTGTAAATGTTGACTGACTCAATGATGAAGGCCATGCTCATCTCATAAGAAACACTCCGTGAGGAGAGGCAAAACATGTGGCATTTATAGTGAGCATGGCTGGGGCCGTGGCCACCTCCGAGGAGGGCTGGGGGCTCAGGGACATCACTGCTTCAAGGACATCTTCAAGGAACCCAGCGCCTGCATGATCCAGGAGCGCCGCTGGTGGGAAGTGGGCAGGTTCTCACAGCTAGGGCTCCAGCAGTGCGTGGTAGCCGGGTCACACACCCAAGAGTCCCCATGTGGCAGTGGCCAAGAGTTCCGCCAGCAGCTGGCCAGGATGTTGTCCTGGGCCTGGGCCGCGTAGATGCACACTGATGCTTCTGGGTCGTGTCTCAAGTTTTCCAGAGCTGAGTCATGGGGAGGAGAGAAGTCGCTTGTTAAGACCAGGTCCCCCCATGAGTCTCACGCCTCATCCTTCTCCCTTCATGCCTTGGCTTAAGCACTCTGCTCAGCATCCCCTCATCTCCCAGCTCTTCAAATTGTTCATGCCTTTTGAAGCCTGAATCAAAACCTGCCTTCTCCAGGAAGCCTTCTTGGACTACCCTAGCCTACCTTCATGCTCCCATCAGCTTCCCCAGTTACAAAATTTACGTGCTCCCTTAAGAGTCTGAACTACTTGCTCTACACTAAATGGTTTTTGGTCTTATTTTCTGAACCTCGTTTCCTGGATCATAAGCTCCCCTAGGGTGGAGTTGCGTGTCTGTGTCTTGGTGACTCCATAGTACTTAACATGTACTTGCCTGGGTCAATACCAACACAACTGGACTGAGCTGAAGCCCCTGGCCTTGGGACATAACCCTTACCTTTCCCATTACCCACTGTGAGCCTACTCGTTCCCTCACTGGCCTCTGAAATCTCACCAACGCAGGGCAGGACTTACCGGCTTTAACTTGGTTCACATGATCTTCTGTCATGATGCTCTCCATGCAGGGGACCAGGGACCCTTGAGCATAATCCGAGAGGTGAGTGCCTCCACCTCCTGACTCCGACCCCCACCTTTGGACCAGACCCCCTCAGAAAAGCTCTCCCTACCCTCTTCCAGCCCCACAAGTAAGGACACAAACAGAGAACTTTGTCTTGACCTGGGACAGATTCCCTACGACACAGATTCCTAGGAGAGGTGGCAGGTCCAGCAGGCAGGGGTGGCACCAGGACAGGGGCAGGAGCTGGGTTGCAGCTGACTCTGAGAGGTGGCCCTAGGTGGTCTCCTCCCCAGGCTGGTCCTTCGTGTCCTTAGACTCAGGGAGGTGCTGCCTCGGCACCCCCTCCTCCAGGGAGTTTGAGCCACAGTAACGGGAAGGGTACCAAGTGCGTCGCATACCTTCCAGGCAGGTGGTTGGTGGGGCCCCGGGAGGGGCTGAGACTCAGCTCCTCGGCCACACTGCTCAGCCCTACCCTGCTCCCAGCTTGCATGCCCAGCTCCTAAATTACGTGCGGATCCTTGAATGAGCCGTACCTCTCAAAAGGCCCTTCCCACACTTCTGTGCCTGGCTAATTCCTATTTGTCCTTGAATATTCAATTTAACACAGTCGCTCCTCCAGGAAATGTTTCCTGACCCTGCCCCCAAGCTAGTTAAATGCCTCTCTGGGTTCCCAGAGTCTCTGAGTTTCTCTCTACCTGTATATACTGTGTTGTATTTGACTTGTGATTCGTGAACATCTCCCACCAGACCAGGGGTTTCTTCAGCTTAGATCCACTGGGGATGGGGGAGTAGGAAGGATAGTCTCTGAGTGTATGCTTATATGCATATTTCTAGGGAAAGTGCTCATAACTTTCTTCAGGGTCTCACAAAAGATCCATAACCCACAAGAGGTTAGGAATCAAAACACCACACTAGGAGCTGTCTGCGGGCAGATGCAGGTGCTACCAGGTTTCTTTTCCCAGTACAGGCCCTGACACAGAGAAGACTCCCAGGGTATTAAACACCAATATTTTTAGAAGTGATTAATTTGGAGCAAGATTTAGAGAAGTCATAATTTAAGAAATAATGTCACTTTGTGTGAGAAGGTGTCCCTGAGCCAGTCCCCACACCCTGAGGGATTGCCCGCCCACCCCCCCACACCCTCCCCCTGTCCTGGGCATCACTCATATGTCCCGGAACTGATCATGTTAAGAGCCACCCCCTACACCTCCCCACCCCCAGACATCAGCATCACCTCCTGAAAAGTTCTGTGTTTCTCTAGACTAAGTGCAGTGCCTGACACAGAGTAGAGGATCAATCAATGTTTGCGGCATAAGCCAATGAATGCATGCATGGACGACAGGATGGATGAAAAACTGCAAGTGAATTGGGCGAAGGTACTAAAAGAAACATCGCTTTACAAGGTGGAGGGCTGGGAATGTCATCCTCTCCAAGCCTCTCTGCAGTAGGGTCTCCTGGTCCTTGAAGGGTGTGTGGATATTTCAGGGAGCGGAGGGGAGGGGAGTAGCTGAGAGGAGAACATGCCATCAGAAGGGTCCTATGGGGGGACTCTGAGCTAGGGGAATCTATGGTTTTCCCCCCAGAAAGGCAGAGGTCGGGACTGTGGAAAGAAGGATGAAGGTGACGAACACTGAGGGAGCATCTTTATCTGCCAGTGTTCACACACGCAAAAAATATTCTCATCCGGTCCGTGAAGTAGGAGTTGATCCCCATCTTACCGATGATCTTACAGATCTTACGGAGGAGGCTCAGTGGGAGTAAGTGACTCAGTTGGGGTCACACAGAAAGGGGATCATGGAGCTGAGATCCTAGTTCACTTCTCCACTGTGCAGCTTGGCGCCTCCTGCTGAGGTCAACAGCAAGCTCCTGCTGGGCCTGGACCCCACCGTACTCAGGGGGGAAGCAGCACTTCTGCGTACAGATGCCAAGGTTGTGACCTTGGCTCACTTCCCAAGCAGTGATCTCAGAGGAGGGGAGACCTTTCTAATTTATACCAAGGCCGTCTGCTGGCCAAGCCTTGCACCCAAGGGGAGGCATCCACCCAGAGCCAGAAGGGCCGCAGCTTCCTTCCAAGGGGAGGAAGCGGTAGGACTAGTTCTGCTAGGGCGGGTTACCTATGAACATGACCGAGGACTTCCGGAGGGAGGCCCTGGAACTCTTGGTGTACTCCAGGCTCTGGCTGAGGAACGTGAAGGCACTGTCTCGATGGGTGTCCACCTGGGACAAAGAGAAACCTGAGAGTGCTGGGCCCTCAGAGGGACTACCCATCCACCCCTCCCAAAGCTAGGAACGGGGACCATGTCAGGCAGTCAGGTCCTGGCTCCTTGCCTCCTAAACATCTCTGCTACCCATTCTGGACTCTCCCAGAGGCCAGGCCTCATGTTCTCTTAGCTGATTGCAACAGTCACTTCAATGGTCCTCCTGCCTTGGGCGTCTCTTCTTCCAATCCACCCACCTGCTACAGCCGAAAGGTAAGTTCTAAAATGCAAGTCCAGGGACTTCCCTGGTGGCACAGTGGTTAAGAATCCACCTGCCAATGCAGGGGACATGGGTTCAAGCCCTGGTCTGGGAAGATCCCACATGCTGCAGGGCAACTACGCCCATGCACCACAACTACTGAGCCTGTGCTCTAGAGCCCTCGAGCCACAACTACTGAGCCCACGTGCCACAACTACTAAAGCCTGTGCACCTAGAGCCCATGCTCTGCAACAAGAGAAGCCACCACAAAGAGAAGCCCGCACACCGCAATGAAGAGTAGCCCCTGCTCTCCAAAACTAGAGAAAGCCCACACGGAGCAATGAAGACCCAACACAGCCAAAAAATAATAAATAAATAAATAAATAAATTTATTTAAAAAAATAAAATAAAATGCAAGTCCAGCCAGAGCTGAGAATGGACATGGCATGCAAGGGACATGACTAAGGAGACAGGTTTGACCAAGGTAAAGGATTCAAGTTACAGAGCAGTGGGAATAAACGAGACTTAGGAGGGTCTTAAAAGTCCTTAAAATCCAGATAGGAATAGGGCTTCATTATGCATTAGAAAATACGAAGCCAGCATTCATTCTTAATAGGGCAATGACAAAGCAATGTTTTGGGCAAAATAGTCTGACAGTGGTGTTCAGGTTGGGTGTGATTAAGTAGAAACTAGGGGGCAGGCAATCTGCTAAGAGACTGTTGAGGGAGATGAAGAGAAGTCTGATCTGATCACTCTCCTGTTGACAATCTGCATGTCAGGGAGTAAACTCCTGGGCCTGGTGGGCAAAGTGTTCATGATCATGTTATTTCTCAGTCTCAACTTCCATCACCACCTCCATGCACACCATGCTCCGGTCCCAGGTCATGGCCCAGCTCTCCCCAGATCTCTACCTGGTACAAGCCATTGCTCCTGACTGGAGTGCCTTTCCCTCTTTCCTTCCTGATGAATTCCCTCTCATTCTTTGACGCTCAGCTCAGAAACCATCTCCTCCCCAAAGCTTTCCACAACCCTTAGGCAAAGCTGATCCCACCACTCTTGATGTTTCCATAGCATGTTGCACAGACTTTGTCATGGCACCTATGACATTGGACTATAATTATTTATACCCATCTCCCCCACTGAACCTTGTGTTCCCCCAAAAGAACGGGCCATCTCACTCAGCTCAGAGTCCTCAGTACCCTGGACAGAGCTTGGCATGGCACAGGTGCCCAGAAAGTGTTGGATGAATGAATGAATGAATGACTAGGTTACCGACCCCTTCTTAAAGCTAAGGCTAGAGGTTGACCTTCATATGAGTAGAGCTGCTGATGCCTGGAGAACAAAGAAGAGACTGAGAATCTGGAAGGGCTTAATGCAGAGGTCACAAGCTGGCAGCCCACAGGCCACAAGTGGCTGGCAGGGCAGGGGCCAGCACAGTGTTTTAAATAAGCTAAATTGCTTGTTAATTAATGTCTTATAAAAATCTAGACTTTCTTGTGAAACTGGAGGCCCTGGTGAGAGTGGGCTGCATGCTGAGCTGGAGCTCTCCACTCATGGTTTCAACAGAGCCTGGGGGTACTTCCCTGGTGGCCCAGTGGGTAAGACTCTGCGCTCCCAATGCAGGGCGCCCGGGTTCAACCCCTGGTTGGGGAACTAGATCCCTCATGCATGCCGCAACTAAGAGTTTGCATGCCGCAACTAAGAGTTTGCATGCCGCAACTAAGAAGCCCGCATACCGCAACTATGAGCCCGCATGCCACAACTAAAAGATCCTGCATACCACAATGAAGATTTCACATGCCGCAACTAACACTTCGTGTGCCGCAACTAAGACCTGGCACAGTCTAAATAAATAAATAAATAAATATTTTTTTAAAAAGGAAAAAAATAAAATAAAACCAATGCTTAAAAAAAAAAAAAAACAAAACCAGAGCCTGGGTGCGCCAGGTTGTCACAGCCCTACCACCTCCACGTCACTTATAATCATTATCTGCGCAGTCACAGATCATGGTAAGTATTTGAATTAGCAACCCTGGTCAAACACTTCCTCCAGGCCTTTCTCCCTCTGTAAAATATCAGGCACTGGATTGCAGAGGTTTTGAGCATTGTTGATAACGATTATTGTTGCAAAGTAACAATCTGTTACTTTGTATATTTTTGTTAGGTTGGTGGGAGAATGGGGTTGCTGTAGGCCCCAGCCAGATCTCCCTTAGGGTGTAAAGGATTTATTCCCCCAGGTACAGATTGCTTTGGTGGAAGAGAACTGCTGGCCCAAAGTCATGACCCTTCCCAGGCTGGCTGGCATCCAACGACAAGGCAATCCACAACCTCAAGACTTTCTTCAAGGGACAGAACCGGAAACTGACAGATGGCTGGGTCTATGTGGAAACCTGACCCCTAGTTCCAATGTGAGGAATCTCAGCATAGTGTTGGCTGAGACTTCCCCTGAAACTACACTGCAGCTTGACTCCTCCCTCTGCCACTCCCGCTCTCTGCCCTTCCTTCCACGGGGACTGATCCCAAGGGGGCTCCCTAATAAACCTCCTGCATGCCAACCTCTGCCTCAGAGTCTGCATCCTGGGGAACGCGGCCCATAACAACAGGGAAGGTAGATGGGCCTAGATGGCAAAGCTTCCCAAATTGTATGTGGAGGAACCAGGCTGCATCTTGCAGTGCAGCATTTCACTGTATATATGGCTCTCTCCTACTGCAGGATGTTCTCAGGTGTTATCTGGAAAGGGAGTTCTGTGGTTAAATAACTTTGGGAAACCATGAATTAACCATGAAACATTTCCTCAGCACAGAACATCTCAGAGCTTTAATGTACCGATGGCACTGCAGATCTCCAAGAGGAAGATGATGATGCAGTATTTCCCAAACTTATTTGTCTTGGAACTTCTTTTCTCCCCTGTGGGGCATATCTTGTAGGACTGGTGTTGCGAAGAATACACACTGGGAATTACTGTTGTAGAAAAGGGAGCCAATGGAGCCCTTCAAGCAGGGATATAATATAGACAGACTGTGTTTTAACCAGACCATTTTGGTGGCCTGAATGGGGAATAGACTGGAGGGGATGAGATTCAAGGCTTGGGGACCCACTGGATGGCTGGACCAATGGCCCTGCTGAGAAACAAACATGACCTGAACTAAGGGTAATGATAGTGGGGAGGGGGAGGGAAAGACAGATTCAGAGGTATTAAGGATATTTAAGATTGATCAAAGGTGAAGGTGGGGGAGAGGAATAAGCCTCAGAGAGTTTTAGGTTTCAGCTTCTGGGGATCTAGAGGGACAGAGCAGAACTGACATGGGATGGGCATAAGTTCAGAAGAGACATGCTGAGCTTAAGGTGAGTGTGGTTCATTGGGGGAGATGTCCGGTAAGCCATGGAGAGGGAACACCAGAAGTGGAGAGAGGAGTCAGAGACAAAGATGAACTTCCAGGAGCCAACGACTTGTAGGTGGTAATGGAATTGTCAGTAAGGATGCTCATGTAAAGAGAAGAAAGAGGCAAGGAAAGAACCTGCCACCTGCAGCATACTCATAAGGACCCACTGTAGTCTTGGAAGCACTCACAAGGTACTTGCAAATTTTGGCCACCATCTGCTGCTGGTTGTCCCAGGGCTTCCGACTGTAAGCTCTTTTTGGCAATTCCCAAGTCATGAAGCAAGAACAGTGGAACAGGGTCTTCACACATTGCTGGGGGCCAACAGGAAGAGAACACCAGAGCTGTGGAATTCCAGGATAGCCGGAACGTGTTCCAAAAAAAAAAAAAAAACTGTATGAAACTGGATTTTGGAAAAGCAATTCCTATTTGAAACATACAAGTGAAGTTGGCTGTTTTGAAGAGAAATACTGACATGGGTACCTTTGATAAACAGACTTGGCCAGACATAAATAAACTGTCCGGTGATGGATCATCTGTGATTCTAGGTTGGGTTCTGTAAAGAGGGGTGCGCCCTCAGGGCTCAGGGCCGTGCGCACTCACCTGGCTCACCTTGGCATTGCCCTCTTGCATGGTCAGCAGCAGGGGCACCAAGGTGCTGATCAGCTGCTCCTCCATGGCCGGGGTGCGGGGCCACCGCAGCTTCCGGACCATCTTGCCATACAGGTTGATGCAGGAGGAGCGCACGTCCTCTCGTGACTGGGGCAGATCCAGAGGCTCAGGCATGCTCCGTCTTCCAGGAGGCTGCCTGGGCCTCTGTGCCCCACATGGAGGCACATGGCCTTCCTTCCCCTCATTCTGAGGGCCCCTCCAGGCGCAAGTCACACAGAGACGGAAAACAGTGAAGGCCACCTGGTGGGGCCAATCTGGGGCTGGCGTCTCCCTCAGCAAAGCCTAGGTCTGGAGCTCTGCCCACTCTTCCCAGCCAGGGTCCCCACTAGCCTAAAATGTGCCTTCGTGCCAAGTGGGAAAATGCCCCCCTCTGCTGAGACCAATCAAAAACCAGTGACCCCTCTAGGTGGACCAATCACAGTGAGGCAAGTCTCTGGGGAAAATTGATGACACAAAAAGACCTCCCTATGTGAGAACTAATTAGAAAAGGAACGCTCTCTGTGCAAACCAGTTACAAAGAGATGAGGACCAGTTGGGACTAGTGCCCCTTCCCCTGGGCTGACTCGGCCTTGCCCAGGTCCCAACAAGCTGTGGGAGCTACTGCAACTCCCAGAGCAGTAAAGAACTGCCCTCCGGGTGCCACCCCACCCCGTCCTCCCACCCCCATGGGATTCCTTACATCACTGAAGTGTGGCAGCAGGATCTGCAGCATCTCCACATAGACCGAGCTGTCCATCAGCTTCCGGTCCTGCCCCTTGAAGATGACCTTGATGTTGTTGACCGCCTCCACCACCAGCAGCCCATCCACACTCTTCAGACCCTTCACCATGGAGGGCAGGAGGGCCTGCACCTTGGTGGTCTGTGGAGAAGGAGCATTTGGGATGGGGGCTCCTATCTGTGCTAACAGGTGGGAGACCCAGCCTCTGATTCACTGAGATGAACTTGGTCAAGCAAGTCCCACCTCCAGGCCTTTGCTTATGTTGTCCCACCTGCCTGGCATGCCCTCACTCAAGCTTCTGCTGTCCCCAAAGCCCTCTTTGGCCTCACTGACTCTTTCCTAGCCTGGATACCTGAGGCCCTTTATTGTCTCCCCCCTTCTTGGCACTATACAGATGATACCATGCATTGTTAGTTAGCTTTCTGAGTCTATATCCTGTCCCTTTGTCCCTCTAAATCCTAAGCTGCAACAACAGTGCCTGGTAGAGAAAAACACAGCACTTTTAAAAACGTTAATGATATATCAACAACCTGGGACTCAGTTTCTTAATCTGTAAAATAGGAATAATTACTGTCATCCCCAGCCCCTCCTGTACACGCTGCCTTTAGGGTCATTGTGAAAAATCTGAATTAGAAACTATTTTCTAAAGAATAAAGTATAGAGGGAATTATTAAGTGATACCCATTTTACAGATGGGATAACTGAGGCAGAGACAGAAATGAGCTCTGATTCCAGCCACCAGCAATGGACAGTCAAGGATGGCTAAGCTCCATCCTTCCTCCTGTCAGGGGCCTGGCTGGGTGGGCTCTCCCCTCCCCTCCCCTCACCTTCTCAGTCCTTCGGGACAGGATGACCAGGCCTCGGATGGACAGCACCTTCATGATGGGGTCCCGGTGGCTCAGGCCTTCTGCCATCCGCCCCAGAGAGTATTCCTCAGGGATCCGTCGCACCTCCTCCATCTGGAGGAGCTGAGGAAGTAAGGGTAATTACTCCCTGGCCCAAGGGGTACCTCAGGCCCTGTTTGC
The DNA here is from genome assembly GCF_009873245.2 of Balaenoptera musculus. Classification (NCBI taxonomy): domain Eukaryota; kingdom Metazoa; phylum Chordata; class Mammalia; order Artiodactyla; family Balaenopteridae; genus Balaenoptera; species Balaenoptera musculus. The sequence continues at coordinate 45,925,021 of NC_045785.1, read as the reverse complement.
CTCTGGGGCCTCATTCACACCTGCCTACCCTCTAGCCCACATTCTTACCACCAGCCAGCTTCTAAACAAGCTGCCCATCATTCACGGAATGACCCAGGCTGTTTTGTCCCCTCTGTGCGGGCAGGATGCCCTTCTGCCGGGGCTCTCACCTCCACTCTAGCCCCAGCTCACCGTGCACAGCTCCATCCAAAACTCAGCCCCCCTGAAGCCATGTTTGACAGTGTCCCCAGGCCTCACCTAGGCTGACTGCCCCCTTCTCTGGGCCCCTGGGAGCCCTGAACATGGAAACCTTAGTGCCCCCATGTGCTTATGCATCTGCCTCCCGTATCCTATCCCACTGGTGGCTTCCTTGAGGACACAAACTGAGCCTTTCTCCTTGGGCGCCTGTTACCTGATACAAGCTCTGGGGTGAAGTGTGTGCTCAGGGAACACTTGTTGCCTGAGTTCACATCCAACAAGAAATGATTCCTTTCCTCCTTAGAATTGCCCTCCGGGACTTCCCTGGTGGTCCAGTGGCAAAGAATCCGCCTTACAATGCAGGGGGCGTGGGTTCGATCCCTGGTCAGGGAACTAAGATCCCACATGCCGCGGGGCAATTAAGCCCGTGCGCCACAACTACTGAGCTTGCACACCTCAACTAGAGAGCCCGTGTGCCACAAACTACAGAGCCCACGTGCCCTGGAGCCTGCGCACCACAAAAGAACTGCCCTCCTCCAGTGCCCCCCATTGCGGGATTAGCACCACCAGCCCCCCATTGTCCCAGCCCCAAATCAGGCATCACTCTCATCTCCTTCCTCTCCCTTGCCCCCCACCTCCATCCAGCACCCAACCGGTCTTCAGTTCCTGCCTAGTCAATCTCATAAGCACTTCTCCCATCTGCTCCCTTGTCCTCCATCTACTGTGACTATTGAGACCCTATGTCTGTGATGAGAAGAAAGAGCTGGAGAGAGCAGGCAGGACAGTTGATGGGGTGGGGAGTGGGGGAGGCAGGAAAAGTGGGGCTCCACCTACCACCCGCCCTCCACCCATCTATACAACACTGCTGCTCTGCACCAGTGTGCTGGCACTGTTCTAAGTGCTTTAATGTGAACTCACCTAATCCTCATCAAAACCCTATGAGAGGTCAGAATGGCCATCATCAGAAAATCTACAAACAATAAATGCTGGAGAGGGTGTGGAGAAAAGGGAACCCTCTTGCACTGTTGGTGGGAATGTAAATTGATACAGCCACTATGGAGAAGCTGGGACGAAGTGAGAGAGTGGCATGGACATATATACACTACCAAATGTAAAATAGATAGCTAGAGGGAAGCAGCCGCATGGCACAGGGAGATCAGCTTGGTGCTTTGTGACCACCTAGAGGGGTGGGATAGGGAAGGTGGGAGGGAGGTGCAAAAGGGAGGGGATATGGGGATATACATGTATGTATAGCTGATTCACTTTGTTATATAGCAGAAACTAACACAACATTGCAAAGCAATTATACTCCAATAAAGCTGTTAAAAAAAAAAATAAGGATAGTAATGGATTATAACCCAAAGAATCAAGTAAATATCCACAAGTCTGTATTGCTATAAAAAAATGACCAAATAAATACGTGAAAGTAGAAGGAACAACTCTTACAGAAGAATTCCAACTAATAATTGTAGGCTGAATGAAGGAAATAGAAAAATCACCATTAGAAAACCACAGGAATAATGGCTCCAGGCAGGATCCATTGATGAATGCTAAAATTAGGGGGTAAAAGTTTAAGTTGCCTAGTTTCAAAGTATCTCTCCACATATATTTCTTAACTACAAAAGGATACGTGTTACCCTCACAGTCAGAACCACCTTCACCAACTGATGAAAGTTAACATCATCAATAATAAGAAGTTAAAATAGAGGCCATGGGCCCCCTGACATGATGCCCTGAGAGGTCACCTCACCTATACAGGTTCTTCTCCTAAATGCATAACCTCAGTCTAATCATGGGAACACATGAGACAAAGCCGAATGGAAGGACATTCTACAAAATATCTAGAGTTAGTCTTTCAATGTGCCAAGGCCATGACAGACAAGATTAGAGGAGATGAAGGAGGTCCCATTAAGTCAACTAATGTGCAAGGTGGGATCCGGAATGGATCCTGGAACAGAGAAAGGACATCAGTGGAAAACTGTGAAATCTGAGCAGTCTGTAGTTTATAGTATTGTACCCTGTCTTAGTTTCGATTATTGTACGATTTTTATGTAAGTTGTTATTGTCAGGGGTAGCTGGGTGTGGGATATACAGGAACTTTCTTATTATTTTTCCAGCTCCTCTGTTACATCTAAAATTATTTGAAAATAAGAGTGAAACAATAAAAGATTTAAAATTTTTGCTTAAAAAAAAAACCCCTATGAGATGGGCAATTCATTATCCCTGTATTATACGAAAGCAAGGCACAGACAGGTTCAGCAACTTGCCGAAGGTCACACAGCTCCCTTGAGGACTTCACCTGCCATTGGAAGAAGCAAGCACACACACAGTCACAGCATGGGGGGCTGGGGGAGCCAGGGAGGGACATCTGAGCGACATCAAAGCACCACTGTGAACATGGTGGGCCTGGCTCTGGCCAGGAGTGGGCCACCTCTTCTGGGGAGTGGGAGAAGGACTGAAGCTGGGTGAGGACCCCTGCCCCAGGGAGGGAGGGCCACTGCTCAGGGCTCCAGGAGAATGCTGGGAAAGGTTAAGCCTACTGTCCCTGACCTTGTGGACACAGGAAGCCCAACCTCCACCCCCCCTCCCCCAAGAGCCCCTGTGGCAGCCACTAACAGACAGAGGACCACCTCTCCCACGAGGCTGACCAGGATAGAGGAGCCAGGCGGGCAGACCTGGTCTGAATCTCTCTGGACAACTTGAGCTGTGTGACCTTGAAAACTGCCTCTTACCTCGCCAACACATGAGCTTCACAATTCCTGGTTTTCAGTGCTGCTGTGCTGATAAGTGGGGTAGCAGATAAAAGAGGTCAGCGTGGTGTTCGGCATGTGGCAGCCCCTCAAGAAATGGCACTTTCCCTTTCCTCACCAGGGTCATGGGGGAAATTAGAAGTAGACCCCAGCAGAGCTGAGGCTGTAACCCCGACTCCTGGCTCCAAGACACACTCTTGTCCTCTTGGAGGTGACATATTCTGCTGGTGCCTGCAGAGCCAGGCAAAGTGTTCACTTGGGTGCTCACTCATCCATTCTATCCCCACTTTTGGGGGCCCTCTTGGCGCTGGGTCTAAGGATGCAACATAAACACAATGTAGTCCCTACTCCCTAAACTCACAGTCCACTGGAGAGGCAGAAAGGTGCAAGAAGTGCCGGGATTGCCATGCTGCCCTCTGCCCGCCTGGCAATCTTTACTCAAGGCCCAGCTCAAATGGCACCTCTTCCAGGAAGCCTTCCTTAACCTTCCACTGTCTGAGCAGACAGTGAACCTCTGAGCCCCACTGTACAGACCCTGGTGATAGCCCAGACCCCCTGTGTGGCAGCCAGCAGGTCACAAGAGGAAGATGGGATGGCGGTTAAGAGAGTGGGTTTTGTCTTTGGTGGGGCTAATGGCAGACTGTGGGAGGGCTCACGCCAAGGAGTACTTCCCAGAACCTCCGCTGCCAGTGTCCTTGTCCCCACGGTGCAACAGAGCCAGCCCCCGCCTCTGCAGGAGACCCTCCAACACTAGCAGCCAATAATGAAACCGATGCTGAGAGTGGAAAAGCACAGGCTTCATTCAATGACCAAAGAATGGAGAAGTGGGAACCTAGTTTGCAAATCATCTTCTCAACCCAATTCAAGTGGAGACATCAAATATATAGGAGCTTCCTCCTGAAACTTAGATGAGAAAACCCAGGCTTCAAGAGATGGTTTCACAACCAGGACTGGTTATTTACTGGATTTTGAAGCAAGTCTCTTCTTAAGTCCAAGCTTCTGACTTCTGCATTATAGTGTCTTCCACACTTTATTAACTTCAGCTCAATTTAATACCAAACTTTTGATAAAATATATTAAATTGTTGGAAGTAGTCATGGATCTTCTACTAAGCATCATCAGTTGCAATAGAAATTTGGTCTAGATGTTATAAACACTGTGTTCCACCCTCTGGAAGCTTCCAGACAAGTATGGAGAGAGTAAGACAATTATTAAGACCAGCAAACTCTCTGTATTTATTACAAGTGTGAATTTCTGATTTTAGTTTCTTTTCATGGCAAAAGGGTGACAGTGGGAAGGTGCAGAAGTCACCAGTTCTCCAAGTATGAAGGTAACAAATGCTTCTTATGGGCAGAATGTGTCCTTGTCATGTGTACAACAAAATCAGCAGAGCTAAATAAAGAAAGACAGTGCATAAAAAAAAAAAAAAAAAAAAAAAAAAAAAAAAAGAGAGAGTGGGTTTTACAAATGTCCATCGACCAATGAATGGAGAAACAACATGTGGTATGTTCATACAACGGAATATTATTCAGACTTAAAAAAGAATGAAATTCTGACCTGCGTTACAACATGGATGAGCCTTGAAGACATTATATTAAGTGAAATAAGCAAGACATGAAAGGACAAATATTGATGAATCCACTTATATGAAACCTAGAATAGGCAAATTCATAGAGACAGAAAGTAGAATGGCGGTTACAGGGGCTGAGGAAATGAGGGAGGGAGAGTTAGTGTTTAATGGGTACAGAACTTCAGTTTGGGAAGGAAGATGAAAAACTTCTGAAGATGGATGGTGGTGATGGTTGCACAAAAGTGTGAATGCACTTAATGCCACTGAGCTGTACACTTAAAAATGGTTAAAATGGTAACTTTCATGAAATATATATTTTTTACCACATACACAACCACAAGCACACACACAAAATGAAAGAGAGAGTGTACTTTAGAGCCCAGGTGTCTGGCTTTGAATCTTGGATCAGCCACTTATGAGCTGTGTGGCCTTGGGAAAGTTACTTAAATCTGTGCCTTGGTTTCCTCCTCTAAACTAGGGGATGGAATAGTATATGCATCATAGGATTATTGTGAGGATTAAATGGATCGATATGTGTAAAGCTCTTAGAATATGCCTAGAAGATAGTAAGTGCTCAATAAATGTTGGCTATTGTTATTGGCAAGTCTTCCCTTCTGGGGCCAACCCTACCAACCTTCTCCTGACTAATCTCTCCCCAGTACCCACTCCAGTACCCCCATACACTCACTCAGCTTAGTTGTCACTTCCTCCAGGAAGGCCTCCCTGATGTTCTCCCACCACAGCCTGAACTGCCCCCATCATAGCACAAGTCACTCTATAGTACCCTGTGTTATAATTGGGATGTGCTCTGTCTCCACTCCCATGCCAAGAACTCCTTGAGAGCAAGGCAGAGTCAAATTCATATTTGTGTCTCCAATCTGGTACCTGGCACACAGAGGCACCCAGCAAAGGTTGGTGGTTGCCTGGGGCAAGGGGGAGTCTGGGAAGAATGGAATGGGGTGGAGCGGGTAGAAAGAAGAGGAGAGATGGGAGGGAGGAGGGAGAGAGGGCTACGAAGCCTTTGTACTCAAAAGAAATCATGTTCAGGAAAGACTCTAAAGTGTTAAGTACTTATTGCACAGGAGAAATGACCCGCAATGGGAACTGAGGCCTGTGCTCAGGGGAAGCCCCGGGGGGACCCCTGCCCCACGCCCAGTGCCCAGTCTGTACCTCCACGAAGAAGGCAGTGGCGGTGATCTTGTGCTTCTCGTCGCCTCGCTCCAGAAGCGGGATGAGCAGATAGAGGATGCGGCAGAGCTCCTGGCAGGAGTAGTGCACCATGGCCCTGGGGGTGGGGGAACAGTGCCCTTAGGCTCTCCAGCCCTGGGGGGATGTGCTGGGTGGGGGCCTAGCCCCAACACTCAAAACTCTGGGCAAGCCCAAGTCACCTGGGTTCCTGCATCCCCAGGGTTTCCCACCTGGACAGGATCTCAGAGACCATTTGGTCTAACTGCTTCATTTTACAGATGGGAAAACTGAGGCCCAGAGTGGGAAAGTGACTTGCCTGAGAGCACAGAGCAAATCAGTAAGAAAGACAGGCTTAAGACCCCTGAGTGCACAGGACCACTCCAGCAGGAAGAGACAGGAAGGAAAGGGTGTGAGGACCCACTCACTGGCACCAGGCAGCAGCCAGACGCTTTCAAGTAGTTATTGCATTTGATCCTCACCATTACCCTTTGAGGTAGGTTACTGTTGTTAACCTATTTCATAGATGAGGAAACAGAGGCTTTGAGTGTGAAGTGCCCAAGGTCATAGAGCTGGAAAATGGCAGAGCTGGAGCCCCAACCCAGGGCTCCCCACTCCAGCTGCCTCGTTCATTCTACTAAGCCAGTGGTTTTCAAAGTGCGGCCCCTGGACCAGCAGTATCAGCATCACCTGGGAACTTGTTAGAAATGCACATCCTCAGGCTCCCATCCCAGGCTAACTGAATCAGAAACTTTAGAGGTGGGGCCCAGCAAGCAGTGTTTTAACGAGCCCCGTAGATGATTCTGATGCACCCTCAAGTCTGCACTATGCTTCATTAATCAATGAATCCAGGAAAGTGTGTCAGCCAAGAACAGAGTCTGGAATAAGACAGCCTGGGTTCAAATTCTGGCCTTACCACTAGCTGTGTGACTTTGGGCAAGTCACTTAACTTCTCTGGGTCTCGGGTTCCTCATGGGTAACACTGGGAAAATAATAGTGCTATTTCATCGGTCATGGTGAGGGTTAAATGGAATAGTCCATGAATGTACGGCTCTTTGCATGGTGCCTAGAGCATAGCAAGTGCTCAATAAATGCGGCTGTATCCTGAGACCCCTGGGGAGAGCACCATCCTGGACACTCAGAGTGCAGGGCTAAGAAGCAGACTCTTCCTGCAGGAGCCACATTAGTGAAATCAAGGTGTCACCCTTCTCCTGACCCCATGGGAGGCGTGTGTGGTTGGGGGGAACAACCCTGATCTGGGTCAGCAGGTAATTTCCAAGCCTTGCCACTTCCTGGTTGTGTGACCTTTGGTATATAACTGTCCCCCTCTGAACCTTGGCACCCTCCCCTGCAAAATGTACATTAATAATCCCTGCCCCACCAGTCAGCATGACGATAATAAAAGCTAACCTGTGTTGAACTCTTACTATATGCCAGGGGCTGTTCAAAGTACTTTAATCCTCACCCTAAATCTTGGAGGTGGGCCCTGTTATTATTTCCATACTACTGGTGGGAAAACTGAGACACAGAGAAGGAAACGAACTTGCCCTGGGTCACACAGCTGGGAAGTGGTAAGCTGGGATTCAGGCGCAGGTAGACCTGCTCCAAGGCCACACTATAAACTGCTCGGCTAGACCATAATTTCTGTATTAGCGTGGGAACTAAATTCATAATGTGGTGAGAAAGGTGCTTCATAAATAACCTAAGTGCTCTGCAATGGCAGGTACTGCTATAACGACAGTTTGTAGAGTGTGTGCTATCTTTCACATCTGAATTGTCTGCCCTCTGAGGTAGATGATACTCTGCCAGTCTCAGAGGAGAGACGATGGAGTGAGGGAAGGGTCTTGCCCAGAGAGAGATGCAAACCCAGGTCTTTCCAAAGACCCTGAGGTCTCTCCCCTCCCTCCAACCCCTGACCTGGGGGTCCCCGGCCTCACCTGGCCAGCAGGGACACTCCACGGTGGTGGTTCTCCGCCTGCCCCATGAGCTCCCAGCCACCCTGGTCCTCCAGAAAGGTAGCCTCGTATGAGCAGCCCATCTTCAGCAGAAGGATTTTCACCACTTTGACCACCCAGCTGCCAAGACAAGGGGGCTGAGACCTCATGTCACCCGGCCCCAACAGGCCAGACCTACCTCCACCCAAGTCTCTCCCACCATCAGTTCCATCTGCCAGACAAATTTCTCTCCGCAGCCTCAGCACATGGTATCGTCTGTGATGAGATCCTATCTTGTCCTTACAACACACCTGTCAGGGTAGGAACTGCTTACCCCATTTCATAGGCAAGGAACCAAGTTGCCAGGAGGTTAAATTGGTTTAACCCAAAGCGCAAAGCACTATTATAGTCCAGGACTCAAACCCAAGGTGTCCTGACTTCAAGCCCAGCTACACAACTACTTGCCCTCTATCCCTCAAAGAGCACTTTTCTGAGCATAACACGCAATAGAAACCAAAAAGGAAAAGACTGAGGAACTGGACTACATAAAAATGTTAAAGTTCTGAATAGCAAAAAACCATCAAATTGTTGCAGGTTAAGTGATAAACTGGAATACAAATGACAAAGAGTTAATGTCCTTAATATATAAAGAGCTCTTACAAACTAATAAGAAAAATTCCCAACAGTCCTATGTAAAATTAGGCAAAGAACAAGAACAGGTTGCTGACAGAAAAGGAAACAGAAATGGCATTTAAACCTCAACCACATTCATAATAAGAGAAATACAAACTAAAATTACAGCAAAATACCATTTTTTTCAACTTTCAGATTGGCAAAGATGAGAATGTGCTGGTGAAGCTGTGGGGAAATAAATAGTGTCATATACTACTGGCGGCGGTGTCCTCTGTGGGAGGCAATTTGGCAAACTGGGTGCTTTAGGAGGTCCTTCATTTTCCCTTCACTCACTGGTCAAGAACTTTTTCCACCACATATTCCTATTCCACCATAATATTTAAATACAGAAACCTTCAGATGCACACATTCTACTTTCAGGAATTCATCCTACATATACAATCACATGTAAGTATAAAGACATATAAACAGCCTCACTTACCGCAGCACTGTTTCTAATTGCAAAATGCTGTGAAGCACCTAAATCGAGAGGATCCTGGTTAAGTAAATGATGGTATATTGGAATCTACACAGAGGGATATTATGCGGCTGTTAAAAATAAGGAGGCAGCTCTATATGTAATGATCTCAGAGATATGGTATACAATAAAAGCAAAAATATATAACTGTGTAAGGTCCACTACCATTGGTATAAAAGTAGAGAATGAAAACACATGGGCTTAGCCCTACATCAACCCCCTCTGAAGGGCAAGAAAGAACCTGGTTCTTAGGGCAGATGACTGGGTAAAGAGAGGAACAGAGACTCCCTTTTAATGCCTTTTGAGATTTTTACCCATGTGCCTATATTACCTGTTCCAATAAATAAATAAAAATCAAATGGTTCAGCCTTGGGTACAAATCTAATACAAATAATATCTCTAGGGAGGGAGGAGGAAAACCGAAATGGCGAGCTCCTTGGGGGAAGCCGATTCTTCCCTGCCGTCCAGCACTAAGCAGGTGCTCACAAACAGTTGTTGAACACATGATTGGCTCTCTCATAAAAGTATGCATCTGAGGACTTTCCTGGTGGTGCAGTGGTTAAGAATCCGCCTGCCAATGCAGGCGACACGGGTTCGAGCCCTGGTCCAGGAAGATCCCACATGCTGCGGAGCAACTAAGCCCGTGGGCCACAGCTACTGAGCCTGCGCTCTAGAGCCCGCGAGCCACAACTACTGAAGCCCGTGCGCCTAGAGCCCATGCTCCACAACAAGAGAAGCCACTGCAATGAGAAGCCCACGCACCGCAATGAAGAGTAGCCCCCGCTCACCACAACTAGAGAAAGCCCGCGCACAGCAACAAAGACCCAACACAGCCAAAAATAAATAATAAATTAAAAAAGAAAAAAAAGTGCACATCTGTTTTCTCTTCTAGTCCCAAAGCTAATTTCTACTGATCAACTGCCCTAAAGACTTTCGGAAGGGCCCTTGCTGGTGGCCCTCCCCCTGCCAGGGACAGTAGGAACATACCGTACGGGCACGAAACCAGAGGGCTGTCCGTCTTTCTTGGCGTCCTTGTGGGAAACCACGTGGCCAGGCAGGTTGAGGCCGATGTGGTAATGGACCTGAATGAGCAGGGCCAGGAGCAGCTGGGGGTAGATGCGCCTCACGCGGCCCATGCAGCTTTTGACGGACAGGAGCTCACAGAGGCCGCTGGCTGCCTGGGGTGGGTGGGGGGCGGGATCTGGTATATGTCCCAGCACTCCTGGCAGGGCCTGGACTGCTTCTCTAGGAGGCTGGCCCTGGATCTTTGCTCTTCTCTAACCCAACTTGGGCAAGCCCAGGTTCCCCCGCAACTACCACACCCCAACTCCTGGCTCTCTGGGTGAGCCCTGCCCCAGAACAATCACAGCGACCCTTTGCCTTTGACACACCCCTGGAAGAATCATGGTGGAAGGATCTCTTCCCACATTTGTGAGGTAGAGTCTTCATCCCACTGTGCAGGGGAGGAGACAAGCTCAGGGGGTGAAGAGACTTGCCCAAGGTCACCCAGCCTCCTGGTGGCAGAGCTGGGACTTGAAGCCAGGTTTCAGATTATGTGCTGTAGTGAGCCCTGCCTCTTCCTGGTTCATAACGCAGGCACACAGACGGTGAGGGGGACACCAGTTGCCTCTTCGTTGAGGGCCGTTAAACTAGGCTGCCCTCACTGCCTCCTCTGAGTGACATGAGAATACGCCAACACACAGTGATCAGAGGAGGAGTGCATGAATGCCCAAACCAGGGAACGAATGGGTGCTGGTGCCCTAGTCATAGAACTCAGTGCTGGGGGAGAGAGGCAGAGAGATCCAGGGTGAAGCACGGGATTCCGGGGCAGGAGATCTGAGTCCTGGCACCACCAGTCACTAGCTGTGTGACCTTACATGAGACATGGAATGTCTCTGAGCATCAGTATCTTCCTCTGTAAAGGAATAATACCACTCGCTCCTCTTTATTTGCTTCCTTCCACCAGCTTGTCTTGTTCTCTGCTGAATCCCCAGAACTTATGAATATGCCTGGCACATAGTAGGTGCTCAATATCTGTTGAATAAATAGATCAATCCAACAAAAAATTTTTGAGTCTACTGTGTGCCAGGTGTATGTTGGACTTTGGGGATATCAGGCTCAGGCACTGAATTCATGCATCTCACTGATTACTCAAATGACCCCCTCACACACACACACACTATTGTTAAGTCACAGCTGGGGTAAACTCTCCCAAGATAAAGTATGTGAAGCAAAGTATAATATGCACCGATTTGCTCTGGTCAGAGAAATCAGGGAGGGCTTCCCTGAGGAGGTGATAAGAGCTACGGGTTAAGCAGAAGTTAACTTGGTGGATAGCAGTCTAGGCAGCGGAAACAGCATGTGCAAAGGCCCTGTGACAGAAGATAGCAGTGTTTAAGAAGATCTGACAGGGAACTTCCCTGGTGGCACAGTGAATAAGACTCCATGCTCCCAATGCAAGGGGCCCAGCTTCCATCCCTGGTCAGGGAACTAGATCCCACATGTATGCCACACTAAGATGCCCGCCTGCTGCAACTAAGACCCGGAGCAACCAAATAAATAAATATTAAAAAAAAAAAAAAAAAGAAGAAGAAGAAGATCTGACAAAGAACAACGAGGTTGGACCCATGCAAGCAAGAGGATCACGGTGAGGGGTGAGGGCAAGAGGCCGGTGAGGGGTGCAGGGCCTGTAGCACAGGTGGAGCACTGTGTTACTCTCAAGGGCAATGGGAGACCATTGAGAGGGCTGAGAAGAGCAGATGTGCATTTCTCAAAGATTTTTTTAGCTGTGGTGCAGATTGGAGGGGCTGGAGTGGAAGCAAGGAGATGAGTGGGGGTATTATCCAGCTGGCTAGGACCAGGGGGTTGGTGACAGAGGCAGAGAGAAATCTGTCTCTCCACCCAGCCCCCTTCCTGCAGTCAGAGCCCTTCCCCTCCGTGTTCCCAGGGCCGACCTCTGAGACTGGCAGCAGAAGCACTTAAACATTTTATGTTGCTAAATGAGTGAACGGGTTACCTCGTTTAATTTTCCCAACTGCTATATGAGGTGGATGTTATTATTTCCATTTACAGATGCAGAGACTGAGCCTCAGGGAGGGGAAGTGAGCTTGCTCAGGTTACAAAACAGTAATGGAGCAAAGCCAGCCCTCAGACTAAGGTCTGTGTGTCCCAGGTCATTCTGTGTCCACTATTCCAGGCTGCTGCCGTCACTGTAAGTAACAGTACTATCGTCGTCCAGTGGATCACAAACAAGAGCCCAGAGACAGACTTGCTCAAGGCCACACAGTTAGTTCCTGAAAGAGCAGGGAACTAGAAGATGGGTGTGCAGAACTCAGGGGGAGGGGAGGAGGGAGGAGGATGGGATGGGGCAGTGATGGAGCGGGGTGGGGTGTCCTCACCGCTAAGGGCACGATGGAGGCCCGGCCCTTCTTGGTGACAGGCTTTTCCTTCAGGCTGGTCAGGAGCAGATCCAGGAGATCTCGGACGTCACAGCTGGGCTTGCGCAGTATCAGCTGCCTCCACATCTCTGCTCCATTGCTGGGGGGGTCAAGGGTGGGGATGGTTAGTGGGGACCAGGGCAGTGGGGCACACCCTGCCGCCCAAATGTTTGGGGAGGGAGAAGGGAAGGTGCCTTTGAAATGGCATCCATGGACGTACCAGAAAATTTCTGGAATGGACAAGAAAACACTCCCTAAGAGGCGGGGGGCTAACAATTATCGAAAACCCTATGACTCAGGTACTTACTTTACCAGGTGCTTTGCATACAGTTTATTACTTCAGCAAATATTGAGCATCTGCTGTCTGCCAGCAGACGTGAGCAAGATATTCAAGATACTCAAGGTCACTGAATTCTAACACTGACCCTCAAGGTGGGTTCTTATTCTAATTTTACAGATGTGGAGTTAAGGCTCAGAGAGGTGAAATCACCAGTCCAAGACTACACGGCTAATGAGCTACAGAGACCAGAAGTGACCAGGCCTGATGACTCCAAAGCCTGTGCCTGTTCTTCTATGCCAAGGAGCCCTTCGGGGCCTGGATCTTGCATTTGTCACATAATGTCAAGGAGGGCCCACTCCTGTCCCTTAGAAGGCAGTATACCAGGCAGGGGGAAGCATCTGGGCCAGCAGGCACCAGCCTGTAGGCACTCCTGTCGTGGGGAGGTGAAAATGCTGACAGGGCCAGTGCACTAAAGGGTTAACAAAACCCTTGCCCCCTTCTGCTTAAGATTTGAACCTTCCATTAACTTTCCAGCTCCGTTTCCCTGGAAACCTGATAAAGATAGTATGTCAACTATGTTGCTAGGCAACATTGCTTATGGTAAAAATGACCCAATTGGTAAGTTGCGTCTGGGCTGGAGGAACTATAAATTAACTAGAAGGACCATTGGGGACGCTGTGGCGTTGAGCTTCTCAGGGTGCAGTGACTCTTGTGACTGGGCTTGTCCCTGTGGGGATCCTGGAAGCAAAGTCTAGACAGTTATTGTAAGAGACTAGTTCCTTTGAAGCCTGAGCCACTTAAGCCAGGGCAGCACCTACACCTTTCACCTGGGAGGACCAGGGCCAATACCAGGGTGAGGAAAGTGAGGCATCCAGGGCACAACATGTAAGGAGGTCCTCCAATCAGGCAAGCACAGGAGTGGCACTTGAGAGTGAGGCCTCCTTAAATTTTGTCCCAGCTCTGTCTGGCCTGCTACACAGGCTGCTGTAAGGGCTCTGCCCTGTCCTATATCCTGAGTAACTGAGGTCAGGTATGGCCCTGGCAGTCTTGAGTCTGAATGTTTAGTGGCTCCAAGAAGAAAACTCCCTGGTTTCCAGTGAAGCCAGAAAGGGTTAAATTCTTCCAGGTGGGAGATGGGAGTGTGTCAGCCCTGCACTGATCTTGGTTTCTATGAATGACACCAGCTCTCCTGGTTAGAAGCGCACCTCACTTGCACAGTTCTGCATAATTCTCTTCCATTCACTCTCAACCAACTGCCTTAAGGTGTGGATCACACGCTTCTGCTTTGTTTTCATTCAAAGGTGTGGGAGCGTTTCCTGAGCTGGGAGACCGGAGCAGCCAGATTTGTCTCCCCCGCCCACAAGCTCATCACCATCTGGCCACAGTCCCCTCTGCCCATCAGACCAGAGGTCCCTGAAGGCTGACAGCATGGAGCACAGGGCAGGCACTCAGCACGACTGGCTGCATTACTTGTCATGACCACCCATTTGGGGTGAGAATGGGGGGATTATTTCTTCCTTTTGCATATGGGGGAAAACTCAAGCCCAGAGAGGGCAAGCAGGCTGCCCAAGACCACAGAGCGTCTGGAGGCAGAATCAGGACCAACACTCAGTTCTACTTTTATGGCATCATTGAAGCGCTCTGGGCTTGGAGTTGGTCAGATACGAGTTTAGGTCCTCATTCTGTTGCTTGCTCAGTAGGTGCCTAGGGCTAGAAACTTCCCATGAGCCTCAGTTTCCTTATCTATAGAATGGGGTTGTTACACTTGTGAGAAAACATATAAATGTGCAGCACAGACACCTGGCAGTGCTCAGGAAGGACTTAACGGTTGTCATAAGCATCATAGATCATAGAAGAGGGACCACCTGGGAGGGCGAGGGGCTCCTCTGGTAGAAGAAGGGATTCCCACCCCGGGAACAGGGCTATATCAACCCTCTGAAGTGTAGTGGCTGGAAGCCCCCCTCACTTGGTACCTGTCCAGTGGGAGGGGACACATGAGCAGGGCCACGACGACCTCGGTCATGAAGGAGCTGGCCAGGAGAGAGACGGGCAGCAGGGCCACCTCTCGGGCCCGTGGCTCCTGAATGTGGCTCAGGTGCACGTAGATGCCCTGCATGATTTCTGGGATCTGGGGTACAGCCAGGGTGGCCAGGAGCAGGCAGAGGGCCAGGTGGAGAAGCCAAGGGGGTGATGGGGGAGCAGGGAGACAGGAGGAGGAAAGAAGGCAGTGACAGGGTGGGGGAAGAGAGAGGGGAGAGGAGGGCGCAGAGGGGAGAAATGGGGAGACGGGCAGACAGAGCAGCTGCCCCTTCCCTGGGAGACAGCTTGTCTTTGCTGCCCTCCCCCACCCCACACTTGATAGTTGAGCTGTCTTGGGGGCCGATAAGCGAGTTCTTTCTCACCTGCAAGTTGGGAGCATCTAGAACTCAGCCACCAGCAGCCCTGCCCTGCCTGAGTGATGAGTGGGCCCTGTGGGGTTTCCCAGCCCAGCCCCTGCCCCCAGGGGGCCTTACCACCTCCAGTGCCCTGTGTCGGTACCGCTCCAGCACCGAGCTGAGTGTGACCTCCGAGGCCAGCTGCATCATCTCCCCCGAGTCCTCGCCCCAAGCCTCTGAGCCACCTTTCAGCCCTTCCAGGGCTGCTAGCAGCAGGTCCTTTACCTGTTGGGGCCCCAGGAAGTCTCCAAATTCCTGAAACAAAAGCATAGAGATCTTGACACACATGGGCAGACCCAGAGCTAGCCATATATGGACGCACTAACACCCCCAGACATATGCAGAGGTCAGCAGGGGGGCATATACTCAGTTAATCCGTGAGTGTCAAACACTTTGAGGAGGAGCTACAAAAGAAGGGGTGACATGGCCCCTGCCCCCAGAGCTGGTGACACGGCCCACGCACTGTGGCACAGACCAGAGGGGTTGGGAGCCCACAGGATGGGCCTGTGTGGTCAAGGAAAGCATGCAAAGGAATGTAAAGGGGATTGAGCCTGGAAGGATGGAAGGGGAGGAGGAAGCCCTGGGGCAGGTTGGTGCTGCCCCTCCTCCCTTGTTCCCATCGCCCCAGGAAGGCCCAGGGCTGATGGGGAGCAGGTGGTCACCGCAATAACACGCAGAATGTTCTGGCACGGGCTGACAGGGTTGTAGGGGCCCAGGAAACGCTTGTTGCTCTCGTATAGCTCCTTCTTATTGGTCTCTTCCTTATCTCTGGCTCCTGCAAGAAAAGAACCTTTTCAGTGAGGACTGACTGCCTATTTTGTTTTTTAACTTTTTGTTAAACGTAGATGTAGGATGTGCATAAATCATAGGTGACCAGCGGGATCAGTTTTCACGGTGAGCATATCCTTGTAGCGGGCACCCAGGTCAACAAACAGAACACGGTCAGCACCCCAGAAGACCCTCCTGTGCCCCCATTTCAGTCCACTATCTCCCTCCCCCACTCAGGGTAACCACTATTCTGACTTCTAAACCCGCAGATTCGATCTCCTTGCTGTTGGACTTTATATAAATGGACTCTTACTGTATGTTAACCTTTGTGTCTGGCTTTCACTCAACCTTATGTGGGTGAGATTCATCCACACTGTTGCAAGTTGCATGGGTTCACTCACTCCCAGTGCTGTATAATTTTCCGTGGTATGAATATACTACAATTTATTGATCTGTTCTACTTCTGATGGACATTTGAGTTGTTTCCAGCTATTATGCATAGTGCTGATCTGAATGTTCTAATACGTCTAATCCATGCCTTTTGGTAACTATAGGTACACATTTGTAGGCACATAGCTAGGATTGGAATTGTGTCCTAAGGTGGGTATGGGTTCAGCTTCAGGGGATATTGCCAAACAGTTTTCCACAGTGGGGACCAATTATGCTCCCACCAGCAGTGTGTGAGAGTTCCAGTGGCTTCACATCTCACCAGTGAGTTGTCTGTTCCATTTTTGCCATTCTGGTGTGTGCGTGGCAACACCTCTATTAAATTGCAATTCCCTTACCCCTGGTGTTCCCAATCCCCCTTTTCTGTTTTCTTCTTTTTTCTGTAATACTAATCATCATTTGACTTACTATAGGTGTTACTTGTTTTTTTGTTCGTTGTCTCCTGACAACAAGAAGATAAGCTCAACAGGAGGATTATTGAATTAATCTTTTTTCTTCTGTGTCCTGAGTGCCTAGAATAGTACCTGCATGTGTGGACTCCTTATTTTCTGCTGAAGGAAACACATTTCAGGAACATTTCCTGAGCCTAACTCTGGCCTGGAGTGGGTCCTACCTGGATCCCCCAGGGTGTGCGAGACACAGGCATAAGAAAGGGCCACTGAGGCAGAATAACATATGGACTAAGCATGCCGGTTGTTTGTAAAGGGAAGGAGACTGAGACCTGGAATAAGGCAGACCCAGATTCAAATCCTAGCTTTGCTGCTTCCTACAGTCAGGGGGCCTGGATAAACCATTTCACTCCTTGAGAATGTAACAGGGTGGGTTTATCTTAGGGTCACCAGATAAAATACAAGATACCCAGTAAATATGAATTTCAGATAAACAATTTTTAGTGAAAGTATGTCTCAAATATACCAAAAAGTATTTACCTTTTATCTGAAATTCAGATTTAACTGGGTGTCCTATACTTTTATTTGCTAAATCTGGCAATACTAATTTGGTGTATACTATTCCTGTCCCTAAGACTGATCATTAACATGGCTTATATCACCTTCATCTATCACTCAGGAGGTCTGAGTGGTTCCTGGGCAGCAGGGGAAATCTCCTAGGGGCTAAATCTTTGCCCCAAATGCTAAAGAACAAGAAGAGCAGGGACACCAGCCATATCCCAAAAGGCTGAAACTAATAAGATGATCCTTGTAGGGATGGGGAAAAAGGAAACTCAATTTGGCAAGTACCTATAATGTGTGGAATGAGCTGGTCTTTTTACATATATGATCTCATTTAATCTTCCAAAAAGCTTGTGAGTTATATCCTATTGTGTCCTTTTTTACAAATGAGGAAATCTAGGCCTTGACAAGAAAAATACTTGCCTAAGGTCACACAGCTAGGAAGGGCCAGAGCTAGGTCTTGTACCCAGGTCACTCTGCCTCCAGAGCCAGGGAAGTTTGAACAATGTGCCAAGCTTCCTTGGTTTGGAGCAGAGTTGGGACTCTGGAGAAAGGAAGGAGGCAAGTAACAGTTGATACTGCACACCTCTAGGTGCAGTGCCAGCTGGGTTTCTGTGGCAGCCCATACCATATCGCTAGCTCCCTGCAGCTGAATCCAGAGATGTACTCCCACCTACAGGTTTTAGCCCCTCCAGATTCCAAGATAGGACCTGTTCTTTGTTCATTCATCCAATAAATATTCACTGAGCACCCACCATGTGCCAGGCCCAGGGCTAGATCTTGGGAATACAGTGGTGAACAAGACACAGACTCAAATGAACTTATAGTCTAGTGGGGGAAGACAGACCAAAAACCAGGACATTGGGGCTATTATGCCTGGGTGTATATGGTGGCATGGGAATGTGAAAATGAGAGTCACAAATTAAACTTGGAAGAATGAGGAGAAGCTTAAATAGAAGCGTTGCTTAAGTCAAAACGGGTTTGTTTGTCACCTCTGTCTCCAAGTTCTGTGGGGACTAAGTTTTCACACTGATTTCCAGACCCCATTGGACTCTGTGATGGTCTCTTCCATATCCCACCAGTGCCTTGTTGCCATGGCTCCATTCAATTCCTAGGCTGAGTACCTGCTCAAAAGCTTTGTTTTAGAAGCACTCCAAAGGGCTTACGTTTTTGAAGCTCCAAGATGGTGTAGAGGATGGTGATGCCGTCCAGAGCCTCCCGGCCAATCTCCTCATCAGGATCCCCGATGCGAATGATGAGCCTCCCCAGCAGAAGCCCCAGTGCCGGGAACCCCGAGGACATCTGTTTGTGTCATAATCTTAGGGATTGAGACTTATAGGTTTAATAAGGCTATACAGTAAATGGTGAACAGAGCTAGATGGTCTGGCCCTGAGAGCTGAGCCCTCTGAGGATAGTGGGGACCCCCTGGGAATCTCTGGATGGATGCACAGGCTCCCTCAGAGCTGGGAAGATTCTCCCTAGGAGTGTCCCCTCCCCACTCCCAGGGCCACTCACAAAGAAAGGCAGGGTCAGAAGCGTGTGGTTCAACACAGAGACATTGCTTTTCACAGCCCGTGCTCTCTCATGGGCCTTCCCAGAGTTCATCCAGGGCCCCAGAGGCTGTGGGGAAAAGGGCAAGACTCAGAGCTACAAGTTGGATGCCAGCGTCTACTGCCCGGATGGGCAGGCCAGCCTTCACCAATCATCAGGAAGCTTCTAGGGAGAGCATAAAGACAACCCGCCATAGCCCTCCTCCTCTTCTTAGAGCATAGGGAGACATGCGGTCCAGAAACTGAGGACAGGACAGAGGGAGGACAAAGGTCAGTGAGGAGAGAGATGAAAGGTGGAGAGTCTTGAGGATAGGAGAGAGAGACAGGAACAAGAATTTAGAAAGCAAGGATATGGGGACAGCTGTAGCAGGAGTATGGGGGATAGGGAGAGAGTGAAGGGGCAGGAGTTTGGGACGTGGCCTGTGAGAGGGGCAGGGAAGCAGGAACCTGGCACAAGATGACATCCTGAAGGAAAATCACTCTTTCTGGGTCCAGCCCCCCACCCCCAGATCTCCCGAGTCAATTCTCCATTCTCCTCCGCCCTTGCTCTCCTCCCTGCCTCCGTACCTCCAAGATGCTCTTCAGCCCAGCAGGAGTTGGGTCCTCAACAAAGAGGGCATTGAGAAGTGTCTGCAGGGCATCCAAGGTCTGACGGTAAAGTGCCTGTGGACAGGAGGAGGACCAGGCCACTAGGGAGCATCTGGAGAAGACCCCAGCCCTAGGCAACCCCTGGTGTGGGTCAGGGGAAGAAGGGGGACTCGGACCCAGGAGAGCTGCTTTCTTGTCCCACCTCTGAGACTAACCTTGGTGTGTGATATTGGACAAATTACTTGCCCTCCATGGGTTACAGTTTCCTTCTCGACAAACTGGTAATTATTATCTCTGCCCTTCTTAGCTTACAAGGGGAGGAATCAGAGGCCCAGCATTTACTGAAAATCTACCACGGGCCAGGTGCATGCCTCGTGATTTGCACAACCATATCATTTTGTCCTCAAAGTGTTTTTCTCATTCTACCAATAAGGAGACACTTGTCCAAGGTCACAGAACAAGGAAGTTTCGGTTTGTGAGGAACATGAGAAGATGGGTGGGAAAAAGCTCTGGAACTGTGAGAGCTAGATCAACGGACGACCAGCGTGACTTATATTATTGTCTCTGGGGAAGTGTTCTGATTCTTCTTTAAATTACTACTCCTAGATCCAAATAGATTTTCTAAGTTGCCCCTTCCAGGAGCCATCTCTCTTCTGCCCGGTTGTTTCTTCCTTCCTCAGCCACACCACAGTCCTGAAATTACCTTAGAAGGGTGCAAGCATTACACACACACAAGGCTGAGCAGTGTTTTGAGACCCTCTCTCCCCTGCCTCCCCTCTTCCCACCGCTCTCCACATCTACCTTCCGGGTTGTCTTTGTCCAGGCTTCCTGAGTCTGTGCACACCAGGCTTACACCACCACCACCAAGCAAGCCTCATTCACCGACTGCCTCCTCCTTCCCTCCCACCTGTGGCCCATCACTGTGCAGCGCTGCTCTGTTCACACCCAGCAGGGGTTCCCCCCCCTCTCCTTTGGGTCTTCTCTCAAGTGCACCACCTCCGGGACTCAGAACCTTCACGCTGGGGCTGGTCTGGCCCCCAGAGCTCTCTCACCTCACCCTCTGGACTCCGGCCACACTGCCTCCTTATCGCCCTTGCAGTCACCATGTTCTGTCTGTCCTCAGGCTGCCGCACAGGCTGCTCCCTCTGCCTGGCACACTCTTCCTTCTGCCAGCCCCTTCAACTAGTCAGCTCCTCTGTGACCTCTCACCTCCAGCGCCATGAGCCCTGACCCCCAACACACTCAGCCTCCCCCGATTCCAGGCTCTTCATAGTCTACAAAGCATCAAGTATTTCTTGCTTGCAACACGTACCTCTGTTGTGATTTTGCATTTATTTGTACGATACTTTGATAATCTGCCCTCAGCCCTACTGTAGCCTTCCCTTGTACTTCTGGATTAGGCATCAGTTAATATTTGCTGAATGAAAGGATGCATCCATGTGCCTCACCCAGAGCTGAAACCCCTCTCCCTAACCTCCCCCACTGACCCCATCCTACAGGAAGGGTCACCTCTGATCACTCCTCCTGGGACTATCCTGCAGGGGTTTGAAGATGCTCATGGGAGTCCCTTGAGGTTCCACTTCCAGGCCTCAGCCCCAACTCGCCCAGTCCTCAGGCCTTTTCCTCCCACTCTTGGCCACCTCCTGAGGCCATGCCAACATCTGCCCACATCCTTCTCATGGGGCAGAGCCCAAAGTGGACGGTGCTTCAGATGAGGGATTCTTTATTCTGCAGATTCATACATTCACCAAATGTTTATCGAGTGCCTACTCAGGCCAGGAGAGGGGAGGTGAACTGTCCAAGCTACTTGAGTAGCAGTGTGAAGATCAAATCTACCTCCCAGGGGCCTTCCCTGGTGGCGCAGTGGTTAAGAATCCGCCTGCCAATGCAAGGGACACGGGTTCGAGCCCTGGTCCGGGAAGATCCCACATGCCACGGAGCAACTCAGTCGGTGCACCACAACTACTGAGCCTGAGCTCTAGAGCCCGCGAGCCACAACTACTGAGCCCACATGCCACAACTACTGAAGCCCGCGTGCCTAGAGCCCATGCTCTGCAACAAGAGAAGCCACCGCAATGAGAAGCCCGCGCACTGCAACGAAGAGTAGCCCCCGCTCGCTGCCTCTAGAGAAAGCCCGTGCGCAGCAACGAAGACCCAGCGCAACCAAAAATAAATAAATAAATAAAATAAATTAAAAAAAAAAAATTTACCTCCCAGAACACCTTCCTCTCCCTGCTGGGAGTCCAGGCACGTGCCTCGCTCTGAGGACGCCAGGCAGCCCCGAGGCCCCACTGGGGAGGGCCCTGCCTCACCTGTATGGCCTCAGCCTTGTCCTCGTCTTTCTCCTGCATGGCCTGCACCGAGGGCAGGGAGAGCACACTCTTCACGCACGTGTTCACCAGCTCCGACCGTTCCCGCACGTCCAGGACGGGCTGGGAATGACTGAGGGAGAGACAGAAAGCAAGGGCATGGAGCGAGGGGGGGCCTGGGGCTGGAGGCAGGAAGCGAAGGATGCAGGGCTGGGATGAGGGCTGAGATTCAGATCCACAAAAGCGCGAGATGAGGAGGGGAGGAGGAGGGAAGTGGGGTGCAGGGCAGACAGCCCCGGCAGGGGCTGGGCAAAGGGAAGGGAAAAGGCCCGGGACTGGGCTGGGGCCACGCACAGCAGAGTGGCCCCAGAAGATACAGGCGGAGCCCGTGGGTAGAGGGAATGCGGTGGGGGTTCGGGGAAGGGGCCGTGGTCACCTCAGCTGGGTCAGGGTCTCCATGACTTGCTGGCGGGCGGAGCTCAAGAGAGAATCCAGCGGCTCCTCCTGGATCTGCTTCTGGACGGGGGACCATGGAGGTGTCGAGGAGGGCACAGGCCACTGCAGACCACCAGGGCCGAGGCCACGCCTCCTCACAGGCAGCAGGCCGCGCAGCCCCTCGGCGTGGGCAGCCTCCACAGCCTGCCTGGCCTCCAGTGGGGGGAGCCAGCTGACTGCTCAAGCCCTGTCCAGAGCCCTCAGTTCAAGGCCACCAAAAACATGACAAGCCCTAGCCTGCTGCACCGCCCCCCATGTAGGGCTCCAGAAGAACTGTTTCAGCAGCCCCATGGTGGGGAAGTATATCTAAACCGTGGACCAGCCCAATGCAGAGAACACCACGCGTGGCCCTCGAAAGTGGTCCGGTTGAATTCCTTTAAAATGTCCTTCTAATTCCTCACTTTTGATCTAGCACCAACGACCCGTAGGTGCTCAATTAACATTAATTAAATGGAACTATCAAAGGCAAGGATTTTTTCTCTCTTTATAGCTAAATATAATTCTGGAAACTTCAGTGGTTATCCCAGCCCAAACATTCTGGTGGCTAACTGAGAAGTAACTGTATTTAGCAAAGAGAAAAGGAAAGTTCCTTCAGAGGTTCCCCATCAGAAGGAATTTTGGGGGAAATAATGTATAAAATAATTACGACTGCTCCCAGGTGCCTAAGGCTTTACAATGAACTAACCTTTGGGTTCTGTCCTCCCAACAAGCCAAGGACACAGGTTTTATCACAGTCATTTGTGAGGTATTAAGAGCGAGGCTCAGAGAGGGGAAGTGACTTGGCTGAGCTCCCCCAGGGTAGGTGGGGGGCAATTAGAGGTGGAGCCGAGACTCAAGCCCAAGTGTCTGTGCCTCGACTGTCCTCTGCCCATCCCACCCCACTCCAGCCTCATCAGTGGGTGGACTCAGGACTTCCGCCCCCTCCCCGCCCGGATGTCACAGACCGCAAGTTGCTCACGCACCGTCATCTTCTTCATCGTGGTCTTCTTCTCTTCTTCCGCGTCCAGCACATCCTGGCTCTTCTGGAGGCTGAGGGCATTCTCGATCTCGGGGGCAGCAGAGGGCAAAGCCGCAGGGTGAGAGCCACACTGAACCCAGCCCTCAGGGGCTGTCCCTACACCCCCCTTAGCCACCTGCCACCTGCAGGCAAGCCAGCCTGCTCCTCCCCAGCTGCCGGCCCCCAGCATCAGCTCAAGACAAGTGAGAAACCACAGGGGAACTTGAGGGGGGTGAAGACTTGAGAAGATCGTGGTGGCAGCAGGGAGGTTGGGGATAATCCCTGTAGGCCAGCATTTGGGGGAAGACCAGATATCAGGGACTGCAAAGCATTCTTTCCTCTCCAAGCAAGGGAGAAGAGGCAGGAGCCAATGGGACAGAAAGGGTCCCAACACCTCAAGCTGAAATGCCATTGTAAGTGATAAGAGCCTTCTAATATCTACCCTTCTTAAGGGCACACACCAGTCGGATTAAGGCATTCTGCAACCTGAGAGAGGGAAAACATTAACCAATGTCTAATTAATCTATTGGTTCTCATTATCGTAAGGCAGAAGAAGAAAGAAACATGAAACAGATAAAATATATAGTAAAGAAAGCAAAACAAGAAAATCTAATGGACAGTGTGGTGGGTCAAAGACGCCACAAGCTCTTTCCCACCCCTCCTGTCAAGAGAACAGGTTGCACGGCCTGGCCTGGGTGGACCCCCTGCCTCCAGACTCTGTCCGCCAACCAGGCTCACCCACGCTCCGTGTGTCACACTCATGGCCACCAGCCTGTCCAGTCTGCCCCCACTGGCCCTCACCAAGGCCTGTAGATGCTGACTTTCTCTGGCCTCCCGAGGCCTGCGGCATGGCCAAGACCTGGGTTGGGCTTGTGTCCTGAAAAAGGTCATTTCTAGCTTTTCTCCCCACCCCTGCTTTTTTTAAAATTTGGCCATGTCACGCAGCTTGAAGGATATTATTTTCCCAACCAGGGATCGAACCCAGGCCCTACCAGTGAAAGTGCCTAGTCCTAACCACTGGACCGCCAGGGAATTCCCTTTTCTTCCGCTTTTAGAAACCCTCTCACAATTCATTCCATGGTTTAAAAAACTGTTACCGAGCACCTAGGATATGCCAGGCACTGCTCTAGATGCTAGGAATACAGCTGGGAATGAGACAAACAAAACCCCCTGATTTATGGAGGATGCATCCCAGTGCGAGAGAATAACAAGAAACAAGATAAACTTATAAAGCCTATTGTGCTTCAGATGATGATGAGTACCAAGGAGGAGAGAAGAGCCAGGCAGAGAAACAAGGAATGCTGGGCGGGGGTGGGGGTGGGGGTGGGGGTGGCGGGTGGGGGCGGCGGGCGGCGCGGGGGGAGAGGGCATCCCAGAAAAGTCAGGTGGGTGTTAGCAGGAAGCATACCAGAGCTGTTTCGTTGCCATCCTCTCTCTGCCCTGGCACCTTCACCAGACATGAGGCTACTTCATCGAAGGCTCCTGCAGGTCATAGTTTCATTGAGGAGAGAAGAGGGAGGGTAAAGATATGGTGTAGCAGAGTCCCTTCCCACCTCCCCCACTGGGCCCCTCCAGTCCTTACTCCGCCAGCAGCCAGACTGAGCTCCCATCCCTAAAACCCTTTAGGGGAACCCCATTTCACCAAGCATAAAGCAAGCATCCTTGTTAGTGCCTTCAAGGCCCTGCCAGGTCAGTCTCCCCTGCCCACCTCCCCAGCCTCACCTCCCCCTGCTCTCCCCTCGCTCCCCATGCGCCCACCACACTGGCCTCCTTCCAGGCCCAGCAAGCTTCCCCCTCAGGGCCTTTGCACAGGCAGTTTCCTCTACCTGGGCCGCTCCACTGCCACACCCCCTTGCCCAGGCAGAGCCCCATCCTTCAGGTCTTTGCTTGCCTGCCACTCCTCAAAGAGGCCTCCCCTGGTCTTCAGGCTAATGAAAGGCCCACTGTGATACTCTTGTGCATCATCCTATTCTCTTCTTTCAGTTGTTATCACAATTTATAGTTAAACTCTTATTTGTTATAGTAGATACATGCTATTTTGTCAGCCCCAAAGTTCCTCATCTTTCTTCTGGTGAAAAAGCCTCTGTCTTCCATGCAAGCTACTCATTCCATATAGCTAGGTGAAGCTGCAAACCACACCCATCATCCCTCTTCAAATAAGGGTGGGCTTTACACCTGAAACTAATATAATAATGTCAATAAACAAACAAATGAATAAAGGTGGACCTGGAACCCACGCTTGGCCAGTAAGAGATTCCCGTGCCCCCAGACACAGTGATTGGTCCAGCTATGGGCACTTGGCTGAGCAGGGCCAGTAGAGCCCTTGACTTAAGGGGGCTGAGGGGAAACCCAAGGAGAGAGACCCTGGAACTTCAGGGGCAACTTGGCCACCAGAGGCTACCAGAGGATGGAGTCAATAGTGAGAAGCAGAGACACCTCAATAGTAGTGAATACAGCTAGCACCAAATCTTTGCTTCTAAGTACTAAAGGAACAAGTCTCCTTGGAGAAATGGCTGATTCTAGGACTTGGGCAGAGAAAGTGCAGGATGAGCCTGAGACATCTTGTACCAGAAAACAAGGAAGAGAGCCCAAGGAATTATGGGAACACATCAAAGGGATACAAAGCTTGCTCAAAAGGGATTTCTTGGTTAAACTGGGGAAAGTTTGAGTATCACAATAAATGATGGTAGCAACAGATTATGGTCCGTCGAGTAAACTAGGAAAACATAAGTCCACACTAATATAAATAAGTAAATAACTAAATTGAAAGTTTGATGAGGAATGGTATATTTACATAGTTTCAAAGTACCTCCTTAATATTTTAACATAATATTTAATACATAATATTTACTAAAAAGAGGTAAATAATGACTTTACAGTGGAAAACCTTGGCAGCAACCACTGTACTCAAGTGATCAAAGTGAACATCGCCAGTAATGGAACAAATAAAAATCATACACCACCAGATAGGATGCAGTGAGGAAAACCAAGCATCACGTCTGTGCTATTCCTGCCAAAGATGTATGACATGAATCTGATCACGAGGAAACATCAGATAAACCCAAAATGAGGCACATCTTATAAAATAGCTGGCCTGTAATCTTCCAGTGTATCAGGGACATAACAGTCAAGGAAAGTCTGAGGGCTGAGGGAAACAAAACAGATGAGACAAAAAAGAGCAATGAATG
Organism: Balaenoptera musculus; assembly: GCF_009873245.2. NCBI lineage: Eukaryota > Metazoa > Chordata > Mammalia > Artiodactyla > Balaenopteridae > Balaenoptera > Balaenoptera musculus. Next base: position 45,898,811 of record NC_045785.1, on the reverse strand, counting down.
ATTCTGACCTGGATCCTTTTTTAATAAAGAACATTACTGGGACAATTGGTGACATTTGAATGGGGCCTGATGATTAGATGGTAGCAGCGTATCAGTATTAATTTCCTGATTCTGATGGTTAACTTTTATCCTTTATTGTAAGAAACACATATTAAATTTCAAGATTGGTAGGATATCATTTGGCAACTTATTATCAAATTATTCAGAAAAAATTTTTATACTGTACTTTTGACTTTTCTGCAAGTTTTTATTGTTTTAAATTTTTTTAAAGAATGAGGGATAAATAGAGGCATTTTCAGACAAAAATGGAAAGAGTCAGCCATCAGCAGAATTCACTAAAGCAAATTCTAAAGGATGCACTTTAGGCAAAAGGAAATTAATCCCAGATGGAGGGTCTGAGATGCAACAAGCAAATAAAAAAAGAGGTTAATATTTTGGTAAATGTAAGAACATTAACTACATAAAATAATAATAATGTTTACAGGGTTAAGAAAAAGATAGAATTAACATACATTACCAGGAGAGCATATAAATTGGTGGTGAGGGGGGATTAAGTGGGATTAACATGTTTCTAAGTCTTAAACTGTCTGGGAGGAAGATAAATGCATTGATCAGTTGGACTTTGTGATAAATTAAATACGCACATTGTAACTTCTAGAGAATCACTAAAAGACTTAAAACAGTATGTAACTTCCACACAAGTAACAGAGAAAAGAGGGAGGAAAAAACAACCCCAAAACCAAAAAGGAGTAAAAAAGAAATATAGAGCAAGCAGAACAAAGAATACAAACATAAGATGATAGAAATCAAGCTACCCATAATTGTAAATCAACTACACTTCAATTTAAAATTAAACAAATTTTTTAAGCTATCCATAATTACATTAAATATAAATGGACTATGGGTTGGAAAACACAGTTTCTAAAGAAGACAATGCTACATAAATTGATTTATAAATTCAATGAAATTCCAGTGAAAATCTAACAGATTTTTATTATATTTTATGGAAATTGACAAGCTGTTTCTAGAATCTATATGGAAAAGTAAATCACCTAGAATAGACAATCTTGAGAAAGGACAAAGTTGGAGGACTTACAGTAAAAAATATCAAGACTTACTCTAAAACACAGTAACTACGGCAATGGTTAAGGATAGACAAACAAAGGAACAGAAAGAGTCCAGAAGTAAACCTACGCATATACAGTCACTTGACTTACCTCAAAGGTGACACTGCAAGTCAGTGGAGAAAGTAGGTCTTTTCAATAAATGGTCTGGAGCAATTAGATATCCACATGGGGGGAAAATGAGCCTTAAGTCCCTCTCTCACACTGTTTTCCAAAATTAATTCATGATGCATTATAAATTTAATGTGAACGAAAAAACAATAAAACTTCCGGGGGAAAATATGAGACTATTTTCACAACCTTTGGGTACACATATCTGGATTATATCAATATAAAGAACTTCCACAAATCAATAAGAAAAAGACAACCCAAATTTTTTAAATGAGCAAAAGACTTGAACAGGCACTTCATAAAAAAGGATATACAGGGACTTCCCTGGTGGTCCAGTGGTTAAGAATCTGCCTTCCAATGCAGCAGACGCAGGTTCGATCCCTGGTCAGGGAAAAAAGATCCCATGTGCTGCAGGGCAACTAAGCCTGCACACCATAACTACTGAGGTTGCATACCACAACTAGAGAGCCCATGCACCACAACTAAAGAGCCCGTACGCCACAACTAGAGAGCCTGCGCACTCAGGAGCCCACACGCCACAGCTAGAGAGAAGCCCGCACACTGCAACAAACAGCCCGTGTGCAGCAACTAAGACCCAACACAGCCAAAAATAAATAAATATATTTTTAAAAAGGCTATACAAATTGACAATAATCATATTAAAAGATGCTTAACATCAGTAGTCATCAAAAAATGCAAAAAAAAAATGCAAATTAAAATCACACCAAAATATCATTAGACACCAATCAGAATGGCTAAAATTTTGAAAGCGAACAATACCAAATGTTTGTGAGGATGTGGAGCAGTTGGAACTCTCACAGGTGAGGTGGTAAATTAATTCAACCACTTTTGAAAAAATTGGCAATATCTACTAAAGCTAAACATATGCTTATGCTATGACCCAGAAATTCCTCTTCTAGATAAATAAATGTATCTGTGTACCAAAAGACATGTACGAAAATGTTCAAAGTAACTTTATTCATAATATCCAAAAAGTAGAGAAAATCCTAATGTCCATCAGCAAAAAATGGATAAACAAATTGTGGTAGGTTCATAAGATGGAATACTACAAAATAATGAAAAGAATCAACTATGATACATGCAACAATGTGGATGAATCTAAATGACATCATGTTGGGCTAAAGAAGCCAGAGTCAAAACAGTATATACTGTAGTATCCTATTGATAAGAAGTTCAAAAACAGGCAAAACTAGTCTATGGTGATACAAATCAGAATTGTTCCCTCTATGGCTGTTGATAACTGAGGGCAACTTGTGAGGGAGGATGTTACTACTAGCATCTACTGGGCAGAGTCCAGGGATGCATCTTACAATGCATAGCACAGCTCCCCACGCACCCACACTCACACAACAAAGATCTGTCTAACACAAAATGTCAATAGTGCCAAGACTGAGAAAACCTGCCCCAGGAGAAGGGGTATTGATTGGAAAGGATCACAAGGGAAGGTTCTGGGATGCTGGAAAAGATCTGTGTCTTGATCTGGCTGGTAGTTACCAGTGTGTGTAGGTATGTAAATATTCATCAAGCTGTACACTTAAGGTTAGTAGTGCACTTTACATATTTTACTGATATATGTTATATACCTTGAAAAAGTTTTTAAAAGACAAATACAGTTTGAAAATACATTGCTTTTAAAAATACAAATGGACAAAATGCTCCTATTAAAAAACAAAAATTGGAGCTTCCCTGGTGGCGCAGTGGTTGAGAATCTGCCTGCCAATGCAGGGGACACGGGTTCGAGCCCTGGTCTGGGAAGATCCCACATGACTCAGAGCAACTAGGCCCATGAGCCACAACTACTGAGCCTGCGCGTCTGGAGCCTGTGCTCCGCAACAAGAGAGGCCGCGATAATGAGAGGCCAGCGCACCGCGATGAAGAGTGGTCCCCGCTTGCCGCAATTAGAGAAAGCCCTCGCGCAGAAACGAAGACCCAACACAGCCAAAAATAAATAAATAAATAAATAAATAATAAAAATAAAGGAATTCCTTTTAAAAAAAAAAAAGTAAAATAAGTATCCTTTTAAAAAAAAAACAACAAAAATTGACCCTAGGGCTTCCCTGGTGGCGCAGTGGTTGAGAATCTGCCTGCCAATGCAGGGAACACGGGTTCGAGCCCTGGTCTGGGAAGATCCCACATGCCACGGAGTAACTAGGCCCGTGAGCCACAATTACTGAGCCTGCGCGCCTGGAGCCTGTGCTCCGCAACAAGAGAGGCCACGACAGTGAGAGGCCTGCGCACCACGATGAGGAGTGGCCCCCACTTGCCGCAACTAGAGAAAGCCCTCGCACAGAAACGAAGACCCAACACAACCAAAAATAAATAAATAAAAAAAAAATTGACCCTAAATAGCCAAAACAATCTTGAAAAAGAACAAAGTTGGGAGACTCATATTTTCTGATTTCAAACTTACTACAAAGCTATAGAAATCAAAACAGTGTGGTACTGGCATAGGACAGACATAAAGACCAATGGAATAAAATAGACATATACCCTCATATATATGGTCAATTGATTTTTGACAAAGGTCTCAAGACCATTCAGTGGAAAAAGAATGCTCTTTTCAACACATGATGCTAGAAAAACTGGATATCCACATGCAAAAGAATGACGTTGAACCCCTACATCATACCACATACAAAAATTAACTTAAAGACTAAACTTAAAAGCTAAAACTATGAAACTTTAGAAGACAACATAGGGGGAAATCTTCATGACTTTGGATATGGCAACAATTTCTTGAACATAACACCAAAATAACAGATAAGAAACGAGTAGACAAATTGGTTCTCATCAAAATTAAACACTTTTATGCATCAAAGGACAATGTCAAAAGAATGAAAAGACAACTCACAGAATGAGTGTCAATATTTACAAATTGTATATCTGATAAGGAATTAATACCCAGAATGTGTAAAGAACTCCTAAAACTCAACAACAAAAAACAACCAAATTTGAAAATGGGTAAAGGATTGAATAATTATTTCTCCATAAAAAGATATACAAATGGCAAATAAGCATGTTAAAATGCTCAACATCATTAGTCATTAGGGAAATGCAAATCAAAATCACAATAAAATGCTACTTCACACTCTTTAGGATGGCTATTATAAAAATGTTTTCTAGGGGCTTCCCTGGTGGCGCAGTGGTTGAGAATCTGCCTGCCAACGCAGGGGACATGGGTTCGAGCCCTGGTCTGGGAGGATCCCACATGCCGCAGAGCAACTAGGCCCGTGAGCCACAACTACTGAGCCTGCGCGTCTGGAGCCTGTGCTCCGCAACAAGAGAGGCCGCGATAGTGAGAGGCCCGCGCACCGCGATGAAGAGTGGCCCCCGCTCGCCGCAACTAGAGAAAGCCCTCGCGCAGAAACGAAGACCCAACACAGCCAAAAATAAATAAATAAATAAATAAATTTATTTTAAAAAAAAATGTTTTCTAAAAAATGGAAACTAACAAGTGTTGGCAAGGAGAGATTAGTAGTGCAGAAATTGGAACCCTTGTACTTTAGAACCCTTGTACATTTCTGGAGGGAATGCAAAATTGTACAGCTGGTATGGGAAATAATTTGGCTGTTCCTCAAAAAGCTAAACATAGAATTACCATATGATCCAGGAATTCCACTCCTAGGAATATATATAAAGGAATTGAAAGCAAGTGTTCAGATACTTGTGTGCTGATGTGTATAGCGGCATTATTCATGATAGCCAAAAAGTGGAAACAACCCAAATATTTGTCCATGGACTAATAAAATGTGGTACATACATTGGAATATTATCCAACCATAAAAAGGAATGATGTACTGATACATGTTACAACACGGATGAACATTATGCTAAGTGAAATAAACCAGGTACAAAAGGACAAATGTATGATTCCATTTCATGAGTTACCTAGAGTAGGCAAATTCATAGAGACAGAAAGTAGATTAGAGCTTACGAGGGACTGGGGAGAGAGGAATGGGGAGTTATTGCATGTGGTGAGACCTTCTATTTGGGATGATGAAAAAGTTTTGGAAATAGATAGTGGTAATGGCTACACAATATTGTGAGTGTGACTAATGCCACTGAATGTTTAAAGGCTTCCCTGGTGGCACAGTGGTTAAGAATCTGCCTGCCAATGCAGGGGACACAGGTTCGAGCCCTGGTCCGGGAAGATCCCACAAGCCGTGGAACAACTAACCCCGTGCGCCACAACTACTGAGCCTGTGCTCTAGAGCCCGCGAGCCACAACTACTGAGCCCTCATGCCACAACTACTGAAGCCCACGTGCCTAGAGCCCGTGCTCCACAACAAGAGAAGCCACCACAATGAGAAGCCTGCACACCGCAACGAAGAGTAGCCCCCACTCGTCGCAACTAGAGAAAAGCCCACGCACAGCAACAAACACCCAGCACAGTCAAAAATAAAATAAATAAATTTATTTTTAAAAATGTTTAAAATAGCAAATGTATGTTATATATATTTTACTACAATTTTTAAAAGATTAATAATATACCAAAAGCCATTGAATTCTACACTTTAAATGGGTAAATTGTATAATATGTGAATTATATCACAATAATAACTGGACTCCACATGCAAAGGAATGAAGTTGGACCCCAATTTCACACCATATACAAAAGTTAACTCAAAATGGATCAAAGACCTAAATTTCAGAACTAAAATTATAAAACTCTTAGAAGAAAACAGCATAAATCTTCATGATCTTGGAGTAGGTAATAATTTCTTATATATGACACCAAAAGCACAAACAATGAAAGAAAAAATAAACTGGACATCATTGAAATTTAAAACTTCTGTGTTTCAAAGGACACCATGAGAAAAGCAAAAAGACAACCCATAGGTTAAAAAATATTGGCAAATTATATATCTGATAAGGTATATATCTTATTTGGGGATAAGGGATATAACTTATATCTAGAATATATAAAGATCACTTACAACTCAATAATAAAAAGACACGCCCAATTTTTTAAGTGGGCAAAGAATTTGAATTGACATTTATCCAAATAAGATATAGAAGTGGCTGATAGCATATGAAAAGTCTTTTGATGTTACTACCCTTCAGGGAAATGCAAATCAAAACCACAATGAGATACTTCATACCCACTAAGATGGTTATAATCAAAAAGACAGACAATAAGTGGGAGGTACAAACTATTGGGTGTAAGATAGGCTACAAGGATGTATTGTGCAACATGGGGAATATAGCCAACAGTTTGTAATAACTGTAAATGGAGTGTAACATTTAAAATTGTATAAAAATAAAAGATAAAAATAATTTTAAAAAATTCAAAAGGATTCCTAGCTTTTTGTTAAAAAAAAAGAAAGAAAAAGACAGACAAACAATAACAAGCATCATATACTGCTAGTGGGAATGTAAAATAGTTCAGCCACTTTGGAAAATGTTCTAAAATTGATTGTGGTGGTGATGGTTGCATAATTCTATGTATATTTTAAAACCATTAAATTGTACACTTTGAGTGACTTTTATGCTATGTAAGTTTTATCTCAATAAAGCTGTTTAAACAAAAAAACCAACTTGTGTAAACAAAGTTCCTCTACATCATCAGCATCATCAGTACAAAATAAGAATTGTATTAGAAAATAAGGTATGATGGGGGCTTCCCTGGTGGTGCAGCGGTTGAGAATCCGCCTGCCAATGCTAGGGGACACGGGTTCGAGCCCTGGTCTGGGAAGATCCCACATGCCGCGGAGCAACTAAGCCCGTGAGCCACAACTACTGAGCCTGCGCGTCTGGAGCCTGTGCTCCGCAACAAGAGAGGCCGCGACAGTGAGAGGCCCGCGCACCGCGATGAAGAGTGGCCCCCGCTCGCCGCAACTGGAGAAAGCCCTCGCACAGAAACGAAGACCCAACATTGCCAAAAATAAATAAATATAAATAAATAAAATAAATTAATTAATTAAAAAAAAAAGAAAATAAGGTATGATTCATGGTAGCAATAAGAACTGTAAAGTACCTAAGAATTATCCTATCCAAAAATGCACTAGTCTTTTATGGAGAATTTTTTAAATTCTAGTAAAGGATATATCCTATATAAAGTAAAACTCGGAACTTCCCTGGTGGCGCAGTGGTTAAGAATCCACCTGCCAATGCAGGGAACATGGGTTCGAGCCGGGGTCCGGGAAAACCCCACATGCCGCGGAGCAACTAAGCCTGTGCGCCACAACTACTGAGCCTGCGCTCTAGAGCCGGTGCTCCACAACAAGAGAAGCCACCGCGATGAGAAGCCCGCGCACCGCAACGAAGAGTAGCCCCCACTCGCCTCAACGAGAGAAAGCCCACGGGCAGCAACGGAGACCCAGCGCAGTCAAAAATAAATAAATTAATTAATTAATTTAAAAAAATTTTGTTTAAAAAATAAAAAAAAAAGTAAAACTCCAATAGATGGATAGATTAATAACATTCCAATAAAAATGCCAGAAAGATTTTTTGAGGACCTAGACAAATGCATTTTAAAATGTATACGGAAGAATGAGGGTGTTCAAATAGCCTCCAGGCAATGGTGTGGATGCTGTTGTCCTCAGAATAGTTTCGAGAACTTTAAAGAGGGATTTTCACCCTATCAGATATGAATGCATACTTGCAAAGCCATGGTAAATTTTTTTAATTGCAATATGGTATTGGTGCATGAACAAACAAAAATATTTGGAGATATAAATAATTGGGAGAAGATCCTCACAACATCAAAAACTGGTGGGGGATTCATTTACAGAACTCTTGCACATCAGAAGTGAGCCACAGGTTCCAGATAGGACCCCAAGGCTTCACTTAGGTGGGGACCTCAAAAACTCAAGCCTGCCTGCTCCACTGTTCAAACTTTGACTTGAGAAGACAGACCTGAAATTTATCAATAAAGAAAGGAAGGTATAGTTAGTTAGTTGACTTGTAATTTGGACAGAATGAAAGTATTATTATATGGAGATATTATATTACAGTTAAGAAAATTGAAACTCAGAGAGATTAAGTAGCTTGTCCCAAGTCACACAGCAAGCACTAGATCTCTCATGCATAATTAATATATTGCATGTTATTCATTGCATGCTGTTCCCTTCTCACGTATAGTAAATATATTGCATGTTATCCATTGCATGCTCTTCCCTTCCTTTCCCCTCTCCTCTCCCCTCCCTGCCTTACAAGTCTGAATAGAGTTCTTCCAGGTCAGTGTCCTCTCTGGGGCTGGCGCTCTGGCCTTACTCACCCTGAGGGATGCTCTGGAAGGCTGTGGAGTCCTTGTTCATGGTGTCACTGGTGGGGCACCTCAGTGGGAACTGGCCCACCTCGACACTAGTCATCTTGCTCCAGCTCCCCGGACCCCCCTCCAGGGGCACCGTGTGGATGCTGTTGTCCTCGGAACAGTCCTGCTGGCTGCTCAGTGTCAGGGTAGACGTGTCACTGGAGATGAGGCTGGAGACCAGGCTCAGAGTCTCATTGGAGCCCAGGATCGGGGTCATGCACGAGGGTGGAGAAACGGTGGAGTTGGGTCCCTGGGTGCTGGAGTGCAGGCTGATAGCCTCGCTGGAACCAGGAACCAGCGTCAAGCATGAGGCCTGAGTGACAGTCATGTCCAAATCAGACTTGGGATTGTCATTTGAAGCCATGTTGATGGTTCCCTTGGAACTCGTGTTCCAGGCTGCACCAAAGGTTCTTTTTGAAACAGATCCAGAGATGTTATGTGAAACCAAAGTGATGGTCTCGTTCATGCCTGGCATTAGGGACCCAGGAGAACTTGGAGCTGCATTCAGGTCCAGCTTGGAGATGTTTCCTGAGCTCACACTGAGCAGCTGATTGGAATCAGGATCCAGAGAAGAGTTTGGGGCTGGAATAAGGAGAGCTTTTGAGCCTGGCCTGGAGATGCTTTGGCCCAGAACAAGGGTTTCTTTTGAATAAGGCCTTTTAAACGGGTTTGATTCAGGCCTGGAAGGATTGGAGTTACTCTGACCCAAATCAAAAATCTTGCTTGGGAGGGAGCTGAAGGCCTCCTCAGAATCTGGCCCAGAGTGGTTCCCCAAACTCAGACCCTGGGCTTCCATAGAGCCAGGGCTCAGAACGAGGTTTGAGGCTGGACTTAGGGCCCCCTGTGAGTCAGCTGTCGAGATGTGATTGGAATCCAAACCCAGGGCTTCACCAGAGTGGGCAGTGGTGATCTGGAGGGAGGCTGGAGCCGCGGCCCTGCTGTCATCAGGTCTGGGGGTGTTATCAGATGCCAGGCCAGGGGTCTCCTCTGAGACAGGACTCAGAGTTGGATTAAGGTCTGGATCAAGAACCAAGCCAGGACTCAGGGGTGGATTCAAGATAGGAACAAGGTCCGTGTCTGGGTTGGGCCCAGAGATGGTGCCAGAGCCTAAACCAGGCGCCTCAGTGGAGTTGAGAGTGGGTATCATCTTTGCGTCTTCACGGAGGACCAGACTAGCCCCTGGATTCATGGCCATGCCTGGTCTGGAGGTCTCTCAATGCCACTGCCCGATTCTGTCCAATAGCCTACTGTTGAGCTCCCTGCAGTGCTCCTGAGAGGTAGAAAGGCAAATTGAGCCTCACCTGTTGAAACCCTTCCATGGCTCCCCACCATCCTTAGCATGAAGTCCCTGGGGCGACTTACGAGGTCCTTCATGACCATGTCCAGCCCACCTGTCCAGTCCCGTCCTGCACAGCTCTCCCCTGGCTCTCTCAGTTCCAGCCCCATCCCCTGTGTTCCCTTCTTTGACCACACGCTGCTCCCTTTCAGCTCACGGCCCTTAAATGCAATTGCCTTGTCCTGGAACCTCCTCCTACTATCCTTGTCGATCCCACCCTTTTGAGCAAATGATTCACGGCACTTTATTCCAATGACTTGTTTAGTGGTCCAGCCCCTGCTAGAGATGAGCTCCCCACTGGAGAGAACTATGCACATCTTAGTGCCAGGGGCATCCCCAGCACCTAACATAATGCCAGGTCCACAGTAAGAAGTCCACAAATACTAGACAAATGAGGATCCCCCTTAAGGCAGAAAAAGGGAAGGGGGAGCCTCCTTACTTACCCTACTTCCAGCCAACCCCTAAGTTTCTAGAACTATTCTGTGGATGACTGTGGCTCTAGATTCCCAAAGCAGCCTTGACAGAGCTGCCCACTGCCCTTAGCAGTTTGCTCTGGGTGAGGCAGACTACATGGAGGAGAACCTGGGGCAATCATCCAGAACAGAGCCTGTCTCAGCCCAGCAATCTGACTGCTGGGTGAACTCCCCAATCCTCCCACTCTATCCCACCCCCATACCTGGGCCACCCTTCCTACGGGAATTGTAGGGACAGCTCACCTGCATGCATGGTGTTCTTAAGCAGGAGTTGGTCCCTGGGAGGAGATGCAAAAGGAGACCAAGTCAGGCAAGAGTGGCTTTTTCAACACTTACTGAGCAAAGTCTAAAGGCCAGGCATGCACATCTGCTAACAAAATCTCCCTGCACACACACACAGAGTCCCAGAAGTTAGATATGATTACTGCATTATATACTTAAGGAAGTGGAGGTCAAGGGGAAGAAGATGACCCACCCCACTGGCCCTCAGGGCAGCCAAGGCCACCTCTTTATGCCACCTGACTTCCTATCCTCAATGGCTTCCCATTGTCTTTAGGAGAGTGTCCCCAATCCTTAGCAGGACCTAAAAGGCCCTTCTGTGTCTGGCCCCAACTCCCTTTTCTCCCTTCTTGCCCCTCCACACTCCCTCTATACCCCACCTCTTCATTCCAACATCCCTCAACTCCTTTGAGTTTCTCCGAAGAGCCAAGCTCCCAGGTTAATTCTGGCCCTCCACAGGTTGGGCACCACCTTCTCCAGCCACATTCCCTACCACCCACAGCTTCACCCCTTCAGATTTCAGCTTATATGTTATGAGCCTTCCAAGTTCCCCAGACAGGTGAGGTCCACTTATAAGTTCCCAGGGCATCTTATCCACTTCCCTTTCTTGGCACACAGTATCTGGTTTCCCCACTAGACAAGAAGATCCATAAGAATCTAGCACAGCACCTGGCACACAGTAAATTTTCAATAAATGAGCTTGTTATTTCATCTTTTTATCTCTTCTTCATTCATTCATCCATTCTGTCACTAGTTCATTTCAACACGTGTTCATTTATTATTCATTTATGCACTAACTCATTCACTAAGTCATTTACTCATCCCGTAAATTTTGCTGTGCATGTTTATGGCTTGGCTTTGGAAAAACATAGATTTGGAGTCATGTTGTCCTGGGTTCAAATCTCAGCTCATCCTCTTAGTAGTGTTAGTAAATCTGGGGAAGAGACACTCCCGCTCTGGTTCTCATCCTCCTCATCTCTAATATGGAGAGCATAAAGCCTGCCACCCAAGAGTAGTTGAAGTCTCAGTGTCTGGCATGCAGCCCATGTGGCCCACTGAAGGTCTTCTCTAAATGTTAGTACTTGTTCTGTTACTCTCTGCGAGGCACTGTGGGCAGAGAGCAGTAAGGTGCTCAGAGCCCAGCGGGACCTGCCTTCACCCCCAGGCAAGCAGTTCATGCAGAGCTTTGCAATCTGCCTCAGAGGAAGGAAGCGTTCACCTACCATCAGCACCAGAGGTGATTTTAACCTGAAGCTAATGAAATTTAAAATATCAAGGCTCCTTGCTCATATAGTTCTTTTCCAAAGGGACTGTCCTTAATTTTGTGTTCACATTTTGTCTTCTACTTAAAGAGGAGCCTCAAAATTATAAAAAGCCTCAGGTTCCAAAAAACCCTGGATCACCCCACCCGAATTCTCCTCTCGTGAAACACACACACACACACACACACACACACACGCAGGCCATAGTTAACAAAGGGAGGCATTTTCAACCTGGAAAAATATATGAGTCAGGTACAGCCTATGATGCAGTCAGCAGGATTTTGTAAGGCCTCTCTGGTTTAGCCTGTGAAAGAGAATAATTTCTACCCCTCTGATACAGCAGATGCACAATACTGGTCACTGGGCAGGAAGGCACATGTCCCAGCTCTGGCTGACCCTCCTTCATGTATGAGAAAAGAGCGATCTCCCCCACTTTCTCCTGTTCCCTCAGTCCTCCTCCTCCACCCTGCAACAGACAGGCAAGCCTTCAGAGCTGCCTGACAGTGGAGGGTAGCCCACATCTTACCCTCCACCAAAGGGAAGTTGTGCAGTAGGAAGAGTGATGGTTGTTGAGGGGCTTGGGTGGGACCCAAGAGAGCTAAGGGAGGTCACTGCACAGCTGCCTATTGGCCTTTGCCCCCAAGCTCTGGGGCCCCAAATAAGGAGAGTAGAGGGAGGCCATAAAACACCTAGTCCAGTCAGAGACCGAGAGAACCATGGACCGATTCCCATCCTCTCTCCTCCACTTCTGTGAACCCTTCCAGGCCCTTAACAGGGGTTTCTGGAGCTCTCAGGAGGAGGAACTATCAGTGGGTCTTCCAGTTCCTCTTTGAGAACATGTTTATTAGTCGTATAGGCCTGGAATGTGTTAGGCACTCATGTGAGTATGCGTACACACACACACCTGACACTGAGGTACCTCATACCTAGAGGATCTGAAACAGAATAAGCCAGCTTTCCTCCAAATCAGACCCTCTATTGTCCAGTTGCAAGAAACTGGCACCATTACCTAAGCCAGAAAAAATATTATCCTTGACTACTCTCTTCTTCACTTGCTGAATCCAAATTTGGCCAAGTTCTGATAATTCTGGCTCCAGAAAGGCTCCCAAATATCTCCCCATATCTCCATCACCACTGCTAAACCCAAGTACAGCTCCCATTGCTTTGGGGCTCTGTCTTCGAATTGCCCTCTCAACAAGGGTCTCTGTGTGTAAGGACAGCTCCCAACAAACCATTTTCCAAATTGAGCCACAAAGATCTTCCTTTAAAATTGCATTCAATAGTGTGGTACTGGCAAAAGGATAGACATATAGGCCAATGGAATAGAACTGAGAGTCCAGAAATAAATCCATGCATCTATGGTCAATTGATTTTTGACAAGGATGCCAACTCCTTTCAGTGGGGAAAGAATAGTCTCTTCAACAAATGGAGGTGGGACAACTGGAAATCAATATCTAAAAGAATAAATTGGACCCTTTTCACACTAGATACAAAAGTTAACTCAAAATGGATTAAAGACCTAAATGTAAGAGGCATAAATACATAGGCAAAAACATAGGCATAAATCTTCATGACCTTGAATTTGGTAATGATTTCTTAGATATGACACCAATAGCATAAGCAACAGAAGAAAAAATAGGTAAACTGAACATCAGCAAAATTAAAAACTTGTGCATCAAAAGATACTATTAGGAAGTGAAAACACAACCTACAGGATGTGAGAAAATATTTGTAAATCATGTATCTGATAAGAGTCTAATATCTAGAATATATAAAGAACTCTTACAACTTAACAACAAAAAGACAAACAACCCAATTTAAAAATGGGCAAACAGGCCTTCCCTGGTGGAGCAGTGGTTAAGAATCCGCCTGCCAATGCAGGGGACATGGGTTCGAGCCCTGGTCCAGGAAGATCCCACATGCCACAGAGCAACTAAGCCTGTGTGCCACAACTACTGAGTCTGCACTCTAGAGCCCACGAGCCATAACTACTGAGCCCGTGTACCACAACTACTGAGCCCACACACCTAGAGCCCGTGCTCCACAACAAAAGAAGCCACTGCAATGAGAAGCCCACGCACTGCAATGAAGTGTAGCCCCCACTCACCGCAACTAAAGAAAGTCCACATGCAGCAACGACGACCTAATGCAGCCATAAATTAAATAAATAAATAAATAATTGATTAATTTTTTTTTAAATGGGCAACTTGAATAGAACACTTCTCCAGAGAAGATACACAAATAGCCAATAAGTACACAAAAATATGGTCAACATCATTAGTCATTAGGGAAATGTAAATCAAAACCACAATAAGATACCACTTCACAACCACTAAGACAGTTATAATTTTAAGAAATGGAAAATAGCAAGTGTTGAAAAGGATGTAGAGAAATTGGAACCCTCAAACACTGCTGGTGGGAATGTAAAATAGTGTGGCCTCTGTAAAAACCAACTTGGTTTTTCCTCAAGAAGTTAAACATAGAATGACCATATAATGCAGCAATTCCAGTCCTATGTAATACCCGAAAGAACTGAAAATTGATGTTCCAACCAAAACTTGTACACAAATGTTCACAGCTGCAGTATTCGCAAGGGTCCCAGGAGGGTCCCTTCCTGGGACCCTCAAATGTGGGTAAGGTGCCCGCCTCATGTGATCACCCTATATCAGAGGATTGCTCTGTTTACTTGTATGTCTCCACTTTAGAAAATGAGCTTGGTGAGTGTCTATTACCCCTGTTTTCCCAGCACATGGCATAGTGCCTAGCACACAGAGAAGGTTCAGAACACATTAACGGAATAAGGGGATGAATGGATGAATGACAACTCTTCAAGACAGGTATAATTATCCTCATTTACTGGCATGTTAATTCAGACTGCTTAGGGACATAAATAGATTTTTGCAAAGTCCCCAGAAAGTGGCAGAGGAAGGATTCAAACCCAGGTATTCTTAGCTCAGTTTTCCCTACAAGATTCCAGAGATTCCCAAGGTACGAATCACTCAGTGAAGCCGTGTCTTCCCATTTCCCCCATTCCCTCTGCCACTCTTAGGCCTCTACCCTAGAGGAAAAGTCCAGTGAAAGCAACGCACCTCTCCTGATGCCCAGTTACAATGCACAAATCCAGGGCTTTGGAGTCAGCTGGACTTGAATTTGAAACCTGCTCTATCTCTCACCAATGGTGTGAGCCTGGGAAGGTAGCCTCACCACACTGCATGTATATATTAATACTCAATCCACAAGGTAATGTAGGGAATAAAATGTGATGATCGTAGCGTCTGGCCCCCAGCAGTTCCCCACGTAAACGTCCATCCTCACCATCCCTTCCTCCCCCTGGGTGTTGGCTGGGTGGGGGCCATGAGAAAAGGATCAAGTCTGGCTTTTAGCTTCTCAGCCTCCTCTTCCCCCCAGGCTGTGGTAGTCCCTCCCTGAGTCTTCTCACCCTCCCTCTCCTCCCCCGGACTCCCATCCACCACATTCTCAGCACTTGATAGCCTAAACTCTTTGTCCATGAGCCTTAAGTGCTGATGTAAAAGTTCAATGTGTTACCTCCACCTGGGGCATCCACATGGTAACAGAAAATTCAGCCGTAAGTCAAAGATATGAAGTTCTAACTGTGGAATTACAGCCAGAGCAGGAAGACTTTTACCCAGGGAGGGGTAGGTCAAGGTGGTAACTGCCTTGTGGAGGCTGCCCCCACCCCTGGGACTTTCCCAGAGCCACACCGAAGCTTACCTAGGCTCCCCCCAACTCCAGGCAGTGTCGTGGTCTTTGTGAGGTCACCATGACTCAGAGTTCCCAGCCAATGAGGCCCCTTCTCATGCCTACACAGTGGGAAGAAGCAGGAAGATGTCCTTTCAAAGAAGGAGCTATCTTCTGACCCTCTACCACTGCCTGGAAATGACCTAGCTCAGGGACTTCCCTGGTGGCACAGTGGTTAAGAATCCGCCTGCCAATGCAGGGAGCACGGGTTTGAGCCCTGGTCCGGGAAGATCTCACATGCTGTGGAGCAACTAAAGCCCGTGCACCACAACTACTGAGCCTGCGCTCTAGAGCCCGTGAGCCACAACTACTGAGCCCACATGCCACAACTACTGAAGCCCACACGCCTAGAGCCCACGCTCCGCAACAAGAGAAGCCACTGCAATGAGAAGCCCGCGCACCGCAACGAAGAGTAGCCCCCTCTCGCTGCAACTAGAGAAAGCCCGCGCGCAGCAATGAAGACCCAACACAGCCAAAAATAAATAAAATAAAATAAATTAATTAAAAAAAAAAAATGAAATGACCTCGCTCAAACGAAGACTGACTTCCTTGCCTGGCATTCAAGCCTCCCCATAAAAACCCCTCACCCTGCGACCTTATGCCTCCATTTATTTTCGGTAACAGACTGGTTCCAAGGAACAGGGCAGGTTTGGGGCACAACAGACCTGAGGTGGAATCTCTTGGGTAGTGCCGTGTGTGCAAAGCGCTTGTAATCAGACAACCTGTAACGAGGAAACCGAGACCCACAGAGGGAAAAGATTAGCCCAAGGTCATGAGCTAGGACACTGTCCTTTGTCTCTTCCTGGCTCCACCCTGCTTCCGCAGGCACAGATAACAGTGTAGAGGTGGAGTAGGCCAGGAGACCCAGAATGTGAAACCTGGATTCTGTGATAAGGAAATGAAGGCAATGCTATTATCTTCCTAAAGACAAGCTGCTTAATGATGAGCAATAACTAAGCTAATTAAGACAACCAGTGACTTCAAACTTCAAAACAGTAGTGGAACTGTCCACTAAGCTGTATTCCCACTTACCCAGATCATTAGACCCTAGGAGAGTCTGTGTACATCATGTGATGTTCTGAGTTCTACCGCCCGGAAACTGCCTCCTCACACGTAGTCCCCACCCCCAGGTGTGTCAGCTCTGGAGAGGGGATTCCCTTTTGTCTACCTGGGATCTCGCCTTTTCTGCCCCCTCCCCCACCCCCCGGCCTTCCCCCCTCCTGGCCCTGCACCTCCCATCCCCCCTGCTGCTTAGCTGCTCCTCCACCTGTTTGTTTCCGTGGCCCCCCAACGTGGCCTCTCAGAAAATACCCTCCAGCAAACTTGCTTCCTTCCCCGCAGCCCCTCACTCGCTCTTTACCTGCAGTGACAAGAACCCTTTTTGACTCCTCCCTCTCCTCCCCTGGCCTCAAGCACCCAATTAATCACCAAGTCCTTCTGCTTCCAAATCTGTCCTGTCCCTCCAACTCCATACCCTCCGTCCTGGCTGAGGTCCTCATCATCATCGGAAACCCGGATTCTGGCCAGTCTCCTCAATAAAATCCAGCTCCATCCTGCAGCTAGGGAGTAACCCTGACAACTCATTTCCCCTTAAGCCCTCCACTTCCCACAAGGTCACATCCACACTCCTTGGTCTTGAATTGAGGCCCCTTCACAGTCTGCCTTTGCCTACCTACCTGCCTTGTTTCTGCTCCCTTTTCAATTTTTTAAGTGTGTACTGAAGCACCATATACATATAGAAAATTGCACATACATGTCAATTTTGATGAATCTTCACCGAGTGGGTGCACCCATGTAACCGGCACCCAGATCTAGAAATGGAACCCACCAGGACCCCAGAAACCCTCCAGTCACTATCCCCCCCCACGGAGGGTAAGTGCTATCCTGACTTCTAACAGTACTGTTTAGATTTGCCTGTTTCTGTACTTTATACAAATGGAATTCTACAGCACAGACTCTTGCTTCCGGCTTCTTTGGTTCAATAATAAATTTGTGAGATTTTACATATTTTTGCATGTGTTGGCTGTTCCTTCTTTTAAATGTTGGCTCCCCTCTAGTCTCTTCCTGCTTTTGATCTCTTTCCGGAGCCTTCAGGAAGTTAGTTGTTCTTCATATTTTGTCCAGAGCTCATAATTGCTATCTCTAGGAATGTTGGTCTGATAGGAGCTACCTTGCCATCACCAGAAGTAGAATCTCTCCTTTTTAATTTTTATCTTATTTTTCTTCCTTTTTCCTTTCTTTAGGATTACTGAATTTACCTTTCTTCTCTCACTCCTTTTTTCCCCTTTTCTATCCATATGGAATTTACATATTCTGTATCTCTTCCTTAGGGTTACTCTAGCCATTTTAACGTGCATGCTTTACATAGAAAAATCTAAAATTAAGTAATACTGTTATCCTCCTCCAGAAAAATCAAAAAACAAAAGACATAAGGACCTGAGAAGAGTTTAACACTAATCAGCCAACTTATATACCATTGTTATCCTTTATTTTAGTCCTGTTCTGATTTCTAAATCCTACCAATTAGACATCATTGTTTTATGCAATCAGTGTTTGTTTAGATTTAACCAATATCTCACCAATATTTTGTCTGATGTTGTAACCGAGCAGGACTCTATGGGGCCTTCCTGGACAGAACCCCCCTCCTTTTCCTCCACCTGTCTCTTGTTTGTAGAAGAACTTTAGCCTCCTAGGCCTTCCCCAAGTTCTAAAGAATAAATTTAATCAGAGAAGTGAGAAAATGCAGAAACAAAGGAAACAAGTCAGAGTTAAGCAAGACAAAATAATAAGTGTAACCATTAAACAAAGTCAAGGACCTTTAGTTCCTCCTCAAGGGCTATAGATAATATCCTGAGTCATGTCCTTTGAGCTATTTTTCAGATACGGAAAGCCCCACCAGGTGGACGATGTTAACTGTATGCCACCCACAGCACGTAGACCCCAGACCTCTTGGAACCAGAAGGTTGATGATGTTGACTCCCTATTACCTCACCACCAACCAGTCAGAAGAATGTCCACCAGCTGATCACACACCCCACAACCTCCCTCCCTCACGCTGTCCTTAAAAAACTTTCCCTAAAGCCATCAGGGAGTTCGGGTCTTTTAAGTACTAGCTGCCTAAACTCCTTGCTTGGTGCCTGGCAATAAACACTGCACTTTCCTTTATCACAACCCGGTGTCAGTAGATTGGCTTTACTTCACACGGGCGAGCAAGTGGACCCACGTTTGGTTCGGTAACAATCATTTTTTTAATTCAATCTCAGACCTTCCATCTGGGATCCATTTCCTTCTGCCTAAAGAATAGCCTTAAAAAAAAAAAAAAAAAAAGAATAGCCTTGATAAATTCCTTAATAAGAGTTTACTAGTGATAAGCTCTTAGTTTTTGTTTACAAAAAAAAATTTTATCCTCATTCTTGAAAATATTGTCACTGCATGTAGAATTCTAGGGTGTCTGTTATTCTATTTTAGCACATCAAAGTGAATATCCCACTGCCTTCTGGCTCCCATTGATGTTTCTAATTCATTATTCCACTGGAATCATTCCCCAGTCTCATCTCCTACTATTTCCTCCTACACAATTTCTGTTTTAGCAACACAGTGGTTTCCCAGAACTCACAGTGATGTTTCTTGCCTCTGTGCCTTTTCTCATGCTGTTCCTTCCATCCAGAATGCTGTTTCCCTCCCATTCCTCCCCATTTCATCTGTATAACTCCTACTCATCTGTCAAAACCCAGTGGTATCTTCTCTAGGAAGTCCATCATGAGCCCCTCCCCACAGCTGTTTTAGGACTTTCTCCTCTGCTCTTGCAGCATTATTACACCTTATTACAGTGTGCTATAAATTTCTGGTAACTTGATTATTTCCTCCATTAAACTGAGAATGCTTTAAGAACAGAGATGATGTCTTATTCATCTTTGCATGCCTGGTACCTGAGGCCTGACCCATACCTGGTACCCAGTATACTTGGGTCAGTATTTCAATACTTCAGTAAGTATTTCCTGAAGAAATACCTTATTCTCACTTTGGCCTCCTCCACCTCACTCCCTGCCCTGTTCTTAAACATTTAATCTCTGCCAACTCCTCTCCACTGAGATTCTGCCTCTGAGGCCATGGCTGACTTGAAAGGCTTGTCCTGCATCTTCATTCTCTGCCTTCTCTGGAACATCTACTTTATGATGTGCCAAACTTAAGACTTTCTCCTTTCTTGGCCCCTGGGGCACTTCACTCTGCTGGTTCTCTCCCTGCCCCAGATTCTTTTTCTCCTGTGTCCTTTTCAGAGTCCCCAACCCCCCACTCCCTACATCTGTGTCCCCCAGGATTCTGGCTTTGGGTCTCCTCTCTCACTTGGGACCTCTTCGACACTCCTTGCTTTCATTATGGCATCCATGCAGTTGGCTCCTGGATCAGTCAGGGTCCAACCAGGAAAGCAAGAAACCATACTGAGTATTTAAAACAGAGGGAATTTATTCCAGGGACATGGTTCCACAGTGATAGCTGAGAAGCCAAATGGGCAGTAGGAAGGGACACAGGAGCCCAGGTTCCTGGGTCACCTGGCGGGAGTGGGCGCCATAGGGAGACAGAGCAATTCATTGCTGGACACGTTCTCTGAAGCAGAGGGAGAGAGATGACAAAATACACTGCCTCTCCCCTTCCACCCGCCGTGCTCCTGCCATTGGCTGAAGCAGCTGGAAGGCAGTGAGAAGGGAGGCAGGGGTTAACTTAGTGCAGGGCAAGGGAAGAGCCAGGAGTGGATCTGAGATTAACACAGCCCCATACCTATACTTCCTGCCCCAGCTTGGTCACGATCTGCATGCCCCACCACTTACGGGACACCTGTAACTCAGCACGTCTCAGCTGAATCTCCTTCCCACAAAATATGTTCCTCCACCCAGCGTCCTTATTTCTATCAGTGGTCCCTGATTCTCCTGGAGGCAGGCTGAAAGCTTCCAGCAAGGCCTCTGACTCCTCCCTCCTTCTCCTCCCTCCTCCATGTGGTGTCAGTTTCCAGGTCCAAAAGGTTCTTTGAAGAAAATACCCATACCCCCCGCCCGCCTTCCATTCTTACCACTCCCACTTAATTCAGATCTCCTCTTCTCTTGCTTGGCTTCTAACAAGAGCCTCTTCATTGGGTTCCCCGCTTCCATTAACATTTCCCTGAGTCATCCTACACCACGACCTGCCCATCACTGGTGAATCAAAACATGACTCTTCCCTCGCCCTGCAGCCTTATGCCCCACCACTGCTCACTCAGACCTCAATGACCAGTCAGTCTTTTTTCCGGTTCCCCTAGGGCGTCCTGTGCTCTCTCACTCTGAGCCTTGGGTCATCCTGCCTACTATCTGGAATGGCACTTTCTTCTTTGCATCTCCTCCAGTGGAAAACCCCCACTCAGCCCTGCAGCTCCACATTGATGTAAATCTTTTGGAATGAAATTTTCTTTTTTTTTTTGGCCGCACCATTCGGTGTGTGGGATCTTAGTTCCCTGACCAGGGATCGAACCTGTGCCCCATGCAGTGGAAGAGTGGAGTCTTGACCACTGGACCGCCAGGGAAGTCCCTGGAATGAAATTTTAACAACAGATTCCAAAAGCCTTCAAAATGTGCTTATTCTCTGACCAAGCAATTCCACGTCTGAGGATCTGGCCTAAGAACATAATCAGAAATGTGGCCAGAGATCCTCACTGGAGTATTTGCCTGTTAGTAAAAGATTGTAAACAATCCAGGTATCCAACATGGAAGGCAATAGTTCCATAAACTATGGAAACAGCCATTGAATGAGATTTTATGCATCTATTAAAAATGAAAATTACAGGGACTTTCCTGGCAGTCCAGTGGTTAAGACTCTGCGCTTCCACTGCACGGGTTGCTGGTTCAACCCCTGGTCGGGAAAATAAGACCCCACATGCCGCATAGCCCAGTCTAAATAAATAAAATAAATAAAACTTAAAAATAGAATAAAATAAAAATGGAGAAGGCTGATTGACACTCAGGTTCAGCTCCTGAGCCCAAAATACAACACTGGGCTGCATATTAGACAACACTAGTAATTAAAAAAGAAAAAAAAAGTCTGGCCAACAGACCAAAGGGGGGACAAAATGAAAATGAAAATTACAATCGTATAGGGAAAGGCTCATATTATACATGTGAAAAAAAGCAGAATACAAACTCATATTTTTTTTAACAAATTATTTGTACTGTTTTGTTTGTTTGTTTGTTTTAAATTTATTTATTATTTATTTTTGGCTGTGTTGGGTCTTCGTTTCTGTGCAAGGGCTTTCTCTAGTTGTGGCAAGCGGGGTCCACTCTTCATCACGATGCGCGGGCCTTTCACTGTCGCGGCGCACAGGCTCCAGACGCGCAGGCTCAGTAGTTGTGGCTCACGGGCTTAGTTGCTCCGCGGCATGTGGGATCTTCCCAGACCAGGGCTCGAACCCGTGTCCCCTGCATTGGCAGGCAGACTCTCAACCACTGCACCACCAAGGAAGCCCCAAACTCATATTTTTAAAATTGTATATACATGTGCAACAACACATCATCTTTATGAAGCACTTGGTTTGTACTGGGTACTGTCCCGAGTGATTTACATGGATTTACTCATTTAAGCCTCACAACAGTCCTACAAACTAATAAATGAAGAAACTGAGGCACGGAAAGCCCTAGATCACACGGCTGGTGGGTGGCAGGGCTGGAAGGGAGTGCAGGCAGCCCAGGGCCTGTGCACTTAGCCATGCTGCCTCCCACAAGGAGTGGAACCCCAAAGACTGAAAGGGCAATAACAGCCAAACCTTGCCATGGTAGGTAGAATAATGGCCCCCCAAAGACAGTCACATCCTAACCTCCGGACCTGTGACTGTGTTACTTTATATGCAAAAGGAATTACGATTGCAGATGGAATTAAGGTTAATAACTAGCTGACCTTAAAATGGGGAGATTATTCTGGATTATCTGGGTGGGCCCAATGTAATCACAGGATTCCTTATAAGTGGAAGAGGGAGGCAGAAGAAAGTGAGACCGAGCGATGATAATATGCCCAACCTTGCTGGCTGTGGAGATGGAGGAATGAGGCCAGGAGCCAAGGGATGCAGGCCAACTCTAGAAGCTGGAAAAGGCCAGGAAACAGATTCTCCCCTAGAGCCTCCAGCCTCCAGCCATACCAACATGTTGATTTTGGCCCAGAGAAACCTATCTCAGACTTCTGACCTCCAGAACTGTAAGATTAAAGATGTGTTTTTTTTGTTTTTTTTTTTTAATTAATTAATTTATTTATTTATTTATTTTTTTAAATTTTTGTCTGTGTTGGGTCTTCGTTTCTGTGCGAGGGCTTTCTCTAGTTGTGGCAACTGGGGGTCACTCTTCATCGCGGTGCGCGGGCCTCTCACTATCGCGGCCTCTCTTGTTGCGGAGCACAGGCTCCAGACGCGCAGGCTCAGTAGTTGTGGCTCACGGGCCTAGCTGCTCCGTGGCATGTGGGATCTTCCCAGACCAGGGCCCGAACCTGTGTCCCCTGCATTAGCAGGCAGATTCTCAACCACTGCGCCACCAGGGAAGCCCAAGATGTGTTGTTTAAGCCACTAAATTTGCGGTAATTTGTTACAGCAGCAATAGAAAACACGCCCACCAGAAAAGCAAAACAAAGCAAAAGTTCCAGTAATAAATGTGCGTTGAAGAAGATTGGACAGGTCTTCAATAGAATGAAAACAATCAGTTATATCTGGTTGGTGAATCTCTTTGTTTATTTTTAAAGAATGATAATCTCTTTTTTCATATTTCCGAATTTTCCAATATCTTTTTTGTACCATTTTTATAAGGGGAAAACTCTCCCTAGGCAATCATACCCATCCTTCAAGGTCCAGGTCAAATGCCGCCTCCCCCAGGAAGCCTCCCAGACGCTTTACCCATGGTTAGGGGTGGCATCACCACTCCGATGGCCTTAACACTACATCTGGATTCTAAATGCCTCAGAAGCAGGGTCCATGTGGGATTCTCCCCCTAGCTCAGGGGCCCTGGCTAGTGCTAGGGGGGCCCTGGATTCAGGAACAATCAATCATTTTTCCTAACTGAGGTACTTCAAAGCTGTATTTCCAGACACTCTGATGGGATTCTGGGTGGGGAGGGTGGGACTGTGCGGGGCGACATGGCCTCACAGAAGCTCTTAGGGGGCAGTGCGCAGAACTTCCTGCAGCACCAGCTCTAAAGATTCTAAAGATTGCTGCTCCATATCTGAAATGTGGGTGCTTCCTAATAACCTCTATTTTTTCTCCCTATCATATAGGTGGAGGGTATAAGCAGATAGGTGAGGGGGGACCCCAGAGAAAGAGAACCAGGCACAGCTTTCTTGACATAAGAGAAGCCATTTTGGCCTAAGCCATTTTGTGATCTAAGCCTGGCCACAGTGCTTGCCCTTGAACAGGTCTCAGTAATCAACAATCTTAAGGGAAGTAAGGGAATGCAGGAACAAAGGAAAAGCAGTCAAGAAACAGGCCGGGTCTGGTCACTTTGCTGTGCACCTGAAACTATCACAGCATTGTTAATCAGCTATACTCCAATGTGAAATAAAAAGTTAAAAAAAAAAAAGAAACAGTAGTTCAGATAAAACAGAGTCCTAGTTCCTCCTCAAGGGATATGCATAACAATCTTTGAGTTCTGCAGGAACTAAGGCCCCCACCCAGGTGGAGGATGGGATGATGTTGACCTTTCCCGACCTTCATGACTTCAAACAGTTTAAGCTTGGATTCTGTTGACCTTTGCCCCAGTTCAATGCTGAATTCTCCTCTGCTCAAGCCCCTCATGAATATGCATGTACCCTTAGCTTAACACTCCTTTGGGAAAGCAAATGTTCTCCTTGCTGCAGGTAATAAATCCTTCCTTCTCCGGATGTTTGGCTTGGTTGTGTCTTTTGACTTGGCACCAACAAGAGGTGAACCCAGTTTTCAGGTAAGGGCAGGGGGATTGAAGTAACCCAGGTAACAGAGGCTGGGCCTCTGTGAGCCTGTGGTTGTTCTGAGGAGAATGGCATGGGAAGTCTTAGGGCTCCATGGCAGGGAATGGAGGGATGGGGAGGTATAGCGGGTGCTAAAACTGGATGTCCCCGGTGCTGAGGATGGTCAGGTCTTCTTCAGCCATATCTCAATACCAACTTCCAGAATCATTCTCCGAAATCAAAGCTGAGCGTGCCTCTCTCATGCTTGTCCCGCAGGTGAAGGCTCCCCATGCCCTCCAGGTTGGAGCCAAGCTCTTCATCAGAGTGACCCAGCCCTGCTCGCCTCCCCAGCCTCCTCTCCCGAGCACCCCTGTCTCCCACCTGGCGGGATCCAGTCCCACTGCACTACTGCCCTCCCAAGCAAGTCCTTCTCCCACATGGCTTGCTCGCTCCGCACACGCTACCCCCTTGTCTAGAACATCCTTCCCTAGCCCCGGTCCCTCATGGCTCTCCAAGTTCTCCACGCCTGCCCTGAAAACCGCCTGGCCCACCCAGGAGGTTGGGGCTCCTCTGCTGTGCTCCCAATCCCCTTGCGTCTCCTGATGCATCATGCCCCGCCTTGGAGGCCCTGCTATTAGCACATCTTTATAGGCTGTGAGCCCGCTCCTGCAGTGCCAGCTGTAGAACAGCGGCTCCACCTCTCAGATGCTGGGGTCCCCGACAACCCCCGGGTTCTCCTCTCCTACTATATGTCATGGGGGGCCAGTGGGTCCCCAGAGCTAGCACAGTGCTGGGCACAGAGTGGGGCTCAGTAACATCATCCTTTATCTGTCTTATGAGAAGTGTCATGGGCAGTAGAGTCCTTTGCAGCCTGGAGTCCATCCCAGAGCTCTTCCTCCTGCCAAAAGCCAGAGCTGGATAAAGTCCCTCTTCTTCCAAGGCAGCCTGCAGAGGCCTCAGAGCCCAGAGAGGCAGCAAAGCTCAGTGCCTCGGAATTCACCAGCATCCTTCCCAGGGGCGGGCAACACACTGCCTGCTGGGCGGAAAGACCCAGGCTCATATCCCCCAGCTCTGCTGCTGACCCACTCCCACTCCCTTACCTGAGAAGTGGGGGTGATGCTTCCCCCATAAGAGCGTCACAAAGACTAAATAAGCACACAATTCTAAAACGAGGGCTGTTTGTATGTGGAGAGCCCTGGTCAATTGTAAGAGCTAAGTGCTGGATTTTTCTTTCAAAAAAGAGATTTGTCCCTCATCGGCATTAGATGCTGTAATCAAAAAGAGTGACGATCCCATTGTAAATGGAGTCCGTGGACGCTGCCCTCTCCAACATCACCGTTACTCTTCTTATTGTTGAATCTGGGAGCACCTTGCTGTCCTTATGGGCCTCCATCTCCAGGCACAGATGACCACCCCTTTCTTCTCAAAGTGACCTTTCCGTTGGCTCCCGGGACCCCCCCCCCAACCTCTCGCTGTACTGTCCCACTATGCTTGACTGATTTCTCTTCCCCCATCATCCCTAAAGTCAGTGGTCTCCAAAGGTCTGCCTCCACCCCCTTCTCTCTTTGCCTTGGGCAGGAAATGATGCTCACACCTTATTTGGTCCAGAGCCCCAGACCTCTATATCTAGTTCCTTCCTGGACAGCTCTTCAGGGATGACACAGAGCCCCCAGGACTCCAGGAGGCCTGAACCAAATTCTCTCTTGACCTGCTCCTTGCTTCCCAGATTCCCTCCATCTGCCCACCTGGGCGTCCTTCTAGTCGCTCCTACACACATACACTCAAGTCAGTCACCAGGGACCCTGCTGGATTTCTCCGTGCACCTCTCTAAGCACAAGCCCCTGTGCACATTACAGGTGATTCTTGGACTCATTTAAACTCCAGGGTCCCTGAAATAGGGACAGTTTCTAACTGCCTTCCCACACTGGGGTCCATAGGACACCCTCTGTGCCAGCTGGTGACTCAGTCCCTTCCCTGTGGACTCAGGAGTGGCCTGCGGCAACCCAGGCCAGCATGCCAGGCCTATCACTTTCTTTTCTTTTTTTTTTTCCTAGCAACTGCCCCCTTCCATTTTTTTTTTTGAATTTTTGAACTTTATTTTTTTATACAGCAGGTTCTTGTTAGCTATATATTTTATACCTATTAGTGTATACATGTCAGTCCCAATCTCCCAATTCATCACACCACCCCCCTTACCACCACTTTCCCCGCTTGGTGTCCATATGTTTGTTCTCTACATCTGTATCTCTATTTCTGCCCTGCAAACCAGTTCATCTGTATCATTTTTCTAGGTTCTACATATATGCGTTAATATACAATATTTGTTTTTCTCTTTCTGACTTACTTCACTCTGTATGACAGACTCTAGCTCCATCCATGTCTCTACAAATGACCCAATTTCGTTCCTTTTTATGGCTGAGTAATATTCCATTGTATATATGCACCACATCTTCTTTATCCATTAGTCTGTTGATGCACATTTAGCTTGCTTCCATGACCTGGCTATTATAAATAGTGCTGCAATGAACATTGGGGTGCATGTGTCTTTTTGAATTATGGTTTTCTCAGGGTATATGCCCAGTAGTGGGATTGCTGGATCATATGGTAATTCTATTTTTAGTTTTTTAAGGAACCTCCATACTGTTCTCCATAGTGGCTGTATCAATTTACATTCCCACCAGCAGTGCAAGAGGGTTCCCTTTTCTCCACACCCTCTCCAGCATTTGTTGTTTGCAGATTTTCTGATGATGTCCATTCTAACTGGTGTGAGGTGATACCTCATTGTAGTTTTGATTTGCATTTCTCTAATAATTAGTGATGTTGAGCAGCTTTTCATGTGCTCCTTGGCCATCTGTATGTCTTCTTTGGAGAAATGTCTATTTAGGTCTTCTGCCCATTTTGGATTGGGTTGCTTGTTTTTTAATATTGAGCTGCATGAGCTGTTTATATATTTTGGAGATCAACCCTTTGTCCGTTGATTCGTTTGCAAATATTTTCTCCCATTCTGAGGGTTGTCTTTTCGTCTTGTTTGTGGTTTCCTTTGCTGTGCAAAAGCTTTGAAGTTTCATTAGGTCCCATTTGTTTATTTTTGTTTTTATTTCCATTACTCTAGGAGGTGGATCAAAAAAGATCTTGCTGTGATTTATGTCAAAGAGTGTTCTTCCTATGTTTTTCTTTAAGAGTTTTATAGTGTCCAGTCTTACATTTAGGTCTTTAATCCATTTTGAGTTTATTTTTGTGTATGGTGTTAGGGAGTGTTCTAACTTCATTCTTTTACATGTAGCTGTCCAGTTTCCCCAGCACCACTTATTGAAGAGACTGTCTTTTCTCCATTGTATATCCTTGCCTCCTTTGTCATAGATTAGTTGACCATAAGTGCGTGGGTTTATCTCTGGGCTTTCTATCCTGTTCCATTGATCTGTATTTCTGTTTTTGTGTCAGTACCATATTGTCTTGATACTGTAGCTTTGTAGTATAGTCTGAAGTCAGGGAGCCTGATTCCTCCAGCTCTGTTTTTTTCCCTCAAGACTGCTTTGGATATTTGGGGTCTTTTGTGTCTCCATACAAATTTTAAGATTTTTTGTTCTAGTTCTGTAAAAAATGCCATTGGTAATTTGATAGGGAGTGCGTTGAATCTGTAGATTGCTTTGGGTAGTATAGTCATTTTCACAATGCTGACTCTTCCGATCCAAGAACATGGTATATCTCTCCATCTGTTTGGATCATCTTTAATTTCTTTCATCAGTATCTTATAGTTTTCTGTATACAGGTCTTTTGTCTCCCTTGGTAGGTTTATTCCTAGGTATTTTATTCTTTTTGTTGCAATGGTAAATGGGAGTGTTTCCTTCATTTCTCTTTCAGATTTTTCATCATTAGTGTATAGGAATGCAAGAGATTTCTGTGCATTAATTTTGTATCCTGCAAATTTGCCGAATTCATTGATTAGCTGTAATAGTTTTCTGGTGGCATCTTTAGGATTCTCTATGTAGAGTATCATGTCATCTGCAAACAGTGACAGTTTTACTTCTTTTCCAATTTGTATTCCTTTTATTTCTTTTTCTTCTCTGATTGCCGTGGCTAGGACTTCCAAAACTATGTTGAATAATAGTGGTGAGAGTGGACATCCTTGTCTCGTTCCTGATCTTAGAGGAAATGCTTTCAGTTTTTCACCATTGAAAATGATGTTTGCTGTGGGTTTGTCGTATATGGCCTTTATTATGTTGAGGTACGTTCCCTCTATGTCCACTTTCTGGAGAGTTTTTATCATAAATGGGTGTTGAATTTTGTCAAAAGCTTTTTCTGCATCTATTGAGATGATCATATGGTTTTTATTCTTCAATTTGTTAATATGGTGTATCACATTGATTGATTTGCATATATTGAAGAATCCTTGCATCCCTGGGATAAATCCCACTTGATCATGGTGTATGATCCTTTTAATGTGTTGTTGGATTCTGTTTGCTACTATTTTGTTGAGGATTTTTGCATCTATGTTCATCAGTGATATTGGTCTGTAATTTTCTTTTTTTGTAGTATCTTTGTCTGGTTTTGGAATCAGGGTGATGGTGGCCTCGTAGAATGAGTTTGGGAGCGTTCCTTCCTCTGCAATTTTTTGGAAGAGTTTGAGAAAGATGGGTGTTAGCTTGTCTCTAAATGCTTGATAGAATTCACCTGTGAAGCCATCTGGTCCTGGACTTTGGTTTGTTGAAAGATTTTTAATCACAGTTTCAATTTCATTACTTGTGAGTAGTCTGTTCATATTTCCTATTTCTTCCTGGTTCAGTCTTGGAAGGTTTTACCTTTCTAAGAATTTGTCCATTTCTTCCAGGTTGTCCATTTTATTGGCATACAGTTCCTTGTAGTAGTCTCTTAGGATGCTTTGTATTTCTGTGGTGTCTGTCATAACATCTCCTTTTTTCTTTCTAATTTTATTGATTTGAGTCCTCTCCCTCTTTTTCTTGATGAGTCTGGCTAATGGTTTATCAATTTTGTTTATCTTCTCAAAGAACCAGATTTTAGTTTTTTTGATCTTTGCTGTTGTTTTCTTTGTTTCTATTTCATTTATTTCTGCTCTGATCTTTATGATTTCTTTCCTTCTACTAACTTTGGGTTTTGTTTGTTCTTCTTTCTCTAGTTCCTTTAGGTGTAAAGTTAGATTGTTTATTTGAGATTTTTCTTGTTTCTTGAGGTAGGCTTGTATTGCTATAAACTTCCCTCTTAGAACTGCTTTTGCTGCATCCCATAGGCTTTGGGTCATCGTGTTCTCATTGTAATTTGTCTCTAGGTATTTTTTGATTTCCTCTTTGATTTCTTTAGTGATCTCTTGGTTATTTCATAACGTATTGTTTAGCCTCCATGTGTTTGTGATTTTATGTTTTTTTCTCTGTAATTGATTTCTAATCTCATACCATTGTGGTCAGAAAAGATGCTTGATATGATTTCAATTTTCTTAAATTTACTGAGGCTTGATTTTGTGACCCAAGATGTGATCTATCCTGGAGAATGTTCCGTGTGCACTTGAGAAGAAAGTGTAATTTGCTGCTTTTGGATGGCATGTCCTATAAATATCAATTAAATCTAACAGGTCTATTGTGTCATTTAAAGCTTGTGTTTCCTTAGTAATTTTCTGTTTGGATGATCTGTCCATTGGTGTAAGTGAGGTGTTAAAGTCCCCCACTATTACCGTGTTGCTGTTGATTTCCTCTTTTATAGCTGTTAGCAGTTGCCTTATGTATTGAGGTGCTCCTATGTTGGGTGCATATATATTTGTAATTGTTATATCTTCTTCTTGGATTGATCCCTTGATCATTACGTACTGTCCTTCCTTGTTTCTTGTAACATTCTTTATTTTTAAGTCGATTTTATCTGATATGAGTATAGCTACTCCAGCTTTCTTTTGATTTCCATTTGCATGGAATATCTTTTTCCATCCCCTCACTTTCAGTCTGTATGTGTCCCTAGGTCTGAAGTGGGTCTCTTCAGCATATAGACAGCATATAGATGGGTCTTGTTTTTATATCTATTCAGCGAGCCTGGGTCTTTTGGTTGAAGCATTTAATCCATTCACATTTAAGGTAATTATCAATATGTATGTTCCTATTACCATTTTCTTAATTGTTAGGGGTTTGTTTTTGTAGGTCATTTTCTTCTCTTGTGTTTCCCACTTAGAGAAGTTCCTTTAGCATTTGTTGTAGAGAAGGTTTGGTGGTGCTGAATTCCCTTAGCTTTTGCTTGTCTGTAAACCTTTTGATTTCTCTGTAGAATCTGAATGAGATCCTTGCCAGGTAGAGTAATCTTGGTTGTAGGTTCTTCCCTTTCATCACTTTAAGTATATCACGCCACTCCCTTCTGGCTTGTAGAGTTTCTGCTGAGAAATCAGCTGTTAACCTTATGGGAGTTCCCTTGTATGTTATTTGTTTTTCCCTTGCTGCTTTCAATAATTTTTCTTTGGCTTTAATTTTTACCAATTTGATTACTATGTGTCTCGGCATGTTTCTCCTTGGGTTTATCCTGCCTGGGACTCTCTGTGCTTCCTGGACTTGGGTGGCTATTTCCTTTCCCATGTTAGGGAAGTTTTCAACTATAATCTCTTCAAATATTTTCTCGGTCCTTTCTCTCTCTCTTCTCTTTCTGGGACCCCTATAATGCGAATGTTGGTGCATTTAATGTTGTCCCAGAGGTCTCTTAGGCTGTCTTCATTTCTTTTCATTCTTTTTTCTTTATTCTGTTCCGTGGCAGTGAATTCCACCGTTCTGCCTTCCAGGTCACTTATCCATTCTTCTGCCTCAGTTATTCTGCTATTGATTCCTTCTAGTGTATTTTTCATTTCAGTTGTTGTATTGTTCATCTCTGTTTGTTTGTTCTTTAATTCTTCTAGGTGTTTGTTTGTTCTTTAATTCTTCTAGGTCTTTGTTAAACATTTCTCGCATCCTCTCAATCTTTGCCTCCATTCTTTTTCTGAGGTCCTGGATCATCTTCACTATCATTATTCTGAACTCTTTTTCTGGAAGTTTGCCTATCTCCATTTCATTTAGTTGTTTTTCTGGGGCTTTATCTTGTTCCTTCATCTGGTACAAAGTCCTCTGCCTTTTCATTTTGTCTATCTTTCTGTGAATGTGGTTTTCCTTCCACAGGCTGCAGAACTGTAGTTCTTCTTGCTTCTGCTATCTGCCCTCTGGTGGATGAGGCTACCTAAGAGGCTTGTGCAAGTTTCCTAATGGGAGGGGCTGGTGGTGGGTAGAGCTGGGTGTTGCTCCTGTGGGCAGAGCTCAGTAAAACTTTAATCCCCTTGTCTGCTGGTGGGTGGGGCTGGGTTCCCTCCCTGTTGGTTGTTTGGCCTGAGGCAACCCAACACTGGAGCCTACCCGGCTCTTTGGTGGGACTAATGGTGGACTCTGGGAGGGCTCACGCCAAGGAGTACTTCCCAGAACTTCTGTTGCCAGTGTCCTTGTCCCCACTGTGAGCCACAGCCACAACCCGCTTCGGCAGGAGACCCTCCAACACTAGCAGGTAGGTCTGGTTCAATCTCCTATGGGGTCACTGCTCCTTCCCCTGGGTCCCGATGTGCACACTACTTTGTGTGTGCCCTCCAAGAGTGGAGTCTCTGTTTCCCCCAGCCCTGTCGCTTTGCAATCAAATCCCGCTAGCCTTCAAAGTCTGATTCTCTAGGAATTCCTCTTCCCGTTGCCAGACCCCCAGGTTGGGAAGCCTGACGTGGGGCTCAGAACCTTCACTCCAGTGGGTGCACTTCTGTGGTATAAGTGTTCTCCAGTTTGTGAGTCAACCACCCAGCAGTTATGGGATTTGATTTTATTGTGATTGCTCCCATCCTACCATCTCATTGTGGCTTCTCCTTTGTCTTTGGATGTGGGGTATCTTTTTTGGTGAGTTCCAGTGTCTTCCTATTGATGATTGTTCAGTTGTGATTCCGGTGCTCTCGCAAGAGGGAGTGAGCGCCCGTCCTTCTACTCTGCCATGTTCCCCCCTGCGCTCCAGGCCTATCACTTTCAATCTCAGGTAGATAATCTATCTGGGATAGAAGGAAAATTCATATTCCTCCAGCAGATCTAATCTGTCCTTGTCACCCACCCTTGCCTGACCTTTGTGACTCCCTGGGGCAGGGCAGAAAGAGGGAAGTACCATCTATGTGTCTCCTTTTATGCAGGGGAAGAATACCTCCAGGTCTTCAGGAAAGCAAAGTCAAGCTGGATCTAGATCCCTGGTCCCCCAACTCCCAGGCAGGGGCAGACAGGCAGCAGGTGGGGCTCAGTCTAACATCCTCTGCTGCCTCCTAATGTGCTCAAAGGTCATTTTGGAGGTGGCAGGATTTTCTGCTTGACCTGTTAAGATCCTGGGAGAGAAAGAGGAGGAGGAGGAGGGCGGGAAGGTAGGAGGGACTATGGGAGCTGTCTTCTGGGACACTTTCCTAGCCTGCCGGGGGAGAATTAGGTGTTGCTAAGGCTCCTGCATCCCATCCAATCCCAGCTCTGAGAGCCTCAGGAGACTCTGAACTGCGAGGAGTGTGGGGCATTTCCCAGAGAGGGTCATCATGGCCTACAAGAAGGGGTGCTCGAAGTGCTCGAAGTGGGCCCTTGTCAGCAGTGCCAGTGTGGCTCTGGTGTTCATCATCGGGATGATCCTGTGTTTCTCGCTGCAGCAGGGCATCCTGCCAGGTAGGAGCTTCCCCGTCATGCCATCTGGTCGGCTTCCCCCATCCCTCACTCCTTGCCCCCAGAAGGTTCTGTCCCCATTGACAGCCCTGATGGCCTCCTCTCCCCTCCCTACCAAGACTCTCCTCCATCCACAGCTCTACCTGCCCCTCCCATCACCAACCCCACCAAGACTTGATCCCCAACAGAGAGTCCCATTAACTTTCCCTTCCTTTTTTACCAGACTTCAGTTACCTGAGGACCAATGAACCTTGGTCTTCAGCCCAGACCTCCTTCTGTGCCCCCAGATGAACATTCCTTCTTGGAGGGTCACGCGGGCATCTCAAATTCAGCTGACTGAGCTGAACTTTCCCTTTCCCCTCTGCGCCCTCTCCTGGTGAAGGGTCCTCCATCCACACGGGGACCTGGGAGCAGCCTCTCTTCCTCCTGCCTCTTGCCTGTATCTTCAGTCCTGTGCCTCGAGGCTCTTCCTTCCCATCCTCTACCCTCCATCCCTGCCCACCATGACCTCTCAAGCCTCTGTCTCCTGCTGGACCCCTGCAGCTGCCCTCCCCCTCCCACACAGTCTCTGCTGCCAGCCTGCTCACACCAGCCCATGTTCGGTCTGCCACCAAGGAGCTCTTTGCTTTTTTTTTTTTTTTTTTTTATTTATTTATTATTTTTGGCTGTGTTGGGTCTTCATTGCTACGTGCGGGCTGTCTCCAGTTGTGGCAAACAGGGGTTACTCTTCATTGCAGTGTATGGGCTTTTCGTTGCAGTGTATGGGCTTCTCATTGCAGTGGCTTCTCTTGTTGCGGAGCATGGGCTCTAGGCACACAGGCTTCAGTAGTTGCAGCACGTGGGCTCAGCAGTTGCGGCACGCGGGCTTTGTTGCTCTGTGGCATGTGGGATCTTCCCGGACCAGGGCTTGAACCCGTGTCCCCTGCATTGGCAGGCAGATTCTTAACCACTGTGTAAGGAGATCTTTCTAAACATAAACCTAGTTTGCTGTCTCCAGCACACACCCAACTCCTTTGCTAGCTCCCAAAGCCATTTACAACTGGATCACAGCCCTCTTCCAATCTTGCCCTATTCCATTTCTCTGCATTCTGTACCAGGCCAATGGCCATTCCTTTAGGCAACCATATATTTCCTATGGTCAAACCCTTGCTTATACTGTTCTCTCTGTCTGAAATAACCTAGTCCCCTATTTTGGTAAAATTTACACACCCATCCTTCTAGGTCTCCCTTAAATGTTCCCTTATCAGTGAACTTCCCAACATCCGCAGGCTGGTTCAGAGCATCACTGTGCCCAGGACCCCACGTATTTCTCTCTCTCCCAGTACTGATGAATCTGGGGTCCACTGTCTCTGCTAGATGGCGTGCTAGACACTCCCCGGGGCCCAAGGAGGGTTAGTAGGATGTACGGATGAGAGTCTTGGTCTGGGGCAAGAACTAATGCTAACAGTTCCCTTCGCCTTGATTCCAGGCTGTGAGCAGGGTGCGGTCTGCCGCTCCGACGCGGACATGCTGGACTACCTGCTGAGTCAGGGTCAGATCAGCCAACACGACGGCCTGCTGGTCACCTGGTACCATGCTGCCAACAGCCAGAAGGAGATGAGGGCTGCCCTCAGCAGTAAGTCCAGTTGCCAGGACTGGGGCAGGCCGGGGCAGAGGTGGAGGCAATGGAGGGAGAGCGGAGGTGGGGCTAAGACAGCATTACCTATGAGGTGGCATTAGGATGGGTATCGCCGCGTTCTTGCCATCCTCCACTTGAGAAAGTGGGGGCTCAGAGGTTAAGTGACTGGCCCAGGTTGTGCAGAGATGTCTGGTTTCAAGGTCACATCCTGCCCTTCCTCCCAGGCCTTGTCAGGAGACAGCTTCCCTGCTAAGGAGGCCTTTGTCCTCAAAGTCTAAAGAGCCAGAAGATGTTTGAGTGCCAGCGCTACCAAAAACGAGCTGTGGAAGCCTGAGCAAACTGTGTAACTCCTGAGCCTCTG
Source organism: Balaenoptera musculus (assembly GCF_009873245.2). Taxonomy (NCBI): domain Eukaryota; kingdom Metazoa; phylum Chordata; class Mammalia; order Artiodactyla; family Balaenopteridae; genus Balaenoptera; species Balaenoptera musculus. Next base: position 45,863,623 of record NC_045785.1, on the reverse strand, counting down.
ATTCAGAATGATTACGGCAGCCAGTCGGCAGCCACTCCCTGTGGGGACACACACTCACATTCCACGTGGGTCTCCTGGGACTAAGAGCAGCCTGTTTGGTGGGTGCCATTCGACAGAAGAAAAACGGAGGCTCAGAAAAGTTAGGTGACTTACCTAACTTCACATTAAGGTCACACTGTTTGAAAGTGGCTAAGCCAGCATTGGAGCACCCAGTGGTCCGCTCCCACGCTCTAAGCCACTGCATTATGCCTGGCCCAGTTCAAAAGGGAAGGTCACTCTTCCGGGACTATGGGGAAGCTCATTAGATCATGTTCTCGTATGTGCTTGTAAACTCTAAAGCAGTGACTATTCAAGGTAAAAGGAAGGGTCCCCAAATTTGAGCATGCTTCAGAAAACACATTGCTAGCCCCAACCCTGGAGTTTCAGATTCAGTTGTTCTGGGGCGGAGCCTGAGAATTTGCATTTCTAATAAGTTCCCAGGTGACATTGATGTTGCTGGCCCCAGGATCACACTTTGAGAAACACTGCTCAACCGAAATCCCTCAATTTTAGGAAAGTGAGATCCAGAGGGTCTTGTCCAAGGTCACACAGTAGGTCTGAAGCAGAGCAAGACCTAGGCGCCAGGCCTCTGGCTCTTACTCCTGCAGAGTCACCAGCAGAGAGCCTGGGAATGAGCATCTTGGAAAGGTTTGCTGAATGAATGAATGAGTCCTAAGGGAGACTTCCTGGAGGAGGCAGGCTTGGCGGTCAGCATAAGAGAGGCCATCACAGGCTGGGTGGAGCCAGTTTGCTGCTGCTTCAGGATCGGGAGACTAATGGCCAGACTTGGGTGATAAGAGGCCAGAGAACTCCCTGGCAAGAGGGAGGGCTCTTATCTGGCAGATAAGGCCTGAGGGAAAGCAAAGAGGATCTGCCAGCCCCAGGCTCATCCCAGGTCAGCCCTGGGGCAGCAGGTAAGGGATCAGGCCCCACCAAGTTGGGACCTTGGCCAAGAAGAAAGCTAAGGGCCCCAACCAGGCAGTGCCCAACCGCATGGAGCGTGCAGAGGCACCCCTTAGCATAGCTGCAGGGGTGCGGAGGACCCCAGGCCCAGTTTTCTCCCTGAGGGTCCTGCTAGGTCCCTGGGGTAGGTCTCTGGGAGGAGGGTGGCTCCACGACTGAGGTGGGGACCCTCGGGGGGAGCCAATGGTAGGCCAGGGTTAGGCCGGTGAAGTCACCTTGAACGTGACTGGACACCCATGTGGAGGGGAGGGGCCACAGCAAAGGCCTAGGAGGCAGACAGACTGGGTTCAAATTCTACCTTTTATCATTTACCAGAGGAGTGATTTGGGACAGGTGACTTCACCCATCTGCAGCTCAGTTTTTCCCTCTGCAAAATGTGGGCTGGTAGGATGACCATATCATTTATCATCCAAACCAGGGCACTTTTGATAGTGAAAGAGGTCATTATTAATAATTATGCTGAAACAACAGGAATACACCAGACTATCCCAGGCAAATGGGGACATGTGTTCACCCTAGTTAAGTGAGCTACTCCACGTAAATGATAATTAATACTTAGTGAATGCCTAACAAAGGATATTTTATTATTTACTTCTAGTAAACGAGGGGACAGGAAGCACAGAGAGGTCCAGTAACCTGCCCAAGGTCACACAGCTTGCAAGTGTTAGAGCTGGGACTGGAAGCTAGCAGCCTTGGGTTCAGGATCTGCACACAGCCACAGCGCTCTCCTGCCAGACGTGATGCATAGAGCTCCTGGCATGTGGGGGAGGGGAAGGAGGGTCTGGTAACTTCCTGTGGGCTCCCTCTGGAGAACATCACTCTTTCCCACCTGACTGCACCCCTGAGGACCAGGACTCGTACTGTGGCTGCAGAAACCTGATCCTTTCCTCATCTCCTGTTCCTTCACACCCCCACTCAAGCAAGTTGGCCCCCCAGATTCAGCATCTGGAAGGCACATAACAGGTGTAAATGACAAGGGAGGAGACTTCGGGAGGAAGCTGGATCCAGGTGGCGATCGCAAGGAGGTAGGTTAGGTCCATCAGTCTTTAGTCCACTTCACTGAGCGTTTGCTGGGCCCCTACTCTGCACCCAGCTCAGGAGGAGGTTTAGAAATGAGTGAGATGTGGCCCTGTGTTCAAGGGGCTCACAGTGTCTCAAGGGAGGCAGCTGGTGAAAGTCAAGCAAGGCAGCAGCATCGGAGGTTCACCGGGACTCAGAGACCTGGGTTCCAGCCCTGGCTCCCTCCCAGAGTGCCCCCACCCTCCCCAGACCGGAACTGGCTCCCGTTAGATAGGGAAGGAGACCCTTCAGTATCCATTCTCTTGAACTACCCTCTTACCTGCCCAGCTGCCCCCCTCGGGCCTGGCTTCTCTGGGCCTTGATGGGCCCCAAACCCTTTGGACCCCTCTCTTTGCATTCCCAGGTAACCGAAAGTTAAGAAAAGAAAGTGCTTTGTGTTCAAGCCATAAAAATAAAGGCTACCTTCATATAGCCCTTCACAGTTTACAACGTGCCTTCATGTCCTGTAGTCACGGCCCGGGGAGGCTCATCGCCATCTTGCCAGTGAGGACTCCAGGGAGTCCAGAGCTCTGGGCAGGAGGTATAATATGAGGATGAAATGGGACAATGCAAAGTGCCTGGCTCAGTGCTGGGGACAGCCTGGCACTCAGCTTCCTCCCCATCCTGGAAATCCAGACACCTAGATTTTAAAGAAATCTGAAAAAATTCTCTGCGACTTTGGGCAAGCTCTATCACCTTTCTGAACCTGCGCTGGTTGATCTTAACTTTTCTATCACCCATTCATTCAGTCTTCTCTCATCCAACAAACATTTTTGAAGCTCCTTTTTTAGGCCTAGTATTGTCTTGGCACTGGAAATCCAAGTGATGGGCAACACAGACCCGGACCCTGCTCCCTGGCACTTACACTCAGGAAGGCTGGTGCTAAATGAGTAATTACTTGGGGGCTGAGCACTCAAAGGAGAAGCTGGCAACCTAACTTAGACTGGATGTGTGGTTTAGGGATGGCCTCCTTGATATTTTAAGCCAACACCCACAGATGAGCTGGAGGTGGCCTAGTAAAGCTGCGGAGGGAAGTGTTGCCAAGACAACAGCCATGTGTAAGAGCCCAGAGAAAGGAAGACAAGATATTTGAGCATCGATACTCAAAGTGTGGGCCACGGACCAGCAGGGTGGGCATCACGGGGGAGATTGTTAGACATCTTGGGCCCCACTCCAGACCTACTGAGCAGAACTTGCATTTTTTTTTTTAATTAATTAATTTATTTTTTATTTTTTATTTTTTTTTAATTTATGGCTGTGTTGGGTCTTCGTTTCTGTGCGAGGGCTTTCTCTAGTTGTGGCAAGTGGGGGCCACTCTTCATCGCGGTGCGCGGGCCTCTCACTGTCGCGGCCTTTCTTGTTGTGGAGCACAGGCTCCAGACGCGCAGGCTCAGTAGTTGTGGCTCACGGGCCTAGTTGCTCCGCTGCATGTGGGATCTTCCCAGACCAGGGCTTGAACCCGTGTCCCCTGCATTGGCAGGCAGATTCTCAACCACTGCGCCACCAGGGAAGCCCCAGAACTTGCATTTTAACAGTTCCTGGGTGATTTGTGTGCACATTAATGTTGGAGAAACAGGAGTGGCTGGAAGCTAGAGATTGAGGGAGAGAGGGACTCGAGATGAGGTGGGAAAGTTTGCCAGGCCTGGTCATGCAGGACCTCACAGACTATGGTAAGGCATTTAGCTTGGACTCTTAGGACAACGGGCAGGGACGTTTTGATTTTTTAACAGAAGTGACACGATCAGGTACGTGTTTGGAATACTCACTCTAGTGGCCGTGTGCAGAATGGACTTGGAGGGGAGCAGAGCTCGAGTCACGAGGCTGCAAGTGTCAAATACAAGAGGCCCTCTGATGCCAACTGTCTGTGATGGGGCAGGAGCTGAGAGCGACCCCGCCTGCCCTCCACTCCATTCCTTAGACAGAGACCCTGCCTGCCCTCCACTCCATTCCTTAGACAGACCCTGGCCGGCTCTTCTGGCCTGCTTCTCACTGAAAGGCCTCAGCTCCCTCCTGGACTGAACTCTCGGAGCAGGCGTCACACAGCCACCTGACGGAGTTAACTGTGTGCATTTAAAAGATAAAAATAACGATGCTCAGTGCTGTGTGTGCCGGAGATGGGCCAGCTTACGTATTCCTGGCAGGAACATGAGTCAGAAGAATTTTTCTAGACAGTAATTTGTTAGTATGGGCCTTAAAAACACCCTGCATGGCCCTGACTCAAATTCTTTGTCAGGATAAAAAATAATCAGAAAATCAGAATAAAACATGCATCATTATTTGTTAGTAGCAAAAATTTAGAAACTACTAGGATGTCTCAGGAATGGGAGAGTGGCTAACTAAAGCAGGGTGAGTGCCCTCAATCAGCGTTTTTGCAGCTTTTTTTTTTTTTTTTTTTTTTTAAATAAATTTATTTATTTTATTTATTTATTTTTGGCTGCGTTGGGTCTTCGTTGCTGTGTGCGGGCTTTCTCTAGTTGTGGCGAGCGGGGGCTACTCTTTGTTGCGGTGCGCGGGCTTCTCATTGCGATGGTTTCTCTTGTTGTGGAGCACGGGCTCTAGGTGCGCGGGCTTCAGTAGTTGTGGCACGTGGGCTCAGTAGTTGTGGCTCGCGGGCTCTAGAGCACAGGCTCAGTAGTTGTGGCACACGGGCTTAGTTGCTCCGCGGCATGTGGGATCTTCCCGACCCAGGGCTTGAACCCGTGTCCCCTGCATTGGCAGGCGGATTCTTAACCACTGCGCCAACAGGGAAGCCCAGCTTTTTTTTTTTTTAATGAAACATAGAAAAGATTGTAAAAAATGTGTCACTACTGAAAGAAAAAGATTAAAATTATAAATGCAGAGTACTCCCAACTGTGTAAAAACTATACATAGATAAAAGTGGAAGAAAATACATCAAAAAGTGAACTATGATGGAAATGCTTTCCTCAAGTCAGGATAAAAAATAATCAGAAGGGCTTCCCTTGTGGTGCAGTGGTTGAGAATCCGCCTGCCAACGCAGGGGACACGGGTTCGAGCCCTGGTCTGGGAAGATCCCACATGCACGCGGAGCAACTGGGCCCGTGAGCCACAACTACTGAGCCTGTGCGTCTGGAGTCTGTGCCCCACAATGAGAGGCCGCGATAGTGAGAGGCCCGCGCACCGCGATGAAGAGTGGCCCCCGCTCGCCGCAACTAGAGAAAGCCCTCACACAGAAACGAAGACCCAACGCAGCCAAAAATAAATAAATACATTTATTAAAAAAAAAAAATCAGAAAATCAGAATAAAATATGCATCACTATTTTTTAGTAGCAAAAATTTAGAAATGTGGGTGAATATTTCTCTTTCTGCTTTTCTGTATTTTCCAAATGTTGTATAATAAATGTGTAATACTTTGATGATGAGAAAAATTGCTTTAAAAAAGGAGATGATCTGGGAATTCCCTGGCAGTGCAGTGGTTAGGACACAGCGCTCTCACTGCCAGGGCCCAGGTTCAATCCCTGGTCGGGGAACTAGGATCCCACAAGTTGTGCAGCAAAAAAAAAAAAAAAGGAACCAATCAAGATGAAGTTTGTCCTCTTGCACAGGTGACGCTGTGGCCCTGGAGGCAGACGTCACGGTAGAAGGGCTCGGCACAGTCAACGAGACAGGGGTCCCCATCATGGCGCACCCCCCAGCCATCTACAGTGACAACACCCTACAGCAGTGGCTGGAGGTCGTGCTGGCCTCTTCCCAGAAGGGTAAGGACCTCTCTCAGCCCCTCCCCAGCTGCCCAGCCCTCTGGTCCTCAGGCTGCATGTGCAGGGGTCCTTCCACTAGGAAGCTAGTCCAGTGCTCGTCAGGAGTTGCTCGTTGCCTTGGCTTTCCAGCCCACCGCTCTAGAGGCCTGGGCTCGGGGAAGATCAGTGAGATGAGGGATGAAAAAGTGCAGGGTAAGCTGCAAAGGGCCAAACATGTCTGGGCCCTGAATCCGTGGAACTGGTTACAACATGCTCAAAAGCCACATTCCACCTTCCCCTCCCACGTCTCTTTGCCAGCGATAGTCAGAATCCAGGCATCACCCTAATGTCTCTCCCTCATCCCCCACATCTGCTCAGCTGCTGCACCTGCCAATTCTAACCCTGAACCCTACCCCCTGATCCAGCCCCAGTCACATCATCTTTCTCCTGGACCTCCTTCCTCACTGGCTTCCTGCTTCCAAACTCAGCCCCTACCTGAGTGAGCTTTCCAAAATGCCAATTGTCATGTCACTCCCCTGCTTTAACCCTCCATGGCTCCCCATTGCCTTCAGGACAAAGTGCAATCTCCTTGGCCTGTCTTTCAACATTCTTCTCTAACTTCTCAGCCTCACCTCCTGCGGTTCAGGCTCAGGTGGCTTAGGCCCCTCTGAGCCTGCCTGTCCAAGAATCACAGTCCCTTTTCATCTGATGCTTGACAACCCCTGAACCAGCCCCAAGTCCCAAGCGCTTACGCACCATCTGCTTCCTCCCCTTGGTGATGGGGGACGGGAGCTCATTCCTACAGAGGCCAGTCCTTTCTCTCCAGGTTAGCTCTGCCTGTTTGAAAGCCCTTCTTCACACTGAGCGAGAATCTGGTCCCTGTCTTCCCTCCCAGCCCCCAACACACATACCATACCTGCTCTCTCTGTCCCAGGAAGTCATGTCTTCTGTTTCCTTCTTCCTTGAGCACGAGAGACCAGTTCCCCAAGCCCTTGGCCCTCTCCCCACAGGCATCAAACTAGACTTCAAGAGCATCAAGGCCGTGGGCCCCTCCCTGGACCTCTTGCGGCGGCTGACCGAGGAGGGGAGAGTTCAGAGGCCTGTGTGGATCAATGCCGACATCCTGAGGGGCCCCAACATGCCCATTCCGATAGAAGTCAATGCTACACAGTGAGTGTTCGCCTCTCTGCCCCAGCTGTGTCCAATCCTCTTCCGTCAACATCTGGCACAGTAGGTGCTCAGGGGACCTTTGCTGAGTTTGCTTCCAGCCACACCATGTAGTCTGACCTCTGAGCCTTCACACGTGCTATTCCCTCTGCCTCGAATGCCTTTCCCCCATTTCCTGATGAACCTTTGCCCAGTCATTACCTGTCCCAGAAACTTCCCTGACATCCAAGGCCACTGAGGGCCTTCACTCACACTTTCTCCTAACAGTCCTGATTTCGTTGAACTATCACTGTCGGATTACAGGTTTGTCACCCTTACTACAGTGTTTATTCCTGGAGGGCAAACAGGTCCTAGTCCAGTGACAAGGGCAACACTTGGCCTGCTAGAAAAGTCTAAAGCACTGACTCCTTCCCTAGCCCCCCATGAAATCCCAGCACTGCCACCAACCACCCTCACGTAACACATGCATGGTGTGCTCCAGTTTACAAAGGGCCACTTAAAAGGAGAGCATATATCTGAGTTGATCTTCACATAGCAATGCCAGGTTAGGAGCATTTTTTCTCACCATTTTGCAGATGAGAAAGCTGACAATAATTGAGGCACAATCTGTTGAATGTTTATTGTGTGTCACAGGCACTTTTCAAGTACTCTAGTTGTAGAATACCACTTAACTCTTACTTGAGAATGAGGTAGGTAATATTATTTTCATTTAATTAATACAGGAAATATCTCACTGAAGTTAATGACCTGCCTAAATCTAGTAATTGGCAGAGGAAAGATTCAAAACCAGGCCTTTCTGACTGTAACCTCCATGCTCTTTACCGCCCATCCATCCATCCATCCATCTTTCCAGCCAGTCAGCCAACAATCCATCCGTCCAATATTTATCATGATTCTCAAACTTAGGTGCATTTGGAAAGCAGCAGATTGAAAATGTAGTCAGTGGCCCAAGATAAATAATGGTTCACCTTCTTGGAGTGAAGAAAATTACTCAATAATTTGGGGAGAGGGAGGGTAACATTACTTGCCTATTAAAATTTGCATCAAGGCAAAATTTGAATGAAATTTTTAAATAAAATATGAAAGTTCAGAGACTCTCACAGCTGGGAGAACCCACATCCCACAGCTGGGACTTTAGATTGCATCCCCTCATCCATGTGGGTATGTTTACGAAGGCCTGTCCTGCCTGAAAGGATGCCATCTTTGAGAATCAAAGGGGCTGCTGGGTGAGCTGCCCAAGGTCACAGAATCAGGACCCAAACTCAGACCTCCCCGACACCAAAGTCCATGCCCTACTGTGGGACTTTGAACAAGCCATTTCTGTTCTTTAGGACTGTGCCCTTATATCATAGATGCAATAGATCCTGCCTCTTCTTAGCACTGTGATGGGAACCCGGGAGATGAGGGAGGGGCTCTAAAAGACCAGCATCTCTGATTCTCTGCAGGTTCCTGGCCTTGGTCCAGGAGAAGTATTCTAAGGTAACCCTGTCTCCAGGCTGGACCACCCTCTACCTGCCCCTGTTCCCAAAGGGGACGTATACCCGAGCCATGGTAGAGAAGATGCAGGGGCTGGTGGAAGGACTGCCACAGAAGGTCACCTTCCCTGTGCGGGCTGTCATGGTGCGGGCTGCCTGGCCCCACTTCAGCTGGCTGCTGGGCCAGTCTGAGAGGTGAGGACTCCCAGGCCCCTGCCACAGCTCCCACTCCCTCCAAACCCGCTCCCAGGCACTGATGCCCCCGCAAGATCCCAGAGGCTCATGGCTAGAAGGGTCTTATTGATCATCTGGTCCAAACTCTGCTGGTGCTCACATGCTCTACAATGTCCCTGCTTTCTGCTTGTATGCCTCCGGTAATGGGGAGCTCACTATCATCTGAGGCAGCCCGTCCATTGGCAGACAACTCTCTGCCCATTGGAAAGTGTCTACACTGAGACACAATTTGCCTCCCACAGCTTCCTCCCATGGAAGCCAGCTGTTCCCTGGGGCGGCACAGATTGCACCTACAGCCTCTGCCCCAGGATAGCTCTGTAGGGATTGAGGAAGCCCCATCCCCACCCCTGCACTCTGTCCCCAGCTGCCCAGCACCACCTTCCTCAGCCTCTCCCCACTGCAGGCCGCCCCCTTCCCCTCTTCATACCTGACCTCTAACCCCACCCCCTGTGCCCATCTCTTCTGTCCTTGTCTCCTTCCTAAGACAGGACCCAGAAATAGACACTCCAAGTGAGGAGGTAGGGCAGTCCATCTCCCCTCCTTCTCAGCCTCTGCTCTCAGTCATCGTTGCCGAGGCCTCTGTGGCTTCTTCTGCCCCCAGGAAGCAGGGTAGCGTTCCTCCCCTGCCCAGCTCGGGCCCAGCTCTGAGCACAGGAGTGGGGCTGAGGGCTGCTGGGCCCAGGCAGGCACTGAGCTGGCTCTCTGGACCCCAGGTACAGCCTGACGCTGTGGCAGGCCACCTCGGACCCCGTGTCAGTGGACGATCTCCTCTACGTCCGGGACAACACCGCCACCCACCAAGTCTACTATGACCTCTTCGAGCCTCTCCTGTCGCAGTTCAAGCAGCTCGCCAGTAGGGAGGGGTCTGGGCAGCATGGGAAAGGGCGGTGGGGCCGGATTCTGCACAGGGCAGCACTTGGTAGACATGGCAGCAGAGTTAGGTGGGATGGGGCACTGGAAGGGGAAAATCCTAGGAGGGATAGGAGGAAGGAATCGTTTTAAGCATCAGTTGTATGCCAGACCCCAGTACAGTATGCTAAGCTTTATAGATCTGTGAAGCAGGGATTCCATTTTACAGATAGGGAAACTGAGATTCAGAACAGTTAGGTAATTTATACAAAGTCATTCAGCTTGAACGTGGCACAGCTCCTACTGGTACCAGCAAATTCCAAACCCCATATGCTTCCCCTTGCAATACAGTTCCTCTAAGGTTTACTCTAGCATTTCAGAGAATGGCCCCTCCACTGTACCTGCTAATCAGTGATGCAGACACTACCTTGTCCAAACACCTCACTCGCCTGACTCCAAACCTAGGAGAGCCTGCAGTTAGGCCATCTCAAAGGGGACCCATCAGACCCAACATTCCTGCCTTGGGAGCCATCTTGGTGAGGGGGAGGAATACCAGCTTTGGGGCCAGATGGACCTGGCTCCATCAGGTCCCAATCCCAGCAACCCTGCCTACTGGCCGTAGGGCCTTGGGCAAATCACCTGTAATCTATAAAACAGGGAATTACAGCTCCCAGGAAGCTTGCTGTGAGGCTTAGAGAGGATGCGTGGTGCACAGAGGGCTCTGTGACCAGCGGCCTCTTCATCTTGGCAATTTGCCCCACAGTGAACACCTCACGGAAGCAAAGCTACTACACGGGAGGCAGCCTGATCCCCCTTCTCCAGCTCCCTGGGGATGAGGGTCTGAGCGTGGAGTGGCTGGTTCCTGACATCCAGGGCAACAGGAGCACAGCAACAGTGCGACTCCCAGGTAAGGTCCACCTGCAGCCCCTGTGCTCCTAGCTCAACCACGAGAGTTTCCAACACTTGGGGAAGCTGCCTCAGATCTCCGTTACCATAGCAACACAGCTGCAAGGTAGGGAGTACAGTGCCGTCAAAAGTGCGGGGCTCCTGGCCTTCAGCACCTGTGAGCCCTCAGTCACATCACCCTGCAAGAGAGGCGGGCATGGGCCCCAGGGCTGAGGCACAGGCAAGGGCCCAGAGCTAGCAACTCATTGTGTCATTCTGACGAGCCCCGGGCACATTCATAAAGCAGCCCTTCCACCTGGAACCCAGATCTGATTCACAGATCCTATTACCCTGCTGCTGCCTCCATTGCCTCTTCCAGACAGAGAAGGCATGATCCTGCTGAAAGTTGGCCTCCAGGAGCCTGCAGCTGGGGACCCCGTGCCCATCGTACGTGCCCCAGATGGCCGTGCCCTGACACTGGAGTTCTGCCTGCTGCAGCTGGCCACGCGCCCCGGACGCTGGGGCATCCATGTGCACATAGCAGAGCCCACAGCCCTCCGGCCATCCCTGGCCACACTGGCCACCCTCTCCACCCTTGGCCACCTGCCTAGGCCTGTGTGGGTCGGGGCCACAGTCTCCCACGGGAGTTTTGTGGTCCCTGGCTACGTGACTGGCAGGGAGTTGCTTACAGCTGTGGCCGAGGTTTTCCCCCATGTGACGGTGGCACCAGGCTGGCCCGAGGAAGTGCTGAGCAGTGGCTACAGGGAACAGCTGCTCACAGATATGCTGGAGCTGTGCCAGGGCCTCTGGCAACCCGTGTCCTTCCAGCTGCAGGCTGGGCCGCTGGGCCAGAGCGCGGCTGGGGTCGTGGCCAGGCTGTTGGCAGGCTCCCCCCGGGCCACTGTCACAGTGGAACACAGCCCTGGCTGGGGCAGCTATGCATCTGTGTGGGCAGTGCTGCTAGCAGCCAGGGCCGTGGAGAGGACCCGAGTCTACTACAGGCTACCCCAGAGTTACTACCAAGACTTGCTGGCGGATGTTGGCAGAAAGTGACCACCCAGGGGTGCTGGGCTGGTGGACCCCTGGGCCCAGGCTTCCCACGGGGGTGGCAGGAAGGAATAAATGCCTCTGCCTTCCTCAGTGCACTGCGTGTGTGTCCTCAGGGCAGGATGGAGTGGGAGCTGGGCGTGAGGTGGCCACTGAAGATGCCTAGAGGGTCTGGAGGCTGGGGGCCAGATCGTTCCGGTTGTCCAAGAGGAACTGCTCACAAGCCTTGAAGGTGGTGTAGAACTCAGAGGAGAGGCCAGTCACATTGGTGGTCACGTACTTGAGAAAGCCTGGGGTGGCCTGGTTATAGTAGGACACCTGCAGGATGGGAAGCCACACTCAGGGAGGCTGGGCAGTGGGAGGGGTGGGAGCTGAGTGCACATGAGGCGGGCGGAAGGCAGCCTTGTCACCTGCTAGGAAGGCAGCAAATACCAGCCAGCACCTGGGGCCTTAGAAGACTGCGTGACTGGCGGGTGTGACCTCCTCCAGCTGGTCTCCCCCGACCCCTCACCCCCACCCCGGGTGCTGACAACCCTGGCTTCCCTCTGTCACCACACACTACTGTCATCACGTGTCTCCCCTGTCAGCCAGGAGGCCCTGGAGGACCGGGGCTGGGTCTCCAGAGCCCAGCACGGAATCCCTTTTAAATGAAGGTGCTCTAGGGCCATACGCAAGTTAGAATAAGCCCAAGGATTGCCCTGAGGAGCTCGTCAGTTTAGACGTATTAAGTTAGCTAGCACTGTCCAAGTCCCTGCCTGGGGGGAGTCTCCGAGCCGCTGTGAGCTGAGGAAGGGGCAATGGGTATCCCCAGCCCAGCCACCCTCAGCCTTCTCCCCTACGCTTTAGTTAACACTGACTGCCCTGCTGAGTTTTATGGGCCCTGAGAGCCATATAAAGCCTTCCTAGACAATAAGTAAATGAGGAGATGATAGAATTTTAGATCAGAGCCCAGGGCTTCTGCCCTCTGTGTCCAGTGCTTTTTCCAAGACCCTGCAGTGGCCTCGGACTTAGCACAGATTAGGTCTTAATGAAGGCTCATTTTCAGCGCCTGACACTCTTAGGCTCCCCTGAGCTGGAAGAGAGAGACTGCTGACAGGCAGGGGAGCCTGGGTCTGGAACTGTCTGAGCTGCACAGTGCTGAGCTCTGGACACAGGTGTGGCTTTGGGGTGAATCTGGGTGGGAGGGGGAAAGGAGACACCCAGCCTCACCTTGGTCAACTGGTCCCCCTCGTGCCAGAAGCAGAAGCCTGAGCAGATGGTCTCCCCACGCCTGTACTCCGAGGTCTCGAGGTGCGTGGGCAGCGTAACTGACCTCATCGCAATGACATAGGGGTCCCTGGAATGGAGGAAGGGTGTGGAGGGGACACAGGAGAGGGTGAGGGCCTGGTTCCAGAGCCCTCCTCTGGCACTGACCCAGAGTCTGAGGCACACAGAGCCTGGCTCTGGGCCAAGCTGGAAAGAGGAGATGCCTGTGGGTTAGCAGCTCTGAACTCACCAGGAGCCAGCGTGACTGCACCGTGGACTTTCTGGAAAAGCCCCTCCACTGCAGACACTCAGGAAGCAGTGTTGCACTTTGGGGTTTTTGTGCTTCATCTTTTTGCCTGTCTCTAGCAGAAGTGATGCCGTCTCTCCGGCATCCCCACCATGGCACAGCTGACAGCCTCACCACCCTTCAGCCAACACGGGGCCTTCAGAGGCCGGAGGCCAAGGAGTTGGCCATGTGAGAACTGGCCCGTCTGTGGCCTGGGGCAAGGCGCCCTCACTACTCCAGGGACAGAGACCACCCCGCTTTAGAGCATGAGTGACTAGAGGGGCCGTGCATCCCCATGTCCTCCATCCTACCCACAGCAAGACCACTGCGGCCAGTAGGAAGCAGAGGGCTGACTCTAGGCTGCTGTCCCCTCCCTGGGGAGGAAGATGAGCCCTGCCCACCTCCCACCCCAGAAGGCAGGCACGCACCTGTTGTCACAAGGCTTCCGCCGAGAGGCCAGGATCACAAAATCCTGGGGCTTGGGGTCACCGCCGAGGGCGGGGCTGACGATGTGGTAGATGGCATCATCCTCGTCCACCTGCTGCACTAGCTCCACGCTCCTGTACAAAACCCACGGGCATCACACCAGCTCCTCGTGTGAGAGCAGGTCTGACCCAGGCCCTCCCGTGCTTCAGCTGCCCTGAGCAGATGCTTGGGGGATATTTCACCCCCAACACTGCTCAGCAGGGACCACAGGAGGGCAGAAAAGGCTGGCAAGATAAACACACACACGGGCACACAGACACATATACAAGCAAATGAACACACACCCGTGGGCACACATGTACACACATACACAATAGACACCCACCGATGCACACACACTACACAGATGTGTGATGCTTTAGTAGTTGTACTGAACATTTAGTGAGCGCCCACTGTGTGCCAGACACTGTTCTAAGAGCGTTATGGGTCCTATTTCACTTAACCCCACGTCAGCCCATGCAGTTGGTACTCTTAGTATCCCCATTTTATAGATGAGGGGGCTGAGACTCAGAGAAATAACTCACCTTCGGCCATAGAGCTAATAAGGAAGCAGGTGTGGGACGTGCTTGGGCTGTTGGGCGCCAGAGCTGGGCCCCTCAGGCCCGGGCACACTGCACGCATGTGCCCAGGTAGACACACGTAGGCTTACACCAACACGCACACACACAAAAGGACATCCACGCAGAGACACGCACAGCCATGTCCAGACCTGCCATCTTTTCCCTGCTCTCCCACCTACCCTGGAAGCTGCCTCAGGAACAAGGCAGCTGTGGGCAGGGTGGAGGAAAGCTGCTAGGGCCTCCCTTCCCCTCAGGACACGCCCCCCAATCCCATCAAGCATCAAGATCTGATTGGGCCTTCAAGGCCCACACCAGCCCGCTTCCTCCAAGAAGCCTTCCTACCACATGCCCAACCCCTTCTCCCCAACATCCACCACCAAATCACCTCTCAGGCTTCCAGGATGGCATGGCCAGCAGGCCTGGGGCCAACCTAGACCAGGGCTTTTTAAAGCAACGCAGCCCTTTTTTGCAAAGAAACCTTATGCAGAAAGCCTGTGTGTGAACAGCTACAAGCAGGCCTGCTTTGGTGAACAGAGATGGGGGAAGGTAGGGGAAGGCCAATTTGTCAAACATCAACTCACCAAATGACCTGCTTACTGAATTTCCGGATACACAGATCCTCCTTATGGATACACTCAGGAATATAGGCTCCTCTTAATAAGCCATTGGAGAAATGATCAAAGAACCCCCAAAGGAGGGTGTTGGCATAACAGAAAATGACTTGAAAGGGATTTGAAAAAATACCAGTTTCAACTTTAACATTCCCATATTAAACACTGAAATTCTGGCTATTTTCCTAAGCAAAAACTTACATGGAGAATCAATAAATTTGGGGAACAAATGCATTTATAGGAATAACATTTATATTCAGTAACTCACTACATTAAAAAATAACATTCATATACATTCATGTACATATCCATATGAAGAACTGGCAAACTTGGTAAATTCAGCAAATTGGCCGTTCTCTGAGTTACCCTGAGTCTGGGAGGGGTTCCCACCCGAGGGGTTCCCACCCACCCCCTCCACTTCCAACTACCACCCCAAGCAGTCCCTGAGCCCCCTCTGGGAAGGCAGAACTCCACAGAACACGCTTTGAAAATCACTGATCTATCCCTGGGTGCAAATCTACAACCCACACCTCAAGTACCCATTTTAAGAGGAGGGAAACTGAGGCCCAGAAAAGACATGACTTGTCCATGGTCACACAGTTAGTTAGGCCAGGAACAAGACTTAAACCCAGGCCCCTGACTCCAATTCCAGGCTCACTCCCTTCCCTGAGGGCTCAGACTACCCTTGACTCTGACGCTCACCTAACACATAACCAAGTGCCCCACCCCCATCCTGCCTGCTAAAGGCCGGCAGGGGCTGAGCACAGTGGGGGGACGGCTCAGGAGGAGACACCTGAGGGCCCACCTCCCCGCCCCACCCCGCTGCCCTCACCGGTAGTGCTTGTCCCATTCGGGCCTCCGACGGAGGTCTGAGAGCAGCAGGAAGGCCTGGGCGGCGTCCACGTGCACCAGCATCTCCATGTGGAAGGAGAGGAACTTGTCCTCCTCTAGAGTGTACAGGCGGACCTGCATGGGCCAGAGGGCAGCCTCGTTCCCGCGCCTCCTCCTCAGCCTATGCTGGGGACCGGGGCTGGAAGCTCAGGGCTGCGACTGATTGCTGTGTAACTGTGAGCAAGCGACTCAACCTCTCTGAGCCTCGGTCGCATTCCCATGAAAATGGGAGATTCAGCCCTAGTGGATGGGAAGGTGTCTGAAGGAGCAGTGACTGCATGCATAAGCCCAGGATGGAATGGTACTCACTACGAAATGGAACAAACTCAAACAAGCACTCAACACGAGTGAAGGCCTTGTGCCAAGAGAAGGAAGTCAGATTGAAAGGTTATATACTGTATGACTCCCCGTATTGGACATTCTCAAAATAGACAAAACTAAAGGGACAGAAAACTGATCTGTGTTCTCCTGGGGTTGGGGGTGGGAAGAGGCTTGACCACAATGGGGAATGAGAGAAACTGGGGGGATTATGGAAACGTTCTGTATCTTGATTATGGTAGTGATTCTGTAACTTTATGTGTTTTCCAAACTAGTAGAATTGTACACTAAAAAGGGGAAATTTTACTACATGTAAATTATACCCCAATTTTTTAAATGTGGAAAAAAAATTTTAAAAGAAGATAAAGAAGCAGGGGCCGACACAACAACAGAATGAATCCTCAGAGCCAGGTGCCCATCCAGCCCCCTAAAGTCACAGGCAAAAGTGGCAGAGCTCAAGTCCTCCCTCAGCCCGCGCTTGCCCCAGGCCCCCATCCCAGCAGCGCCTCACTGTAGAAGGAGCAGAGAGAGGGAGGACGCAGTGGGGGAGGATGAAATGGGGGGCAAGAAGGTGGGTGGGCAGGAGAGGATACGGAGTGGGGGACCCCCACTCCAGGCCCTGGGGGCAGGTTTGCTTCTATAACTGGGCTGGTTTCATGACCTCATCCAGCTCCTTTTAGGGAATCTCCCTTTGACTGGAGTGCTTTGAGAGGGTTTTTGTGGCTCGCGGTCAGCCGCCTCTGGTGGCTCCGAGGAGGAAGGACAGTTGGGAGGGTGGGGTCAGCTACCTGGCTGATCTCTGAGGACAGCACCCAGTTGTCCCTGGCCACGAGCATCTTCAGGGAGGAGACGTTGTTGTAGCTCAGGTACACCTGGACAGAGCACACAGAGAAGCCTCAACTTCCGCCTTCCTCGGGGGCTCCGTGCCAGGCTGCGCTGGGGCGGGGAGAGGAAACTGGACGTGAAGGAAGGAGCCCTTGGCTTTGGGAAAGGAGGCCCGGGCTTGGCAGACGCCTACTCCTCTTGGGGCCCCAGCTCCCTCCTGCCAAGCAAGGGGACACAGGAAAGCCCTTGGCTACCTGTGCCAGTCTTGCGGCAGCAGTATCCCGTCCCCTACGGGTCTACCTCCAAACCCGCTCACAAGAGGGGAGGATTGGGAATCCCGACAGGCCTGAGAACAGTCCGCTCAGAGCAGAAGGACTTACCTGGTTGCTAGGGTCCCAGGGGACAGAGAGGGGCATCTCCGCCTGCTTACAGGACACGATGTACTTCCTGGGAGAGAGGGAAGACAACAACCTTGGTCCCCTGGGCGCCCACAGACTTCGCTGCTGGCTTACTGTGTGCCAGGCCCTGTGCTCAGCCCAGCGGCGTGGGAGAGACTCCTGTCTGGCCAGGGAGACTGGATGGGCACACAGAAAACAGCAGCTGAGGACATATACACTCAGAGGCGGGGACGGGCTGGGGGAAAGGTGCAGGTCCCCAACACCCTTGCTGAGCGACTTCACTCTGGCTAAAGCGACTTCACCCTTATGCCTCAGTGTCCTCAGCTGTAAAATGGGATCAGTGGTCACACCTGCCTCCTCATAGGGTCATCACAGGGAGAACAGTGCTTGGCATATGGTAAACCCTCCATTTATGCACATATTAACATCGGATGGTGAATCCTGGTGCGTTGACAGCCCTTTCAAGTTTGTAAAGTGCTTTCACAGCAGAGTCATTCACACCTGGATTTGCTTTTTAAGCAATTGAATCTCCTCTCAGAGCCTTTCTTTCTTCATCTGCCAAACGGGCATCAGAGTCAATGGGAGGAACACAGGAAGTAAAATTGGCCACACCTGGCCAGGTTCAAATTCTCATTCTGCCCATCATTCCTATCTGAGTGCCCATGGCCACCTAATCCCTCTGTCCTCAGTGTCCTCGCCTGTACAAGGGGCCAATAAGACCACTGTGTCATGAGGCCAAGACCAGAGGCTGCCTGGATGTAAAGGCCCAGCCCAGGGTCAGTACCAAAGAAACACAAGTTCCCAGGGCCAGGGAGCAGACTGGGAAGCCCAAGAGCCGTGTCCACTCCCACCGCCCGGCCCCCACTTTCCTGTCCAGGCGGATCTTCTTCCTGGCACTGGCCTCTCGGTACCGCCGTTCGCCATCCTGGGGAGAGGAGCAGAGACAGACTGTGGTGCAGGAGGGACAAACAGCTTGCCCCCACCCCCATTACTGCCTGCCCCCTTCCCCAAAGGGCCCAAGGAGACCCTCCCTGCAGCCCTAAGGTGAAGTTCAGATCTCACTGGGGCAGCCTGCACAGGACAGTGCCCGGTCACTGAGCTCCAGCCCCAGCTTCCCCTGAGGCTCCCTGAGTGACTTTGGGTACACCATCTGCCCTCGCTGTACCTGCTTCCTCCTCCGTAAAAGGGGATCCCCAAAGGGCACTTACAACGCTAAGAACCCACATTTATTGAGCACTTGCTATGGGCAGGCATGCTTCTGAAGTGTCTTCCATGCAAAGCTGCATCTAAGCATTATGACAACCCTCTGAGGTTGGCACTAGTACTATCCCCAATTATTTTATTTCATTTCATTTCATTTTATTATTTTAATTGCCTGCACCATGCAGCTTGCAGGATCTCAGTTCCCCCACCGGGGACTGAACCCGGGCCACGGCAGTGAAAGCCCAGAATCCTAATCACTAGGCCACCAGGGAACTCCCAGTACTATCCCCATTTTACAGAGGAGGAAACTGAGGCATGGAAAGGCTAAGTGGCTCAGCCAAGGTCACAGGGCTAAGGAGTGGGGCCAGGAACAGAACCCAGATGGCCTGACCCAGAGCCCACCCTCTGAACCACTACTTCTAATGTCTCCCCACTCGTGAACATTAAGTGGCAAAGGCCTGAAAGGGCCTCGTGGACTGTCCACTGTCCCACCGCCTGCCAGGTTCCCTGCTCCTCCGGCCACCACCCATCTTGACTGCCCAACGCCCAGCTCTGGAGCGGGGGTCTTCACAGCCCATGCCCAGTCTTGTGAGGTGGGCGGGCAGGGTGGGTGACCTTCCTGGAGAGAAGGGGCAACCTCTCCAAGGTCACTCCCTGGCTCCCCAGAAGCAAGCCCGAGCCTGGCCCAAAGGAGGCACAAGGGAACATTGTTTAGAGCCAGCCTTGAACCCAGGTCCCTGACTCTCATTCCTAGGCTTTTTGCTCCCCTGTCACCGTGGTCAGAGCAGTCGCCACTTACTCAGCCCGCAGCAAGGTCAGTATCTCCCCAACAGCCCTGCGAGGCAGGAACTGCAGATACACCGTCTTTACAGATGGGGAGTGAAAGCTCGCAGAGGGCACCCGCTAGAACGTGGCCAAGGTGGGGTTCCAACCCACCTCTGACCCCAAAGCCAGTGCTCTTACAGCTCTGCAGGCTCATGAATGCCTCTTAACGCCCGGCACGTGGTCTGAGTTCTTCCAGGAAGCACAGGGTGCCTTCCTTGCACAGGGAGCATCCCCGGGGGCGGGTTAGACCAGGGCACTTGGGGCTGGCTATGCCCCAGCAGAAGGACAGAGCTGGGTCCACTCCCCAGTCCTATCACCCTGGGCAGAGAGGGAGGGGGGCTGGCAGTGGGGCACTCACCCCAGGCTGGGGCCGAATCCAGGGCAGCATCTGAGGCTGGTTATCTGCATCCAGGACCACAAAGGTCATGAAGGCGCTGTTGATGTGCCGCCGCTGGGTCTCGGCCTCCTGGCGGTAGGCCTCCACACACACGCCCACCTCCATGCTGAGGGGGATGGAGGGCTGGTCTCAGCTGGACAGACCTTCCCGAGGCCACCCCCTCCCCAACACACACGCACACATGCACAGATGCACACACGTACTCCTGCAGTTCCTCCCACAGCCCAGATCAGAGTCCAATGGGCAGGAAACCCAGAACTGTTCCCTTTCAACAATGTTTACAGAGTGCCCACTGCACCCCTGGCCCCATGCTTGTCACTGGGGTCACAGAAATGAATAAACCGGTCCAGTCCAGGTCCTCATGGGCTAACAGATAGGGGATGGGGCAACAAACATCTATATAAAATACGTCACGTAAACTGCAAAGGGTGATGGAAAGACATAAGAAAGGAGGTGGAGGGGCAGAGCCTAATTTGAGAAAATGTTCATCATACACCTATTCACCAGCACTTTAATAGCCATAGCCGTGCTCCTGACAGCTCCGTTGCTGCTGTTTCTGTATCTCCGACTGTCTTTATGAATTATAAAATAGCAGCCACCTCCATTCCCCCTCACTTAGGAAGGTCTATGATCCCAGAATGTGGACATTATGCAGATGGGGAAATCAAGACCTAGAACAGGGCACTAACTTGCCCAAGGTCACACAACAGTCAGGAAGAGAATTCTGCACTAGAAACCAGGCCTCACAGCTCCTAGTTCAGGGCTTTCCCCCTGCATGACAGTAGAATGTGTGCTAGTCAGACTGTGAATAGTAAAATAATAATAATAATTTTAAAAGTAATAATAAGCAGCAGGAATGGCTGACCTTCACTGAACGTTTTCTCTGGCATTCTACTAGTAACCCCTCATTGAATCCTCACAACTATGAGGTAGTTGTGGTGAGCCCCATTTCACAAGTGAAAGAACTGAGACTCAGAGGGGTTAAGTAACTTGCCCAAAGTCACACAGCTGATAAGCCATGAACCAAATTTGAACCCAGGCAGCCTGGCTCCAGATCCCTCACTTTTAACAACTACGCTATCATTGAAAATGACCAAATCTTTGAAATCACCAAAAAGCTTTCATGGGGGTATCAGAATTCATTCCAAAGGTAAGGGCTCTGGGAACTAACTGCTGTTTTAGGAAAAGGGTAGGAAAGGGTTTGATAAACAAGGGAACACTGGCAAGAGGTGGCCCTGTGACCTGAGCATCCACAGCGTGGCAGGACCAGAGACAGGAGCCGGGGAGAGAGACAGAGACACCCCAGGCACATGGCGTGACCTGTGACGGCGGCAGGCACAGGGCTCGGGAGGCCAGAGAAGGAACATCAGAGCTGAATCTTGGTGATGGTAAAGGGACCCAGCAGCCAGGCAGAGTTCAGATCTCATAGACCTCAACTACAGGGGAAACGGTTCCTGCAGTTTTGTGGTAAGGTCCCTTCTTAGGTCAGGAAGAGCCCTCAACCCCAAGAGGCCCCATCTCACCCATCCCAGCCCCACACCTGTGCTTGAAAGCGTTGTTCACGATGGCCTTCAGCACCAGGCGGTCCCCAACCTGGGATGGGCCCCGGAAGTGGAACATCTCAATGGCCTTCAGCGTAGGGTAGGCACGGCACAGCCGGCTGGAAGAGGTGGGGGGTCAGGGGGACAGGACAAATGCCTCCAGTGCTTCAGCCACTGGCTTGGGCCAGCCTTCTCCTGCTGCCCCCATCCCCAGACCCAGCCCAGAACCACATGTACCACCCTCTGGCCCACCCACTCCCACCCAACCCAGTGACAGCTCTGCCCAGAGGAAGAGAACTAAAGTCCAGTATCACAGCTTAGAATACTGAGGACTACGTGCGTAGCTGGAAAAAAGCTGAATTTGAGGTGACATAGGAAAGGGCAGGGCTCGCGGTAAACCTTTTCCTTCTAACTTTTACACCCTAGCACCTGCTGTTCCTACTATCTGGAAGCCCTCGCCTTACCCAATGCTACTCGTCATTCAAGGCCCAGATGAAGTACTCCTCCTCCAGGAAGCCTTCCCTGACTATCCACACTCTGACCCTCCTCTGAGATCTTATTACTCTCATAGCCTGGGCTGCCCAAAATAGCATTGCTTATGTACTGTGTCCACAGGTTAAACACGGAGGAGGGGCCATTGGAGCTGGTCTCTAAAGGGTGAGGAAGAATTTGCCTGGCTGAGGAGAACATGGGTTGGGGAGAGCACTCATGGCAGAGCGACCAGCAAGTACAAAGTCATGGAGGTATGAGAGTGTCAGTTAGTGAATGTCAGTTATCATAACTATTAAAAAAAGCCCCGATACTTGGAGCAGAATAAGACCCGGACAGGCACAGAGGTTATAGGAAAAGGAAGTAATTATTTCCACCTCTAGGGTGAAGGGAACAGTCAAAGAGGCTTCATGGAGGAGATGGGCAGGATTTTACCAGACAAAGAAGACTGGAGTTGGCATGGTGGGAAGTCAGCCAGGAGTGAAGGCAGGGGATGGGAGCATAGGGGATGGGAGCATGGAGGATGGGAAGGGGAAAGGCAAATGGCTATATTTGCAAGAAGTGTTAAGATCCAGGAAGCAAGCGAGCAGGGCCAGGGCAAGGGGAGGCCCTGGTGCCAGCCGGGGGGCTTGGTATTTCCCATGCCATGATGGGAACCACGGAAGGAATGGTGAGCTCACAGAAAATCATTCCTCTCTGGTTCTCTGGGTCTGAAGGCCCCAGGTTACCCTGAAAGAACAGCCAAGCTTCTGAAGCCTTGAATGCCAGTACCAAGCTGGGGTTTCTCCCGCAGAGGGAGCTGGCCGAGGGAAGGAGGAGGAGAAAGGAGGGGAGGCACAGGCAGGGCACTGCCCTCACCTGGCTGCAATGGTGGCCACGTTCTCCATCCAGGCCATGATCTGGCCCCCGAAAGTATTGCCTTGGTGATTGGCGTGTGGGGGCAGGACCAGCTCCACACTCTCCACTCGGGTCTTCTCGGCTGGCACCATGTGGCTACAGTCTCTGCTCTCCAGATCTGACCAGAGAGGCGCAGAGGGAGGGAGGCGGGGAGGTGAGAAAATTCCCAAGGGCAGACCCTCCCCATGGGCAGCCCAGGACCCCCATGCCCACCAGTCCACCCCACACAGATTCTTTTATTTATTCAGCACCCAGGAGGTGCCGTGCATCTCCCATCTCCCGCGGGGAGAGAGCTCATCAGGGAAGGCCTGTGAAAGAGGTAGCCTTTCACCCGGCTTGCAGGCTGCTCAGAGATGCCACAGGCAGGGAGGAGGGGAGGTTGAAGGCCTGAGCCAAGTTCTGGAGACCAGACAGGCAGGACAGTCACAGGGAGCAACGAGGCCTTGGCTTAGCTGGAGCTGAGGGCAAGTAAAGGGACAGCACCAGATGAGGCTGAGTGGTCAGCCAAGGGCCCGGATGCCAGGCTCAGGCATTTGGACTGACGCCTGGGTAGAAGGGCTGTCTAGACAGGAGGGATCTACAGGGGCTGCAGTGGGATGGATGGTTCCAGCGGGCCTTGACAACTGTAGGAAGAGCTGGGCCTGCCCAGCCACGGCCTCCGGGCCCAGCATAAATAACAGCACACGGAATTCAGAGCACAGCTCACTGCCTTCACTGGTGTTTGCTACTTCTGCCTGCTCTCTCTCCACTCTGGGCAGCTGAACTACCCTTGGTTGGTCCTAAAATTGCTTCCTTTAGGTTTCAAGGATGACTCTGCATTCTAGTGTTCTGGACATCAGTGAACAAATCCAAGGTCACCCCTCTAGGCCTTTGCCCAGCCTGTGCCCTCTGTCAGAAAACCCTGCCTCACCTCTCCACCTGTCAAAATCCTCCCAGTCCAAAGTAGACCTTTGTGTGCTGGTATAGGACACTCTCCAAGATATGCTTTTAAGGGGAAAGGAGCAAGATACAGAACAGTATGTACTGTATGTTTACTTTTGGGTAAAAAGAGAGGGCAAACTGGTAGGTAGTATGCTTAAATATGCAGAGAATACTTCTGGAAAGATGCCCCCAAATGACGAACAGTAGCTGCCTCTGGAGGGAGCCTTGGTTCTGGGGTAGAAGAGAGTCTTGCTTTTTACTCTATCTCTATGCCTACACCTATCTCTATCTACCTACCTACCTAGCTACCTATCTATTTGTTTTTTGAAAAGTCCTAGGGTTTCAAGGCCAAGCTCAACTCTACCTTCCCAAATACCTTGACTCCTAGAGACCCAAATGCATTTAGCGGATTAAAAGTGTTTTCTGTATGTCCCAGCTCCATCTTCATGGCTCCTGGGAGCTGGGTGAGAAGTCCAAATGCTCCCTTTTCCCCGAAGGAACCTTGAGGCAAGAGGGCCATCCAGGCCTGAGGCCACCTGTGGGTGGACATCCCAAGGAGACTCCCATCCTCCCTCTGCTCCGTAAGGGCCCAGGACAGAGGGGGCCATGCAGGACATGGGCTGCCCTCCCCACGCACGGCGCTCACCATCCTGAATGACACAGTTGGCCAGGAGGTCCTTGATGGTGTCTGTGTAGACCAGCCGCATGCGCCGGCGCTCGGCTGCCACGCTGTGCTCTGTCTTCTCCTCCTCGGTCCGCAGCGTGATCTGCTTCAGCTTCACCTGTGGCAGGGGGTGAGGTGGGGGGTGCTCAGGACATGTTTCCTGAAATAGCATGAGAGCCTGTCCCCCAAACGGCCATCTCACGCCTGGGGCTGCTGGATGGTTACAAGTCTTGTCCCCTCTTTGTCCCCATCTTCCACCTCCCTGTTGACTGATACATCACTTTCATCCTCCAGCGTCCCCGTCCCCATTCTTCGGCAAAGGCACTGTGGATGGGGGGTGTTGATGCAGGACATGGGAGGCAATGGAGAGAACTGGAGGATCCTGGGGTGCGAGGTGCACAGGGAGAGGTGGGGAAAAGCAGAGCGGGGACGCGCCTGGGGTTCAACCACAGCACGGGGGGGACCTTCTTCTGGGGATTCCCTGCTGTGCCTCCACCTCTACCTCTCCACCAACCCCCAGAATCACCACGTAGACAGGCACCCAGGTGGTCCGGCAGCATCGGGTTGTCAGGTGTAGCCACCTACCTTGGAGAGCTCCCGGTGGGCCACAAAGGTGGCCAAGGCCTTGCACACGCTCCACTGCTTGTCAGAGCACAGGTCCTCGGAGGCCACCTGGATGCCCACCTGGAGAAGAAGAGCAAGGTGGACGACTGAGGAGGGAGGAAACAGAGCTCACCAACCCGAGGCCCCGCAGGTGGAGACAGCAAGTTCCACCCCAGGCCTGGCCTCTGGTGCTTCTGTATCACCTACCAAGTCCAGGGGGCTAGAGACCTGGGGTAGGTTCTGATTCTGCCCCTGGCTCTCTGGGACACCTTGGGCAAGTCACTTCCTTTCTCTGGGCCTCAGTTTCCTCATCTGTAAAATGGTAATGATGAGGCCCTCTTCCAGAGCTCACAGAGCCCTGTGCATCCCCAAAGAGTCCTCCCATTAAACCTTCAACAACCCTGCCACAAGGGAATCATGTTCCCATTCTACAGATGTGCAGACAGAGGCTGTGGGAGGTAAGCTAATGGATGGAAGTCCAGCGCCCTCCTCCAGACCACTGCCTTCAGGGTCAGGCACAGCGGCTATCTTCCTTGCATTCCTGAGACCACCTGGCTGCTGAAAAGAGGGTCTGAGACTAGGTGTGAAGACCCAGGAGGCTGGAAGTCAAGGCTCACATTGGAATCTACATGGCTTGGTGACCTGGGGCAAATCTCTTCCCCTCCCTAGCCTCAGTTTTCCCTTCTGTGTTATGAATATTGGACATTGCCCTAGGATTCCCCCAACCCTGCCAGCTGTTTCAGAACTCTGCTGCCTCAATCAGGGCACTGTGAGTGTGAGTGTGAGTGTGCCCAAGCTGGCGACTGAGAATGAAGAGGAGGTAGAAACCCACCCACCCACCTGCTCACCTCCATACTGGAGTTGAAGGCCCGGTTCACCTTGGCCTTGATATTCACCACTTGTCCAACACTGAGGAGAGAAAAGCAGGATGTAGGCCTTCCAAGAGGGGACAGAGGGAGAGAACAGGGGTCTCTGCTGATAGGAACTGGCAGGAGAACATCATGGCATACGGAGCGTATTCACATCTACCACGTCACTGAGTCCTCAAAGCAAGCTGGCAAGACAGTGTTAGCACCTCATTCTACAGGTGGGGAAGCTGGGGCAAGAGAAGTGGCATGATGTCATTCATCTCCCCCTTTCCCCCGCTCCCCCTTGTCCAATGAATGCTCAAGCTTCTCTTTGCTCTCAGCTCAACAGTCCTTCCTAAGGAAAGCTCTCCCTGCCCTCCCAGAGCCCCATAAGGTTCACCCTCCTAACACTTCTTCCAACAGATTGACCTCTGTCTCCCCCACAGTCCTTAAGCTCTGCTGGGGCAAGGATCATGTCTGTTTTGCTCACCACTGAATCTTCAAGTCCTTGCACATGGCACAAGGTAGACCATGAATAGTGGCCTACTGAATTAATGAATTCCACAATTATTGAATGCCTACTAAGCACAAGATACTATAAACATAGGGTAGGAAGGGAAATAAAAACATTTAAAGAATACCTACTGGGCTTCCCTGGTGGCGCAGTGGTTGAGAATCTGCCTGCCAATGCAGGGGACACGGGTTCGAGCCCTGGTCTGGGAAGATCCCACATGCCGTGGAGCGACTAGGCCCGTGAGCCACAATTGCTGAGCCTGCGCGTCTGGAGCCTGTGCTCCGCAACAAGAGAGGCCGCGATAGTGAGAGGCCCGTGCACCGCGATGAAGAGTGGCCCCCACTTGCCGCAAGTAGAGAAAGCCCTCCCACAGAAACGAAGACCCAACACAGCCATAAATTAATTAATTAATTAATTAATTATTTTTAAAAAAAGAATACCTACTATGTGCCAGGCACTGTGTACGACCTCATTTGAACCTCAGAACAAGTTTGGCAGGTAGGTTTAGGGGGGACTGAGCATCAGAGAGGGTAAGCCATTTGCCTAAGGTCACCCAGCTAAAGATGGATAGAGCCAGGATTCTAGACTGATTCTACTGACCACCCTAGCCCTGCTCTTTCCAGCTGCAACTGTCCCTCTAGAATGACTCCCAGGTCCAGATGAACATCAGAATCCCTGAGGGAGCCACTTTGCTGCCCTGTGCTGACTTTTTTTTTTTTAATTATTTAATTATTTATTTTGGCTGTGTTGGGTCTTCAGTGCAGCGCGCAGGCTTCCTCTAGTTGCGTCCAGCGGAGCTACTACTCTTCGTTGTGGTGCATGGGCTTCTCCTTGTGGTGGCTTCTCTTTGTTGTGGAGCACGGGCTCTAGGCACGTGGGCTTCAGTAGCTGTGGCGCACGGGCTTAGTTGCTCCGTGGCATGTGGGATCTTCCTGGACCAGAGCTCCAACCTGTGTCCCCTGCATTGGCAGGCAGATTCTTAACCACTGCGCCACCAGGGAAGTCCTGACTTGTTCATTTCTGTTATTATTATTTTTTTTTTTAGTAGTTCTAATAGTCAAATAGGGGACTATCATTTTTAGGAGATGCATGCTGACATATGGAGGGATGAAGTGTCATGATGTCTGCAACTTACTTTCAAATAGTTCATACAACAGTGATACTATGGATTTGGTTCCAGACCATGGCAATAAAGCAAATATCGCAATAAAGCGAGTCACACAATTTTTTTGGTTTCCTGGTGCATATAAAAGATATATTTACACTATACTGTAGTGTATTAAGTATGCAATTGCAATATGTCTAAAAAGCAATATACATACTTTAATTAAAAAATACCTTCTTGGGACTTCCCTGGTAGCGCAGTGGTTAAGAATCCGCCTGCCAATTCAGTGGACATAGGTTCGAGCCCTGTTCTGGGAAGATCCCACATGCCACGTAGCAACTAAGCCCGTGCGTCACAGCTACTGAGCCTGTGCCCTAGAGCCCGCGAGCCACAACTACTGAACCCCGTGTGCCTAGAGCCCGTGCTCCGCAACAAGAGAAGCCACCGCAATGAGAAGCCCGTGCACCGCAACAAAGAGTAGCCCCCGCTCGCCGCAACTAGAGAAAGCCCGTGCACAGCAACGAAGAGCCAACACAGCCAAAAATAAATAAATAAATCTATTTATTTAAAAAAACAAACAAACAAACTTCAAGGGAAAACAGATAGAGAGGGAGAGGGAGGGGGGAGGAGGGGGTAGATGGAGAGGGTGTTGCAGGGAGATGTAGGACCTACGGGTTAAAAAAAGAGTTAAGAGGGAAGTCCCTGGTGGTCCAGTGGTTAGGACTCGGCACTTTCACTGTCGGGGCCTGGGTTCGATCCCTGGTCAGGGAACTAAGATCCCGCAAGGCATGGCCAAAAAAAAAAAAAAAAAGACTTAAGAGACCTAGCAACCAATTGCAACCTGATTTGCATCCTGACTTGAGCAACAAAAATAACTGTAAAGCAAAACAAAATAAAAACAAATTCATGAGACATTGTGGGCAACTGAATGCTGACTGGATATTTGATGTTAGTGAGAAATTGTTCATTTTCTTTAGGTGTGGTAGTGGTATTGAAATTATGTTTTTAAAAGTTCTTATCCATTAGAGATACATTTTGAGATATTTAAAAATTTTTTTTTAGAATTTAATTTAATTTAATTTATTTATTTATTATTTTTTGGCCACGTTGGGTTTTCGTTGTGGCGTGTGGGCTTTCTCTAGTTGCAGTGAATAGGGGTTACTCTCGGTTGTGGCGCGCAGGCTTCTCATTGAAGTGGCTCCTCTTGTTGCGGAGCACAGGCTCTAGGTGTGCAGGCTTCAGTAGTTGTGGCATGCAGGTTCTAGAGCACAGGCTCAGTAGTTGTGGCGCATGGGCTTAGTTGCTCCGCGGCATGTGGGATTTTCCCGGACCGGGGCGCAAACCCGTGTCCCCTGCATTGGCAGGCGCATTCTTAACCACTGCGCCACAAGGGAAGTCCTTTGAGATATTTTTAAATGGCAAAAGCGAAAACAAACAAAAAAAACCTTCCCCAGCTTTCCTCAGGTATGGCCAGGCCTTTCCTGGCCACCAGTCATGCTCCAGGCCCCTCTCCAGCTTGCCCACCTTCCCAGGATCCTCTCCAGCTTTTCCTCCCACCCACACCCTCCTCTGCCCAGACTCACCTCTACTCCACTGGGTCCCGCAGCGTGCCCATCCATCATGTACACACCCCACCCCAGCCTTCTCTATCCCTTGCTCCTCCAAGTGCCAGATCCCATGTTGGCAACAGAGACCCAGAGCTGGCCCAGACACGGCTCCACTGGCCTACAAATTGTCACTACACACAGTACTGGAGCCAGCTCAAACACCTCCTCCAGGAAGCCACCCTTGACTACTCTCTGTGCCACTCACTATACCCACACCCAGACATATAGGCAATGAGGCCTGTTTGTTAAGAACAAGGGCTCTGGGGCCAGACTGCCTGGCTCGTAGTATATCCTGGGTTCTCCACCAGCTGTATGACTCTAAGCAAGTTACTTCACTTCTCTGGGCCTCCGTTTCCTCACCTGTAAAATGAGGGTACTAATAGCCACGACCTCATAGGGTTGTTCTGAGGACTTAAGTTAATTAAAAAGACATTACAAATAACGCATCAATATTGGCTCATTGTGACAGAAGTACCATACGAATGTAAGATGTTAATAATAGGGAATCTCGGCATGGGGTATATGGGAACTCTGTACTATCTACAGTGTTTTTGTAAATCAAAAACTATTCTAAAATAAAAGATATTTAGAAAGAGTATTACAAAGCACCCATATGCAGAGATCATTGTTAGCCTGGAATTCACTGCTTTGAATTGAAATTATGTTTCTATATCTGCCTCCCTGCAGTCTGGGAGCTCCTGGGGCACAGGGACTATGTTCCAGTTGACTTTGTGGACCCCAAACCCAGCATGGGCCCTGGTCCACAAGCAGTGATGAATGACTAAATAAGTGAATACAGGGACCAGCCAAACTTCTTCCTTAACCACAACTCGTGGGGCACCAGGAAGTCCTGAATAAGTCCTTGGCACTTGATGTCCTAGGCACTGATAGTTTAAGAGCAGATCTGGAGGCCAAAGCACTGTATGCAGCCCTGCAGCCTGTCCTGGGCAGAGGGCTCAGCATGCTCCCTGGGTCCCAGCAAAGCTGTGCAGAGACAAAGCTCAGCACAGTGTAATGAAGAGTCTTCTAACCAGTACAGACAGTTAAAAAAAAAAAAAAAAAAACCCGAAAACCCAAAAAAACAGGAGGTAATGAGTTCCTCATCCCTGGGGGTACATGAGCAGAGGCTGAATGGTCCAAACTTCTGGGTCAGGCTCTGCCAAGGCACCTTATCTAGGGACCTCCCTACAGTCTGATGACCAATGACCCACAGAGAATGTCCAAGCTCAAAAAGGCATTCACTGATCAAGTCTAACCCCTTCCATTTTGAAGATAAGAAAACTGAGGACCGGAGAAAGAGACTGCCTTCCCCAAAGTCACACAGCACCCCATGATGCTGCCTCAGCAGCACCCAACTCCAAGCCTGGCTGAGGGAGCTGCCAGCCACAGGGCAGCTTCTAGCCCACCGCTGTCCCAGAGACCTTGCAGACGGGTCACTGCTCACTAAAGTCTGCCCCCTCTCCATCTGCAGAGGCCCTCAGTCAGCTGAGGCAGGTTCCAGGCAGCACACAGGCTGAGCAGGCAGTAGATGGGGGAAGGGCTCTAGGCTCGTGGTGGGGAGAGCAGAAGGAAGGGCAGGAGGGGCCGCTTACCTAATGGTGTGCTCAAAATAGATATCGTCCATGGAGGCTGTGACGCAGGGGCAGCCAGCATGCCTCTCCGCTGGCGTCAGGAGAAGAAAGCACGCGTTAGCAGCCTCCCCGTGACCCAGGCCTCTGATCAAACGTCAGACCGCCTAGCTAAGGCCTGCCTCCTCGCCCGTGCTCCCACCCTTCTTTACTTTCCTCACCGTGATGACGACACCCTGACCCTGTCTTTACATATCTGGGTTTTGTCTGTCTAGTGCCTCTCCCTCCTGCTAGACTGCATGTCACTTGAGGGCAAGGATTTTTGCCTGTCTTGTTCACTGCTGTGCCCCAGTCCTGGAGCAGCGCCTGGCACGCAGGAGATACTCAATAAGCAGCTGTCAAGCACCTGTCGAATGAATGAATGATCACACCATGCTATTCTACTTCCTGACCTCCTAGAGTGCCCGTACCCCTGTCCAGTCAACCTCACCCACCTCTGTCTCCTTGCCTGAGTCATTCTTTCTCTGAGGACTGTGCTCCCAGGCCTTAGTCCTTCTAGAATCCCTTCTCCGCCCCCAGAGCTGGGGCAGAGCCTCTGGTCTGTTCTCCCAGAGCCCTGCTTCCACCTCCCTTTCCCATCTCCCATCAGACAGTGCCGGGGGGCAGTCAGTCTCCTGTCTGGCCCCCCCATCAGACTGTGAACTCTCTGTGGGCTGGAGAATACTGGGGCACCCAAGGCAACGAAATGAGCTCAATCCAGCTCCACTCAACTCTACTCAATGCCACAGGCTTTGCTCACAGCCAGTCCCGGAGCAGCCACATTGAAGGCCGCGCTGTGTCAGAACAGGGACCTTAGGTTATAGTACTCAGAGCTCTGGGGGCCTCCGGGCAAGAGGCTGGGCCCGAGCAGAGCATGGAGAACTTGAAGAGGGCATCGCAGGCAGGTGGAGCAGCCTGAGCAAAGGCTGGGATGAGGGAGGAAGGTGGCACCCGGGGACGGCAACCGTCTCTGAAAACTGGGGCCCCTCCTCTGGGTGTGTGGTGCCGGGGCTGGAAGGGCAGCTGTGCCGGGCGCGGCCTCACCGGACAGGCAGGCGGTGGTGTCAATCCACTTGAGCAGCTGCCCGACGCTCAGCTCGCCGCGCTGGTTGGTGTGGCAGGGCAGCACCAGCTGGCTCATCTGCACCTCCGTGGGGTTCCGGTAGCCCTCGCCTTCTGCCATGTTGTTCCCAGTGTGTGAGGCCGACTTCCGGGATGCACGGTTGGAGAACACGGAGGCCAGGCCCTGGGGAACAGACGAGGCGGTCAGCTCACAGCAGGGTCTCCCAGATCTGCCAGTCCCAGAGACCCCAGGGCCACCCACCATAAGACCCCAACTCCAAGAGTAGCCACAACCTTCCAGCCCAGGGTCTCAGACCCCTAGGGGCTCTCTGGATGCCCTTATGCCCAGCTTCCTTTTGGCCAACAATTCCGTGTTAACATAACCTTGGACCCGAAGGAGGGGGCTGGGAGAGAGGGACGGAGCAGAGAATTAATTCAGCTGGTGGGCCAGCTTATTCAAGTTTTGCCTCAGATTCTCCTTCATTCTGGAAAGATTCCCCCTCACTCTTCAGGGAGGCCTAGTGAGCCCTACAGCAGTCAAGCCTGGGGATTTGCTCCTATTTCATCCTATAAGAGCCCCTTCCTTGGGCTCCTCATTCTTCAGATGACATCAGTAGCAGCATCTCTGCTGGGTGCTCATCCGTCATCAGCTCTACTGACCGGGAGGGCTCTGGGCGGTCACTGACCAGCTGGCTGATCCAGACTGGGGCTGGAACAGCTGCCAGCTGGAGAACCAGCAGAGAAAGTCCTCAAACTCATGAGTCAGAGGAGGAGTTTCTGCCCAGGGCCCAGCTTGTCTCACTCGCCAGGCAGCAGAGGTGGGACGTGCCTAGCAGTCCCCTGGATGGGGTGGGATGAGGAAGGGGAGCCAAACTGCCATCCTATTTCTCTCGCCTGCTTTCTCTCATCACACCGTGAACAGAGGTGGGGAAACCTGCCTGCGTGAGAAAAATGACAGGAGGGACAGGCATAGGGGTTCCAATTTTCATGGCCAATGCCAATTGTGGTGATGATAAGTCACCGCTAACATTTATAAAGTGCTTATTAAGTATCAGATACTCGTCTAAGCACTTTACAAGTACTAATTCAAATTTTATCCATACAACAAACCTCTGAAAGAGGTACATTATTATCCTCATTTCAAAGATGAGGAAACTGGGACTTCCCTGGCGGTCCAGTGGTTAAGACTTCGCCTTCCAATGCAAGGGGTACGGGTTCAATCCCTGGTTGAGGGGGGGCCTCGTAGCCAAAAAACCAAAGCATAAAACAGAAGCAATATTGTAACAAATTCAATAAAAAAAAAAAAACAGATGAGGAAACTGAAGCCCAAGTAAGTGCCAAGCCCAGCTGTGACCCACAGAATCTTAGGTCCTACCCACCACACTACACTGCCTGCAGGACCTCCTGGGGCCCAAGATGAGGAATCTAGGGCCCTGGATGCGGATTCAGCAGCAAAGAGTGCTATGACCCGATGTTGACCCTGCCACTGCTGCAGGATGGGGGCAGTGACGGCTCGGGTCTCATTCTGGCAGTCTATACCCTTTGGATAACTCCCTTCACAAGGATCCTGTAGCTAATTCAGCAAAGTCAAAACACACGGAGTTAACTTGTTTAGGTCACTGACCCCCTAAGAGGTAGAACTGGGATTTGAACCAAGCCATTCTGACCCAGAACAGCTTGTGGGTTCCCAGACAGGCAGCTCATTCCCAAGAGTCCCTGGGTACCAGGCTCAGTGCTAGGGACCAAAAAGAGAGAGAGGAGGGCAGTTGCGCCAGGAGCTCGCAGCCTGGGTGGGGGCCTGCGGGTGCCAGGCTGCCAGGCTGTTGCAGGCAGCTCCCAGGCTGCTGCAGTCCAAGCATCAGGACCCGTCACCATGGTAACCACTGCCAAGGCATTTCCGGCCTGGTGTGCATTGGGGGCCTGCTTGGATGTGGATGCGGGTGGCTGGCTTTCTGGGTGTGGGAGACGGTAGAGGAAGGAGGCAGGCAGACTCCGTTCACCCACACTCTTCCCCACCCCTCCCATGGCTAGAGGTTCTGGGCAGAACATTCCAGAAAGAAGCCCTGGAGAATGCTAGGGCAATGGGGGAGGCAAAATGCAGAGGGTAAGGGGGCAGAAGAAAAGCAGAGCATGTGGAGTTTCTGGGCAGTTCTGTATGTGCACACAGGGAAGCCCCCCCAGCACAATGTCCCTGCTTTATAAGCCTATTCTCATCTACTGCCTCACTGGATCCTCACGAGGCAGGCAGAGGGTGAAAACCGTTTATCCCATTTTACAGATGAGGAAAGTGAGGCTGGAAAAAGCCCTAGACCAGCAGTCAGGACATCTGAATTCCAATCCTCTCTGCTTCCCACCTAGCCAACACCCACTCCTACCAGCCTCCTATTTCCTGTTGTGCGAAACAAAAGTCCCATCCATTGGAGTCTACATGCCTGGAGGCAGGATCTTTGCCTTACCCATTTGTTCATTCATTCATTCACTCATTCATTCAACGAGCACCTCCTCTGTATTGGACCCTCCCCCAAACACTGAGCATATAAGAGAAATTGGGCCAATCCTTTGCGAAGCTCCTACTCTAGTGCTCATGCTTAGAAGTACCTGGCACAGGGACTTCCCTGGCGGCTCAGTGGTTAAGAATCCGCCTGCCAATGCAGGGGACACAGGTTCGATCCCTGGTCTGGGAAGATCCCACATGCCACAGAGCAAGTAAGCCCATGTGCCACAACTACTGAGCCCACGTGCTGCAACTACTGAAGCCCGCGCACCTAGAGCCCGTGCTCCGCAACAAGAGAAACCACAGCAATAAGAAGCCCACGCACCGCAACAAAGTGTAGCCCTCGCTCGCCGCAACTAGAGAAAGCCCGTGCGCAGCAGCGAAGACCCAGCGCAGCCAAAAATCAATCAATAAATGAATTAAATTTAAAAAAAAAGAAGTACCTGGCACACAGTAGGACCTCATCAAAGGTTTGTAAAGGAATGTCTAGAGGCAGACTTGAGTTCAAATCCTAGCCCTGCCCCTCAGGTGCTATGTGATCCTGAGCAAGCCCCTCCCCTCCTGAACCTCATCTGTCACTCACCAGGCAGGGGCAGGGGGAGACGGCCAGTCCCCAAGATATCCCACCCTTGATTCCCGGATTCTGGGATCTAATCCTGCAGGGCTCTGGCATGGCCAGCTGAGCTTTCCAATGAGGAAGCTAAGGAGCCCGGTTACCTGTCAGGAAGGAAATACTGTACTCCGAGCAGGGCTGAGCTCCCACTCCACTCCCCCCCAGGCAAGCTAAGGAACAAGCCCCACTGTGCTGTGCTCCCACTTCCCTCAAAGAGAGGAGTGCAGAGCCCCTGGGCTGGAGCATGGGCAGGGAGGCAAAGCACAGCCTCTCAGACTCCAACTCCTTCCTTGGGCTCCAAGGCAGTCTGCCACGTCAGGGCAGGCAAGGCCAGGCCTCCTTCTAATCCCATGGTGGGCAGGCATCCAGCCCGGGAGGCAGGGGCGTGTGTGGCCCAGGCAGGGTTTTGCCAATAAGGCTCCAGAGCCGAGCCATTCCTCTCAGGGCCAGTCACGGGGAGAGCAGAGGCCCTGGTCAGAGTTAGGGCCTGGGGCGGCCAGGCAGGCTCAGCCAAGACAGCTGACAGGGAGGACAGAGCCTGCACGAAGGTGGGGAGGGCATCTAAGGGCCAGGGACATGCGCTCTCAGACGGTAGCCATGCCAGGCGCTGGCTTCCAGCCGTAACAGACCCGGCCAGATTCGATAATCCCAGACTAGGCCCCAGCTGGCTACACTGTGGTCACTGTGTCCCTTCTCCTCAGCCAGAGTCGTGTGACAGAACTGCTGGGTCAGAGCAAGAAAGGCCACTTTGCTCAATCCCTTCACACCTGGGGAAACTGAGGCACACAGAGGGAAAGGCTGGTCCTGGTAAAGCCCCCTCGGCCAGGGCTCCTTCTGGGCAATTTGACAACAGGCCCACACTACAGACTTAATCTGGATTTCCTCCCTCCCCCAAGTAGCCAAGTCTCAGTGACCCAACCTCCTTAAACTCTCAGGCTAGCCCCCCTGCCCTGATGTGCTCAGGCCCCCGCACTGCTCACTCACTAGGTTATTTCCACAGCCAGTCCACAGGCCTCCAGTAGCTCTCCACCTCCTTCCAGGCCTCTATGCAACACCGGAAGGATCTTTCCAAAACCCAAAGCCACCAACTAGACAACCACAACCTACAGCGTCCTGCCTTGCAGGGAGGCTGGACCCAGTCCTTGCAACTGGGACTTCGTTCTGTGCCAGGACCACACAGACTTTTCTGAAGAGCAAGCCTGAGCAGGCATGTACCCTGCTCAAGACTCCTCAATGGCTTCCTACCGCTCTCAGGATCAAGGCCCTACTCTGTAGCTCCTGCCACTGTCCCTGCCGCTGCTCTCCCAGCTCCAGACCATGCTCGGTTCCTCAGAGCACACTCTCATCCCACCTCCGTTCCTCTGCCACATGGGCACTGCCTCTGCCTAGGATCCCTTCACCTGCGCTACCTGCCAAGTGACTGCTTCCTCCTCCTCCCTCTTCAGCACCTCCCCCCGCCTTTTCCCCAGGGAGAGTTAGGGCCTCCCTGGCCCCCACAGCCTTACTGTCTCCACACGGCACTGACCGAGCTGTGCAGTCACTGTTTCAGAGCCACCTGCCCCAGCAGACAGGCATTCCCACAGGGCAGGGATGGAGTCAGGCCTGGCACAGAGCAGGTGCCTAATAAACGCCTATGGGAGAGGAGAAGGGTGATGACAAGGGCGGCCTAGGAGCTGAGACTTGATGACGAGGACCATCTGAGGTACAGGGAGGACTGCAGAACAGCAGGAAGAGGAAGCAGGAACAGCAGGGACTCCAGGGACGGGAGTGGCCGGGGCAAAGGGAAGCAGGTGGGGAAAGTACTAGGTACCTGTTTGGGTGCAGACAGAGGGAGGGGCCAAGGAGTCCCCAGAAACCAAGGAAGACCCCTGGAGAAGGGCGTGGCCTCCAATGATTAGCGCGAAAATGTAGAGACCAGCCAGCAGAGACATCTTAGTGCCTTCAAGAACCATCTTGAAGGACTTCCCTGGTGGCTCAGTGGCTAAGAGTCTGCCTGCCAATGCAGGGGGCACAGGTTCAAGCCCTGGTCCGGGAAGATCCCACATGCCGCGGAGCAACTAAGCCCGTGCACCACAACTACCGAGCCTGCGCTCTACAGCCTGAGAGCCACAACTATTGAGCCCACACACCGCAACTACTGAAGCCCGCACGCTCTAGGGCCTGCGTGCCACAACTACTGAGCCCGCGTGCTGCAACTACTGAAGCCCGCACGCCTAGAGCCTGTGCTCCACAAAAAGAGAAGCCACTGCAATGAGAAGCTTGCACACCACAACAAAGAGTAGGCCCTGCTCACTACAACTAGAGAAGGCCCGCGCACAGCAACAAAGACCCAAAACACCCAAAAAAAAAAAGAATCATCTCAAAGAACAGGCCTAGAGCAGGGGAGGCCCACCTACCCTGGAGGGGAGGAGCTGGCCTGGGTGACCGCTCAGCTCACCCACCATGACACGGGGCTGCCCTTGGGCATCAGCCTGGCCTGGACTCAAGTCTGGTTCCACAACTAACTTGTGTGACTTCAGGCAGGCTGCTCAGCCTACCTCTGTGGACTACCTACAGTTCCCTCAACTGTAAAAATGGGATTATAATACCTACATCCAGGGTCATCATGGGGATGAAATTAAACAAGATCAAGTGTTCAAAGCTCCTAGCACACGCCTGCCACGTGGCTCACATTTATTGAGCACTTAGGTTAGCATTATAAACTGAGTTTGGGCTTCCTACAGAAATATAGCTGGGAGACACCTAAACAGAGCTCAAACCAGACTGTCTACATACTACTTTCTCATGTATGAGTTCACCAGAACCTCATGGCAACCCCATGAGGAGGCAAGACCGGTAGCCGGTTTGAGAGGTTCTGTGAGAACTCAAAAAGCCAGCAATAGTGGTGCAGGGATTCAAGTGCAGGGTACAAGACCCTGCACGGCCCTGCCCCCCCCCACTCTCCCGCCTGGCCTCTCCCCGGGGGGTGGGAACTGGAAGGCAGGCAGGCAGCAGGGAGAAGTGCCTTGGCCCACCGCCAGCCAGGCCTCATGAAAACCAGGCACTCCTGCAGTGTGAGGGAGCTGCCTAAGCTGGTGCCCTGTCCCCACAGAGGTAGCTCCAGGCTCTCAGAGCGACCAGCCGCCTCCCAGTGGTTTCCCCACCAGCAAGGCAGGAGCATCTGTCAAACTCCTAAACACCCCTTCAAGTCTATTCCCTGTCTTCTTCCCAAAAAAGGCTCTGAGGCAGCCTGCACATGCACACAGACTGCACACACACAGGGGTCCAAAATGCAAACAGAGCTAAGGAACAAAATAAGGGAGGAGCGATTATGTTAGGAATCCAGGTGCACAAAGATGCTGCCATAGAGAACTGCATTTGGCCTTGAGATTCCCAGTAGACAAGGCTATAAAGGACAGTAGTGAGAACCAAACTCTTGGGTAAAAAGAGGATGCACTCGTCCGTGACGCCAGCTTGAGGACTGGGAGGACGTCGGTGGCCTGTTCCATAGACTTTTGATAGTCATACAAATCAGATCATACCTTCATTCTAGAAGATAAATAATGGTCTCCAGTGCCCTATGCACACATCCTCATTTTACTTCTAGCTACAGGGTGTGTTGGCACTTGACATTTTTCAAGATTTGGGGGTGAGGGAGGTAGAGAATTAAACCATTATTTTTTACTAAGCACCTCCTATATGCCATTCATTTGGTTAGCACTTATTGAACACCTACTATGGACCAAGTTCTATGCTAGGAGCTTCCATACGTATTATTTCAGTAATTCTCATATCTATTCTACAACGCACTGTTATTCTACCCATTTTACTGATGAGGAAACCAAGGCTGAGAGCCAGTGCATTGCTTCTGAACACCTGAGAAGTGACAGAGTTTAAGACAATCCCAGGGCAGTTCCCTGGTGGCCTAGTGGTTAGGATTCTGGGCTTTCACTGCTGTCACCCGGGTTCAATCCCTGGTCAGGGAACTGAGATTCTGCAAGCCATGCAGCATGACCCAAAACAAACAAACAAACAATCCCAGACCTACCAGCCAAAGCCCACATTTATATCTCTATAGCACTTCCATAGGCCTCGGAGATGGAGAAGATGGAAGAAATTCTTCCATCCGAAGCTCAGAGAGGGGACGCAAACTACCCCACGTCATACAGCCGGTCAGTGACGGAGGAGAGAACAGAGGCCAGTGCCCTGAGTCCCCACCCAGAGCCCACAGCCTGGGGTAGGCTGCTCAGGCGGTGGGCACTCCCCTTCTGACAGCCAGCTCTTGTGCTCTCCCAGTGTGGACAGAGGGGGATAGGAGGGTCTCCAACCTTCTCATCTTGCCCTGACCCTAAAGCTGTCAAAGAAGGGAAGTGGGGTTGGGGGCATAATTGAAATTCTGAGCTAAGCCTGCCTCCTTTGGAGGTAGAGCTTCATGAGGCATTTCCAGTTCAGTGCCTTCCTATAAAACTGAATATAAGTGGAATTTGTATCAGCTCATCACCCCCAGGAGACGTTGGATGAGTTATTTTACCTTTCTGTGCCTCGGTTTCCTCATCTGTCAAATGGAGCATTTAACTAGAGAGTCTCCAAGACTCTTTTCAACCATGAAAGTGTTTGGCTTATGGGAGGACTTCCTTGACAAGACCCACGAGGCCCCCGGCAGATCGCCGGCCACGCCTCCAGTCTTGATCACACCCGTACCGCCAGCCACACTGGCCATCTCTCAGTTCCTCATACCCATCAGGCCACTGTCCACTTCTGGACTCTTCTCACGGCATCCCCTCTGCCTGGAGCACTCTGCCCTCTCCTCTCCACTTCCGTAAGGCCTTCTCATCCCTCAGCTCCATTCTCTCTCCCCCCATCCTCATGCTCCTGGCCCCGTGGACCTCTGCTCTAAATGCTCTCCATTGTGACAACATTCATTTAATTGTGGGAGTATTTGGTGGACATCAATGCAAAGATCCACCAGGTAGGAGCCCTCTCTCTCTACACCTGGTGTCCACCGGGCCCAGCATGGAGCCTGGCTCACCATGGACCAAATGAATGAGTTTGTTCAGAGGGTCTCCAATTCCCACTGATGTCACCCTATGTAGGCAGGGAGAATACAGGCCATGAGGTCAGGAGAAGTTCTCCACTAGAGGCCCTGCCCCCTCACCCCATTCTATTTTTTTTTTCTTTTTTTGGCCACGCCGCAAGGCGTGTGGGACCTTAGTTCCCCGACCAGGGATCGAACCCGTGCCCCCTGCAGTGGATGTACGGAGTCAACCACTGGACCACCAGCGAAGTCCTTTTTCTCCCTCTCTTTTTTCCCCCCTTCACCCCATCCTAGAACAGAGAATCTCAACATCACCTGCCTCCATCCACTCCCTGAGGGTAAAAATAGCTTGTCTGAAATCTGATACCTACCCTCAGCTGGGTCATCTGGAGAATTCCTCCTGCCCCACTGAAGAGCCAGCCAGGGGCCAGAGAGGGCAGGGAGGGCATTTCCTGAATGCTTAACCATTCCTATCTCATCTGATCCACAGGAAACATTTGAGGTGTTATCATTGGCAAGGTACACAGGGGACCCAGAGAAGTCCCAGGTCCAAGGTCCCCCAGCTCTAAACCACAGAGCCGGGGCTTAAGTGCAGGCCTCCTGCCTCTATCTACAGCGTAGCTCTTGCCTCATCACCACAAGACTGAAAAGGGCTTAGAGATTGAATACAACTGCCTGCTGGTATGGACGGGGAAACTGAGGCAGTGGGTGCCGTCTGTCCAAGGTCTTAAGTGAAAGGGCCTGAAGTGGGGCAGACCTGGAGTAAGTAATTGAGAAGTTGAGGACAATCCCCACCCCATCTCCATCCAAGACTAGTGAGGGTTAAAGGAGATCCCGAAACTGAGGGCACCCGACTAACTGTGAAGTGCTGCCAGATGTGAGGGAGGCTGGAGACGACGAAGCAGTTGGGCAGGACCAGACTTGTCTTTCCCCCAGCAGCCTTCTCACTCCTGGAAACCAGAATGTGGAGATGGGAGGAAATGTATAGAAAGTGCCTTGTAAACCACAGTGGCTCAGGCCTCCTTTTATTCCAGCACTTCTTGAGTCTGCGAAGGGCCTGCCCACAGGGACAGGACAGCCCGAGTGGATCCCCTCCTGCACAGAGCAAGACAGGGGTTACCTGGGAGACACTGCTACACAGAGCGGGCGCAGCAGGGGCCTGAAATCGAGGCGGAACCTGCAGGGACTGGCTGTGTGGGACTGGGATTCAAAGTAGCCTCATCCTCAGTTCTGCTTCTCTGCATTGTTTGGGCACTGTCCCCACAGAGTGTTGCAGAACTATGACCGATGGGACGTGAGCAAGTTTTTAAATCTCTCTGGCCCCAGCTTCCTCGTTTATAAAATTGAAAGGGTAGGTATGCAGGTGAGAATGAAAACAATCGTGCTCCCTTGTTTAATTATTAATATGTGCCAGGTGTGGTGCTAAGCATTTTCTGTGCCTTTTCTCTTTCAATCCTCACACAGCCCTAATAGTCAAATGTTGTTATTATTCCCATTTTACAGATGGGAAAACAGAGGCTCTGAAAGGGTATGGTGCATGCACGTGTGCGCACACACACACACACACACACACACAATCACAGTAAAGGGCAGAGTTGGGACTTGAACCCAAGTCTGTTTAACTCAAGGGCTGAGTCTGCTTGGGCACTTTGCTGTAAATGCCTCTCTCTTGTCTGACAGGCAGGATAGTTATTGCTGTATCCCAGGCATTAGTGCCAGGCACAGGCCCTTCCTTACCCACACATGCCAGGCAGGGCCCTCAGGGAAGCTCTCCTCCCCATCGACCCTCACATCCTCTGCAGGAAACAGTGGTGGTATCAGGACCTCCTCCCGGCACAGTCCAGGGGCCAGGCACTTGTCCTACTGGATGCTCAAGGCCAGCAGCCTGTGAGGGAGTGAGGTGCCATCACTAGTGCAGAAACTGCAAGCTGTCTGTCAGCTGAAAACTGTACTTTCTAAATCCTTAACTTTGGGGAGTGGGAGGAAACCTCATGGACAGCTAGACAGGACCCTCTCAGACGCAGGCATGTCCAGCTACCCCTGCCCCTCCACCACTGACAGCTGCCTCCCTGAAGCTTCCTTCCTTGGAGCTGTTTGCCACCTCCCATCCCTTACCTCCAGCAGACCCCAGAAAGGGACAGGAGGGGTCTGCACACAGGCAGTCTGACCCCAAGTGTGACTGGCCCCCACTATGTGGCACCTCAGGCAGGCCCCTCTGATAGTATCCAGCATGGAACCCACATTCACGGGCAACCCCCTGCCATGGGAGCCCCTGGCAGTGGGATGAGCCCTTCAGGATCTGTGAAGAATAGGGCCAGCCTCTCTCTTCATCAGAGCCCTTCATGCCCTGCCTGCCAGACAGCCAAGGCTGCTGCCTGACACCACATCTGAGTCACCATGGCAACGGGTGGCCAGGCGATGGGCCAGGTCCGGCCATCCTGCAAGCAAGTCCATTTGCCTTGGAGCTGGAAACAGTTACAGGGACCACTTGTCCCCTCCAGGAGAGCACGGGGGAGAGGGAGAGAGAAAGAGAAGAGGGGAGGGGGGAGGAGAAAGGGGTTACAGAGAGAGAAAGAGGAAAAGAAGGGAAAGAGAGAAAGGGAATAGAAAAACCATGAGGTCAAAGGATAGACACTGGTAGGGAACAGAGCAAGTGGAAGAGAGGACACACACACACACACACACACATACCCCAGAGAGAGAAGTGAGGGAGGCAGGAAAGGGCCCCCTCCCAAACTCCCCCACTGCTCACATTCCTCAGGCTGGAGCTGCTCTCAGCCCTTTGGGATTCTGGCCACAGCTGGGACTTCCTGCCCCAGGAAGCTGGCAGCCCCATGGCCCCCTGGAGGCCCCAGTCGCTGCTCCAGTCTCTGCAGTCCCCTCCACTGAGGGATGGTGTCTGCCCTCACCAGCAGGTGGGGCCCCTGCCCCAACCCCTCAGGCAGCACCTACGGGCTCAGTCCCCTGCTTGGTCCCCACACTCCCCCAAGGCCCCAGCTGGTCACCGGTCACCAGTTCTCCTGTCCTCTCGCCCAGCTCCCCTCCCCTCATACAACACACCAACTTCTTTCCTCCAAAGTGTTCAAGAAATCATTCCTAAGCAGAGCAGAGTGGCGAGAGTGGGTGTGACTTCACCCACAGAACGCATTTCCTTTACTCCGCAGGAAAAGTGGGCCTCAGGAGGCCCAGCAAGGGGACACCAACCCTCGAGGAGCTGCTTCCAAGGCCCCGAGTCGCCAGGTGGAAGGCTGGGACCCAGAGCTGGGCCTGGCCTGCTCCCTGGCAGGGGCTGCTGAGCTGAGCAGGTGCGCCAGTGGTTCTCTACTGGGCACTCACCATGTTCCAGGGCCTTCCTCGGCCTCAAGCTCTCTGGCTGCAAGATGGCCTTATCATTCCTGCCCTAGTCCCACTCCCACCCCCATGTGCCCTAAACTGTCTCAGAGGAATCTGAACCCACAAGAAAGGCTTGCTGAAGAGGTGATGAGCAGGGCAGACAGAGAAGAAAGAAAAACAGGAAGGCATAGGGGGCTGGCAAGCGGGACACAGCCTGCATTGGAATCCTGGCACCGCCTCTGTCTCCCTGGATAAACTTAGTCACTTACTTAAGCCACTCTGAACCTCATTTTCCACATCTGTAACATGGGAATAATAATATCATAGTGAGTATTCAATGAGATTATATACAAAGTGTTTAGACCAGGATCTGACCTGTAGAAAATGCTTGAAAAGTGTCAGCTCTCCATGTTGTTAAAAAGCCAAGGCACTGGGACTTCCCTGGTGGTCCAGTGGGTAAGTCTCCGGCTCCCAATGGAGGGGGCCCAGGTTCAATCCCTGGTTGGGGAACTAGATCCCGCATGCATGCTGCAACTAAGAGTTGCATGCCGCAACTAAGAAGCCCGTGTGCCGCAACTAAGAAGCCCGCATGCTGCAACTAAAAGGTCCTGCATGCTGCAACGAAGATCCCGCGTGCTGCAGCTAAGACCCAGTGCAGCCTAAATAAATAAAAACAAATCTTTAAAAAAAGAAAAAAAAGCTGAAGCATTTATATCATTCTTTTAGATTCCATACAATACATAAATAGACTCATAGACATAGAAAACAAACTTATGGTTACCAAAGGGGAAAGGGTCGGGGGGGAGGGATAACTTAGGAATTCGGGATAAACAGATACACACTACTATATATAAAATAGATAAACAACAAGGACCTACTATATAGCACAGGGAACTATATTCAATATCTTGTGATAACCTATAATGGAAAAGAATCTAAAAGAATACATATATACATATACACACAAGAATACATATATATATATATATATATATATATATATATATATATCTCACTGAGTCACTTTGCTATACACCTGAAACTAACACAACATTGTAAATCAACTATACTTCAATTAAAAAAAAAAAAGCCAAGGCATCGTTGAAGGACACAGGAAATCATCCTAACCAGGAAGGGCCTGCACTGGTCCCTGGGGTAAGAGATCCCCGCCGTGACTGGCCAGGCGGCCCTGGCAGAGCCCACGCCAAGCTTGAGGACGAGGACCCAGGCTTCGGGTGGACAAGAGAGCTGCGGGAAGCTCCCAGTGGTGGCAGACAGGCCTTTCTACCCAGTTCCAGGACAGACACTTCCAGGTAAACACGCCAACTGTCTACCACCAGGGCTTCATTTCATCCATGGATCAAGATGTTGAACAGGCTGGAGTCTGTGGTACTCCAAGGAGGCCTCCCACGGACGATCACTCACAGTCTAGCCAGACTCAGCAACTTCTCATCTCCCTGGCCCCTGAAAGGCTCAAGACGCCTCACTAAGGAAACGGCTTCTTGGAATAGAAGGCAGTGATCGCAAGAAACCAGCTCGGGTTCACAGGGAACAAGGCATTCCAGGCACAAGGGAAGAGCTCACTGGGGCAGGAATAGACATATTTTGCATTTGCACAGATCCAGAACATTGTGGGTGCTCAGTAGACATGAGTTAAATTGAACCTGGGAGCTGTCTCCCATGGAGTCCCACATTTGTCTGCTCTGTTCAACTTTTGGCCAAAGGGTTTGAATGAAGACACACCTGGTCATGGATGGCCACCTGAAAGGTTGCAACTTTTAAACATAAAACCAAGCAGATAAAAATGAACATGATTCACACTGTCAGGCTGCATTTAAGTTTTTCTGTTGCCATCACTTTGTTCTAAGCTATATGTGTGCTGGCGTGGCTCTAGCTTAATGGTTGTTTATGCAAAAATGGCCTCATGGTTTCCCCTAACCACAAGCACAACAGTGGCAACTCCTGCTGCATCCAAACGGGGCCCTGTGGTTGCTGAAGGCCTCTGTGGAGGTGAGGGGTGCGGACGTGCTTAGGGCAGGAGTGATTGGGTGGCAGGGAAGAGACAGCCTCTAGCTGGGGCACAGCAGGCAGTGTGAGGCCCAGCTCTGTAAGGGGGAGGCAGAGGGGACAGGGAGTGGCACAGGACGGACAGCCAGGAAGTAGGGG
The DNA here is from genome assembly GCF_009873245.2 of Balaenoptera musculus. Lineage (NCBI taxonomy): Eukaryota > Metazoa > Chordata > Mammalia > Artiodactyla > Balaenopteridae > Balaenoptera > Balaenoptera musculus. Next base: position 45,818,686 of record NC_045785.1, on the reverse strand, counting down.
GGACAGCGAGGGGGCCAGGCTACTTGTGGCTTGGGTGACAGCCCTCTGGCTGCAAATGTGAGGGCTGGCGGGGTCAGAGGACAGGAGGGTCCTGGTAAGGAATAAAACCAAGACCAAACAGGAGTGGACAAGGTTAGAAAGAGGCTAATTCTGGCCGGGGATCAACATCAACCTTTTTAAAGACCCAGACTCTCCACTCATGAATAGACAATAAACAAAGGAACGAGATTGTTTTAGAGTAAAAAGTGCTATAAGAAGAAAAACAGTAGGCACTATTCACAATAGCCAAGACATGGAAGCAACCTAACTGTCCATCGACAGAGGAATGGATAAAAAAGATGTGGTACTGTGCTCGCTTCAGCAGCACATATACTAAAATTGGAATGATACAAAGAAGATTAGCATGGCCCCTGTGCGAGGATGACATGCAAATTCGTGAAGAGTTCCATATTTTTCCAGCAAAACATTGTGAAGCAACTGTACCCCAATAAAAATTAATTTTAAAAAAAGAAGATATGGTACATATATACAATGGAATGTTAGCCATAAAAAGGAAAAAAAGAATGCCATTTGCAGCACCATGGATGGACCTAGAGATTATCATACTAAGTGAAGTAAGTCAGACAGAGAAGGACAAATATCATGATGTCACTTATATGTAGAATCTAAAGAAAAAAATGATACAAATGAACTTATTTACAAAACAGAAATAGACTCACAGACATAGAAAACAAACCTACGGTTACCCAACAGGGATGGGGGAGGGGGTGGGGATAAACTAGGAGTTTTGGATTAACATACACACACTACTATATATAAAATAAACAACAAGGTCCTACTGTATAGCACAGGGAACTAAATTCAATATCTTGTAATAATTTGTAATGGAAAAGAATCTGAAAAAGAATATATATATACGTATAACAATCACTTTGCTGTATACTTGAAAGTAACACAACATTGTAAATTAACTATACTTCAATTTAAAGGAATTTTTTAGAAAGAAGAAAAACAGCATATGTGATAGAGAGAGAAGGTGGTGGACCTGAAGGAACTAATTTAGGTTGAGTAATCAAGGAGACTCGTGGCCAAGATCTGAATGAATGACAAGCAGGAGCGATTGGGCCAGGTTCTGGGGGCACAGGGTCCCAGGCAGGGGAGCAGAGGGTGCAAAGAGTGCAAGGAGGAACGGGAACAAGCTTGGCTGCCAGAGGAACAGGGCAGTGTCAGGGAGAAGAGAAGAGACCAGGAAGAGTCCTATGTCATAGGGAAGAGTCCTATGTCACCCAAGGCCTAAGGTCTCAGTGGAGTTTGGATTTTACTCGAGGTGTGATGGGAAAAATTGATGTCGATGAGTGGGGAGAGAGTGATCTGACCTGCATTTTAAGATCACTCTGCTGGGGACTTCCCTGGTGGCGCAGTGGTTAAGAATCCACCTGCCAATGCAGGGGACATGGGTTCGAGCCCTCGTCCAGTAAGATCCCACATGCTGCGGAGCAACTAAGCCCTTGCGCCACAACTACTGAGCCTGCGCCCCTGGAGCCCGTGCTCCGTGACAAGAGAAGCCACAGCAATGCGAAGCCCAGGGACCTCAATGAAGAGTAACCCCTGCTCGCTGCAGCTAGAGAAAGCCTGCGCGTGGCAACGAAGACCCAACGCAGCCAAAAAATAAATAGAATTAGTAATATAAATAAATAAATAAATAACATATCTTTAAAAAATAAAAAAGTTCACTCTGCTGTTGTGTGGGGGCGGATTGCAGGGTGAGAGAGAAGAAGCAGCGAGACTCCTCCGTGGGCCACTACAGTCCGAAGAGAGATGATGGACCCAGGAGTATTTGGGAGGTGGAGCCAGCACAACGTGCTGAAGTCTTCCATGTGTGAGAGTGAGAGAACAGGAGGTCGTGGGGAGGATCCAGACTTTGGACAAATGGCTGGTAGATGGTGGTGATGGTTACTGAGTTGGGAGAGACCAGGGGAGAAATAAGTAGGGGTGGAATCAAAAATTTTTGAGATCCTATGAAACACTTAAAGAGAGATGTCAAGGAGGATGAATGTTCAAGTTTGGAGCCCGCTGGAGAAGAGGCTGCACCTGGGGACATGAGATTACTTGGGCTTTTAAGATCCACAGGACTCTGCAACCTTGTGGTCGGTCAAAGGTGGCTGTCAATTCTTTACTACTCCTCCCTAGACCCCAGGTTGGGTCTAATCCCCTTCTCTTGAATCTGGATCCCCCTTAGTGACATTTCAACTGGTGACTTCTTTTTTTTTATATGTGTTGGGTCTTTGTTGCTACATGTGGGCTTTCTTCTAGTTGCGATGAGCAGGAGCTACTCTTCGTTGCAGTGTGTGGGCTTCTCATTGCGGTGGCTTCTCTTGTTGCGCAGCATGGGCTCTAGACACGCGGGCTTCAGTAGTTGCAGCATGCGGGCCCAGTAGTTGCAGCACCCAGGGCTTAGAGCGCATGGGCTTCAGTAGTTGTGGCACACAGGTTTAGTTGCTCCATGGCATGTGGGATCTTCCCGGACCAGGGAGCGAACTCGTGTCCCCTGCATTGGCAGGCAGATTCTCAACCACTGTGCCACCAGGGAAGTCCTCAACTGGTGACTTCTGAGACCAGATCATGAGAAACCTGGCAGCTTCCACCCAGGCCTCTTGGAACTCTTGCTCTGGTGGAGCCCACTGCCAGGTGGGAAGTCTGACTTCCCACTGAGACCTTCATATGGAAAAGGCCCCATGTGGTTGCTCAGAATGACAGTCCCAGCTAGAACCAACCTTCCGGCCATTCCCACCAAGGGGCCAAATACTAGTGAAGCCATGGTGGACTCCATAGTCTAGCCCATCCACTGGCTGAACACCACCAAGTAACCTCCATCAACACCACATAGAGCAGAAGAGTCACCCAGCCAAGCCCTGCCCAAATCCCTGACCCACAAAAATCTCAAGATAAAATAAAATGGTTCTTGTTTTAAGCCACTAAGTTTGGGGATAGTTTGTCACACAGTCATAGTAATAGAACAGACATCATCCAAGGAGAGAGCAAAAGAGGTCGGCTGGGAAGGAGGAGCCTGCAAGGGAGCCAGAGAAGGAGCCCTGAGGTGGGAGGAGCACCAGGTCTGGGAGGATCTCCAAGAGGAGGGGTGCCTGCGGGTCCAGGCTCAGAGAAGCTCTAAGGGGGCGGGAGGAAGGGCGAGAGAAGAGCCCATTAGAGTATATCAGGAAAAGGATGAGAGGAAAGAAGTGGAAGCAGGGGCCACAGAAAACTCTTTCAGATTCTTGTGGGAATGGGGAGCAAAGAAACGAGGGAGTATCTGGGAGCGGACATGGGGACAAGGGAGGGGTTTTGTTTGCCTAGAGGCAGGGGAACAAAGAGCTCATTTGTCTGCTAATGGGACAGAGCCAGTTGTGTGCCTGAGAGCCGCCTACAGCACAGCACGGGGACTGCCCAAGAATTGCTCTCCCAGAAGCTCAGAAAATCCCTTTTTAGAAATCTATGGCTGCCATTTACTGTGCACCTACTATGTGCCAGGCCTAGTCCTTGGGGGTCCTTTAATTCTCAAGTCCGCCCCGAAGCAGGAGTCCTCATTTTACGGTTGAGGAAAAGGAAACTCAGGGAACAGGGAAAGATCCACTCAAAGACACATGACCAGTAAAAGGCAGAGCAGAGACTGGACGTGGGCTCTTCTGACTCCAGAGCCTGGCAGGGGTGCTGCAGGGGGACACCAGTCCTAGAGGGAGATCAGATCCCCCAGCCCACGGGACTTATGAGACAGAGCCTGGCACTTGGGAGACCCTCCATCGGTTTCCTCCCTGCTCTCCTGCCTTCCAGGTGATACGGAGAAAGAGCTGGAGGGGAGTGGTCCCTGGCCAGTCCATCCCCCACTGGGCTGTGGGGATCTCACCACCACCCACCATCACCATCCCCCCACGCCTCTGCAGAGGGCCTAGCAGGCACAGAAGTCCCTCCCAGTCTCCTGTTTGCCTCCCTGAGAACCAGTCTGAGCAGGGGTGAGACACACCTTCTCTTGCAGCCTGAAAGCTCTACTTCTATCTTCCAAAGTAAGGGCAGGTGGGTGGGGACCAGGTAATCTCAGTCCCAGGAGGCCCTCAGGGTAGGGGTGGAGGAAGCAGTGCTGTACTTGCCCCTTCCCTTGCCCCAAAGTCATTCAGTCCTTGGGCCCCTTCCTCTCCCCAGGCCCATGTGTCCCACGTACCCCACTGCTCTCAAAGCCTGTAGGCAGGCCATCCAATCTCTATGTAAATGCATCATGACACTAACCTCCTTGGCACAAAGCAGGCTCAAATGACAGGGACCATTATTACCCCCGTGTCCACATGTTTAGGATGAGGAAACTGAGGCTGGGAAAAGGTAGCCGCTAGCCACTAGCCCAGAACGAGCCGGAGACTTCTGACTCCAGACCACCATCCCTCCCACAGTTCTGGGGGCAGTATCCCCAGAGAAGGAGGGGAGCTGGGTCTCTCCACACCCTCCCTAAGGGATCAAATGGAAATTGAGACTCACCTGGTTTGGCTCAGCCCTGGAGTGTGCTGGAAATCTGAGGCTGCTTTAGGAAGACTTGAAAGCCACTCCCCTTCCAGATCTCTGACCGGATTCCAGGCCTGGGAGCAGGGCCACACCTGGCTGGGCCGCACCCCCAGGGCGGATCACAGCCTGTTCTACAGGTGGAGTTCAGCACTGCCACCAGCAGTGAGCATACCATTCCAAGCGATGGGCCTCCGTGCGGCACCGCAGAGGTGCTGCCAGACAGCCTGCTGACTCCCTGGACTTCTGAACAACCCGACAAGGTAAAGCACGTACAACCACTTTCTAGACTGTAAAGTGGGTGTACATATGAGGAGATAAACTCCTTGAAGACAGGAGCCAGGCCCATATCTCTCTAGAGTCCCAGGGCCTCACTATATATATATATATTTTTTCCAGCTCTACTGAGATATGGTTGACAAATAAAAGTTGTACACATTCAGGTTGCAAAACACAATGTTTTAATATACGTATATATCGTGAAATGATTACCACAATCAAGCTAATCAACACATCCATCACCTCTCAGTTACCCTTTATGGGGAGAGTGGTGAGGATGCTTGAGACCCACATTCTTAGCAAATTGCCAGTACATAAGACATTATTGTTAACTACAGTCACCATGCTGTATTTTAGGTCTCCAGAACTTATTCATCTTATAGCTGAAAGTTTGTACCCTTTGACCAACATCTCCCCTTTCCCACCTACCATCACCCCACTATACGTTTTTGAGCACCTACTATGTTCCAGGCATTTATATACATTATATAATGGCTTCATATCCATAATACCATTTAATCCTCACCAAACCCTGTGAGGGACAACTATCCCTCTTGCACAGAAAAGGGAACTGAAACCGGGCTATCTGAGGGCCACGTTGCTCTGGGTGGTAGAGCCGGGATTTTGCTTTTCTCACGACCACAGTTCTTTCTACTCATTCACTAGGCTTCCTCTCCAGAAGAGGTGCTTAATACTTAATGTCTACTGCCATTAATTAGTTAATGTCTGATTTGCTGAGAGAAGATTATTACTATTGAAGAAGGCCCAGGCAGGATACATGTGTTACATGGGCAAGGGGGCCAGGGAGAGACACCTCAGGGGGTTACTGCCAAATGCTCTCCCTCTTCCTTGCGGAAAGAGCTTTTCCCACATCTCACACACAGGTGCCTCTGCCGGGACCATGCTTCCTAACCTGGAAAAGTTTTCAAGGCTGAGCTACCCCATCACCTCTTCCAGGGAGACTGCCCTGTCCCCTAGGCTATGAGGGGCCACCTCTGGGCTTCCCTCCGTCACAGCCTGGCCACACTGTGCTGTCATCATTGGTTTTTACCACTCTCTGTCTCCCCATCAGCTTGGGGGAACCTGAGGACAGGTCCAGTCTGACTCATCCCTGTGTCCCCAAAATGCCGGACTCTGATCCTTTCCATCACTGCCCTTGTGCCACCTCCTACCCACAAGGAGGCTGCTTGTGGGAGTGGCAGGAACACACAGGTCTGCAGCCAGGGAGCTGGCAGAGGACCCAGCCGGCAGCACCATCTGTCCCTGGAGGCACAGGACAGAGCAGGCACAAGGCAGAGGTGTCAGTTCCTCAGCTCAGCCAGGTCAGCCCAGGACAAAGCCCAGCTGTAGCTTAGGGTCAGACGAGACTTCGAATTCTCTAACTAGCTCAAAGTGACTCAGTGCCAGAGCCTTGGTTTTCTTAGCTGTAAAGCTAGCTGGATACCAGCAGCCTTGCAGAGCTGTTGGGAAGTTTAAACACACCTGACACTCCGTAGGTGCTCAACAAAAAGCTAGCATTTACCATCTCATCTGACCCACTGACCCTGTCATTAACCCACTGAGGAAACTGAAGTCCAGATGAGACGGAAATAAAAGAACCAATATTTACTGTGGCCAGTTATGTGCCAGGATCTACACTCCTCCAATGTCTTTAACAAGATCTGCAGGAACAGACCTGGTTCACAGATGAGGAAACAGGTCTACAGGGAGTGAAGTGTGTGAGCGTCTCTAAGGCAGTTATCTGGACTCTTACCACTGTCCAGCTCAGACCCACTGGACCAGGCACAGGTGAAGGGCAGGGGTGCAGCCTCCCCTCGGCCCTAGGAGGTAGAGGCAGGAGGTCAGCCCTGAATCTGCATTGTCAGTGTGTGAAGGTGGGCAGAGGAGGCTGGCATGGGGTGAGTCTGGGTGTGAGATCGAGGCCACTTTCTCGGTGGCCAAGACAAGGGCTGGAAAAGGGGTCCCAACCTAGCAGGTAGGGGTTCCGAGTCTCTCGCCAGTGGTACAAGCCCAAGCACATCCTCTCCCTTCTCTGTGCCTTGTCTGCACCAGGGCGCTGATCCTATGGCCCACCTCCCTATTGTGAGGGGTCAGAGGTGGATGGGAAAGCAGTGGGGACCTTCATGGCGCTGGAGGAGAGGAACTCTGATGATGTGTTCCCCCGGGTTCCTGAGCTCAGTGTGCAGGGACTACACACCTTGGCACCAAGACTGGGGACCAGAGGGCCCCCAAGGAGTGCACAGTCTGGTGGGCAGAGCAATAGGGCCCACAGCACTCCAAACCCCAAACCCTGCCTCCAGGGTCCAGGCCCCCAGCCTGCAGCATGTCGTAACCATGTCTCAGCCCCTTCCAGCTGCTCTGCCCTCACTCACTCCACTCTAAGCCACGCCAGCCTTCGTTCGGCAGCTCAGATGCACCAGGCTCCCCCCACCTTGGAGCCCGTAAATGAATACTATTCCCTCTGCCTGGAACGCTCTTCCCCCATCTCCTCCCATGGCTGCCTCCTTCTCAGCCACTGGGTCTCCGCTCAGTTGTCACCTGGTCACAGAGCTCTCTTGTGACCTCTCTCATTATTCTCTAACAGTTCTCTGTTCTCCAGACAGCCTGAGTTTAATCTCAGCAGTGCCACTTACTAGCTGTGTGACCTTGGGCAAGTTACTTAACCTCTCTGTCTCAGTTTCATCTTTAATATGGGCATGGTACCACTATCTACTTCACAGAGTTGTTATAAGGAATATATGAATTAATGCATGCTTGGCACATAGCTAGCATTTGTATGACATTTATTATTAATACTCACAGCTCTTATCACAGATTTTCATTGTATGTTTCTTTGACTACCTTTTCACTGTGTCTCCCTCATTAGCTGTCAGCTCCACACAATAGCCTGGGCCCATCACAGAGTACTCAGCGCTGACACAGGCTAATCCCTGTAGAGGGAACAACTGAGGCCAGTATAACATCCCGAGGAAACACCATTAATTCTGGGAGCAGCAGGATGGGGGTTTGAAGGGGAATGATGGCTGAGCCAGGTTTTGAAGGCTGAAGATGAGTCCTCCAGACTAAGAACACCAAGGCTATCTGCCCATGGCTGAGACTAAGGTTCAAATGTGGCTCCCAAATGGGCTGAAGCTAAGTGTCTGAGTCTCATCTCCTCCTCCAGGAAGACTTCTGGGACTCTTTCAGCCCCCTCTGAGCTCCCATGGCCGCTCATTTGTTCACAAGTTTTTGTGCTCCTGCTACATGAGAGGCACATTATTTTACGTCTAGGGGTCTCCCTTCCTCCACCACACAGCAGGGTCCTTGAGGGAGCTGGGCCCCTACTTTTCACTGTCAGGACCAACCTCAAGGTGGTGCACAAACCCTTCACAAACATCCAGACCCCCAGGATGTCAAGGCTGATGGGGACCTCAGAGAACAACCAGGGATGGGGAGCGCCTGGCCCAAGGTTACATGTCAATGATGGGGTGAAGATGAGATTCTAATCCAGAGGTGGCCAAATGGTATGCCCTAAGCCTCCCCGCACTCTGAACTAGACCCTGACTGAGGCTGGTGCCGGGGGGGTGGGGAGCAGCACCTCCAGCTGTCCTCGGGTTCAAGGTGAAGCAGGGGGATCGCCACAGGGGATCAGGAACAACGTGTAAGTCTGTGGGTGTGTGAACACGTGCACAGATGCTCACGGCTGTTTCTGACCTTCCACCACCCTGTTGGCAGCACTACCCGGGTGCAGAGCTTCTCAGGGGGAACTGGGACAAACAGCTCCATCCTCATTCCCAGAGTAAATGAAGTTCCTGGGCCCCCTTGGGAGCTGCCCGGACCAGGCTAGAACTCAGGCAGAGGTTCCCAGCCTCCCAGCCTCCCAGCTTCCCACAGGGTACCAGCCCAGGAGTGCGGGACTCAGTGCCCAGTACAGACTGACAGCTTGCGTGGGGAAGGAGAAGGGTCTCCACTGAGAGAAACAGGACAGGTGACCCTTCCAGCACCACCACACAGGCACTCAATGCTCCTGCAACCTCCCCCCCCAACCCCAGCCTGGCAGGAGACTCACCACCTCATTCATTCACTCATTCACTCACGTGTGCCGAGTGCTTGCTGGGTTACCCAGTGATGGGTGAAAGCAAGAACCATCCGACTCCAAAATGCTCACTGTCTGCAGTGCCATGGGATACTGACAAGGGCCCCCAAACCCTGTAAAGCAGGGCATGTGGGTTATCTGAGGCCCTCCTTTAACCTGGTTTTCTTTATCCCCAGTGAAGAGTTTGGTGGGTGGGTTTGCTTGCTTTTCATTAACAGCAGCTTTGGTAACAACCCAGAAAATGGTCTCCTCCTGTATTCCAGGGGAATTTGGAGAATTCAGGAGGAAACAAGGGGAGTCCAAGGAGATCTGCCATGCAGGCAATGATCCAAAGGTGGTGATCAAGGCCAGTTATACAGATAGAGGGAGGGGGTGGAGAAGAGATGTCTTTATTTGCCCCTGCCCCTTTTAAAAGGCTTTTCCCAAAAATGTCTTCAGAGGATGGTAGCTCTACACCCAGCATTGCACGTCTGCCAGTCTGTCCTGAACGCTTCTCCATTCCCCAGATCAAAGGCTCCCGACAGGGACCGCTGAGCACTTGGGTCTGTCTGGTGCCTCAGCATCTAATCTCAGCTCCAAAGTCCCTGTTAAGAGGTTCCAGGAAAACATTCTCTGTGAGGTCACCTTGCAGAACACCTTTCCAACAGCCCTCATTTGGTCCTGCACGTGCTGTCGCAAAGAGGTCATTGTCCCCAAGAACCCTGGCTTCAGCCTGTCACACTCACTCACACGCACATCCCTAGCCTGTATCTTCTAGCAGCTCTGTGGCCCTCAAGCCCTGCATTCTAAGAGTTAAACACTACAGAGCCACAGAGCTCAGCCGTCAGGCAGAAACCGGCACAGAACTCCATGGGGAGAGACACACACCCCCAGAATAGAATTCCAGACGCAAAGAACTTGCCGAAGATGATTCCACTCAACATAGCCAGCCCTCCTAACGGCCCCTGGGGCTTGTTTGGGGATTGTTGCTTATAATAAACCAGCCCAGGAGTTCTGTGATTTCTCCTTGCAAAGACAGCTAGAAAATGGCCCATGGAAAATGAGAGAGAAGATGTAGGACTTCTGACTTAAAATGGAAACTTCAGTTCTCTTTTGGGATCCCCAGCCCCCAGTCCCCTCCCCTCTGCCCCAAACCCGCCCCCAGCCCACCCTCCATACCCGTCGCAGGTGATTTCCGACATTCTGGATCATTGCTGCCGACACCCCGCTAGCTGCTCGCACCCTCCTCGGAGAGACACTGGTCACCTGAGCGACAGCCCCGCTCCAGCTCCAAATGAAGCCGGTCCGCCTCTCCTCGCACTCCTCCTCCCCGGCTCCCGCCCCTCCTGAGCCAGCCGTTATCAGTTATCAACGTGTCCCGACCTTTCCTCAGACTGCCCTTGGGCCCCCCTTCCCCTAGCGCCCCGCACGGAGGCTCCTGTGCCAGCCCGCCTGCCTGCCCAGTGCAGAGAAAGGAGGGAGCCTGCCAGCTGGGCCACAGCCATGTCAGGGGGCCCTATGCCCGCCCACTGCGCACCCAGCCGGACACTCACTGCACCTCCAGCCACAGCCAAACTTCGTCACCCCCACTTCCAGCCCCTGACATCCTCCCCACAGGGACTCTGGCTCTGGGATGGCTCCCGGCCCCAGCCAGTGACACTGGCAAAACAGGCACCGGCTTTCCATCCATCCACAAGGGGTCAGGCTGGAAGGTGGCAGGAGTGTGGGGAGCTGCCAGCGGCCTCCCAGAGAGATACCAGACCCACCTGCTCGGACTCTTCACCCTTGAGGTGCCGCCCAACGCTCCAGCCCACCAGCATCCAGCAGCTGCTGGCCAGCGATGGGGCACACCCCCTCACTTCCTTAAAATAGGTGGCGTGACTTTTCTAAAAGTGACACCTGCCAAATTCCACCCATCCGCTCCACAGAGTTCATCCTCCTGGGCTCCCACCCCAGCCCCTAAAAGACTAAAAGACCATCAGGACTTTCCCTTCTCCCTCTCACTTCTGCAAGGCACATCGTGAGGCAGCTTTGACACTCACATTGGATTTCTCATGACAGGGCAATAAAATCAAGTGCTTGGTGTTTAAGAAAAGAAAGAGGGGAGTGGAATGCAGGCAGGGGAGCTGGGACGGACAAGTATATGGTGAATAATAATGAACACTTCGCAATAACCCAGCACCCACTGTGTGCCAGGCCTCACCATGTCCTCATTCCAAGCCCACCTGAAGGTCGCTTGGGGAGGGTAGGTGAGGTGCCCCAGGTGGCACAGCTACTGAGTGCAGAGCTGTGCTGGAACAGAGGTCAGTCCAATTCTGAGGCCTCTGCCCTTTCCTCTGCCCCTCTAGTTCACTCACCACATCCCTAATAATGTCTCCTCCTGGGCCTAAGACAACTGGTTTCTGGGTCTGTTTCTTTCACTAATGTGCTACGTGACTTTGGGCAAGTTTTCTCCTCTCTCTGGGCCGCCCTGTTCTAGGAGTCAAGGACTCTAATGTCCATCACTGTGAGCTCAGGCCTTACCTTCAAAGAGTTTATGGTCTGTCAGTACTTCAGTGTCTACAAATGCAAAATTAAAGTCACGCCTTAAAAATGGCAAGATGATCCAAGGATGGCACTGAGGATTGGGGCAAGCTGGGAGGCTTTGTGGAGGAGGTAGTGCTAGAGCCGGACTGAAGACTGAATAGGCTGACAAGAGGGGTGAGGTGGGAGGCCTAATGGGAACAGAACAGGATGCAGTCATAGGCAGTGAGGGCCCTCATCTTTCAGGAAAAAGCTGGGAGCTATCGTGGAGGACCTTGAATGCCAGGCAACAGAGTTTAGGCATCAAGGAGCCTCTGAGGTTGAAGAACACGCTCAGTATGACAAAAGCCATGTGAGGTGAAGAGGACAGGTGTCATGAGACCTTTCTGGACAGGTAAGAAAACTGGCCTAGAAAGGGGATAGCTTAACTCACTGGATCCCCAATCTCACTGGGTAAGGCAGGCAGTCAGGACAATTTCAGGGTCTTCACTATGCAGATGAGGGGATAGAAACCCAGAGAGCTTCTGGTCCCCAACCCTACCCTCTCTCCAGAGCTGTCTGGACTCAGACTCACTGGACTCAGTCTAGAGTCCCCGTCTTACAGATGAACACATTGAGACACAGGGATGAAAAGTGAGCCAACCAAAGTCAAAGAGCAAGGAAGTTGTCTAGAATCACCACTCCTGGCCTCAAGTCTAGAGTCCTGTCCACCCCACACCACAACAAGGCATAAAATATGAAAGACAGCATTCAGTTAGACTTATGAGAAGACTTCCAGCAAGGCTGAATCAAGATACTATCAGGAGCTAGACCTTTCTACAGAGGCCCCTCCAGCCCACAAAGGTCTCCCTTCCCTTTTCTATTTATTACAGAATTGACTCTTGTGTCTCTTTAGCAGCTCTGTTTGGTCTGTTACTCCAATGAATATTTCCAAAGGTGTCTGTCTCCCCTTTCCAACTCACTTGGGAGCCCCCTGACGGCTGATATCACATCTTACTCATCTCTGTGCCTATCCCACGAGCCCCCAGACCAGGGCCCTATATGCAGAAGGCATGAAACACACCTGATGAATCATAGTCGTAGAAAGGCGAATCCAGAAGAGGTCTTAAGTGATAGCTAGTCAATGGTTCTCCAACTTCATCCTGCATCAGAATCACCCAGAGGGCTTTTTTTTTTTTTTTTTTTGGCTGCTCCGCGAGGCATGTGGAATCTTACTTCCCTGACCAGGGATCAAACCAGCACCCCCTGCGGTGGAAGCGCAGAGTCTTAACTACTGGACTGACAGGGAAGCCCCAGAGGGCTTATTAAAATACAGATTTCTAGGCCCTACTTCCAGCAGAGCTGCAGTAGAGCCCAAGAATTTGCAACAAGATCCCAAGTGATACTGATGCTGCTGGTCCAGGGACCACACTTTGAGAACCAGTGAGCTAGGTCAGTCCTCCCATTGTAAGCTGGGGAAAATGAGGCCCAGAGGTTTTAAAGGCAGCAGCTGACAGTATATCACTATACTGTATATCACTATATCATCATCATCATAATCACTGTCATCGTCATCATTGTCATTTTAGCCCTGTCATTATAGCCCTTCTCACCTGCCCAGCACTGTACAAGCACTTCATGTTTGTTACCATCTCTGGGCCTCACCCTAAGAGGACAGTATTATGATTAATATTCTCCTGCAAAGGAAAGAACAGAGGCAGAGTCATCTGTCCAAAGTCACGCAATTGGTAATAGTTAGCACCACAACTTGCACTCTGATCTAGGTCCAGAGCCCAGAAGCTTAACCACCACTCTACATAACCTCTTACAGCTTATGCTGACCAAGGAATTATCTAGAGGTTCTCAAATCCAGCAGGCTCATTTCTGGTGAGGGATGAGCTTGTGGTGCCCTCAGCCCAAAGGCCTGGTTCTCGAGTGGTCCATGTCTGGAGGAAGATTGCCTCTTAAGCCCCATGAACCCAGAGTGTTTTCTCACTCAAACACTTCTTTTCCCCCATTACATCCTTCATCTGGCCCCACCGATGGGGCCTTCCTGGCTGGAGGACAAATATCTGCATTAATTCTTCAGGTCCATGTCCCAGCTCTACCTCCCACTCAGTGACAAAACACAATAAAACAATCTCCATTCCTACTCCACGATGATACTGGGTTGTCACTGTCAGGTGTGGGTCTGCTCCCCCATCAGACTGGGAGCTCACAGGGGCAGAGACCTCATCTGTGTCATCTGAGTCCTCAGCACAGGATCTGCCCAGACCAAGGGTTTAGTGACTAAGTGATGAATGAATGAATGAATGGATGATTGGGTATAGGGGCAAATGAGGGAATAAATGAGTGAATAAATGACCAAACTCCCAGGAATTCCCTCTGCTGGACCTTCTAGCCTTCCCATAGGACCACAGACTCTCTAGGTGGGAGGGGACCTCTGACATCATCCACTCCAACTCCCGCTTTCAGCACTGTCCTAGCCGAACCCTTCCAGGGGCCAGAACCTGCAGCTCTCCCATCTCCACACACATACCTAGTGTCCCAGCCTCCATTAACACACCTCTAAGATTGAAGAACTCACTCCATCTAAGGTTGCCTGTACGATTAAAGAGCTCTAATATCCACAAGGATGTTACCATTATCCTTAGCCATGAGGATAAGGCCATTACCTCATGACCAAGGCTCTGTGTCACCCAGAACAAGGCTGCTCCCCTAGCCTGTGACAGCTGGCACATGGCCTGTCCTCTACTGGCCCTAGTCTCCCTGTCCAGACTTCTTTTTTTTTTTTAATTTTTAAAATTAAAAAAAAAATTTTTGGCTGCACCGCACAGCATGTGGGATCTTAGCTCCGTGACCAGGGATCGAACTCAAGTCCCCTGCAGTGGAAGCATGGAGTCTGAACCACTGAACTGCCAGGGAAGTCCCAGACTTATTTCTTCTAATCCTCTCAAGTCATGAACAAAGCTTCCCACTGTTCCCTCACACATCTGGATTTTCCTTTGTTCCTGCTATTCCATCTACCTTGATGCCCTCTAATAACTCAACATCCAAACCCTCCCCCCAGTCAGGGCCCGGCTCAAATGGCATCACCTCCAGGAAGTCTTCTGGGCTCCTCCTAAGTGGAAATTACATCCTCCTCCTCTGTATCTTCACTCCCCACACATAAACACACAGCCGCAGTTCAGAGCTCTTTATTTCTCTCTCACATTGCTTTTTCTCTTAAATTGGACTGACTTGTGCTCATTTCTCCTTCTTGACCTTGAACAAGCAGGTAGAAGGGATGGTGTTGGTTCCTCAGAGTATCCTGCCCCTCTCCCACCAAACACTCAGCTACTGGAACACAGTAGATGCTCAGTAAGTGTCTAGAGAATGAGGGAGTGAGTAATGGAATGGGAAAGAACAAGGGAATGTGTGAGTGAATGGAAGTAAATCCACGTGTAAATGAATGATCAAATGAGTGAATGAAAGAATGTCGTCATGCTCTCCTGTTCTCCAAGCTAAGACTCTCAGTTCCTTCTGGGGGCCCCTTGGGCTTGGCATGGCAGAATAAAGGAAGTTGTGGGATAAATGGAGAGGGGGCAGAAGGGAGGAACAAAGGAAGTAGGTAGTGATACCAGCAAGAGAGGAAGTAGAGATGACTTCATCGTTGCTTCAAGGCCAGGTCCCCCCTTAGAACCACAGCCATTTATGGGGAAGCCGGGCAAGGAGAGCAGTGAGAGAAGCCCAGTGAATGGTCCAGAGGGGAGAAGATACAGCATGGTGGGGATGGAGAGGAGGGAATGCCTACAAGTCATGGAGGCCAGATTCAGGATGTGTGAGCAGAGTACTGGACTTGCCCAGCCAGCCCTGAACTCCCTCCTGCCTAGCAGCTCGATTGTGCTCTCTCTCTCTCTCACCACCTCCTCCTGCAGGAGCTGAACCCCCTCCTTGGCCCAGCTGCTGGGGGTCTGAACCCAGTCCGACTTCCAGGATTGGACCCTTGCCAGGGAGCGGCTCACCCACGGGCTGGTGCTCCCCCCACCCCACGCCTGGCCTGAGTGAGTCAGCATTGGCTGCACCCTCTGGGCTCTGAGTCTTGTGGCCCTAGGCACTGCCAAGGGCCAGCCTCCTCATCCTCGTGAGAGGCCTGCCCATCCCAGCTCAAATCCCAGGATGCCTCATGCCCCAGCCTGCCCACGCAACAGCACTGCCTGGCACCGCCTGGCTTATCCGGAGCCCGCTCCTGGGGTAGAGGCAGGTCTGCCTGGAGAGGCTGCTGGAGTCGAGGAAGAGCCAGCAGCAGGAGGATCTCAAGGAATTCGGCCCTTCCGAGATGGGGACGTGGGGGCGGGCCTGCGGGCGGCACGGGTCTTACCCAAGTGGCGGGGCGCTCAGGACCCAACAGCTCGCAGAGCCGAGGCCGGGGAGCCTGCTGGGGACGTCGGAGAAGCAGGTCCGTGGGGCGAGGCTCAGCGACTGGGCATCCGAGGTCCCAGAGCAGACCCTGATGGGGGAGGCTGCGGGAGGCTGGAGGGAGGCGCAGGAAGCGGGCAGAGGCACAGGCAGGAGCGGCCCAGGCCAGTTCCTAGACGAGTCTGGTCCCCTCCCCTCCCCTCCCCTCGCCAGCGCCGGTGAGGCGGCCCCGGGCGGCCGCGGCCGAGCAGAGGGCCAGGGCTGCAGGAACGGCGCCAGACACTCCGCGCCGCGGGGCGGCAGAGGCGGAAACGCCGGTGGCGGGACCTGACAGGCTAGAGGTGGAGCCAGGCGGGCGGCGGGGTGCAAAAACTGTCTCCCTGCCATTGCTAAACCAGCCCCTCAGTCTTGAAAAGTAATACCTGCTAGTCGTTCACACCTCATTGAGCACCTACTATGTGCCAAACACGGAGCTGGGTGCTGGGATGAGGTTTTGAGCAGGACACACTGGCCTTGGCCTTATGGACAGTGATAGAAAAAAATGAGAATGGACAGTTCAGAAGAGAACAAAGAAAATGAATACCACCGATGCTCTCTTCACTCAGAGAGAATCACTGTTAGTATTTTCCGGGTATGTGCTTCCAGCTACACTAGAGCTGAAAGAGGAAAATATGCTGACAGGGAGAGGTGGGGACTCCCCTCCCCCTCCCCCATGTGTAAGTACATATGTTATGTTATATAATATGATGTGATCACAGGCATGAAGGAGCCGCCTAGAAGAATCTCCGTCAGTATTCACATTTGGGATACAGGCTCATTGGCAGACTTGGAAGAAACCTGACAGAGGATGCTGGTGGTCCCTGAAAGACAACTGTCACAGGAAGAGGAACTTGGTCCACACCAGGACCAGAGAGTAGGAAGGATCAGTCATTCCAGACACCTCACAGGGGCTGGTGGTTGAACTCACCCTGCCCCAGACTCTCTCAACACAGAGAGTTACCATGCTGCGCTCACCACACCTGGGGCCCAAGCAGCCCTCCGGTGGGGACCCCTGGCTGGGTAACAAGATGGGGGACTTCCCTCATCACTTTGCTCTCGGAGCACCCTAAGGTGTGAGCGTCAGGACAGGAATGGTGGGCACCCCATGCATGGGGCTTTGGCAGCAGCCTGGGCAATAACACAGGCCAACCTCTGGCTCTGCTAGAGGCATTAATGCAGGAGCCTCAACTCAGCAGAGGCCCCAGGTGCCAACAACAGCAAATGACTTCGAGACTGCTTTCCAAGTGCAGTGAGACACATTAGGGAACACCCAGAAACATATGGGACAGGTGGACTTTGCAGGGAAAGGGAATTCCCACACAGGCAGGATGGCTCTGGGCTGACATAAACCGTGGTTTAATTTTAATGAGACATTATTTGTAACCAAATGGTGAATCCTGGAGATATTCAGGTTATCTAAAAAAAAATAAAAAGTGACCATATTGGATATACTGTTTTGTAATCTGCTTTTTTTTCTTTCAACAATTATCATAAACATCTTTCCATAATTTTTATTGCTACATAGTATATCTTTCCTTATGGGTCTACTCAAACTTATTGTTTTTAATCACTTTTTAAAAAATTTTTTTAAATTTTTTGTCTGCGTTGGGTCTTCACTGCTCCACGCGGGCTTTCTTTAGTTGCGTTGAGTGGGGGCTACTCTTCGTTGCGGCGCACAGGCTTCTCATTGCGGTGGCTTCTCTAGTTGCAGAGCACAGGCTCTAGGTGCGCGGGCTCCAGTAGTCGTGGCTCTTGGGCTCTAGAGCGCAGGCACGGTAGTTGTGGCGCACGGGCTTAGTTGCTCTGCGGCATGTGGGATCTTCCCAGACCAGGGCTCGAACCTGCGTCCCCTGCATTGGCAGGCAGATTCTTAATCACTGCACCACCAGGGAAGTCCCTACTCAAATTTATTTAACTAATCTCTTCCTGCTTGCTTTTGTAAGCTTTATTGAAATATCATTACATACAATAAACTGTACATATTTAAAGTATACAACTTGATGAGTTTTGTCATATATGTAATGTATATATATTTATGACAACATCACTACAATCAAGGTAATGAACATATTCATCACCCCCGAAGTTTCCTGATGGCCCTTTATAATCTCTCCCTTCTGCCTCACACTGCCCCTCCCCCACACCCCCCAGGCACCCAATAATCTGCCTCTGTCACTCTAGATTAGTTTGCATTTTCCAGAATTCTGTATAAATGGAATCATATACTATGTGTTCTTTTTTGTCTGGCTTCATTCACTTGGCATAATTATTTTGCAGTGAACACATACTGTTGCACACATCGGTAATTTGTTCCTTTTTATTGCTGAGTAGAATGTTATCTTATGGATGTACCACAATTTGGTTATTCATTTACTTATTGATGGACTTTGAGTTGTCTCTAGGTACTGACTATTATACAGATAAAGCTGGTATGGACATTCATGTTCAAATCTAGGTGTGCACATATACTTTCATTTCTCTTAGGTATTTACCTAGGAGTGGAATAGCCAGGTCACATGATAGATGTAGGTTTAACATTTTTTTAAACTGCCAAAATTTTTCCAAAACAGTGGTATCATTTCACATTCCCACCAGTAGTGTATGAGAATTCCAGTTCCTCTATATCTTCACCAGCATTGATTTGGTCAGTCAGTTTAATCTTAGTCACTTCAGTGGATTCATAGCAGTATATCACTGTGTGTTTGAGTTCTATTTTCCTGTTCATTGACGTTGTTAAGGATCTTTTTGTATTTGTATTTGCCACAATCTTTGTATCTTCTTTGGTAAAATGTCTATTCAAATCTTTCCCCCTTTTAAAAAAATTGGATTGCTTATCTTATTATTGAGTTATAGGAGTTCTTTGTATATCCAAAAGAATTGAAAGTAGGCTCTCCAAAAGATATTTGTACACCCATGTTCACAGCAGCATTATTCACAAAAAGCAAAATGTAGAAGCAACCCAAATATCCATCGACTGATAAATGGACAAACAAGAAGTGGTATATACATACAATGAAATATTAATCAGCCTTAAAAAAGAAGGAAATTCTGACACGTGCTACAACATGGATGAACCTTGAAGACATTATGATTAGTGAAATAAGCCAGACACAAAAAGACAAATACTGTATGATTCCACTCTATGAGGTACCTAGAGTAGTCAAATCCATAGAAACAAAGTAGAATGGTGGTTGCCAAGGGCTGGGGAAGGGGGAAATGAGTTGTTCTACTGAGTGTAGTGTTTCAGTTTTGCAAGAAGAAAAGTTCTGGAGATTGGTTGCACAACAATGTGAATATAATTAACACTACTGAACACTTAAAAAATTGTGAAGCTGGGGAATTCCCTGGCCGTCCAGTGGTTAGGAATCTGCACTTTCACTGACGAGTTTGGGGGTTCAGTCCCTGGTCAGGGAACTAAGATCACGCAAACAGCGTGGTGTGGCAAAAAAAAACCCAAAAAATCATGAAGTTGGTAAATTTTGTTACGTATATTTTACCACAGTTAAAAAATGTTTTAAATAAGAGTTCTTCACATAGCTAATAAATACAGTCAGCTGCTCCATATCTGTGAATTCTGCACCCGAAGACTCAACCAACTGCAGATCAAAAATATTCAAAAAAATTCCAGAAAGTTCCAAAAAGCAAAACTTGAATTTGCTGCCTGCTGGCAACTATTTACGTAGCATTTATATTGTATTAGGTATTATAAGTAATCTAAAGATGATTTAAAGTATATGGGGGGATGTGCCGAAATGTAAAATACTACGCCATTTTATATAAGGGACTTGAGCATCCACAAATCTTGGTAACCGCAGGAGTCCTGGAACCGGTCCTCTGAGGATACTGAGGAGGACCATATTGTCAATTGTCTTTTATATCGGTCTATTGCTAAAACTTCACATGTGCTGATGCTCCTCCTTTCCAGCCTTTTCATTATTGTGGGTTTGTACCTTTTTATTTCCTTTACTGGCATTTTAATGGACTCGATGATGAGGGGACATTTTAATTTATTTATTTTATTTATTTTTGGCTGTGTTGGGTCTTCGTTTCTGTGCGAGGGCTTTCTCTAATTGCGGCGAGCGGGGGCCACTCTTCATCGCGGTGCACGGGCCTCTCACTATCGCGGCCTCTCTTGTTGCGGAGCACAGGCTCCAGACGCGCAGGCTCAGTAGTCATGGCTCATGGGCCTAGTTGCTCCGCGGCATGTGGGATCTTCCCAGACCAGGGCTCGAACCCGTGTACCCTGCATTGGCAGGCAGATTCTCAACCACTGCGCCACCAGGGAAGCCCGAGAGAACATTTTAAAAATAAATTAAAATGGTCAGTCCACCATCTCAAACCCTGAGTTAGTAATAGTATTATTAAAATATCCTAAGATTATGTTTTTGTTGTCTTAAAAAAACATGGCATTACACTGTTGTTTCCATTTGAGCTGACAGCCAACAGAAACTCCTAGCCCTATCTGAATCCCTATTAATCTCTGCATTCTGTTTATAAGGTTGATAGCTGGGCACAGACCATAGGACTTTACTTTTATTTCTTCATGTTGGATTTGTCTGGGTTCTAGTCCAGGACCTATTTGTCTTTGATTAACTTGTTTGTTTTTTAATAACTCTCAGATGTGCAGAACTGGATTAATGATAATACTTGGCTCAAGACACCATGGCTATCTTTTATACTTATTTATTATTCATTTATTCTTCATTTGTTCATCCATTTATTTATTTTTTAATTAATAGACTATTTTTTGAGCAGTTTCAGATTTACAAAAATATTGAGCGAAAAGTACAAAGAATTCCCACCTGCCCCCTCCCTCCCTCAGTTTTTTTCCCCATTATTAACATCCTGCATTAGCAGAACAAGTTGATGAGCTCATACTGATAAATTATTATTGACTAAATTCCACAGTTTACATTAGGGGTCACTCTTTGTGTTGTACATTCTGTGGGTTTTGACAAACATCCATTTGTTTGTTTGTTTACTTATTTATTTACTTTAAGACTTCTTGGGGACTTCCCTGGTGGCGCAGTGGATAAGGCTCCGCACTCCCAATGCAAGGGGCCTGGGTTCGATCCCTGGTCAGGGAACTAGATCCTACATGCATGCCACAGCTAAGGAGCTGGCAAGCCGCAACTAAGGAGCCCACCTGCCACAACTAAGACCTGGCTCAACCAAATAAATAAATAAAAAGACTTCTTAAGAGCAGTTTTAGGTTTACAACAAAATTGAGAGGGAGGTAGAGATTTCCCATATACCCCTATCCCCACACATGCATAGCCCCCTCCATTATCAACATCACTCACCAGAATGTACCATTCTAGTAATGTACCATTTTTACCAAGGATGAACCTCCATTGACATATCATAATCACCCAAAGTCCGTTGTTTACCTTAGGGTTCACTCTTGGTGTTGTACATTCTATGGGTTTGGACAAAAGTATGATGACATATATCCATCATTAAAATATCATACAGAATATTTTCACTATCCTAAAAATCCTCTGTGCTCTGCCTATTCATCTCCCTACTCCCCAGCCCTGGCAGCCACTGTTTTTTATTGCCTCCATAGTTTTGCCTTTCCTAGGATGTCATATAGTTGGAACCATACAGTACATAGCCTTTTCAGATTGGCTTCTTTCACTTAGTAATGTGCATTTAAGGTTCCTCCATGTCTTTCATGACTTGATAACTCATTTCTTTGCAGTGCTAAATAATATTCCATTGTCTGGATGTACCACAGTTTATTTATCCACTCACCTACTGAGGGACATCTTGGCTGCTTCCAAGTTTTGGCTATTATGAATAAAGCTGCTATAAACATCAATGTGCAGGTTTTTGTGTGAACATAAGTTTTCAGCTCCTTTGAGCAAATACCAAGGAGCATGACTGCTGAATTATGCAGTAAGAGTATGTTTAGTATTGTAAGAAACAAAACTGTCTTCCACAGTGGCTGTACCACTTTGCATTCCCAACAGCAATTGATGAGAGTTCCTGTTGCTCCACATCCTCCCCAATATTTGATGTTGTCAGTGTTTTGGATTTTGCCAAATCCAAAAAAGTCTTTGGATTTGCCATTCTAATAGATGTGCAGTAGTATCTTGTTGTTTTAATTTGCATTTCCCTGATGACATATGATGTGGAGATTCTTTTCACATGCTTATTTGCCATCTGTATTTCTTCTTTGGTGAGATGTCTGTTAAGGTCTTTGTCCCATTTTTTAATGAGATTGTTTTCTTATTGTTGAATTTTAAGAACTCTTTGTATATTTTGGATAAGTCCTTTATCAGATGTGTCTTTGGCAAATATTTTCTCCCAGTCTGTGGCTTGTCTTCTAATTCTCACCAATTTATTTTTAATAATATAATCAAGACCTGTGAACCCACCACCCAAATTTTAGAACATTAGTGATAACTTTCATCTATCTATATTGTCCTCCTCATCCCATGTCCCTCCCCAGCTCAGGGAATCACTATCCTGAATTTTTTTTTATTAATTAATTTATTTATTTTTAGCTGCACTGGTGCTGCATGCGGGCTTTCTCTAGTTGGGCCGAGTGGGGGCTACTCTTCGTTGCAGTGTGCAGGCTTCTCATTGCGGTGACTTCTCTTGTTGTGGAGCATGGGCTCTAGGCATGCGGGCTTCAGTAGTTGTGTCACGTGGGCTCAGTAGTTGTGGCTCACAGGCTTAGTTGCTCTGTGGCATGGGGGATCTTCCCGGACCCAGGGATCAAACCTGTGTCCCCAGCATTGGCAGGCAAATTCTTAACCACTGCACCACCAAGGAAGTCTCTATCCTGAATTTTGTATTTATCATTCCCTTGCTTGGAGGAGGAGGTTTGTTGTTGTTTTTCTATTACAGATTGCTGTTATGAATATTCTCCTACATGACTCCTGCTGCAATACAAGGAGTATATACCTAGGAGTGGGTATATACCTATTAGAATTGCTGGGGTATAGGGTATGAAAATGTCCAAAGTTACAAAGTAATAACTTGTTTTTCAAAGTGGTTGTATCAATTTGCGTACTCACAAGTGACATGTAAGCAATCCCACGATCCACACTCACTCCAATCGTCAGGCTTCTGATTTTGGCCAATCAAATGTTGTAAAATGACATTTTGTTGTTGTCTTGACTTTTGTTTCCATGATTACTAGTAAGTTGAGCATCTCTTCAGTTGTTTATTGGCCATACATGTTTCCTTCTCTAAGAAATGCCTAGCCATATATTTCTTTCCCATTTTTTGATTGGGCTTGTTTCTCTTTCTTACCAATTTTGCATGTTCTTGATACTTATCTTTTAGCTACTATATGTATTGAAAATATGTTCTTGTGTTTGTAGTACTTTACTTCCTTCAAGATTTCTTTTGAGAAAAAGGAGTTCTGCGTTTTAATATAGTCAAATATATCAGTGTTTTATGGTTAGTGCTTTTTTTAAATTTTTTTAAAATTTATTATTTTTTAAAATTTATTTAATTAATTTATTTTTTAAAGTTTTATTTATTGTATTTATTTATTTATTTTTGACTGCGTTGGGTCTTCATTGCTGCGCGAGGGCTTTTCTCTAGTTGCAGCCAGCGGGGGCTACTCTTCGTTGCAGTGCACAGGCTTCTCACTGCGGTGGCTTCTCTTGTTGAGGAGCACAGGCTCTAGGCGTGCGGGCTTCAGTAGTTGTGGCACGCAGGCTCAGTAGTTGTGGCTCACGGGCTCTAGAGCACAGGCTCATTAGTTGTGGCACATGGGCTCAGTTGCTCCATGGCATGTGGGATCTTCCCGGACCAGGGTTCGAACCCCTGTCCCCTGCTTTGGCAGGCGGATTCTTAACCATTGCACCACCAGGGAAGTCCCATGGTTAGTGCTTTTGAGGTCTCTTTAAAAAACTACCCCAAAGTCAGAATGATGTTCACTTACATTTTCTTCTCAATGTTTCAAAGTGTTGCTTTGGACCTTTAAGTACTTAACTCATTTGAAATTGACTTTTTGGTAAGAAGTTGGGTATGAATTGTTTCATTTTTCCATATCAACAACTAAGTTGTCCACTTCCATTTATTGAATAGCACCTCTTTCCCCCCTGGGGAAACTGAGGCCAGAGAGATTCAGCAATTTGCCCAAGATCACACAGCCTGTAAGTGTCAAAGCCAGGATTCAAAGCCAGGCAGTCTGGCTCTGGAATCTGCCATAGTTTGAACCACCTGGTAACTGCCTTTTGCTTCCGTCATGCAGATTAAATGCAGAGTTCTATGTCAGGCTCTCAATTCTATTACACTGGTCAATTTGTCCATTCCTGAGCCTACCCACACTGTTTTAACTATTAGAGCTTTATAACAAATACTGATACCTGGTAGGGCAAGTCTACCCACCTTATTTTTCTTCAGAAAGCCCATGTGCTTGGCTGTTTTTTGGATCTTTATCTATATCTATATCTATCTATCTATCTATCTATCTATCTATATCTCAAATTCCATAGAAATCCCTGTTGGAACGTTAGAGTTGCGTTAAATATATTTATATATTAATATATTGATTTGGGGACAACTGATACCCTTATCAATGTTAAGTCTTTGCATTTAAGTAGTTTTTAATGTCCCTTGGTTAAGTGTTAAAAATTTTTTCCATGTTAGTCTTACGCATCTTTTTTTCCTTAGACACTTTATTCCTTAGATATCTCTCTTGCTACTAGGGTCTTTCTTATTACATTTTCTTAACCTGGGGTCCATGGTCACCAAGGCATGCATGGCTGAGCTCCAGGAACTCTGTGAATCTTCTGAAACTGTATATGCATTTTGTGGATGTACATAACTTCCATCAGATTCCCAAACAACCATTGCGAAGAGTTCTAAATGCTTCTTATGTGCCAGGCACTCCCCTGAGCACTTTACAAGTCGCACAACCACCCTGGGAAATAGATGCGGTTATTCCCCCATTTTACGGATAAGGACACTAATTCTCAGAGAGGTTAAGTACTTTGCCTGAAGTCACACAGCTAAGAAATTAACGGCCAGCATTCAAACCCAGTCTGTCCGACCTGAAAGCTATACACTGAACCTCCATAATTTGTAACTTCCGAAGAGGTTGAGGACTTCTGCTCCAGGCTAAGGTACTTGGTCCCCCTGGGATCCTGTCTGTCCATCTATAAAATGGGTAGATGAGGGTTACTGCTCCTCCTAATTCTCAGGGCTGTTTGGAGAGACAACTGAGGCCATGGATGGGAAAGAGGCTCTGTAAACTGCAAAGTGCAGCACATGAGGCAGCAGGGATAGTAGAGAAGGCAGGGACTCAGGCATCTCTCCCACCACCACTGTCACCTTCCCAGGTGGCCTCTTCCCACGAGATGGAGGACACCCCAGCTGAGCTGGGGAGGGGCTGTCCTGCCTGAGCACCCACTCTGCACCAGGCCCTCTGCTGAGGTGGGGATGCAGAATCAGATGTGATCCCATGGTGGGGAGGTCTGACCATAACAGGTGATGACAAGTGGTGAAAGTGCTGTGGCAGAGTTAGGCCTGGGGGTGACATAATCACAGAGAGGTGCCTGGTCTAGCCTGGGGGAGCCAGGGAAAGCTTCCTGGTGGAAGTGACTATGAGCTGTCCTTGTACCACCCTGGCCAGGTGCCCTCCTCTAGATGACCATCCCCTGGCTTCCCTTAGGGCCCCCTCCACTGGCCCCTTTGGAGCAGCTATGTCAGCTTCTGAAGATGCTCATTCATGGTGCCACGTCTCTGCCTAGGCCCCCTCAGGGACCTCCGCCACTCTTACCACAAAATCCATAGCCCTCCCCGTGGCCTCTCCATCAGGCACATGCCCCCACTTCCTGGCCTCACCCTGACACTCTTCACACCCCAACCCCACTGATTTTTTGCAGACTTACCAGCTCTTCCTGCCTCCTGACCTCAGTGCCTAGAGCACCCCTCCTCCACTCTCTCCCTGGAGGGCTCATTCTCATCCCTTGGGTCCCAGCTTAAATGACACCTCCTCAGAAACACGTTTTCTGACCACCCCATCTAAAGAAGGTCTTCCCTGGGCTTTCTAGTCTCTGTCTCAACCCCTAGTTGATTTCTTTCATAGCTCTTATTATAATTCCCAATTATTTTGTCCATTTGTTTTTCTCTCTTCTCTCCCTCCAATTCCTTCCCATTACAAATGCGTCATGAGGGCAGGGGTCATGCCTGCCTATTCTTGGTAGTCTCCTCCGTGCCTAGCTACAGCAGGCAATCAATAAATTTTGTTGGATGAATGAATGACTTAGTAAACAAATAAATGAATCAACTGGATCTTAAAAGATCTAGAGCTGTGCTGTCCAATACAATAGCCACGAACCACTTGTGGCTATTTAAATGTAAATAAATTAAAAGTGAATAAATTTAAAATCCAATTCCTCAGTTGCATTAGTCACATTTCAAGTGCTCAATCTCTACATGTGGCTTGTGGCTACTGTATGGGGTATTTCCATCATTTCAGAAAGTTCTATTGGACCGCGCTGATCTGGACGACCTTAAAGGCAGAGAAGGTGGACAAGGGCATTTGGAGCAGAGGGCACAGCATGTACCCAAACCTACAGGTGAGAGAGAGCATGGTGACGCTGTGCTCTGGAATGAAGAAGGGGGCACATGGCTCCATCTTTGCACAACCCTGTTTGCTGTTAGAAAGTTTGGCTTAAAGTAGAGAAGAATGTCAGAACTGGGAGAGTCCTAAGAGACAGCTGGTCCCATCCATTCCTCTTGGAAGTGGAGACTGTGGCCCAGAGAGAAGAGACTTACCCAAGGTCACAGAGAAAGTCACATGGATGGGGCAGGAAACCCAGGCATCCTGATTCCCAGTGCCTTAGGAGTCAGTTTCCCCTGACCAAGTTCATGGACCCCTCTCCCCTCCTTCCTGGCCCCTCTCCCCCACCACAGCCAGGCCACTGAGCCTGGAGAGCACCCCAGGCCCGTCCTGGTCCTTGGCACTCACACTGGCTGCTTTTATTCCTCCTTAAAACATCACGAACCCTCCCCCCCCCCCCAGCGTCTGACCCCTAGAAATTTTAGACATCCCAAGGAGAATAGCTGCTTATAACCATTTGCTAATTACGTGTATGGATGTCAATTAATTCATTTAGCTAATTACCCACTCGATGGGCACCACGCACCAAAGAACTGTAAAAGACAGGCATATGGTGAGAGAGGGGGGCGACGGTGCTCACTCAGCATGCAGGGGCGGGGGAGGGAGGGCGCCAAGGCTGCAGCAGCTCCCCACCCCCAGATGAGAGGAGGGAGGCAGCTTAATGGCTGGGGGGACGGAGCTGCTGCTGCCGCTGCCATAAAGCATACTTAACGGCTTTCCACTAATAGTGCTGGGAAAACACACGCATGCACCCACACACACTCATGCGCACAGAGAAGCACACGTTCGTATATGCACATTTCTGTTTACACACACACTTACGTGCTCACAAACACAGCATGCACATACCCATAATCACAGTACACATGCACACACGTGGACACACACACACACGGACACGTGGGGTCATGTGGAATCAATGCACAGACATTTTCTTCAAGTCCTACCTTCACTGGAGGCTGGAGGGCGGGAATTCTCTCTTATTGCACCCAACTTTAATGGTAAGCACTGTGCTCAGCCCTTCCACATAAGTTATTTCATTTAACCTTCACATAACCCTACAAAGAATGAGTTATCTTCACTTCACAGATGAGGAAACTGAGGCTCAGAGAAGCCAAGACACTTGCCCAAGGCCACACAGCTGGTAAGTAGCAAAGGTGAGGCTAAACCCTACACCTCCATGACCACATGCAGCAGGGGTCAGGGGAAGGGAAAGGGGGGTTTTCTTTCTTTTTAATACATATTTTTAAAATCTATTTATTTTTTAAAATTTGTTTATTTATTTATTTATTTTGGCTGCTCCGGGCCTTAGTTGCGGCATGTGGGATCTTTAGTTGCGGCATGCAGGATCTTTCAGCTGTGGCATGCGGATTTCTTAGTTGTGGCGTGCATGCTGGATCTAGTTCCCTGACCAGGGACTGAACCCTGGCTCCCTGAATTGGGAGCGCCGAGTCTTACTGGACCACCAGGGAAGTCCCAGGCAAGGGGGTTTTCATCTGTTTGCAATTGGTGGAAACAACCAATTGTTTCTTGGGAAAACAACCTCTTTTAGGGAGACCAACTGCTTAAGGAGTGAGGAGAACATTTGTGCCACAAAGATGAGAAGAAAAATTGAACACTGATGAGAAAGAGCATTGATGGGAGGAGAGGGAGGGACACACTTGGGACTCTACCACAAATGTCATTCTCACTGGGAAAGGGATCTCCTGTCATCCTCGGCTTCGTCCCATGGGTCTGCTCTGAGGCCACCTCTGTGCCAAGCCTGGCATTCGGGACACAAGGTAAAGATCTGAGCTCACAGCTCGGTGAGGCAGACAGAGGGACATAGGCTGTCACCAGAAGAGCAAGCATTCAACCTGGCTGTCTGGATCAAGAGCCCAAACTTTCCCCATGTTCCACACTCCCTCTTTCTTCCTGCATTCCAGGGGCTGGGCCCAAAAGCGTAAGATGAACCCCTTGACTCCCTGCAAAGGACTCTCGCCTCCTCTCTCAGGCCTTCTCCCTGAGGTCCTGCCCTGGCCCTTCACACCCTTCATCATCCTAATAATGATGGCAGGGTTTGGCCTACCCCACAAAACAAGAATGAAAGTTTCTCTGATTTTAGGGAAAAACAAGAAAATTCTCCAACACCCCTCTTCCAGCGTCTCCGTTTACCAATTCTCATGTCCATTGACCAAAGTAATAATAGGAGACCACAGTTAGGTGATTCATTTATCTACCTATTCGATAAACACTTCAGAGAATTCCTCTGGGCTAGGACTGTATGGTTTCAAACACTCTTTTAAGCCAACAAATAAACAAAAACTTGCAGCTTCTGCAATTTCTATCAGTTAAAAGTCCTCCTGTTAGGGCTTCCCTGGTGGCGCAGTGGTTAAGAATCTGCCTGCCAAGGCAGGGGACACGGGTTCGAGCCCTTGTCTGGGAAGATCCCGCATGCCACGGAGCAACTAAGCCCGTGCACCACAACTACTGAGCCTGTGCGCCACAACTACTGAAGCTCAAGCGCCTAGAGCCCGTGCTTTGCAACAAGAGAAGCCACCGCACTGAGAAGCCTGCGCACCGCAACAAAGAGTAACCCCCGCTCACCGCAACTAGAGAAAACCCGCGTGCGGCAGCGAAGACCCAATGCAGCCAAAAATAAATAAATAAAATATAAAATAAAATAAAATTTTTTAAAATGGTTAAAAAAAAGTCTTTCTGTTGCAAGTGACAGAAAATCCAACACAAACAAATTTCAGCAGAGGGAATATATTGTCTCGGATACAGAGAAGGCAAGGGGTACCGCAGCTTCAGGCACAGCTTGATTCAGGGGTTCAAGCAACATCATTAGGACCTGCCTCTCTTTGTCTCTTGTTCTTAGTCTATCCCGTGTGTGTGCTGGCTTTGTTCTAAAGCTGCACTTGGTAATAAGCTTCTCTTCCTCTCAGATTCTAGTCCACCAGGAAAGAGAAGCTTTTCCAAGAGCTCCTACAGAAGCACTGGGATTGGCTGTGCTTGGATGGGCTCAGGCACGCCTGTCTCTGAACCAGTCTCCACAGCCAGGGGGATGCCATGCTCAGATTGGCTGGATCCGGGGGTGGAGCTCCAGCCAAACCTCTTGAACAGAGTGGGGACAGGTAGAGCCCCAAATGTTGTCAGAAGAAGGGGGAATGGACAGAGGACTAGGAGGCAAGCTACCAATACCCACTACAATGTTCTTATAAGCCAAGAGTCCCCAACCCCTGGGCCACGGACTGGTACCAGTCCATGGCCTGTTAGGAACTGGGCCACACAGCAGGAGGTGAGTGGCAGACGAGCAAGCAAAACTTCATCTGTATTTACAGCCGTTCCCCATCGCTCACATTACTGCCTGAGCTCCACCTCAAGTCAACATTATGGTAAGTTGTATAATTATTTCATTATATATTATAATGTAATAATAGTAGAAATAAAGCGCACAATAAATGTATTGCACTTGAATCATCCCGAAACCATCCCCCGCCCCCCCTCAGTGGAAAAATGGTCTTCCACGAAACCAGTCCCCGGTGCCAAAAAGGTTGGGGACCGCCGTTCTAAGCATTCAAAGTCGGAAGGGTAGGAAGTATCAGCCTCGTTTTGGAGCTAAGGAAACTGAGGCTGAGAAAGGAGATAAGCCTAATAAAAATTATCCAGTGAGTAAGGGATTGAGCCAGGATTTGAACCAATTCCTCCCCCTTCCTCCTTGAGCCCTTCCCCCACAGACAAGCACCCGGCAGCACTCTCCAGGCATCCAATCTACAATGAATCACCTTCCTCAGTTCTGCTGTCCACCAATCAGGAGTCTGGGCCACCAGGGCCTCCTGACTGCCTGGGAAAGGCCTCCAGGCTGGGGACTCTGTGAGAGGCGCCTGCTCCATCCATGGGGCGCCCCCACGCCCCTTTGCACTCACTCCAGGACAGGCAGAAAGCCTCAGCGCAACTCTCCCCAGGCTTCTCTCCACCCATATGTGGTAGGAGACAGTCCAGGAGGGCCCAGGAGCAGCCCCAGACAAGGAAGGACCAATGGGAGGTGGAGGATAAATGCCAACTTCCTGGCCCCGTGGTGGCACGACAAAGTGGGGCCTGTTCTGGCCATAACACGCCCTTTCCTGGCTGCCTTCCCCGCCCTGTCTCACTCCCCTGCTCCCCTCCCTGCTTCCTGGGGTCACCTCTCAAACAGGCTTGACTTCGAACCCTGGTCTCAGGATCTGCTTACGGGAAAATACAACTTAAGTTACCCCCATTCTTCTATAAAATTAGGGTATAGGACGCCTGAGGGGGTTTGGCTAAATCAATGATTGTCAAATGTTTTTAGTAGAATGCTTTTTCAAATGCTCTTCTTCTCTGTCTGGCTTTCATCCCTCTCCCCCTCCTAAAATCCAGGCCTCTCCCCGCACCACCCCTCGCCCCACTGAGTTTCAGGTGTCCCACAACCCTTTTTTTTCATGTGGGATCTTAGTTCCCCGACCAGGGATGGAACCCGTGCCCCCTGCAGTGGAAGCGCGGAGTCCTAACCACTGGACCGCCAGGGACGTCCCTCCCACAACTGCTTTTGAGTCTTGTGAATCTCTCAGCCCCTGGCATCTTCTCAGTCAAAGGCATTTTCTTCTCTGCCAGGTCACGTGCTGAGGGGAGCCGGAAACTTTGGATCCCTTGGTGAGGGAGGGCCAGAGGGAGGGCCTGGAAACCATTACAGTTCACTCCCTCCCCGAGCATCTAAAAAATCACACAAATTCCACACCTCAAAAACTGGCTTCTTGTCGAAAACCCTCGCTGTGTCTACATATTCTTTCTGATAATATAACTCTGGCCTAAGTATGCTACAAGAACTCTCATGCCACTCACTGTGGAAACCTGTACAAAATCCTCTTACATTACCCCGGAGAGTGTCATGCTGAAGGGTCCAGGCTGGTTTCTCCCCCAGCTTCCTGAGGGGACGGGAGAGCACTATCTTTCTGTCTCGTTTAATCGTCCTCCCCACCCTCTCCCTCTCAAGGATCATCTTGCCATCTTCCTAGGGAGTATTTGGAGATAGAAGTTATCCGTTATCATATGCTGTGCAGCCAATCACACCAAACTTGGTGACCCAACACAATACTTTATTATGCTCCCAAATTCTCTGGGTTAAGATTTCGGGACGCTGGGCCATTCTCACTTGGGTCTCCCACGTGGCTGCAGTCATCTGAAGGCTTGACCAGGTCCAAGGATCCCCTTTGGAGGTGACCTGCTCCCGCGGCTGGCCGGGAGTGCTGGCTGTTGGCCCAGGGCCTCAGCTCTGCCCCATGTGGGCTTCTCCACGGGCTGCTCGAGTGTTCTCACGGCCCGGCAGCTGGCTTCCCCAGAGCAGAAGAGCCAAGAACCCAAGGCAGAAGTTGCAATGCCTGTTGTGAACCAGTCTCGGGAGCCACATGGTCACTTTCATCTTATTCTGTTGGCCACGTGGGGCCAGCCCGGATTCAGTGTGGAAAGAACCGCACAGGAGGTATGGGTCAGCAGGCCATGTTGGAGGCTGGCTACCACAGGATGCTTCACTGGAGGCCTGTCCACCCCCGGGCAGTCTACACTGCCTGCTCCCTGAGTTCTGCTCCCGCCCCGATGCACCCCTCCCTCCACAACCAGCACCCTGAGTCCCCGGACCACGAGACTGTGGTGTCTAGTACTGTGTACTCAGGCAGCAGAGGCACACGGGCCAGAGCAGGAAATGTCTCCAAAGCCCACGTCAGGCATCGCTGTCATGACACTCATCAGCCACTCCCCTCGGCGTTCCTCTCTCAGGCCATGCTCCTCTTACAAGCCCACTGTGCTCCTGGAGGCAGGGAGCCCTGTGGGGACCAGAAGCCCCAGGAGGGACAGAAGGAAGACTCAGTTTACTGCTGGGGAGGCAAGATTGGGAAACGGGGTGGGGGGGGCCTTCTACCTTCCCCTACTTGTTGGCAAGATGATCCCCCTCCCATCCCCCGAACAACCACCGGAAAAAAAGAGAGAATCTGCCCCAGAGGCTGCCTGCATTCCACCTGAGGAGATCCCGAACAAGAACTTCCCAGAATGTGATCCAGGGAACCTGTGAGCAGAATACAGGGTTGCTTTATGCCACTTAGTTATGGGATAATTTGATATGCAGCGTCAAACAGCCCGCTCCCCGCGTCTCCAAAGACACTGCATTTTAAAGCAGTGATTCTGCCCCAGGCTAACCAGGTCCGCGGATGTCAGGCTCCCTGCAATCGTATCAATCAGATGGAGCGCCCCTCCTCCCACGCAATGTGGAACAAGCGAGAGGAGTGGAGAGGGAGGCCAGGAGTGTTCGTTCCAACACACCTTCAACCTCAGCTGCAAGGGGAAGTGCAGACAGGAGGAGACACTCCTGCAGCCCACGCCCACACACCTGGGCCTTGTTTTTCTCCACCCCTGTGCCCAGCTGCCCATGCACAACCCCAATTCCTGTTGCTTTTTCAAGCAATTGAGCCCTTCCTCCTCTCCCCTCCACCCCTACCCCCCCACCCCCCCACCCAGGCCTTGAGCCAGCATCTGCAAATACGCAGGGCCTGGCTAAACGAGAGCCTTCCATGCAGCTTCTGCTCTTGGCAACACAACGAACCAGCAGAAGCTGGGACATTACAGCTTGTTCCTGAGCTTACTGAATGAAAGTGGCAGACTACCCTAGGAACCAGCCCTGGCAGTGGGGTGAGGGGGATAGGCTGGGGGGGCCACAGGTTGGTGGGGAGGGGGTAGGAATTTTCTATTCCTTGAGTTTGACCACACCTGGAAGGAATAGCATCAAACTATTTTTCAGCCCAAAAGGGGATTTCTTGGGAGGTTACCAGGATAGCCCACGGAGCAGGTAGAATCTTGGCAGGGGCCTTGGGAACCAGAACATAAGCCAAACTTTTAAGAATGAGGATGTCTGGGGAACGGGATCGTGGAAGACATACTTCCTCCATATTGTTTGGATTTCTTTCTCAGTAATCATGTATAATCAACAAAAATAACACTTCCATTTAGAGAGAGAAAAGGTTTGAAGCAAAAGGAGTGGGACTCCCAGAGCCCCACAACCTGTGCCCCGACTCAGCCCCCATCACAGGGCCCTGGGGCACCTCCACTGCCTGATTGCTCAAGATCCCCCAGCTCAGATCTACTGTCAAACGCTAGAATCTGGACCTGTTTGGGGTCTGGGCCCAGCCTCACCTGCCCTGACCTGGCCCAGGATGGCAGCCAGAACCTCGGGGCCCCACCAGCACCTCACATATACAGACCTGGGCCCCACTGCTGATCTGCCTACTGACAAATGATCCTGCCTTCCCACGAGCTGTGACTCCTGAGCCCATCCATCAGCTGCCCAGCCAGTGCAATCGGAGTTTAATGATGTCATGACAGGAGTGATTACAATTGTTAATTACCTTTCAGCCATCAGCAGCTTCTGCAGGCCCTCAGCCCTGTGGCCACTACCTCGGCCACCTTGTGCCTGCACAAACCTCTCCTGGCCTCATCGACCACCCTGCTGTGTTCCCAAAGGCCCTGGGATATGGGGATGGGCATTTCAGAGGAGGATTTCAAGGCACCAACGTGTCCCCCAGACCCTGGCACTCTGAAGGCCTGAGTGCCTTCCTCGCTGGTTTAATTTATCAGGGTCCTGAAGGGAAACACTGACCACATCACTATCTGCTCACGGTCAAGGGCTCCTCACTGCCGCAGCATAAAGTCTAAACCCCTTAGCTTGGCATTTAAAATGTTCCACAAAGGAAGGTTCCTGCCTTCCTCTAGTTCCACCTCCCATTACTCAGCTCCACACACCCCACTCATAGAGCTGCCAGCCACGCCGCATACTTTGCCAACCCCAGGCCTTTGCCCATGCTGTCCCTTCCACCCAGAAAGTCCTTCACCCATGGCTCCATGCATTCAATTCCTACCTGTTCTTCCGGGCCTGCCTCATGCTAACTCTGCAGGATATGGCCCAGATCCTCCCTCCCGCCCCAGGCCCCAACCCCAAGTAATTTTGGCCTCCTGGGATCTTCAGAAGCACTTCGCCTGACCTTCCTTCCCCACACATCAACTCCCCGGTGTAAGTGAGGTATGTGTCCATGTCCTGTCTCTCCCACAGCAGTGAGCGCCTCAGCACCCAGCACAGGGCCTGGCATGGAGTAAGGGCTCAGAATCAATAGATGGGTCTTAGAGCTGGCCCAGGAGGGAGGAAATAAAAATGGCCCAGAGAAGGAGGCAGCATGTGCCACTGCTTCCTCTTCAGGGGCGCTGTGCCCACGTCCAGGCCCTCACCACCTAACACAGGAGTAATGGGCCCCTCACTGGTCTCCCCGTAGCCCACCTCCACCTCCAGCAGCCAAAGCAAGCCTTCAGCTGTGAATCAGCTTCTGCTACTTCTTGGCTTGAACAACCCCTCGAGGATAAGTCCCTTCGTTTAGCCTTCAAGGACCTTCATGGCCATAGCAGGTACTTTTAGTGCTGCCTGAACAGCTCACTGCCACCCCTCTCCTCTGAAGACTACACCTCCACACACAGGCCAAGGCCATGACCACCATGTGTGTCCCTCACACCCTCTCCCCCAGTCACAGGTGACAGGGCCCCACTGGACCTACCTGGTCCAAACTCAGCCAATTAGATTCTCTCTCTTCCCCTGGGAACTGAAAGGTGTATAAGTGCTTCAGAGCCCAGATAAGGGAGGTTATCGTCCACTTGGAGCCCAGAGAGGACGAATGAAAGGGAGGAGCATGAGGAAGGGGCAGATGAGGGGTTCAGAGAGACAAAAAGATTCCAGGAGGCTTTGTAGACCGTGCCCATCCCTCCCCCAGACCCAGTTCCACTGGGTTCCAGCAGAGGCTCCCATCTCCTTAAGCACTGTCCTTTTCTCTCACGCTGGTTTCTGTTAAATGTGTAAAAGATGGAGGGAAGTTTGCTCATCCAGACATGTACAGTTTGGAACAAACATCATATGTATTTGGAAGAAATACACTGAAAAGCCATCTAGGGAGCAGTGGGGATAGGGGTGGTGGGGAGGCTGCCCCCTGAGCGGCAGGTGAGAGCATCTTGCTGCTTCTAGATGCAGTCTGCAGTAGGGGTTCCAGAGAACCAACCATCTCCATTTCAACCCCAGCCCTGCCACTCACTCACGGTGTAGGACTGGACCAGCTCTCTCTAGCTTCAGTTTCCTCATCTGTAAAATGGGCATGCTGATAATAACAGTGCCTACCTCATGGGGGTTTTGTGAGGATTAAGTTAATATGTGGAAGGCACATGGTAGTGTCTGTTTAGGGCAAACACCCAGTGTTAGCAAAAGTGGGAGGAGGTGTGGCTATAAAGTGCCTGGAGTCCTGAGGTAAACTCAGGTGTGCAAATTTAAGCCAGGATCTGGGGCACAGGTGAGTTTGAGAAAAAAAGAGCTTTAAGTGGATTATTCACCACCGCGTTCCTGGGGGTGTCCTGAGCACAAAGCTGCCCAAGTCCCTGCTCTCACAGAGCTTCCATTCTAGAAGGGGACAGGCAATCAACAAAGGCCCTGCAGATGAAGACTACAAAGACAACAGAAGCCAGGAAGGTTGGGGGGGGGAGCGGGCTGGAGGGCGGTGGCTGGAGGGCCTCCCTGGATCAGGCGGGGACTGAAAAAGGACTAACCATTCCAGGCACCGGCCATGCAGAGGGAAGCCGGCAAGGAGGGAACAGTAGTACCAAGGCTGGCGAAGGTGAGCAAGCCGTCTGTGAGAGGGCAAGACGGGGCAGTGCCCCCAGGCAGGCAGCCGGGCAGGGGCACGGGGAACAGAACATCTAGTATGGATTCTGTTAGGCTCTTTGCTATAAAGCATGACCAGAAACAGCCTCGTCCATCTCTGCCTTAACTTTCAGTCCATCCCACTTGCTTATGAACAATTTCAGGCAGTTGAGTTCTCTTTCAGGAAGTAGGGGAGGTTCTGAATTGAGCAAGGGACAAAAACCAAGGCAACAGGGGCAAGGTACCCAGTAGTGGGGCAGGCCCCTCCAAGAGTCTCTTCCTCCAAACTCAGCCCTTCCTAAAAAGGGTCCACAAAATCCCATATTCACCCAGAGCCCAAGTCTGGTTAACCTGCTGCAAGAAAGAAGCTGAGAGAACTCACCTTTGTCCTGTCTTCAGCAGGTCTGCTCCCTCAGTGACCTCTAGTGAGGAGAGGCCAGGGGCACTGGTTTGGGAGTCCAGCAGACTGGGTGTCAGTCTTTGCTTGGCCACTTGTGTGCCAGATGCCTGGGCAAGCCTCTCAACTGCCCTGCTGTGGAAAATTGAGGTGACAGTTCCTGGGGAAGATGAGCAGGCCTTGCACACCATGCCAGAAGGTATCCACCTCAAAAGACCCGTGCTAGTCATCCTATTTTCCCTGCTAGGGGACAGAGTCAGTGGGAGAGCATCTTCTCCAATCTGAAGAGCAGTGATAGCTACCCCTTGATGAGTGCCTTCTGGATACCAGACACACGCTAAAGAAAAAATATAGCAATAAACACGTTAAAGAAAAAAAAAAAAGAATGAGTGCCAAGTGGAACAGTTTTACCACTGAGCGGGTCACCCAATCTGGCACAGAGTCCAGGCTCTGAGGGATTGCGACTTTGGTGAAGGAGAAACGAATCAGGTTTTTGGGGGGGTTTTTTTAAATAAATTTTTTATTTTATTTATTTTTGGCTGTGTTGGGTCTTCGTTGCTGCGCACGGGCTTTCTCTAGTTGTGGCGAGCAGGGGCTACTCTTCATTGCAGTGCACGGGTTTCTCATTGTGGCAGCTTCTCTTGTTGTGGAGCACGGGCTCTAGGTGAACAGGCTTCAGTAGTTGTGGCATGTGGGCTCAGTAGTTGTGGCTTGCAGGCTCTAGAGCACAGGCTTAGTAGTTGTGGCACACAGGATTTGTTGCTCTGTGGCATGTGGGATCTTCCCGGACCAGGACTCGAACCTGTGTCCCCTGTATTGGCAGGCAGATTCTTAACAATTGCACCTCCAGGGAAGTCCAGGAATCAGGTTTCTTAAAGCCAAATACCAAGCACTGCTTGCCCTGCTTGAGGAAAGCGAAGCCCTGCAGCATGGGCTTGTCAGCAGGCATTTGCTGCGTGTGAGGGGCCCATCTCAGGATCATGGCATCTGCTGTGCACGGGGCATACCGGGTCCAGGTTATGTGGCCCAGTAGGTCTGCCCCACTGTCAGCAGGCCAGGTGGCCAAGGCAGCGTTTATCACCCTGTGCACAGCTCTTCATGCATTATCACTGATCCTCAGTGATAACCCCACAAAACACAGCTTCTTATCCCCATATTAAAATGGGAAATTGAGGCCCAGAGAGGTCAGGGATTCCCCCCTAAGGTCACAGGGGGGCTTAGATTTGAACCTAGATCTGTCTGGCTGCAAAGTACATAACTGTCACATCAAGCCACAGAAATGCCAGCTCTGTAGGGATGACAAGCAGACAGTAGGCAGGCTAAGCTCAGAATCCTCAGAAGTTTGAGGAAGAGGGGCAGGCAGGGAGGAACCGGGCCAGAATGCTGGAGCCAGAGCTCCCTCCCAGGCCCCTGGGTCGCTGGGAGGCTGCACCAGTCTGGCCCAGGGAGAAATGCTGGATTGAGCCCGGACTGCACCAGCCTCCCGCCTCCCCTCAGCACGCCCCGCACCAGGGGGTGATTTTTCAACCCAGACCTTCCAACCTCACCCCTCCCCGGGCGGCCAGACGCCCAGACCCGCACAGCCCACCGCCAGCCACCCCTGCCTCCCTCCTGGAGCGGCTGGAATCCCGCAGTCGCTCTGCAGACACCCCCTGGTGGAAACAGCTCATTATGGGATGGGGTAAATGCGCTAGAACATTAGCTTAATAAATCAAGCGCTTCCGGAGCCCCGCAGCCGCCCCCGGGCAAGGCGGGCCCCTGTCCTCCCCCCTCCCCCCCGCCCTCCCCCATCCCCTCCCCCATCCCCATCCCCCCCGCCCCCCATCCCCCCCCCCCCGCCCTGGCGCCCACCCCCGCAGGGTTGGAGGAGGAGGAGCCGAGAAGACTGGGTGAGCAGAGGGCTTGGGAGCTCAGCGATCCTGAGTTTGAATCCCGGGGCTGCCACTTGGTAGCCTGCAACCCAGAACCAGGGAGGGCCTCCTGGAGCCTCAGTGTCGTCATCTGGACAATGAGGCAGTAACGGGCCCTACTGATGGAGGGCTTCTATGAGCGGTGCCCTCCATAACTCACTGCAGCTGCGTGAG
The DNA here is from genome assembly GCF_009873245.2 of Balaenoptera musculus. NCBI lineage: Eukaryota > Metazoa > Chordata > Mammalia > Artiodactyla > Balaenopteridae > Balaenoptera > Balaenoptera musculus. Next base: position 45,780,085 of record NC_045785.1, on the reverse strand, counting down.
ATCCAAGGGGCCATTTCATTTTTCAGAATGGTGAGATTTAGAGCACGTGGCCGGGTTATTTCCAGTCCTGCCAACCCTCTGCCCAAGGTCACTACCAACCCCCTGGCACCCACCTCTGCCCATAGAGGGTACTCTACAATGAAGAGAGACCTGCAAGGTAGCCCGGTCCTGCAGGGTGGCTGGACCTGCAGAGCAACAGGCATCACCTCCTGGGTGCCCAGCAGCCTGGCCACCCTACCAACTCCACCCCCTCCCAGACAAGGAAACCCCAACCAATGGTATAGGGACTGCCAGGGACCAGGAGCCCCAGGTTTCCTGTAGACTGCTGCCCCTGTGTCCCTGCTACACACCAAGGCCTTCGCAGTCTCTGCTCCCCGCCACGATCCTGGGGCAGTTCAAGGGCTGGCCCCAGCTGCCTTCCCTTCTAGTCCTAGCTCAGATGTTAACCCACTTAGGGCCTTCAGAGAATCCCTCCCCTCCCTGGGCCTCAGTTTCTTTCTCCGTGCAAGGCTTAGCCGAGAGGATCCTAAGAAGGCTCCTGCTTGCCACTCCCCTCTCCTCCCTGCTGGTCTAGGCAGGGAAGGCAACACCAGAGCTCCTTAGCAAGGAAAACCCACTGTCTAGAGAGCTAATTCCTCCTTCTCTCTGTGGGGTGGAGAGAGGGCTAGAGCCGAAAAAAAAAAAAAAAAATTCAATTACTAGACCATCTATTTGTCAACTCCTCCCTCCCCATTGACTTAATTTTCTCCAGCCAGACCCAGAGTCAGAGGAGGCAGAAGGAGTGAGCCCGCAGGCCCAACAAGGGAGGGAGAAAAGAGAGCTGCAACTGCAACAGGGAGGGGGAAGAGGAAGCCCGCAAATGGACACAGGGATCGGCCTAGTGGATGCACATCAAGCCAGGAAGCCTCATTTGGGCCAAGAACAAACAAGCAGCACCAGAGATGAGGAATAATATTCCTGTGTGTCTAGCCCTGCCCAGGGACTCAGAGCAGCATCACTTCCTCCAGGGAGCCTTCCCAGATCTCCCAGTCTGGGTTAGGAGCCTCCCTGGGCTCCCACATCCCCTTTGGTTCCCCCAACACCATGCTGATATAGTCTGTTAACTTTCATTTATACAGCAAATATCTGTGGAGCATAGTACATTCCGGGCTAAATGCTGGGGATAGAGCAGAAAACAGAAACTACAGTCTACCAGGAAAGACTGATAATAAAATAAGTATAAACCCATTTGGATTATCTATTGCTGTGTAACAAATCATATCAAAGCTTCCTGGCTTAAAATAACAGCAATCGTTGTCTTCCCTCTCGTGATTTCTGTGGGCAAGGAATTTGGAAAGGGTACAGCTGAGCTGTCCTGGCTCAGGGTCCCCCATGTGATGTAGTTAGACAGCAGCTGAAGATGGAACAACAGAGGGCTGAGCAGCTGGGGGATAGCCAAGCACCCTTCTCTGGACTTCACGTGATCCCTCCACGTAAAGAGCTTGGGCTTCCTCACAGCATGGCAGCTTTAGGGCAGTCATGGTAGCTGGCTTGCACCACAATGAATTCTCCAAGAGAACAAAGCAGACATGCTTGGCATTTTTATGACCTAGCCTTAGTCATAAAAATACTGTCGCTTTTTTTTTTTTAAGATTTAAAATTTATTTATTTATTTATTTTTGGCTGCATTGGGTCTTCGTTGCCACGCACGGGCTTTCTCTAGTTGTGGCGAGTGAGGGCTACTCTTCATTGCGGTGTGCGGTCTTCTCCTTGCGGTGGCTTCTCTTGTTGCGGAGCACAGGCTCTAGGCGCATGGGCTTCAGTAGTGGGCTCAGTAGTTGCAGCATGCAAGCTCTAGAGCGCAGGCTCAGTAGTTGTAGCGCACAAGCTTAGTTGCTCAGTGGCATATGGGATCTTCCCAGACCAGGGATCGAACCTGTGTCCCCTGCATTCATTGGCAGGCAGATTCTTATCCACTACGCCACCAGGGAAGTCCCCAGTAGTGTCACTTCTGCCACACTCTGTTGGTCAAGGCAGTCATCAAGGTCCACGCAGGTTCAAAGAAAGGACACACAGACCCCATCTCTTGATTTGATAGGAGGAGGGTCAAAGCCACATTAAAAGAGGAGCATATGGGAGGGGATTATATTATTGGAATTATTTTTGGAAAGTACAATCTGCTGGGGCTTCCCTGGTGGTGCAGTGGTTAGGAATCCACCTGCCAATGCAGGGGACACGGGTTCGAGCCCTGGTCCAGGAAGATCCCACATGCCATGGAGCAACTAAGCCCGTGTGCCACAACTACTGAAGGCCGTGCACAGCAACGAAGACCCAACGCAGCCAAAAATAAATAAATAAAATTTAAAAAAAAAAAAAAAAGAAAATACAATCTGCTACAAAACCCTCTTCGAATTAAATAAGATCGCCTCCCACCCTCCATTCACCCTTGGAAGTTAACTCCTCCACATTTCACATTTCTGCACATTACCCAGGGACTGACTTGTATTTCCATGATCACCCGATTCCAAATTCTTGCTTTGGCTGTGTTTGCTCAGTTTTTGGACTATCTCACTGGCCTGTGGGTGCAGACTTCTGTCATAAGCCATGAAACTTGGCCAGAAACTAACCCCCTGCCTCCATTTCCACAAAACACTCAGCTACAGCAAATGAGGAGGTGGTGGGCTTTGCTAAGGGTTAAGGAGAACGAGGAGTAGTTCCAGTGACTTGAAATTGAATATTAGACATCCCTGCTCATAACTGAGATTTATGCTTGGGCCTCTTCACTCTACAGACCTCACCCTATCTCTTATCTCCTCTCCCCTCTTTTTTTTTTTTTTTTTTTTCTGCCACACCACGCAGCTTGCAGGATCTTAGTTCCCGGACCAGGGACTGAACCTGGGTCACAGCAGTGAAAGCCCAGAATCCTAACCACTAAGCCACCAGGGACTTCCCTTCTCCTCTCCCCTCTTCCCTCTTCCTCAGCCCTTCCTCACAACTCCATCCCCCTCCCAAATTTTCCCCAGGTAAGCTAAGCAGTTCTCCAAGACCCCTTGCCCTAAACTTGGCCCCAGGCATCCTTTTGGAGTCCCAAAGGGCCTTCCATTTTCAGAGCTGCCTTCCCTAGAAGGTAGCTGTGGATTCCATGATGCAGTGATGAATTTTTCCTCCATTACCCAAGCCAGGACCATCAAGCGGGACAGGGGCTCTAACGGGGAAGGACTTTATATGCAGCATCTCATTTAATCTTTGGAATAAGTCTCTTCTGCCCAGTCTGCTTCCCTCACTGCACCATGAGTCCTTAGAAGCAAGAGCAGCACAAGTCGTTTGGGTTCTTGGAGCCCAAACAGGGTAAGCACTCAGGGAAGACTTATGAAATGACAGCAATTCGATGGCAATGCCACCCGGGACCAAGGGCAATGGTTTGCCAGAGCTCAGGCCCTTCATGCCAACCTGACCTCCCCATCCCCAGAGGACAGACCTGCTCTGAGGCAGGTGCTGTAGGCTGTCCTCAATGCTGGTTGTGGAGCCCCTGACAGGAAGACAGACCAGGAAACCCAGCAGAAAAATGTGCAAAGGACACAAGTAATTTCCAGAAGGAGAAGCCCAAATGGCCGACAAGTGCGTGAAGAGCTGCTTATACTCGCTAACAATGCAAGAAACACAAATGAAAGTGTTGGCACCTTACATTCATCATAGAAGCAAAAATTAGAATGGTGGGTAATACCAAGTGCTGGCAGGCATGCAGGACGTAGATGCTCTCACATGCTGCTGGTGGGTCATCCTAGAAAGCAGCCTAACAATAGTTAGTAAAGTTAAGTAGGCGTGTGTCCCGAAAGGTAGCAACTGTACCCCCGGTGCACCCCCGGGTATGCCAGGGAAATGCTCACACAGGTCCACAAGGGACTCATCCATGATGTATACAAGGGTGTTTGTCAAGGAATTATTTATAAGAGGGAGAAATTCAAGGCAGTGTAGGTGTCCATCACCAGGGGGTAATGAATGAGTAAAACGGGGTGGATGTATGCTCAGAAAGCTATAGAGTAACAGGAGGCAACAAAGAGCTCTTCAAACATGTAGTGTTGAGTACGTGTGTGGGGGGGAATGAAAGATACAGAATGAGACCTCTGGCACCCAAAACAATGCTACAAGTTTTACAAAGATACATGTATATTTAGGGTCATATATGGAATTCACTGGAGTGGGTGCTCATGGAAAGAAGAGACTGGGGGAGGGGACTGAGAATAGAGGGTGATCAGAAGGGAAAAACCCAACACATGTTCTGTATTTACTGTGAGCCAGGCCCAGTATTCAGAGCTGTGTATGTATCATCTCATTTTATCTTTGGAATATTCTATGAGATAGGTACTATTAATAGCACCATTTTTTTCAGATGGGAAAACTGAGGCTTAGAGAGATCGTTATATTGTCCAAGGTCACACCGCTGTGGAAGTGAGTAGAAGGGCCAGGTTTGGACCCCAGGCCTTGGCCATAGTGTTCACCTCCTCCCTGCCCTGCCTGCCTTCACCCCAGTCCATGCTCTGCTGAACTCTGAATTCAGCTCCGTGAGTCTGGCCCTGCTCCTCCACCTGGTGCTGTGGCCTTGGGGTGTGCACTAGGCTGCTGGCATTCAAACCCCAGCTTCCTTCAGACCCTGCCTTTCTTCTGTGTGTCTCCATACCCTGGGACTCCCCCTCCCCCCAGTTCTGGCCCCTCCAAATCCAGCCTCACATGAGCCAGCAAACAACACCCCTCGCCCCCCTCCCCCAAGAATGGATTCATTCCTCCAAGAAAAGCTCAGGTCAGCACTCTCTAGAAGCCAATGGCTCCTACTGCCTGTACTCTGAGTCCAGCTCTATCCGGGTGTTCAAAGCCCTCCACAGTCGGACCCCGCTCACCTGGGAGCCTCATCCCCCATTATTCCCCTACATGCTTCTGACGCTGGCTCCACATCGGACCAAGCTTCTGACGTTGACGTGCCATGGCCTTTCACACCCACCTTGAATGTCTTCGCTCAGCCCTTCTCTGCCAGTGGGACCCCGCAATCTGTAGGAACCACCTTCTCCTGGTAAGCCTTCCTGGGGCCTCCTGATGGCTTAGTGGACTAGAGTGATGGCAGACCAACAGGGCTTAGAGAGAGACCACATGGCCCTGCCTCTCACCAACTGTGTCTTCCCTCTATCTCTTTTGTAATAACAACAACAACAACAAAACATTTCTCAGAGTCTTTTCAGACATGACAAATATGTGCTCTGGCTGCTTTCTTTTTTATTTTTAAAAATTGATGTGTAACTTACATGTACAGATTTTAACTTCAAAAAATTCAATGAGTTTTGACAAATACCTTCATCAGTTTGATAGTCAGTTTCCCTCCCTGAGTCACAGTTTCCCCATCTACAAAATGGGGTAATGTCAACCTTATAGGGTTGTAGTAAGAGGGAACAATAATATGACAAGTGGCCAGCACAGTGCCTGGCACACAGCAGGTAGTCAGTGAATGTCTGTTACTACTGTTCTTCACAAGCAGCTTGTACCCAGTCTTCCACCACAAAAACTTAAATGAGCATCTACTCTGTGCCCTGGGGATGTATGACCTAGAGACCCAGGGGAAATCAGAAATGGAGGCTACCAGCCTCCTATGGATTATTAAACTATACTGAGATGGGTGATGTAAAAAAAAAAAAAAAAAAAGCACAAGGGACAATGGGGTTTGAAAGGAGGAACCCAGTTCAGTTTTGGGGATCAAATAGGGCTTCCCAGATGGAGTAATGCCTGAGTGGCATCTTGAAAAAGTTAACAGTTGGACTTCCCTGGCGGTCCAGCAGTTAAGACTCCACGCTTCCCCTGCAGGGGGCACTGGTTTGATCCCTGGTCAGGGAACTAGGATCCTGCATGCCGCATGGCCAAAAAAAAGAAAAAGTTAACAGTTGAACGAAGATATGATTCCAGGCAGAGCCAATGGTATGGGCACTGCTCTGATGGTTGGACGGAACACAGTGTATTGGGGGGACTGAAAGTAACTCAATGGGCTGGAGTAATGGGAGTGTGAGGGTTGGGCTGAGATGAGTTGGAGAGGCCATCAAAGGCCTTGAATGCCACGCAAAGGAGAGGGCTTGCCCCTCAGGACACCCAGGAGCCAACAAAGAGGTTAAGAGCAGGGCCACTAGGTGTGTATTTTAGAAAGTCCTCACCGTGCCTTCTTCATTCTGCCTTGACCCGGTTTATTCTTTATCTACCTCAGTCTACAAGCTCCTTGAAGGCAAGAACCATATCTGATTTTTCTTTAGATCCTTTCTAGAATGAGGCAGGTAAATAAAAATAGTCATTTCTGCATTCCCAGGGCCTGGTTTCAAAAGGGAGGGTGTTCGCAACGTGCAGTCCAGCCCAGGGCTCAGAAGCCTCTTGGGGCTCCCCAGAGACTGCACGTGGAAATCACGGCTCCTTAGGCCAGCACACAAGGACCACCTGGATCTGGCTTCCTCTCCAGCCACATCTCTCCCCACTGCCCTCTCTCCTTACATTTCAGCTACACCATCTTCAGTTTCATTAAGGGTCATGCTCTCTCAAGACTTGTGCTTGCCTGGGACTTCCTTGGTGGTCCAGTGGGTAAGACTCCACGCTCCCAATGCAGGGGGCCCGGGTTCGATCCCTGGTCGGGGAACTAGATCCCACATGCATGCCGCAACTAAGAGTCCACACGCAGCAACTGAGACCTGGCACAGCCAAAATAAATAATTTAAAAAAAAAAAAAAAAAAAGACTTGTGCTTGCCCATGCTGTTCCCTGTTCATGCCTCTCCCTGGACTGTCTTCTCCCTTTGCCTCTGTGTATCTGACGAATTCCTACTTCTCCCTTGGGACTTAGCACAAGCGTCACCTCTTTCAGGGAGCTTTCCCTGATTTCCCCCCAGGTTGGGTGAGGGTTCTCTTAAGACCCCAACAGTCATTATACCACTGTGCTTCTGTGTGCTCTCTGCAGGGAAGGGTGGTCTTGTTCACCTCAGTATCCCCAAGGCCTGGCAGGACCTGACAGTGACAGCCCGTGCAAGCCCAAGGAGCAGGGCAGGCTCCGGAAGTCACATGCAGTATCGCTAGGACACAAAAGATACTCAAAATGAGACTGTCAGGGTGGGAAGGCCCAGATCACAGAGGGTCTCACCAGCCTGGGGTTGATCCCCAGGGCAACGGAAGGCAGGGCATGGACTAAAGCACGGGAGGATGTGCTTTGTGGCTCAGAAGGCATAGTGCAGGGGACAGTGTGGAGGAAGGCTCAGAGGGGCCAGTTTAGAGCTCCCTGTAGACCAGCAGGCCGGTAGATTAAGGTGGTGGCTGAGGGATGGGGAGAGAGAACAACTGGGAGAAAGGACCAGACTTGGTGCCTGATTGTTCGTGGGCGACAAGGGAGAGGAAGGAGTGGAAATGACTCCTGGTGCAGCTCCCCTCATCTCTAGGGAGAGAGGAAGGAGGCTAGCAGCCAGCTCGGACACCAGTCACCTTGGACACAAATAACCCCCAAGGATCCTGCCCCCGCTGCGCCGAGCTGCAGCCTCTGACAGTGCCCCCCCTCACCCTATTTTCCCAAGGGGTTGACTGGACCCTCTGCTGGCTCCTTGCCCACCGTTCCCTCCCGCAGTCTGCTCTGTGCCTGCCTGGAGGGGAGGGGCGGCCGCAGAGGCCCTGCTGGGTGGGAGGACAGCGAGCTGAGGAAACCAGCCCAGCAGACCCCCAACTGAGGAGCAAGGGAGAGCCAAGAAGAGAGGGCGTGACAGACAAAAGAGGAGGAGTAGTACAGCGGCACCAAACACCGGAGACACAAGATGCCTTCCTGATCCTCTTGCCCACCCCTCATTTTAGAGATGCGGAAACTGAGGCCCAGAGATGGCAACAGTTTAGGAGCCTAGAACTCAAGTTTCAGCAGACCCACGCTCTTCTGTTGGAACCCCTCGGCCTGGAGCAGCCACCTCCACCCTAGTCTGGGTAAAGAGCACCACAGCCAACCCCTCAAGTGGAGGGCTGGCCAGCTAGCTGAGCCTGTGATTCAGTCCCCCTGAAGTCCCCATGGTATAGAGGGCTGGACTGAAAGACAGGGGGCTTGAGTTCTCACTCTGCTGTAGGACTGATTTCTCATCTGTAAAATGCCCTATTCTGCTTCTGATAAACCTCTCTACAAGGAGCCACTGAGGGATGAAGGAAGACTTTGTGAATCCAAAAAAGCCGCAGAACCCCAGGAGGATTGGGCAAAAACCCATGTCCCTTAGCAAGTTGCTCCCCTCTCCTGGACTCACTTTCCCCAACTGCTCAAAAGGGTGCTAGATTCATTGATCTTAAAGGTCCAATCCATCACTGGAAGCCGGTAGGATGCACCCACTGTCTGCCAAAGTTTTAAATTCTAGAGCCAACATAAAACCTCACGCACGACCGCAGAACTGGCGTTTGGAAGCCCTCTTCAGGCCTGTCACGGGTCACCGGGGGAATCACTGCCACCCCTGCCCAGGTACTACTGGCTCCCTCCTCAAGGCCCCTCGCCACCCCGGCTGCAAACCTACTGCGGTGGCCCCTAGGGGGCAGTGTTGCCCCGAACTTGGGCCGCCGCGGCTGCTGCCCCCGCCCCAACGGGCGCCGGGAGAATACTTGAGTTCTGGGAATGTTTGACACCCCCCCCAGCACACACACCGCCCCCCGCTGCCAGCCCCAGCCCCGGGGGCTCCCGCGCCGCTCGCAGCCCCGGTGCGGACTAGCTGCTGGCTCTCCCACCTCTCCCCGCAGAATACACTTCGCAAGGACAGGGCTTTTATTTTTGTTTTCTCGCAGGAGTGGGGGGTGGGGGGGCAGGTATTGGTCTCAGGCTGCTCGCGCGGACTAGGATGTCTCTGTGCTCAGAGATCGAGGGAGAAATTTGTGTGGAAAGGGGGCTTGTTCTCCCAAGAACCTGTCAGCTGCTTCCCCCGTCAACCACGTATCCTTTTGATAAGGGGTTGGCGGGCATCCACCTCCTCCCCCCAGATCCTTCTGCAAGGATCCCCCAACCCCGCCAGGAAGCAGCCCGAGGCGGAGGGTCGGGGCTGCAGGGTCCGATGTCCCCGACCCCACCGCTAGCTTCGCCTTCCCCAGCTCAAGCCCAGGGCCAGGGGCCGGGACACAGCCCGCGTCTGAGGGGCTGGGTTTGGGGGGGGTGACTTCTGCTGCTAAGTACCCCCATCCCCCAGCCCCAGCTGTGAGCAGCAAAGTCAGGGTCTGGAGTGAAGACGGTAAAGGGGAAACGCAGGGAAAACCCCATTCAAGTTTGGTCCAACGGTTTAATGGAGGTGGGGGGGGAGTAGGAAGAATTTAAAAGCCCCGAACCCACGAAGCAGACTTTTTAAAAAATTATAATTGAAAACATCTCGAAGTAAGGGCCGCCAGGAGCGGGCCAGCTCCCCCCCGCCGCCCCATCCCCCTCTCCTGCTCCCCGGAGTCCGATGAAGTCATGATAAGTAGGCTGCAAAAAAAAAGGGGGGGGGCTTGGAGGGGCTGGGGGCACCGGGGTCCCAGGCTGGGGCCCCGCGCGGACACAGTTTGGATACTATGGTTACGCGATCCGACCCAAACAGCGAAGGCGGACAACAATAGCGGCCGCCAGAGGAGGAAATTCCTTCCGGGGTGGACGGCGCGGGGGGAGGGGCGCCTGGCTGGAACGCCGAGGCGGCGGCTCGGCCAATCAGCGCGCGGCCGCCGGCGGTTTCAAGGTGCCCCGCGCCGCGCGCCCCCACCCCCTCCCACCCCCCCTCCCACCCCAACCCCCCCCACCCCCGCGCGCGCTCCGCTCGGGCGCTGGAATTGCTGAGACGTTTCCCTGCACGCGCCCGGGTAACCCTGCGGGGGCTGCTGCTCAGGCCAACCCCCTACCCAGCCCTTCTCCTCGCCCCCCTTCGGAGCCCACCGCCCTGGGAAGGCTGAGCGTTCCGCTGCTTGAGTTGCTTGCAGCTGAGGGAGGTGGGGGAAAAAAATCCCTCCAAACTACCCCTTTCTGTGGGGTTGGTTCTGCACAAGCCTGTTTTCTATTTTAAAGCATAGAAAAGAAAAAATGAGAGAGGGAGAAAGGAGAGAGAGAGAACGGGGAGAGCGAAGATCCACCCCAACTCAAGAAGCCTGGGAGGCTCTGACCCCTGCCTGCCTGGCCGCAGGGGCTGTTACATAAGTTGGGTTATTGATATTGGCGGCCCTGGCCGGGCATCTGGCATGCAGAGGTCCAAGGGCAAAGCTGGCATTTAGAAAAGCCCCCCTCCAGTTACTGTTACCTGCTTTATACTGGACCAGAGGAACCAGGGGCTCCTCTCGGCCGGCGTCTGTGTTATTTATGTGGTGCCCATGAGGTGACCGTGCCCGCTTCTCCCCCCACCTACCAGGGGGATTCTGTGCCCAAGTTCCCCTCCTTTAGAAGCCCCGTGCTGGCTCCCGAGCCTCTTTCCCCGCCGCCAGGCCCTCCGTGGTGCCTCCTGCTCTCCTGCCAGCTACCCGAAGCCGGTATCCTGGGCACTACGAGCACCGAGCTGGTCCCGTTCCTTTTTAAAACTGAACCAGGTTTCTGCTTTCTGGTGCCTCCTGAGCTCGGAGCAGCACTCGGATGAGGAGAAGATGCCTTCTTATTCATTGCCTACTGAGAGATTGACTTCTCTGGAAGGCTCTAACGCTTAAAAAGTATTTGCCTCTCTCCCCCACTGTCTCTCTCCTTCTCTTCATATATAATGGGGATAGCCCTAATCCTCCAGTTCCTCGCGTGTCTCTTTATAAATAAATAATGAGATTTTATTAATTATGCACGTATAGTATCTGCAAGCAGATTGCTCTGTCTCTTGATGCTTAATAATATTTTTTTTAAAAAAGGAAAAACCCTCCACACTGAAGCTGGGTATTTTGGTGTTTGGTTTTTTTTTTTTTCCTCCCTGCAAGCAAAAACTTCAAGGGGCCATATGTCCTCCAAGGAGGGGAGAGGAAGGCAGAAGTTGGGGAGTGCATGGGGTAAGAAAGGGAGGGATTAAAGGGGGTCCCTTTGCAGATTTTCAAGGTAGCTGAAGGCGAATTTCAAGTAGCCTGCTCATGTTTGTGATTGAGCTGCTGGTCTGAAAACATACCAAGGTTCGCCTGGGCGTTTGTGTGCTAGGCTGGATGGGCAGCTGTTAATAGTAAACAGGAAACCAGCAAGAAGAGAGCTGGCTGCAGCCCAGTCCCTCTCCCAATTCCGTGCCCCTCCTCAGAGCCCCCAAACCCCTGAGCTCTCAAAACACATTGGGTTTCTGAGCACTTGTGCATCAGTTTTTTCCTGGGTGCCCAACACAATTCCTGGCACATAGTAAGGGCTCAACAAATATTTGCACGTTGAACAAATGGAGCTTGGAGAAAATAGCCGGGTGGGAAATGGTTGCACAGTGGCCAGGGGCTAGGTCTTGGGGCATTATGCCTTGAAGGCATAAAAGTTGGGACTTTAGTCCTCAGACAATGGGGGAGGGGCTCACCCCTCCAGATTTCTGGTCCAGGAAGTGACAGAGCAGAGCTGAGCATTAAAAAACTAATCTGAGCGCGGGAGACCAGAGAGAGGGGCAAAGATACAGGCGTCATTAGGCGGAGTCAGTATGGCTAGAGAGAAAAGGATACAGGGGTAGCCTCCTACCTTTAGCACATGGAGATGAGGGACTGAGAGGGGTCAGAGGTGAGCTTTGATTCAAAACATTCTGGTTCCAGTTCTGAACAGCAAGTCTGTATAGAAATAGAGATTTGAAGGGTGCAGAGATGAAATGCAAGGACTGCTATAGAAGAGTCACCTTAGACTGAAATTTTAAAAACAGAAAAAAATAGAGACCCCAGAGGAGGCACATATAATTAATTGCCCATCAGGTTGTTTGTCCAGGGAATTATCATTTGGGACCCAGAGACCCCAAGAGAATCAGGGGCTAGTCGGGGGTCCCACAACAAGACCATGGCCCAGCTATCATATCACTCCACATTTTTTGTCTCCTCAAGTAATTTGCACTACACGCACCTCATAGGAGAGAAACAGTTTTCTCACCCAGCCCAGGGCAGACCAAGCTTCGCGACAAAAGGGTTAATTAAACTGGGTGTGTGTTGCGCAAGTTCAAAAATATTTTATTTTCAAGGGAGAAGTTCTGGATGCCATTTCTCCTGCCTGTGAGAGGTCTATATATCGCCAAGGAGTTAAAACATAAAAATAAAATTGTGCTGGCTGAGGTTACCACAAAGCTATCAAGCTGGGTCTTGTTCCCAAAGTCCTGGCATCTGCTGTGTAATTTGGGGAGCACTGACTCTCCCAACCGTGGGTGGGGGCGGCTGTCTGACTCCTCTCTTTGTATCCTCCTAATTAGAAGGGACCAGGATCCCTTACCACATGTGTGAAAGGACGTCTCTTGCGCCAAGGAAAGGCGAGGAGATGCAGATGCTATGGGCACTTGAGATTTGGGGAGGGGGTACCCGGATCCAGCATGAACCCACCCCACCACCTCCCACCCATACCCCTGGACCGGATGTGTCATGACCTGCTGTGTGACCTGGAGCAAGGCTCTCAGTTTTCCCACAAATTAAGTTGAGGAAGGGAGAGGAGGTTGGTTGAAGATCAAGGATCCTTCTCGCTCTCTGCTTCTAAGATATGGGTCCAACAGGACCTCAGGGCTATCTTCCCTCGTGGTCTGTTGGGATGGAACCTCTGCCCCCATGCAGTCAACATGCCTGTATCCTGACCCCAGTTCCAGTTGTGGGCCAAGGTCCAAAAACACAAACCACCTTTAGACCACAAAGGTTCCCAAATTGTAGACATGCCCAAGCTCCAATAGACAGTGTCTCCCACTTGCAAATGCAGCAAAACCCTAGGTTCAGACACCATCTAGGCTGATAGGTCACCAAGCCCAGCTCACCTGGGATGCACATAAGCCCTCTACAACATCCCAGGCTAGTGTTCGTCCAGCCCCTGCTTGAATGCGTCGCATGACAAGGAACGCACTATCCCTTGTGAACCCAGCACAGTGCACCACTTACTGCTCCTGTCCACCACGAGGTCCTGCTAGGATTTCAAAGCCAGCATGTACCAGGATTGAGCTCTTGATGTTGTCCTCGATAGACCTGGTCCTCTTCCACTTCCTCCCACGTATCCTGGCACAGGCAACTGGCACCACAAAGTAAAAACTTAGGACTTCTTCCTGATTTCTCGCTCCCCCTCCAATGAGTCAGTCCCCAAGTCCTGACATTCAGCCTTCTTACTGTCTCTCCAGTCAGTCCCACCTCCTCATCCCCACTGCCTCCTCATCACTCACCTGTATGGTAGCAGCTGATTCCTAGCTGGTCTCCCTGTCTCCTGTTTAGTCCCATCCAAATTACCCTCCATGCTGCCTACCAGCGGGCTCTTTCTAAACCCTTAACCTGAATATGACACTCCTCTGCTTATAAATAAATGATGACTTGAGTTGCCCACATGACCAAACTCCAAAATTCCTTAGCACAGTATTCAAGGCCTTTCTCGATGTGGTACAGACACAATGCGATCCCATCGCCCACTCCTCCCGGCAAATTTACCTCACAACACAGCCACACCGAATGGCGCGCTGTTCCCTGAACACACTTTGATCTTTCATGCCGGTGTCTTTGTCCATGCAGTGCCCTCCCCCTAGGACACCCCTCTCGGCACTGAAGAAAGAGATGAAAAGTACAGGGTCCCTGCCCTAGAAGAACCCACATTCTAGAGCTGCACTATCCGCTATGATAACCACTCACCATGCGGACCGATTGAGCCTATGAAATGTGGCTAATTCAAATGGAGGTGAGCAGTAAGTGCAAAATACACACCAGATTTCAAAGACATATTACAGAAATAATAATAGTAATGTAAAGTAGCTTGTTAATAATTTGTTTATGTTGACTCCATGTTTATCATATTTTTGATATTTGGGGATTCATAAAATATATTAGTAAAAGTAATTCCATCTGTTTTTTTTTTTTTTTTTTGGCTGTGTTGGGTCTTCGTTTCTGTGCGAGGGCTTTCTCTAGTTGTGGCAAGCGGGGGCCACTCTTCATCGCAGTGCGCAGGCCTCTCACTATCGCGGCCTCTCCTGTTGCGGAGCACAGGCTCCAGACGCGCAGGCTCAGTAGTTGTGGCTCACGGGCCCAGCTGCTCCGCGGCATGTGGGATCCTCCCAAACCAGGGCTCGAACCCGTGTCCCCTGCATTGGCAGGCAGATTCTCAACCACTGCGCCACCAGGGAAGCCCTCCATCAGTTTCTTTGTACTTTTTACAACGTGGCTACTAAAGAATTTAAAAGTACCGGTGTGCCTCCCATTTGTGATTTGAGGGGTATGTCTGCGAGACAACGCAGCCAAGAGTACAGACATGGAAACCAGTGGTTCGAATGATGATGTTGGGGAGTGACGATGTGGGGAAACACAGAGTGCTAGAGGCCAAGGTGAAGGCAGCGCCCCCCCATCTGATGGTGGTGAGTTTAGGCTTGCCAGCATGGCCGTGTCCTCAGACAGCACCTGGTCCAGCTGTCACACAAGGACAAGTGCTGGCAGAAGCAAGTGCAGAAAGGGAGGTAAGGAGTACATCCAGAGCTCACTCAGCTCCCACCCAGGCACTTTCTCTGGAAGCCATCCCTGACCCCCCTGTCCCATGCCCCAGCCTGGGTGAGTGCTCCTGAGGGCTCCCACAGCCCTTCTGCTTCCTTCCCAGTCACAGCACTGAGCAGTCTGCGCTGTCATCACCTCTGATGCTTGTGACCATCTGCCCACCCTCCCCGCTCAGGCCTGAGGGCGGGTGGCACCTCACGTCCTCACAGTGGTGTCCCAGGGCTTGGCACAGGGGGGACCTCAGTGAATGTTTGTTGAAAGTTGAATGAATTCCTTCGTTCAACAAACATCCATTGACCCTGAGCGACCTTTCCAACTACATCCTTCCACAACCCCACACATCCTGAAACGTGCCTTCCACCAACCAACCGAATGAACCCACGTTGCTGCCCAGAACAGTGACGGTGCTGGGTTTCACTGAGCACCGACCATGGTTACAGTACTTATGCAGGTTATCCTGTTTCATTTTCTCTATAATCCTGTGAGATAGATTCCCTATATCCCCATTTTTGTACAGGTGAGGAACTTGAAGCTTAGAGAAGTGAGGTGACTTGCCCAAGGCCAAGGTCACAGGGTAGGTCTGGATGGAGCTGACTTTCACAAATCCACCCTCCAATTCCCAGGCCTATGGCCTAAGACAGGGCTCATGCAGGGTTTTCCTGGGACTATCCCGGTAGACTGCTCTTCACCGTCTCCCTTTACTTGCTTTCTCCTCCTTCTCCCTCTACGTCTCCAGCCTGTGAGAAGGCTGCGTTCAATGCAGACACCAGCAGTAGGGAGGGCCCCTACCCCACACCCTGTGCAGGGGAAGTGCCTCCCCCCAAAGGCCGCCCAGGGCTGAGCACCCCGCCCCCAGCTGAGGAAGGGAGGAGGGAGAGAAAGAGAAACCCACCGGGGCCTCTGGGGCACAGCCCTGAGGAGCCCCGGTGTTTGGTTTCAATTAGGAGGACAAATTCCAGGAAGCCAGGCCAGTGCTGGGGGCGGGGGGGTGCTCAGAGCAGGGCTCAGAATGAGGAGGCCCCTGGAATCTGGCCGCAGGAAGAGGCTCCCTTAGGGTGAGGGGCCCGCTGGGGAAGAAGCCTGGCCCCCAGGGCCCGGTTGAGGTCCCAGTTCATGGCTACCAACTTGCGGTGTGCTGTCAGGCGGGTGGAGAACATGGGTCAGGTGCCTGGCACCCAGTAGGCTCTCGTGGGCCCAGGAAGTGGGGGCCAGCAGTGCTTCTGTTCATGCTTACACTGTTCTACACTTTCCACCTCTGGGCGTGGGGAAGGGTGCCCAGTGGTTGACAATGAAATCTGCTGCGTGGCAAGCTGAGGGTTGGGCCCTGGGGCCCCCAGATGACTGAAGCTGAGAGCTCGTGCACAGTCCAGGAGCAACAGGTACAAATAACTGCCGTGCCACGTGGCCAACATCAGAACAGCACCAAAAGCAAGGCTCTGGAGGCTCAGAGGAGAATGGAAGATCCAAGAGGGAAGGAGCCTCATCTGTCCTGTTTATGCTGGTGTCCCCGGCCCCTAGCATCACGTCGGGCACAGAGAAAGCACCTAATAGATAGTCATTGAATTCATGGATGAACTCTTCTGGGAAATTTCAGGGAAAGCTTCTTAGAAGAGGAGTGCATCTAAGCAGGGTTTTAAGAAATGAATCAAAGCTTGGAGTCCAAGAAAGGGAAAAAGGGCATTCCAAGCAAAGGAAATAGCTGATGCAGAGATGAGGCAGCAGGGAGCACGTGGCAAAGTGTTCATTGATTCACTCATTCAACAAATATTGATGTGGACGGACCTAGAGTCTGTCATACAGAGTGAAGTAAGTCAGAAAGAGAAAAACAAATACCATATGCTAACACACATATATGGAATCTTAATAAATAAATAAATAAATAAATAAATAAATAATGGTTCTGAAGAACCTAGGGACAGGACAAGAATAAAGACGCAGACGTAGAGAATGGACTCGAGGACATGGGGAGGGGGAAGGGTAAGCTGGGACGAAGTGAGGAGTGGCATGGACATATATACACTACCAAGTGTGAAATAGATAGCTAGTGGGAAGCAGTCGCATAGCACAGGGAGATCAGCTTGGTGCCTTGTGTCCACCTAGAGGGGTGGGATAGGGAGGGTGGGAGGGAGACGCAAGAGGGAGGAGATATGGGGATATATGTATATGTATACGTATAGCTGATTCACTTTGTTATACAGCAGAAACTAACACATCATTGTAAAGCAATTATACTCCAATAAAGGTGTTAAAAAAAAAAACAGATATTGATGGTGCGCCTGTGACGGTCCAGGCACTGTGCTCTGCAGATGGCTGTGGCTAGACTGGAAGGGGATGAGCTGTAGGAGGAGGCAGGGGCCAGACCGCAGTGGCAGGAGTGGGGGTGGGCTTGTGTGTTTTGTAAGGCAGTCAGGACTCTGCCCCGTAAGGTATGGGCGGGGGGGGGGGGGACGCTGAGGGGGTTGATATCTTCTGGAAGAAATCATGGTAATATAGGACTAGAGCATGGGAGGGGTCCTACCATGCAGATGCGGAGCCTGACGCTCTGAGCTATGTTGGCACTTGCTCAGGGACAGCTAGGTAGGCAGTAGCAGAGCCGGGCCTCTGGAGTCCCACAGCCCAGGGCTCAGCCTCCTGTACCAGGTCTCTCAGCTCTCCCCCAGTCCAGCCCCACCCTCAGTCAAAATCCTGGGTCTCTGACTCCAGGTGGCTAACTCCCTTTCTGGGTACCTCTCCTCCTCTCTCTGGACCAAAGGGCTTGGACTAAGGTAGAGTCTTCCAAAGTGTGGGTCAGGTCCACCCAGTGGGATGGGGGATGACGTCAGGGAGGACGCAGACCTGGCCACAGACCATGGAACCTCAGCTCATTTCAGGAAAGTTAACTCCTTCTTGATTCTTGCTCCTGACTAAGTCAAGGAGAAGGAGAAAAGCCCATTTGGAGGCTGGAATATCTTTAAGGCCTCTCTGATGCTTGCTAACCTCCCTTCATAGCAAAGAGAGAGGCTACCTAGCAAGCAAAAGTTATCTAAGCTAGAACTGCTTTGTTTTCATTGAATTAATTCTTGTATTTACCTTCTGTTTTTGGAAAGCCAAAACAGAGTACAAATAGTTTCTTTTGTTAAAGTTTGGTAAAAGTGAGTTAATTTAAGCAGATGAGGTAAGAAGATACAGCAAAAATCATGGAGGCGGTACTAATGACCAGGCTTTAGGGACATCCTGGCTGGGGCACCTCTGACTCTTCAGTTCTGACATCAGACATTTTTCTAGGAAACTGAGAGTTTGGGTGCACAGCATGCGGGATCACGGACCAGGGATCCAAACTGCGCCCCCTGCAGTGGAAGAGCGCAGTCTTAACCACTGGACCACCAGGGAAGTCCCCGTTCATCTTTTTTACTTTTTATTTTTCAAATATATACATATACATATATATATATGTATATGTATATATTTATTTATTTATTTGGCTGCGTCCGGTCTTGGTTGCAGCAAGCGCAATCTTTCGTTGCAGTGTGCAGGCTCTTCATTGCAGTGCGCAGGTTTCTCTCTAGTTGTGGCACACGAGCTCTAGAGCGCAGGCTCAGTAGTTGTGGCGCGCGGACTTAGTTGCCCCACGGCATGTGGGATCTTAGTTCCCTGACCAGTGATTGAACCTGCGTTCTCCGCACTGGAAGGCAGATCCTCAACCACTGGACCACCAGGGAAGTCCCCATCTTTTTTAAAAAGGGGGAGAATGGGACTTTCCTGCAGGTCCAGTGGTTAAGACTCCATACCCCCAATGCAGGGGGCACAGGTTCGATTCCTGGTCAGGGAATTAAGATCCCACACGTCGTGTGTGTGGCCAAAAAAAATTAAAAATATAAAAAGGAAAAGTTAGGAATTTCACTGGGCATTTCACAATGGAATTAACTCTGTTTACCGAGGAATTTCCCTCAGCACACTTCAATGCCAGCTACAACACTCTGACCATGCCCTCCGTGAAGGTGGGGATGAGGAAGGTAGCCAATCCTGAGCCATTGTCAATGTCCTTCTTCTGATTCTGGGGGTGCTCTAAGGAGGGAACTGTCTTTCTGTGTGCCCCATCTACCTGGCTGATTCCTACTCCCCTGCTGGGGAGCCCTTTCTCAATCCCCCCAGTATCCTCCAACCTGAGTCAGGGCCTCCTGTGGAATTCCAGCTTCCTTAGCATCCCAGGCACCCTAAGTCATCATTGCCTGTGTGTGTGCCTACTGTCCCATAGATGGGGAGACAGTGCCTATGTTGTCTCTACATCCCAGCGCCCAGCACAAGGTCTGTAAAAGCAGATGCTCAATAAAGCTTTGCTGAATTGAAGAGGGTACTTTTTAGTGTGCATGGTGCTGACATTAGTTCCAGTCTCTCTGGGACCTTTCATGGGATTACTTTTCCTCTGTTGAGTCTCCTAAAGGGAAAGCTGCCTGTGAAGAGTAGTGACAGGCAGGGGAAAGGTCAAGATCTAACATCAGATAGATGTGCGTTCAAATCCTACTTTGCTGTTCAACTGATTTAGCTGAACCAGCGTATTGTTAAAGGGGATCCTAATCCCCACCACAGAGGAAGATAGGGCATGATGAATACAGGAAACAATGTGAGAAGAGCAACATCCACGGGTCAGGGACACACTTGCTTATTAAAACATGGAAGTGTTAGAACTGTAGAAAGTGCAGAAAGCCCAGACATCTGGGGGAACTCATTCTGCCCAAGGGACTGAAGCAGGGAAAGCTCTCTACTTGAGGGGACTTTTGAGTTGGGCTTTGAAGGATGAATACGAGTTCCCCCATGAGTTTGAGTTCCTCAAACAGGAAATTGAGATGAAAAGGCAGAGTGTCACATAGGGAGAGCACTCCCAGCCTCTACATGGAACTACAGCAAGAAGAATTTTAGTTAAGAAGAAGAAAGGACTTCTCACTCCAGAGCTTGGGGAAAATTCTAGTCCAGATTTGACTAAAGGTGTAAAGTGGCCCAAGAAGGGTCAAGGGCCCCTTCATCATAAGTCAAAGGCCAACTTGTCCATCCCCCTATGGCTAAGCCACCCAATTACTTTGTCCCTAAACCTGCTTCCTTTGTGCTAGAAGGGAGTCCCTCCTTAAGTGAGGAGGGGAAGAAGAAGGAGGCTCCCCTCTGATTCCTGGGTTTATAGCCAACAGTCTGGGCCCAGGGCCAAGCAGCCCCCTTCCCTCCCTCTCCAAAAGCCTGATCCCCACCCTGCCTAGCTCCTTCATTTCTCCCTGCAGCCTTGATCCAGGGCAGTGATACCAAATTGGAAAATAAGCCCCCTCTCCTGGGCCGGGGAGGGACAGAAGGAGGCAGGGCCCATTTTCTAGGTCAGAACGCCTTGTCCTTGCCCTTCCTCCCCCAGCCCATGTTTTTCAAAACTAGACCTTGGGGAGAAAGGGAGAGGGGAGAGTGTGGATGCTTTTGTGTGTGTGACTGAGTGTGTATGTCTGTGTGGAGAGAGGGAGAGGGAGGGACAGAGAACAGAGCCTGGGAGTGTGTGTGTGGCTGTGTGACTGCGCGACTACGTGCAAGAGAGACCGGGGTGTGTGTGTGTGTGTGTGTGTGTGTGTGTGACTCCATCAGCAAGCTGTACCTTAAAGGCACAGACCCTGCCTCTGCCCTGCTCCACTCCACCTCCACCCCAGCCAGAAACACCTCCCACCACCATCAGCTGGGAACCAGAGCCGGCCAGTCCCCAGTGACTCCTGCCTGAGAGAAGAGAAGCAAGCCCCACGCCTTGGCTGAGGCTTTGAGAGCTCAAAAACGGGTCCTACAGGAGGAAGAAGAGAGGGGCTTTATCCCTAAGGAAAGGAGGGCCTCCCAGAGGACTGGGGGCTGGTGTGGGCAGGAGGCCCAGCTCTGGGCCGAGACTGCCCGGTTGAGGGTCCCAGCTCTTCACTTACTAAGGGCAGGGTGGGTGGAAGGAGGCCACAACCTCCACACTCTTTCACAGGGCGGGGACTCAGAACAGAGCTGTGCAGCAGTCCCAGACGGAGACCATGGGCGTATGGGTGGTGGCAGGACACCCTCGAGGGCAGGCGAGAAGGCCCCCTCTCAGGTCAGGCAGCCTTCCTGCCATCTTGGCAGCTGGAGCGTGCAGAACCAAGAGCAGGGGTGTTTTCTTCCCACAGCCACCTGCCCCTCCCCCCATGCTCACACAGGGTTTTGGCTCCAAGGCAGGAGGTGATGGGTGGAGCACTGAGAGGCTAAGACCTGGTTTCTCATTCTGCCTTAGCCTCCGACTCCTTGCCTGAATCTGGACAGGTCCCCTACCCTCTCTGGGCAGCCGCTGCCTGCTCTGTATAATGCAGACATTGGGTTCAGAGAATCTACCAGCTCTTCTGGCTCTGACATTCCCTGGTTCTGGGTCCTATGACGGGCGTCATGCGATGAGAACATGTCTCCATTGGAAGAGGATCAGAAATTACCCAGCCCTGAATCCTCCAGGCCCTTTCCCAGAGCCACAAAAAAGTAGGGTGCGCTTAAGTGTCCGTGAAAGTCTCCTGGTCCATCTCCTCCATTTCACAGGGGAGGAAACTGAGGCTGGGAGGTGGAGGATGAAGGTAATGATTTGCCCGAGATGTACAGGGACTGGGAGCCCAAGCCAGGACTGGAGCCCTGGTCCCCTGGTCAAAGGGGGTTCCTCCAGCTACTCCGCAGACCCCGAGTCGCCAAAGAGGCAGCAGGAGCCGGGAGGTCGGGAGGTCGGGAGGAGGAGGAGCAGCTGGGGGTGCGCCCAGCCGCCCCGGCCCCGCGGGCCCCTTCCGGCCCCTCCCCCAGCCTGCGCACCGTCCTGCCACCTGCTCCCCCGCCCGCCGGGAGGGGCTGCCGCCCCCCCCTCGTCCCCATGGCAACGCGCGCCCCGGGCCGGCCGCCCTGGCCTCTTTGCCGCCGCGCAGCCCATCTGGCCCCAAGCCCTCCCCAGCTGGGTCGCCTGAGGCCTCGGCCGCCCGGGGACCCTCACAACACCCCAGGGGCCCGAGACTAGGGCTGGAGCGCCAGCACTCATACTACCCGTGCCAGCACCTGGGCTGGCTGCTGGGTTCATCCTGATGGGTCAGAAGCCACCCTGCCCTGCAGGACCTCACATTCCAGAGAGAACCCTCCCCAAAATATCCACCCAGTGTGGCAGGAGACAGCCACGGGATTAGAGGACGGCTTTCTGGAGCCAGCCACCCTGGGCTCAAATCCCCAGGTAGTGTGACCCTAAGCAATTTACTCAACCTTTTCCCTATCTGAAAAATGGAGGTGATCATAGAACCTGCCTCAAAGGGTGGTGTTGAGGGTTAAATGGTTCAATAAAGAAAAATACATGGAGTTAGCACTCAATAACTATCAGCTGTTATTATTACTGCAGGTGGCAAGTGCAGCAAGAGAGAGCTGGAGCCCAGAGTAAGGGGCCTAACCCAGCCGGGGGTGGGGGGGCGGGCAGGGATGGGCAGCATGGGTGGCTTCCCAGAGGAGGCCGTGCTGGTTGGAATCTTAGGAAGTAGCAGTTAGCCAGGAAGCAAAAGGGAAGAGGGACCAGCAACAGCAAAGACAGAGAGGTGAAAAATAGCAGAGAGGAGAGTGGGCATGGGGGACGGGGGACTTATGAAGCCCCTCAGTGTTGCTAGAGAGTATAGAAGAGCTTGGCTTTTAGTCTTAAGGGCACTAAGACAGGAGCCACTGAGGAGTCTGAACAGAAGCATGCCATGTCCCTTGTTTTCTTAGACATCACTCTGGCTGCCATACATTCAATGGCTTGGAGGGGCCAGTGGTCCTTTTGAGAGATGGTGAGGCCTGAACAAGGGGAGATGCAAGGTCAATGGAAGGTGGGGACCTATTCATGGCTGTTAAGGAAGTAGACATGGCAGGATGGTGACCTGTGGACCGATGTGGCTAGACAGGGCAGAGTTAAGGATGGCCATGGACACTCAGGCAGTTGCTTTGGGCACTGGGAGGGCAGCAGGGCCAGAAGAGGGGCAGGTCTGGGGTTGGGGAGGAAGATGATGGGCTGTGAGTGTGGAACAAGGGCACAGGAGGTACTGCCCAGCTTGAGAACATTTGATTTGGGAGCCAAGACACCTGGGCTGGAGAGACCAGCATGGGAGACATCAGTGCCTGGATGGTAACAAAGAGGCAGCAGGGCGTAAGGACCGTCACCAGGCCACATCCTCTTGCACAGAGAAGAGGACTTTTGCTTCATGATTGAATTCTAAGCTTTGTTTCCCTGGGACCAAGTAGAATCTGACCAAAAGGAATTCAGAATTTTGACCCAAATTCTATGTGTGCCATTATCTCTTTCTGAGGTTGTGGGGTTTGGGAGGGGCAAGAGAGTCCAAGGAGATAGCATGTTGTGCTGAGCTGTCCCAGCTCTGTCGTATAGCAGCTGTGAGGTCTTAGGCAAGTCTCCTTGCCAGCTGGGTTTCCTCCTAGCTACCTCCCTTGCAGGGTTATTGTGAGAATTAAACAAGTTTCTGGACACAAAGCTCCCGGCATGGCCTCTGGACATCCTTGTTAAACATGCAAATTCCAGGAACTTCTCTAAGACCCAGGAATCTGAATTTCCATGGGGGAGGGAGGGGGGGTCTGGGAATCGGCAGGCAAAACTGGCCCATCATTGGATCAAAGCTTCTAACTACCACCCCGGGACTTCCTTGGCAATGGTCCCTCCATAGGGCAGTCCACCCCTAACACTTGCGGCCTGGGGCAAGAGCTCAAATGGCAGGCCACCTGCCAGGTTCCTCCTTCTCTCCCCACCTGCTTCCTCCCTTCTGCAAGAGTCCTTGTGTTCAGACCTGGGGACTAGCCCCATGTCCAAGCTCGCAGGGGCACCTCCCCTCCACCCCCGCAAACAGGTTCTTTGTCCACCCCACAGGCCTAGGGTTGCATACACCTGCAGCACAGTCCACTGGGAGGACAGACCCAGGTCCTGGGAGTGGGCTCAGGATGTTTCGGGCAGGGAATTCCAGATCCCAGGTGGGCATGTCCCCTTGGCCCCAAGTACACCTCACCTTGCAGGGAGGAGTGGGGCTGGAGGAAGGCAGAGGGGAACCCTACATAACAGAGTTCAGAGCAGAGGCCCAGCTGCCCAGGTCTGTGGGCTCCCCTGCCTCAGTTTCTATCAGCCTTTCCCACCAAGGCCCTCTGGCCAGCCCAGTGGTTCCCAACAGCCAGATCATGGAGGCTACAGTCATTTGTCCATCTGCCTGCTCCCTGCCCAGCTGAGGTCACCTCAGACTTTGCTTCCAGCCTCTGCTGACCCTGAGAAGTATGGGGTTCTGAGGCCTCCCACATAGCTACCTTGTGGGGCATCACAGCCTGTACATGACCAGTCCCTGGCTTGTCACGGGAGGTTCTATTATTGTTCTCCTTTATTTAAAAAAAAAAATTTTTTTTTAATTTTTACTTATTTGGCTGCATCGGGCTTTAGTTGTGGCACAAGGGATCTTCATTGTGGCCTGTGGGATCTTTTCAAGTTGCGGTGCATGGGCTCTTCGTTGCAGTGCGCAGGCTTCTCTAGTTGTGGCACATGGGCTCTAAAGCGCACGGGCTCAGTAGTTATGGTGCGCGGGCTTAGTTGCCTTGCAGCATGTGGGATCTTAGTTCCCCAACCAGGGATCAAACCCTCATCCCTTGCATTGGAAGGTGGATGCTTAACCACTGGACCACCAGGGAAGTCCCTGTTCTCCTTTAAAAATGAGGAAACAGAGGCTCAGAGAAGGCAAAGGAGCAATTAGTATTATAGAGCACCTACTGAATGCCAAGCGTGAGGTAGGTGTTTTAAAGACATGACCACCCAATGCCCCTGTCAGAATTATCCCCAATTTACAGGAGAGGACACTGTGTCTCGGGAAAGAGAGGTAACCAGCCCAGGGTCACCCAGTTGGTAGGAGGCAGAGTGAGAATTCAGACTCAAACTGGTCAGACCCCCGAGCCCAGACCCCAGGGATACATAGTAGGCCTTCAGTAAGTCTTGCCAAGAGGAGCTAAGGTTGATTGGAAACCTGGGCCTGCAGTCTCCTGTGAGGGCCACGGAATGTGAGGAATGTCCACCCCCAGGTCCAGGCCCTGGGCAAAGTGACCTCTGGGGAGATAAAGTCGAATTCCAGTACTCAGGAGACCAGCAGAGGCAGAGCTGGGAGAGCTGGGGTGGTACTGCCAGGGACCAGGGCCAGCTGCAGCCGGGCACCAGCCCCCTGAGCCAGTAGTTACAACTGGGGCATGTGATGGGGGACACTGCTATACCCCTGCCCCTGCTGTTACCTCAGTTGGAATCTCCTTTCTCCCACTTTGCCAATAACACCTCAGTCACTATGCCTCTAACCCTGTCCCCAACTGTCACCTAAGCATTTCTACTTGGAGGCCCCTGGGGAATCTCAGCCATAACTGTCCATAACTAAACTCACTGTGCTCCTTGACTTCTTCCCACCATCCTCCCTGGCAATGCCACCTCCCTGCCCCAGCTTGGTTGCTCAGATGTCAGGGTGCTAGCCTTGCCTCTTCCTTCTCCTCCTCACTCCATCCAAACTCAATTTCCTAACGTCTCTACCCTCTCCTCACTGACTCTGGCCTCCAGTCTCAGACCCTCCAACCCAACTCCCTGTGGCAGTCAGTGCAGAGTTGCCAGATACAGAAAATAAAAATATAGGACTCTCAGTTAACTTAGAATTTCAGATAAACAATGAATAATCTTTTTAGTATAAGTATGTCGAAAATATTGCATGGGACCTATTTATACTAGAAACAAACTATTTGTTGCTTATCTGAAATTCTGAAATTTACCAGGCATCTTGTATTTTACCTGGCAACCCTAAGCCAGAGTGTACTTCACCACTTAAAACTCTCCAGTTGTGTCCTGGGGGCAGAGAATGGAGAAAACTCCCATGTTTGGAGCATTTTTTCCCCACTGGTCCTTCTCTGACAATCTTCAGCTACCTTTCAATTTTCAGAAGTCACCTTCTCCAGGAAGCCTTCCAAAGAGTTGTAGACTGTGTTAGGGGCTGCTCTGTGCAATTAGAGGCTCCCATACTTCCCTTATCAGAGCCCTAAGTGCACTGCTGTCTCCCATCAGAGGTCCATGAGACCAGCACCTTGTCCTTTTGTTCACGGTGTTCCCCAGCCCCTAGCACCATGTGTGGCCCCAAGAATAACTGCTGTGGAACCCTAGCTAAGCCCACTGCCTTCTCTGGGCCTCAGTCTCTCTAGCCAGATGAGACAAGTTCCTCTAAAACGGCCTGTGAGGCTCCTCCCGGCTCTGATGCCTGCCCATTTCGGCCACCCTGCACTTTGACCCTGGAGATCATGGGCAGGGGTGGCATAGGGGGCAACTCTGGACTCAGTTGGGAAGACCTGAAGACCAGCCCCAACTCTGCCTGTTTGCCGCCTCAGGCAAGTTCCCCACCCTCTCTCAGCCTGACTTTTCTCCTCTGCCAGGCTCTAGGGAGGAGGGGGGTGTGGAGATCACACCACCTGCCTGTAGGGTTGTTAGGAGGTTGAAGTCAGGGAGGTCAGAGAGGTAAGGCCTGCAGCACAGAGCCAAAGCCGGCACTTTGGAGGCCCTCAAAGAACACCAGGTGCCTGCCTGCTCTTCCCATTCAACTGGAAGGCCTAAATGCCCAGGAGGGACTCAGGCAGTGGGGGCCGCAGGAGCTCCAGGGGGAGGAGGGAGGGAGAAGCTGGGTTGGGAGCATTCAGGCAAGACTTTAAGTCTGGTCTTCAATTTATTTATTTATTTATTTTTAAAGGGCCTGAGCATCTTCCCTGAAAGACTCAGAAATCAATCCAGCCCAGCAGAGGGGGACAAGCTGAAGTCAATCTCCCACTCCTTTGTGGGTAGGGGGTGATTTTTCAGCCTAAGTGGAAGGCAGGGAACACGTGGGTGTAGGGGGAGCAGACTTGGGAGACCTGGGTCCAGGGAGGCACCAAGGCGGGGGGCTTTCGCAGTCTTAGAGCTCCCCCAGTCTCCTCTGGGCTCCCCAGGCCACCCCAAATAAACATGCACTTGACTGAGAACAGGGTGCTCACCGGCTTCAAGACAAGCTCACCCCCCACCCCCACTCCAGTCCCCTTTTGAGCGGTGGACCCATGAGGTGGGGAATTGCTGGCAGGCCCTGGGGCCACCCAGCTCTAGGACACGCTCTTCTAGTGCTTGGGCAGGGCCTTCCCAAGGACACTTTGGGGCAAGGAGGGGGACGCTCCCTTCCAGGACAGTCTGGGGTTCTGGGGGGTGAGACGGCAGTGAGTAACTCAAGAGCTATGAGCCCCCATGAAATGAATTCTTGCCTCTGAACAGGAACCTTAAGACAAGGCTCTCTCATGCCACCTCCTTCTCCTCCTCCCGCTCCTGCTCCCCTGCTGTGTCTCCCAGCCTCTGCTGAACTAGCTTCCTGTGGCCCATCAATCAGGCCTGATCTGATCTCAAGACCAGAGAGGCAAGAGGAGGCAGGGAGGGAGGAAGAAAGGAAGGGAAGGAGGGAGTTGGCCTCCAGGGAAGCCCGGTCAGCGCAGCTCACCATTGCCGCCACGGTCTCCTAGGGCTCCAACCACCCAACGTGGCAGAACCTATTGTACAGGGGAGCAAACTCAGCCTCCAGGAGCCTCGACATTGTGACAGACACACAGCTGATAAGGAGCCAACCTTCAGCCTAGGTTTCCAAGGTGAAACCCAGGTGCTTCAACTGACCCCAAGGAAGAAGAGAGGCTCCCACATCCTGAGGCTGTGAGGCTTAGGTCTTTCGGGTCTGAAGCCAGTCTGAGCAGGCAGGAGGGCTGGACTGGCCAGTCCCTGTCCCAAACAGGCTCGGTGACCTGAGGCAAGTTACTTCACATTTCGGAAGATCCCTTTGTCCAGTTAAAATGTGTCCTGGAGTGACCTTTGCCCTCAAGGGAAAGGGGAGAGGTTCCTGGGCTTTGGAACTGGACTTGATTTCAAATCCTGGTTCTGCTCTTTCCTAGTTGAGTGGCCAGGGACAAGTCACTGCCCTCCTTGACCATCACTTCCCACCCCTGTGAGATGGGGTGATGAGACCATTACATGGGGTCTTTGGAACATTGGGAGAGCACAGTGCTTGGCACCTTTGAGGGCTCCGCAGCTGGTGGGCGAGGGGTGGAGAGAACCCAGTGAGAAAGCCTAGTGACTGTGATGTGTGGGACCCAGGCCTACCAAGTTCCCACCTCAGGCAAGTGGCTTTCCCCCCACGAGAGGCCAAAGCACTCTTGGACCTGGGAGGGCAGACTAGAGACTCATTTGTCTGACCTTTCACGCTCTTGGACCCTCAGAGAACCTACCCAGTCCTGGCCAGTACACATCCATCCTGCTCTGTTCTTCCCCATGCTGGCCCAGGCTCTAGTCCCACCCTACCCCCAGAACAAAAGGGACATTTGACATTCTTTGTCCTGTGCAGACTCATTCTCTGAGTGTAGGACCTACCAGGCCTTGCAGCTGGGACCTGCCGCCTCCCCACTTCCCCCAAGTCCTCCCCCCTCCCCCCCAGTCCTGGCCCAGCTCTCCCAAGAGTCTAGAGGAGAGGGAGGGAGGGAGGGAGGGTCCTTAAAGGAGCAGTCTGCTCTCAGAAAGTATTCCCCACCCCCACCATCAGAACTGGCAGGAAGGAAACCAAGTGGGGGAGGGGGACAGGAGAGGTGTCCAAGGAGATTACCGGCATGTGACTTGTTTGGGATTGGAGTGGGGGCTAAACTGGGGCTAAAACCTACTCTTCTCTGGGCTCCCACCCAAGGGCTCTTTTCATTAACAGTTTTTTTTAGTATCTTTTAAAGGAAATGGTCCCAACCCTGCCTTGATTTGCTGTGTGACCTTGGGTGAGTTCCTTTCCATCTCTGGGCCTTGGTCTCCCTTGTATAAAAGAAGAGAAGGAACTGGAGGATCTCTCACATGAGAGATTTCCTTAGCCAGACCCTGGCCAGGTGCTGGGATACCAGAGACAAGTCATGCCCCCAGAATCTAGTCCTAGGATTCCCCCGGAAAGAGTCACAAAATGACTTTTAAGGTAAAAGCAATATGTTTCCATGAAAGTAGGACCACCCACCCCCCCATCCCCACTGCCAAATGGTAGAGGAGAACTAGCATCCCTTCCCTCAAATTGATACAGTCCTGTACGACCTCCAAAGCTACCCCCGCCCCTTCATCTATCAATAGTCTTGAGAGACAAACAAACCGAATAGTGTTCTCCTTTTACAGAAAATAAGGCACACAGAGGACAGGCCCCAACCCGCCCTGAGAGCTGGTGTCTGGAAGTGATGCCTGAGCACGGAGCCCAGTGGGGAGAGATGGGCGATGGATATTCTGGTCGAGGGACCCAATGAGCAAGGGAGAGGCACTGACACAACTTGCTGTGGTTCCTTTGGCTGGAGCTCGGGGTTTGCCAGAGGAGAGCAGAAAGAGGAGGCTGGAGGGTCTTGGCTGCCTGGCTTAGGAGTTTGTCCTCTGGGTGCTGAGTAGCTAAGGGGGGATTTTATGCCAGGCGGTATTTGCTCACCGCTGCTGTAGTAAAGGGAATGTATGGTGGGGGCCCAGACAGAGACCAAGGGACAGCTGCACACACAGGTACCTTCTGACAAAGGGGCCCGAGGAGCCTCAACACGCCATGGGGGAGGAGGAATGGAGCAATTCCTCCCGGGAAAGAGGGGAAGTGAGTGGAGAGATGAAGCAGGGGAGAGGAAATGAAAGATTAAGCGCATAAAGGCCATAAAGCTCAGAAACGTCCAGGCTGGATGGATTCCCGGTTGGTTTATAGATACATTTATGTTCTAGGATGCCCAGCCAGGCCTGATACCCCTGCAAGAGCAGCCACCCAGAGAGGCAAGGGGACACGGGGCTGGAGGAGACCCCTCATGCCTCTGTGCTCCTCTCTTGCCCCCTCCCCTTCA
Organism: Balaenoptera musculus; assembly: GCF_009873245.2. NCBI lineage: Eukaryota > Metazoa > Chordata > Mammalia > Artiodactyla > Balaenopteridae > Balaenoptera > Balaenoptera musculus. The sequence continues at coordinate 45,750,627 of NC_045785.1, read as the reverse complement.
CCTACCTCCAGCTCCTCCAGGCTGGCTGACAGCCCAGCTGGAAGCAATTGTGGGAGCCTCCAGCCTGGAGAGCTGCATCCCACAAAGGGCCCTGGGAAATAGCAGCCCGCACCCCAGACGGCCTGCAGCCCCCTCCCCCCCTGCAGCCCCCTGCCCGGAAATTTAAAACAACTGCTCTACACAGTCTTAAATCCTCCAGGAAGGAGCTGGAGTTGGCAGGAGGGAAGCATGAGGCTGGCCAGGGCCCTGCGTGGAACTCCCTCTCTCTCTGCTCCCACCCTGAATTCCCCCGAAAGACTACCTCCCACCTGCCCCACCCCGCCACAAAGTCTTGCCATGGGCTTCCCAGGTCCCGGGTTTCCTATGCTGGTGTTCACTGCAGGGCACCGCAGCTGCAGCCTGTCGGAATCACCAAGTAGGCTGTGAGCACCCAGAGAACAGAATGGTCCTGAGCCTGCTTGCCCCCAGCACCGGGTCTACCACAGAGCGAATGCACAGTGTATACATGCAGAATGAACAGATGAAGCCGCCATGTGACCTTGAGCCATTGCTTGGCTCTTTGGGACTCAATTTCCTCATCTATCAGATGGGCACGAGAACTTTTTAACCCAGTCTACTTTCCAGAGTTGTGAGAGTTCAGTGAGAATCTTTGTGCAAGTATTTTATGAACCGCGAAGCTGATGAGTCACAGTGATTCAATTCTTGCCTTGCTGGCCTCAATTTGCTCATCTGTAAAATGCGGGCCTGAGTTAAGTGCTAGCTAGGGTCTCTCCCAGCTTTGATATGATATTCTGAGACTTTCGCCAGTGATGAGGATGCCCAAACTTTCTTAGGTTCCTTAAATATCAGCTGGGTGGTAGGGGAAGGGAAGAGGGTGAGGTGACAGGGAAAGAGCTCTGCCTAGGGTTTAGAAGGGCACTATTTTAGTTCCAGCTTGGGCCCTGACTTGCTGTATGATCTTCTCTGGGCCTTAGTTTACTTCTCTGTAAAATGGGTGTGAGTGGACACAGGATGCCTGAAGTGACCTCTAGCACTCAAGTTCTATGATGACAGGACATTATCCAGAGGACAGTGGGGAGCTACTGATGGGCTTTGAGCAGGACAGTGGCATATACTAAGAGTAGTATTTCAGAGCACTCACTCTGGCAGTGGTATGGTTTATGCGTAGAAGGGTGAGGAGTCTGGAGTCTGAAGACCTGGAAGGGGGCTACTGCCTTTGCACAGGCAGCAGAAGATAGCAGCCTCCATGCCTTTCCTCATGCCATGCCCCAGGCCTGGGCTGCCCTGCCTCTTCCCAATATCTCCTGCTTTTTAAAACTCACCCATCTTTAAGACACAGTTCAAGGACCACCTTGTCTTATGAGGGCTTCTCAGATTATCTCTGATGCAGTTAATGAACTCCTCCTCTGCCATCCAGTTTCCTAGCTTTGTGTACCTTCAGCATGGGATGAGTTTGAATTATTGGTGTGTGTGCGTTTGTGTACATGCATGTGTGTGCACTCTTGCCTGGGCTGTGAGCTCCTGAGGTCAGGGTGGGTGCCCCGTCCCTTCCCATATCATCTCCAGCACCCATCACCTGGCTTGGCCCAGAGGAGGTGCTCAGCACATGCAGAGGACTGAGGATGCCAGAACATTCTACTCCTTGAGTCCACCTACAGGGTAGGACACTGGGCTTCAGCCCCGGCTTAACTGCTAACAACCCTGTGACCATGGGCCAGTCACTTCTCCTCTCTGGATAAGGGTCCCTTTTGGCCACATGGGAATTATCTCCATTGTTCATTCTCAAGTCAGGACTCTGAAGGGAGAGACCATCCTTGGGCTTCTTCCCTGGCACCTCCCCTCACTCAGCATTTCCTTTTCTGTGCCCTGGATTACAGTGAGCTGTTACAAGTATGACTCCCACTGGAATGTGAGCTCACTGAGAACCTCACCCCTGGGTCCTGCACAGTGCTTTCTGCTCGCTCAGGGGATGCTCAACAAGTCTGTATAAATGTCCACTCCTTGGTCCCAAGAGAGGGTGCATAGTAGGATCTCCATAAACAGTGATGTGAGATCAAATGTGCACCTTTGCAAGAAGCCAGGAGCCTTCACTGCCCAAGCCCCGCCGCAACCCTGCCTCTGTCCACCCACCCTCCTGCCCAGCCATCCACCTGAGAGGTGTGGGGAAAGGGTGCTGTCAGGAGATGGATCTTTAGCCGGCACTGCTCTGCCCCAGGCAAGCCCTGCTCGAAACTCAGCCAGAAACCCCCTCCCACTCCCCCACCCCCATGGGCTGGGACAGACCTCAGCCAGCAGGCCTCCCAGCTTTGATCAATACAGGGCAAGCAGCCAAGACGGCTGCAGGCTCCATCCTCCCAGGAGGCCCCGAGCTCAGCCGGGGTCACATGGGGGAGGGGGCTGCAGCCTGGCTCAGGGACTCTGGGGGGTGGGGCGGGGCAGGGCAGGGGAGAGCAGGAAAGGCAGGCATCACTCACAGAATCATTCATTCCTTCACCCACTCACTCGTCTGCCCACATATGTTCAGTCCACAAATATTTAGTGGGCATCAACTATGCACCGGGCACTGTCATCGGCACATGGGGACACCGTGAGGACAAGACAGCAGCTTTTGTGGAAATGAATGTTCTAGTGGGGAAGAGAGACAACAGATGAATGAACAAAAATAAGAGGTAGTTTCAAAAGGTGATAAAAATAAAATAGGGTAGGGTGACAGATCGGGGCAGCATTGCCCATGTTGGCCAGGGAGGATGCTTAGCTGAAACCGGAATGCTGGTGAGATGCCCACCAGGTGGCTCAGATCAGACTCCCAGAAGCAGATGCCGAGATGGAGATTTGCACGCAGGCGGCTTGTTGGGTTGCTCAAGGCTGGACACCTATGGGCCAGGGAGGGAGGCAGTGCAGAGTCAAGGGAGAAGCTGGGCTACGCTGGAGTCACAGCAAAGGCCTCCGCTCACCCCCATGGATCAAGGAGCAAGGCTAGCCTTTAAGAGTTGTCCCAGCTCCAGGCAACCAGGACGGGCCTTTGTACCCTCACACCGACCAGCCATTGGGTAGCTGCCCCCAGGAAGGGGCAAGACTTTGAGCAAGCCAGCTGTCTTCAGCAGAGAGTCATTACCGGAGTTTCAACTGCCAGCTGCTGCCAGCAACACTCTCAGCAGCTGGGGGAATGAGGACCTCAGCCCCGAAGGGAGACATGGGGGGCACACCTCAGTATCCACTAGGCGGGCCAAGATCTGGAGGAAGAACATTCCAGACAGAGGGCACAAGTGCAAACTCCCTGAGGCGGAAGCGAGCTTAGCCTGACTGAGGCACAGAAAGAAGTCCAGCGTGGCCAGAGTGTGCCTGAGTGAAGGGGGCGTCACAGGACAGCAGTCAGAGAGGCAGGCAAAGGCCAGTCCAGAAGGGCCTTGTGAACCATGGGACTTTATCCTAAGTGTAAAGGGTCACCCTGGGAGGGCTTTAAGAAGAGAGCGATCTGATAATTACCTATTAACGCTACCCAGGCTTCTGGGTGGAGAAGGGGAGGGGAGGGAGGTGGGCGGGGAGAGCAGTTGGGAAGCTGTGGGAGGGTCCAGGTGAGAGCCGCTGGTGGTTTAACTGTGACGGGCAGGAGTAAGCTACTCGCCAGGACTGGACAGAGCTGGGAAACTTCCAGAAACCTCTGGGGGGTGGGGGGGGGGTGGTCTGAGCAATGGAAGTGTTGCAACTCAGAAGTGTTGCTATTGGAACAAGATAAAGCCACTACTCATCTATTCGTTTATCTAAAATATGTATTGATTGGGCATCTGCTCTTTGCTGGGGACTGTGCTAGGAGCTGGGATGACAGCAGTGAAAAGTACAGCCGTGGTTCTGACCTCACGACGCTTCCCGTCTGCGGGGGGTGGGGGGGATGAGTAGAAGCCAAACAAGGAGCTAATTGCTGTTGGGATCAGTGCTCTGAAGAAAAATCTGGATTTCCTCCTGTAAGCAACGGGGAGACATTGATGAACACTGATGCTTTAAACTTTTTTATGTTTTTTTTTTTTTTTAGTCTACTTACAAACAGTAGATTGTCCAAATCTTAAGTGCACTTCTTAATGAATTATAACCACCACTCAGATCAAGATTCAGAACATTTCCAGTGCCCAGAAGGCTCTTTCATGTGCCCTCCCAGCCATATCACCTACAGAGTAACCACTATTTTGATCTCTGTCACCACATATTCATTTTGTCCGTTTTGGAACTCCATATAAATGGAATCATATAGTATGTACTTGTTTGTGCCTGGCTTCTTTTGCCCAACATTATGTCCAAGGGATTCATAAGTGTTGCTACATGTAGCAATTGCCTGTTCTTTCTCATGGCTATATAATATTTCACTCTCTATATATGTCCTGTATATACACACACTATATTTTATTTATCTATTCTACTGTTAATAGACATTTGGGTCATTTCCAGTTTTTGGTTATTATAAATAATGCTATGAATATTCTTTTTTAAAAAATAAATTTATTTCTGGCTGTGGTGGGTCTTCGTTACTGTGCGCGGGCTTTCTCTAGTTGCAGTGAGCAGGGGCTACTCTTTGTTGCAGTGCGTGGGCTTCTCATTGTGGTAGCTTCTGTTGTTGCAGACCACGAGCTCTAGGCGCATGAGCTTCAGGAGTTGTGGCACTCAGGCTCAGTAGTTGTGGCGTGGGATTAGTTGCTCAGAGGCATGTGGAATCTGCCCAGACCAGGGCTTGAACCCGTGTCCCCTGCATTGGCAGGCAGATTCTTAACCACTGTGCCACCAGGGAAGTCCTAGCACCAGTTGTTTTTTTTAATACCCCTTTTCTTCTAATGAATTGTCATGGCCCTTTTGTCATAAATCAAGTGTTCATGTATGTATAAGCCTATTTCTGAGTTCTCTGTTCTGTATCATTGGTCTGCTTGTCTACTCTGTGCCAATACTATATTGTGTTAATTATTAAAGTTTTATAATGAGTTTTTATGTATGGTAGTCTAAGTCCTCAAGTTTTGTTCTTCTCCAAAATTGCACTGTCTGTTTAGGTTCTTTGCATTTTCATAGAAATTTTAGAATCAGTGTTAACTTTTAAAAGCTGTTAAATTTTTTATTGGAATTACATTGAATCTACAGGTCAGTATGAGAAGAATCAGCACCTTAACAATACTGAAATCCCCAGCTATTCACCTGACAACTCTCTATTCCTTTAAACTCCATCTGACCCTCGGGCCAGCTTAGATGCTGCTCCTTCTGAACTTTCATTGTACTTTCTATATATTTAGGTATACTGATATTGTGTATAAACTTAGTAGACTGCATAGTAAACTAGATGATTAGATGTCTGTATCTTCCTTAAGAGGTGATCCCTTTTTTTTTTTTGGCCGTGCAACATGACTTGTGGGATCGTAGTTCCCTGACCAGGGATTGAACCCAGGCCCTCAGCGGTGAGAGCATGGAGTCCTAATCACTGGACCACCACAGAATTCCCCAAGAGGTGATCTCTTGGGCTACCAAGTCATCTTTGTATCCTAATACTTAGTAAAATGCATAGTATATGGTAAGTGTTTAATATAAGGTTAAACACCTTATATTGAATGAATGAATGAATGGATGGATAGAATCCAAGTCACTTTACATCTCAGAAGTTGTCACTTTAATCTCTGCCATTGCCTTCACTCTTAATTCTGCAATCTGACCAGTTCATCAAAGTAAGGAATGAAGTTGGAGACAGAGCAGGTGGACAGCTCAACCATTCAATGCCACAGCTAAAGATAGAACTCAAACTGTATACCCTACTGTCACTGAGTTAGTGAGAGCATCTCCATATATGGACCTCATATTAAAAATGGGGTGATCCTCTGGCACTTTCCATGGCAGTTCTTAGCAATAAAGCTACTTATCATTGATATGAGAATTATTTCTATTTGAATGCCTCATAGGAATAGGAATGAAACATTCACTGTCCCCTTGCTGTAGTCCTATCACCACACACACACACAAAAAAAGTACTAAGTCTTCCAATCTATGAACATGGTATATCCCTCCATTTATTTAGGTCTTCTTTTACTTTCTGAAGCACTAATTTAAAGTTTCAGAGTAAAGGCTTTGCACATATTTTATTGCATTTATTCTTAGGTATTTGATGCTTTTTGATGTTATTATAAATTACATTTTCAAATTTCATTTTCAAATTGTTTGTTGCTACTGTAGAAAAATATAATTATTTTTGTATATTGTCCTGTATCTAGAAACTTTGCTAAATTTTTTTTTTTTAATTTATAAATTCATTTATTTATTTACTTATTTATGGCTGCCTTGGGTCTTCATTGCTGCGTGTGGGCTTTCTCTAGTTGCGTCGAGTGGGGGCTACTACTCTTCGTTGCGGTGCGCGGGCTTCTCATTACGGTGGCTTCTCTTGTTGCAGAGCATGGGCTCTAGGCACGCGGGCTTCAGTAGTTGTGGTTCACGGGCTTAGTTGCTCTGCAGCATGTGGGATCTTCCCGGACCAGGAATCGAACCCGTGTCCCATGCATTGGCAGGCTGATTCTTAACCACTGTGCCACCAGGGAAGACCTCCCTTTTGGTGTTTTTTAAAATGCTTATTGAATTCACTGAAATACAAAAAGTACCTTAAGAAGCTAACTCCCCAGGATGAAGCAAAGTCCGTGTGAGTAGCTGGGCAGAAGACTTGGCAACACCCAGGCCTCCCAGGGATGGTTACACCATGCACATGTGAAGCCACTGGCAGGAATGCAGACACCTCCCTTTTTACATGGATCTCTGAAAAGGAGAGGATAACTTGCTTAGCAAATGGACTATTTTTCTAGACGTACTAGGGTAGGGTGGTGGCCACATATCTTACTCTGCCCCTTCAGGTTTCATTCCCCTTCTTTGGTGGCAAAACCCGCTTTTCCTTTCGGAGGAACTCTCTCCGTCTTCCTCTTGGTTCTGATGAGGCTGACCTCACGCTGCCTGGCTGATCAGAGCATTCTATGGCCTTTGAGCACAGGGATGGGGGCCTGAGGTGGTCACTTGATCCACAACAGGCCAATGAGAGGAAAATCTGGGATTCTTGGCAGAGCTACCAGAAGGGAATGCTGCTTTTTCGTGGGACTTACCAAGCTGGAACCATCAATGGCCATCTTGGCTTTTTAGGGAGAGTCTGTCTGAGAATGAAGCTGACACCAAAGGAAGCAAAGCCAAGAGTTAGAAACACATGCTAATGGTGGTGTTTGAGGGCCTGGACCCAGCCAAACCTGCTGCCAGAGCCACCCCTGGGCTTTTCAACTACATGAGCCAAAAAATTCCCTGCTTTGCTTAAGCCACTTCGAGTTAGGTTGCTGTCAAATCCAGATTAAGTCATTAGGTGTGGGAATCTTTTTCTTTCTCAAAAGTCACATTAGGAAAAAGCAATTAAACTGGTGATAGTGGGGGTCACCACAGAGAGCCCCTGGGTGCCTGTGGGACAGGGCTGGGCAGAAGATTTACTTTCTTCGTATCTGTCCAGTTTTATGCCTTTAATTTTTTGACAATTAGAATGTATTTTCTGTTTATCTTTTTTTTTGTTTTTTGGCCACATTGCACAGGTTGCGGGATCTTAGTTCCCTGACCAGGGATCGAACCCAGGGCCCCAGCAGTGGAAGCACGGAGTCCTAACCACTGGACTGCCAGGGAATTCCCTATATTTTCTGTTTAAAGAATTCAGTTGTTTACATTCAAGCCATATAGCTTGTTGTTGAAAGAACAACAGTAATAGTTTGCTCACTTACCTAAGCACAGTTCCTTATTTCCAAGTTATATTATGCCGTTTTAGAAAATTTGAAAATACCAAAATATTACAAAGAAGAAGAATCAAAGCATCTGTAACCCTGCTATGGTTGGCATTTTAAGATATTTCTATTTGGTCTTTAATTACTTTTCATGTTTTGTTGTTATTCAGTCTTATTTAATACCTATAGCAACCCCATGAGATAAGAACCACAAGTGCCCCATTTTGCAGAGGATAAAACTGACACTTAGGGACTTCCCTGGTGGTGCAGTGGTTAAGAATCCGCCTGCCAATGCAGGGGACACAGGTTCGAGCCCTGGCCCGGTAAGATCCCACATGCCGCAGAGCAACTAAGCCTGCGTGCCACAACAACTGAGCCTGCACTCTAGAGACTGCAAGCCACAACTACTGAGGCCTGCGTGCCTAGAGCCTGTGCTCTGCAACAAGAGAAGCCACCACAATGAGAAGCCTGCCCACCACAACAAAGAGTAGCCCCTGCTCACCACAACTATAGAAAGCCCGCGCAGCAACGAAGACCCAACGCAGCCAAATATAAAAAACAAACAAACAAAAAAAACCCTGGCACTTAGAGAGGATAAGTGACTTGCTCACTTATTCAGAGCTACTAACTGGTGGAGACATAACACACAGACACACACCTCACACACACATAATTCGGGAAAAAAATTGTCTCATACTATATAAGTAGTTTAGATTTTATGTTTTTCACTTAAAGTTATATTATAAACATTCCCCATGACATTGAGTATTTCTTTAAAACATGATTGTTAATGGCTGCAAAATATTCTCTGATATGGCTGAAGCATTATTACTTTTATCTCATCATAACCTCTGGCTATTACAACTGTTTCAATGTTTCTTTCTTATTCATTTTGTTGTGATAAACTCTCTAGTATGTGAAAGCTGGCTTCTCTGGTTATCTGTTCAAGTTAATCCCCAGAAGCAGACTTACTGGGTCAAGGAACAGGAATTGTCTGCCACCCTGCCCTCCAGAAGGGCTGTTCCCAGGGACAGTCCCAGCAGCATCCGTGAGCGTGTCCTGGCCACCACATCCTCACTAGCACGAGTCACTATTTTACTCACCTGCCCACCCACCCCACATTTCCATGACATAACAAGTGTCTACATTTGCACTTACCCTTCTTGTGTAGAATGTGAAAGGTCTCGGATACCAACAGGACAGCAGGCTTCAGAATTTCCTATTACTTTTGTCTTTATCACCTGCAATTTGGTCACAGGTCCTCACTCCAAGCCTCTCCTCTAAGTTGGAAATAGAAGACTCTCTCTTGGTTAAGAAAATCCAAACATGATTAAACAAATGGAAGAAGCAGTTGGGAATATACAAGACCATAAAGAGAGCAAGTTGCTAGCAAAGTGTGCGCCCAGGAATGAACACATCTAAATGAAATTCCAGATAGAATCAAGATTTTAACATAGGGACTTCCCTGGTGGTGCAGTAGATAAGACTCCACGCTCCCAATGCAGGGGGCCTGGGTTCGATCCCTGGTCAGGGAACTAGATCCCACATGCATGCCGCAACTAAGAGTTCACATGCCACAACTAAGGAGCCCGTGTGCTGCAACTAAGGAGCTGGTGAGCTGCAATTAAGGAGCCCAGAAGCCGCAACTAAGGAGCCCACCTGCTGCAACTAAGACCTGGTGCAACCAAATAAATAAATAAATATTTTTAAAAAAGATTTTAACATAAATGATGAAATCGAAAAAGTGCTAGAGGAAAACATGGATGAATTATTTCATAACCTAGGGAGGGCAAAGACTTTCAGGCATGACACTAACCTAGAAGCTGTCAGAGAAAAAAATAATAAATTTGAGAACATAAAAAAATTAAAATTTCCATGTGGCAAAAACTCTGTAAACAAAGTCAAAAGACAATTAATATACATTATATATATATATAATATATATATATGCACTATTATAACTTATTTATAAACAAAAGTCTAATTTTATTAAAATATAAATAATTTTAATAATTTAATGACTAACAGACATAAAAGTAAATAAAGGATATGAACAAGCTGTTTGCATAAAAACAAAAACAAATGGTTAATAAACACAGTAAAAAGATGAGCCCCTTACTTATAATTCAATTAATTAATGCAAATTAAAACAATGAGATACCAGATTGTCAAGACTGTCAATGAGATCCCAATGAGATATCAGATCGTCAAGATGAAAAAGATGGCTAGAATGTTGACAAGGAGGAAAGCTAACTGGAACGTTCATACACACTTAACGACTATATAAATGGGCATAGTAATTTTGGAGGATAATTTGTTCCCCTATACTACGCAATACTATGAAGCTGTTAAAAATAATGAGATGTCCCTATATGTAATATGAAAAGATGTCTAGGATATATTGCTAAGAGAAGAAAGCAAGCTACAGAATAGTATACATAACATGAATTCATTTGTTAGAAATAGAAAGGATATACACATAATTTGTGTTTAGAGGTATATAGAAATATTTGGCAGGATACACAAGAAACTTCACCTATTAGGTGTTACGGTTAACTGAGGGGGTTTAGGTGGGAGGAAAGGACAATGAGGGCTTTTACTTTTCACTTTTTCTGTACTATTTGAACTGTTTTTTACATCACACATATGTTTTATTTAAAATAGGTAAAACATGCATACGGGAATATTATTTCCCAAATTAAATCCTCAATGGCTTCCTTTTTCCTGTAGAATCAAGTACGACCCTCCTAGCTAACTCCCACCATTACTCTTCACCGTGCCCCTATGCACCATGCTGCTTTACACCTCTGTGATTTTGCTATGCTGATTGCTTGTCTCCCGTTCCCTGTTCCCCCATCATCTGCCTGGAAACTCCTCCTCATCCTTTAAGACCCACCTAAGCACTTCCTCCTCTGGGCAGTCTTTCCAGATTTCCCATAATAAAATACTCACTTCCTTGTGATACATTACACATCCCTTTATCTTAGCTCTTATAATTTCCTATTAAACTTTATATTTGTGTCTGTCAGCTTTATTAGACACGAGTACCTAATATCTAAGCTTAGTTCATGTTTATAGACTGAAAAAATGAACACACCACTTGGAGTGTCTCTATTCCAAGACTCTTAAGTCTTTACTTGCTGTTCTCTCCCTGCCTTTTCGTCATGGTTCCCTAAAAGTGATACCTGGTCAGTGACCATCAGTACTATCTCTGCTGAAGAAAGCTGGCTTAATGTATATGCAAAGCACACACACACACACACACAAATTCATATGTTTTAATTACAGTGTGATTCCATCCTGTGCCCATAAACTCATGAAGCCCCCCACCCAGGGCCGACACCTTGGTCTAAGCAGGCCCTCTCTCAGTTGTGGTACATTAAGGACCCTCTTTTAGCCTGGGAGCACACCCAGCCAGGGCTGTTGATGAGTCATAGGTATGTCTTTGCTGTTCTCAGACAGGAGTATGGGTGAGAAAGGCAAGAGTGTGTGAACCCCTCCCTTTAGGAGTCCAAGTGCTCTCTTGGATTCAGGGAGGACAATGATGGGGGGGGGAGCACCCTCAGAAGACATGCCTCAGCCCTCCAACTTTACCAGGGGACTTTTCAAGAAACACCACAGGAAAATGTTTTGTTATTTGCTCTATGACAGTATTTGAGTTTGCTCTCTGTGATGTCACATGTTGCAACCATTAGCATTTTTTTCATCTTAAGCAACAGAAATAGACAAACATCAGCCTGAAAGGAGTCCACTGGTAGGCTATGATGTGGCATGCACGTGGACCATCAGGCCTTGGAGAGGACACCGTGGGTATAGTTCTGGAGATCCCGGCAGCAGGAGCCAGCAGACAGCCTTCCGAGGTGTGTATCAGACATCTCTCTGCCTGGCTCACATCCTCTCAGGCTCCCTTCTACTGCCACTGTGGTCTTCTCTGCAAGAGTTTTGACCCAATTTGCACTGACAGTGCTTCGTCTCAAAATGAGATGCGCCCAAGCCTCTCACTTCCTGCCCCAAGCTTCTCTCAGGCTGCCACTTGTGGTGCCTGTGGGAACTTGCTGGGCACGCACTCAGGGGCCACCCAAGGATGCAGGGGTGAACATCTTTACCCAGTAGGGTCAGGAGTCAATGGACACGGGTGTCTCCCTCTACCCCCCTTGCAGGCTGTTCTGAGACTCACGTTCCACTCCTCAGAAGGTTCCAGTGGACTGGAGCATCCAACGTGATAACCTTTGGGTTAGATTTCTCTTCCCAATTCCTCTCTCCTGCTCCTTGGAATCACTTCCCAAATATACTTCCTGCACAAAAGCCCTGCTCAGGCTCTAAGTTCAGGGGAGCCCAGACTATGACAAAACCTCGTATTGGGGGATGGATGATTGATTACTTTGCTTGAGACAAGTCAAGGTTCAGATTCCAAAGGAAGCATTTAATTGTCCAGGCTTAGATCATGGTCCATCCTTTGGTCAGAATGATGGCAGCCCCCCCAAGACTCTATCCAGTGGTGGAGGGATAGTTTCCCAAAGCCAATCAAGATGGTTATCAGAAGAAAGGCGAAAGATGACCTTTAGTAAGCTTGCCTACACTACTAGTATCTTGAGGCACCATGTACATACCATGTCTAAACCGAGCTCTTAACAAAGCTTGGAAACACCCACACAAAGCTTCTTCTGGCATTGCCTTCTCAGTACATGGTATCACCATCCTCCCAGACGCCCAAGCCTGAGCCCTGGGAGGTTGCCTCATCCCCTCTCTCATCCCCACACAGCCAGTTCATCACCCAGCCTGGTACCCAACTCTGCCTCCTTACTGTGTCTTGACTTTCTCCTGCTCTCCAACCATCTCACTGCCATTGCCCAGTCATCTCTTCCCATCTGCATAAGTCTTCCAACTGATCTCCCTACCCTAACACTCTCTCTCTCTCTTTCTATCTCTCTCCCTCCTGCAAATTGTTCTTACCTATTAGAGTGATTTTCCTATGATACAGATTTGAACACATCACTTCACTGCTAAAAACTCTTGGCCAGCTCCCCACTGCCCTCAGGATGAAGTCTTGGAAACCTCATGGCATAATCTTGTCATGACCTGGCCCTACTGGCCTCTCCGTTGTCAGCCCTTGCCATTCCTCCTTCCCATACAGCTTCCCCTGCAGCCACACTGAACTACAAGCCACTCTCTCTCATCTAGTCCTGGTGCCTAGAATGCTCTTCTGCAATAGTTAGCATTCTTTCAGCTGCGAGTAACAGAACACCTTGACTCAAACTGGCTTAAACAATCAGGAAATGCCCCTCTCACTTGGCATGGAGGCAAGATGGGTCCTAGGCACTATACAACTAGCAGCTCAAAAATGTGGAGGAGTCAGCTCTTTCGGCCTCATTCTTCTGCCACCCTTGGGAGTAGATTCATTCTAAAATAGAATCCTCTCCAGGTTGGAAGAAGATGGCAGTAGATTCATACTTCACTCCTAGACATGACAACATCAACAGGAAGAAAGAGACCATGCTGAGTGTCTCTTTATTAGGCAGTTGGAAACTCTTCTTAGGAGCCCCCTAGCAGACTCCCCCTCACCTCACATTGTTCAGGATTGGAAACATGCCCATTTCTAAACCAATCACCAGCAACAGAAATGAGGTTATAATTGGTGGAAGAGACAGGGGTGGGGGTCAACCTCCATGACTACAACACCTCCCCACTTAATGTGTCTGGCCAATTTATTTCAAAACTCAACTCAAGGGGCTTCCCTGGTGGCGCAGTGGTTGGGAGTCCGCCTGCCAATGCAGGGGACATGGGTTCGAGCCCTGGTCTGGGAGGATCCCACATGCCATGGAGCAACTAAGCCCGCACGCCACAACTGCTGAGCCTGCACTCTAGAGCCCGCTAGCCACAACTGCTGAGCCCGTGTGCCACGACTACTGAGGCCCGTGCGCCTAGAGCCTGTGCTCCGCAATGGGAGAAGCCACCGCAATGAGAAGCCCACGCACAGAAAGAGTAGCCCCTGTTGCCGCAGCTAGAGAGAGACTGCGCGCAGCAACGAAGACTCAAAGCAGCCAAAAATAAATAAATAAAATAAATAAATTTAAAAATATATAAATAATTTTTTTAAAAAAACAAAACTCAAGTGTTATCTCCTCTGGAAAGTCACCAAATAGAAACATTCTTCCTCTTATGTGTCTGTCACCATCACCACCACCACTGCTACCATCCTCACCCTCAGACCGTAAGCTCTTTCACAGCAAGAAGCGAGTTCTTATTTACTCTGTATCCCCAGTGCCTAGCTCAGGGCTGGCATAGGAAAACCTCAATTAATTTGTTGATTATTTCTGTAATTTAAAAAACTCTATTCTTTTTTTCTTTTTTTCTTTTTTGCCATACCATCCGGCTTGCGGGATCTTAGTTCCCCGACCAGGGATTGAACCCAGGCCCATGGCAGTGACAGCACAGAGTCCTAACCACTGGACCGCCAGGGAACTCCCAAAAACTCTATTCTTTAAATCAAAACGTATTTTACCATATATTCTCTCTACAACCAAATTTTTCCATTTAACAATACATTATAAAAATCTTTCCATCATATTATATTGTCTTTTAAAATAGCTACATAGTATTTCATAGTATTGACACACTGTACCACAAATTATTTAACCAACCCCTATGAGTCTTTGGTCATTTAGATTGCTTCCAGTTTTTCTGCATTAGAAACAATGTTGTGGTAAACTTCCTTTCACATAGATCTTAGCCACTAAGATAAATCCCATAGTTCCCTATGATAAATCCCCACAAGTGGTGTGTGGTCTAAAAAAACAAATGGTTGCAAATTCTTTGATACTCCTCCTATCAAGTTCTCCCATCTGAAATCTGGGAGAACTTGTGCAGCTTTAACCACTAGAATTCAGCAAAAGTGATGCTATTTGACTTCTGAGGCCAGGTCATAAAGATTCATGCAGCTGGGCTTCCCTGGTGGCGCAGTGGTTAAGAATCCGCCAGCCAATGCGGGGTACACGGGTTAGAGCCCTGGTCCGGGAAGATCCCACATGCCACAGAGCAACTAAGCCCATGCGCCACAACTACTGAGCCTGCGCTCTAGAGCTTGCGTGCCACAACTACGGAGCCCACGCTCCTAGAGCCCGTGCTCTGCAACAAGAGAAGCCACCGCAATGAGAAGCCCATGCACCGCAACGAAGAGTAGCCCCCGCTCACCGCAAGTAGAGAAAGCCCGCGCGCAACAACGACTACCCAAGGCAGCCAAAAAAAAAAAGATTCATGCAGCTTTCACCTCGGATTTTTGGAAAGCACCCTCTCAAGACTCTCCCGTTTGAAACCCAGGTGACATACGGTGAAATGCCCAAATCACACAGAGAGGCCACAACAATCCTAGCTGAACCTAACTTTTGAGTCATCCTAGCCTAGGCACCAGATATGTGAGCGAAGAAGCATATGGAAGATTCTAGCCCCAGTTGTTGGAGTCTTGCTAGCTGAGTCCCCAGACACCATGGAACAGAGGATGGCCATCCTTACTGTGCCCTGCCCAAGGTGCACAGAATCCCTGAATATGATAAAACAGCTGTTGTTTACACCACTAAGTTTAAGGTTGTTGGTTATACAGCAATAGTACCCAGAAAACTGGAAATTCCTCTTCTAAAGAGCATACACATTTTAAAACTTTTGATTCTTTATTAAATACTCAATAAAATTTTACAACTCAGTGGAAGAACACTTTTGCTTCCTTTGAGAAAGTGCCTCCATGACACAGGGGGGCATATGTATATCTGGGTTGATATCTTGAGCAACTACACCAACATGCTTTTGATTGGGTTCTCTGGAAACTGACTGACCCTGACTTTGAGAGTTGTAGCTCAAGGTTTATTGGAAAGTGCTCTTGGAAGATATGCCTGTAAGGAAGGTAGGAAGGCAGGATTGGTCACAGGTATAAGCTGACTTGCAATGTGGCTGTAATTGAGGCCTCAGCTGATCCTACAGAGAGCCCCGGAGCTGGGGTGGCCCTTCAGAGGTGCCCCAAATTGAAGCGAGGTAGCCGGGCACAGCAGCTCCACATTAGCCATCCCTGGGAGGGGGCAGACCATTGGGTGGGGACCCCTGCAGCAGTATTCCAAGCAGCTTAGGATGGGTGGGTCAGCCTTAAAGAAGAGATCTAGGTGGGGACCAGAGTGTCCACTACAGAGTGTCCCCTTGCACTGTCCTGAACCATTTGCTTCCGTGAAGTTTGACCCATTTGGGAATCACTTCTCCAAGATTCCAGTTGGGTTTGTTTCCTAGGAAACTTGAAAGAGAAGGGTTAGTAGGGTGAACTACAGCACCAGCTGTGGAAGTTGATCTCAAGACTACAACTGATACTAGCGATCACTATTCTACCACCTGATCTGGATTCTCCTCACCTGCTAATATCTCTTCTGGTCTAGGCAACTTTCCTGGTGGAGACCCAGACCCTCAACCATAAAGGGTCTGAACCCCACCTTACCACACTCTGCCTAGCTTGTTCACGTACCATGAAAGCCAGGCATGTAGCACACAGGACGCCCCTGTGGATCACCTGAGCATGACACAGATTCTCCTCTGCTCCTACTGCTCAGCCATACCTCCTCCTGATGACCAGGGTCAATCACCTTTGCCAGGATGGGGATTCCTCTCCTTGCTGATGATCTTTAGGTCAAGGAGTTCAAAATAATCGGGCAGCAGCCATATTTGAAGTTCATTGTAACACTTCCTGTGTCCCCTGATGGAAATGTTACCCCATTTGGGACCTCTAGATCCTAAGAGCAGGACTAAGAAGTTCTACTTGAAGGGGAAGCGGGGAGGGTGTCACTTTGGGTGAAGTAGTTCCCTACAGCCAAAGTCAGTTCCCAGGGAGGAATGCTGTTGTGAGCTGTTGGCAGCCAAAATTCCCAGAAGCTGAGGGATGAGTGCATTGGTCCTGGAGAGGACATCTCAGTGAAGCACCATCACAGTATCCACTGCAACATCTGAGATTCATTCTCCTTCCCAGAAAATGGGAATAACAATGGCTTATTGGCAAGGGTACTGGTGAGGAAATAATACTATATATGTTAAAAATACCAGATTGTACTCAACAAAAGTAGTTTCTATCCCCTTGTGTCAAGAGCTCCATAAGTGATGTTTCCCTTTTTGCCTTGGCCAGTGAGGAGCTTATAGCTTTATCTGGTACTCAGTCCCAGCAGATGTATCATTCATTTTATTCTCTTTTTATTTCCCTGGTCCTGCTTTCTTTTCTCTCTTTAATTAACCTCAAACACAATCTCTTTGTTGCGAGGTTTTTGAACTGGAATCATCTTTGCAAAGTGGCAGAGGATAAATAAATGCCTAGTAGAGAATCTTGCTGCTCTGAAGACAGTTCTTTCTCAAGAAGTGACAGTGCCTCACCTACAACACCGCCCCAGCACCTTGCTCAAACCTAGCCAAGCACTTTGCTACTGGGTCTTTGATTTGTTTTGGCATCTGCCAGCCAACTAGCACATAGGCGTGGGAATCCCTTCACTTAGAGGGTGACTCACAGCTCTGACAAGTTGAAAAAAATTTTTTTAAATGGGGGAATTAGTGTTATCAGGCACTTCCATCAGCCAAAGTCACTGCTGGTAATCTCTATTCCCACTCTCTTTCCAGAAGGAACCCTCCATTCACCCGCAGATGGCTCAGTTAGCAGTCCCATGCTGCTCTCGGAATTGACCTATGTAGAGAATAGAATGGGGCATATGTGGCCCAGATGTTGTGACTGAGCTGGGTCCTCCCATCCAGGCTATCCATTGGGTTTGAACCCAGCCCCAAGGCATTTGGGGGGCTCCATCCTGGAGTCTGTAGGCTCCAGGTGTGCCTGGCCTTGTTTTCTGCCATGACATCCTTTCACTGTCTCCCAGGATAATTCTTGTAAGCAAACGCCTCCATCTCTTCCCTCCCTCCGTAAGAGGCCTCGGAGGAGTGCCAGTGGGGTTCCACACCTACTATTCTTGTTTCCATGTCACTATACAAGATGAACCACATTCATGAATAACACTTCCCTGGAACTCACATCAGAAGACACCCTTTTGCTAAAGGACTTCACATGTTCCATTGCTCCTGGCTCCTGGCTCCTGTCTCTTCCCACCGCTCTCCCACTATTTGTGGTTCTATGTCAAGTTCAAGAGTTTGGGGTGTCCTGGATAGGCCTGGGTATTTAGCCTCCCAGAGCAGGGGTTTTGCTCCTATAACTTGCTTCCTCTTGCAATCACATCGTTGCCTGGTGAGAGTGGGCACCTGAGCTTGTTCAGGGAAGACTTATGGGCTAGGGCTCAACTTCTAAATTTTGGGTGATGATGCCAAGAAAATGGCTGAAGTCAGGATACCCAGGTTCCAGTCCTCACCCTGCCTTCTGCCCGCTGGGTCACCTGGTAAATCACTCCTTCTCTCCAAACCCAGCTTCCTTCCCCGGAAACGGGTGAAATAACACCCGCTTTTAGAACAGCTGAGACAGTCAATGAGCTAACATTTGGAAAACTAGTATCATCTAATAGTTCCTGATCACACACCAGGCCAGGTACTTGGCCAAGCACTTATAGCTATTATCTCATTTAATCCTCCAACAAACCTAAAGAGTTGGTGTGACAACTTCTATTTTACAGACGAGGAACCCCAGGCTTACAGAAGGTCAATGACACAGCAGTAAGGGGCAGAACGAGGCCTCACACTTAGGCCTCTCTGACCCCAAAGTTAGAGCTCTTAACCACATAAGACCGGCCTTTACTCCCAGCACAGCACATGTTTCATATATCTTTCCTCCATTTTTTTTTTTTTTTTTGGCATATCCTGTGTCCTAAGAGAGAAGTGAAAATGGTATTCACTGAGCATGTACTATATGTGAAGTGCTTTATATACTTAACTCTAAATCTTATCCCAAAAGGATGGTATCCTGACCCCCATTCTCCAAATGAGGAAACAGAGACTCAGAGAGGTCAAGTAGTTTGCCCAAGGCCACACAGAGAAGAAGGGGTAGAGCTGAGGTTGAACCAGATCTACTGTGGGACTCCACATGGTGTTCCACCATCACATCCCACTATCTCTCAAGTAGGGGCTGTCTACAAGGCTGGTTACCTAGGGGTATACAGCCTCTTTCTCTGAACCCACCACATACTGTCCCCTCATGCTTCTAGGGGCCTAAAACACCTCTTCCTGGGGCAAAACCGTTGTCTTCCCCCAGACCCCCAAGAAGAAAGTTTTAGACAGGCCTCTGAAGAAGGCTAATAGTGACTAGGGTCACACAGGGCAGTGAGTGGCTGCCTCAGAACCTTTCCCTACAGTGGATTACTGGGAGGGGCAGTCTTTTGGCCCTGGGAGGGTCTCACTGGTCAGGAGGGGCACTGGGCAGAGGAAGACAGTGACTCAGGAGCCAGCTGAAGGCATTAGAAACATCTTGCTGACTTCCCAGTTTTGCTGTCAGCTGCCCCAGTGCCTGGTCCTGTTTATAATGGTAATTGGGGGTGGGGGGAATGTGTGTAGGCAGCTATCTGAGGGTTGAAGCTGAAGGCTTAAAGTTAGACTTCCTAAACCCACATCAACCTAGGAAACATTTACAGGAAAGAATGCCACAGATGGTTTTGTGTGTGTGTGTGTGTGTGTGTGTGTGTGTGTGAGAGAGAGAGAGAGAGAGAGAGAGAGAGAGGGAGGGAGAGGGAGGCCGGCAGCAACTGCGAGGCAGAACAGGGAGAGAGGGAGAGAGGGAATGAGAGAGACTGAGCAAAAGAGATAGACAAAGACAGAAAAAGAGAGAGAGAAGCAGAAGTTAAAAGAAACACAACAGCTGGGCCAAGAGAGGACAGAGAGAGGAGGGAAAGATAAGCAGCAAGGGAGAGAGAGAGAGAAAAAAAAAAAACCAACAGACATATAAAAAGATAATTCATTCGACAAATGTTTGCTGAGCACCTACTACATGCCAGGTGCTGCCTTAGGCATTGTGGATGCAACAATGGACAAAACAAAAAACTCTGTCCTCGTGGGTCTCTCTAGTGGGAGAATAGAGAAACCCAGAGAGACAGGTAAAAACCCAGAGAAGCCCACAGAAAGACCAAGAGGCAACTTTATGGAGAGACCCAGAGACAGAAGAGGCACAGAGGATAAGAGTGCAGAGATGGAGAGAGCAGTGGACGTCAAGACAGAGACAGGGCAGAGGGACGTGAAGGTGTAGGCTGGGAGTGCGGGTGGACGGACAGCATTCCAAGGGTGGAGAGGGCACAGCCCGGTGGACAGTGCCGAGAAGCCTTTCTCCTGCTAGCCTGCTCTGTGCTCCCCCTCCCCCCTCCCAGTGTGCTTGGGGGCAGGTCCCCAGCCCTTAGTGAGCAGGAAGCAGATCTCGTGTTCCAGTGACATCAGCCTTGGAGACTGCGGGCTGCTCTAGGGTCAAGATCCCAGTCTGACCCTGAGATGCCCAACAAGCACGTGTGGACTTCAGGTACTATCTTCTCATTATACGGATGGATGGGTGAACTGAGGCCCAGGCTAATGAGGCAGGAGGGCTGCTGGGCTTCCTGGGTTGGGGGCAGCGCTAGACAAAGGACAGAGTGCTGACCTGGGAGCCAGGGCCCCGTTTTTGAGTCTGGCTCTGCCCGTGATGCCTGGCTCTCCTCCTCACAGAGCGGTGGAGGGTGGGCTGCTACCACCGTGGAGTCTATGAATCATGTGAGAGTAAGTTTTGGAAGAGACCCGTGTTTGAAAGCCGGGACTTTGACAGTTGCTGATGTCTGTTTCCGTGGAAACGGAGCTCAGAATGGGAGAATGAGCTGGAGAGCTCTGCTCTGAGTGTCCCAGATAGCTGGGGCAGAGGGCAGCCACCACACCCTCCTTCCTCTGTGGCCTCTGGAGTCCTCAGCGCCCCAGGGGCTGACCCCACGGGAGGGGTGGCTCCCAGGGACATTGACTGAATGCTCACTGGGTGCCCCGGCCCGGAGCCATGAATGACTCGGATGAGGAAAGCCTGTGGTCTACACAGCACTCACCCTCAGGATGGACGTATTCTGTCTGAGCACAGATCCTTCGTTCACTCAACGCACATGTAAGCTAGGTTCTGGGCAGCACAGAGGTGAACAGGACACAATTATTGGCTTCCTTCAGGGTCCATGGGTGCCTACTCTGGGCCCCGAGTTCCCAGGTGCTCACAAAGTCAATGCAGAAGGTGCCAAATCTCCCCGGTGCCCCCTCCTTGCACCATGCCACCCCCTCAAACTCCCGAACCAACTGTGGCACTCTGACCTGTTAGCTGTCCTAGGCGTCATGCTGCTCCCTTGCCTGGGATCCCTTTACCACTGCTGGGCTGCCTAGCAAACTCCTATTCAACCTTCAAAGCCCCAGCTCCAAGCTTACCTCCTCTGCAAAGCCCCCTCCACTAGACGGTGAGTACCTCGAGGGCCCAGGCCCAGTCTCCTCATCTCATTCCCAGAGAGGTTCCCACCTGTATTGGCTGCTACCTTACCATCTTCTTAGGGACTTTGCTCTAACGTCATCCTCGACCTCTACACAGGACCTCTGGCCTCTCCCTCTCTACTCCATCCTTCCAATCAGCATTTACACAGGTCTAGTCTCTCCTGTCTTCAACCCAAACACAGCAAAGCTCCTTACCCTGAGGTGCTGGTCTGTCTCTTACCCCCTCACAGCCAAACTTCTTGAAAGAGTAGTCTGCACTGATTGTCTCTGCTCCCACGTGTTCATTGCCATGATCTGGCTTTTGCCCCCATCGCTCCCCTAAAACTGCTCTCACCAGCCCACCATGCCCTCTGCAGAGCGCTGTCTGAAAGCCATGTTCATGCACTCTGCTACTCAACCACTGTCAGGCATTCAACATCCTCCTTGCAGCACTGTCTTCCCTGGCACCCCTCCCCAGGCTTCTTCCCCACTGGCCCCTCTGGACAGGCCTTCTCAGCCTCCTTCACCAGCTCCTCTTCCATCAGACCTGCAGGTGCTCCTCAGAGCTCCATTTCCAGCTTCTCCCTGAGAGCGCTTGTCCGCTCCCATTAGGGTCCAAGGAAGGCCACCTCCTCCAGACCACCTTCCCTGACCCCCCAGACCAGCTTAGCACCACTGCAATATGTAAAATGCCTGTATCCTCCGTCGTGACACTTGTCATGTTGTATCATAAGTACCAGTGGAGTTGTCTGCTGCCCCCATAGGCTGCAAAGTCCCGGGGATCACGTCTACCCCTGGTGCCCAGGACACTGGTGAGTGATGGGCTGCAGAGGGAGACAGGAGCCAGATCGTGAAGGATCTTGAACTTTTTTACTGAGGACCTTGGGCTTCATCCTGCAGGAGATGAAGAGTTTTAAGAGAAAGAGTTTTAAGCACTGAGGAGTCTTAAGCAGGAGCGTGCCATGGCCACATCTGTGCCTTAAACACATCCCTCTGGCTGTCAAGGAGAGGGCGGATGGTTGGGGGAGAGTCTGAAGGCAGGGAGATCCACTGGGGGCTGTAATCCGGGGCTGGACTGCAGTGATGACAGAGCAGGGAGGGGCTGGGGGGAGCGGACAGAACGTGGGGTGCTTATTAGATACAGCTGACCAACCCTGGTGTTGGCTGGAGGTGAGGAAGAAAAGGAGCAGAGATCCACTCAGGTTTCTGGCCCAGGTAACTGGCTAGGTGCTGGTGTGGTGTACAGGAATAGGGACTGAACAGGAATCAGATAGGGAGAAAGAAGGAGTGCAGTTCTGGATACTTGGACTTTGAGGCACCTGAGGAACATCCAGGTGGGAATGCCTTGTAACTACACAGACATGGTGCTGAGAAAAAGCTCTGGGCCAGATTCAAGAGTCATCGTCATGGAGGTCAGGTGTGGTCCATGCCATGTGCATGGCTGAACTTGCCCAGCGAGAAAGAGGTCAAGGACAGAGCCTGAGAGATGTTCATTTGTGGTAGACTGTGTTACTGTTTAGCAAACATCCACCCCCTTTCTGTGGGAGGCATACTCTTCCCTTCCCTACTGAGGTTGGGGTTGGCCATGTGACTTGGGAGCAGATGCGATGCTTGCATGGGTTGGCTTGGCCCCTGGTGCTCTTTTCACCCGCTCTAAAAAAACATGCCAGGCAGCCTCTGCCCCTCAGCCTGGGTCCGGGCAGGGGAGACCCACGGAGCAGGTTCGAACTGCACCCTGAAGCAGAGCCATCCAGTTGACTGCGGACCTGTGGGTGAGAAATAAACGGCTTTTATTATAAGCCACTGAGATAAGGGGGCTCTTTGTTATGTAACATTGGATTAGCAATAGCCTGACTAATAAAATTTTAAGAGGAGGCTGGAGAAAAAAGAATCCTTCCGAGGATAACAGGAGCAACAGTCAGAGGGGAAGGAAGGAAATCAGGAGAGAGCTGCATTCCTGAAACTGGTAGGAGCGGGTTTCAGGAGCATCAGGACTGCTGATGCTCCAACGTCCGCACTGTTTGCACCACGCCTGTTCTTCCTGACAGGTTATGCTTGGGTCACCTTAGCTACCCTTCCAGGCCTGAATCTAAATTCCAGATATTGATGACTCTCCGAACTACATCTTCAGGGCAGGCTGCTCTCCGAGGCTCCAGGCTCATTACCTACCTGTCTCCTGGATGTCTCCATCTGGACATCCAATGGGCTTTTCAAACTCATCACATCCAAGACTGACCTCTTCATACTCCCCACCCACAGACCTGCTCCCCCACCTGGACTCCCTGACTGGCAGCCCCGTCACCCACGCCAGAAGCATAGGAGTCATCCTTAGCACCCTCACATCCTGTCAGCTACCGAGCCCAGGAGATTCCCATCCATCAGCTTCTCTCTACCTCGCTGGCCCAGCATCCCTCACCGCAGCGGCCGCTGGGTCCCTCACTGCATTCCATGCTTGGCTCTTCCACAATGGCCCCCTGAGGGCTCTTTCTGAAGCACAAATAGGTCAACCCCTGGTTAAAGCCCCTGCCGGCAGGACAAAGACCAAACTTCTTAGCGTGACACCCAAGGCCCTGAATAGTCCAGCGTCCGCTGAATGAATTAATGAATGTCATCCCTTCTGTCTGAAACACATCCTACACCTGCCCCCACTGCCTAACTCCCACTCAACCTTGGCCCCCTCCAGACAGCTTTCTCTGACCACCTCCCACTTCATCCCCCTCTCCACACACACACACACACACACACTGGGCTAGTTTAAATGCCTCCCACCATTTTTTTTTTTTTTTTTGCCTGCGTTGGGTCTTCGCTGCTGCTCAAGGGCTTTCTCTAGCTGTGGCGAACGGGGGCTACTCTTCGTTGTGGTGCGAGTGCTTCCCATTGCAGTGGCTTCTCGTTGTGGAGCACGGGCTCTAGGTGCGCAGGCTTCAGTAGCTGCGGTGCGTGGGCTCAGTAGTTGTGAAGCGCGGGCTTTGCTGCTCCGCAGCATGTGGGATCTTCCCTGACCAGGGACTGAACCCATGTCACTGCAGGCAGATTCTTAACCACTGTGCCACCAGGGAAGTCCCGCCTCCACCCTTTTTTGGTGCCCCTTTTGAGGCCTCATGATATCTTGTATTGGACCCCTCTTGTGCCCTGCCTCATAGCTCTCAGCCCAGTTTTTTTCCTCTTTCTTTTTTTTCATTGTGGTAAATATACATAACATAGTATTTGCCAATTTTAACCATTTTAAGTGTACAGTTTAGTGGCATTAAGTATATTCATATTGTTGTGTAATCATCATCACCAGAAATTTTTCATCTTCCCCAAATAAAACTCTGTACCCATTAGACAACAACTCCCATCCCTCCTCCGCCAACCCTGGCAACCACAGTTCTAGTTTCCGTGTTTATGATTTTGACTACTATAGGTACCTCATATGAGTGAATTCATACATTTGTCCTTTTGTGTCTGCTTATTTCACACAGCATAATGTCTTCAAGGTTCATCCATGTTGTAGCATGTGTAAGATTTTGTATTACTTTTTCAAGGCTGAATAATATTCCATTGATTGGATATACCACATTTTGTTTTTCTGTTCATCTGTTGATGGACATTTGAGTTGTTTCCATCTTTTAGCTATTGTGAATAATGCTGCTATGATCATTGGTGTAAAAATGTCTGTTTGAGTCCTGCTTTCAATTCTTTTGGGTATATATCTAGAGGTGGAATTGGTGGGTCATATGGTAATTCTGGGTGCAATTTTTGAGGAATCACCATACTGTTTTCCATCGTGGCTGCGCAGCTTTACATTCCCACCAACAGTGCTCAAGGGTTCCAATTTCCCTGCATGCTTGCCAACAGTTGATATTTTCTTTTTCTTCCTTCTTCTATAACAGGCACCATGATGGGTGTGAAAGTGGTCAGCCCATTTTGACCCCAGCCATTGCCTCGCTTCCTGAAGTATTACCTCACAGTACCTCCCCTCAGCTGTGGGAAAGAGCTCTTGTTTTCTGCTCCGGGGATTCTCTGATACCATGGCAAGAGACATCTGCTGAACTGCTGGGCATTCTGCTCCTGCCACGAGGACTAGCTATCAATAACTCCACCTGGCAGCCTCCTCTCTGCTGCAGAGACGTCCCTTCCCAGCCTGGAACATTCTCCCGTTGGTGGTTCACTCTCACACAGCCTTTAGAATTCAAACGTCACCTCCACAGAGAAGGCCTCCCTGACTACTAACCATTCCCCCATGGGATCATCCTCTACTTGGCACAGTTTGTCAGAACGTGTTTACCTGTGTGCCTATGGAATTAACCCTGTCTTTCCCGCTGGGCTGTGAGCTCCAGGAGGAGACCACGATCATCTTATTCACCACTGTATTCTCAGCACCTACCACGATGCCCAGCCCATGCCAGATGTTCAGGAAGTGTTTGTTAAGTGAATTATTTTATTCAACATTTAACACATTTTTATTGAGAATCTGTTCTAAAAGTGGGGATAAAACTCCCATGCACAGTGCTTAAATTCTAATGAGGGAAATAGGTAAGAAAAAAATAAACAAGCATATGTCAGGTGGTAATGGTTGCTATGGAGAAAAATAGAACAGGATAAGGAGGGGGGGGCGGGAGCCATTCCACAGAGGTGCATTAGGGAGGGTTCCAGTGATGTTTGATCAAGGACCTACAGGCAGTAAAGGAATGAGGGAAGCCTTGATCTGGGGGAAAGTGTCCCAGGCAAAGGGAATAGCAGGAGCAAAGGTATGGCAGGTGAGTGAAAACAGAGGCATGCTGGTCCAAGGCAGGGTAGAGGAGGCAAGGAGGAACCCTGTCACGGGACTGGACAGTTTTACTTTCAGAAATAAAACCACAAAACAACACAATCTAATTCAATCTTTTTTTTAAAAATTAATTTATTTATTTTTGGCTGCGTTAGGTCTTCGCTGCTGCGCGCAGGCTTTCTCTAGTTGCAGCGAGCAGGGGCTACTCTTCGTTTCGGTGCGCGGGCTTCTCATTGTGGTGGCTTCTCTCGTTGAGGAGCACAGGCTCTAGATGCGCAGGCTTCAGTAGTTGTGGTTCGCGGGCTCTAGAGCTCAGGCTCAGTAGTTGTGGTGCACGGGCTTAGTTGCTCCGCGGCATGTGGGATCTTCCTGGACCAGGGCTCGAACCTGTGTCCCCTGCATTGGCAGGCGGATTCTCAACCACTGCGCCACCAGGGAAGCCCTCTAATTCAATCTTAAAGGCTGGCATGCTGAGCAAAGAATGTTCTTATTCTTTGTAGGAGCTCCTTCTTTACACTGTCAGGTACCAGGGCTCTGCCTTTTGGTGTGATTTCAGCCACCAAGTCATCAACAGTAACGTGTTCTAGTCCTTTTTCTTTAATTACCTCTTTACAGTGTGCCTTCAACTGATCCTTCCAGCCACATTCAATTAATTTAGCTCTCAGCAACTCTTTGAGGCATTCTCTTTCTCCAGTTTCTATCAACTTTTGGTTAATCGTTGCTCTCATCTGCGCATCTTTGTTCATCTTACTAACCACCATCACCGCGGGCGAGGGCCGTCCCTTCCCAGGGACGAAATGACCCTTATGCTGACGACCGTTACCTGCCACACTCTTCAGCCGCCCGGACCTAGACCCTCCATGAAGCCTTCTCCTTGAATTCACGAGAATGAACTCCGGGCTGGGGCACTCTGGACAGGAGGTGAGGGAGGTGTAGCAGGAACC
This sequence comes from Balaenoptera musculus, assembly GCF_009873245.2. NCBI lineage: Eukaryota > Metazoa > Chordata > Mammalia > Artiodactyla > Balaenopteridae > Balaenoptera > Balaenoptera musculus. The sequence continues at coordinate 45,723,784 of NC_045785.1, read as the reverse complement.
GGGGAAGGGGCAGAGTGTCAGCGTCCTCGCCCTAGCCACCCCTGGCATGAACTTGCTTTGTATATTTTTGTACTTCCCAGTGTCCCTGGCTCAGGGCTCAGCACATAGTAGGTACTTTCTAGGCAGAACTAAACCCATCCAAGAAATTGCCTAAAACCCATTTTGCTACAAGGTGGCTCAGGACATCAGAAGGCGTCATCAGAAGATGTAAAAACACATTAGATTTTAAACTTAAATCCTCTTCCTTCTTCCTGAGAACCTCTCTGTTTGCTGGCTCTGCTATGCTAATAACATCAGGAGTAATCATCTTTTTCAAGTTACAAGATGTTACCCCTATTACTACCTCCTCGGAGCCTCCACACAACCTTCACGGTAGTGACTCTCCATTGTCCAGGGGTGTCAGAACCGTGGGCTCCGCCAACACTGACGGACAGCCCAGCAAGTGATTTCCCCATCAGTTCCCTCATTTAACATCCTCATTTCACAGACAGACTCAGAGAGAGAATATCATCTGCCCAAGGTCCACCAGCGAGGCCCTGAGCCAGGCTGAAGCCAAGTCTCCAGGCCCTGGATTTTGCACTCCTCCCATGGAAGCCCCCGACGCCCTTGAGGAAACTTCTGCTAAAACTGGGGCTGACCAGCCTGGGCCTGAGCCTCCCTGGGCAGAGTAAACCAAGGTATTGACCCGAGGTGCCTCCTCAAAATCCCAGGACCCAGCGGGGAGGAAGGGGATGGGCTGCGTGCTCAGCATCCATTCGAACGTCCCTGGGCGGCGTGTGGAGGACAGTGAGGCAGCCCCCAGACTCCCAGCAGCTGCAAACCCGGGAGAGGAAAAGGGATCCTCTGGCATTCCTGGCAAGCACAACCTCCTGGGTTGAGCCCATGGACCTGAAGCCTCATTCCTTTAAGTGCCACCTTCTGGAGGCCTGGCCCCCGCCAACCTGATCCCAGAGCCCAGGATTTCTGCCCCCCCCCCCCCCCAGTTTCTGGCACCTGAGTGAAGGAGTGGTCATCTTAGCCTAAGCTTGTAATTCACCTCTCCTTCCCCTCTTCCACCCCACCTGCCTGTCCCTCCACATTCTGGTCACTCAGTTACTCACTTGTTCTGTTCCTTTCACCACTGTTGCTGTGCACTGGAGGTCCACAGGTGAATGATGATCATTCCCTGACCCAGAGGAGAGGCGCTCACATTCCCTTGGGGGAAATGCACACAGGACCACACCCATGCACAGAGGCCAACAGCAATAAATAGGTCATGGTCAGGGAGAGGCAGAGGGGCCACCAGGGGATCCCTAGCCCAGACCAGGAGCACAGAGATGGCTTCCTGGGAAGGCTTTCCCAGGCTGGATTTTAGAATATTAGAAGTCCGTCACAGGAAGAGCCTTTAGGGCAGAGGATTTCACACCAGTGTAAGCAACATGGCATAAGGATTTCTGCCTTAGATTATTACCCAGTGCCTAGAACAGTGCTTGGTACATAGTAGATGCTCAATAAACATGTCCTAAGAGAAAAAAAAGGAAGGGAAGGAAAGAGGGAAGAAGGGAGGGAGGGAGGAATAGAGAGGGAGAGGAAGAAAGAATGAGTATAGGGTGGATGTGTAAAATAGCTTGGTGTATTCTGGGAACTGAAAGTACAGTAGTTGCAAGCTGCTATAGTTTAGGCGGTGGGGCTGAGCTGGGGGTGTGGCCTTATCTAATCTTATTGTTGTTGGTGTGCATTTCTTATTTCCTTACCTGTCCCAGAGCTACTTTGGGGATGAGCTCACTTTTTCCTTTCTTGTTCCCCGTAGCCCCTGGTACGTACATTGAGTGCTAACTGCACACAGGTACTGAACCTGTGCTGGGTGCTGGAGACACACAGATGACTCAGAGTTAGTTCCTGCCCTCCCAGCCCCCCAACCACCTCTGGCTGGGGAGACAGACAGTAAACAAATGGCCACAACAATGGGCAGAATGAATGGAGAGCTATTCTGGAGGTTCAAGCAAAATGAGACCAAGCAGAGGGTTAGAGGGATGAGTTTTACTCCAGGAGTGAAAAGCCGGGAGGTTTTTATGGAGGAGGCATTGGAGGGGATGCAAGCCTTAAAGAATGAGCAAAGAAGGGGGCTGGGGTGGGAGGCACTCCGGGCCAGAAGATGTGTGGGGGAGGGTGGGGAAGGTGGGGATTGGGGGATCCAGTGGGGAAAGATAGCCTGGGGGAATGGATGGGGGACTTGGGGTAAGCGAAGAGAGAGTGACTGCGCCCTAATTTCCCAGATCTGCCCACCTATCAAGTTAGTCCCTCGGCTTCTCCAGAGAAAGTGCCATTCTGGGGTAGGGTGTTTGCTTCTGATCTGACTGCATTTTGGATCATTGTGCTAGCAACTGCACACCTAGTTGGGGCTGCTCAGTGGTCCTACTTCCTGGGAACCCATCAGCTCCCCTCTCTCCAGCAGGCTGGGAGGTTATGGCACCCTCCCTTCTCGCTCTGCCTGGGCCCTCCCACTATCTCTTTTTGGTCCACCATGAACCTACCAACATTCTGTGTCAAGCCCCAGCAAAGGGAAGACCACAAGGACAGAGAGCCTGGCACAGGTTCCCCAAATGCATGCCACACCTGATCTGAAAGGAGGTGCTCGTCCTTTTTTCAGGGTGGGGTGTGGGGAAAGAAAACTATAGAAAGGAAATCTTAGCAACATAGAACATCAGACTCTCAAGAGATATTAAAGATCCCCCTTCCCATTTGACAGATGAGGAAAATGATGCACAAACAGATATACCTGTGCTGCAGCCCTAACTCTGACACAGCATGGCCAAGTTGGTAGAGACTGTGATGCAGTAGGGCCAGAGAAGGGCAGTGTTTTCCTTTAGCTGGGACCTAACCCACACTCATGACACTCATAATTTGTGGACCTTGCAGACCCAAGATGAGTCAGGCTTCTTGTGAGTCAGTCTGTTGACAAGCCATTCCTGGCCATTCCTAGCCCATCAAAAATAGAAGTCCAGGGGAAGGGTATGAGCAGGCCGATTTAATTAGTGTGGACTCTAAGGTACCTTAAGTTAGCCCTATTAAATTAAACCGCCTGGGGGAAAAAAATAACTGTAATTATTTCCTTCTCTCCCCTATCGTTGTATTTCAACTCCCTCCCAACCTCCATGCTTCTCTCATTCACAAAACAACCTTTAAACTGGGAGCTAGCACAGACAACCAGAGACTAGGGTTCACTGTTTTCCTTTTTCTGCAACCTTCCCCTTCCAGCGCTAGGTCCCGGCAGAGAACACAGTGCGTCCAGAAGCGTCGGTAGGGCCTGGCTGTATTCTAATTTAGGGAGGCTGCTACACTGAGCAGAACATTATTCCAAAAATGCACGCAGAGTCTCCTTCCTGAACCAATGCAGATCTGTTTGCTGCGGGGCATTTCTTTTTAAAGCCCCTTTTTCTCTCTTCGACAAATCAAAATAAGCAAACTTTAATGGTAGTGAATTATACCTGATTTTGTTGAATCTAGTTCTGAGTTTTCCTACTTGAAACGTGTTTCCCCAGGACACTGACCTATCCTTTAATTGTTTGGTGCGAGGCATGTTAGGGGGAGGGGCGTTACTTGTTTATTGGAACAGCGCTGTTAAAAAAAAAAAAAAAAATCAACCTAGGCTAACAGTTTCAAGGCTCCCCTAAAGATGTATCCAAACAGGCAGCCAATCAGCGCTTACACAGCTTTTTCTGCTTGACTCTTTTAAAGAGACAGTGCCGACAGTGTTTTATCACATTTAAAGAGAACCGCGCTCTAAAAACAGTCTGAAAATGGGGGAGTCTTCTCCTTTGGCTGGTTTCTCGTCTTAAAGAGTCTCTAATGAGGGACACTCAGTGTGTCCTCGGGTTCTCGCCATGGGCAGAAAGGAGTCAGCAGCAAATAGCTGGGTCACTCTGCCAGCCCCCCCCCCCAATTTCCCATTGTACACCTGGGTCACTGACAATGGAAGCTTCCCCTCCCCCCACGCCTGACTCTAGTCCCCCGCTCCCCAATTTAGCTCCATTAATTTGAAGTTCGCAGATTTCTCTGGCGCGCATTCCGCGTAGCGGGGCGCCCAGGTGACGCCCCCCTACCCCGGAATGGCACCATCTCTCGTGGAGAAGCCGAGGGGCTAACTTGCTAGGGCGGGCAGACCTTGGAAATTTGGGAGCAATCACTCTCCGTTCTCTTAGCCAAAGTCCTCAGTCCCTTCCCCCAGGCTCCCCAAAGCAGTCCAAGGGCCATTTTCGCGCGACTCCACTTTGGGGTTTTCCAAAGTATTTTAATGATCTAGTAAAGGAGCAGCCTCGCGCTTCGGCGCCGGCTCGAGCCGCCCAGTTCTCAGCGTGGAGCCCCGGGCCCGGCGCTCCGAAGCCAGACTGGGCGAGAGGGAGGACCGGGGGCGGGGCGGCCAAGGGGGGGGGACGAGTGGGAGTCTGGGGAGGGGGCCGAGGTCGGAGCCCAAGGGGAGGGCAGGCGAGGGGGAGGGGGAGATAAGAGCTGGGCTGGCGCAGGGCTGAGGCTGGGGGAGGTGAGGGGCAGATAAGGGAAAGGGACGTGGCGGGGGGGAGCCAGCGGTGCTCCGCTCAGGGGTCCGCGCCCCCTCCCCTCCGACTACGCCGCAGCACCCCCCCCCCCCCCCCGCTCCCCAGCGGTCCACGCCGTGGAGAGCGCCCGTCGGACCCCCTTCTCGCGGGGGCCGGGGGACTAGAGCTCCCCTGTCCCGATTCGTGTCCCCTCCCCACATCTAAAGAAAACAGAGGATCGCGCCCCCGGACACCACCCCCCCCCCACCACAGTTGGCCCGCAAGAGCAGGGATAGCGGCTCCTCAGTGGCGGCCGCAGCGGGGACTGCCGCGGTCGGGCGCTGACAGGGCGTCCCTCCCGGGCCGCCCCGGCCCCGCCCCCGCGCGCCGATTGGCCGAGGCGCCTATCAATCGCGGGACGTTGACGCCCGCCTTGCTCCCTCGCCCGGGTAGCCACGTTCGGTTGAGCTCCAAGTAGACCAGCGGCAGCGGCGGCGGCGGCGGCGGCGGTGCCGGAGGCGCTGAGGGAGGCGCAGGCGGAGCCGGGCGGGCGCGCGAGCGAGCCAGTGGGCAGCCGGGCCGGCGGGAGAGCGGCGGCGGCGGCGGCACCGGCACCCCAGGCCGAGCCGGCGCGGGAGGAGTTCCAGGGCGATGGGGCCGCGGCCGGGGCTGACGCTTTGACAGCTGGAAAGAGCGCGGAGCCAGCGCCTGGGGGGGAGGGAGGGGAGCGCGGCGAGGAGAGCGCGAGCGAGTGAGCGAGCGAACGCCGGGGAGGGGGCCGGGAGCGAGGGGGCAGCTCGGGAGCAGCCGGAGCGGTAGCGGCGGCGGCGGCGGCGGCGAGGCTCGGCGCCCTCTTCTCTGCAAACCATGTTTGCCAAAGGCAAAGGTTCGGCGGTGCCCTCGGACGGGCAGGCTCGGGAAAAGTAAGCCCTATTTTCCAAGTGGCGGCCGCGCCGCTGCCGGGCTGCGGGCGGGTGGTGGGAGGCAGGTGGGCGGGCGGGGGCTGCTGAGCCCCGGGCCCCGGCGCCGCCTGCTTGGCCCCTTCCCGAGGCCGCGGCAGGCGGCGTGGGAGAGCCCATTGTTGGGAGCCGGCGGAGGTTGGGGCGTCTGGGGGCGCCGCCGGGGGAGGGGGCACTTGGTGGCCTTGGGGCGTGCCGGGCGCGGGGGCCCGCGGTGAGGGGTGGACGAGGTCCCGCGAGCGAGCCTGGGCGCTCGCTCCAGCCGGGGCGCTCGCCGCGGTGACGGCACTTTGCCCACCGGGCGCGGGCAGGGGGCGCGTGGCTTCTGCAGCCCCGAAGGCTCCTTTTGTCCGCCCGCGGCGTGAGGAGTGCGTGCCGGGGGCTTTGTTCGGCCGGGAGCGCTCTCCCTTCCCTGCCCTTGGCCTCGCCGCCGGCCCCGCGCCCTCCGGGGCGCCGGGCTGGGCAGGGACGGCGGCGCCGGCTTGGCCCTAGGCTTGGGGGACAGTTGTTTTGGGGGGAGGTGGTGAGGGCGGCGCTTTGCTGCCCTCTCCAGAGCTCGCGGAGCACCCCAGAGTCCAGGACTGAGTCTCCCCGGACCCTCAAACGTGGGGAGAGGGTGGGTTGGTGGCAAGGAGTGGATCGGGAAAAGGAGCGAGGCTCGGGGGTCGGGTGACTTGCGAGTTTGAGAGACCCAGGTGGGTTTGGTCCCGACAGTACTTGGAAGTTCAAGTTCGGGGGCTGTTCTCCAGCCCCCGCGGCTTGAAGTAAACGCGTTTCCTGATACCCACCTCCTAACTGCTGGCACCCGTGGCCCTAGGCAGGACCGAGCTAGCTGCTCACCTCTGGTCGGGGCCACAATGGGACAGCACGGACAGGGTTGGAGGACAGGCTTGGAGGCCGACTCGCAAGGTCCAGGAGCTTGCACCCGGTGTGGTCTGACGCCTTCCCTCTCTCTCTCTCTGCCCGCTACCCACTTTCCAGATTAGCTTTATACGTCTACGAATATTTACTGCACGTAGGAGCACAGAAATCTGCACAGACCTTCTTGTCGGAGGTGAGTGGAACTCCCCCCATCATCCAATTTCTTGACACTCCTCCTCCTCACTATTCTTAAAGCCTTTGTTTTCTGGAGCAGCCACTGTGGCCACCATTTTGAATTTTTATCACCTTTTGGCATTTATTGTTAGTTGGTCTTCACAGCCTTTTGGCTCTGGGAAGCCCCTAGCCCACCCCTTCTCTCTGCTCCTCTAAGCTGTCTCTGCTCTCTCCTTTCTAGATTCGATGGGAAAAAAACATCACGTTGGGAGAACCGCCTGGGTTTTTGCACTCGTGGTGGTGGTAAGTTTGTGTGATAGTTTTGTGTGTGTGTTTGTTTTGTTCTGAGCCCCCGGCTCCAAGTGAACAAAGATGGGAGGTCTGGAGCGGGTCCCTCCATGCTTTAGTCTCCAGCGTTGCATAGAACAGGGTGCCACGGGGCCCTCAGGACTGGCGAAGGAGGAAAAGGGCATACGAGGTCGGTGCCTAAGTTTCTGCCTCCTCTTTGCTCACTGTTGAGAACCCTAGTAATCGTGCCTGGTGTTTGGAAAGAAACTCCTTACTTTTACATCTCACTCTGAGGCGCTAGGCATGGGCTTGAAAAAAAAACCTGCATGGGTTTTTGTCAATTCTGCACGTTGCTTTAATTAGAGGGAGTGGGGGTGGGGCGGATGGAGGGGTACCAGGTCTGTTTTACAACTGGCCTGCCCCTTCCTTTTTCTTTTGTGAGCTCAAAACCTTGAGAGAGAAATCCATGGGGACCTTTTCCAGGCACCCTGAGAAAGAGCAAGAAGGGGCTGCCACTTCCTTTAAAGATACTGATTTAGACTGACTGGACCTTCTATTCCCCCCCGCCCCACCACCACCACCACCACTCTAAGTATCCCTAAAACCACCAAGTTTCGTTTTACTGAGAATCTGGCAGAGTGCCTGTAGTTGGTAGATGGGGGCTCTTCTCTTGTCCGTGACCCTCTCCCAGGCCCCTGGGCCCTGTCCGGGTGGGACCACCGCCGGTCTGCTCCCGGTTTGCAGCCCGCAGGAGGGAGGCTTAGGGTCAGCGGGAAGGAGTTGCTGTGAGTGTAAGACTTGGGTGTTTTGTGAGACCGATTGGTGGAGTCTTTGACATCCTTTTCAAAAGGAAAAGAGAGCAGAGTGGCTTTTGATATTTTGGTGAAGTTCAGGAAAACGGAGTGCCCTGTCTTGGGATCTTAGTGCGTTTACCTGACCGCCAGCTCGCTGGGGTAACTGTTTCAAGTGTCTTTGAAATGCATGGGGATGAAGTGTCTGTTCTAACTTGCACGGAGAAAATGAGGTTTTAATTGCTTTTGCCAACCTCGGAACTGCGGAGTTGGAGGCATTCGGTGTGGTGTAAGGATTCTGTCTGTAGGAGTGGGTGGTAGGTTTTCTGGGGCGGTTTTTGGAGAGGAGTGTGGGGTTGGAGCTGGCAGGTCTGTCCATCGTGGATTTTGCAGAAATTTAGGCTCTTGAGTAGAAGTTACTCAGAAGGGACTGGGGAGTTTGTAGTGTTAGAAATTTTTAGTGTGTGGAGGAAGTTAGTCAGATGTGTGCAGCCTCAGAGCACAGAAAGAAATGTTCTTGAGCCTCCCTCTGCAGTCAGCAGAAGTCCCCGATTATCCTGTTCTAGCCTTAATCCCCCGCAACTTCTCCAGCCTTATCTCAGCTCCGGGAACTAAGAGCGTGTCATGCTGGGCTCAGGCAGTGGTGGCTCTGTGATTTGACACCGACCGTGGCTTTTGGGGTGGCAGGAAGTGGTGGAGCTGATCTGAAGAGGGCCAGGCTGCATTCTTCACGCACCTGGAGTGAGGTGCTTGTCTGGTGACTGGCAGAGCTGGCAGTTGAGATGGTTTCTTCTGTGCTGGCTGTTTGTGATGGTGACAGGAGCACTGGTCTGGTAGTCATAGACTTCCGCTCTGGTGCACATTTTACCCTTCAAGCGGGTTCCTATCCCTGGGCCTTGGGCTCCCGACCTGGAGAGGGTTTCTAAGGCCCCTTGTTGATACCAGTGACTACCCTGTGTTTGTATAGGGTTTTACTGGTTGACAGAGGATTTGTATGTCTGTTTTCACATAATGCAAAGTGTTGGGGTGACCGTACAAGAATCATGGAGGGGGGTTAGGCAGGGAAATCCACCCTCCTCCTTTTGCTGGGCAGGTGGTTGTCTGAGGAGGGCTCTGTTTCAACGTGAAAGAACGAGATACTTGGTTATCCATAACATAACCTTTGGCTAATTGATATATGTTCTTTGGTGGGCAGGGGAGGAATGGTTTCTATATTACCTTGGGCGAGGGCCTGGTTGAGAGTCGGGTGAGCTGGCAGGAGATGGGGGTGTGGGCTCTGGGATTAAGAACCTGTAGATTCCCTTTATTGCCAGAGTCACCCAGTTTGCTGTGCATATGAGTCATAGTCCTGACTTTGACAATTTAACCTTTTTATGAAATGCAGCCATTTTGGGTGGAGGTGGGAGGTGGTAACAGGAGCACAGATGAGACAGGCATGGATTCTCATCCAGATTCCTGTCTGTCCCATCTGGGCATCAGTGGGTGGGTTACACTAACCTGCTTGAGTTTCAGTTGCCCCATGTATAACACGGGGATAAAATCACCTACCTTACAGCGCTGTGGTAGTTACAGGCAGTGTCATGGGCCTGAGGCATCCAGCACATAGTAGGTGTCTGATGGATGAGAGCTATTACTCTTAGTGCAAATGGCAGGCTGTCAGAAGAGGTTGGGCCCATTTTGTTGTTACGCTGAGTATGCCCAATGAAGGCTGGGAAGGTGGGATTGAGCCTTGGGGAGACGTGGTGCTGTTAGCATCGTGCATTGTACACTTGGCTGTTGGGCACACAAGTAATAATTAGTAACCTGATCTTATTTTATTTTTCAACTTGCAGCGTATTTTGGGACCTTTACTGTGCAGCTCCTGAAAGGCGAGACACTTGTGAACATTCAAGTGAAGCAAAAGCCTTTCATGATTACGTGAGTAACAAATTTTTAATCCTGGCGATAATTGCAGGGTTGGATAACTCGAACTTCTTTAGTATCAAAGGCAAATACACAGCCGACTGGCAGTGGTCTTTGTTTTCTCCTTGCCTTTCTTTTTGTCCTGCCCACCTCCCTGCTGCCCTCGCCCCGTACTCTCCTCCAGCAGCGGTCTAACTTGGTGAATGGTATTTCATAATGTTATAATTATGCAAAAGAGTGGAGATACCTATCTGGAGAATTAAATGGCGTTTTGCAGGGCTCAACCATGTGGGGTTTATGTTCTGATTGGGCGGTCACCTGGGAGGATGGTGGGGCTGAGCCTCTTTGGTGCTGGTTTATGAAGAAGTTGACCACAACCAAGAAAAATAAAAAGTAAATATGAAACTTCTGTTTTGGAGTAGAAGGTGTGTTTGAGTGAGAATTTGGTGAAATAGATTCTTAGGTTACTTTCCAGGGAGCGATCTTCCAAATTATGTTTTTGGAGGGGGGTGCGTGTGTGTGTTTATGGGGGGGGGCTTGTGTTGTGTCCATTAAGACAGTGTGTACTTTGAGGTCCTTGGCTGGTCCATAAACCTGTGTTGAAAATGTTCTTGTGAAGATAGTTTCATCACATTGTAGTGCTTTCTACTCTATCATTTATTCTCCCTGGGTGAGTTTCTTAAGATTAATGAAATGCTTATAAGAGAAATGTCTGCCACATGTCCATATCCCACCAAGGTCCCCTTAAAAAAAAAAATTGGACTCCAGTTGGGGTGGAGTCAGACGTATGATCAGATGAAACAGGTTAGGATCTTCTGGGGGGGGATGGAAGGGGAAGTGTCTGAAGATCTTCCCAGCCTCCTTTGCTTCCTGTTGGTCTTGTAGAAGGTTAAGTGTGTGTGTGTGCCTGTATGTGTGCACACACATGTGCACTTAAGAGGTGATTTATTGGATTTTGCACTTCTGCATGAGGTGGGAAGAAATGGTCCCAAAGCTCTAGGGCATGGAAGTTGGTTTTTTGAATGTCATCGGAGCCCACCCACTTGGCCAGGCCATCTGCATCCCCTGCATGCAATTTGAAACTGGCCTGGGAGACCAGAACCCATTTGGTTGAGTTTCACAAGTGGTCAGATCCCATGCCACAAGTATCTTTCTGGTGAAAATTTTTCCTTGTAATATGAGGACTTAGAGACTCCCGTGGGGGCTCCCTGGTTTTGAGAATATTCAGTGCAATGAAATTTTGCTATGACTGTAAGGTTAATACCCTTGGAGTGGAATGCTGAGGAAATTGACCAGTTCTTGTGCCCTCTCCAGGGTTGAAAAAGAGAAGCTGCTGAATGGTACTTATGACCTGGTGAACTTTTAGTAGTAAAAGGTGAGAGGGCTGGTTCACTTGTGATGTGGTTCTTCTGGGAAAATCGGTGGTGATGATCACAGGGTTTCCTGGGGTAGAGGCTAAGAGTTACATTAGCCGTATAAAAATAGTTGGTGAATTTGACTTTTCTACCTAGTAAAAATCGTGTGTGTGTGTTTTAACCTGTGGACGGCCAATTCCTGTGTGGCCTGTATTTGACAGCTATGCAAATGGTTTCATTTTAGAGTGGGGCGGGGGACGTGCCTATTTCCAGTCACTCTCTTGATATAGGATGTCTGTGCTAACTTTCAGAGAAGTTAATAATTTGTAACTAAGTTTGGCTCTCTAGTACATAACGTGAGACTCTCTTTGGCAATTTGTGGTTTGGTCCGCCATCTTGGAACAGTATGGTGGTAGTGAAAGTTTGCATGGGTTTTCTTTCAGTAATTTGCTGAGGAAGGGCAGCAGAATTGTGTAGAGATTGCTGAGGTTGGTGTAGACATTTAGAAGAAGCTACCAAGAGCTGAAGTCACAGTGACTGAGGCCCAGGATTCACAGATCTTGGGATCAAAACCCTTTCTCCTGGTTTGGGATCCACTTGGTGTCATGTGGCCTGAGAGTCAGGTCATGTGAAAGGAGGGATGGAGTGATGAATGGGGATGGGGAGGGAACGTCTCTATTGTGAAGGAGTTAAGGGGGGTGGGTATTGAGTTGCAGGGGTGAAGGAGAAGCAATGGGAAAATGAAAAAATATTTAAGAAAATGAAGAAAAGGAACCCTCTTTTCTCTTTGTCCTCCTCAAATTTTCATGTGTTCTCTCCATTCTCATGGCTACTATCTTGTTCACCCTCATCTTTCTTGCTAGAGTTATTGCTGAAGCCTCTTTTTGGATTCCCTTCCTTTTGTCTGGGGTGAATGCCTCTCTTATCCGTCACATCCTGTCCACTTTTCAGCTGCTTTGTGGAGGACTTTGGTGATAGTTTGCTGTACACTCTGATCACTCCTTCATCTCAGCGTCTATACAAACCACCTGTACAAAGCCTTTGTTGGTGGCTTTCCATGTGCTGGGCCCCTGTGCTGGGCACTCTAGGTTCAGGCTCTCATTTCAAGCTGCCAGCGGCCCTGGGAGAGAAGACATGTTGCTAACTCCATTTTGCAGATGAAGAAACTGAGGCACAGAGAGGTTATCATAGCTGTAAGAATTAGGATCCAAACTCAGGTCATAACTGACTCCAGAATCTGTGTTCCTAACACTGCCAAGACTTGGCCGCACAGGTCCATGGCAAATGTCACCCGTTTGCACCTATTCCTGCTAACTTCTCGTTCAGGTTTGTCTTTCTAACCACAGCTTATTCATTTTTTCCATGCCAGAGACCATTCGTCTAAGAGCTATTCATTTCTGTAGCTCCCACAATACCTTGCACATAGTAGGCACGCATGCTAAATGAATGAAGGTGTTAAGGAACTATGGGTAAGAAAAAACACTCATTTTTGGGCATTTTGGTAATTTGGATAGCCAGTAGAATATTGGAAGATGTTCTTTTAGTGACTCGTTTTTGCTGGGTCATCTTGAGCCAGGTGATTTTAATGTGGGTTGACTAGTTACCTTAATTCCTTTTTAGAAGATAAAGTGGAGTGTAAATAAGAGCATGTGGTAACTGGCCTTCTGTTTTCAATCAAGGAGATTCAAAGATTCTCATGGTTTGTCCGTGCAGCTCAGGTATACCCGCCTGGGCCTCAGTGGGTAGTGAGTAGTGAGTGTGTGTGGGGCATGGGTGAGGAGGGACTCCTGTGGGGCTGGGAAGGTCCTCATCCGGGAAGATCCTGGTCTCAGCTCTCCTAGAGAAATGAATTTGTGTTCCTGGCAAGTGGTCTCCCCTTTCTGGTGGTGGGTCAGTCCAAGCCAGGCTTCAGGGCCGGGAATGAACCAGGTGACTCAGCGGAGAGGGGGTTTAAATTTTCTTTGAATTGGTGAGTTTTTATTTGAGTCACAGTCTATTTTCCTCCACACACCTGGAAACTTCAGTTTGCTTGGCTCATTGTGTATAAGCCGGAGCACCCTGATGTGGACCACACGTAATGAAGAGCGATGCAGGGTTTGGTACCCAGAATGTACTTTTCTGAGAAATTGGTTTACCTGAAGTCAGAAGAGCCCAGAGGCCATAGGAGGAGGCTCGCAGGGACCCTGCCTGTGGTTTCCTTGCTGTTCCCCTCCGGCCAGAGCAGAGGTTCTCTGGTGAAGCCCTTGGGTCCCTTGGGTTCTCTTAGATGCCAACGTCTGTCTGGTCCTGGCCTTTTGTGGAGTGGACAGTCCCGCCTACTAGCTCAGTGCTTCTGAGTTGAAGGTGCTGGAGAGCAGTGACCCTCACATTGCTGTACTTTTCAAAACGCTTTTTCAGTACATGGTTGTGGTTTGGCTTCACAGCTGCCTGTTGGTCGGGTTTTATTATTTAATCTCACCCCCATTTTACAGATGAGGAAACTGAGTTCTCGAGTTTAGATGGCTTGTCTGAGGGCATGTAGCCAGGAGGTGGCAGAGCTGGGACTAGACCCCCACTCTTCCAAATTCCACCTCTGAGCTTTTGACAACCCTCATTTGATACAGAATTCCTGCAAAACAGAGGGAAGATATTATCATTTGACCCAAAGTGTGCCCATGTATAGTCACTGAAGAAATAAATTTAGCAGAGAATTAAACTGAAACCCCTGAGAGGTGAATTGCAGAGTCACTGGCAGAGGTGGGACCTGGCCTCCGAGAAGGGGGTTTGTTATGGTGCGGTGGCTCTTTTGGCAGGGAAAATGTGGTAAAATCTATGGCCTTTCCTTCCAGAAAACGCATGTATCCCCACTGGGGAGACTTTGTACATGATTTCAGGAGGTTCATGGCTGCTGTCCCCTCTGTGATCCCCAGTGAAGAATGTGGGGTGCCAAGTGGATGTGGAGTCCCATGACCTTGGCGAGTCGTGGGCCTCAGTTTCCTTGCTCTGAAGACCTGCGGTCCCTTTCAGGTCAGCCTCAGTGGGGCTGGCTCTCTTACCCCTGTGCTCCCCCCAGCAGGACTCAGCTGACCCCCCTCCACTCCCAGCTGTGAGCCTGTGTCTCCAGGCGGGTTGGTTAAAGTCGGAAAGCGCCCCAGAGTCCTGGGCGTGGATGGGAGCTGAGGTATTTGTGGCTCTGTGGCAGGGGTCCAGCGTCCTTGGTGGGTTTGAAATAGCAAAGTGATATTTGAGAGGGCTCTCCTTGGATGTGCCGAGCTAAGGTTCCTGCCAGGCAGGGAGCGTCCCCGCCTGCCAGAACCCTTTGGGGGCAGGGGTGTGAGAGGGTGGCAGCGTGGGCAGGAGCGGGAGGAGAAGGCCGCAGCTGGGCTCTGAGGAGCTGGGGGCGTGCTCTCCCCCGCGATAAGCCGGCCTAGCTATCTGCCCAGAGGTCCTGGCAAGTTCACGGCGTTGCCTTTGGCTCTGACCCTTGGCACCCTTGTGTGGCAGATTATAAAAACAAAACATACACACGGTTGTTTCTCCCCCCCCAACCCCCCTCACTGGAGCTCAGACTGTGTGTTGTGGCCTTTCTTCGGGCTTCCACCCTGTTTGCTGCAGCTCCTCTTAACCCCAGAGGTTGCCAGCCTCCTCTATCGGTAGCTAATTAAACACTAAATGAGTAACTGGAATTGCTTTTTTGCCAGAACCCGGGCAGTGTGGCCATCTTAATGGGTTTCAAGTGGCGGCAAGACCCCAAATTGCAAATCCTTGCCCTTTATTTCAAGACGGGAGGTGGGGCGGGGGGAGCAGGGGGGACCCAAACAAAGTTTTTGGCAGTGGTCACTTCATTTGAACTCCAGGACCAGCCGTGCGCTCCAGTCTGTGCATAATGCCATCTTTGTTAGCTAAGCCTTTGCAGACTTGGACCAAGGGTTAGCTGTGTGCCATTCTCTGCTCTGAGGGAGCTGGGAGACACCCAGCTCGATTTTCCAAGGCAAGCTGCTTCTGTAGCGGGGACCTCGGGCCAGAGCCTCCTCGCCCCTTCTCTTGACCTTCCCGCCTCTGTGGGTGAGTGTGTGTGTGTGAGCTTAAGAGGGAGCGGTGGAGGGGAGGTGTGTGTGCTTGAGGGCCTGTCAGCCAAGATAACAGAAATGTTACACTAGCTGTAGCCTTTATAATAGTGTCTGGGGTTTAGAGTATTTAGAAAAATTAATCTTTTTTAGCTTGGTAATAATTCTGACCACGGCACAAGTGCATTAGACGATTCACATAAACTTCTTTAATACATGTTGCTGGGAGCTTACAGAAAATAGACAATAATGATTGTTTGTTTTTGATTCGCCAGGGTAATGGGGTTTTTTGTAGCCTTGGCAAGATGAGTTTTAGGAATGTTTCTCTCCCATGTTATGCTTTTTTTCCCCCCCTTGGGCCCTGAATCCTCTGGGTTTTGAAGGGTTTGGGTTCTGACTGGTGGCTGGGATGCACCCCTGAGTTCCAGTTCCTGCTCTGTCATTTCCTGGAAGGGTGGACTTTTGGAGCCTTGGTTTTCCCATCTGTAAAATGGGGAAATGGTGAATCCTTTATGGGTTTGTTGTGAGGGTTAAGTTGGATTATATATGTAAAATGGTTGTCTCTCTGTGGCCAGTGCTTGGTGAGTTTGTTTCCTCTCTTTTTATATCCCCAAAGTTTTCCCCAGAACCTTTTAATATGATGGCGATAACAGCATGTTTTACTGGAAGAGCAAGTTGACCCTAGGGAACTGGATACATTAATTTCCCGATGATGCCCTCCGGTGCCTGGGCTCCTCTGATGTGTCATGGAGTCCTCCCCCAAATACCAGTGTCTTGTCTCCCCACCCCCCAGACCCCTGCCAGGGCCAGAGCAGGCGGTCCTGGCATAGGCTGGCACTGATAAATGCTCCCCTGAGACGTCTGTGCCCCTTATCTGTGTCGGACAGAGTGGTCCTGTCCCACTCCCATGTGTGGCTTCCGCATGGCTGAATGGGAAGAGCTTGCAGCTTGGCACGTGCAGAAACCTAGATGCAAATTTCGGCTTCACACCCCTTGTCAGCTGCAGGGGGTCGCCACTTTTCAAGGTCCGTTCTCTTGACTGTAAGGTGGGCACAAGGGTCGTACTTGCTCAGCCCACTGTGGGGGTAACTGTGAGAAAGGCATGGAAAACTGTCCAGGGAAGGTTACCTGTGTAGGGCAGTGCTGTGTCAATGTTTGCAGGGATGACCAGCCTCAAAAGCCCCGCAGTTGGGGTCTTGTCTTTGTCCTCTTTGGTACATACGTTGCCCTGGCCGGCCGCGGGTCTCACTTGACCTTTGGATTGAGTGAGGAGTCCCTAAAAGGGCCCTTAAGGAGAAGGTGAGGAAGGGGTGTGTCAGCCATCGCACGTCCACAGGAAGCTGTTTCTGGGTGCCCGAGGCCTTGGTCAGCTGGTCCCCAGACCAGGAGCAGAAGACACTGCCAAGTTTTGAGGTATTGATTCAGTCCAATTACTGAGTGCCCGCTCTGCTCCGTGTCCACTGGAGGAGACAGATGCCGCCCAGGATGCGCTGCGTGTGCTTAAAAAGCCTTCTCTTTGGAGAGACCAGGATGCAGAGCACCACGACTGGTCGTGGGAGTAGGTAAACAGCCCCATTCCCGTGTGGTGGCCGGGAAGGGTATTTAATGTAGTGTGTGTAGTAGCAGGGTTGCAGGTGGTAGAATTGGAGGTCACATCTTACAAGGAGGTACCCTGAGGCCCAGAGGGGAAAGATGCCCCACCTGAAGTCATCAGTAGGACTCAAACCTGTAAACCGTATCAGATTCCATAACTCTTTCCTTTGCCTTATGCTGTCTTGCTGCACTTACAAGCTGTGTGAACTTGGGCACCTTAATTAACCTCTCTGTGCTTCAGTTTCCTCAGGTGGAAAATGGGGTTAATAAAGTATACCTGCCTCATGAGGTTGTTACAAGGATTGAATGAGTTTATGCACGCACACACACATTAAACACGCACACACACAGTACATATTGTGTCTGGTACAGCATAAGTGTCATAAACGTGTGCTATTGTTTTTTGGTTTTTTTTAAAATTTTGGCCATGCCACGCAGCTTGCAGGATCTCGGTTCCCTGACCAGGGATCGAACCTGGGCCACGTCAGTGAGAGCACCGAATCCTAACCAGTAGACCACCAGGGAACCCCCTGTGCTCTCATTCTTATTATCTCATTTCAGGCCTGGTATGAGTCCTGGCTTTCTGATGGCCGAAAGGGGGGGCAGCAGCAGAATGATGCTGGTGTGAGAGGTGTGCTCCTGGGATACGTGACCCACCTGTTGGTTGATTAGCACTCTGGACCCCTGGGTTTGAATCCACCTTCTTCAAGCAGCCGCGAGTGACTGGGGGTGGGGTTCACACATGCAGCCTCCAAACCAGCCCCGCTGCTCGTGAGGATGAAGTGCTGACGCGTGGATGCTCCTGGCCAGCACCGGCCTGTGGTGTTCAGTCATTGTCAGTTCCCTCCTCTTGTAGCCGTTTCCCTTGCTCTGGGAATCTGGAACTTCCCCAGGCCCCTCTGACCCGTCCCTGGTGTTTCTCCTTGGTACTTGAGATGGGTTTTTTGCTCCAGCCCTGCTGTAGAGGACATGCCAACCTGGAATGTGGCTGCCTCTACCAGGCCTGCCAGGGCCGCCCCCAGGGGAACACCCACCTTTTCTTCTGTCTTCCCCCCGGGAACTCTGTGACTTTTACTCATTTGCTCTTTGCTGCCTGGAAGTAGAGTGATGGGGGTCAACGTTGTATCTCTTCCTTTCCCTCTTCTAGATTGAAAGCTCCTGAGGGCAGGAGCCCTTATCTCCACCCCCTTTCTGCTGCCCCTGCTCCTCGGGCCTGTTGCAGAGTTTTGAGTAAATCCTGAGGGTGGTGAGCTAGGCTCTGGGCCTTGAAAAGCGAGAAGGGTTTGATCCCTGCCCAGGGATCAAGTATGTTAAATATGCGTTTTAATGGAGATGGACAAGTGGTGAATGGTAACTGTGAGTTGTGACCCGTTAGTGCTTTGTGAAATCAACTTAGTGGGTCACGAATTGGCAATTACAAAAAAAAAGAAACTCTGGGGCTTCCCTGGCGGTCCAGTGGTTAAGACTCCGCACTTCCACTGCAGGGGGCGTGGGTTCGATCCCTGGTCAGGGAACTAAGATCCTGCATGCCGAGCAGAGCAGCGCAACCAAAAAAATCAAAACAAAACAGAACAAAAAAAGAAATTCTGTGTTGCAAAGAGTAAACATAAGCATTGTTTCGGGAAACTTCTGTTTTCAGCAATTTATGGGTGCCTATAAGCAAACATGTGCCCTGGGTTTTCAATGTAAAATTTGCCTTGTTGCGGGTCTCAGTCTAAACTTTGAAAGCCGCTTACCCAGAAAAGGCTGAAGTTGAATCTTGGTTCTTATAGACTGTGTGACTTTGGCCAAGTGGCAAGCGATTGCTGACCTCAGTTTCCTGATGGGTAATAAGGAGGGAGTCATTCCCACCTCTGAGGGTTCTTGGGAGAATTGATTCCCTGCCGTGCTTCCAGGGTGGCACCTGGTGGTTCCTGGGGACCTTTGCTTTTGGTGTTTACTGCTGCCATATTCTTAGTTCATGGAGCCTGTGAGAGGTGCCCAGCAGTTGCTTGCTGAG
The DNA here is from genome assembly GCF_009873245.2 of Balaenoptera musculus. NCBI lineage: Eukaryota > Metazoa > Chordata > Mammalia > Artiodactyla > Balaenopteridae > Balaenoptera > Balaenoptera musculus. The sequence goes on along the minus strand of NC_045785.1, from coordinate 45,705,302 downwards.
TGCTGAATAAGCAGTGGCTCCCACTTGAAGTCCGTCGCTTGTTTCTGCTGGGTGGCAGCTCCCTCTGCCTGTCTGCAGTTGAGGTGGCGGCGGGGGGGTGGGTGGTGGTGATCTCCAGCCCCTTGTGGTGGTTGTTGTCTGAACATCTGCAGGGCTCAGGCTCTGGTCACAGCAAGAATCTTGAGAATAGGTCTCAGGACATCCTGTCTGACCCAGGTTGGCCCAGCCTTCCAAATTCCCTGTCCCCTCCTGGTGACAGCTGTTTGCACAGCTCCGAGGCGGGCTTTGTGTCCCCCGCTCTTTGTGTGTTTGGGTGAAGCGCCTGACATTTCACTTCTGTTTTACAGTCCTCTGACCTTAAGAAGCACAGCTGCTCCCTGGGGCCCCCGTCTGAGGCTTTCCTCTGATCCTTCTCTCCCAGTCACAAAAGGCTGTTTGAGAGAGCAGGCTCTGGGGTGGCAGCCCTCCCCCTGCCCGGGATGCTGGCTGCAGCTTTGCGAGTTCTTGGGATGGACAGAATGTGGCTTTGCACACTGGCCCAGGATAGCAGTCGGCTGGTGGGCAGTTATTCCTGTGAGCCTGCTGCATGTGTGGCCCTGTGCTGGTTGGTGATGGGACTAAGGCAGTGTCATGGACAGCACAGAGGATTTGGACTTGGATAACCGGGGTTCAGGTTCTGTTTCTTTCAGGTGGCCTTGGGTAAGTCATTTGGCCTCTCTGAGACTTGGTTTATCTGTGATAACAAATGATGTGAAACAAGGCTTGGTTTTTTTTTTTTTTTTTTTTTTTTGCCTCTCAAGCTTTTTTTTGAAGCCAGGTGAGAGCAGATAAGAATGGTTTGTAAACTGTGGTCTATTTCAAATGTGAACAAATCATCAAATCATAGAACGTATATCAAGAAAGAGCCTCTCAATTTACAGAGGGGGAAACTGAGGCTTGGGGTAGAGTGGTAACAAATCTGTGACTGGATGGGCCCCTGATATCCGTGGCAGCCACTGACTTTAGAAAACCTGCACCTGGGAGGTTGGCGCCTGGGTCTGCCTCTGTGCCATTCGGTAGGAGTTTGCAGCTTTCTTTGGGAGATGTCATGGGCTTCCCGTGGCTTTGGCCGTGTGGCCAGTGCTGAGGGGGCAGACGGCCCAGTGGGCAGGCCTGGTGCCGGGCGTGTGCACGCGGCCGCTCTGTTCTGTCTTTTAGAAGGCTTCCAGGAGAAAATGTTATCCTCTCTCTGGAGGCCCTTCCTCTTGGCAGTGCCCACTGGTGTTACACGAGCGGTTCTGGCCACAGCTCTGGGCGCAGGTTTCCCTGCGGGTCTCCGGGCTGCGGAGCCACTTCAAAAGGGGATTTTACAGCATGACAGGGAATTTCAGCCACCGTGTTATCTCCGAATTGGCCAATTGATGGTTTCAGCAGAGCATTTCAGCATCGGGGAAGCCAATACAATTTGAGTTAGTCGTGATGGCTGCCACTTTAAATACCGCAGTGAGTTTCTGTCAGCGGGCTAACGGGCAGCACAGGGCATCGCAGAAAACCTGATCACTGGAGTGCTTCAGTCGATTCTGACCCCAAGCTACGGAAAATGAACTTAAATCTAGTGGGCTGTCGCCACATACTTTCTTCGGCATTATTTTGCTAGCAGCATCTTTGTCAAAGGGAACTGGAAGGGAAAAGAGCAGGTACAGATCACCGTGTTTGCCTGTGGCCACACCCGATTTGAGGGAGCGAAGATCTTCCAGGGGGAGTGAGCCGCTGGGAGTTGGGGTGGTGGTTTCCTGGTGAGGAATGAGTTACTAAACTACAGCGTCGTGCTTTAATAATGATGACTCTCTAGCGAAGGAGACTGGTGTTTATTGAGCACTTACTATGTGCCAAGTTTTTATTTTTTTTTAAAGTGTTCTTATTCAATTCTCACCCTATTCAGGCTGGGTAGGGGACAGGACATTCTTCCCGTTTCGTGAAGGAAGAATTGATAACAACGAACAATGATTGAGTGCTAACTGTATGTCAGGCACCTTTCTAAGTGCTTTGGGTTTTATCTCATGTTGTCCTCAAAGCAGCCCCGTGGGTCAAGTTCTGTTTTTTTTTTTTTCTTTTAATTATTATTATTATTGTTTTTGGCCATGCTGTGTGGCATGAGGGATTTTAGTTCCCCGACCAGGGATCGAACCTGTGTCCCCTGCAGTGGAAGCACGGAGTCCTAACCACTGGACCGCCAGGGAAGTCCCTAAGTTCTGTTTTTATTCCTATTTTGTAGAAAAGGGAACTGAGGCACTAGAGGGATTCAGGAATGTTGAAGGTGTACTTAAACTAAAGTGCTCTGCACTGCTATACCATGCTGTTTCCCTAAAGAGTTAATACCAGATTTGGCATCTTTGCTGCTTAAGTAATTGGTGACCCACTGCCCAGCCCTGGTGGGTCTAGGTGGCAGGACTAGGTGGGAGTGGTCCCAAGGGGGCAGATGACCTGAAGCCCTGTCTGTGGGTCGTGTGGTTCCTTATCAGTGCTGTGCTTCCCAGAGGCAGAGGGGCTGGGCTGGTTTTCAGTGACCTCACCCAGGAAGGAGATATTTTGCTTCAGGCTCATCATATACCTTAAGGAAGAGTTTCCCCATCTCTTCGCTTGTAAGGCTCCCTTTTATTAATCCCCTACCACCCCATGTGGACTCCATGCTTGAAAATATTTCATTTACAAATAGATTATATACATTGTTACCATTAATTTTACTGAAGACGTAGGAAAAACAAGAGCTATATAGTTGCTGATTAGAGCATTTCATCAGCTCAGAAAAAATTGGGAATTTGGGGTTTATTTCAGTTGAGGTAGACCTGATTTTGGTGTTGAATTAAAAAAAAAAATATCAGCCCGACTCCAGAGTCCCTGAAGTTTTTGAGGGACCTGGTTGGAGTCCTCAGGCTGGGAACCTCTGACTTAACGTCTGTGCTTCCCCCACCTACCTAGCAGTGTAGGTGGCTCCTTCTAGCTGTGTTCTAGAATGGCCAGAGTTGGGCTCTGGTGGAAGAAAGGCCCTCACGTTCTCCCCTGAGAGTCAGGAGGGTCAGAGGTCAGAGTTTGCTCTTAGGTCATCTACCAAAGTGCAGGCAAGGCTTCCCTGTGAGGGAAAATGTGGGTTGGAAAATGGACACCACAGGTGTAAGCTCCTGGGTGGAGAGCTCCCACCTCTGGAGGATGCTCCAGAGGCCCCATCCCTACACTCAGGTACCATGTTCCCTGCTGTTCTGAGCTGGCATCCAGTGGAGGAGATGGAACACTGGACTGTGAGTCCAGAAATCGTTCTTCTCAACCAAGCTTCCCCACTTATTAGCTGTAACCTTTGACTGGCCATTGTCTTCTTTCTGGGCCTCAGTTTCCCCATTTGTAGCATGGGGACAGGGAGGGATACAGAAGCGATCTCTGATGTAGCAGGGACCAGCCTTTATTGCACACTTACCCTGGGCTAGGCGCCGTGCATGGGCATCCCGTCTAGTCCTGTAACTCTACGAGGCAGGGGCTGTTTTTATCCCACTCCTTGGATGAGTAAACTTGAGGCTTCAAGAAGTGAAGTCATTAGCCTTGGTTATGAAGTCATTAAATAACGGAGCCCGATTTGAACCCAGGGCCCCATTCCTAGTCTTTGAGCCACACCGTTATTTTAATAAACTTTAAGATGACTTTGAGAGATGAGGAACCTTGGGGGAGAAAAAATATTCTTAGAAAGAATTGAATCATTTCTGTAGAAACCCGTAAATGTGTGTCTTTAAAAAAAAAAAAAAAAAAAAGATGTTAGTGACAGTTTGCTTCCCAGTGATATGAATGCAGATAAACCTATTTTGACTGTTAACTTATTTTGTTGCTTAAAAGCCAGTGACATGTAGCGTTGAATTTATTTTTCTTCACAGCGTTTAAGTGTTTGCCCCTTCTTGAGTGACGTGTGTGAATCTGGGAATTGCCTGTACTTTGGGGATCGAGGCCGCTGCTCGCACTTCAGGATTTTGCCTTAAGAGGGGCGACTCGGGGGAGGATTTGTGCAGGCGCAGGGTGGAGCCGAGAAGTGGCTTCCAGCCACGCGCTTACCTGAGTTTCAGGGTGCTGTTGGAGCCAGAGCTCACTCCGAAGTTGGGGTCACGGTGGAGAGCTGATCGCAGGAGTCTCTGTGACTAGAAGCCTAAATATTTATTCTGTTCTGTCCCTAATGAAAACAAATTGTCAACAGTTGTTCAGTAACTGACTAAATTAAAATCTGTAATTAGTCAATTGGATTAAAGAGTTGGCACAACCTGATTGTATCATGCTGGTTAGGTTATTAAGAGAAAGGGTGTGATTTTTAATTACTGAATGCTAATTTTGACAGTTTCAAAGAGAAACAGACGTGTTTCTCCCCCTTTTCCTAATTTTGAATGGTTTGGAAAGTAAAGACACTCGATGTGTAAATTATGTTTTTTTGAAGGAAAATAATCCGAGAAGGCCCTTCTGTAGAGTAGAGGGATTTTAGTTAAGAGGCCACATTGGATTTGGTTGAAAGGGTTAGTTGGAAATCCTTCCTTTCTTGAAGGAAGGATGGCCCGGCGTTTGGCAGCTTTGCTTTTGCTTTGAATGAGAAGTTGGATTTCACATTCAAGCAATTCAGTCATTGAGTTAGAGTTCTTTTTAGTGTCTCTCCCAGTCTCTCACCTCAAGGGGGTTTTCTGACCAGCGTCCTGGAGGCGAGAGGCAATAGGAGACAGAATCCAGTGAGGACACTACTGTGTGTATGAAGCACAGTGGGATGGCATAGACACCACCAGCACATGTGAATAACATCGTCAGACTTCTTATAAAGTATTTTCTGATATGCTGAGCAACCCAGTGGGAGGGACAGGAGGAATGAAAGTTCTTACTGCCCTCCTTTACAACTGAGGCAAGTTGAGAGCTGGGACAGGAGGTGCCCAGGTGTGGAGGGTCCAGGCGGGAGTGGGCTGGGGGCTGGTGGGGGAGGAGGGATGCCAGCAGACGGGCAGCAAGGGAATTCCGTTAGGTAGTGGTTGGGGACAGACAGAGGCCAGAGAGGAGAGGGACTTCTTGCCGGGGAGGAAGATGGGATCAGAAAGTAGGGCCTGTTTATGGATTTCAAGGCACAGAAAGCCAGCCAGAGAGTTGAGGACGAATTGGGTAGGCCAGTTTTAAAATGGAGCAAGTTCTTCTTCCTGTTTTGTTTTTCTGGGGGATGCTGTGTTGTTGCCTCCGCTGCGAGGCTGGAATATGGGTTGTAAGCAGCCTCAGAACTGGGAGTGAGGTCTGAGCTGCTTCCAGCCACAGACCCCAATGTATAGCCTGGATCCCCTCATCTGCAGAGGGGCCCTCCCTTCTCCCCCGCTACCCACCAGCTCCTGGGAGTTCACGACATGGTCTGCTCTGTAAGATGCTAGGCCTGTGGGTCACGTTAATTGGAGAACCTCAAACCTCAGAGGAGGTCTAGGGATCACTGCAGGAAGGCACCCAGCCCTCGCTTCTCCTTCCCCAAGTTCTGGGGGCAGCGAGAGGGTAACCTCGGCCGCTGGGCTGCCAACTCCTTGCAGCCCTTCGGGCAACCTCCCTGTCCTGGGGAAAGCTGCCCTAGACCCTGTGCGTCCAGGAGCCACACGAATGGTGTCATCGGTGTTGAAGCACAGGCTCGACTTCTGCTGGCTGGGTTTTCCGTGATCCTTTTTGGAAGCACCAGTTAAAATGGCCTTTTTCAAGCACCAGTTTTCAAGATTTAGTATTAGAGCTGCTAGTGATTTAGAATGAGTCATTTTTTCTTTTTGTTTTTAAAGGAAGCAATTTTGCTTTTTGTGTGTGATGGATATATGGCAGGGATGTTGGGAACCAGGGTGCAGAGAACTGGGTAAAGCCACCTGGGTTCAAATCCCTACCTGGACCTTTACCACAGTGTGACCTGTGCCAGTTGCTTTACTTCTGAGCCTCAGTGTCCTCATCTGTAAAATGGAGATTGCACTCAGCTTGCAGTACTGTTTTGAGGCAGTGGTGCAGAGTGCCCTAGAAGATGCCCGGTAAGTATTTCTGGAATGCCTGAATGAGAGACTGAAAGGTAGCCAGAGTTCTTGGGAAGGTATCCCTTCTTAGGGAGCTGTGCTGGGTATGTTTAGACGCATGAGTAAATGAGAGGAACAGAATAAAAAGCAGGAAGTATTTACAAGTGGTGGCTTGGTGTGTGTTCTGAATTTGGAATTTCTCTTTCAGACTCAGGATCCACAGCCAAGGTTAAAGAGGTGGGGGTGTGTGTGTGTGTGTGTGTATGGGGGAGTGGGTTGTAGCAAATAGAAGAAAGGAAGTGACAGTGCTGGGAGAGAGTTTATTTTAAAAGCTTCCCCACTGATAGATTTGTAGCTCTGGGTAAAGAGGGAAGCTTGTAAAACTTGATTCATTTTCTTCCCGAAGTCTGTTTTTGGTGGGGACTGGGGGTGAGGATGGAGCTTCCAAGTGCTTTTAAGTTAGAAGTGTTTGTGTGTCTCCAGTGCACACCATGTGCAGGGCCAGAGCCGTGTTCTCACCCCTGCTCCCTGCCCCCAGACCATCTTTCCCTTCCCGGAACGGAGTGCCGGTTGCGGGGCTGTGCTCTGGTCTCATCTAGGGATGAGCGAGGACTTCCTGCACTTGCGATGACTTCCTACTTCCTTCCTGGCCTACGCTGTCCAGAACAGATCGGATTCACTCTTTTCTTTGGATTAGGAAACACGCCCTCCCCCGTCCCTGCCCAGGCCTGCTGTGGAGACATGGACGGGCAGCTGGGGTGACCATTGGACAGTGAGGAGCTAGGGTGTGTCCTAAACTGTAGGTCTATGTGAGCTGTTCAGGAATGAGAAGCTCCTGCTCCCAAGAAGCCACTGCAGAAATGGAAAGGTGGTCAGCAGGGAGAGCTGAGGAGGTGGTGGACCTTGTATGCTGGAAAAAAAATTGGGGTAGTTTGGAATGTTTCTGTGTTTGAAAGTAAAAATTATGACTGTGTATTTCTGTCATTAGGGTGGAGTGTGAACCCTGAGACTTAGATACGAAATGTTGCCAGGCTATAGTTAAGGAAAGGAAGGGCTAGGCTTCCTACCTCAGGGCCTTTGCACAGGCGTTCTCCCTGCTTGGAGCACCTCTCTCCATTCTCTCTCTCCCTGGGGGATCCCTATTCATCGTTCACGTCTCAGTTTAGACGTCACCTGTTTTTTGTTTTTAATATTTATTTGGTTGAGCTGGGTGTCAGTTGCAGCAGGTAGGCTCCTTAGTTTTGGCACATGGTTTTTGGTTTTTAATATTTATTTGGTTGAGCTGGGTGTCAGTTGCAGCAGGTAGGCTCCTTAGTTGTGGCATGCAGACTCTTATTTGCGACATGCATGTGGGATCTAGTTCCCTGACTAGGAATCGAACCTGGGCCCCCTGCATTGGGAGCGTGGAGTCTTTTTTTTTTTTTTTTTTAATCTTTATTGGAGTATAATTGCTTTACAATGTTGTGTTAGTTTCTGTTGTACAACAGGTGAATCAGCTGTAAGTATACATGTATCCCCATATGCCCTCCCTCTTCAGCCTCCCTCCCATCCTCCCAACCCCACCCCTCTAGGTGGTCACAAAGCACCGAGCTGATCTCCTTGTGCTATGCAGCAGCTTCCCACTAGCCATCCATTTTACATTTGGTAGTGTATATATGTCAGTGCTACTCTCTCACTTCGTCCCTGCTTCCCCTTCCCCCCATGTCCTCAAGTCTGTTCTCTACGTCTGCGTCTTTATTCCTGCCCTGCCACTAGGTTCATCGGAACAATTTTTTTTTAGATTCCATATATGTGCGTTAGCATACGGTATTTGTTTTTTGGGAGCGTGGAGTCTTATCCACTGCGCCACCAGGGAAGTCCCTGACATCACCTAACTTTAAGAAAATTCTCACAATCATCTTTGAGCCCATGGGGTAGGACCTGTAAACTCGGGGGCTTGACACCTGCTGGCTTTGATACCCAGTTCATATTTGTGGACTGAAAGAGTGACCAGAAGAACCCCCACTTCCCAGGGCCCTGTCTCTGTGTTTGAACGGCTCCCTGAAGCCTCAGTGCCCTCAGAACTTGTCCAAGTGTGGCTGCCTGTTTTGAGCCCTGGCCTTGGCATTTGCCTTTCTTTTTTTTTTTTGGCCACACCGTGTGGCATGCGGGATCTTATTTCCCCGACCAGGAATCAAACCTGTGCCTCCTGCATTGGCAACGTGGAGTCTTAACCACTGGACTGCCAGCGAAGTCCCTGCCTGTCTTTTCCGAAATAGGTTTTTGACGTTGATGGAGCCTTAGACGTGAAGTGTCCTCAGAGATGTGTGCAAAAATGACCGGTACTGAATTATCCCAACTTTTGCCAACTTCTGATGCCTCTCAGGCTGAAAGCCCTTTGACTCTTCTCTTGCCCAGTTTTTGCATTTTGTGAAGAGGATTGAGGAGTGGGTGGGCAGGGGTGTGGTCTGGAATCCTGAACAGTGTTACTCAGCTGGAGTCTTAGGGGGATGTTAACCTCGGATGATGGGAAACAGCCTGGTTCTGATTCCTCTAACTCCCCCTGCTTATCTGTGCAGGAATATTTTATGATTTGACCCCCTGTAATTCAGGGTTGGTGGCGATTTTATCAGCCCACACAAGTCTACAGTTGACCTTTGCATTATCTGAGAAGACTTGTGTTTGCATAGCCGCGGAGGATAAACAAGATTCCAGGGGGCGGCTCAAGACTTGGGCTGTGGTTTTTTGTGCAGCAGCAGTGTGGCTTCTAATTGCGAGTGGCTCTTATCTGTGCCTCGGGGAAGGTCTGGCCACACCCTGGCAGGGGCGGGGTGGGGGGAGTGCTTCTTTGGTTCCAAGCTGGCCATTCAGGCTTTTCCTAGGACATGAAATGCTCACTCCCTTTAAATCACCCCTTTCTAGTAAGGCTATCGTAAGCATATCAGTTCAGGAGAACACTTTATCCAGAATCCACTGAGGGGTCAGTGCACATACTTGTTTTTCCCAGGTATTCATCCGGTCAGTCTAGTCTTTCCTTTGAATAGCTGGTGCCCCTGAGCTGTGGCTCCAGACAAAAGGACATGGGCAAATTCTTTGTCCTCAGAGAGCTTACAGACTATTCTTCCCTTTTATTTGGGGCTCGAGTGTTTTAAGATGCTAACCGAGCATCTTTAAATGGGAGACATATCCTGCAGGTTCAGATGGGCTTTTCCCCCAAGAAGGCACCGGAATGCATTCTAGCCTCCCCTTGGCTGCCGCTGCTGCCCCCGACCGGAAAACAGCCAGGTGGACCCTTGTCTCCACCTGCCCCAGGCCCCTGGCTGTCGTGCCGGCCGGCTCTGTGATTTTTGGACTGGTCGCTTGAAGATAACTTGAGTGTTTGCTTCTTTGTCTGTAAAGTGATGGTAAAGGATACCTTTGTGGTCCGGGCGTCTAGTGTGTGGCTCCACGGAGCCAAGCCATCCAGGACCTCGTCAAGGTGTGGCTAAGAGTTTGGAGAAAGTGATGATTTGATTGCACCTTGGAGACAGGAGAGGAGTTGGAACAAAAATGTTCTTGTACGGCTGTTACTCTAGTGAAAATTTTTTAAGAATTGGTTACTGGAAACACAAATCTGCAAGGACATAAACTAAAAGAATGAAAGGTACGCTGGTTTTAAGGAAGCTTTCAGGGGTCTACATTCTCTCCGACCTGAGTTAAATTTCCTAGGCTTTACCAAAAACACAGTCCCTCTCCGTGCGGTTGGGGGCTGGGCATTGCAGCCAGGCCCAGGCCACCTCCGAGGCACAGGTGCCTGCCACAGTGCCACCCTTTCCGGTGAGTCAGTGAGTTTATCCTGGAATATCCCGCTCTGGGGAGGGCCAGGGTCACGGGCTGGGGCCACTCTGGGCCGCCGTTTCTCAGGAAGCCGTGTTGGCCCCATCCAGAACTGCTTCTCAGACTCGAGATACACATGGCTTCTTTCCTACTCCCTTTTTTCTTCCTGAAAATGTTTTTTAACTCGGAGCATGTGTCACCGCAGAGTTCTTTTCACGAGGACAAAAGCTGGTTCTGATCCAGAGCCGATTGTGGCCTGATCCTTGGTCTGATTATTTGGCGGGGCAGTTGCTGGGGCTTGACCAGGGTGTAACTGGGGCTCAAGCGTTGGGCCGGTGGGTGGGGAGAGGTGAGGAGGAACCATGGGGAGGAGCTGCCGTGACAGTGAAGGGAAGGGTCGGGGGAGGGGTGATTTAGCCTGTCCAGGCCGCAGACAGTGCCACTCCCCTCCGGAACAGCAGCATCTGCTGCTCTGGGTGAGGATCTGCCCCTGCCCCTGACGCAAGAGCCACGGCCACCACCAGCTTGGCCGTCCAGCCCAGCCCACACAGGAGGGAGGAACCTGGAGCAGCTCTCCCAGCCTCTCTCTTGTTGATTGGCCCGGCTCCCTTCTTCCTCTTCTGGGTACAGGCTCTACCACTCCTCAAGCCCCATTGTCCCCACTGCGAGCCTAGGAATGTCCCTCCCCAGGCCCCAACAAATGTGTGAGCCCCCAGTGCCTGGCACCCAGTCGGTACTCGTAAAAGTCTTGGTTTAAAACAGCGTGCGTGAAGGACTTGACGCGTTATGAGTGATGGTCTTTTGGGAGGGCGGGGACCGTACTGCCACGTGTCGTGCCTGGCGCATCGCAGGTCCTCCACTCTTTGGGTGAATGGAGTAGTGTCCAGAGAAGCAGGGCTCTGGCGTGGGCAGCATCATGGAGGGAAGGAGCCAAGCTTGTTTGCGTAGGAGGGCTGTGGTCTCCGGAGGGGGCTGCTCCAGTGGCTCCTGGCTCTCTCCTCCTGTCCCTCCAGACAGCCTCCTGGCCTCACCCTTTTAACGGCCCCTTGGTTGGCTGGTTGGCTTGGCCTCCGTGTGGATGTCAGATCTGCTTTGTTAATGTAAAATGCGAGGGCGTCTTGTCTCTCCCTTACTAAAATCAAAATCAAACCCAAATTGAAATAAAACAAATCAGGAGCTGCAAGGAAGACAGCCCCGAGGTTTCCCTGACTGTGGCACTGAGAGCCAGACATTCAGGGTCTTTCTGGTCTGACCTTGCCCGCGTTTCAGGTTTTGCCATCTTTATTGCAGACCTCGCCTTGGTGCTTGGGCACGTTCACCGTCACTACAGATTAATCATTACAACCTCCCAGTGAGGTAGGCAGTGGTGTAAAGGGGAAAAACCCGAAAGGACCAAGCATGTGGGATTTTAGAAAGCATCTGAGGGTGCAGAGGGGCCCCGGGGTGTGTGTTGCTGGTGAAAGCCCCCGCAGACTAGAAAAGCCGGCACCTTGCTCCTGCCATCTTGCTCCTGTAGAGAGAGTATCACGTCTGTCACTGGCTGACACTTGGAGGGTTTTTCTTTTCTCCAAATAAATAATTCTTTGTCTCTCTTCAGGGTGGCAGATCAGGGCTGGAGAGAGGCAGCCGATCAAAGGCAGCCTTGCTGACTTTGAACAAGTGGGCTGAGGAGGGGGTCTGGACAGGGCGGGGAGGGGGCGATGACGAGGAAAACCAGCACACCGCAGAGGCAGGAGGGGTGACACCTGAAGCCACCACCTCCTAAAACCTGTGATCCTGCGTTTCTTGCCTGGGGATGTGTGAGTGAAATATTAGGCTCAGTGGAGAGTTCCTTCCTCAGAGGAGAAAGCAGGCTCCCTTTTCCTGTCCCTTTGTCTCTTGTCCCCTTTGTCCCAGCCCTCCAGCTCTGAGGCCTCCCCTCCCCTCCCCTCGCCCCCCCACCAGGTTCCTTCCTTTGTGCCCCCGCCACTCACCAGCGAAACTTAACTCGGGCCTCCAGCCGCCTGAGGCCCCTACCTCCTCTGCTCCCCATGAAACAAAAGTAGCTGGTAGGTCCTGGCTTGGCTGTCATCACGAGGACTCAAAGGAACCAGGCAGGGGCCCCGGCCCCCAAAGGTGGTGGTTAGTTTTGAAGGTTGCCACTGGCTGTTGGCAGCCCCTTCGGAGGGAGCAGTGTTATTGGGGGCACCTGCTGCCCTAGTTAGAGCGGTCTGGGGCTGCAGCTGTAGCTGGGGGACCCTCTTCCCTGGTGAAGCCCCTCTTTCTCCTGCTCTGAGTGGTCTTGGGCCTTTTCACTCATGAGTTCCGTGTGCAGCCCCTAGAAATAAGGACATGCTGAACTCTAAAAGAGCCGAACCTACACTTCTGGGTACGGAAACACCCACCTTTGTTAAAAGATTGTGTTAATCATCTTTAAGCAAGCGTTAGCAATCACCTGGGGGGGTTAAGCAAAGATTGGGGGAGAAAAACTGAATGTTGGGGAAAAACTCTATCCATTAACTTAATTTGCTGAGTATATGGGAAAGGATGGGCTTGATTTCGTTTTTCATGATGCAAATGGGAACTTCAGCGCTTGGTTTCTTCCTGGGTGGTGTGGCCCAGCGCAGGAGAGAGAGAGGGGCCTGAGGCCTGCAGAGGGGGTCGCTGGAGTCTGTGTGCATCTGTGAGGCAGAGCAGAACTGTGGCTGGTCAGTGTGGCTTCATTGTTGCTGGCATGGTTCTCCCTACTTAGTATATTGGAGTTCCTAATTTAATTACACGTGTTTAAAATATGTCCTAGAAGATAATGCGTAAATTTAGAAATATTGTATTCTGCCCTCAACTTGCATAAAAAGTACTTTTCTAAGTTTTCACATGCATTTTTGGCATCAGTGTCCTAAATGCTGTCACCAAAGCCACTTTTTATCTTCTGACCCACCTTTCTAATGTGTATCATCCACACTCCATCTAAGTTGTTTGAGATAACGTGTTTTCAAATTTACTTATGATTTCTGTCACTAGGAATTTTATCCGAAAGCCACAGGGACCCATGATAAAGTTAAGACAGTTGAATTTGTAAGATTTGTCTCCTAAGTTTCTATTGCTGGAAATGCTCCAGCAGATAGGAGACCCCTGTTCTGATGCTGGAGAGTGGGAGGGGGACACCCTTCCTGAGCGTCCCTGTGTGACCCTGGTATTTCTCTGAGCCCCAGCGTCCTCCTCTGTAAAAAACAGAGGATAACATTGCCTAAGGCTCGCTTCTCAGGGTTAAGTACGTGAGGAACGCAGGACAGTGCCCTGTATACAGCAAGCACTCAGCAGACGCATCGTTGGAGGTTGGACTGGTTGGAGCACTCTGGCCCTTCTGGTTTGTAGAGTGACTTTGAGGGCTTATCAGGCGAGGCCTGGGGGCAGCCCTTGTGGGGAAAGCCGGGATGGACCATCGTGCGTTTTGGGAGTGGGAACTTGCCAGGGGAAAAGGAAAGGGGTTGCAGTTTCAGCTGATGAGAACCCAGTAATGGGGTGAGGTGAGGCCTTTGGACCCCTCTAATCGTCCCTGTGTCCTGTCCTCTGGCATTCCCAGAGTGGAATGTTCTAAAGTCCTTGATTTGGGGCCCCTGTGCCCAGGAGGTAAGAGAAGCCTTTACCAGTCTGTAGTTGGGACTCAGAAAAAACATTTAGGCTTTGTCTTTTAAAGATCTTTATTTCAAAGCTGGCAAAAGCTTAGCTGGAGGTGTAACAGGCGCTGGGTTCTGCGTGTGCCCACAGATGTCTGTCATCATGGTTGTGGTCATTGTTTGCCATCTTGGGGCTGCGGGTGACAGATGACACATCCCCCAGTTCTTGGTTGGGATGGAAACTCCTGGGATGGACAGTGGCCTCGGTGTGTGTGTCATGCGTGCCCAGGTTTACAGGGCAGATTTGCATCGCCGTTTGTCAATAAGTCCTGCTTTGAATATCCACCTCTGATGCGCCACTGGTGGAGGAGCTGGGATTCCCAATTTAGACGCTGACGGTAATCTGAAACTGAAACAATCAGAAGTGTGTATCTCATGAAAAAAAAGAGCAGGGGGGTTAACAGCTCGGGCCGGAAGTTGTCACCTGGCTGCGACTTTCCAGGTGGATGGCAGGGGTCCAGACTGAGCTCATGTGGAGGGTGCCACCTTGAAGCCAGTTTTCCCTCTTCAGATTATTGTATTTCGTTGGGAGAATTGGCGAAACGAAACGGAAACGGGTGGTGTGTTTAGTTACTTTGCGAAGCTTTGAGCGATGCATCCCTTCTTCCATTTGTGAACTCGATCCCTGGGTTAGCTGTTCCTGGCCCCAAAGTGAGAAAATAGAATGGAGAAAGAGGCTGGCAAGGGTAAAATCAGGGTAAACTTAATTTCAAAAGACTAAAGGTCTTACAGGAGGGGGTGGGGGGCAGGAGCCTGTTTCTTTTCTGAATGGGTAAGGCCTCAGGGTCCCTGTGTGTGTGTGTGTGTGTGTGTGTGAGAGAGAGAGAGAGAGAGAGAGAGAGGGGAGGGAGGGAGAGAGAGAGGGGGGGGGGGGGGAGGGAGAGAGAGAGAGAGACTGACAGACAGCAGAGACAAACCTAGAGACCCAGAGCGAGGGGGGGTGCCTAGGAGTGGTGGATGGCTCAGGCTGGGGGAGGGGTCACTATTTGCATAACTGATTGTTGCTCTTGGGGATTGTGATGGGGGATGGGAGGCTAGCACAAAGGCGCTTTCCTCCCTCTCCCCTCCCTGACCCCTCCTTTCCCCGCCCTGCTTCTTTCCCTTTTTGTCCCCTCCATCCCCTCCCCTGCCCCTTCCCATGCCAGGCCCCTGAGCCTGGTCAGCACCACCTGTGCCCCCATTAATGGCACAGGGTTGGCCTTGCTCTTGTTGCCCAGTGGACAGGGTTTTACTGCCCGGTCTCCAGTTGCGGGCAGGGCTACCGCAGCCGCCTGTCAAGTTAAGATAAAGTCCAAAAGGAAGGCCTCTGGCTGTGCGCGTCTCTCTTCTAAGGCTGGTACTTTATAAAAACGGTTTCTGTGTGAGCTCTCAAGTTCTTGCCCCCATCATCTTTTCTGCCTAGAGGCTGGAGGCTTTTGGAGGGAGACCATGTCTGGTGTCCCCTCACATAAAGTGGTTTTCCGGGGCTATTTCCTGTGACCCACAGCTTGATACTTGCTGGAAAGGAAGGGGGCTGGTAACTGGGCTGTCCCATAGCAGCTTCAACCAAGCCTCAGGGAATCCCACAGAGATGAGGTAGAGACCCGTGTACCAGCATGGACGTGAGACTCACCCCTGCAGACCCTAAACAGTAATATCTGGTGGGTCCACCATGCATCTTTGCTAAACCAGTAAACGAATGGGCGCATGTGGTGTGACCCCAAACAAAAATACATACTACCTAGCAGTTTGTCATCCACCTCTGGGCTTTTCTGTTTAGCATGTCTGTGTATCAAGTGCCTTCTGGGAGGCCCGTCTCCCTGTCCGGGCCTCAGTTTCCCCATCAGTAACATGGTGGTGATATTTCTTGGTCAGGCTGTCATGAGACTCAACTGAGATGCCCCATGATGATTATTGCCATAATGCTGAGCACATTGAGTCCTCCAGGCTCTGACCAGAGGGTCCTGCCCATTATCTGGGGACATAGGGACAGAAGCAGGCCCTGAACAAGTAGAGAACCACGTGGCAGAAAGCGGTTGGGCAGTGCAGGAAGATGACCTGAAGGGACAGGCCAGGCCAGCATCCTCTGCCCCCCCGTTTGTTTTGCCGTAGGACAAGGTTATCTGTTGTGAGGTCAGACTCCTAGGTTGTACTGAGGAGGTAGGTACCGTATTGCCATTGACATCTCCCCGGGGGTGCCCCCTCCCCCACCCCAAGATTGATCTTTGTATTTATGCTCAGGCTGTGGTCCTTTCACACAGTGAGGACTGAAAACGTTTTAAAGCAAGTTCATGCCTTAGCTGCCAGTTAGCTCCCTGACACCCCAAGTTGGGTTGGGTGGGGATGGTATTTGAGCCATCAGCTTCAAATCCCTCTGGGTTCCTGGGGGGCTGGGGCTGTGTGCTTGGTATTCCTGGCAGGTCCCCTGCGGGGAGTGTGGGGTTGCTTGGCATCCTTGATGCCAGGCTGGGTGGAGGATGGAGGAGAGGGATGGGGAAGCTTGCTCCACGTGGTACAGCTTCACTGACTGCTTGGTTTCTCTGAGCCGCAGCTTCTTTACCTGTGAGGTGGGGAGAATGTAAGTATCCATTGCAGGATGGGTTGAGGGTGGTTGGTGAACAAATTTCACTCTGGAAAACGTTAGGTATTTGGCATTGATAATCCTGGAAAGGCTTGGACAGGTCAAGAACTGATGGGTGGGAGGGGTAGGGCCAGTGGTGCTTGAAGGAATTGATGACGCTGCCCTTTGTGGCTTGCCGACGGGATTAATAACAAAGGTCACTGGGATGAGACAGCTTTCCCAGGGTGTTTGCTCAGAGGGGCCATCTTCCTGGAGCCCATGCCGCCTGGTGAGTAGCTGTAGGAGTGGGGGGTCAGGCCTGCCAGCCACCTGGCTGCTCTGGCCACTGGCTCCAGACACCCCATGTGCTGCCCACCACCCGATGCCTGCACACATTCCTGCTCCCCTGCCTCTTAGCTGCTCCTAGAAAGCTGCTTGGACGGCTTGGCACTCTCCGAAGGTGGGCTCCCAGCCCCATGCCCATTGGCCCTTTGAGCCCTTCAGGCAGCTTTTCTTGGGAACTTCCCGGGTGCCGGCTCTCAGGGGAGGCATCAGTAATATAGCCTGTCTTTCCTGTTGAGTAGGCTTACAGTCTAGTAGAGATGACAGAATGAAAGCAATGGTTGCTCCAGCTCCAGTGGTCCCAAATCCCACACAGCCCAGAACTGGCTCAGCCCAGGGTAGTCAGCCTGGACACCTTGGTGTGTAGCCCCTGGGTATAAATAGGCTGGTGGGGGAGGGGGTCTGCTGAGCTAAGGTGCTGAGAGGCATTCCTGTTTTTTAAAAACACTTGCCAGGCCATCTAAATCCATCCAGGGCACCCCCAGAGGCCTGATTGACTGGATTCCCTTAACCCTTCCCAGCTCTATAACCAGAATCATGGAGAGCAGCACCTGCTTTTTATAGAAGTGGAAACTGAGGCCCAGGCAGGGAAGAGGCTGCCTTGAGTGACGGAAAGGGGCCCCAGAGGCTGTTGAAAATTTCCCTTCAGCCCTTAGCAGCGGGCTGGTAGGTCTCACCTTGCTCCCAAGGCCGTTACCATTAGCAACCAACTTCCCCTGTTGGTTCTGGGGGCCCTCGAGGGGAAGAGGGAAGAAGGTGGAAGCCAGGCTGTCAGTCAGGTGACATTTGAGTGTCTGTGTCAGTGGGTTAGGGCTGGTGACACTGGGCGGAGGGCTGGGGCATACCAGAGTCATCCAGTGCACAGGCGAGGTCTTGCTACTAATTGTTCCCGGTACTGGGGAAATTACATGCAGGGACGCCTTGCTTTGTGCAAAAAGATGCCTTCCCCCCCCCCTCCCCCTCCCCCCACCTTATACACACAAAAGAAATTTGAAGAGAAGCAAAGACAAAGTAAAGGCTAAAAGTAAGGTCTCCTTGGGTCAGGCAGACTTTGCTCTTGTCCTAGCCCAGCTGGTCTCCAGCTTTGTGGCCTTGCATTAATTGCTTGGCCCCTCTGAGCCTCCGTTTACCCATCCATAAAACAGGGATCAAGGCATGGGTGTCCATTAGCAGTGCTTAGCACTGCCTGACACCCCTGAGCCCTCAGTAAGGGGTTGCGGCTCTAAGAAGAATTGGCAACCTGTGGTGGGTGGGTTACCGTTTATTGAGTGACATCTAGGTCCTGCCAGAGGCTTGACACCCAGGGGATTCAAAGCTGGGTGAGGATCAGGTTGGTTGTCGTCCAGAAGGGCAGACAGATCAATTGACGATTGAATAGGCAGGTCATGGTCAGTGCTGGGAAGGGGACACAGGCAGAATCTGAAGGCAGCCCAGAAAGGAGTGTTGCTGGCTGTTTCAGGGGCTGGGAGGGCTTCCTGGAGGGGACGTTGCAGCTGGGCCTCAAAGAAGACAGAGAGGAGAAAGTGGAGAGGAGGGCCTCCGAGGCAGCTGCAGAGCTTCGTCTTGGAAGATGTGGACAGTGGACGTTGATAGCAGCTGACATTTCTTCAGCTCTTAGTCTGTGCTGGGCCCTGGTCTGAGTGCTTTGCATGTGTGAAGTAATTTAATTCCCATAACGGACATTGTGAGGCAGATATGATCCCATTTTGTAGTTCAAAAACTGGGCCATAGGGAAGTTAAAAACGTTTTCCAGGCTCACACAGCATGGAAGACCTAGTGTTCAACCCCCAAGACTCAGGCTCCAGAGCCCACACACAGGCTGCTTGAGTCACTGCCTTGCCCTACAGGACCCAGGACTGGTTGTTGGGAGATAGATGCTTGTTAACTAGTGGTATGACCCACTAGTTGGGCAGGTTGAGGAGTCCCCCACCTCAGTTTCTTTATCTGTACAATGAGAATCACCCATGTCCGTGAAATGAGATGCGGTTCTTGGGTAGAGTGTGCTCTGTGGGCTGCATTCGCCGTCAGCCCCAGCTGCTTGAGCAGGCCGTGGTTGCAAGGTAGCCGATATTCAGTCTTCAGGCAGCCCCTGCCGGCTGTCCTTGTTCGGGAGCCTGTGGGACTGGGGCAGGATTAGATGGAACGTGGGCAGAGTGCCCAGTACAACACTGGGAGGCCATAGCCCCTGGAAGCAGTAGTCATTTTCATGATTCTGTCTTATCTCTTCATATTAGTAATTACTATTGATGGTCCGCTCATCAGTCCTGTGGCGTGATTTTAGCCACACTTTATAGAAGAGGAAATAGCTTGGTGGGTGAATAATGCCTCCAAAGTCACAGTAATTGGCAGACACGCTGAGACTCCAAATTGGGCGTGTCGCACCCCTGTCCTGTGCTCCTGTGGTACATCACGGGAAGGCTCCAGCAAAACAGGGCTTCCTCGGAGACGGCCTTCCAGAGCACGCTAGTTGTGTAAGGTGAAGCATGCTCACGGCACGTGGTGTGCACACACGCTCTTTCTCTCACTTGGGCGCTTGAGCTCGTGAGAGTGTCTCTGCTCCACCAGCAGCACAGGGATCCTGTGAGCCGGTGTGTGAGCACGCCCTAAACCCAGTCCGGACCCTGGGCTGCTGAGTCTTCCAAGAACAGGCTGCTCCGGCCCAGAGAGTGCGGTGTTGACCTGCAGGGCGGCCCGTGTGGTTATAAAAACAAAGCAGTGGGAGAAGTGTCCATAGCTTAGGGGTTGCCTGGAGACCCCCCCACCCCCGGCCCTCTGGTGTGCCCCTGTGGGTGGTCTTTTGGCAGCCACATCAGTGCTCTCCTCCCACCCCACCCTGCTGGGAGGAGGTGGTTGGTCCCATCGGTTTGCAAACTGGGCCCTGTGGCCTTGCGTGTTCCCGTCTCGGGCCCTGTGTGCCCACAGCCCTGTGCCAAGCAGCAGTGGGAAGAACCGGTGAAGACACAGGGATCCCAGCATCCCTTTGTCCCGTGTGACACAGCAGAGAACCAGGCCCTGAGCCCGTTCCCAAGGGGAGATTCGAGGCTCGCCTCCCTGAGGGCTGCCACCGCTCGCAGCCAGCACGCTCGTGCTAATTCTCTGTTGATTTAGAAGCCTCTTCAGGATCGTGTAGTGCCTCGGGGCCACTCTTGTGGAGAGGAGCTGTAATCCCTTAAATATAATAATCCCCTGCGCTGGACATGTTTAAGAACAGCCTCCTATACGTGAGCCCGTTGGCACCCTCCCTCCAGCAGTCTTCCGGGGGCGATGGACCAGGCTTGTTATCCCGTGTTGTTGATGGAAAGGCAGGTAGGTGGCTTTTGTGACTTTCCAGAGTCACAGGTCCAAGTATATGATGAAGCTAAGAGTCAAAATCCAACCTGAAGGCTAGTCCTGGCATCCAGGACAGATGGCAGATGCTTGGCACACAGGCCGACGCTCCTCACTCACGTCAGATGTTGCAAGTGGATCACAGTAACTCTCTTCCTTCCGACCCGGGTTCAGAATTCTTTCCAATACAGCATTCTAGTCAGTCATCATCAGTCAAACAACATCAGCATGCGAGATGAGTTCCTTGTGTCACACTCCAGGCTGGAAGTTGGCCAGTGATGTCGTGCGAGTTTCCTGGCTGTTCGAGTTTCCAGATAGGTGAAAGTTGGATGCAGAGCATCACTGAATTCCATTTGGAAGCCCCGTACCTGTCTGACAGAGCCAAGCACCAGCTTCCAGGAGGGCCTTGGAGGATCTCGTAGGGTGTGTGGTGTCTGACTGGAGAAGAGCTGCTTGAATTGGAGTGCCCGCTGGCCAGCCAGAAGCGAATGGACGGGGGGACGGGCCAATTGCCGAAATGTGATTGAACCCTCTTCGTTGGAGGAAGCACGAATGCCCTTCTCTTCCAGACACGCTGAGTTCCACTCCACATTTTCATTTCTCTTCGGATGTTCCCAGGATGACCTTTCAAAGCACACAAGACCCTCCTAGGATGTGGCGATCCCGAGCAGTGGAGGAATGAGAAAGTCGGGGTGTGTGTGGCTGGCATGGCGTTGCAGGTACCATCCGTGGGAATCCTATCTCGGCCAAAATGACAAGGTCAAGTTGTGAGACAAGTGGGCGAGTCTGAGTTCTAATCCTGTTCTGGTGATCTTCACGTACCAGGTTTGAGCTTTAGGTTGAGTTTGAAGTCCTCATTCAAGTTGAACCTTGGATTCTGCAGCTGCCCTTGTATAGCTGGACCGTGAGCACAGGTGACCGCAGTGCTTCTTCTCCTCAGCCTTTCCCCCACGCTGAGTCACAGAAACTGTGCGCCACCGTCACCTAACTAGTGGCTCTCTTGTTTTGATCGTGTAAGTCTTCAAACGTTAGCCGATTTCTTGCTGTCAGCCTCCACATGGATATTCTTGACCTTGGTTTTCAAGATGCCTTTTCATCCATCCACTTAGTTGCACAGTCCCTCTCATCTCCCCCAGCAGTGTCACCACTGTTCCCTGCCTTCCTGCCCATAGGCAGGCTCCTTGGTTCATCCCCAACCCTAAACCCGCAGAGCCTCTTTTGCAGTAAGTTCAGCTCAAACCCTCGCCTTTTCCAGATAGCCTGGCTTGGCTCGGCCCCTCCCTTTGAGAGGACTTTTTCCCACCTGAAATACAGATTTAAAGAAAGTCAACTGTAATGGTTAGAGGGACCTTATAGGACATAGGCTTCAGGAGTTTTTAACTTACTTTCTTTTTCTTTTTAGCTGTAGAGCCCTTTCTTTAAATGAAATCTTAGGTGGAAGGCCAAATAATAAAACAGAAAAACAGAGCCATCTAGCAGTTTAAGGGGAGTGGGGTGCAAAGGGTCCTGCCTGCTGAGCTTCCCACCTTTATGCCTCCCCCTGTGGCCCCCGTGGCCCTCTGATTTAGTCCAGCTCCCAGATGGAGAGGTTGTGCCCAGGATAAGGAGATGACTTGGCTGAAGATTCCCCAGGAAGTGAGAGGCACAGGGGTCCCCAGGCCTCCCAGCCACATCCAGGGTGCTGTCAAGCTGTCAGCCTTCCCCAGCTCTGTAGTGCGATGTTCAGACGTGTTTCAGTAAAGCGTCTGCAGCCGGATCTTGTGGGAAATGCAGGGTTCAGCAGATTCTCTAATGTAGGGCTTCTCAAGAGTTTGCAGTGCGTTAGGATGCATTGCAGATCTCAGAAGTGGGATAGGATATAGAGGGTGGATAAACAGTGTAAAATATGACGAGTCTGACAGTTATTTGACCATAGGACCTCATCTTGTTGAGGAATCCTAAAACTTTCATAAATAGTGCAGGCTGGGAGATGACTGGGTTGTGAGTTAGTCCCCGAATTTTTTCGAGATAACGGACAACTGTGGGTCCAGTCGGCACTCACGTTTTCCTGGGCTGTATCTCCATCCTTTAGAGCCGTCTGTCTGTCTTCACTAAGCACCTGTTTTGTTGGGTGAAGGGCTCCTGTAAGCCTTTGCCCTTCCATGTCATTAGATAGTTTCCATCTTTTTCAGTGATCACCAAGTATTCTGCTTCTTGGATGTGACATAATTTATCAGTCCCTCACTGTGGAACGTTAAGATTGTTTCCAATTTTCTCATACTGTAAACAACATCGTGGTGAACACCCTTGTGGCTAAGTGTTTGTGCACATATATGTGATGACGTTCTTAGACGTGGAGTGATTGGGTCGTACGGTATATACAGCACACTTTAGAAACAAAAACCTGGGGACTTCCCTGGTGGTCCAGTGGGTAAGGCTCCGTGCTCCCAATGCAGGGGGCCCAGGTTCGATCCCTGGTCGGGGAACTAGATCCCGCATGCATGCCGCAAGTAAGAGTTCGCATGCTGCAACTGAGTCCACGTGCCACAACTACCAAGCCCATATGCCGCAACAAAGATCCCGCCTGCCACAACTAAGACCTGGCACAGCCTAAATAAATAAATATTTAAAAAACAAAAAACAAACAAACAAAAAAAACAAAAGCCTGTCATAACTGCCAGCACATTGCTTCACAAGCTGAGTTTCACCTCCCGGCTTTGTCTCTGGTGAAGTTACTCATGAGTGCCTTTGGAAGGGACCTGCTGCAGAGGTGGCCTAGCCCAGGAGCCAGTGCTTGGGAAGTCAGAGCCGGCCTCCTGTCGTTGGCTGTGCTGCGCTGTCTGGCCCATCTGGCACTGGAAGGCTGGGATCAGGCTCGTTCTTTGTGCTCTCACCCTTCCGATGTTGTCTCCGGGGCATGGCTCTGTGGGGACTTCATACATATTAATTGATTTAGATTTAGATGCTTTTCCCTGTGTAAGAGCTCGGTAGTGGAGACCCATTTATCTGAATGCTTTTTACATCCCTGAAACCTTGCATGAGAGGCGCAGATTGGACTGCAGAGACAATGGGGCATCGGAGACCTCACTTGCAAGGTTTCTGTCGCCACTTTTATTGCCTGAATCTTGCCTGACTCCGAAGTGAGGGCTGGTGTTCTCAGAAGGGGAGTCTTGGGGGTGGGGATTTATGGGCAGGAGTGGTTGGTGGCATTCTTTTTTTCTTCCTTTCTTTTGCCCAAGTAGATCATTTTGGAGAGGGACCGACTCATGGATATAGATTAGGAATAGACTAGGATTAAGGCTTCACAACCAGGGGGAGGCAGCCATACTCTGGCCTCCTGTGACCGAGTGCCGGAGCAGGACTTCAAGTGAAGCCTCATGGAAATCCAAGGGTAAATTGGGTCCCTCTCCCTTTCTGCACAGGGATTCAAGACTCCAAGAGGTTTAGAAACTTGAACAGGGTCCCTCCGCTGTAAGGAGAGGGGTGGTATTGGGACTGGAAGCCACGTTTGTCTGAATCCAAAGCCGGTTCTTTTTTTTTTGGGGGGGGGGGCGCTGAGCCGCGTGGCTTGGGGGATTCTAGTTCCCCGATTCCCCGACCAGGGGTCGAACCCGGGCCCATGGCGGTGAAAGCGTGGAGTCCTCACCACCGGACTGCCAGGAAATTCCCCAAAGCCAGTTCTTATCATACTTTTTATCCAGGAAAATCGAACACTTCTAAAGTTTTATTAGAATTAAATCTGAATGGTTTCAAGGTCTTTTATTTATTTATAAATAAACTATAAATAAGCTATAAATGTCATCAGAGAGGTATTAGCGACACTTGGAGCTCCAGCCTCCAGGAAAGAGCAGTTAACCCACAAAGGGAATTCGGGAAGGCATTCTGGAGGAAGTGCCCTCCAAGAAGGAGGGGTGGGGACATTAGTAATGTTATTTAGCTCTTGCTTTGTTCCATGCAGTGTTCTCAGTGCTCCATGTAAATTAAGTCATTTAACCTACACCAATAACTATGAGGTCAGAACTAGAATTAGTTTCCTAGATGAGGAAATTGAGGCAGAGAGAGGTTAAGTAACCTGCTCAAGGTTACACAGCAGTAAATGTCTAAGCTGGGATTTGAGCATAGGCATTCCATGCTCTTAACAGCTGGGTTGCACGGCCCACCGGATTTCAAGGAGACTGTGGCCAGAGCAGTGTAGGAACAGTGTGAACAAGGCTGGGGAGCGAGACAGCTGTTGGCAGATCTGGGAAACAGCAGGGTGTGCAGGCGCATGGGAGTGGTGGTTCATGACGCGGTTGGATGGGGTGATCGCAAGCAGATCAGGGGGCACCCAGAGTCCCCAGTACCTGTCATCGTTGGGCCTCATCCCACCCTAGCTCTGTCACTTGAGTGGAGGGCACCTGCCCTCCCTGGCATCCTCCATGGCAGTGGCTACTCCCAACGCCTGGCTTCCTCCCACAGGCCACTCGGGAGCTTACAGGCAAGCTTTGGGCTGTGCAGTTCCTGAGCTGTTGTCTTTCACTTCAAGTTCTCAGATAGAAGAGTAGCTATTATCGGCATTTTGGTTATTGCTTTTTTGAAAGTAATTTAAGGAAATCTTAACTCCAGACCTGTCTTTCCACTAGCCATTGCACACACGCACGCACACGTATGAAAACATGCCTTGCCTTCCTTTAGGGTGCCATGTTGGTGACATGACAGAGCATGTCCTCACCTCTTGTACCCGTGGCTGCCATGGCGCTTTCAGCATTGTGTGTGATGCCCTTGCACTTTGACTGCTTCACCGCACAGCACAATGGAGCCTCTGTCGACGTGCCAGCTAATTAATTTTAACTTTGTGATGTTGCCCCATCTCCATGCACCGTTCACATTGTCTGGTGTTTTCCTGGTGCAGATTCGAGGAAAGGTCTGGAAACGGAGGATGTGGATTCTGACCCTCCCTCTGGGCCCCTCCTCCCTCCTGCCCCTTCTGTGAGGGGACCCAGGGGGGTCCTTTCCATCTGCGTTTGCCTCTCTGCCTGATTTTCCACAGCTGTTTTGGGGGAAGTGCTGGGCACTCCTTTTGGGAGAGGTCTTAATTACTGGGGGGTGTTAAAATTGAGCACAAACCTCACTAATTTGGTCTCTACAAGGGCTGAGTTGTGTGAGAACCAGGAAAAAACTGAAATTGCAGACAACTGGTTAAAAAAAAAAAAAAGGCTATTTGGGTTTGGTACTGCCAAGTTCACTGTCTACGGAGAGGCGGAGTGCCTGGGCTGGATTTGTAATTAGCATATGTGCTTTGGGTATGTGGAAGGGGTATTTCTTAAGGGCTTAAAATAGTCTGTCCTATTGGATATTAATTTGCTTAGTGCATCCCATGTTGTCGTCCGCCCCTCCCCATTTTTCACATTTCTGATGTTAAGCTTGGGTCAAGCATTAATATTTGTTTGTAGGATTTGGTTTTCTATTTATATTTTTCCCTGCTGCTGGTATTTTGTTTTGAGAAGGCTCACACTTTACTTTGTGTTAAATGGAGTCTGGGCTGAAGGGCAGGTGGGACCTGTCTGTCCAGCAGTTGGACCCTGGCAGGTACCTCCTCCTCTCCAGGCCTCAATTTCTACATCTGTAAAGTGGGGATGCTGGACTAGCTGTCTTCATTCTTTAAATCCCGTCTACTACTATATCCTTTATAACGGAGTGCATTTGACTCTGGAGTAGGGCTCAGCAAACTGTTTCTGTAAAGGGCCGGATAGTAAATATTTTAGGCTTTGTAGATTGTATGGTCGCTGGCACCACCACTCAGTTCTGCATTGTAGCACAAAAGCAGGCACAGACAATGCAGAAATGAATAGGTGTGGCTGTGTTCCAATAAAACTTTATTTACAGATATAGGTGGTGGGCCAGATTTGGCTCATGGACCTTAGCTTGCCAACCCCAGCTCTGACGTGTTCTCTTTGGATGCTATAACATCTTCTCATACACCAGGCTAGTCTGTAGGAAAGAAGTACTTGAATTAAGGACCGACCGCTTGAGCCTTCCTGAGGGCCGACCTTGCCAGGAACCTGGTCTGTCGCCCGTGTTTCCTCTTCTGATAGCTGGGGAGGTGGCCCATCCAGACATCTCTAGAGAGGAGGTGTGCCTACCTCTATGCAAATCTCCGTTTCCTGAAGGATTGTTAAGATTTGGTAAATCCCAGGTTAAATCCGATTAAGGAAACTATTACAAAATAATATACCTTTCCCTGTGATATACCTGTACAGTGGGAGGGAAAAAAATCAAACCTTGTTTTTTGCTCTTGTCAATGTTGTGGTTTTATTGACATTAAAAAAAAATTGGTGGTGCATAAGGTGGTTTCAGGGACAATTGTACTGTGCTCTCCCCCACATAACCAACATAACTTCTTGGTTTTTTAAGAGGCTGTTTCTTTGAGAGCCAGAGAAGACTGGTTAGTGGGGGGGGGGGAGGAGTCTAAATAAAGGTTATCCCTCTTCTTTGTAACTGTTCAGTGTGGTATCAGATGGCTGATCTGGTAGCAGGATTGTCTCTCATTTCCTTGAGTTGTGCTAAATACTTTTCTTCCAGGTGAAGAAATGCTCATTATTCACATTATTGCTGAAGGCCCTGTGTGTCCTTCTTTGTGTTGGGGAGAAGGAACACTTATCCCCTTTTCCCAGATTGGTAAAACAAGGCAGCATGCAGTTAAGAGGTTTGCAATTCTGGATTGAAAATCTCACTGTGATAAGCAAAGTATCTTTATCATTTTCCCTGTGGAAACAGAACCGTGACTTAGCAAACAGTTTCTGGGCGTTCAGGGGTGCTGTGCTGGCGGGGGCTTCCTAAGGCCTGGTGCCTCCCTTCCCAGGAATGCCCTCCAGAGAGTGGTGTATCCTGAAGGTGGTGGCTGGGAGGATTATGCCACACCCCTCTTTCCAGACTCCCCGTGTAAATATGCAGTCTAAGTAAAACAACAGTGTGCTATGCAAACCCACTTTGAGACAATTCCCTCTGTCCCACCACCCCCATCCAATAAGATTAAGACCCCTGGGAAGCGTACAGCTCTTGTAAATATGAGGTATTGCTGTTATCTGGGGGAGAGAATGAGGGGAAAAAAAATTCACCACACTAAAAGCACTACTAACCTCCGGGGCAGCCTAACATGTGGCTGAGATGCTCTGACGAATGTTTGGACAGCTTAAGAAGATAAACTAGAACTTAAAGAAATAAAACTCCCTATCTGGTCTATGAAAAATTAGAGTTGGGGGCCTGCTATTTCCTGAAGCTTTCAAGGCCAGGAGCTTATGGGGTAGGAAACCTGCCATTCCCGATGGAATAACCTCTTGCCTGGATCTCTGGAGCCTGTGCCTGTGCAGGGGCCACCTAGAGGAGCAGGGGTGGGGTGGAGCTTCCACCTGTTGGGTCCTCACTCACCAAGTGGACGGCCACTGTTTGTGGCCTTAAGAGGGGGAGGGGTGGGTCTGAGCCCAGATGCCCCTCCCCCATTCATTAGCTAAGTCACTCTTTCCACAAAGCAACCCCTGGTGACCCCCACTCTTTGCCAGGTTGTTTTGGGGACATGAGGACTGTCGGTGTAGAGAGTCTGCACGCCTTGGCCATGAGGAAGTTTGTTCTTTTATAGGTTTTTAAGTTTTTTAAAAATTAATTTATTTTTGGCTGCGTTGGGTCTTCGTTGCTGTGTGTGGGCTTTTCTAGTTGCGGTGAGCGGGGGTGGGGGGCAGGGGCTACCCTTCGTTGCGGTGCGCAGGCTTCTCCTTGCGGTGGCTTCTCTTGTTGCGGAGCACGGGCTCTAGGTGCGCGGGCTTCAGTAGTTGTGGCATGTGGGCTCAGTAGTTGTGGCTCGTGGGCTCTAGAGCGCAGGCTCAGTAGTTGTGGCGCATGGGCTTAGTTGCTCCGTGGCATGTGAGATCTTCCCGGACCAGGGCTCGAACCTGTGTCCCCTGCATTGGCAGGTGGATTTTTAACCACTGCGCCACCAGGGAAATTCCTAGGAAGTTTGTTCTTACTTGAGCACCTCCTTGGTGCTGGGAGTGTCTAGGGGATGCAGTGCTGGCAGTGACCTCCTGGTGTGCTCCTGGGAGCTCCTGGTGTAGAGTGAGGAAATGAGTGAGTAGTGAGAAAAGAGAGAGGGTTTTTTCCTCGCTAGGATATTTTTGTGGATGTGTTTATTTGTGGTCTGCTCTTCTTGTCCTTACCGTGGAGATGAAGACCTGGATGAAGATGATTTAAATAAAATGCCAGCCTGCGAATGATAAGATGTAAATTCTAAATTTTGCCTTAAGCCACCCGAGAAACCTTTGTCAGGCCTTGAGCCCTTTTCTTTCCTGATCTCTTTTAATTATTCCCCCCTGCCCAAGTCCCTGTCCAGGAGAACTTCTCGTTGCACCCTCTCTTAGTGAGGAAGGGAGAACTGAACCCATGGTGGGGGGGATGGTAACACCTCCCAGTCAGGGAGCGTTAAAAATGAGGCGTTTCACTTTTTAATGATAACACACATTGCCCGGCAGCATCACTGTGGTGTGGTGGTCCTGAATGCATCCGGTGTGTCCAGAAGGGTCAGTTATCTTGATTTTGGCTGTCACTTCTGCTGCTCATAGATGCTGTGTTGATATATACCCCTGATGAGGGCCTTGCTTGTTTGCCTGGCTGCCAGGCTGTGGGGAGGAGGGTGGAGCGGCCCCTGCTCTGTGAGAACAGGTTCCATACCGCCTCTCTGAGGCCACGCTGGGACCAGAGCTATCCTAGAGGCTCTTCCTAAATGCCACACCTCCTGGGAGGGCCTAGCTCTGTTGGGGGCAGCAGTCAGTCTCTGCTTATCCCTTGCTGGCCACCAGTGTGGGTTGAATTGCAGCTTCAGAAGGGCTCTTGTCTTCTTTTTCAGGGTGTTCCATTTTCCAAATATTTCTCCTTCTCTCCTTTAAACTTCTGTCTGTTCAGTCTTCTGAGAAGGGAGCAAAAAGCTCAAGATGAACCGTTACATAAAAATTTATGTCTTCATCATTAGGACAGGTCAAGTTACAGATCATGAATCTTTGAATAATGATATTTTGTGGACTGGTCTTGATCATCCTTTGTCTTGAATTGGCTTCTCCCATTGAGGGTAGAAGTAAATTGTAAGGTTTAGAGCTGGAAGTGACATGGGTGCCTCTTTATGGGAGGGTTTGTAGAGCCTCGCTCTCTGCTAACCTTAACCCTTGCAAGGTGCTTTTCTATGCATTATCATCGTGTAATCCAGGCTGCAACCTGCAGAGGTACCTAGGCATGGCCCCCGTTTTGCAGAAGAGGAAGTTGAGGCTCAGGGAAATTCAGTGACATCCCTAAGGTTTCCATATCCCAAGCTGAGCTGGGACTTGAAATATTTGGGCTCTAAAGCCTGTGCTTTTTCTGTGGGACCACACTGCCTCCTAGCTTCCTCCCTTGTGGAAACACGGGGTGTGGGGGGAGGCGGGGGCGAGGACCCAGGCAGGCTTTCTCTGATCAAAGCCATTCCTAGGCCAGCTTACCTGGATCAGGGACTTTCAAACGCATTAGAACTGGCTGGGGACCCCTGAGCCCCTCCAGCGCTGTCATTTTATGGTTGAGGAAAGACGGCCTAGAGAGAAAAGTGAGTTGTCAGGATCATACAGTGGATATACTTGCTGATTCTTTTTAGATACTTGAGTGCATACCGAGCGCCAGTATTATACCACATCGTTGAGGATAAAGCAGTGAACAAAACAGACAAAAATTCCTACCCTTTTGAAGCTCAAACTGAGCGTTCCACATCCCCACACCACAACTTTTCTCCCCAAGCTTCTAGATAGCTAGCTCCTTTATCCCGCCATGGACTCGGGGAAGGCAAAATAATTTTAGTTTAATATTTTGAGCTGAATGCAAAGAGATGGGTGAATCAGCTGGAGAAAAGAAGTTATGTAATTGCTTCCAAAACAAGAGAAAAAGAGATACTTGGATTACTTATTCGTTTACAGAGCACAAGTTGTGTGCTGGGCCCTGTTCTAGGTCCTGAGAATTCAGCAAGTAAACAAAGCTCTGCAGGAGTTGCCACTTAGGATAATGCGCTTGATTCTCTTGGAGACCCGGTCGTGGTCGGAGGTCCCCCTTTGCCTGCGTGGTGATCACTGATTTGTGATCTGAACATTTCCCCAGGGTAGGCGGTGAGTGCTTGCTGTGGTCTGCCGTCCACGTCAGTAGGCCAGGCTGGGTGCTGCTGGTGTGGGAGGACCGGGGCCAGCTCGTCCTCCTAGGATGATGAATGCTGACCCACTACATTTCTTACATAGGGTCTGCTGTCCGAACTTGTTTTCTGATCTGATTCTCTGCTCCACAGAAGCGGCGTAAACATTTGAGTCTTTACATAATGGAGCTTTTCTTACTTATCCAGCATCTCCGTCACCACCTGCAGCTTTTACCACAAAAACACAGTGACCTCTGCAGCCGGGAAGAAGTGTGGGTGGAGTTTGACCGAGGATATTGGGGAAACCTTCTGTTTATCAAAAGCCCTCCTGCAGGTTAGTGAGAGGCAGGCAGAACATTTCCGTATCCCCTTAGGAGTCCTATACTCTTTTTTTTTTTTTTTAAAGGAAAAGCTATTTTAAAACATGAAGGACTTGAATGATCCCCTTTGTATTTTTCTGCCATCAGCATTTTATCAGTTGATAACCTTTAAAGTCCCTTCTGAACATGAGAGTCTTTTTGGCTCAGGTTTCCTCTAGAGCCTCTGCTTCGCCTCCAGTGACGGGGAACTCATTACCTGACAGGACAGCACATTTCAGTTTTAGACAGTTAGAATGTTAGAAGTCTGTATTCTCGGTATTACCACCGTCAAGTGGAAAGACTTCCTCTTCCTTATGACAGCTTTTTCTGGGGGTTAATTATAGCGACTCATTCATGTTCTCTGTTCTTCCCATAAAACTCCTCCGCCTCCACCAATGGGTTTCCATTTAAAATAGCTCCTGTTCTGTTTTGGAAGGCATCTCGCCTGGCTTCTGGTTTGCCAGTGTTCTTCTGAAAGCGTAGCTTCCAGAACTGACCTCCAACCCCTACGCTTTGGCTGGGCACCCTCGAAGTATCTGCAGTTGGCAAGAGGGAAAAGTGTGGCAGGGGCCGAAGATGCTCTTGAGTCAGGAGCTGGCTGTGATCCGCTTTACTCTGTGGTAGGTATTAAGTACCTTCCCAGGCCTGTTTCCTGCTCCCAAATGCCAACAACTCTGCCTCTTAAGTGAGGTTTAGTTTAATCCCCAACCTTACCTAAATGTTGCTTCTATTATTATTCAGAGCCGTGGGTAGAGTTTGCCTGTGTCGTTGAGCACATGGGTGGGGACGTACCAGTGGGATGCCGGCTCTGCTTGGAATCCTCCTCCTGCCTCCTTTGTTCCCGGAGCCCTGTCCAGCTCGGATGGTACTGTTCTCCTGTTGTTGTTTATTAGGATGTCTTTAGAGATCAGACTGGACAACCTCCTCGGTTTACCAGCAGGGGAAACCGAGGCCCAGAGGGTCAAAGTCCACCTGTCCCTATTCTCCTGTCACACAGCAGGTTAGCCTTTGTGGCTGGAAGCCAGGCTTGTCTCTTTCGCTGGTGCTCTCTCTGCCCTGCAGTGAGCCCCCAGCTGCACTCCCTAAAAAATTGGGGCTTTAGTTTAGCAGTTGTAGAATTGCTTATGAAGCTTCTGGTTGGTTAGCAGTGGGACTGGGATGTGCACAGAAGCCCTGAGACTCTACCCTTGTTTTCCTCTCCACCTGAGCTTGGCGTGCTGACCAGGCCTTAGGGGCACACATAATGAGAATCCAAGAGTTCAGGGTATCCATTATATACCGAGGGCCTACCGTGCACGAGGCGGGAGTGGAGAGCTGTCAGAGCACGACGGTGAGCTGCCAGATAAGAGGTGCTCCTTGAGGGCAGACAGGTGTGTGAGTCTTCGTTTTTGAATGCACTGTGCCCGGCACATAGTAAGTGCCCAATAAGGATTTGTTGAATGAACCAAAGGTTTTGTATAAATGAGACCAAACAATGCATAAGCTTGGTGGCAGCCTTCCCATCTGGTTGGTTAAAATGGAGAAAACAGATTCCTTTTTCTCTTGCAAATGTTCTTGGAGCTCCTGCCCTGTCCTGGACGCTACAGAGGGATATAAAGGTGCGGTCACAGCCCTGCCCTCGAGTAGGTTAGGGAAGGAGACCCTAAAATAAGGACTGTCCCATGCCTGGATGGTACAGGAGGTCCTCTGTAAGCGCTGGTTGCCCACCGGCCTTGGCTGTGGAGGGTCCTCCCTTGAGGGTCCCTCCCCAGCTGCTTTTATCAGTGTCACGTGTAACATGGTGCCCAGATAGGTGCCTGTTAAGCGTGCAGCCTGATGCTAATACTCCGGTTGAAGCTGCGCCCTCCCTCTCCCCAAGGGCAGGGCCCACCCTCACCCTCACCCTCACCCCCACCCCCACCCCATGGCCTCTCCTTGGCTCCTCTTTAACCCGACTGACCTCTCTGCATGCAGAAGGGCTGGGTGACCCGTGAACATGCTAATAAAAGTCATCACTCCTCTCCGGGCGCCGGGCCGTTTGTGGTACGTCTCGTTAATTACTTGGCAGAGAGAACATTAGGACTTTAATTCGCTGGACTGGCCTTCCTCCCAGGTGTCCCCCTGCACGGGTGAGAGGTGGAGGTGGCCAGGCCAGCCAAGCAGCAGGGGGTGCGGTGGTGGGAGGGTGTGCGGGGTTGAAGTTGCTCCTTTTTCTCTGCTAATAGTGTCAGCACCGTCTCCCTCTCCCCCCAACCTTACCGAAGCATGGCCCATCCTGCCCTGCGTCCCCCTGCCCCACTCTCAGTGGATCCTGAGCCCTCTGTTGGGAGCAGGGCTGTGAGCTGTGTGCGGCCCAGCGGCCTCGTTTATCAAGGGCCTGCTGCCGGGGGGGGGGTGGGGGGAGGCACCGTGCCGGGCTCTCTGGGGAGATGCTGGTGGGCCGCCCCCCTGCCACCACTGCCAGGGCTTTCGCTGGAGCCCCGTTTGCCCCTGAACCTTCCTCGCTCCCTGGCTGCCTGCTTCCTTTCCTCCCCTCCTCCTGCCCTCTTTGGCATCTTTTGCCTCTCCTCTCTGCCTCCCCTCCTTCCCAGAGGCCCTTTCTTGGTCCTTCAGGGAGCCACACAGGCCTCCCGCTGGTCCGTCCCTAGGCCAGTCAGTCAGGAGCCTGTGCTCCCCCCAGGAGGCCCATTCGCTCCCCCCAACTCCCCCCTGCCCCCAAGAAGGTGAGGTGTGAGCTGGTGGGCTTCACCCCCAGTGGTGAAGCCATGGCCAGCGTTTTTCTGCCTCTGGGTGGTGTTATTCAGTGTCCTCCGT
The DNA here is from genome assembly GCF_009873245.2 of Balaenoptera musculus. Classification (NCBI taxonomy): domain Eukaryota; kingdom Metazoa; phylum Chordata; class Mammalia; order Artiodactyla; family Balaenopteridae; genus Balaenoptera; species Balaenoptera musculus. Next base: position 45,672,336 of record NC_045785.1, on the reverse strand, counting down.
CAAATCCGAGAGGCCGGGGAAAGTCGTTTTAAAGATATATTCTTGAAAGACCCCAGGAACTTTGGTCCCTGAGCACAGAGAGGGCTGAGTGGTTGGCGGGGAGGAAGACTTCCTGTGAAATGGAGAGGGAGTACGGGGCAGTTCAGGGGGGCCCCCGGGCGCACCTCGCAGGGCTTGCAGATGTGGGGGCCGGCTCCCCTGAGCCCCAGCGCTTGGCCTGGCCTGGCGTCCGTGTCCCTCAGAGCCTGCACTGCATCCCCGAGCTGTGTGTGGGGTTGGGGGCTGGGGAGGGCTTGTTTGGCAGCAGGCGCCTATCAGACAACTGGAAAGTGCCAGTGCTTGCCCGGCCATCTGTCCCCGTCCGCCTGGCTCCTGGCCGCCTTCTGCCTACCCCAGAAGGCCCGCAATCGTCTGCTGGTGAGGCCGCGGAGACTGGCCGGGAGGGGCAGGCGGAGGCCCATCTTGCCTTTGTTTATTCCCATCTAATTTTCGGCTCCTGCGCTTTGGACGATTTGCCAGGTGCATGAAAAGTTTGCTGCGCGACCGCATCGCGACGGTTTTGTGGTGTGGAGGTGGACAGGAAAGGTGGATGTGTGCCGCGCTTCCTTTCCACGGTTTGTCTGTTGGCTTAACTGGGGACCTTCGCCCCGCACCCGCACCCCTTCCACTCCTGCTGCTGTTTTTCTTTTTTCTTGCTTTAATTTGTAAAAGCGCAGCCTAGAGCAGGCCAACTCTCCCGCCATTTGGGTTCATCCACACACCACCCTCTCCAAGCTAGTTAAAGGGTTAAAAATTATGGGGAAGTTCAGCCGGCACTTGCAAGATATGGTTGCCGTGGCAACAGGCCTTCTAATCTGGTAGGTGACCTGAAAGACTGGAGAAGATGTAGGGGTTGGTTTGGCATTTCATTATTTCATGAGGCTGCCTCTCCAGCTGGTTTCTCTGCTGAGCTTAAAGCTTGCTGTTCCTGCCACTAGAATTACTGGCACATTCCAAAACAACAGTGTTGATGGCACGAGCAGTGCATTAATGGGGGTCTGGCCAGGCCGGGTGGGCAGAGGAGAGGGAGCTGGGTTCCAGGAGCCCTAACATGGGACTGTGTCCCTCACACAAAGAGGGGGGTGTGGGTAAAAGGGTGTGCACTCAGGTTCGCTTTCTGCACACAATAGCTGCCTTCTTGAAACACCACCGTGTAAACTGAATCCTGTTTTTTAGTGCCCTGAGAGGGACTGACTTTTTAGGAGGATTTTAGGAGAACTTCTTTAGTTTGCCAAGAATCCTCCTTAGATTTGGGGGGGGGGCGCTGTTTAAAGTAGGGGGAGACTCCCATTGCAATTTCTACACTTGATGCCCTCTCCTCTTTTATTTACCTTCAGCTAGATGTTGTCCAGAAATTTGGTTCAGTTCAGCACATTAGCTGCGTGTCTGCTGTGGACCCGGCCCCGTGCCTGGAGCAGAGAGGCGCAGGACGGAATACCTAGTTTCATTCATTCACTCGGCAAATGTTGGTTGGATGCTGCATTTGGGAGAAGGGGCAGCTCAGATCACTGTCCTGGCGTGAGGGGCTCCGGGTGTGTGAGGGCCTTCTGCCTACCTTGCCCCTTACTTTTAGAGGGACCTTGTATCGAGGACAGGGAGGGGTTTTTTGGCTTGGAAAGGCATGAGGCATTCACATTTCTCAGCCCACCTTTCTCCGAGGGGTCTGCTCTGTTTGTCCCCTTTTCCTCTTGCCTGTAATTACCCGGAAATCCATGGGCCCGATAAATGGCATGTGTAGATGGCGTGTTCAGAAGTCCAGACCTTCCTAAACACAGAACATGCAGAGTTCTGTGTTAGCCTATGCCCAGGTTCTGAGGGATTGACAATTGGTGGCTCCCTGGGTTTCTCGCTTCTCCGGATTTCTCCCTTCTGGAGAGGTTGAGGGTTCCTGGGATTTGTGAGGGAATTTTATGTGACTTACTCCCCCTTCCCATCGCAGTCGTGAGCTCTCTGAAGAGAGGTGTGTGGGTTAAAGGCCCAGTGGACAGTTTGGAGGATCACTGCTTCCACTTCATAGATGCAGAAGCAGAGGACCAGAGAGGCGAGAGTGTGTCTATTTTCGGGGCTCTGGGATCCCAGGCAAGGACTTGCCCCACACTGTACCGTGCCCTCGATGGGCTGCCCACCCATGTGTGTGCAGGTGCATGGGAAAGGTTGGGCCAGAATGTGATTCTTGATGGGCGGGAGTTTGGGGGATTAGGAGGTGCACCTACACTGTAGATGGCAAAGGGACACGCCCCCTTGTAAGACCAGGGGTGTCCATGGACAGCAGGACGCACTGGCTGCGGGCTTCAGCTTTCTGGGTTCAGAGGATGGGGCTGGGTGCAGTGGGATGGGAGATTCATCCCTTGCTGGCCAGCCTGGCCTGGCGTTGGGACACACCAGTGTTCTTGGGAGGGGACGTGGTCTGCCACCTACAGCTGAGACACATGGTCCAGCTCATCTTCTGGTCCCCTCTGCACCACAGTCTCCTGTCTGTAAAACACAGGAATTAACCTCATCATCCTCGGCCCCTTGGGTCCCTCGGTCCATTTCCGTGGATGGAAAAAGCATCTTGGCCAAGTCTCTCTCCTCTGCTGTACCTCAGACTGGCTTCTCAGTGTAGAATGTGGCTTTAGGGCTTTGTCTAGTTTTTATCTGTAATTTCATCTAATTCAATACATTTCAATAAGGGTTTGTTGAGTGCCATCTCCTTTGTCTTTGAGCTGCAGCATAGGGGAGAATGGGGGTCAGCCCATACCTTGGGGGCAGCGTCGGGACCCTGCCCATTTTTGTTGACTTCCACGGGGCCTGGGAGAGGGTGGCTGGAATTGGGTTCCGACTCTGCGTGTAGTTCACTTGGATCCTCCAAACTCTAGTTTTCCTATGGGGAGAGATCTTCTTGGCTTGGGGTGGTGGTGGCGGCGAGTGTAGCAAGTACACAGGGCCTTTACAAGTGGAAGCATCTCAGAACAGCTAAAAGGAGAGGTCTTCAAGGTTGAAGCCTCTGGGATTGGGCTAGCTCTGCGTGTGTGTGTGTGTGTGTGTGTGTGTGTGTAAGTCACGGGGTGGAGTGGGGTGGGGGGAGGGGTGGCTTGAGCTGAAGATTTCTGGGACCTTTAGGATGTAAAAGTAAAGGTGACCTGCATCTTTCCCATTTTGGCTTAGATTTTGGCCCAGAGTTCTTCCTCTCACAATGGGCCTGATTTCTATGGAAGGAATGGATCTGCCCTGTTCTAATTAGAGGGCCGAGGTCTCAATAGATGCAAAATAGATAAAACAAACTGTGTATTCCACTCCAAAGTTGGTCGAGGCCCTCGGAGAACTGCCTTCCGCATTGCGGGCGTGTGGGGGGAACCTTAGTGGATTCCTTACAGATGAGGAAACCAAGGCCCACATGGGATGGTCGACCACGTGGGGATGCATTACCTGCAGGGCCGCCAGCAAAACCTGGGGCTCCTGAGGGTCAGCTCCTCACTCTCACCCAAATCTCAAGTTTCTCCTGCAGTTCTAGGGTTTGCCATTCAGAGAGTGCCCCTCAGAGTCTGCTTATGTTTTGTGGGGGTGGGTGGGTTTTGTACTCTGCTGTGGGGGGTCCTGGTTGAGCCTCATGGGCTTTGTTGAGGTTCTTCTACCATTAGTCATCCTCTATTTCATTTTTTAATTTTATTTATTTATTTTCTAAAATTAATTAATTTATTTTTGGCTGTGTTGGGTCTTCGTTGCTGCGTGTGGGCTTTCTCTAGTTGTGGCGAGCAGGGACTCCTCTTTGTTGCGGTGCGCGGGCTTCTCATTGCAGTGGCTTCTCCTGTTGGAGAGCATGGGCTCTAGGCGCGCGGGCTTCAGTAGTTGTGGCTCGCGGGCTCTAGAGTGCAGGCTCAGTAGTTGTGGCGCACGGGCTTAGTTGCTCCGCGGCATGTGGGATCTTCCCAGACCAGGGATTGAACCTGTGTCTCCTGTATTGGCAGGAGGATTCTTAACCACTGCACCACCAGGGAAGTCCCAGGCGGATTCTTAACCACTGCACCACCAGGGAAGTCCCCATCCTCCATTTTAGAGTAGGAAAAATTGACAAAGAATTTACCCCCTTATTGAAATTCAGAGCAGTTACACTGTCCGCACATTTCTGTTAACAGTAATAATAGTAGTGAGTACAATGCTGATCATGGTAGATGCTTGGATGGTGAAAAAGAGGAGTGAAATGCAGCTGCTTCCTGCTACGGATCCTAGCGAGATGAGACTCATCAGATGGTAGCCACCCACATTTTATGTTTGCCTTGTTGTGTTAACGTTGCCATAGTAAGACACGACATGGGTGACTTTCTACTCTAGAGAGTGGGAGGTGAGGGGAAGGGAGGAAAGGGTTTGGAGAAGATATGGAGCCTCAGAGGAAGTGGGGGAGACCTGGTGGGACAGTTTCTGACAAAGGTTCCCTAGGGATGTTTTGCGGAAGTTTGACTTCTTTTCACTGTGTCACTTGAAGAAGCCACCTTACTTACCAGCCGAGAAATTTGGACCCATTTGGCTTTTCTGGAGGATGTCACTTCCTAGGGTAACAAGTTAATTCCTTGCTAGGGGAACTAGGGCTTGAACCAGTTCCCTTCAGGCTTCCTAAGGTGTCCTGTGCTAGTTCTGAAGCTTTGGGCTTTGATGAGCAAAGTCGCGTCTCTAGGCCTTTGGTCCTTTTATGTACCTTGAGCCCTGTCTAGCCCAAGGCTGTGCAGACTGAGGCTACTTGATGTGTTTTGTCTTTCATAATAAGGAAGACTGTTAGTTTGCTGGGAGTTCCCACTGCTTGGCTCACCCGGAGTTCCTTGTGGAGAATAAACTTGATGTTTGCATGGATGGGTGGGTGGATAGATAGATTGGGTGGATGGGTGAGTGGGTGGCGGGCTGGGTAGAGGAGCAGTGCTCATCCAGGCTGGGTTGAGTCAGGAGTCCTTCCAAAATGCCACGTTTTGTTTGAGGATTTCTCTACAGCTGAGTGTACGGGCAGCAAGCAGGTCCCGAATCTCACGAGGGTCCAGCACAGTTTCTGATCATTCCCTTAGGGTATCTGCTGGAGATTCCTTCCTAATGCCCTGGTCCGTTGAGGAACCCTGTCTTACATGAATATCTCACATGCCAAAGGAGTATGGAACGATGAAGGAAGACTGGTTTTAAAGCTTAATTTATATTTAAATTATTACAGCATTGCTCTTGAGATCTGTGAATTTTAGCATTTGTAGCTTCAACAATTCACAAGTGACAGGAGTAATTTGTAACCTCCCTGAGCATAACTTTGATTCTTGGCCCGAGAGAGGCAGGTGGGCTCGTGAGTCGCAGAGCTGGTGGGGAAGTCTGGTGCTCTGTCCGGCGCCCACAGCTCTTGGGTTCTGGTTGTTTCATGCATGGTCTAATTTCATCCTGACAGTAACCCTGGGAATCAGGCATAATTGCTGTGGTTTTACACCTGAGAAAACTGAAGAAATTATGTGTCCCGTACATGCTCATTTTGAAAAGGAGAAGGAAGAAAAAGTTACCTGTCTTTCCACCACCAAGACTAACTTTGTGCTAACTTTTTGGGGGAGTATTTCCTTTCAGGCTCTTTTCCTCCTCTTTCACTTAGCATTTTTGCATAATCATGTTCCAGTCAGAAAATTCTCATTGCGAAAAGTAACATTTAAGAAGCTGTGTAGGCTCTGTTTCTGTTTCCAGTCTCTGAGTCATTTTTGGTGTTGGCGTGGTTTTTAGAGGGTCTCTGTGTGGGGCTGTCTCCGTGCCCCTGGGCTGAGCTCACTGGGGAGCCGGAGTGTTCCTTTCAGCTCAGCGTCCCTGGCTCAGGCATTCAGACCCAAGCAGGGCCCTTTGTGTCTAAAGCAGTAGTTGATTGGAGTGCTAATGAATCAATTAGAAAATTACTTGCTGCTGAGATCCTCAGCCAAAGGAGGGTTGTGCACAGTCTCCGAAAACCATGGAAGGCCATACGCCTATAAATCTCTCTTGGCTGTGGCCCTCGTAAATCGCATCCCAGCCTTTCTTGGACCTGTTAATCACTTGAGAAAAATGGGACTACTACTGCTTTGCAGGGCTGCCTTTTGCTTGGCATGGTTTTCTAGCTGGTACTTCTGTCCATTCTTCCACGGGTGAGAAAGAGAAGACTAGAGTCCCTAGGAACAGCGTTTGTTCCGCACTTTTAAAAAAGAATCGTTTAGGGGCCATTCTCATGTTCTTACCTGGAGTCCCCTACACCAACCTTTTGGGAGGTACTGTTGCTATAATATATATGCCCATTTTTAGGAATGGCGGAACTGGAGCTCAGAGAGGCTAAAGCATCTGGTCCTCCAGTCACACGCTCGAGGAAGGCAGTGGATCAGCCTGTACACTGTCCCTCTGTCATAAAGCCTTTTTCACATGGATGCCCCCTGAGTCATACATCTGAGTGGGTCTTAATGGCCCCAGGTTGGGAGTGGCATGTGGGGCACAGCCAGCAGGGATGGATATGGTAAAGGCCTTTCCGGTGAGTTACCCAGGGATGGGGTTTGGTAAGGTTTAATCTGGGGCAGATCTAGAGTTGGAGTGACAGCCAGCAGCCACGGCGGAAGGGCCCCTGGGTGGGTGATGTACCAGGGGGTTCCAGATGGCACCATTTTGTGTTATGTGTTCTAGGACACTCACCAGATATGTTTGAACCTGAAATGGAGATGGGTAAAGGAGAGGGAGGTTAAAGTGGATGACGTTGTCATGAATCCTGACTGAAGTGGAGCCATCTCTAGATTTTGATATGTTTTTCTGGCCCTCATTTTATGAATACAATGAAGGCAGCACTAACCTTTACCTGGTTTCTCCAAGAGGAGCCGGCATGCTTCTTCAGAGGCAGTGCAGTGTTGGGCTCCCTTTCTAATTTGGCTTCACTGGGAGGGAACCACTGGGCACCAGGGCCTTTTGTTCCTGGCTGGGGGGCAGGACTGCTTGTTTACAACCTCATATTCTGTCCTTTCATCGCCAGGATGTTCAATGTGTCATGGCAGTTCTGATGCTTCTGCCTTGGATAGCCAGCAGTTTTTTCATTCGTATAACAAACATCTGAGTGCCTACCATGTGGCAGGCACCGTTGTAGGCGCTGTGAGCACGGTGGGGAACAGCACAGTTGACATCCCTGTCTGTCCTCGTGGGGCTGACGTTCTAGTGGATGGTACAGAAATCTGTTGTGGACCTTGGGTCTCGAGCTGATTTGGAAGATAGGACTGTAATAATTCTAATCTCTCCTTCACAGTGGCTCTTTTTTTATACCCCACATTGTGCGGGGCATCTTAGGTTTGCCATCATGTTCCATCCTCAGATGAGCTCTTTTAAGGCGGGTATTGTCACCCCATTTTTGCAGATGAGGCCTCAGAGAGCACATAGCAGGTGCTCGATAAATCCTTGTTGGCCAGCTGAATGGCGTGCGGTTTGCAGATAGTGGAGCTGGGTTTCTAGCCCAGCCCAAGTTCTCAACAAGTTGTCAGGCTGCCTTTCCAGTGCTGCACCTGTCCCGTGAGGCTGGCTTTATTTTGTGGATTGGCTTTGAGTGTGAGTGCCAGAGCCCAGGAAGATTGTGGTACAAGGTCTTGGTGTGGTCTCTAACCAACTAGATCTGTATTATCATTCATCGCTGCCACTGCCACTGCTGGAGGATGCTTTGTTTCTGGTGGTTTTATAGAAGTGGAGGTGAGATTTAGAGGCCACTTGCTTCCCCGGCGACTGCTGTCAGTCTCCTGCCCTCTCCACTTGAGGCACATTGGTACTGCCATGTGAGCTGTGAGTGTGGTAGGGGATTGAGACTGGGATGCGCCTGCCCCAGTGCCCCAGGACCCCAGGTGACTCTTCTCCTTAAGCGGGCACAGGTGAGGCAACGTGTGGACCCTTGGGCCCCATTCATCTGCCCAGCCAACTCTTTGGCCACCTGATGTTGACTTGGCCCCCTCAAGTTCCAGGTATTGAAAATAGAAAACAAATAAAGCCCAGCTTCTGGACGGAAGCGGGTTGGCTTTCTCTTTGGGGAAGCTCAGAGTGCAACAGCTGTGTGGGTAGACTGCTCTCCGGGTGTTAACCTGCTTGGCAGGCTGTTGGAGTAGAAAGTTCCAACAGGCGTCAGGCGAGTGGGGGAGGCATGTGGCTGGCCATGGGGAGCAGGGGAGATGGGCTACCTCCTTCGCCTCTTGTCTGTGCCCTTGACCTTCAGGCTCTGTTCTGAACTTTCTCCTTTTCTCTCTCCCTTTCTGCTGACTCTGCTAATTTCCACCTACTTTCCACCCCTTCCCCACATCTTCTCTATATTTCCTAACACCTTGTGCATTGCCTCAGACACTCCTTGGCTGTTCTCAGTTGACAGGGCAAGGGGCAGAGTCCACCACCAAGTAAAGGTCACCTTGTGTCACTGTGACCCAGCCTGGGAATGGGGACTCTGACCTGTCCCAGATGATGTTGGTGGAAAGTCAAGGGTGGTTGCACAGTTGTCAAGGTGGCTCACATTACCCTGAACTGGGAGCAGTGCAGAGAAGGAGGAGAGGGGTGGGTAAGGGCGTAGCTGGAGGTTGGCGGGTTGGAAATAATTCAGGGTGTATAAGTTTCTTAGGCTGCAGTAACAGACTGTCACAAATGGGGTGGCTTTAAACAGCAGAAATTTATCCTCTTGCAGTTCTGGAGGCTAGAAGTCCAGAATCAAGGCGTCGGCAGGGCCACGTTCCCTCTCAAGTCCCTGGGGGACAGTCTGTTCTGTGCCTTTCTCTTATTTTCTGGTGTTGCTGGCACTCCTTCGTGTTCCTTGGCTTGCATCTCTCCGATCTCTGCCTCTGTCATCCCATGGCGTTCTCCCTGTGTGTCTCTGTGCCTAAATTTCCCTTATTTTATAAAGACACCACCAGTCATTGGATTAGGGCCCACCCTAACCCAGTACAACCTTGTCCTAACTTGATTACATCTGCAAAGGATCTACAGACTTAGAACATAGTAGTTGATGGTTCGACTTACAATTTTTTGACTTTACAACGGTGGCAAAGCGATATGAATTCAGTAAAAAACCGTACTTCAGATTTTGAATTTTGATCTTTTCCCAGGCTAGTGATGGGAGGTAGATCTTCTCTTGTGATGCTGGGGCAGCGGCAGTGGACGCAGCTCCCAGTCAGCCCAGCAACCACAAGGGTGAGCAAGATAACGCTGACCGCCGTTCCATTTCTGGACCACCACTCTCTTTTTCACTCTCAGTACAGTATTCAGTATGTTACATGAATTAGCTTTTCAACACTTCATTATAAAATAGGCTGTGTGTGAGGTGATTTTGCCCAACTGTAGGCTGAAGTAGGTGTTCTGAGCACGTTTAAGTTAGGCGAGGCTAAGCTCTGACGTTCAGTAGGTTTGGGGTATTAAGTGCATTTCTACTTAATGATATTCTCGTAACCCCGTTGTAAGTCGAGGATGATCTGTATTTCCAAATAAGGTCACGTTCATAGGTACTGGGGGTTAGGACTTGAACATATCTTTTAGGTGGACACAGTTCAACCCACAATACAAGGCGACAGTGCCTGTATCCAGAGGAGGTATTCAAATTCCTATTTTAAGGGGCCTTAAAGATCCTAATCGACTCTGTAATTTCAGCCAGTCCAGTAAATTTATGTAAGGAATCCACTATGTGCCAGGTTACGGGCTTGGCCTTGCACAGAGATGAGATGCCTCCTGGCCCTTATGGTGAGAGGCTACTTCTGTGGAAACCAGGGTTTTTAAAAGAAAGCTTAAAGGAAATGTTCATGCAAGTGCCTCGGGGATGACCTTAGAAACACCGACAAGCTTTTCCTTCCGGCCCTATTAATTTTGAGGCCAGCTCGATCAAGCCAGGACTTACTCTCCCTGCCCTCCGGCAGAAGGAGATGGGGAAGGTGGCCGGGAACCCATGGATCTGGAGGCCTCTTTCTGTGCTTTTGTTTCTTCCCTGCCAGTGAGGGTGGGACTTAGAAGGTCTTTGAAGTGTGCTTCTTGGCGTTGGCTGTTCAGGCAGCCTTGGGAGCTAGGAATGGTTTTATTGGAATGGCAAATACTGGGCAGGGTCAATAAGGAAGTTTTTTTATAGTGGCTCCTGTGTTTTTGCTGTGGATACACGTGGGTCAGCATCTGATGGCTCAGGCCGGTGCCTTGTCTTCCCTCACAGAAGTTTCCCATTCAGGCAGAAGGATCTGACACTGAGTCTGAAAATTCTTCCCATGACTTTACAATCTCCCTGGTCTGAGAAGGATTTCCACAGAGGCAACAAGAGTGGAGCAGAAAGCATTTGTAGCTATTGTGTTGGTGAAAACCAATGTAATGTAAATAGGAGGTCTGGATTATATGTATCCTCAAGACGCTGGGACTGAAAACCACATGCACCAAAAGAAATTTACAGTTGTGCACGGTTCAGAGCGCTTGTCTGCTGTGGAGGGCTCAGGTGGTAGGGGTACGTGTTCTGTTCTCCATCCCTCCCCTCCTTGACCTGCCCTCCCCCAACCAAAAAAAAGAGAGAAAAATTAATTAGACATTTCCCCCAGTTCTGTCACCTCTTTACCAGACCATCACCTCTCAGAATATGTGAGGTCAACTAGATCTGCCATCCCTTCTAGCCATCATTACAGAGAGGCAGAACTCTTTATGTGTCCCTGAATGACCACACCACAGAGGACCCAAGGAAGTATCTGGAATATGCTTTAGTCTCCCCACTCGCCCCCCAGAATGATACCTTTCCCATTCCCAGAGGGGGCCTTTAGGAACCTGCTTTGGGCAGAAGCATAAGTATTTATTAGGCCAAGCCTGATTGTGTGCTTTACCTAGGTAGCTTTGTAAGTAGATTAGTTTCATGTCTTATTTACAAAAAAGTTCATGGATGTATGTTCATTGTGAAGGGAATTAGATAGTAAACATAAAATTCTGGCACTTCTACTCTCCAAAGATTAATGTTGTTAAAGCCCTGATTTATATCCTGTTGATGTGGCTTATTTCCTAAACGTGTCCCTGCCCTCAGGAGGTAATATCTGTCCACTTGGCTGATTCAGCCTATCACCTAACCAGAGGTACCTCTTGAGACTCTAGATGGTGGATCTTGAGATTCTAGAACCTGTGTAGCATGTGGCTTCCCTTCCAGGGGGCTTGCCCACACACCTAACTGCCTGTGGTTCTCCCGACTCTTTTCTCTGGTTGGGAGCTCTTGTAACTGATGTTGCCAAGAACTACTTTCTTTCCCTTGGGGGGAGGGAAATGGGGTGTAATCCTTGCTCCAAATCCTAGAGTTTAGGACTGCCAGGTGGACCTCATGTGTCGAGCAGACAAGCTTGTATGGAGCTATGGTTTTTAACCTTTACGGGCCCACGGAGCCCTGTGAGACTGATAAACTCTGGTGCCTTCCGGTACTGCACGTTCACATGTACAAACAACTGTGCATAATAAGCCCAGGGGTTTGCAGACCCTTTGAAACCCATCTCTGAGGCCCTTCAGAGGCAGACATGCCACCCCCCACCCCGCCCGCCGCTGGCTGACATGGCCTCTCGGTGTCCGTTTCGCCTTCTGTAGGACAGTGGCAACAATAGTTACCCGACAGTTATGCGGTTGTGACAAGGACTGTGGTGGTTCTAGCTGCTCACATTCGGTTCTTTCCCCAGTGCTCACCGTGACCCAGTGAGGGAAGTCTTACCAACCCCATTTCAGAGATGAGAAAACGGAGGCTCAGAGAGGTAAAGCCATGTGCCTAGGGTCATAAAGTGAGAGTCAGGGTTGGAAACCCGGCTGTGTGGCTTTAGAACGAGTGCCGAACGCCTGATTCGCATCAAGGTACGTAGTAGGTGCTCAGTAAAGGGTATCAACGATATTAAAAGCGGCAGAGGGTTAGGGCACAGCCAACCTGTTGGTAGTGGGGCTCCCCCTCCCCCACGGCCCCCACCTGTCCTAAGTATCCTCCCGATGCAGGATCCGGGCTCCGGGGTTTGTGGGGCGGGCGGAGGCGAGCGTAGATCCGCCAATCCTGGGAAATGTGTAAAATCCTGTTCCTGAAAACCGGCCGGGTTCTCAGAGTGTCCCGGCTGGCATGTTTTGCCAGTCACGAAACATGATCCATACGCTGTATTTTAGGACTCCCCATCTGTCAGCATTGGGGAGGGCTTTCACTTGACGGAGCTCAAAGCCTGCCAGCTCACCCGGGGCGGGTGGGGGGGTGGGGAGAGGTGGGCAGGAAGGATCTGTGACAGCCAGTGGATCTGTTCCTCCAGGGAGGGTGCCGTCTACCTGGTTGGGGGGCCGGGAGCCTGAGAGAAGGGGTGGGGCGTCCTTGGGTGCCTTGGCCAGCAGCCTCGCAGATCCCTTTTCCCATTACTTCACTCCTTTTTTAGACAGATCCCCACTTGTTCCTTAAGCAAATTGAGGTACGGGGGGTTAAGGCTCTTGTCCAAGATTTTGAAGCTGCTAAGAGACCAAGCTGAGATTGAGCTGAAGTCTTTAGGTTCTGTCCAGTGCTCTCTGTTAGCCGAGGCTCTCCTCCTGTTTCCTGGGTTCTCCGGCTCTGGGTGGTGCAGGGCTGGGTGGGAGATGCTCCCTGGGAGAGGGAGGCAGTGAGGAGAGGGAGGGGGTAAGCCTTGCTCTCAGGCCCACCTGGTGGGGCGTACTCCAGGCCTGCCCCCCGCCCCACCCCTCCGGCCTGCTGGTGGTAGAGGAAAAAAACACTACAAGGGCTATTGATCCACCCTCTCCTCTGAGGGAGGGCCGCAGCACATTCAAGCTTTCTTTTTAAAAATGCATTAACCTGACCGTAAGCAGGCCCCAGTTTAAAAATAAATAAAAGTAAGACAAGAAGCAAAACAATTGGGAATGGGGACAGGAAAAGGGTGTTTGAAGAGGGTCCTTCTTTCTCCATGTCCGTGCCAGTTCCAGGCCGGGATGCCATGCCTGGATTCTGGAGCTCGGGACTGCCCTGCTTTGCTGTGCCCTGGACCATCTGCATCTCTCCTGGTGACATCTGTGCAGAGGAAATTTCCCCAAATCCAGAGGTTCCAGGAAACCCTTTGGGGGTGGGGCAGGCAGGAGCGTGGAGGCAATCCATGTTTGAAAGCCTGCCTTGCCAGCCCCCAATCTGGGCAGTTTGGTCTCTGTTTTGGCCCTCAGGCCACACTGGCCTTCTCTTGGTTTCTCAGAAGTGCCTTTGCACGTGCTGTTCTCTCTGCCTGCTGCCTGGAAGGGGTGTCCATCTCTTGCTTTTCTCCCTGGGCTGCAGGTTAGCACCTGCACTCATCTTTCAGATCTCAGCCTAAAGGGCACCTCTTGACCCTGGTGGGTCAGGCCTCCTGTTATATACCCCGGAGTCTCCCAGTACTTCCCCTTTGTAGCTCTTACCACAAGCATAATAAAAGAATTAACTTACATTTTACAGCATTTAGTAATGAAGCTTGAGGAAAGCAGGGACTGGTCTGTCCTGTTTGCTAAGTATTCACTGTCCAGCTTGGCACTGAAAAGGAGCAGTAAATCCTCACGGAATGGGTGGATGGCGGGTCAGGGTCTATTCCATTTGGCCCATAGATACGGTTTGGGTGAGGGTAGAAGGAATAAACGTTGTAATCAAAATTCGCTGCGATTTTCTAATGTTTCCAGAGGTGTGGGCCCACTTTGAGGTCAGGATATGGTTTCAGAGTGGAGCCCCCAACCCTTGAAAGGAGGAGACTTCTGCCAACAGAGCAGTAGTTAGGGTGCAGGGTCCCCGAGCTGGTGCCCCTCAAAGGTTGCCCGTTCTCTTGGTGGGTGGGAAGACGTGGGGTCAGAGAACAGAAACCACTTGGCTAGGATCACACAGCAGAGCCTGTGAAGGCTTTTACTTGGGCCCCGGTTTAATTGTTAAAAGGTGATTAATCAAGCACCAACTACCTACTGGGCAGGCATCGTTTTACTGCCCCGCGTGGTGACACCAGTTCGTGGAAGAGGAAATGGAGGCTCGGTGAACTTTGGTACCTGCTTCAGAACACAGCAGAGGCAGCATTGGCGCTCAAGTCTTTCTGATTTCATAGCCCGGTGCCTCCCAGTGAGCGGGGGTTGGTGACAGCCTTGGGTGTTGGATTGGCTCTGGTGGGGACCCCCTGCCTCCTACTAGCCAGGGGAGTTGTGACCACTTGTAGGAGCCTCTGTTGCTTCCAGCCATCTGGGCTCAGGGGAACGATGGTTTCCGGAGACCCCCCTCTCTTCCTCCACCTGGCTCACCTCCTTTTTCTGTGTCCTCCCTCTCCTCTGCTGAGGAAGCCTCAGAAATTCCTCTCTCCTCCTACCAGTCGCCATTTCCCTGGGAAGCCACTGGGGATCCTGGGAAGGTTCTGAGGGTGATAAAGCAGAATTTGCACCATTCCGGGAGTAACTTTCCATCATTTGTGGCTAAAAATAAAACGTGTCCTTGCTCCTCACTGCTTGTAGGCTTTCTTTTGGGGTTTCAGTGGGAGCCACTTTTCCGTTTGTCCCCTTTCCCTGTTGACTCTCGGCGGGTGTGGGGCTTCCCACAATTTGGGGACATGGGTGGGCTTGATGCCACTCATCGCCTCTGAGAGCAGCGCCCCTGGGGCCTTTCTGAGGAAGCGCTCTGCTTCTCTGTGGCAGCAAACAGCCGCATGGTCGGGCGGGCCCTCTGGCACACGGGCTACCTGGGGAGGTCTACTCCCTTGGCAAATATTACTGCAGCCGAAGAGACAAGCCACCTTTCGAGGATTTTCTTTGTGTAGCCTGCTTCTTTTTGATATCAGGAATGCACAGAGGCAAGAGAGATAAATTAATTTGTTCAATTAATTTTGTAAATATTGACCGAGCAGAAGTTTTATGCCAGTCACATGTCAGGGACCCGAGGGCTTACCAACAAGCAACATGACACAGTCCCTTCCTTGAAGGCACTTATCCTCAGGGTCGGGGGAGAAAGATGTGAGCTTTCAGACAGAACTAGAGCAGGGGAGACACAGAGTCCTGCTCCCCTCACCACCCTTTCTTCTAGAATTCACTTACGATGTGTGCCTGAGTGGGGAGCTAAAAGCTGAACCGTACATTGTGCCTTTTGCTTTTTTTAAGACACTTGCAATTCCCCTCTCCCCCAGTAAATACTTTTTTGTGTGTGTTTACTATGTGCTGGGGCTGGGGACCCTGCTAGAACTTCACTTGTTTTTATTTCACTGGACTCAACGTGCTTGTGTAATTACTACTATTGTCCTTATTTTCCAGTTGGTGAAACTAAGACCCAGAAAGGTGAATTAACTTGCTTAAGATCCCACAGCTAAAATGTTGCAGAGCCTGGATTCAAATGTAAGCAGATTAATTCCAGAGCTCACTCTCCTAACCGCTAGCTGTATAGACACGTCCTCACTGAGAACGTCTGTCGGCTAAACATCCACTATCTGCCCAGCATGAAGTACTCTAAATAGATGCTTTCTCTTTAAAAATCTTCATTATGCTTTCTATTTGGTCTTTAATATTCCTAGTAACCCTGTGGGATGAGAGAGCACTCCCCAACCCCAATCTGCACACCCCCCTTTAATCCAAGGTCTCTGTAGAGGGCACTGTACTTCAGAGGCTGGAATTAAACCATGTTGTCTTAATCCAGAGCCTCTGGGTGAGAGAAGGGCCCTGAAATCATTCTGCAAACTGTAAAGTGCCCCATGAAATGAAGGGCACGGGAGAAAAGGTATGTGTGTAGAACACTGACTTGTAACACCAACCTCACGTGTCATACTTGGGGATTTCTAGCATGGTTGTCACGGTCTGGTTTCAGGTACCTGTGAAAAATTATGGTAATTAAAATGTAATTTGGAATCCCCAGTTGGCTCCCAGCAGCTGGTCCAGATGTAGGAGGCTGGGGCTGTCTGTGCTGGAACAAGCTGAGGCTTGTTAGGGGTGTCACTTTGTTCTGCCCTTTGTGTTGCTGGGTAGAAGGGTGGGGGCACAAGATACAGGAGCTATTTTTACACCATTCACGTCATGTTCAGTATTACTGGATGTTTGTGGTTGGGTCCCTGTTTAGCCTCAGCCGGGAAGCGAGAACTCCCTTGGCTGCCTGGGTCTGTATGGAAACTCAAGCTCATGCCCCTTGGGTACATATATTTCTCTAAAGGCTGTGCCGTCACCCTGGGTAGTTTGGAGTTGTCTTCTTAGGTTTAGATTTTCCAGGGCTCTTCAGACTCCTTCCTGGAGTGGAGGGGGCAGCATAGGTAAGAGACCATAGGCTTATCCCCTCCCTTATTGATTCAACAGATGGTTTTCCAGTTTGAGGTACATGCTAGATCTTTTTCAGGTACTTGCAAAGTGAAGTCAAATAAAGCATTATCCCTCAAGGGTTTTATTTTATTTTTTTTTAAATTTTATTTATTTTTATTTATTTATTGATTTTTTTTTTTGGCTGCGTTGGGTCTTTTGCTGTGCGCGGGCTTTCTCTAGTTGCGGCGAGCGGGGGCTACTCTTCATTGTGGTGCGTGGGCTTCTTATTGCTGTGGCCTCTCTTGTTGCGGAGCACAGGCTCTAGGCGCGCAGGCTTCAGTAGTTGCAGCACGCGGGCTCAGTAGTTGTGGCTCATGGGCTCTAGAGCGCAGGCTCAGTATTTGTGGCACATGGGCTTAGTTGCTCCGCGGCACGTGGGATCTTCCCGGGCCAGGGCTCGAACCCGTGTCCCCTTCATTGGCAGGCGGATTCCCTACCACTGTGCTACCAGGGAAGTCCCCCTCAAGGGTTTATAGTCTGGTTGGGGAAATGGAAGATAAACGTTTGCTTTAGCTTATGCAAGCCGAGCATATGTGCCAGGTTCTGTTGGAGGTCCTGCGGATCCAGTGCTATCATAGTAGGGGGAACAGGGCCGGTGGGAACACAGAAGAGGGGCGCCCAGATCACACGCATGGTCAGAGACAGCTTCCTGGAGGAGGTGATGAGTTGCAGGAGTTGACCTAATGCGTTGGGTTTCACGTGTGTACATGGGTTTATTTGCTGTTGAGCTTCATTTGTACAGTCGGTTCCTCAGTACCTGCGGGGGTTGGTTCCAGGATCCCATGGATTTGGTGGATGCCAAAATCCATGGATGCTCAAGTCCCTTATATAAAAGGGCCTAGTACAGTTGGCCCTCTGTATCCACAGGTTCCATTTCCGCAGATTCAGCCAACCTGCGTATCGCGCGGATGAGGAACCTGTGCCTGTGGAGGGCCGAGGGTATACATATGTGACATTATGGTTATAGTCATTGTATCTTATTCAGTTGAGGTCCTGGAATTTTATTTTTATGCCCAAAGGGCTCGCTGCCTTTGAAAAGCACTGTATGTCACCTAAGCCCTTGTTGCTTCAGAGGTCAGAGATGGGAGGTCAGCCTCAGCCCCGCAAAGCCTGCCCTTGAAGTCTCTGCCTCCTCTGGCCTCTTGGCACTTCCTGCCCCTCTTCCTCTTAAAAGGGCAGGCCAGAGTGGGTTATTGCACAGCAGGGGTCAAGACACACAGGTCCACAAACCCTGGGCCCTGGCCTGGCTGGCGCACAAGGCCTTGAGTGTGCATGCCAGGGACGGGCATCGGGTCCTACCTGCGTATCCTGCTGATTGGGGTTTGTGGCCCTGGGGGAGGAGGGTGGTTGGTGGATCTCACTGTTTAGACCAGCTGTGGGGTCTGTCGCAAAGTGGAAGTACCAAGAAGCAGAGTGCTCACCTGAGGCTGCTTCAGAGCAGGGCTCACACCTGGAGTTTGCAGAATATGTCCTGGTTCAGTGCTCTCTCCACTTCCACTCTGTACGTATGCATTCATTCATCTAACATAGGTTCCTGCATAGCATCTCTCCTCTGCCACGCCCAGGGCGGGCTGTTGAGGAAGCCAGTGAATTAGGTACAGCCCTGCCTCTGGGGTAGCTGACAGTTCTGGGCGGTCCCCGCCCAGGTGGCCACAGGGGCCTGACCCGACATGTGCCTTCTGGGACCCTCTGCAAATAGCTGGAATGTCTGGAGTGTTCCCACCATCCTTGTGAGCCACATGCTGACACTGCAGCATGCCAGGCCCTGTCCTTGGCGTGGGATTATTTGCAGTTAGTATTCCAAATGTCAAGTTCCCCTTGACTTGAGCTGAGCAGACGAAACAAAATGGCAGGCAGATTAGAAGGGGCTTGAGAAGCCTTTTAGGATTTGAAAACCTTGCTTTGTTGACTTTGAAAAGCTGCTGAACCGGGCTGCTCTGCAGAGGTGGGGGCGTCTGTCAGGTGCCCACTGTCTTCCTGGGCCTGGGAGGGCCTGGCCAGTGCTGCTCTCTCCTTCAGGTACCTGGGAGCTGGGCAGTGCCCACTGAGCTTGCACAGCAATTGAGTCCAGTCCCTTTTCCTTAGTGAGAGCAGAGGGGAGGAGGGTGGGAGGTGAGGAGCTAGAGTCTCTGAGGTTTCAGAAGAGGTTTGAGTGGGTCCCCCAAAGTAGGGGGGACATGTCAGTCAGTATCTGTTTAAACTCGTGTTTGCGTTGCCTGATGTTGAGACTGGTAGGTAAGAAGGGAAGTAGATGGCCTGCCATATTATAGTCCCTCTGAATGGATGGTGAGAGGTTTAAAAAGCTAGTGCTCACCAAAGGTGCAGAAGTACCTGGCTGGGACCTGGAGTGTCATTGCCTTCTTTCTACAGATGTGCAGAAAGATGTGGTAGCTGAAGCTCAGAGAGGTTAAGTAATTTGTGCGAAGCCACACAGGAAGTGGTAAAGCTGGAATTTGAGTAGTCTCTCTGGCTCCAGTGCCCATGCTTGTCCCATGACATCACATTGACTCCTCCCTTCTCGTGAGACTCATTTCTCCTGCCCTTCCCCCAACTGCTTCCTTTTCCTGCCTGCATTCTCCAGGAATCCCTCTGTGGGTGCTGCCTCATCCAGCCTGGGAGAAGTAGTAAGAGCTGAAAGTTTGAGAGAGAACCCCGCCCCCAACTGCTTTTCCGCCACATTCCAGGGGACAGAGTGCTTGTCTTCCTGGATCTTACGTGCATACTTGGCTCCTGGGGACAGGCAGAGATGAGGCTCACGCCTTGTCGACCCTCTCAAGGTCCCAGGAAGGGTTTGTGAATTGATGCGTCTGGGATCGGGGAGACGGACTTTAAGCGGTGTGAAGCTCTGTAGTCTGTGGTGGGCAAGTTTTAAGGCTGGCCTGACACATGACCTTGAACCCCACCCTTAAATTGGCCTCTGTTTCCTGCAGCCTTTGCGGGCTGATTGCATAAATGTTCTCGCATGGTGCACAGTTGCCTGGCCCCAGAGTCTGGAAGGTGGTTTTTGCCCTTTCTCTCCTTTTGCTTTGCCCACGTATGCGTGAGTGCCTTTTATTCCTAAGAAACGCAGCTTTCTCAGTCCCCATCCTGGAAATATTGCTGGAATGCAATAAATCTGATTGTGTTTATGTTGAAGAAATGAAACACATTACTGTGTGGGGAGGAATGCAGGAGATGCCTTGCAAGGGGGCCGTGTTTATGACAGCAGTTTGCACATGTGGCTTTATTTTTGAAAGCATGGTTACCCCTCCTCCCCCCACTTCCTTGATAGAACCCTGGTAATAAGAGCTGTCTCATGTATCCGGGTGTTGGGGTGTTGGACAAACAGAGGGCAGAGCTGGCCAAGACCTTCCCAGCTGTGGCTGTCACCTTCTTAGTTCTGAGAGTCTGACTTCTTTGGGCCCTGTCATTTCTCGGGATTTTCAGCTCTTCCAGGGACAGCGCCTCTGTGCTGGTTGAGTCAGAGCTGATTAGTGAATCCTCCCGCTCCCATTCTAGCTTGGAAACAACAGGATGAAATTTAATAGGCATAAATGTAAAGTCCCATAGGTGGGTTAAAAAAAAAACAAACCCAACTTCACAGGCACAGGATGAGGAAGCTTCATTTGAATGGCGAGCAAGAAAGTGACCCTCGAACGTACCGGTCAGTCAGTTCTGTGTGCCAGCAGTTGGCCATCACTGAAAGAAAGTGACGCAGACTCGCTGAATGAGGATTGTGTCCATAAGGAGAAGGATGATGTTGTTAATAATTCATAATAATAGCTAGGTGCTTTACACGCATTATCATTCCATCTTTAAATCCATCCTTTGAGGTAAGTCAGAGGATCTTCTTTTTTCGGAAGAGGAAAAAAGAAGTTACACTGTGCCCAGTGTTACACTGCAAAAAAGTGGCAGAATCAGCTGGAACCCAGAGCCTGTGCTATTTTGAGTGAAGTAGAGGGTCAGTAGATGGTGGAGACTCTGAATGAAAAAACGCTGAAGGAAATGATGGCATTTAGCTTGAAGGCAGTTTTAATAACGTCTGACTTTTGTATGGTCCTTGCTGTGTGCCAGGCACAATTCTAAACAGTTGATGGATGTATGTGTGTGTGTGTGTGTGTATGTGCATATATATATATACCTCAACTCCATTATTATTTCTGTTTTACAGAGGAGGAAACTGAAACACAGAGAAGTTAAGTGAGTTGCCCAAGATGATATAGCTTCTAAGTGGCTGAGCTGGGAATCAGAGCCAACTAGCATGGATAAGTGTTCTTAATTTTTAGACCATGCAGGCTTGGGGAGACTGGCTGGGGTGGGGAGAGAGCCGACTGTCCTCTTTGTTCTTTGCGGCAGACTGTCTGCAGGATGCTGGCCGCTGTGTTTGGATCCAGGGCAGACCAGGGCCTGCGGGTGAGTGTGTAAATGCGAGAGGGTCAGCTCTCCTAAATCTGGACACCAGGTGCCTGTGGAGTAGGCCCTTTGAGGGGAGGCAGTGAGCTCCCTGCTGCCGGTGACTCCTCATCCGTTGGGGCTCCTGCAGAGGCGAGAGGGTGGAGGAGACCACCTGTGTGGGGGACGAGAGACACCCCACCAGGGCCCACCCATGTAGCTGGCTGGCTCCCAGCCTTTTGTTGAGGACAAGCCCAGCTTTCCTGGCACGTCCCCCACCCCAGGCAGTGGTGTGTCCCAGTGGACCGCTGGAGGGGAAGTGACCGGGTGTCTGCCAGGTCCAGCCTGCCCTATTAGGAAGCCCCGGCTGTCAAGCCCAGCAGAATTGCTGACGGAGGCACCGGGAACAATGCTGCGTGGGAGGAGGTGTGTGCATGCGTTTGCTCGCCTCCTGACCTGTGTGCCAGCAGTGACACACTTTATTTGTCCCCTCTGGTCCCCTGTGGGCACTCAGCCGGGCTCTCTGATGCTTTTGACTCCCACTTGGGCTCCTGGTCCAGCTGCAGCTTTGGCTGCAGGCAGGGAAGCCAGTCAGCTGGCCCTAGTCCCTCCTGATGCCAGGGGAGCTGGGGGCACTGGCTCTGGTTTGTCCTGATTCCAGGGAAGTTGGGAGCACCCCTTCGGCTTACATGGTCTCCTCAGAGCACTTCCCAAGGAGGCCTGGGAGCCTGGCACCTCCTTGTCAGATCAGGGAATGGAGGCACGGAGAAGCGGAGTGACTTATTGGAAGCCACATAACCAGCGAGTATGGCTGAAGCTATAATCAGGTCCTGGTGACTTGAAACAGGGATCATTTGGTCCAGACCTCTGATTTTACTGATGAGGAAACAAGGCCCAGATTTGCAGCTTGACCTGGCCAAGGCATCTCAGGTCATCAGTGACAGAGCCAGAGCTAGGACCCAGGTCTCCTGCCCCCAAATACCGTGTCCTCCCTACTCTGCAGCCCCCTCCTCCACTTTTGGTTTCCTGGCATCTCATTTCTGCTGGTGCTTCTCCTGCAGGGCTGGTGCAGTGACTGTGACTGCCACACAGGTTTCCTTTCCCCCACTGCTTCCATTGCCTTCTTTGACTGCCAGTGTCTGATTATCCCAGTTGTCACTTCCTTTGCCTCCTAGGACTGGTAGCAGCAGCTGGCTTATAGGAATTTAGCCAAGTGGAGGGAGCGTAGCCTTAGCCAGGCAGCTTTGGGATCCAATCCCAGCTCTTCTACTTGTGAGCTGTGTGACCTTAGGCAAGTTGCTTAACCTTTCTGAACCCTGGTTTCTCATCTGGGAGTTAAGATGATTTGGACTAGATAACCTCCAGTGGCCTTCCAGTCCTGCAGGTCTTTGACTAGTGATTTTCATGAAAGTGAGTGTGACCCACATGGACCTGCGTTTGGAGGCTCTTGGGAAGGGCAGGTGACATAGACTAGCGGGATAAGGCCTGTGTTGGGAGGCACAGGGCATGCATGCGTTTAGAATTCTGGCTTCACTGGAGGCTGTTGCCTTGGCTTTGGGTGCTGGTGGGTGATCGGGGCAAGGGACCCCGCCATTCTTTGTCCCTTCTTTGCTACTTCTTTCTCTGCATGCATGCTGTGGGCATGGACACTGTTTGTCCTTGGTGGTGACCACTCAGAGTAGAGAGGTTGCCGGAGGAGGGTTGGCCAGCTGATTGGCATGGCCTGGGCCAGCCGGGCACAGGCAGGTGTCAAATCCTGCAGCCTTTCACCTGGATTGAATGCCGCTGGATTTTGTCGTGAGAGGAACTCAAGCCCTGTTATTAGGCCCAAGAGATCTCTACTCCACATTAGATCACAGGTGTGAGGTGCAGGGAGGGGTGTCAGCGTAAAACCAGAAGCCTTTGGCCTTTCGTCACTGTGTTCAGTCTTGCAATTGTGTTGGCTGTTTACATGGTTTTCATTCTTTGGTTTTTGCCTTGGCTGTGAAGTTGTACTATTTTCTGAATTAATCCTGTTTCATGTAACCTGAACCCAAGTATCTGGCCATGAAGGGCAAGTTTTTTTCTCCTCTTCCTTAACAAAGGATATCCTAGACTGCAGCATCTGGAAATGATTTGGCATCTGGTTTAAGTATGTGTGCGTGCATGCACACACTTCTAGAATATAACATGCCCTTACCCACATAATACGCCTTTGTCTCTCCGTATACCTGTGTTTCTTTCTATGTAGATGACTTTACATATGGAGGTCATTATATCGGGACATATGCTTACGTGTGTATACATGTATAAACCTTTATTTCTACTTAGAATGAGGAAATTTTCAAGGGCTTGATGTGTGTTGTGCGGTGCAAGGGCACTTGCACTGATGGATGTATTTTTCTTTGAGAGGTTTAATAAACCATTTAGCACTGCCTTCATGACTGTAATGAGCTGTTTCCGCATTATTCCTAGGCTCTGCCTTAACAGGCCTCCCAAGACCCCGTCCCCACTATAGTGTGGCGGCCCCCACCCAGAGTTGGGTGCTCTAGAGAGATGGCATGGTTCAAGGTGCCCCTTGTTGACCATCTCTTAATGGTATCTCTTCGCTGCCTGGTGTTGGCGTGGATGGGAGCCTGTCCTGGGGATTTCTGGGCCCGTTGTGTCTCTCAGATTTGGGCTCAGGGAAGGAATGTTTTGACGGCACAAGGTTGGAGCTGTGGGTTGTATTGAGATTGGGCTGCGTCAGCAGGTAGAGCCTGTGTCCTCACCTCGAGGGTGATAGGCAGGGGGCTCTGAGTACCTCTGTCCAATCTGGTGGAGGATGGCCAGGGGAGGCAAGTGAGATGACGGTGGAGAGAGAGGACACCCCCCTCACTCCCCCATGGACTAGGGTTTGTCCTTGCTCCCTTTTGCCCCAAGGGACTGCTGGGAGGCTGATTTATAGTAACATCTTAGACTCAATGCCAGGAAGACTGTGGTAACCACAAGGGTGAATAAAACAGGAATGGGCCTTTGGAGTAGGCAGGT
Organism: Balaenoptera musculus; assembly: GCF_009873245.2. NCBI lineage: Eukaryota > Metazoa > Chordata > Mammalia > Artiodactyla > Balaenopteridae > Balaenoptera > Balaenoptera musculus. The sequence goes on along the minus strand of NC_045785.1, from coordinate 45,648,699 downwards.
GGAGGTGAGCGAGGCTGGGTGGATGATGCCTGGGGCGTGTTATTAACTCGTCTCTGAACTGCAGGTTAAGGTGGGGGGGGTGTAAGGTAAAGTGGGGTTGGTAACAGTCCCTCATGGTCACCCTCTAATCCTCTTTCCCCTGGCACTAGTGCCCCCTGGGGTAGCCTCCCTCCGTGGTGGCAGCAGTTACATTTATCGATTTTTGCTTTTTTTCTGGTGACAGTGGAGTTTGGCCCAGGTCTCCCTCTGGCTCAGGTCTGATGAGAGCCCTTGAGAGCACTTTCTTATGCATTTTCAGTCCTGCCCTCTCTGCTTTGGGGACTGCCTAAGGGGAGAATAATGCAGGTCTCTTTCCTCCTTCTGCTCAAGGCTCTGGGTCGGGGGTGGGGGTATTAGGGGCCAAATGATTCCTAAGCCAGGATACTTTCATAACAAGCCATGCCATGCATCATTGTGTCAGGGCAGCAGGTAAACCCGGATTGTTTGGGATGCACAGCCCTTTAGTGAATGTCGAAGGTTCTCCCCGCAGCTTATGGAACATTTGACCAAAATCCACCTGAAAAGCAATCCAGGGTTCCTCTCCCTTGCCCACCCCAGCCCTAGCAGCCTGACGGGAACTGTGAGGTGAGGAGGGCCTTCCCCCAGGTCTCAGGGAGAGGTGCAGCTGTTTTGTGTACAGCATTTGCTGCCGTGGCATCCAGGTTCTAAGAAGCTGGGGGCTCCCTGCTTGGGATGGTGCCTCGGAACAATTGATGGGGAGCTGGTTCCCTGAATTGGGTCTGGAAAATGTCCATTTCTGGTGAACCCTCACAGAGCCTATGGTTTCCTTGAGACTTTGTTCAGCTCCCCTGTAGCGTGGGGCCTGGGCTGAGCCTCAGGGCCCCCGGGGGAGGCAGAGGCCCTTGACAATGGGCCACGTGTGATTGCAAGCCCCAGCCTGGCTGGCCAGCCTGCCACCTCCAAAACATAACTCAATATTGATTGTGCAGGAGGCCCAGACTCAGTCATATACAGTAATCCTCGCTCCTTGAAGGGAGAAAGGAAGTGGATTTGTCCCTGGTACAACATGCCTTGAAAAATGAATCTTGATTTAAGATTCAGCTTTTTACAGCATATTTTAAAATGTCAGAGAGATAAATATGCAGGTTTCCTAATGTGTCTGCCTTGAAGAGCCTTTAAAAAAAAAAGTCTATCATTCATCCTCAGGGTCACAGGTGTGTTCACCCCCCCCCCCCCCACCTCCCCCGCTCCTGCCTTTGATGGTGTGGTGTGTCCATCTCTCTTCCATGAGCAGAATTTTGTTTGGGCCTCAAAGTCCCTTTGTCCCAAAAGTCCAGGAGATACATTTGTTTCCCCAGTTTAAAGGTGTACAGAGAGTTTCCAAAATATTTTTTGGAACTTTCTGTTGGACCTGTGAAACAGGCACTGGCTTCTAGCTACTTAATCTATCAGGGGACCCTTTTCACTTCCCAACCCACCAGCCAGAGGAGCCAAAGAGGGAAAATGCATGCTCCAGCCCCTGCCCTCTGAGATGGGCATGCACCGGCTACTGTGGCAGTAGAACTGAGGAAGGTGGGCCTGGTGTGAGGGGAGCCCCATTCTTGTGGTGGTGCCTTTGGCCAGCACTTCACTTCCATGGTTGGGGTAATGGCGCCTTCTAAGCTCAGTTCAGATTTGGAAGGGCTTTGGGCCACAGGTGAGGGAGATGCTGCTGGAAGGTGAATCGGTCGTGGGGTTTATATCCTGTTGTCATTGTGTGTGGCTTTTAGCAAGATACCCTGGCAGCCCCGCTGGTGATTTTTGTCCCAGAAGGAATTAGAGGAACCCCAGGGTTTTTCAAGATGTGAGTGTGGATGTCAAGACATTGTTAGGCTGGCTGAGGAACTTAGAAACCTCAGTGGCCAATGCAGCCTTGTGCCTGGGGGCGAGCTGCCAGGGGAGCTTGTGGTTTGACAGGTAGTCATGAAAGGTTAGGCCTGGAAGGAACCTGGAGGGGTCTCTCTACTCTAGCTCCTGCCATTATGTAGATGAGGAAATGGAGGCCCAAAGAGGGCCAGTGACTTGGCCAAGGTCACACAGAAGATCAGCTGCCAAGCCAGAACCAGAGCCCAGCCCAGCCCAGGTATCCTGACCCCAGTCTGATGCTTTTCATCACCTTGATTTACTATCTCAGGTGGGCCTCACTGGTGACTCAGAGGTCCTGACTGCAGCACATGAACAGAGCTTGGCCAGACACCGGGCTCATGCAGGGCCGCCTGCCCTATTCTGGGTCAGTGGGTTAGATTTCTGAGGACCGTCCCTTTGGCATTGAGGACCTTGCCTGTGCTCATTGTTCCCCTGCTGGGTCCCCAGTGTGTTGCTGTCAGGGTGCAGGGAGAGAGGATGGGAGGGTGGGAGGCATCTTCCTGCATGGGATCTGTCTGGATATGAGGTCGAGGTGGCTGTGGAACAGAAAGGGGAGACCCTGGGGTAAAAGCCCCCATTCTCCCTCTCAGGCCCTCTAGTTGCTCTTCCTCTTCCCTGAAAACCATTTTGAGGATCATAACATTCATCATGAGCTTTATTATGGGCGACTCTTCTTCATGTTTAAAAATAAACGCTGGCATACAGAACTATATTTGGTATATGGAAGTCTTTTGCATATAAATGTGCTTAAAGGACAACTGCTTTATTGAAGAAGCAGAGTGAGCCCCAGCTAGCGGGGCACGTGGGGGGTGGGTGCTGAAGGGACCCGGACCGAGGTCTGCGTTGCTCAGGACATTTGGGTTGTAGCCTTCAGTCCTGTTGAATCTGCCGTCCTTTCCCCGGGGACAATTGCAAAACAGGATAACTGGTACTTAAAAATTCATAGAAAATGTTCTTATCACAACGTCATAATTGTTATGACTCAGAAAAGTAGAATTGCCAATCCACTCTGCCTGTCTGCCCTCACTTTTGTTGCCTACCGAGTCCCCAGCAGCAGCTGCAGAATCATAAAGAGAGAGAGGGGAGAGAGGGAGAGAGAGAAAGGAAGAAAGAAAGAAATCCAGGGCAATGCTTTATTTATGTTAACGGCTACATTTGACTTGAAAATTCCGTCCCCTGAGCCTTGAGGTCAGCACATTACGGAGTGATTGATGGCTGTCAGGAGCGGGCAGGGCGGCAGATTGCAAAGGGGAAGTGGACAGATGATGCCCTGGCTTTCGAGGGCTTAGCAGAACCCAGGCCTTGAAAGGAACTCGGTGGAAAACAAAGCAGATGGAGAACTCTGCCTTGGCCCCTGCCTTTTCCTTTATTCTCTCTTTCCTTTTTCTTCCCTTTTCTGTTGAACGTTAAGAAGTAGGGGGGGCACCTCACTCCATCAGCACACCCCAGGAGTATCGCTTTTGGGTGTGACACCAGGTAGGATCCTAGAGAGGCCGGACCCAAGAGGGCGCCCCCATTCGAAGCAGGTGTCTGCTTAAAAACCACCAGGCTCTTCCATCACGTCACCCGTTGTTAAAAGCCCCGTAAGCATCCCCCACCTTCTCCTTGGCCCCATCTTCTGAATCTGAAAACCAAACAGGGAGGACCAACTCTTGGGGCAAATCGTTCCCGCCATACGATCTGGGCTGTTGAGGATTATGTTTCCAGAGGGCTTCCCGGCTAATCCTTGTGTGTTTTCACCAGTAGAAACAAATGGTATCAGACTCCCAGACCTGTTTACAGATGGGGAGACACGGGAATGATGGAGGAGCTTTGAATTTTAAACATTAGCTAATGAAATTGCAGACGGGGGCACTGGGTGGAACGGCCTGGGTATTCCCATGGAACGTTTCTCCGTCAGCTGTGAGGGAGAGGCCGGCCGGGCTTGCTCATGTGCTCCACAAACATTTATGGAGCCCCTTCCCTGTGCCAAGAGCTGCGTGAAGTAAGAGCTCTCGGAGTCCTGCCCTGGGGTGTCCCAGCTCCGTCAAATAGAGAACACAGCCTCTGTGATGGGGACTGCAGGAGGAGAGGCACAGCTCAGGATGCCGGGGACTTTCTGCAGGGAGGAGGGCGCTGCTGACACCTCAGGAGGAGGAGGGAAGGGAGCCTGACCTGGCTAAAAAAGGGAAGGCACTGGGGAGGGGAGGGCATTCTGGGCAGATGCTGATGGGGGAGGTGCTGGGGGAGTCGGAGGTGGGCCTGGAGCACTGTGTCTCCGCTCTAGAGGCCCCGGGCAGGATGACGGGAGGCTGGAGTTCGTCATTTCCCCTGCCTCCGCCTTCCCCTCTCATTGCTGCTCCTGTGCAGTTGTGTCAGAGACAGGACTGTCTGTTCATTCATCCGCTAATTGTTTTGATAAGAGACTCTAATTATCCACTGCGATCATCAGATTACCCTGAGCTCCAGGAGGGAGATTTGAGTTTGAGCTGCTGTGGCAGCCACCAGCAGCACCATCTCCACTGAAAGGGACCCAGCGGTAGCACCTGGCCCACTGTGCCGCTTCCCAGTCAGTGCCTGCAAAGCCATCGCATGAAGGGGTCACAGGTGCCCGGGGATGGGCCCTGGAAATCCACCCGAAAGCTCAACCTCTGATGTCAAGCAGGACTTCCCCTTGGATTATCTTTGCCACTGTGTTAAGTCCACAGATAAGAGGTTTGGTTCTGGGGATTTCAAAACAAGGTTGAGGAGTGTGGAGAAAACCAGAGAAGAAGCAGTAATGCCTCTAATGAATTGACATCAGCAGTCAAGACAAATTCAAATGCCTTTTTGGACCGTTCGATTAAGTTCTACTTACATGTGATTTTGGTATAAAGAGGGCAATAGGCAAAAAACAACCAGGAAGGCAGATTATAAATTAATCCAATCATTGAATCCTCCAGCAAAGGTAATGGGGAATGATGGCATCGTAATTGATCTGATACGGACTCTTACATCAGTGGGAGCTGCAAAGTAAGGGAGCATCACGAGTGATGGTGAGTGACCCATGGGAAGATTTGGTAAGGTATGTGTGACCTTACCCCACAGGGCTTGTCAGAGGGGAGGGGCCCACCCTCGGGGCCCACCCTCGGGGCCCACCCTCAGGGCCCACCCTCAGCTCCCGTGTTCAGGCAGTGTCTGTAGATCCCAGAGGGGCTGGAGAGCCTGGTGATACTTGAGCTAGAAAAACATGTTTCCATCCTGCCTTCTCTCCATGAGATCAGAGGCTGGCCTGGGCTGTGGGGTCTGGCTGGGATTTGGAGGGGCGGGCGGGGTGCCGTTGCCTACGTAAAGTTAGGTCCTGGCCTGAAAGAGTGGCTGCCGTTGTGTGCTGGTGTCCGGGGCATTCGTTGTCTTCCCACTGATACAGTGGAGCTGCAGTAGGTGATCACTCAGTTCCCTTTTGACTCTACGCTCTGAAGCTCCTTTATTCTTGAACCCCCTCTCCCACCAAGGCAAAAGGGCAGAGAACTTCAGTCCGGCTCTCATTGGTTCCACAGTGCCTGCCGTCTGCTCCGACGTACTTTCCTACATCCTGGAAGAGCGGGCACTCTCCCTTTGTCTTCATATTTGGGGCTCAGCTAGCTGGGAAGTTTGGCAACACGTCAGGCCATATATCTTGAAAACCGCCCTCCAGAAACTACCTCGTTTAGCAGATTTACTGACGTATTGGGCCTGCCTGTTCTCGAGGGCCGCCATCCTAAATCACAGCAGGTCCACTGGACTTGGACGCCTCAACACAGAACTTCTCAAAAAAAGTTCAGGCAGGATATATCACTGCCCCATTAACTCCCTGCCATTAATCTACTCCTCCTAAAAACCTGAAGTTTTCCCAAAAGGACTGGAACGTGGTGAAAAACGGACCCATTTGGTAAATTCTGTATATCAGGCTGGTTTTCTCCTCTCCTCACTCCCCAGCAGGACTGCCTCGATCGCCTTGGTGATGGGATACCTGGGATGCCACGTGGGCGGGTGAAGCTGCAGCCTCGAGGGGTTTCCGGGGAGTGTCCTGGGGATGGACAGCACTCTTCAGGGGTTGCTGCTCTTTAGGCCACCCTGACCTGTGGAATCCCTGAGTGGAGTGTTCTCTGGGTGAGGCTTGGGGCCGCCATCAGGAGCAGTTACAGAAACTTGCAGTGGGCCCCTAGTGAGGGCACAGAGGCTTAGCTGAGCTCAGTCTTGCTGAGGGGATGGGACCCTGTCAAGGACTGTCTGGGAGGGGCAGACCCGTTCACTGATTCATCCCTGATTGCTGAAGAGGGCCCTAAAGGCTAGTGAGAGTCCGTCCACACTTTTTTTTTTTTTTTTTTTTTTACATATATATGTATCTGGTTTTTTTTTTTCAAATTCTTTTCCCGTTTAGGTTATTGCAGAATATTGAGCAGAGTTCCCTGTGCTATACAGTAGGTCTTTGTTGGTCCATCCACACTTCTGGTTCCGATGACTAGAGGCTTCCTCCTTTTGGAAGAAGATGATATCCATGAGCTGGGGCTTTGGAGCCCACTGACCTGGGTTTGAATGCCAGCTTTCTTGGTCAGTAACCTCAGGAATTCAGGGGCATTTGAAAAAGAAAAGATACGTGACTTGGAAGTGAGGGGGCCTGGGCTGAGCAAAAGGAAGACAAGGAACAGCGATGGGTCTCCAAGTCCCCCGTCTCCCCCTCCTCCATCCTGCATCTGTAAAATGGGGATGAAGCTTATTCTGCAAGCATGCTTGAGGATTATATGAGTCAATTCTTGTAAAATGTTTAAGATAATACCTGGCGCAATGCTGGCTTTCTGTAAATGATACTCTGAAAATCTGATGGGGGGCACACAGCATACCTGCTGCACCCCACTTGCTCATCCTGCTGAGATGGGCCCATGGCAGCCTGAAGGAGGAAGTCCTCTTTTTTGCTAAGTCCCCACTGCCCTCCCCCCAGTCTTTGCAGTCTCCCTGTACAGGTAGAAGAAGCAGAGTTGGAATGTCTCCGTAGGTCAGGGCTTTCCCTGGCTCCTTCCAGAGTCAGTCCTTTTCACCTCGAGAACAGGTGAGAATTCTGTGAATTCAGTGTATGTCTCTGCTGTCACTGGAATCCTGGCTTCTGGAATCCAAGACGGAGCTTTCCCCCCAAGCACCTACTGCCTCTGCAGGCTTTTCTCCCTGCCGTCTGCTTGCCTGAAGGCAGATAGCGTGGCTGTGAGGCCAGGACCAGTCCTCTCCTGCCTGTTGGGACAGGGTCTGGAGAGCAGGCCAGGACAGGAGGCTGGAACACCCCCTTCTCCAGGGAAGAGGGGGAGCCTCATTCCAGCAGGACACCTTGGCATCCCGCCCTGCTGGAGGAACTGGTTTCCAGGGCCTGACTCCCAGCCCCACCTGCTGTAGGGGTCCTGGGGGCTGGGGCCACGGATCTGGTCTGTGTTTCTTGGAGTAGTTTACTTTTTCCTCCCCCTTTGGCGAAAGTACCTATTATCTGTGCATCTCCTGGCCTTTTGCAAAGCTAATTAAGCCCTAGAGGCAGAGTTTTGGGGCCTAGATTTTTTTTCTTTCCCAACTAAAGAGTTGTTTTAGGTGCTCTGGGAGCTTAATTGACTTGCTCAAGGGCTGATCATTGGATCGGGGGGCTGGGATGGGGGAGGGTAAAGGACCCAGAACCTTTCCCCTCTGACAGCCACCCTCCTGCCTCCTGAATGTCCTAATAATTCAAATATCCTTGTCATCTCTTTGTCCCGGTAGCCTGGAGTCACCTCCTGAGTTCCTTGAAACTCTTAGGCTAGAGTTCAGTGAACAAACTGTGGAGTGTAAGTCATTATTTATCAGTATTGTCCCGGAAGGCAGGGATCTTGTGTGTTTTTATTCCCAGTGCCCCAGTAAGGTATCTGGTGCAGTTTTGGAGGAAACCAGTGATTGTGTGGGGTGTGTGCCCTATGACAGGTGCTGCGTTGGACTTTCAAAGCCACCTGATAATGCCAGTTGACCTGGAGGCATAAGTGGGTTGTTGGTTTTACCTGAACCTGGCTGAGTTGATTGGGGTGCTGAGGTTGGGGGTGGGGTATGGACAGCTGACTTGTTGCTTGGAGCCCATAGCTTCATCCTCTGTTCATCCTGGGAGGAAGAGCCTTGTCTTCTGCATCTGTTTAGTGGACACCCTGCTTGACTTGGCCTGGCTATTACCTTTTGGTATTCGGTAGGTGCCATCTTACATTTATGTGCCAGATGCATTATTAGATGGTGGTGATAAGAATGAGCTACATTGTGGGCGGGCCCTTGAGGGGCTTGCCTCCTGGCCCAGGGGCAGTGGCTTAGTGTGGACCTGGATCAGAGAAGCCTGGCCCCTGTCCACGCTGGTGGCTGCTGGCCGTGGCTGCTCACGCACGTACACCTCAACCCACTGATGCGTCCTCCTTGCCTCGTGCTGCTTAAGATCTCAAGTCCACAAGATTCTTTAGCCCTCGTCAACACTGTTTACCACCCCCTATCGCCGGAACTGTGTATTACTCTTTCTTGCCCAGTCCACCTGTCCCGGCAGCCAGGGACATGGGGGTAGAGCAGAGACACGTGACCAGACCAGCGCCTTCTTGTGCAGTGATCTTAAAAACTGCTCCTTGGGAAGGCTGCAACGAGGGCCACACCTGTGGAGCTGTGCCCTCTCCCTTCCCCACCTGCAGCCTTGGATGTCAGGTGGACCTACTAAGTTTTTGCTCCTGGAGCTTTGGAAGGGGCACGGTAGAGCAGTTGGCATTCCATTTTTCCAGCCCCTTTCCTGACCAGCTTTCTGTTTTTATGTCCAAGCTATCAAGCAATGCATAAAACTTTATGGTTTTACTCTCTTCCTTGCTTACCTAACCCCCTCACTTTATAGACCAAAGGGCTCAGATCCCCTCTCTCCCCGAGTCCTCCACTGTGAGGGCCGTTCTATCTATTTGTACCCTGGTGGACTTCAGCTCCCTTTAACTTATCCTGCCCTGAATGATCAGAACAGCACAGAGTAGACACTCCAGGATGTCTGAATGAATGAAGGAGTCTAGTCTGCTGTCCTCGAAGGGCTCATTGTGTGCAAGTCATCATGCTGAAGTGGTACACATCCTTCATTTGATGTGCTCAGCAGCTCTCAAGGGTTGGCATCGATTTCCCTGTTTTGCACAGGAGGAAGAGGCTGGGGCTCAGGCAGGTGAAGACCCTTGCAAGCCCCTGGCCCAAGGGCTACGTTGCAGTATCTGTGGGATACTTCGGTAATGCAGTGAGAGCTTTCAGGATGGAAGCCCTTGGACGGAAGCCAGAGATGGACACCATCCAGCCACTTGACCTCAGGCAAGTGAGGTCCTGCTTGAGTTCTCAGTTTCCTCATCTGGAAACTGGAGGCACTGGGATGAATAGGGACTGCCAAGTGTCGCCAGAGTTCTCTCCGAAATGCCCATCTGGCTCTGCTACACCTGTGTCTGTATATCTCAAGGAATCTCTGTCTCCTCTGCTTCAGGATGAAGCAGACTCTCCTTTAATCACGGCATCCCTCATCTCTCAGGCATGAACAGAGGGGCTCCTTGGAGTTCCCTGGACATTGCACATTCCCTCGCACCACGGTACCTTTGCACATGCAGTCCCCTCTGCCCAGGATGCCCGACGCTCCTTTTGCTTGCTTGGAGGGCAAGTGTCCCTTGACAGCTGGGCTCTAGGTTCTCTTCCCAGCAAACCTTTTCTGCCTCCTCAAGGTAGAATAAGCTGCTCCTTTTTTTGTACTTCATTCATTCCACAAATTCACTGGTTGAATGCCTCCTGTATGCCAGGTGTGGTGCTAGTTGCTAGAGTTACCGAGACAGCCTCTGGAGCTTACCTCTGTGGATAGAAGGTATTTATCTGTTTGTCTCCCCCGCCCAGTTTCCTTGAAGTTGGGGCCCATCTCTGTGTCTCTGCCCCAGATTCTTAGCATCTGAATGATGCTCAAGATCCTGACTGACTACCCAGCAACTCGGGTGTTAACTTTAAAACCTGTTTGGTGTTGTCTTTGGCTTCTTTGAAGTCGGACCTCTCCCCTCCTCTGTCTTTTTTTTTTTGGCAGTGCCAGCATTTCTTACCTCAGAAATGGGCTCTTCTTCCACGTAACTTTTACTTGGTGCTTTCCCCCCCCCAGAGTCACTGGTATTTGCATTGACTCTCTCCTCCCCTGGACTGGAAGCCCCTGGAGGCCAGGGGCACGGCTGAGTCACCTTGAAGTCCCGCTCCCACCCATCTGCCTGGGGTGAAGCAGGTACCCAGTGCATGGGTGGATGGCAGGAGGCAGGGGTTGTTGCATTGCAGAGGCGTCTGGGAACTGAGGGAGCCCCCCCTTCTCCTGTCAGAGCCTGAAAAATTGTGAGGTCTCTCCAGACTCTTGAGTTTGAGACCAGTTTCCCCAGCATTAGTCTTTGTGGTTGGCTCAGTCTTTGGACCTCCCAGACCACCTGCCTCCTTCAAAGAGAAGGGCCAACAAAAGAACAATAAAAATACCGGAAGCAGCATGTCTTAGCTGCCTGCCACCACGCCCACGTGCCCCCCGCCCCCGCCAGCGTTCTTCAGGACCCTGTTTTACAAGCTAATAAATTGATGCAGAACCTGCTTTTGGCCATTTTTCCTGGAGGTGGTCATTGTCCCTTTGGAAAGCTGGCGCCTGCCTGGAGGGTTGATCATTAACAAACTCAGGCGCGGTCTGGGTGGTAAAGGCAGTAACACAGAGAGTGGGCTTGCCCTGGGAGGGGGAATGTTAAGGACCTTTCCAACAGTTGGGCTAAGAGTGGGTTCCAAGCAGTTATAAGGTTCAGTAGGAAGCTGAGCCACGAGGCAGTGCACTCCTTCCAGGAGAACCCCTGTTAGGGGGAAGACCTCGAGGGTTCCCCTGCCCTGCTTTTTACCTCCCTTCCTCCCCAGCAAAAGCACATCTGCGTACCTACATGGTGGCTGGTGTAGACCTGGCTGGGAGCTACACAGGGGTTTACAGTCCCGTTCCTGGAGGAGCTTTTGACGATTAAACAGTCGCCGTGTGGGGGGACGTGAGCTTTATCTCTGATCTAGTTCCGTGACCTGGACTCAAGTCCAACTCATTACTTGGAAGCTCTGTGAGATGGAAGTCGGCTCATCTCTGAGCCTCAGTTTTCCCATCTAGAGGTTGGGGATGAGGATGCAGTCCCTGCTTCTCCTGCTTGTTTGTTATAAGGATTAGAAAAAATGCAGGTAGAAGCACTTGACACAGACTCGGTGCTAATACTGGTTGGTCCCCTGCTCTTCTCCATTGAGCATGGTCTGCAGCAGCCAGTGTGGTGATGAAAACCTAGAACACTAAGGATTCGGCCACAGAATTGCAGCGTTTGCAAGCCTCAGTTGGCTCATCTATAAAATGGAAATACTCATCAGGTTGCTGAGGGGAGAAAATGAAATCATGGGAGGAAGGTGCTGGGTATATCCTGGGACAGGAGATACATATATATGTGTATATATATACACAGACACACTTCCTATCACTCCCTCAATAAGTTTTAAGGATATATTAACTGGTGTGTAGGTCAGGTTGGTGCAAATAGTATAATAGTCTAGAAGATTTTTGCAGTAGGAGAGCAGAGGAGGGGGGAAGATTCCTGACTGGGGGTAGGGGATCTGGAGAGACTTCTGGGAGGTCGTGCCACCTGCTTCATCAGAAGGAGACCTGGTGGGCGGGGGAAGGCTAGGGATGTGGTCCTTTCCCAGCATCCTGTTCCTTTAAGCCCAGGCTTCCAGCTTCTCCACCAGGAGGTGAGACTCTGCAGAGAGCTGCTTGGAAAGCTTCATCTTCCCCCTCCCCCAAACTCTGGGGGTGTGAAGATGAACTGGTGTAACTATAGCTTGGTGTTTTGGTGTCTGTGAGAAAAGCAGAATTGGCTCAAGCTGCTTTCTCAGTTAAGGGGATTTAAGAAGAAAAAAAAAAAATTAATCCAACCCTGGTGATCAATCTGACACCTTCCCTTTGAGCCCCAGATGGCTGATTGGTGTAGAAAGTTGGCCACTGCTGCTGTTGGGGAACGGAATGGTGTCTCTGTCTCTCTATATTGAAAATGATGGCTCTCTGTACGTGCTTGCACACTATTTATAAAGCCTGCCTGCCTGGTTTGGTTTTTTGGAGGGTATTTCAATATTCCCAGAAGGATCCTGTTGGTTAAATGTCATTCTTGGAGGTGTCATGTTAACAGGGCTTGAAACCAGGTTCGTTTGCCATGGTTCAGAGTCTCCCCCACCTCTTCTCCCCTTGCTGAAGTCCCCAGCCAGCCTGGAGATGAGGTAGATGGCTCGGAGCAGGATGGAGACCCAGGTTTTGTTCTCCTCCTACCTTAGGTCTGATGCCCCTTGTCTTTTAAAGACAACTTTAGCGGAAGTTTGGAAAGTGAAAGGAAAACATTCACTCTACCATTATCTTATCACAACTTCTAGACTTGGACAAAACGCTCTCCCGGTCTGCACATGTGTTTGTGGTCTGCTGCTTTTTCTTTCGATAAGCGCGTGTTTCCAGTTATTCCTAATTATCTTCTGATGGCTGCATAGGCTTTATTTAACCATTCCTCTATTACTGGATATTCCTTCCTGTCCTCCCCCTCCCCACCCCACCATTGTATATAACACTGCAATGAACATCTTTGCATTTCATTTTGGATGATTTCCTTGAAATAAATTCCCAGAAGGGAAATTACTAGGTCAGAAAGTATGGACCGCTCCTTTCAAGATCCTTGTGTCACTTTGCCAGATTATTTTCAAAAGGATCATCTTCATGTATACTGATGCTCGAACAGGTATAAATGGGTATTCTAACTGCATTTTTACTTGTATTGGGGATTATAAAACAAGTTTTTAAAGGAAGGTCTTTTTTTGCTCTAGATGAAAAATGTTGTAACCCGGACTTTTCTACTTTTTGTACCAACCACCAAGTCCAACTGCGGTGTGCTTCTCGTAGTGCCAAGGGGAGCATGGTGAGTGAGTCCTTTCTGTTCCCTGACTGCCAGGGACTCACAGCCGCCCAAGAGAGGAGAGACAGGTGGCCGGTGGGAACAAAGGTAGAGCAAGGCGCGATCTCGCGCTGCCGCCTGAGCTGCCTGTGCTCTCAGAGGTTGAGGAAGACCAGGAGAGCCGTGGCCCTGAGGAATGGGCACAGCCGGTGCTTGCTCTGTACGAGAAGGCTCTGGGAGTGCCCTGGTTCATCATTTTGTTCAACAGTGTGTATGGGGCCTCCTGGGCACCAGGCTTAGTGGGGATAGGGAGATGGATAAGAGCCAGCAGTCTCTCCAGGCAGACAGAATCACACAGGGAGTTTCTATATGATGTGACAGATGGCTGGAGAGGGTGCCATGGATGATCAGGGCCGGAGTGACAAGCACTGCCGTTCTTTTGTTCTTCAGATTTTTGACTCCCTTCTCCCTTTCCTGAGCACTGGGGGCTTCCCTTACTTAACCAGCAAGGAAGGTTGGGCAAATCAACAAGTATCCCCTCCTCGTCCAGTGCTTGTACCCAGCTGGCTTTCGACCACATGGAATTTCCATGCTGGGAAGGGACGTTGGAAGCCAGCACCCCAGTCCCTGCTGGGGTGCTTGCTACCTAACTAGGCTCACTCCACAGACTTTCTCCAGATCCCTTGGAGGTCCTTTTTAGGAAGGATCTCAAGAAAAATGTAAGGTCATAGAATATTTGTCCTGGGAAGCAGGGTTAGAGGTTTCAGACCCAAAGGCCACATCTCTTGGTCACACTGTGATGTATAGAAGTGTGCTTATGTCCTTTTCCTTGTGGGTCTGTGAAGTGGGAAGTCCTTTATTCTTTCTGCTTCTCCACAGAGTTTGTGCTGCATGGTGGGTCCTCAGAAGAGCTCACACATTGGGTTGGTGTGGTTTGTCATTGTGTGGTCACCCTCCCCTGCCCCCGGCAGAGAACCAAGTGATCCCATCTCTCCTTGCGGACTGGGTCTAGGGTTACATGTTGGGGGTGGGTGCTCTTTGGGTTCCTGGGAAGAGCCCTAGGATAGGAGGGGAAACCTGGGTGCTGGTCCTAACCCTGCTACTTATTAACTGGATGGCAAGGCCCCTCCCAGCCCCCATTTTCCATCTTGGCCCTTCTGGTACCTTCCAGGCCTGGAAAGTAAAAATCCCAGAGTTTGTGCTTACCAGCTGCCTGAGGCTTGGGAAAGCTTAGCTATCTTGACCCTTAAGTAGCGTCCACTTAAGACCTCTGCACAGAGGTGATGGGCAGTCTGCAGCCATGGGGGAGAGGGGGCCCTCTAGGCCTCAGCATGTTCGTATAGGACCCCAGGGGACTTGACTGTGGATGTTAGGAAGCAGCACACAGCAGGCTTTGGTGTGGTCATCTTTCCCCTCCCCCCACCTTCCCCAAGTTCCTGGCTGTGGAGCAGGGAACCTGAGGCAGAAGAGAACTGCACAACCTGCAGATTGTGCTGGGAGAACGGAGGGTCATAGGACCCTGCTCCCAGCTGCCTTCCATTGTCTGATGGGGCAGTGACCGTAGCGCGCCACCCCCCCCATCCTTTTGAGAATAAACATATCAACAGGATTGATTACCAGATTGGTCCCTGGGCAGCTGGCTCTGGCCTGCATCTGGAGCCGATTTCTCCGCTGTCACACACCTATTGTCTTGGATCGTTCACTTCCACAAATCAGAGGTTGGCTTCACCGCCCTAACCCTACCACGACCCCCAGATGCTTGTTTGTCAGTCGAATGAACACTTCCTGCTCAATGTAGGAAAAAAAAAAAAAAAAAGCCTGAAGCACACAAGGGCAGCCCTCACGTTCCCCCCCTCTATGCAGACAGGATGTTCCCATCCCAGCCCCTCCCAGGCCTCTGCCCGCCCTGGGCCTGCCTCTCCAAAGTGGATTCAACGGGCAGGAGTTTCCAGGAAACTGGACCATCACCCCCCAGCCCCCCACTGGAGGGGCAGCTTGGAGGGGAGGAGACACCCAGGGACTTCAGCTGTGTGCTGTCCCCAGGTGGGACCAGCAGGTCGTGAGCCCTGGCACCCCCCTGGCATGGGGGTTGGTCTGTCTGAACACTGGGTTCAGGATCTAGGACAATAAGATGGGACAGCCTTAAGGGCCCAGGGACGGTTGTCTCTCACCTTTGGGCTCCGGGTGGAGTCTGTGAAGGAGTGCATGGAAGGGGTTCTCTGGTCCTCTATGAAATCCTGCCATTCTTCACGGCTTATCGTGAGCTTCACCCTCCTTGTGAACGGAAGCCCCCTCTGACCACTTGCCCCAGGCACTCTCCCTTTCCTTTGAAATACTGCAAAGTTCAGAGCTGGTGCTGTGTGCTGGAGCCCTTTTTCCTGTGGGCCGCTGCTTTGTTGCACAAGAATGAGAAAGGCCAATTGGCCAGTGAGTGCTGGAGAGAGGCAGTTGGGTTTAGGCTAAGACAGAGACGTGTACCGGAGCCTCCACCAGCTGTGGGGAGGCCTGGCTGCTGTAGATGTGAGGCCACAGAACCCTGGGCTTTGGTAGAGTAACACAAGGAGTGTTTCTTTGTGCCGTCTTCTTGCTTTTTCATAGTGATGATAATTTGGCTCGTTCTCTAGCTGTCATGGATGCACAGGGTAGTGGGGCTGGGGGCAGAAGGGCTCAGTGCAGTGAGGCTGCTTTCCTGAGCCCGCTGACGTGTAGCTCCCTCCCTGAGAAACCGCTGTGACGGTGGTGGTGACACGGCCAGCTGTCGTCACATCTTCCCTTGTGGGCTGCCTGTCTGGCTCACGTGCTTCTGATGAGGGCCCTATGAGGTAGGCGGGGTAGACTCGATGGGGCTCTTGTTAGTACGGTCCTTTATAGTTGTACAAGGCCTTTGCTCCTCCTGTCCTTCGTGAGCCCCATAACAGTCCCACAGATTAGGCAGGGTGGTTGTCTTCCTTCAGTCGGGCCCCACGTCCCCCAGGGCCTGGGAGTCTAGTGGGGGTTGGAGCCGGCTTTGCCCTCCAGGTTCTCCACACCACCTCGCTGCCCTCTGGCTTTTGTTGAGGAGCAGAGTGTGCTTCCGGCTCGGCCCTTCCCGTGGGTATTTCCAGCCTAAGAGGACCTTGGTCCTCACTCAGAGCTGTGGGTGGGTTTCTGCCTTGAGCCCAGGCTGCCCGGGGCCAGACTGTCACTCTGCTGCCCCCTTCTGGGGTGGCCCGTTCTCTCCCCGTGCCTGTCTCCACCTTGCGTGGCGGGAGCAGGGGGAGAAATCTGTCACTGGTGGGTGTCGGTGAAACAGACCCCAGCACGTGTGGCTTGGAAGACCTCAAACTGCTCTAGACCCTGGAGAGATGAGGGTGGGGACCTGGCTCCTTCCAGCTGCCATCAGCCCTCAGTGCAGAGACCCAGACACGCAGACGGCAGGCAGGCTCACCGTCTCCCTCAGCTCTCCTCGTCCTGTAAAGTGCAGTTGTTCCCCTGCCCATCACGTGTTGTAGGCATTTCAGTTGTCTGACAGACCAGACAGTGAAAATACCGGAAGGGGGTACCTATCCTCTTCCCAGGAGTAAGAGAGGCAGGGCCCAGTCCCCGGCCTTCCGACTCCCATCCCGGGACACTGCCCATCCCAGCCCTGCTTTTCCGCTTAGCTCTCATTCTCCCTGTGGTCTGGACTAGTACTTTGCAGATCGCATCAGGGAACCACTTACCCCAATTAAAACAGCCAGGGTGGGAGCAGGAGGAAATGGGCTGGGGTGTGTTGGGGATGTTTTAGCTAATGCAGGGAGTGCTTTTTAAAAGGCAGGTAGAAAACTTTTTCCTCTTTGTAGATCAATTAAAGACCCTTCTTAAAATTAACCCCTCGAAGGTGTGTCAGTGGGCTCTGTTTTCCTATGTATACCCAACTCTGTGCAAACTAATCCCCCCGCCAAAACCTCCATACTCTCAACGCCTTTAGAAATTTCTGTGAAAGGTGACCAAGTGTTTTTTAAAAGAGCTCCCCCTCTGCGATAAATGCCAGGTAGTGACTGAGCCCGCTCCCACCCCCCCACCCCGGGGAGAGAGAAGAAAGCCTGGCTGAGTGTTGAAGAACTGGCGGAGAGAGGGTGGGAGGCTGGCTGGGCCTCCCTGAAGTCCCCGCGGCCTGCTGGCAGCAGCAGGCACGGAGACGGGCATCTCATCAGAGCCGGGCAGATGGCGTTCACCTGCTCGGGATGCGCTCCCTGGTGCTGGGGCCCTTGGAGTTGCTGGGATAATAACAGACAGCTGCCAGCTCTGGGCCGAGGTCTGCGGGCATTCAAAGGCTGGGAAGTGTGCGGGGAGAGGGAGCGGCTCCCTTGCTCGGGGCCTCCCCACCCGCACGGCTCGCCTTTTGTTTTGAGATTTGTACCCCCCTCCCTCCCACGTCAACATCCGAGCAACAAGAGCGTTTTAATAGAGGACAGTTCTGTTTTGGAAACGACAAGAAAGCGCCTTGTCGAGTGTGACCTGGCCTCTCCTTTGTCCGGCCTCCCCTGCTTTGTGTGCGCCTGCAATGGGTTTTGTTCCAAGGGGCAAAGGAGTTGGACATGGATTTGGTGTGTTCCTGGGGTTTTCTTTCTTTTTCCTTTCTTGGCAGCAGCTAAGGCTTTTGGTTATTTCTGAGCATAGGGCATTTGGGGAGTTGGGGATTTTCGGGACCACTCCAGGGTCTTTGAGTTACCGTGTGGTGTCAGGAACAGTGAGCGGCAGAGAAGACAACTTTCTGACCACCTGGCGTTTTCTCAGCCCATTGTGTACGTGTGTAAGGGACAAGTAATTTCTCACAGCGCGGTCGGCCTGAAATCCTAGTAGGAACATTTCCCAAAATGTCAGTGGAACTCAAGGCTGACTGTTTTGAGAACCACCTTCGTTTCCCTTCTCTATCTGCACGGAGAAAGGATGCTAGTGTTTCCTTGGTTACCTGGTTACGACGTCTTGGTTAAAGTCTGCGCAGGCCAGCGTTGACTCCATCTGGCCCGTCACGGCAGCAGCATCCACTCTCATTAGGCTACTTGCAAAAATGTGTATTGTTTGGGGGCCGCTCAGCTTGATGGGGTCTGGTAGAAATTTTATAACCTTCCTCAAGACAGAGCTCACGCCTCACTCCTTCAGGCCGAGACTGGAAGGCAGGTTTGCCAAGCAAACTAGTGGTGTTGATAAGATGAGGAAATCTGCTTGATGATCTTTGGCTGCTCAGAATCAGTGTGTTCTGTGTGCTTACATGCACTGTGTGTGCCTCATACAGTCTATCAAAGGTGCGGTATAACTGTGTTACAGTGGTAATCAGACCAGCCATTCATCTCCTATCCCTAATTATTCCAGATCAGTGGAATTTTTCTTTTACAAGCCACTGGCAGAGATTGCCTTCTTCTCAGATATTCTCTTATTTATTTATTTATTTTTTGGCCGCACTGTGCAGCTTGCAGGATCTTAGTTCCCTGACCAGGGATCGGACCTGGGCCCCTGGCAGTGAGAGTGCGGAGTCCTAACCACTGGACTGCCAGGAAATTCCCTTTCTTATGTATTCTTAATTTTCAGAATGGACCTAGCAGTGAATTCCTGCCCTCCTGATCAGTGGCCTAGCCTACTCTTCTGTTAATTATCGATGAGCAACTCTGGTGAGGGGCTTGGGAGTTGTTTGTTTGGGGAGGGTGGAGATGTGCTTTCAAATATTGCTTAGTTTACTCTTTTTTTTAAATTAATTAATTAATTTTATTTTTGGTTGCGTTGGGTCTTCGTTGCTGTGCGCAGGCTTTCTCTAGTTGTGGCGAGCAGGGGCTACTCTTCATTGTGGTGCGCGGGCTTCACATTGCGGTGGCTTCTCTTGTTGCAGAGCATGGGATCTAGGCACGCGGGCTTCAGTAGTTGCAGCACGTGGGCTCAGTAGTTGTGGCTCGCGGGCTCTAGAGCACAGGCTCAGTAGTTGTGGCTCGCGGGCTCTAGAGCACAGGCTCAGTAGTTGTGACGCACGGGCTTAGTTGCTCCGCGGCATGTGGGATCTTCCCGGACCAGGGCTCGAACCCGTGTCGCCTGCATTGGTAGGTGGATTCTTAACCACTGCGCCACCAGGGAAGTCCCTGCTTAGTTTATTCTATGAACTAGGGATTCAAAGATAAATGAAGACAGGGTCTCTGCCCTCAAGGGTCAAGCCCACCATCAAGTAAAGGCAGACAGCACTGAACGCAGTACAGTGGTGTAGGTTCCATGCAGGGTCCGGGCCAGGCTACGTCGGGCAGGGAGGATGGGGAAGGTTGGTTCTGCAGGGTCGGGGGAGAGGTGGGGTGGGTATAAAGATTGGTGGAGAAGGTAATTACTTAGGAGTTGAGAGTGGGTGTTTGCTGAGCAGCCAGGACGGTGGGGAGGCAATGTGCCCTCGATTCTGGAGCTGGAAGAGCAGGAGGAGAACGTGATGGGAGTGTAGGGTACCCTGAGGTAGCAGGGCCTGTGTGGCTTCTTAAAGCCTGGGCTTCATTCATCCTGGGCACTGTGGGGACAGGGAACGGCCGGAATCCTATCTGAGTCTTCATTGTTTCACCATTAGAGTCCCGAGGTTGAGTGTCAAGGTCAGTAACGGTGGTGGGCCCCAGTGGAAAAACCTGTGGGTGTCAGGTAGACGCCAGCTCTGCCAGCTACCACCGTGTGATCCTCAGTAAGCTAAGCCTCAGTTTCCTGCTCTGTGGAATGGATCTTCTAAAGTATTTATCAATATATCTTGAGGTTGGTGGGAAGGTTGATAAAGAGAAGTGATCATAAGTGCTTGGCACTTGGAAGCACCAAATAAACATGTACCATGATTATCATCTATGTAATGATACTACCAGTAACAGCTCCTAAGAAATGTCAGGGTGCTAGCCTCACTCTGCCCATCCAGCGTCTTTCCCATTCATCCTAGGGATAGCCCAGGTCAGGGGTGAACATGGTTGGGTGAGGCCTTGATGTGACCGTGGCACTCTCCTTCTGTTACACAGCCTGGTTTCGAATAACCTGATGTTTGCCGATAATGAGCCTGGTGTCCTGGCCTGAAACTGTATGCCTGTTTGGACCTGTAGCTTTCTCCCAGTCCTCCAGTGGATGCGCTCTGTGACACATGGCCGACACCGGGCTGGGGCTTATCACGCCAAGGTGTGCATTATCGTTTTCCTCCCATTCTTTCCCTTAGCACTGCCTCCTTGGGAAGGCTCATTGGGTTCTATGCAAGCAAGACTTGGTCCTGTCCTGGGAGGGCTTCCCATTCCAGGAGGAGGAGTAAGAAAGGAACCCAGGAGCTGCCAGACTGGACAAAAGGGTGCCAGGAGTTGAGGACAGGATGGGAGTGGGGAATCCATTCAAGTAGGGGGGAGTCTGGAGAGGCTGCTGAGGAACGTAGCGTTTCCAAGGACCTTGAAGGTTAGGGAGTTTGCACACATGCGGAGGATGGGAGGGTATCTTGGTAGAAGATAAAGATAGATGGAAGAGAGGAAACAGCTGGCAGGTAAGGGTGACTGGGCTTGGGACAAAACTGGGAGAGAAAAAACAAGGTCTGCTAGATGGAGAACCAGATAGTAATGACCCTCTTTGCGCCCTAAAACCAAGTGAGAGTTTCCTTCTGTCTATGGTGCATCTTTTATAAAAATATCCAAACTTGAGACCCCTTGCTGCTTCTCTGTGTCTCCCAATTGCCTAGCCTGCAAAGGAAGCCAGTGGCCTCCAGCTTGAAGCTTTCTTCCATTTTTAGGAACCTTCCATCAGCCTGTGCTTGCTCACTAAGGTAACTTTCTGCTCTCCTAACTAGATCTAATTTGCTGTTCCTCAGCCGTGACATCTGATAATAGAAATTTGACTCTTTATTGAATGCCTATTGTGTGCTGCCCACCGTGCTAGGCAGTTGCTGTGACCCCATTGACTAGGGAAGGAAGGCATTTGGGGGACCAGTGACACTGGGAAGGGAAGGGCCTGGGTCTGTGCTGCGTAATTCACATTTACTGAATCTCTTGGTTCCTCATAAGGACCCTGTGGAGTAAGGTAGCAGTTCCCTTCTTACTCGGTAAACAGCCTGAAGTCTCTCAGCTTGCAAACGTAATCAAAGCTGGGATATGTTACCTCTAGCTGTGCTCCCGTTGCCACACCTCCCCCTAGATGCACTCAGCCCTGTTCTCTGCCCTGTCTTTCGCCTGTCGTGTACGTGCTGGCCTAAGAGTCCTCCACTGAGAGCGGCACCAGGTCCCACGCATCCTCGCCCCTTCACGGTGGTGGTGGTACGGGTTTTTCTGTGTCGCCTTCTCAGCAGCTGCTGTAGTGGACCAAGGCTCATCTCAGCAGAGGACAGCTCGGGCCCAGGGGTTGTTCCCATGAAGTGAGGACCAGTCTGTTCTCTGAGAGCATCCCCAAGCTCAACCTTCAGCCTGTACCAACAGTATTCCCTGTTAGCAGAAAATCCTGGGGTCTGGCTCCAGCGACCCCTCGGCACTCTGCTTTTCCAACTCTGCCCCGGCTGCCCTCTTGCCGCCTGCCTCCTGTGCATGTGACCTTTGCACATGCTGGACCTTCTGCCTGGAATGATCTGGTTTTCTGGAGCCCCACCTGCTGCACCCTTTGCCTGCCCCTACTTCCCAAACCCTCGTTCAGGGCCCTCTTCCTCTGAAAGGCCTCTTCAGCACCCCTGTGGCCCACATGTCTGGTGCTCAGTTGGAATGTGTGTTTCTTGGTCCTCAGGGGAGACCCGCTCTAGAGCTCTTTAGCTCAGGAAGTTGAGGCATTGCTGCTGTTTTCTGGAAGGCAGCTAGGTGGGTGACTGGTTCTAGGCCCCCGGAGTCACATGGAGTCATTGTTCCCAGCTCCCAGCTCCTCACGGTAAACAGCTTGGCTGCCTGTTCTTCTTAGCAGAAGGCCCAGGTCAGAGTCCTGCCCACTTCCCATGCCTTCTGTCATTCGGCTCCCACATACCCCAGCACGCCCTCCCCCAGTTGTATTCAGATCTCACCCCTGCCCAGGCATCCTGCACAGGCTCAGGGTCCCCCTGCCCCCACCCCAAGCTTCCCCCTGCCCTGTCTTCTTCTTTCTCCTTTTCTCTTGTCTACATCGTCATTCATTCAGCAAACATCTTGGAGTCAGTGCTGTCCAATAGAAATAGAACGGGAGCCACAGATGTCGTCTTAAATGTTCTGGTAGGCACATAAAAAAGGTAAAAAGAAACAGATGAAATTAATTTTAAGAATATATTTAGTCATAAGCAAACATGTCCAAAATATCGTCATTTTAAGAAGTGATCAGTATAAAAATTATTGGACTTATTTTACATACTTTCTTCTCATACCAAGTCTTTGGGATCTGGTCCATATTTTACACATCTCAGTTTGAACTGCCCACGTTTCAAGTACTCAGTAGGCCCTTGGGACTGGGGCTTCCACGATAGGCCTGTGGGTGTGGGGAGTTAAGAGCACGAGGTTTGTAGAGTGGTGGGCTGGTTTTATGTTGTCTCTTGACTCTGCCGTTTATTAGCATTGTGGCCTTGGAGGATGACGTCCCGTCTCTGAGCTGGTTGTCTGCAAAAGCATGCACCCTCACCTCATGGGGTTGTCGGAAGAACTGAATGAGACGGTGCATGCACGGGCTCAGCACAGCGCCCAGCACATAGTATTGGTGATTGTTTATGTTGAAACAATGACCCCTTGAGTGACTACCAGGGGCTGGCTTGGTGCCAGGACCTACCCCCTGGCCCCTGGGCTGACCATCAAGGTGGTCGATATCGAACTGCCTACACAGGGGCCATGAGGGGCAGAGAGATGGGCCCACTCAGGACAGGAGCTAGCAGGAGCATAGAGGAGGGAGTTGGTAATCAGGAGAGGCTTCCTGGTGGCGCCACCACCCCAAGCTTACCTTCTGTTCCTTGGCCTCCAGAGCCCTCTGTGACAACACTGGCGCCCCTGCAGCTCCTGTTTGCTAACTCTTTGTCCTGTGTAATTAGTGCGGTGTGCCTCCCTCTTGTCTCTAATTCTGTTGTACAGCATGTACTTTATTATATCAGGGTATAATACTGTGAGGCTGGCAGTTATCTTGTTCACTAATTGTTTCACGTGTCTGTCTCGTCTGCCCTGCCAGATTACCTGCTCCTTCTGAGCAGCCTGCGCTGTCTTCGTGGCTTTTGTCTCCCCAGCCAGGGAGGGCTGGGCATCAGGGCCCAGGTTCGAGTCCTGCATCTACCACGCTGATTTGGTCTGTGGCTGCAGACAAGTCACTCTCCCTCCTTTTACAAACAAGCAGGGTAACACGGGGATATTTAAGCCCCATTCAGCCCTAACATCCTCTGATTTAGTGGGTATCCCTCCACTGGTTGATCTTGAATGTGCTCCAAGTGGTGCACTGTCCTCCTTTGCTTATTAACAAGTAAATATGGAGCATCCACGAAGTGCCAGGTGTTGGGAAGATCATGATGAATGAGACAGATTTCTACCCTCAGGATGCTTACGGTTTAGAGAAGGGAACAGATTTAAAGGAGTAAAAATGTCCATATTATATTTAATCAGAGTTTTGATCTGTATTCGTTTAGAAGATCTGAATACATTTTGCAGAGCCTTGCCCCGTACTATGCACTGGAGGTGCCCTCATGCGTACCGGCTGGAGGGGAAAATAGACACACGGACACATGCACGGGAAGATGTCATCACGCACGTGGGAAGGGTCGGGGGCACCAGGCTAGAAGAATGGGGGTGGGGGGCTCCTGGGGGGGTTTTGCGCCTCCTGCCCAGAGTCCTAAGAGTCGCAGAATCCAGAGTGAAAAGCACAAAGTCGGTGCCTCCTTGCTTCCAGTGGAAGTGTCCTAAGGCTGGGGTGTTTTGCCGCTGCCTTGCATGTATGATTTGGGGGAGGCTCGGAAAGGGCTCTAAACCCAAACCAGATGAAGGCGTTGCCTATGGGTGCCTGGGAGCCGGGGACGGCCCCGGGAGCATGTGGCTGGGTCACCCTTTATAATTACAACACTGTGGTGAAGGCCCTGGAAACCCGGGGTGACGGCGGCTGGGGGATGCCGGCTTCCCATCTGCTTGGCCTCCTTTGGCTCTGAATGGATTAGTTCTGTTTGGGTTGGAGCTTACTGTTGTGTGTGTTTTTCATCCCCCTCCCGTTTGTTCTCTCTCCCTGGCCTGAGCGCCCGCTCAGAGCTGCGAGAGTCCTGGCATGGAAGGGAGAATTGTGAAGTGGACATTATTCAAACAAGAAAGGGAATAATTGGAGTTTGTGTTCTTTGGGGCTTCTTTGGAAACTGGGATGTGGCTGGGGGCGGGTGGGAGTGAGGCCTCGGGAAAGTGAGAAGGTGGGAGCGGCTGTCGAAACTGGGGTATGGTATGGTCTGTGTGAATGACCCCACCTGGTACGGGGTGCCCCTCAGGTTAGTTGGTGCTGGGAAAGCAAAGTTGATCTGGTGTTCTTGCAAGTGGGGTGTCTGAGTGGGCTCTAATTCATACCAGGCGATCCTGGTGAGGCTTCTGTTGCAGGCAGCTGTTGGCAGAGAATGGGTCCTATGGGCTGTGTGATGTGGTAAGAGACTCCGTGTGGGCCTGCCACTGACCTCGTCAAGGGACCTTTGTCTGAGCCTGTCTTCCCAGTCTGTCAAGTGGGAATTGTGATTCCTATCATGCAGGCTTGTTCAGGGGGGGATGTAGGTCAGTGTGTAAGATACCCAGCGCCACCTGGCAGACCAGAGAAGTGTTCGGTAGAGCCTAGGAGTGCCCATGTCTTCATGCCACTCCGGGGACACAGGGCACATGGGGGTGTTGGTAGTGCCCGTGGACGCTGCTGGGTTTCTCGTTGGGCTCAGGAAGCTTTTGCAGGTAAAGCAGGCTTGTGGGGAACCAGCGCTGGTTTTACCTCCTCTTTGAAATAGAAGGGCCGTCCCTCTTGTCGGGGTCCCTCAGTCTCTGCTAGGAGCCCTGCTGTGGAATGGGTGTTTTGGAGAGAGGGACTGGGGAAGGCAGGGGAAGCAGCCGTGGTCTCGGCCTCTTGGAGTCCACGATTCTAGCTTAGAATCAAAATTTTACACATGTAGAGCAATTAGAGAAAAATAACAGATGGTGTCTGATCAGATGTCACCGCCCCAGACTGCCCCACACCCCAGCAGAAATAATCCTACTTTCTCTGGGATCTCAGAGCTGGGTGCAGGCCTGCGTGGTATCCTGTGTTGCGTTGGTATGTAATTGGTCGTTCGTGCCATTAATGGTACAGCAGCACATGTTTCTTGAGTGCTTCACGTGCCAGGTCCTGTCCTCAGTCCTTCCTCCTGTTTTGGTTAAGCCCCTGCTCAGGACACTTGGGCCAGTGTCTCCGCTTGGGGCTTCCAGGCTGCCCGGTGCGTTCCCTGCTGCTAGGCTCCAGAGCCCCTGAGCCAGCTCTTCCCGTGCTGCCTCTCGACCTGTCTGATGCCCCTCTTTCTTGGATGTTTCATCCTGGTAGCCATCTCCTGAGTTGGGTCTTGCTGTAGGAGCTTTTGGCCGACCTGGAGGAGTCGATGAAGACCCTGGCCAGCCACCAGTCCAGCGCTGCTAACCAGTGGTGTGATGTCGACGCTCCCCTATCCTCCTCGGGCCTTCCTTCTCCTGACTTTAAAAAGCTGGAATTGGAGTAAACCATGTCTCTGGTGTTGGTTCTGAGACTTCAAGTTTCTTTTGGAAGTTGTGTTGGCCTGGAAATGCCTTTGGTGTGCCGGACCCTTAGCTGGGTATGGAGATGCCTAAGAGGCCATCTGCCTTCTGGAATCTGATGGTCTAGTGAGAAAGACGGATGTAAGCAGATGATGATGGTGCTGCACGGGGCCCCGTCACTGCATGTCCCAAGAGAAGTCTCTCCTGGCTCGACCCAGAGGGCTTCCTGGGCGCGGTGGCATTTTGTGTGGGTCCCCAAGAGAAAAAAAGAAGCAGAAGATGATGACTGAAAGGGAAGAGTGAGATGAGAGCATTCCAGGGTAAGGGAATAGTCTGTATAAACGCTTGGAAGGTTGAAAAGACTTGCCACGTTCAGGAAGGAAGGCTTGGGGGGGCGGAGCCGGAGCTGTGAAGGGCCCAGCTGGGCAGCGCAAAGCTTGGAGCAGGGTCCTCTGGCGTTGTGAGCCTGCCTGTTAGTGGCCTGGTTAGGTTTGCTTGGGGAAAGGAGGAGGGATAAGGGGACGACTGGGGCAGATCCACCAGCAAGGAGGCTGGTGCACTGATCCGGCCTTGAGGAGCGAGTCCAGTTGAAGGGTGGGGAAGACGTGGCCTGGGGTATTGTGTGGAAGCTGGGAGTCAGCCCGGCCTATTGAGAACTGGCCTATTGAGAATTGGGAGGATTGCCCACACCCCCCAACTCTCGCACATTTTCTTAATAATTTGATGCCCTTGTGCCCAAGATGGTGGGCTTAGGGGTGATTGTAAACAGCCTAGATTTGCTGAAGGCACTGAAAAAAAATTAAAAGCCACCTCTATCTAGATTATCCAAAGAGCAAAAGTGTGGTGGAATAAGGAGCGCCCTGGCCTGGTCCTGGGCGTGTCTGTCTCTTACTGTGGGCCTCCATTTCCCCTTTGGTGAAGATGGCAGGGGTGGGGGAAGGCATGGGACCAGTGCCTGCAGTGTGCTAGCCTACCCCCATGACTGCTGCCTTTGTTTCCAGGGGTTGGAGGATCATGCAGGGCAGGGTGGCTCCGTTCTTGGCAAGTGGAGTGGGAAATGCCAGTGTCTTAAAGCGAGTTCCAGAGGGGGTAGGGATGGGTGTGTGTGTACTCGGTTGGGTGTGCCCCCAGGCATCTCCCTTGGACAGGGCATCTGTGCTCATCCAGCTTGGAACCTGCACGGAGTCCCTTCCCTTCTAAGATCTCGTCTTCCCTGTTAAACATTAATAATAACTGACCACTAAGACTGAGCCCCCAACACACTCTGGGCGGTTATCGCCTGTGTGTGTGTGTCTCCACGCCTGTCCTTGACCCAGCATGGCACCCAGAACAGAGCAGAGTACGCGTGTGTGTGTGTGTGTGTGTGTGTGTGTTTTGTTGTTGCTACTTTGGAGCCACTGCAGAATTTCTCATCACTGCCAAGTTACTTCCTCGGGATATATTTAGATAGCGCGAGATGAGCGAGAAGTGGGCGATGTGTATTTGCACAGGGATGTTTGCACACGTTGACCGTGGTGTTTTTGGAGCCGATGTCCAAGAGCTGGCTCCTTGCTCAGCCCTCCTCACATACTTGTCGGGGAAGGGCTGTGTGTACCTCCTCTCAGGGGGATGGGATGGGTGGGGTAAGGGTGGGGGGCAGGACAAGGCTTCTCTGCCAGAGGAGCCATGTGGACCCCAAACCCCAGGCCTCTGCTCTCTCCCTCCCATTGTGAATGAAGTCGGGGTCGAGAGCTGCAGAACGAATGGGGGATGGCAGCTGTGAGGCCTGCACTCTGCCCAGAAGGGCTGCTGTCTCCTGACGTTATTGCGCCCTGATAAGATGAAGACAATTACTTGGTGGTTTGTATTTATTGCGAGTCGTGGAGACAGCGCCGGCTCTCCAGGGTGGGGTAGGCAGGTCTGGCCCTGCACCCCTGCTCTAAGCGCTTTCTCCCACTTCCTTCCCTCCTGCCCCCTTTGCAGTGTGCCCTTCTTCTTTCAGTCTGAGTGTGTGCCATCGGCATGGCAGCATGGCATGGTAGGGCCCAGAGGGGTCCGACTGCAGCCGGGGGCCTTGGGTCCAGAGTGGTCCTCTCAGACCTCCCCAGACCTGATCAGCTTACAGTGGGGCGGGGCAGTGCTCTTCTGTTATTAAATTCAGAGCCATGGTCTGCATGATGGAGGCAGCTTTAATGAGATTAGAAAGCTTAACCGAGAGGCCAATTAAATCTGGGCCCGTACCTGTTTGGGCGGCTGTCTAAGCCCCGACCTGCATCCAGAGGCTTCCTGCAGGCCTCCTGGGAGCCTAGCTGGGGAGGGTGAGGGGCAGAAGAGGCTGCCCATCTGGCTAGGCACCCCCAGACCGGGGGCTGGTCAGGGCGGAGGCCGGACCCAGGAGGGATCTTCTGGGACATCTGATCCAGGAGCTCCCCAAAGCTGGATCCCTACCGCCTCGGGAGAGCAGCGGCTGCGTTGTTGAGAGTCCCCAGGTGATTTTTTTTTGGCTGCGCCACATGGCATGTGGGATCTTAGTTCCCTGACCAGGGATCGAACCCGCACCCCTTGCCATGGAAGCACGGGGGTCTTAACCACTGGACCGCCAGGGAAGTTTCCCCCCAAGGTGATTTTGATATGCAGCCAGGTTTGGGAACCAGGAGTCGAATCCACCCCGGTTGTTTTATAGGTGAGGGGAAGGGACTCATGGGGGCAACCAGCCAGTGACTCCTAGCCACAAGCCTTTGTCACTATAGTGTCCTCCCTTCCTTTCCAGCCCCTTGGATTGTCTGGGGGCAGGGGATGCAGTTGCCCTTCCATTCACACCCAGTTTCCTGTTTGTTTCTTCACACTCCTGTGTCAGGTAGGCCAGGCAGGGAGTGGTGACTTCCCATTTCACAGATGGGCACGTTAAGGTTGAAGAAACCTGCCTCACACTGGTGCCAGCACTGGAGGGCCTGATTGTAGGGTTAAAGTCTTTCCTTTCCATGACTGAAGTCTTCCTTCTGGTTCCCACTGGAGGGAGTATGGTATGTAGGTGTGTGATGACTGGACCCAGCCAGGAAGAAGCGTGACCTTGTAAAGACACGTAACCCGTTGTGGTCTTCATCGGCAAGATAGGTCGGATAGGAAACAAAGGAGCAGGCTATTGGGAGGATTAAGTGAGACCAGCCTCCTTTGGCGCCTACGTAGTGTGGTGGGTTACTTCTGTTCCTGGGAAGCAGAACCAGCAAGCTTGGGGGGGCAGAGATGGGAGCACTGAGAGGCTCTACAAGTAAGCAGTTCCCACCTGGTCCCTACAGGGCATGGGCCATCCTCGGTGGAGAAAAAGTGGAGAGGAGGGTTTAGAAGGAGTGTCCATTCAACAAAGTAATTATTGAGCACCTGATGGATGTAGGCCTGGCACTGTTCCGGGGAAGCAGAAGCTTTACTTTCACAAACTCTGTGAAGCAGGGTGTATTATTCCCATTTTCTAGATAAGACTGCCAAGGCATGACGTCTTAGGAGACCCAGGTCTTAGACCTTTCCTGCCCTCCACCCAGGTCCGTGGGCCCGAGGCTGTGTCTATTAGCAGAGGGGCTGGGGGACTTCTTCCTGTTCTAAGGTTCTAGATTCACATTTTCTGAAGGCCTGTGGATTACCCAAATCTGATTAAAAACTCCTGTCTTCAGTGGAGAAGACCAGACAGACCACAGCCTCAAACGCAATTAGACAAAAGTAGAAGAAAACCAGACTCTTTTAGACCAGATTTGCAGCAGAGTGGAAAGCTTGGTTATCATCCTTTAAGGATGGTCCTGCCATGTCTATGTGACTTAACACCTTTCAAGCTAGGAACAGAGCTAAGATTCATATTCAACCCTTTTCCAAGGTTTCCGTGTTTCTCTTCTCCAGTGATTGCTTGAGAAGAGAAACATGGAAACTTTTGGAAGATAAGGCCCCTCTTTGTCCCTTTTGACATTTGGGTTTATGAGAGTATGTTCTGTTCTTTAAAGTTGCATCTTTATAAAGGAGAAAAACAAGAAGAAATTTCCCAGAAGAGCCAGACCTAGCCTTGTCCAGAAACTCTCTCACAGCCCCAAGTCATTCAGTGGTTATTGATTATTAGACATAATAAATATTTGGATTCTACTTTTTGGAACCAGTAGTCCTTCAGGGAGATAGCCTTTGTCCATGTAATAAGGCCAAGTAGATAGTGTTGGAGGAGTCACAGAGTTTCACGTGGACTTGGAAGAAGAAAAAATCATCCTGCCCGGTACCCAGGGCAGCATGAGGGATGGATGGATTGGAATGGCAGACACCAGCAGGGAGGTGGGCATTTTGGGTGGAGGGATGGCATGTGCAAAGGCTGGGGACCAGCATGTGCTTCTCATGGCTGAAGCTTGGGGAACAAGAAAAGAGGGAGGTTGGAATGGGAGGAAGAGAGAGGCTGAGATGAGATCATAGCCCTTCCATTATCTCCTTGTTTGCATTAACTCATGCCAACCCCAGTAGAGGTATTGTCTTGTATTGGGGGAGAGCATCTCAAGACAGAAGTGAAGTGTCTGCCTCTGAATTAGCCAGGGAGCTGGGGAGCTGAAGCTCCTCCCCTGGGTCCAGTGCTCTGTTCACTTTACCATGGCAGCCCTTGGTTAGGAGTTCATTGGTATTGAATGTTCCATTGGATGCCTTGTTGAGACAGTTGCAGGTGGAAGCAGGTATCTTCTAACATGGAGTTCTAGCTCACGAACCTACTCAGGGACTTTCATGCTTGCTCTGGGCTGGGAAGCAGGGACATTTGAGCTGGGTATGGGTAGGTGACTAGGAGTTCTGTAGGCAGATAAAGGGAAGGTGGTGGAGGAGCTTGTTGAGCAGAGAAAGTAAAAGTAGCACAAACAGTGTCCTCCTGCGGGGGTGGGGGGCCGGGCGGCGCTGAGACTTGATTGGTGAGGAGCTGGAGCCATTCTCAGGACATGGTAAGCACAGAACAGGGGTGCAGCCAGAGGTCCCTGTAGGCTTAGAGAGCCTGGTCTTTGCCCACCCTCCCCCCCTTCTCTCTGCCTCTTACCCTTCTCTTTTCTCTGCCCGGTCAAGTGAGGGATTGAATCAAGGAGGAGGAGGAGGTGGGGGAGGAAGAGGAGGAGGAGGGGGAGGAAGAGGAGGAGGAGGAGGAGGAGGAAGACTCATTCCTACTGAGTGAGCTCAGGGCTTGCTCTGTGGCTTGTCTCTGATTCCAAGAACCATGTCTTTTTCAAACCTGTGGCTTGGAGGGTCCAGCTGCGAAGGAAAGTCCTCACATTGGCAGAGGATTCCTCTGTCTGTGGGGTGCATTTTCTAGGACACAGAGAAAGGCATCTCAGGGTGAGAAGTCTGCCTTGATGTCTTCCTCACCTTCCGCCCAGGCCCAGGAGGGGCCCCTCCCACCTCTGCCTGTCTCCAAGCCCTGAGGTAGTAGGCCAGTTCTCTGGCCCCTCTAAGAAGCCTGTGGAAAAAGTGGCTCCCTGGGCCAGCGGAGCAGACATCTGCCTTCAGGGAGGCTGAGAACCGGAGCATCCAACCTGTCTGAGAATAAATAGCAGGCTCTGCTTTGGAGATGGAAGGGAGGCTTGACCCAGAGGGCTGGGAGAGGTGGCTAGATCTCAGCAACTCATGAAGACCATGCGGTCCCCTCAGCTGCACCCAGCCCGCTGGGCCCAGGCTTGGCTTCCTTCCTAAGTGGGAATGATAGACAACGGCAGTTTAGCTCCTAGAGGCCACCCCACTCCCTCGCATTGCTTTTGTCCTTCTTGGAACTACAGATGCTTTGCCCAGATGTTAACCTAAGCTGTCTCCACAGCTGTCTTGGGAGGGGAGGTATAATGATGATCTCATTTTACTGACCTGACTCTAGGAGAAGTGGCCGCCCAAGTCATTTGCCAGAAAGGCTGGGCAGCACCTGCGCCCAGGTTTTCTGAACACCCAAAGCTTGGGTTTTACAGGCAGAGGAAACGGCCTGTTCTAAGATGTGTGTGGGGATGGTGGGGTGCGCGCACGTGTGTGTGTGTGTGTGCGCGTGTGTGTGTGTGTGATCGTTTGGAGGGGAGAAGGTAATTGTATGGATGTAGCCAAATGGTAAGTTAGTTGCTGACTGAGTTAGCTAGTCTTGCAGTTTGACCTTGTGGACATGGCGACTATTCTTGATAAGCAGGATTTCTGCAAGAACTTGATTCATCCAAAAAATATTTACTGAGCCAGCACCTTCTCTATGCTGTGCACACCATTCCGGCCCCCGTCCCTGCAAAGACAGTTGGCTAATTTAATAAGGAATTAACAGTCAGATGTGACACGTGCAGTGATGAGGAACACATAAAGGATGAAGAGGTATATCGCCCAGGGGGAGAGAGTGCAGGAGAGTGTTCCAGAGAGAGGGGCCGGCCTGTGCGGTGGGGTGGTTGAGCATATTCATCAAGTGACTTTGGGTGAAAGAAAGGCCTTGTAAGCTAGAGAGTACTAAATATATGTGAATAGTAATAGGTTATTCTTTTTCTAATGGGGCTTAAAGGATCTAATTTGTTGGACCCTGATGAAGGTCTCTGTATAAAGACCTTCCTTTGTGCTTTCAATACCGTATGGATTGATGGGGGGGAGTTGGGTGTGGACCACTGTGGGAAATCTCGTGTATGTTTGAGAAGCCAAGTTTGGGTCAGAAGTCGCAGTAGATAAAGTCCCCTGGCCCCTCTGAAGCCTTTGACTGGTCAGGTCATCTCTGGTCCTTCCAGGCTGGGCTCCTGGCCCTACCCCCTTATCAGTGTTCTCACTAGGATCCAAAAGGCTGAGTGTGCCCTTGCACGCTCTGGCCCCATTTTGGGGGGACGCTAACAAGAAAGCCCTGCCTTGTGTGCCTGGTAGACACTCAACAAATATCTGTGGACCTCTTTGTGATGACCTCCGAAGGGCAGCCCCGCCTTGCCCTGCAGCGCTCTGGCCAGGCCTCAACAGGCCGCAGAAACCCGCTCTGCCAGCCGGCCTGTGTCGAGGACTGAAGTAGCGTGCGTCTTAGTTCATGCAGGACCTACCTCTTTAGCCCCTCTGCATCACTTTTGGAGCAAATTAAACAGTCCACCACCCTTAGTGGGCCTCCTGCAAGCTTGCCAGGGTAGGCTCTGTTCTAGAATGCCACCAGGCAGCGTGGGGTATGAATTGTCTTTGAGGGGCTGATACCTGTAAATCACAGAATTTGAGTCAGTCAGACTGGCTGTGTTTGGTTCCTTAGGGACACTGAGTTCCAGAGCTATTACCGTTCCTGCCTCAGAGACAGAGAGAGACACGTGCACACACAGACGTGTCCAGGATCTGTGACCTCGTGAATCCTCTTGTTGGGGGTGTTAACAGTTCTGTAAATCCCCGTCCTGGCTCCCTCGTCTCAACACCACTCCCTGTGTTTGTTCAGAGCCCCGGGGACTGGGAGCAGGGCGGGACACTGGTACTTTTCTCCGGTCTCATCCAGTGCAGCAAACCTTCATTGTGCACCTACTGGGTGCCTGGCCTTGTCCTGGGAAGACTTCCTGTACCTGCTGCATTTAGGTTTGAAGGGCAGGTAGGGCAGCAGGGGAAACCATAGGGAAGGCAGGAGCCTTCACAGAAGGAAGGGAGCGCTAGGCGTGTGTTGATGGCACAGCCAACCCGTCAGCATCGCAGGGGGCCAGGGCAGTGGGTGGGGAGTAGAAGGGACTGAGTTCTGTCATCTCATTCCTCGTGTAGCCTCAGGGCTCACCCACCTTAACCCTGTCGTTTTATAAATGAGGTACCTGGGGCTCCGAGAAGGGGGCGGGGGTTGCCCTGTTCTCATTCACCTAGCTAGTTTTTGGGGCGTTATCATTGAGGCCGAACTGTAGTGCCGTTTTGTGTGAGCTAAAGAATTTGATAGAGGGGAAGCAATGTGGGGTTTGAAGTCAGGTAGACCTGGGTTCAGATCCCAGGACTGCTAACTTCCTGGCCTGCTGTGGAACCATGGGCAGATCAGCTCTCTGAGCTTGTTTTCTTTTCTGTAACATAGGGATGATAATGCCACCTGCCCCCTGGGACTTTGAGGGGATCAGAGATAAGTACAAAAGGGCCAGGCATTAGGAGTTGCGTGTTACTGTCAGCTGTTGCTGTCCTGTCACTCCTGTGGGCAGTACAGGGAGAGAGGGAAGGTGTGGCCGGAGCACGCCATCTCCGGAGGAGTAGAGCCCTGGCTGGGCCCTCTCCCTGGCTTCCCCCTGTCCTGGAGGGCCGAGCCACAGGCCCAGCTGTTGCAACCCAGTTGCTGGTGACCTCGCCTGGCAGATGCCCAGGAGCCCTCCAGATGAGCTTCTCCACCTTCTGCCTCTTGGGCAGCACTGACACCTGAGCTGGAGGCAGGCTGGCACCCGGATTGCAGTCAGGAGAGCCTGTCCCCCATGTGACAGCTGGGCATGGAGGGCTGCCCAAGTGGACAGCGGCAGACTCTAAGTGCCCAGCTTCTCGTGGCATTGTTTGGTCCAGTTTCCTTTGTGTTTTGACCTACATCATTCCTTATTTGCTAAACCCTCTGAGCAGGCAGCAGTAATAAATCAATTAATGACTCCAATGAGTCGTTCAGTGGCTGACAAAATAACAGTAAGGCCAACAGCTTGCATCTCTCCAGCAGTACCAAAGGACCCTGTTTGACCGGCATGGGGGACGAAACAGAGACTGTTAGCTAAATTAGCGCAATTAGTGCTCGCTTTAAAGGCTTAGGCGGCATCTGCTCAGCGCTGAGCCCGTGCGCCTACAGACCTTCCTGGCCCGTCAAGAGAGCCCAAGGATTCCCGGCTCCTTCGTTTACACACCCCTCCCCAGCCAAGTGTAAACTTCCCCACTTTGAGGTCAGGGGACCCGGGTGAACTTTTCAGACTGTGCACCTTGTCCTGTCAGGACAGAGGCTGAGCCGAGGGAGGGTGACCCTGTCCCCGCTGAATCTGGTGCCTGCTGAGCAAAGTGTGGGTCCCCATTCTTGAAAGGTGTTCCAGGGGCCATACCTTTAACGATTTCTCTTAAACTTAAAAAAAGAAAGTTTCTGAAGTGGGTGGTTTTTTTGTTCTCTGCACACCTCAGTCCTGGCAGGATTAAGTTGTCATTGGAACTGAGCATGTGTGCAGGCCCATGCCAGGGAATTTTCCACTTTGCAGAAGCAACTGCCAGTGTTCTTGTTAAGGAGCTGTCACTGGCCTACTATGACATGTTTGCAGTTGTAAGAGGCTCCTTTAAGACAGTGGGAAGTGTGTGTGTGTGTGTGTGTGTGTGTGTGTGTTTTGCTAATGGTGTAAACCAGGACCTGAAGCTCATCTCTCTTTAAGAAGAAAATCAGCGTTGTACAAACAGCGTGCTGTTGATCCACTCCTCACTGTTCATTTGCAGGGGGGACCTATAGCCCTTAATCTCCCTTGTCTCACGTGTATACGCCTAGGACCCGCGCCCTCTGCCACGCGGCCCAGCTGGGGAGGTGTTTGCACACGGGGGAGGGCACTCTGGCTGGCATCCGCAGCATAACCAGGTATTAATTACACGGGGCTCCACCTCTCACACAAGCGATGCCCTCTGATCCAATTCCAAGAAGAAGCTGAGTGCTTCCTGGGATGGATGGGGAGGGCCTGGTGGGATGGTGGCCATGATCTTCTCAGCACAGAGAAGCCAGCTCCTCTTCCTCTTGGAAATGTTCCCACTGGGGTGCCTTTGTTTCATTTTTTAAAAAAGTAGAGAGAGGTCGCTCCTCAGAAGACTGGGTTCTGTCGAGCCGAGGACGTTGTCCTCTGATGGCCCTGACCCTTTCCATGCTCTGGCCTGCCCCATGTTCATGGAATCGTAAAAAGCAAACGTGCCTGTCTTCCACCTGGTGCTGTGTCGCTGGCTCAGGAGTTTGAGCCCCTTATCTGAGGAGTCATATTCAGGTTCCCCACACCCCTGCCCAGGGTAGAGACCCCCCCCCCTTAATAGATGATGATGAAGGGCTCAGAAAGGTAAAGTGAGGTGCCCGTGTACCCCGGCTGCTGGAGAATGGAGGGGCTGGGCCTAGAGCCTGGACCTCTCCCCCCACCCCTTTGGGCAGCATCTTTAAGCGTCAGTTTCAAAACAGACCAGAGAAGCCGGAACACGGCTAAAAGGTCTGGGCTTGACTTCCAGTTCTGCCTGGTCCGAGCTGAGTGACCTTGGACAAGTCCCTGAGCCTCTGTTTTCTCATCTGTAGTCCCTGCCGGGTTGTTGGGAGAGTGGGGATGAGCTGCACCAAGGTTAGCTGGCGAGCTGGGTGGGCAGCTGGCCCCCCTTCTTCTGAAGAGCCTCCCTCTGGGGGAGGGGAAGTGGGTAAGCCCCACGCCCACCCCGTCAATGAGATGGAGTGGAGCTCTGGGGAGGGCAGAGGCCTGGTGGGATTTATGCTCTGAAGGAGAAGCTGTCAGAAGGCCTGGTTCCAGGGGAGGGCTAAGATGACAGCAGTAATCTCTCACCTCTCTATCACCTCCTGCATCTCCGAGGCTTGCCATCCTTTAAGGCCCTGGCTTGAGTGCCACCTCTTCCATAAAGCCTCCCTGATCCCCCTAATCCCCGCCTCGCGGCGCCCGCCCGGAGCACCTTCCCACGTCCCTCAGTTCTCTCGCGGAGACTCATTTCATCCCTTAGACCTTAAGGGCAGAGCCGAGCCTCTGTCATCTCCCACCCCGGCAGGCACAGTGCATCCCTGGCAGCCCAGGAGCCAGTGTCTGCTGAACGCATGGACATGTATAAAGCACTCGTAACCTTTTTAAACTCCCCACCTCCTTTGTTTCTCCTTCTCTTCCCAGGGTAATTTGCCTATTAGATCCAACAGACTCTTCACCGAGATCTTGCATTCCTACACACACGCGTGCACACATACACACACACACACCCTTAGTGGAGGCCAGCTCAGTGAAATACTTGCCGGAAGGAGCAGAGTTAGAAGGCCAGTCTACTTTGGGAAGAGAAAAACATGTGGATGATCTCAGATGTAGAGAATGCCTTGTGCTTACCTTATGTTTGTAATGATGTCTGTCGTTTCTTTTCATAAGCATCAAAAAGCACACAGAACTCTCCTTGAGAACTGCAGGGGTTGGTGGCAGAGTGAGGGGGGGTGCCTTATTTGGGTTTCTCAGGCTGAAATTGGGGGTGGAGGGACAGAGAGACTAAAGTTAGAACACTTAGGATAATGCACTTCTCTGGGCCTGTTTTCTTACCGGTAAACAGCAGTGACACCTTCCCAGGGATGTTGAGGAGTAAATTGTACCCCCCTCCTTCTCTCCTGGTCTCTGGGATCAGGATAAAAAGGCGTTTGCTTCTCTGCCCTCTCTGCGTTCCTGCATCCATCCTCTCTGCCCAGGGGAGACAGAAGTGAGATGGGGACTTTGGGGAAGAAGCTCTGGTGTCAGGACAGCCCTCACTTGGGCCTGATGGCCTGGCTGTGCGAGCTGGGGCTTTTGTCACCCTTTCTCAGGTTGCTTGGCTGAGAGCTCAGTGTGATGCCCACTTGGTTCACTGTAGCAGCAGGACCTCAGCCGCCTCGCTTGGAGCTGAGCAGAGGCCCCGGGGGCGGGGCTCGCAGGAAGGCTAGCCCTAGTCACACAGCAGGTGGTTTGCAGCCTGAGCTGGAACCCTGATCCCAGGATCCTCTGTCCAGGGCTCTTTCCTCTCCTAATAATCCCCAGAAAACGCCAGGCGGTGCTGGGTAGTGTGGCTCTCCCCTTTTCAGAGGGGAGGCTGAGGCAGTCCCCATGGCTCTGTTGTGGCCGAGTAGAGATGAAACCCAGGTACTCTGACCTGGAGTGCGCTTGTGCCCTGTCCCCGCTGAGCCACCCCAAGGTGGCGTGGCCCACTGCTTCCTGTGCTTTCTGTGGCTCGGAGCATCTACCTCTGGACCCAGGGCCATCCCGCGGCAACGGGAGAGACGCCCATTCCTTCGTGCACGTGACGACCCCCTGGCTATTTGGAGGCAGGGACCCTGTGTCGCTCACTCCCGTGTGTCATCCGAACCTATTTTTAATGCCAGCTGGTTCTGTCTCTTCACGTAGCAACAGCTCTGTGTTTTCTCACACATTCCCTTCTGTGGTCTGCACACAAAACCAAGAGACCTCTTCCTTACCTTCCCCTTTTGACCTTGCTTCTGTCCGTCTTGGCCTTTCCGTCTGGGTGATGAGATTCCCTCCATTCCCTCAGCTACATCTTCAGTCAGTTGATACTGCTAAAATTCCCTCTAGGAAACTTGGCCCAGAGGGCCCCAGGTCACTCCAATATTTTGCAGAGAATGCTGAAGGCTCTGTCTTGATGACACGTGTGTAAGCATCCCTCCTTCCCCGGGACACGAGCATCCCTCAAAGGGCCTCATTTCTCAGTGCAGGAGTGCCCCCGCCCCCCGAGAGTCCTCCACTGCCCAGCTGCGAGCACACAGCCACACACCACACACCACGTGCCTCTGGTGTCCTGAGTGCTTGGCCACGTGGCCTGTGTTGAGTTTCAGTCAAGGAAGGCTACACTTGGTGGTTTCACATGTGGGCCCCGTGCTGCTACATGCCTGAGTATTGGGGTGGGGCGAGGAGGGAGGGGATTTGCAGAACAAAGTTCCATTTTGCAGCCTTGTAAACCAGTCAGGAGGGGTTGGCCGACCTGGCAGGAGTCCCGCTGTTCACTCTGAGCATGTTTTTATTCAGTTTTCCAGGAGTTTCATGTGCATAGAACTACTTTAAAAAGAGAATAAAAACGGGTGGGGGGATTCCCATGCTAGTTTGTGAGTGAGGCTAACTGGGGGTCTCAGGGTAAGGCTGGAAGGTAATATCTTGTAGGGAACATCCCCCAGGTCTCCCCTTCTTGAAGGAAGCATGAATGTTTGTCACCTACCACAAGATACTACAAGATCTGAGGTGGGAGGCTCCTGGGAGCTTGTCACTTGGTCCCTCTGGACTGACCCTGTTGTTCCTTGAGCCGCAGGGGACTCCTTGCTACGGAATGAGGAAAAGGCCCAGCACCACAACCAGGACTTGCCAATTCCATTCATTTGTGGAGCCTTGGGTACTCTGGTGGTGGTGGGTGGGTTGTCAGTGGTGCATTGGGATGCCTGGCACGGGGTAAGATGGGGTCAGGTGGGATTCTCAGAAGTCCTGGGCCTCTTCTGCTGGGAACTCTTCCCCGTTGCCTAGAGCAGCAAGTCCAGATTCCCTAGCACAGCTTTCAAGCCTCCTCCCAGTAGCTCAGATCCCGAGGCCCCAGGTTTGAGCCCTGCATCTCTACGGGGGGGAAGGGTGGGTGGGGGGAGAATGTGCTTATTCTGGCTGGCGCACACCTCCAGGGGAGGTGTCTGGATCTCCCCTCACTATTGACAACCATATTTGGATGGCAGGGGAGGCCTGTAGGTGGAGTGGCATGTGTGAAACCAGCTGACGTGTGTCTGGAGCACACAAACAAGGCTGAGGGGCTGCAGGGAACCCCTAAGCCCCGGTGGCTGTGTAACCGCCCTGGAATCATAAAGAAACCCTACTCTTTAGGGAGAAAGTTGTAGGATGAGCCCTCCTTGGAAGTCTCCCTGGCTGTGAACAAAAATAAAATACTTTACAGGGAGGAGAATTTTCACAGCTTCAGGCAGATGTCTGAAGGCACCTCAGGCTTTCCAAGTGGACAGTATCCCGGAGGCTTGGAGGAGGCAGCTGGCTGGAGTGGGCCACACCGCTCAGTGCAAGGCCTGTTTTCTATTTAGAAAAGAATTTTAGTTAGTTTTTAAAAAATGCCTGAGTTACCAAACTGCGTGCCCTATTTGATTCTGCTTTTTTTAGTCCATGTATGCACGTATGCATATATGGGTAAAGATTGGTGAGGGGGGCTGCTAGGGGGTGCGGTTGGTGCAGGGGAGAGCCCAAGTGTCATCAGCTGTTATCTGCAGGCTTCGGTAACAATAGGTTTCTAGGCGGTTTTTAAGTTTTGACCTCTGAGTGTTCTATAATGAACGGAGAAGAGTTGAAATTCAGGGTCTTCCTGTTCATGCAGGAGCTGCAGTTTCCAGTCCCTGCCCACCCTGGGTGTATGGACTGGGCTGGGGAGAGCACCTTGGAAGAAGAGCCCTAGAGGTCACCTTCTCTAATTCCACCATCCGACACGTGGAAAGACTGAGGCCCAGAGAGAGAAGGGACTTGCCCACGGGCTCCCAGCCAGGACCCGAGCCCATGCAGGTGGTCTCTGGCTTCTGACTCCTTCCTCCCCTGCTCCAGTGGGGAGTTCCATCCTGGGCACCTACCGCAGCCCCGATGTGTAGGCCTCAGTGAATGTCACGGGGTTTGGGTTTGGGTTTTGTGTTTTTAGAGAAAACTCACATGAGACGCTTTGCTGAGTGCTTTAATGGAGTTCTAACTCCAAGTTGGAAACCGCAGGGAGAGGCCAATTCCTAGCAATCCGGAAAAGCCTGGCTTCAGATGGCCAGGTTTGAGCCGGTCTTTGACTAATAAAAAGTTGTAATCATTTATTGAACACCTGCTGTATGCCTCACATTGTGCTGGGTCTTAGAGATGGGTAAAACAGCCCCTGCTGTTGAGGAGTGGGGTGAGGGCAGTGTCATGTTGATGGATGTGGAGGGGGGGCCCTTGGATTGGGTTTTATGTGCAAGAATTATTTCTTAACCCTTTTGTCACCCTATGACACTGGTTGCTGCTTTCATTCTGTTCTTTGTCCTTTTCTGCTCTTTTGAAAGTTTTCCATTAGGAGCACATGTTCACTTCAAAATCAGAGAATAGCAATGATTGTCATACTCTAGGACACAGGGTTAAGCACTGCAGAGCTACTTAATTTTACAGCTGGAAGAGCCTTTAGAGGATAAGGATAAGTTATCTCCTCAGCTTCCTGACACTTGAGTCACCATTAACATGAGCTTCCTTTCATTGGAGGATGGCAAAAGTCCATTCTCCACCCAGATGTCAATGAATTATACTATCCATTTACTAGAACCATGGTTATTCCAGCCCTGACATTCAGAGGACCACGGGCTCACTCCTGATTTCGTAGGAAAATGAGATCTTGGCGTGAGGGAGCCTAGTAAGTCATGAGCCCAGGTTCAAGTTTTCATTTAAGAGGTTTTTAAAAAATTGTTAAGATATCCATATGTTATATCCTTAATATATAAAGAGCTCTTATATATCACTAAGGAAAAAAGTCAAATAACTAAATAGCAAAGGACATGAATGATTTGCCATTTGTTTTACTAAATGGCCAGTGTAAACCGTTTCAAAAGGTTAGTGATGCAAAAGATTAAGTCAAAATACCAAAGAGATCAAAGAGAGAAGATTTTGTACCTACTAAGTTAGCAAACATGAATGCAATGCCCTGTTAATTAAATTGGTTGAATAATGATATTAGGCTCATTGAAAAATCACGTTTTCTTTGGCCATTTAACGAGAGGGGGACAAGTGCTTATGACATTATTTAACAAAATACAGTGACTAATTTTCTTTTTACTTTGCTATGTTTTATAATAGGCAAGTGTTTTATATTAAACGATAAATGCTAATTTAAAGAACTGAGTTGCTGAAGCTTTCCAGATCTTTCTTTAAAAACAAAGCATAGTTTCTGAGCTGAAGGCTGAGGAAGAGTAGATGTGGACTCTCAGGAGGACACGTAGAAAAAGGCCGCCTTCAGCCTGCTCTCCATATAGATATTTGTTTTCTTCTCTGTAAAGTCGGGGTTCTTATGTCTGCCTCAGAAGGCCGCCTGGGGGTTCAGGGAGAGGTGGTATGAAAACACCCTGCTCGTTTCTGAGCATCATGCCAGATGGCCCCGGCCATCCACCCCGCCCAGGGTTGGGCCATCCACTCCATCCTTCTCACACTGTTGTCCGGAGCTCCATCTTCTCCATCCTCACCCTGAGAACAAGTCAGTGCCACATTTGCCGAACAAAACATGTAGTCAGGGCAAGAGAGGGTTTTGGTTTTCCCAGATGTATCGCCTACACTCACCCGCCTTTCTGATCATTGCCATTGGTCCAGTCACCATGCTTGACTGATGACTTCAACAAAGATGTGAATAATTGGAGAAAGATCACATCCTGGGAGGATCACATCCTGCCTCTGTTTGGGAAAGGTGTGAGTTCTCCTCCAAATTTTTATATATATAAGAACTCTTTTCTTTTGGTAGGAAGATGACTTTTATAAACAATAGGAAGTTTGGGGGGATAAGTAAATAAAAATAAACAAGAAAACTTCCACTAAAGAATTGAAGGAGATAATAAAATACATTGTAAAACTCTGTTCGTTAGAATGGACAGAATTTTAAAAGCTCAGAAACAGACCCATGCCTGTGTAGGAATTTTTGTCTCTGATTTCAGATGAGTGGGAAAAATTGTACTGAGCCAACTGACTGAGGAGTAAAATCCGTATTCTTTACCAAAATAAGTTCCTGAAGGATTAAAGAGTTAAACGTAAAACCGATCTCTGAAAGAACCTGAAGAAAATATAGGAGGATGTTTACCTCCCCCTATTTAAAAAAAAAAACTTTTCTGCTTCTGCTGCTGAGGAGTAATCGTTGGCTGTAAATCATGAAAAGTTGCATTTTCACAGAACCACCAACCACAAACAAACAATGCAGCTAATGGATAACCTGGCATATTCCCCCAGACGACCCTCATCCTGGATAGTCCTGGGGCAGGGGCTCGGCCTGGGTAGGTGTGGCTTCTCCTCCAAGCTGAGGAGGTGGGAAGGGGAAGACCTGATCCTGGTGTTCTGGGGTGTTCGTAACACATTACAGGATAGTTGGCAGAATCTCTTTACAGGGAGTGTTGCTTTTCTGTACGCAGGATCATTTTGAAAGGTTGGGCCGGAGTAGCCAGCCCCATCCCACCCTGTTTTTCACCTGGGGTCTGTTAAAACAGCCACTGTGGGCCTGCTGAATCCTCTTTGCTTCCACATTACCAGCTTTCCTGGTTTACAAAACACAGCCCATCCCATTGCTTAATCCTCCCCAACCCTTATGAGCAGGCAGGACCACAGTGACACGAAACGAGTGCAGAAGGGCTGAGCGGCTTGCCATCATCGTCCCTTGCTAGTACAGGCAACAGTGCTTGAACCCCAATGTATTGATTCCCGGGGCTGTCTGTTTTCTTGCTGCATGCAGTGTGTTTGGGGGATTCACACATTCCCTTATTCCCTTCCACCCAAGTTGGAAGTTAGGCGTTCTGGGTCCTGTTTTCTGGCTGAGGAAGGGACAAGAGAAGTGACTCCTTCAAGGTGTTGATGGCAGGCTGCATTCGTTTTGTTTCCTGACCCCAAGGGGCTCGCTCTCGTCCCAGAGAACCAGTCAGACCCCTGGGAGATGATTGGTGATTCAGAGGCTCAGTCCTGGTGGGGTGTGGGAACATTCGAGGTTGGAGGTGGGTTTCCTGCAGGAGGAGCCCCTGGGAGGTGTAGAGTCGGTGGGGAGGAGCAGGGCCCAGGTGGGCCAGTCAGGCCTGGGGCTTCCTGATCAGCCTCACCCTCCCATGTGAGCACAGGGCCAGGCACAGACATGCCGGCCACGTGAACAGGTGGGACACAGATTGTCTGGAAGGAGGCCAGGCTGGGAAGAGCAACGTCTGTTCACCCCGGGAGGCATTTGTTGAGGCAGATGTACCAGGTAAATGCCAGAATAGCAAGCATTTAAAAGGAAAAGTAACGACAGTCTCCCCATCGTGCAGCCTACCCCATCTACGGCACCCAGGACCCAGACGGTGCCAGAAACATGCCTGTCTGCCCCCACCCTCTCTGGGGACGTTTCCCAGCTGGGCTGTCTGTTTATTCACTAAGTCGTGCGTATTTATTGATCTTCTCCTCTGTACAACATGCCAGCCTCTTGGAGAGGGCACAGGCATTTATGAAGCACCTCGCCTGCCCTGAAGGAGCTTCGTAAAGCAGCCGAGGGGGAAGCCAGGGTATCCTTGGTCAATAACAGCTACTGCTGCTCGGCAGCGTGTGTGCACGTGGTGGGCATTGTCCTCCCATTTTAGAGATGAGGAAATGGAGGCTCAGAGAGTTCATCCCTCGCCCACTGAGTGACACACCTGGGAAGGTGGTGTTTGGCGGGGGTGGGGGGCGGGCGGTCTGTGGAGGATGTGGGTGGATGGGGGTGGGGTGGGGGTGGGAACTCCCCATCTCTCGATGTGGGTGCGGCCTCTCACTTTCCACCTTCTCTTCCCCACAGAGCGCAGCCGCCGCCCCGAGCCCCGTGCTTGGCAACATTCCCCCCAACGATGGGATGCCGGGAGGCCCCATCCCGCCAGGTTTCTTTCAGGTACGTGCTGGGCCCTCCATCGTTTGCTCCTTTCACTCCAGGCCAGGCCCCGGGCAGGCGGGAGGGAGGGAGAGAGAGAGAAGTAAGTGGTAGCTCAGTTTGCCATGGTCTAAATACAGTTGCTTTATGCTGGTTCAGACCCTTCCCATCCTATCCCTCTCTCCACCCCTTCCAAAAACCGAGGAGGGGAGAAAAGAAAGACGGAGAGCAGACACCCTCCTGCATGTGCTGTGTCACTTCTGCCGGAGTTTGTTTTCTTCACACCAGCTTCGCACTCACGACACAGCCCGCCCCTGGTCGCGGCTGCGGCGGGCTGCTTCCAAGTCCGTGCAGAGCTGTCTTTTAACAAAAGGCTTTTTTTTCTTTTTTAAACAAGTAAACTGTTCTTTGTTTCTGTTTTGTTGCTGCTGTCGTTGTCACTGTTTACTTTGCCTGTCCAAAAACTACAAACCTTAGGTGTAATCTAAAAAAAACAAAAAACCCACCATCCTGGCAGGTCTGGGAATCCTTTCCCTCTGGTTAACCACTTGATTTTTTCCGAGTGTGATCACAGACGGCGTCCCACAAGCATCTGTGCCCGTGCTCTGCCCGCCAAGGCAGGAGCAGCTCTCATGTGGGTTGAGAGCCTGGTCTTCTCTGAAAGACACCTTGTTGGGCTGTCTGGGTGCGGGGTGTGGGGAGATGGCTTTCTGATTTGCTGGGGTGGGTGCACCTGCCTCACCCTCACCCTGCCTCCTCCTCCATCTCTGCTGTCCCCTCTGGGAACTCGTTGGATTTAAACCAGACTGAGACTGGGAAAGGCCGTCAGAGAGAGATCGGCGTCTGGGGCTGGAAGGAACTTTTATGATGAAGCTCTTGAGTGTGACATTCTTTCCAACCTGTCTGTGGCCGGGTTTGAGAATCTGCCTGAGTTCCCCACACCTTTTGAAAGGTTAGCTCTTCCAGATAAGAGTATGGAAAGAGTTGTTGTCTAGAAGAGAAGGCAGAGATTTCTCTGTGTAGCTCATGAATTCAAAACTGGGACCAGTGAGGCAAAGTCTGAGGA
This sequence comes from Balaenoptera musculus, assembly GCF_009873245.2. Classification (NCBI taxonomy): domain Eukaryota; kingdom Metazoa; phylum Chordata; class Mammalia; order Artiodactyla; family Balaenopteridae; genus Balaenoptera; species Balaenoptera musculus. The sequence continues at coordinate 45,603,958 of NC_045785.1, read as the reverse complement.
GCCTTTGGCTTGGTGACAGCCAGAATTTCGCGCCGTGTGCATCTCGCCGTGAGCCGTGGGCCACAGGAGGCAGGGTCTCCCTGGCACTGGAGGTATCTTAGCGAAAATGGGACAGGCACCTCTAGGGGATATTAACATGACTTCCTCCCAGGACAGGAGGTGACCTGGAAGACACTTCTGCTTTGCAAGGTCTCACATTATGGTTGATGTTAACTCCCAGGAGAGGAGGGTTAGGACATGCTGCTTACCAGCCAAGAAAGAGAATCAGTGAAATATGGGTGTTCCCCAACAGAAACAGCAAGTCGCCTACCAAGATGGCGGTGAGAGGAGTGAGAGGGATTTAGGGATGGAAACTCAAGGCACTGGATGGCCATGCATGTGTCTATATGTATTCCTAGCATATGGGACCTTGTCCCAGGGATGGAAATGGGTGTATAGGCTTCAGGTTGGACCAGACCAGGCATTGCCTCGGGTGAGGCTTGGGGTAAGGCCACAGACATTGGGTAGAGGGGCCAGACTTCGAAGAGAGAGTGAGACGTTCAAAGCCTTGGAAACCCATGAACCCAAGAGAGACAGGAGCCTGACAGGCTTCTCCCTTTCCCCCAGAGGAGAAACCCAAGGGGCTACTGCCTGAGAGGGTCATCCATGCCAAGGGGCAGCCGCCTTCCTGGCCACTGCAGACGGGTGTTCTGCACCCAGCTGGTGGTCTTTCCCGTGGTGTTCTCTCTGGTTGGGACTTCTTTCCCAGGCTCACATATCCTCACCAGTGATGCCATGGCTGCCCTTCACACAGTGCGGATGTGGCTTTCCTGCCTAGTGGGCAGAGCTCACCCAGGTACCAGGCTCCACCTGTGTGCATCCCTCTTGAGGCTGCTTGCTGGCATCTGGGTGCCCAGTGCAGGCCACTGTGGCAGGAGAGGTGGACAACAGCCAGCTGTATTTTTTTTAAATAGGCCGTCGTCGTCTTCTTTGGCCTGAGTCTGGGGCAAGGAGAGGTCTGCCTGATATGTGGGCAGCTCCCAACTTCCTGCTTTGGTACAATTGTCCATGGTTAAGGCCTAATTCCAGACATACTTCTTAGGCCCTCCCATGTGACATTCAGGGGTGTGTGGTCAGAAAGCCCAGACTGATTCCTGTCCTTATTTAGCCACTACCAGCTACCATCAAACAGAGGTAACTTTCGGATCCACCCCCCTTTTTTTTTTTTAAATATTTATTTATTTGGCTGTGTCGGGTCTCAGTTGCAGCACGTGGGATCTTCATTGCAGCATGCAGGATCTTCTGTTGCGGCGTGCAGGCTCATCGCTGTGGGGTGTGGGCTTCTCTAGTTGTGGCGCGTGGGCTCCACAGCATGTGGGCTCAGTGGTTGCGGCATGCACAGGCTCTCTAGTTGTGGCGCACAGGCTCAGTAGTTGTGGCGCGCGGGCTTAGTTGCCGCGCGGCATGTGGGTTCTTAGTTCCCCGACCTGGGATCAAACCTGCATCCCCTGCATTAGAAGGCGGATTCTTAACCACTGGTCTGCCAGGGAAGTTCCTGGACCCACCCTCTTGACTTGAGGTCTTCTCTGATCCCCAGTTAGGGTGAACCATCAAGAGCTTGCTGGATCATTGAGCAGGGGGCTGTGTCCCAGCCTCTCTGCTTCCTGGGTGACTTTGGCTGGACCCCTACCCCTATTCCCACCCCAAGGGGCATCATTTCTCCATCAGTCAGATGAAGGTGGATGAGGTCCTTCCTGGTCAGGGTGCTGAACTGCTTGGGCTGGGTCACTGTTGCGGGGAAAGGATATCTCTCTGGAAGGAGGTAGTGGCTGCCCATTTCCAGAGCAGGCCGGCTCCCAACAGGAGTATTAGCTATTGATTGCCGGCCCTGACCCTCGAGCACCTTGCAGGCGGCCACTCTGATATTAGAAGGGAAATAGAGATGGTATCATGGTTTTATCTCCTGCCAACAATTACACTTCTTCCCCTACTTGGTCACGGCCTGGCAGGCAGCTCTGCTGCAGGAGGGGCTTTGCACCAAGGAGCCAGCCTGGGTTGGCTGATCCAGCTTTGGCCAAACCCTGCCCCAAGGTGGCCAACCTGGTTTTCTGGTCAGGACTCCAACCCTAGTTGGTGCTAAATTTAGTTGAGGACTCCAAGGTGGGTGTGAGGGACCAGCTTTTCACCCCCACTCCTGGCCCCTTAGAAAGCAACACAGAGGACTTCCTGCCTCAGGTCTCTGACTGTCAGGCTGTGAGGCTCCACTTGGGGTCAGAAGGTTTGGCCATCTTCACATTAGGTCCCATCTGTTTGCTCTTCCTTATTCGGTGTTGGGGTTTCCGAGGTGGACAGTGCCCGTGGTCCTGTGGCATGAGATGTGTTTGGAAGCAAGCTGAGGGCTGACGGGGTGATGGTTTGGGACCTGACCTAACCACACCTCTCTATTGGGGAATATTGTGGGGTTCTGTGGGTCATGGGAGACCGTAGCAAGGACATTCTAATTCTTTGTGTTCCTTACAAAAAGACCGCCTCAATCTTGGCATCCCCAGCACCTGGTGTGCACTGGGGACCCAGGAAATGTTTGAACTGAGTTTGTGTTGCTCGTGTTACTAGGAGTGGAGCCCAACCAGCCCCCAAGCTCTAGGTCCAGCATTCTGACCAGGCTAGGCGGGTCCAGGGGTGGTGGTGTGGAGAGTGGGGAAGGACTTGGAGTTCTGGAGCCTGAGGACACGTGTTCTAGCCCCCTGCTTGTCCATGTACTTGCTGAGTGACCTTGGGCAAGTTGCTCCCCATCTCTGGGCCCCAGTTTCTTCAGCAGTAGACAAAGCAGGGTGGACCATATGGTCTCTGAGGGCCCTTCCCACTTGGATTTTCTGCTTTGGATCCAGATGGATTTTACATAATCAAGCAGTGGCATTTTTTTTTCACGCAGCTGAAGTCAGTTGGGCTGCACATCTGGCAAACTCAGCTTGGCTTTGGCCAGGCCTACTGGTCTGGGTGGGTCCCCACTCCTTGGCCCTAAGGTGGTTTGAAGGGAGGCGCCGTCCAATGAGGATTTCTAGGTCCAGAGCTGGAGAACTGCAGGAGGGCAGGGGGTCACGGAGAAGGGAGCATTGGGTACAGGCTGTTTTTGTTCTTGTTTTGTTTTAAATTCCAATAATTGTTTTCAGTTATGAAGTGTTTTTAGACATGCAGCCTGCTTTCATTCTGATCACAGCGTTTCTGCAGAGGAGGCATGGCTGATTGGGAAAGTGAGACTCAGAAAGGTGAATGACCTGCCCAAAGTTATCAACCGAGGGCTGGAATCAGAGCCTAAACCCAGCTTCCTGGTTCCTGATCCTCGTGTTCTTCCACAGCAGTCAGGGTCCTAATGTAGATACATGTCTGATTGTCTAGGAGAAGAAGAGAGAATAGAGAACAAGAGAAAAGGGGGGAAAAATAATGGAAGGAGAAGGAGAAACTCTAGCCATCTTCTCTTAAAAGTAGCCAGGGCTTCCCTGGTGGCGCAGTGGTTGAGAATCTGCCTGCCAATGCAGGGGACACAGGTTCGAGCCCTGGTCTGGGAAGATCCCACATGCCGCGGAGCAACTAGGCCCGTGAGCCACAACTACTGAGCCTGCGCATCTGTAGCCTGTGCTCCGCAACAAGAGAGGCCGCGATAGTGAGAGGCCCGCGCACCGCGATGAAGAGTGGCCCCCGCTTGCCACAACTAGAGAAAGTCCTCGCACAGAAACGAAGACCCAACACAGCCAAAAATAAATAAATAATTAATTTAAAAAAAAAAAAGTAGCCAATGTTTCCATTCAAATGCCAGCAGAAGTCATAGGTCTACAGACTGTGCCTTCTCTGGAAAAGACAGCCCTGGGGGACCCAGCTCCCTTTGCCAAGCTCAGCCCGTCCTGCTCTGAACATGCCCAGATACTTTCTGCCACGGTGGGGGACATGTAGGGCTTGACATGTCCCCCGTTCCAGTGAGTCCTCATTTCTGCTGGCCCAGCCCACCCACCTTTGAAGGAGGTTGAGGTCTGCCCCAGAGAACCCCTCCCCGTCAGTTACAGGGGGGAGAGAAAAGAAGAAACAAATGATGTGTATAGCCCAGGAAGCAGAGAAATGATCCAGAAATAAGAGGGAGAGAGGTACACATGACCTTGGTCCTTTGCTATTGAGATTATATGATACACTTCTCTGCTTATCTCCCACTGGAGTAGCTGGGGTTTCTCTGGGAGAGAAGCAGCCTCAGGAGGGCTCTGATGACTGACTTGAAGTATCTGAAGTTCTGCCATGTATAAGATATTCAGCCCTGCCTCTGTGAGGTCAGCCCGTAGATTGCAGATCCTTCTGAGAAAAAGAGAGGGAGACCACTTGAAGTCTTTGTAGGGAAGACATTTCTACCACCTGCTAATTTAACGATGAAGTAGTGAGCTCCTTGACACTGGTGGTAACCAAGCAGAGACTAGATGCCCAGCAGAGAGCCTTGAGGACTGTGAGCCTTGGGGTGGGGTGATGTGTTTCCAGGGAAGATCAAAGCCCAGCATATGAGAACATGCCGGCAGCAGCAGCTCGGGCAGTTCGCAAGAGCTGGGCCGTTTCCTGCCTTCCTGTCCAGCGGGAAGCAGGCAGCAGCAGAGTGAGCTGACATTCTTCCTGCCAGAAAGCTGCTGCAACAGGAAGGACTACTCTGTGCTGATGAGGGCAAGTCTGGGACTAGGGGAGACTTGGGAAGAATTAAACCACCTTGTTTTTGTGGCTTTCAAAGCCTGCTACTAGGGAGGACTTGAGGGGTGAGGGCCCAGATCCCCACTGGACAGCTGGTGAATCTGAGGCTAGAACCATGTGAGGCCTGGCCCCGGCTTGTTGTTAACTCATCGGCCAGACATGGTCTCTAAGGGCTCAGCGACCTCCCAGCCACCCAGCCGTGCTGAGCACTGCAGACTAAGGAGGCAGCCAGGGAACCTGCCCTCAGTGGCTCACACAGACTGTCTGGTGAAGGAGGCAGGGGTGATTACACGGAGGGGCCATTGTGCCTGGGCGTGGATGTGAAAGGGCAAGTTTGGGATGGCAGGAGGTCCGGACAGACACACGAAGGACTTGAACTTAAAGACAGAGGGGAGCCGTGGAAGGTCCCTAAGAAGGGGAGTGATATGGTCCCAGGAAGAGCACCAGTGGCCTGGAGGGGCTGGGCTCATGGCAGGCTGGCCAGCGTGGAGGTGTGAAGCCCAGGCTGTGGTCCCCATGGGAGGTGGCCAGGCCTGAGCTGGAGTGATGACTGAGTGCGGTGGTTGGTGCCCCCTGCCCCCGACGGGTGACCCCCGCGCTGGATGTTTTAGCTGGGGCGGGGGGTGCGGGGAGCAGGGCCAGGAGGAGGCCTGCTTTGGACTGAGGCGCGGGGTGAGGCCAGAGCAGGAGGCAAGTGTGGGGCTGAGAGTCAGCCTCTTGCCGAGTCTCCGGTACCTCCTACCCTGTTGGAGCCTTCCCTCTGCAGGGGACGAGACCCCGTATGTGGTCTCGTGGCCTCGAGGCTAGCCCTTCCTGGCCTCCCCAGCCGTGCTCCCAGGTCCTAAAGTGGAACTGGCCGAAGCCCTCTCATAGTTGCTGGTGGAACGTCCTCCGGATCAGCGAAGGTGCCCCCTCTGTGATCTCATTTGCCTGTTAGGTAGGCCTGAGAGCTGCTAGCATTCCCACGGTCTGGATGAGGAAAGCGCGAGGAAAGCGTGGCTCAAGTTGGCCAGAGTGCTGCTCAGGGAAGACAGGCCTGGGTGGGGTGGTGGGGTTCGGGGCTTCTTGATGAACTCCCTGTCTGCTGGGGAGCAGATTCCTCCCCTTTCTGGGCCGGCTCTCCGACCCCAGCCCCTTGCCCTGTCTGCTTCCCTGTGGGCGGAGGGGGTCTGATAGGTGCACTGGTCTGTGGGAGAGGACAGAGGAGCTGTGTCCGGGGTGAGCATGCCGGGTCCTCCGGGGGACAGAAGCACCCCCTCGTCCCCGCCCCTCGCCCTGCTGTCTGCCTCCAGACTGACAGAAGGCAGGGTCACCCCTGCTGAGAAGGATTAGAGCGGAGGCGGGGCGCTGCAAATGCTGGGCCCTGGGCCACGGCTGGAGGTGGGAGCGCTTGTTGTTCCCACCCGAGCCCCCACCTCTTCCAAGCTGACTTGCTGCCCGCAGCAGCGGAACGCCCCCCCCCCACCCCTCCCGTTACTGAGATGAAGCCAGGGGCAGCCTTTAAGCCTGAAGACCCCTGCCCTGGGAGTTGGACGCCTGCTTTGAGTCCAGCCCCGCTGCTGCTAAACTGCTGTGTGTCCTTGGGGGGCCACCCTCTCCTCTCTGGACCTTAGTTTGCTCATCACTCTAGTGAGGGGTGCCCAAGAGGCCTTTATGAACCCCTGCCACTCTGAAGCATTGTGCACTGGGCTGTTCCTCCCTTCCCTGCCGTGGACCCACACGCAGACCTCGCCCCATGTTCACCCGGCCTGTGCGGAAAGGCCAGGGCAGGAGAGGGGGAAAAAAAGACTTTCTTTCTTGCCAACACTACCTCCACAAAGGTCAGTCTGTGCTCCCGCCCCGCCCGGCAACCAGCCTGGTGCCTAACGTCTGCCCAGCGGCAGATGACCGGCCAGGGCTCCTAGCAACCGTGGACAAAAGGTTACTCCTGACGTGCCAGGCTGCCTCGCCCCCTCGCCCTCCTTCCTAAAAAGGGTAAAAAAAAGTTGCCACTGTGACCGGTGCTTGTGCCTGAGTGCACGCGTGGGCATGTTTGTGTCTGCACACGCAGGCCACCTCCCCCTCCCCAAAATGTGAACTCCACTCTCGCTGATGAAATGGAAAGTTGAACATAAATCAGTGTCTGCCACCCTGTTAGCTATGCATCAGCAGTCAGTGCCTGGGAGGTTTGCTCAGTAACAAAGCACCCGGCGGCTCCTCAGGCCTCGACCGCCCCCTGTCGTGGAGCCAGCCCCACACCCGGGAACGCGTGGGCTGCAGCCGGCCCTGCCGCCTGCCCCTGCCGCCCGCCCCTGCTGCCCCAGACCCGTCCTGGCTCCAATCTCTCTCCAGGGAGAGGCCGGGGAGCGGCTCCGGAGGGACCCTCAGACGTGTGGGAGGCCCGGGGGCTGTGCTCAGCTGCTGCTCTTCCCACCCCGGGAGACCCCAGGGGTCATGACCCCCGCTCTGGGCCTCTTCTCTTGAGCTCTAAACCGACTTCCGAATCTCTGACTTTTATGGATCTGATGCCAGAGGATTGGTGTCAGCAGCGCCTTCACCTCTGGTTTGTTAAGAGTTTGGGCTGGTTTATCCTTCTCCCCTTTGGACCTGGGTTTCTCTTAGAATTGAATTTCTCCCCCTGTGCTGGAGAGCTGCTCTGCCATGGGTGCCTCCATTCCCCCAGAAGATTTCCCCACCTCTCATGGGTGGGGGGCAGGGGGTGGGGTAGACCCTCCTCGGCTCCTGCTCCCTTCTCTACAAATCATGCTGAGATGTTTTTTCCTTTTAAAAAAAAAAAAAGATCAAATTTCTCAGCCCTGTAGCAGAAGAGGTTTGAGGAAGGGAATTCCAGTGGAATCCTGGAATTAACACACCTTGGCATTACGTGGATTGAGATAGACCCCCTGAATAAGATCGTGCTGCCCTGAAAAGAAAGTGCCCTTTGAGGAGTCTGGGCTGGGCCCAGGGCCTTGGGCCCAGACCGGGTGGTCAGAGGGCTTTCTCTCATCTTGCTGAGGTGCTCTTCTAAGAGCTGGGGACATAGCAGGAGACCCATAGTGTGGATTTTGGGTTCATGTCCTGTTTCTGCCTAGATTAACTCCCCAGCTGACCTTTCCCTGACAAGCTCCTTCCCTTAAACGAAGGCCTTGGAATCAGTGAAGCCTCTGGCCTAGGCCCACCCCTAGGTTCCAGGAAGCCCTATCTCTATTGCTAAGACCAAAAGGGTGGGATTAGACTTTTTAAGAGCACGGGTGGGGCCATGGCTTTCATGAAGTGTCAGTTCCGTGCTGGGCTCTCCAAGGGGCTCCCTGACCCTGGGGACACCACTTCAGCTGTGTCTGCAGTGGAGGGGAGCAGAGGGCACTCAGCTGCAGGAGAGGCCTGGCCAAAGAGGGTTGTCAATGCTCAGTGGCTGTGAGCAGGGGCTTTGGAGCAAGACAGCCCACTGCCACTCCTGGTGACGTGTTCTGGGCGGGTTATCCGAGCTCTCTAGGCACTGATCTCCTGGGCTGTGCTGGGAAGCAGTCATTCGGCGCATTGCAGTGCTTCCTTTTCAGAGCGCTGGTGAGGATGGCCTATACACATGCACGTATACTCGTGTTCAGTGATGGTTTATTGCTGCCGTGGAAACGTGACCCAGTGTTGACCAATGGTCAGAAGCCCAGCGGCTGGGCCCCTGGAGCTCCCACTTGCCTGTTAGCTCATCTGCCCCCTGTGTGTCCCATCCCTCCTTCACCCTCTCTAAATGTGCTTCCTGACAGCCCTGGGGTCATGCAGCCTGGGTTGGCACATTGGTTGCCTTGGGAAAGTCCATTAAGTTCTCTGAACCTCAGCTGCTTCACCTGACAGTTTGGGGTGAAGATACCCCCTACCTCTTGGGGCAGATAGGAGGACACCACGAAATGATGCCTGTGAAGCCCTGCCTGGTGCGGGTAAACACTCTGGGTCCTGTGTTGTGGACACAAGCACGGGTGTCCTGGGCTGTTCTTTTCTGCGAGCTAGAGGCCAGGATGGAGGTAGGTCTTCAGCTCAACCAAGAGCAAGGGTCGCCGTGAGTTTTCTCCTTTTTCCATAAGGAATCTCGGGCTCAGTTACAGCCTTGGTGGCAGTGAAGTGTGGGAGAGGTTCGGGGTGTTCTCGAGATTGATTGGCTTTTTAGTGCTTAACCCTTCGGTTAGACTGATGCTTTTGGCACCTGCTAAGCACCGGGTCTTATTTGGCCCTCTGACATGTCACCTTACTTAACCATGCCCATGTGGCTGTCCCCTTGGGCCCTGCCACCTTGACTCCTTGTCCCTTGTCCACCGACAGGAGCTGACAGGGGAGGTGGAAGCAGGGAAGCAGGTTGTATGTCCAAAAGCCTCTGACTCTGTTCCTGCCAAGCTCATCAGGGTGAGCTTGCTATTGTGAGTTACTGTCAGCTCTCCCACCAGGGGGCTGGGTCTTTGCTTCTACTGTTGTCCCTCGGTATCCACGGGGAGATTGGTTCCAGTACCCCTCACCGATACCAAAGTCTGTGGATGCTCGAGTCCCTTATATCAAATGGCCAAGTGCAGTCTGCCTCCCTATCGTTGGGTTCTGCCTCCATGGATATGGAGGGCTGACTGTACTCCTGAGTTCTGTCACTAGTGACTCACCTGGGCATCACTGGAGTTTCAGTTTCCCCACCTGTGAAACAGGAACAGCTCTACCTGCTTCACCAGCTCTGAGTTTGGGAATGTGTTCAGAATGCAAGGCAGATCAGGTGTCTGCACAAGGGCTTCTTCCCAGGGGCTGGTTTCTGGGCATCCGTTCCTTCCGCGCACATCCAGGAGGGACAGCTCTCCGCCTGGCCCTGCTGGGAGGCAAGGCAGTCCCTGGCTCCAGCTGTTCCTGGTCCACGTGGCAGACTCCAGCCTGGGCTCACTGCAGGTCAGTGGAGTGGCTCATCCCCTCCGTCAGGTGGTCTTCTTCTTGTCAGTGGTGTCCCTTCGTTAAAAGAATAAAGTCCAGGCTCTTTTTAAGGCATCCAGACCTCTTTGTGATCTAGCCCCTACTACCCTCACCCCGTTGTTGAACCAGCTCTTGGTCCCTGGGACAAGGGCCAGAGCTTTTGCTCTCAGACCCAGCCCTGCCCCGCCCAGCACGTCTGCAGGGCCTCTTCTGCAGATTGCAGAATTCTCCCCTCCCCTTCTTGAAGCCTCTTCAGTCTCGGGTCATTTTTATTCAAGAAGACTTTGACAAAGTCTTGTCCCATCCTTGCTTCAAGGTAAAAAAATGTACACCCAAAATGTGAATCTGATTAAGTGCCTCTTCCCCAGATTAATTATAATATCTGACCCCGAGAGACTTATTCTGGAGTTACGGAAAGGGTCTAAGAGTTTGGAGACTTGCAGTCTGTTCTGGGGCAGTGCCTTTATCTTTCTGGGCCTCAGTCTGCCCATCAGAAAAATGTAACGTTAGAAGGAGTAGACATGGGAGGTGCAGTGGTAAACAGAAGAAACCCAGGCCCTGTCCTCTGGGGACATCAAGGGCTTTGGGGGCAGAAGAAGTAATGGAGCACTTCGAGGGCCAGTTGGCTTTTGTGGAGTTGGCTGAAGAGCACCCCACATCAGGTGGGGTTGGTGAGGGCCATGAGTCCAGCCTGAGACTAGCTCAGATTCGGATGGGTTACATGTTAGTGGGCAAGGGGGCAGCTCCCTGGGAGTGGGGTAATAGGAAGGTTTAGTCAGGGAAAGAGGGGCTTCCTGAAGGATTCCTTGGGGCGGGGAGGATCTGAGCACAGCTCTGTGTATCGGCAGCTGCCCTGTGGTGAGGGCTGGTCCCCAGCACGGGACTAAGTACTGGACGCTCGGTATCTGTGGCTCTCTGTGGGGAGATGGGGTGGCCTGTTTTACAGGCGAGGTTAGGGAGTTTGGGAGGGGACTGCAGACGTGCCCCTGGCCCATGAATCTGGAGCTCTTCCACATGGCTGCCCCTCGTGTTGCCACTGAGGTTCTCCAGGTTTCATAGCCCACTGCCTGGGTGACAGTGGGCGGGCTTCCTCAGCCCGTCTCTCCCTGGTGTCCTGGTTCTTTCCCTCACCCCATCCTGTTGCTTCTCCTTAGCCGAGGAAGGAAGACGAGATCTTGGTCCATTCCCCAAGCTTCTCAGGGGAGAAGAGGCACGAGAAACCACCCAGTCATCCTGGAAGCCACAAAACTAAAGGGGGAACCTTGGCCAACTTTCCTCTTTCCTTCTCAGCCTTCTTCTGCCCAGTGGACAGTTGGGGTTGAATTCTGGCATCTGGATTTATAGCTTCCACAGCCTTGGTCTCCCTGCCCTAGCTGGTATGACGAATCTGTACCTTTTGGCTCGCCTGTCTGGGCATAAGGGGGTAGGGCAGGAAGGCTGTGTGCACGCATGTGCCCGGAGAGCTAAAAGTAGAGCAAGAATTCTCTGGGCGGACGAGGCAGTGCCTTTTTAACATGCACCTCGCCTTCACTGTGCTGCGTGATTAACAGTGGAGCCTGAGTGTTGGCGAGAGGTGGCGTGGAGGCTGGCGGGCAGGAGCGGGATGCGTCTTTGCAGCCCTGTCCACTTTCAGAGCGAAAGGCAGTCTTTTGTTGGGTGGGGGGGAGATTTGGTTCTCTTGGCAAGGTAGGCGTGTCCTCCCTGTGTTCTGCAGGATTGGCATGGTTCTGGATCCTGGGTGTGTCTCTGCCTCTCCCACTTACCCACAGAGCCGGTCTCTACTGCAACCAGTAGACGTCTGGGAGGAGAGAGTGTGCTATCCGGATGTCGGCCAGAAACCCACATGGCTGGGACTGGGTCTCGGAAACCCTCGCCAGCATTAAAGAGGGCTGGCTGTTCAGGGCTGGAGTGTGGCTTAGTGGGGAAGCAGGTAAACACTCCATGTGTAGTTAGCAAGAGATGGGAATTAGCACCCCAGTTGTGAACTCACTGTTTTCCAGTGGCCACAGGTCTTTATTTCTAACTCGGGGAAGGGCACAGAAACATCTTTGGAAAGGAATGGAATGGATGTGTGCTTCCCAAGACATAGGTCTGATCACCACTCCCTTGCATGAGCTCCCAAAGGTAAATGACCCCACTCCTCAGCCTGAAGGTCCCAGCCCCAGGGTCACCATCTTGTGCATGAGGCCCCACCCCAGCACCATGCCCACTCTTGCCTCTGCCACACAGATGCCGATCTCAGCCCAGAAGCCCCTTTCATTTCTGCTCTGCCAGAGGACGCCTGTTCATCCTTCCACGCCCTGCCTACGCAATGTGATGGTTCTGTAATCGCACACCTGGTACCTGCCTCTGTTGGAATGCTGCTCTGGTCACAGTTACACCTTGCTGTCTCCACACTGCCTGGGACTCTTTCAGGGAAGGCCAGAGTACTGCTTATTTTTGTGTCTCCAGCGCTTAGCGCACACTCAGCCCAGGGTGCTGGGACCCAGTGGCTGGGTGCACTGCCAGGTGGACGTGGGTTCTGCCCATAAGTTCTGCGTATTAATGCTTTTTCCTGTGTCCCTGGAAAGAGTGCTGAGTTCTGTGGACACAGGCACATGCAAAGAATCTTCAGCAGGGAGGCCTCAAGGGTTTAGCAGCAGCGGCTGGAAGCACAGTCGCCTCTCCTTGCCCCTCCCCCACCCCAAGCACAGCCTTTCAAGGTAGATAGAGCCCTTTCCTGAGATAACCCTAGAGAATTCTTCTGAATTCACTGCATAGGTGAGGGTCAAACAGCACGAACCTGCTGAAAGAATTCAGGGTTGGAATCAAGCCCCCAGAATGTTTTGTGCTGGCGAGCGAGGGAAGAGTGTCCCCCCCCAGCATTGTGGCAAGAATGAACGCAGGGAAGATGGTGAGCAAGGAGATGCTCTGGGACCAAACAACTGGTCATGAATGCTGGTTATTGTGTTATAGTAATGAAAGATCATTTTGTTTAAGACCAATGGCCCAGAAAACCGGGGCTCAGAGATTGGTCACATGGCATGTTGGTGGGGGAACCAGAACTCAGGTTTGCTGACCCCGGATCCGGGCACTCATTCTCTTGTCGTCAGTGGGATAGATCCTGGCTCTGGTAAATAATGCTGTAATGTCGCTGGACTTCAGTGTTCTCCTTTGTAAAATGGGGTTAATTTTTGCTTCATTTATCTTATTAAAGAGATGTGAGGTTAAAATCAGAAAGTAGATCTAGCACTGTTTTGCTTTTCCTTGAGAATTTAAAAAGACTCCAATTTTTTCCCTCTTCAGTCTTGAAAACCATTACTAAGCTCAAGGGTCAGCAAACTTCTTCTGTGAAGGGCTGGATAGTAAATATTTCAGGCTTTGTGGGCCATCTGATCTCTGTCACAACTGCTCAACTGTACTGATACAGCATGAAAGCAGTCTCAGACGGTACACAAATGAGCATAGCTGTGTTCCAATAAAACTTTATTTACAAAAGCAGGTGACAGGCCAGATTTGGCCCTGAGCCATAGGTTGCTGACTTTTCCTGTAGCTCAGCCACAGTGGTGGCCGTGCTCTTGGGGTCCTCGCGCGGCTGCTGACCCCAGCCTCCACGCTGGGTGTGGTGCAGGGCGCCAAGCCTGGACGTGGGACCAGTGAGCCCACGTCCCTGGGGCTTGGCTTTCCCGTCTGTGCGTGGGGCTGAGGCAGAGTCAGGGAGCAGCACTGGCGGGGGCTCTGGTTAGGTCTTGGACGCCGCCTGTACTTTCATTTGCCATGTTTCCTCCCTTTGTTTTGAAAACCGTCGCCTGCTGATTCTGCGTCTCTGTCTCCATGGGACCTCTTGAGTAAAACATGATCTGAGTGCCTCCTGCGGGGTGTCCTGGCAGCCCGTCCCGGGAAGCCAGATTCACAAGCGCACAGACCTCTCGCCCTCGCCACCTGCCCAGCACTGTCCTGGCTCCTCAGAGAGGCACGGGGAGGAGGGGAGGTCAGCCGGGGCGTTTGCTCAGCCGGAAATCAATGAGTCTTTCACTGATCCTTGCACAGAGTGGACCTCGGAAGCTGTGAGGATTCCTGAGGTTATGCAGAGGTGACTCCAAGGGAGACACGTCGTATACTGTCCTGCTCCTCTCACTGGCAACTTCCCCACCATTCCAGGAAGATGGGCTACCACCACTTGCCAGACCTACCCCCCTTACCTGGTGCCCACGGAGGGCCGTGATTGCTGTGGGCTCATCTCCCGGAGGCCGGCAGCCCCCTGACTGTGAGCTCTCAGGGCTGTGCTGCAGCCCGGCCATTGCTCCACGGTTGGGTGTGGCCCAGCTCAGCCCCCTCTAGCCTTGAGTTGGTAACTTCAGCTCTGTCGCCAGCCTCTACTGCCCACGTACACACATAAAGATGCCTCTTCCGCGTAGGGGACAGATAGAAGCAGGATAGGAAGGCAACTGTCCAAGTCACTGCCAAGTTCGTTCCCATGGATCGAAATGAAGAAATAACTTTTTCTGAGACGAGCTGCATGTCAGAGGGAGGGGGTTTAAAGCCCTCCCTCCATCACCCCTCCAGGTGGTCAGCCTCCTGCCACAGGGAGGCTATGGGTGGAGGCACACAGTGTTGACAGATTTGGGATGTCGGTGGCACACGGGCACACCTTGGCCCTCTCCCCAGAATGGGCTTATGGCATTTCCTGTCAGCATTCGTGTCCAAGGAGCAAATTGGATTGTCTGTTGCATGCCTGTTGCCATGTGTATAATTAATGTAATTTTATATTCACTCAGTTACAGTGACACGCCCAACGGGCGGATTGCACAGGCCACCAGTAATGCGGGTCATCTGTCTCCCGCTGCCAGTTGATGAAACCCACCCCTGCATTCTTGCCACACCACTGGCCAGTATCCCCAGGAGTCGGGGGGTGAGGGGAACAGGGATGTGTGGAGCGTTTTGTTTCTTGGCAACCTAAAACTTCAAGTCCCCTTTCCCCAAAGGCCTTCTGACTAAAGGCACATTTGGCCTTGATGGTAATGACGGGGTGTTCAGCTGTTCCCAGAGCACTGTCACAGCTTTTCTGCAAAGAGAGTGTCACCTGGATTCCTCGCTCCTTACAGAGGAGCAGCCCCATGCCCGGGGCTGTCAGGCAGGACTCCAGCCCTAGTGCCTTGGGCTCTGACAGCCGAGTTCTCCCCACTGGCCCACCTCTGCACACAGAAAACGTGGGACTCAGTCTCATCTCTGTTTCTCTGAGAGTCCATGAAGTCCAGGCAGGTTGAAGGCAGCTTTGGGGAGTATGGGGTGGCATTTGGCGAAGAAGCTGTGAGTTTTGGAAATAATAAACTTAGCACGTAGATTTATTACCTTTCTCCTTTTAAAAAAAAAATTTAATACAGATTTTCTTTTTTATTTGGTTTTTAATTTTATGGTACTGTCCTCCCTCATTCCCAAGAGTCTTTAGGTCAGAAGACCAGTGTGGTCATTCCTGTTGTTACTAACGTTTCCTCCTGGTTCCTTGAACCCAAAAGTGTTAGATGTGCCCACCCAGGGGCTGGCTGACCATGGCTGAGGGGTCCGCCTGCTGGCCACGCCTCACTGCTCAGCTCGGGCCCTGCCCTGGACGTCCACGTGGAGACTGTCACTGCCCTGGAGGAGCCCACGTGGCATCCACAAATAAGGCAGGATGTCCAAAGAGGATGCCGCACGTTTGGAGTGCACCTGGCTGGGTAGAATAGGCCAGGCTTCGCAAAGTAGGATGCGTGGGCTTTCAACAGGCTGAGGAGGGCGATCCCACAGAGTATGTCTAGCTCTCGCTTTCCCTGTAAATGGGCTGTGAGTGGCTCTGGAGCATCAGGCGTGGGGACTGTGGAAGCTTGGGGACCTATGCCTAGCACCGTCAGCTGTACCACCTCCCTGCAATACCTGTAGAATATCCCATTTCCTTATGAGGAAACTGGACTCACAGCACATCCTGGAGGAGCTGGGATGGATGCGAGGAAGCTTTCCCCATCGTGCACGAGCGCATCTCTCAAGGATAGCTTCGGGGGGCGGGGGGTGTGCATAGGTGGGTCCTGCTGACGGTTCTGAGGTGCTTTTCTGCAGAGACCTTGGATCTGTTGTACTCTGCTCCCCACCATGTCGATGATGGCAAAGGCACTTTCACTCAGCTGTCAGCGTCTAGGGTTTTAGTGGAATGGTCCATAGCAGAGCCTCCCCGGGCCCTGCCTAAGTGGCTCTCGGAGGCTCCCACCCAGTGCCAAAGTGGCAGGAAAAACAATAAGGAAGTGCGGGAGTTAACGTATTTCCGTAACGTCTGAGGGGAATGGCAAGTCCGTTAACAGGGTCTGGGGCAGAACGAGGCCCAGACAGGAAGTGGGCAAGTCACCTTCCTTTTCCCAGATTCAGTGGCAGGGATTTTCCAAGTTGGGGTGTCCCTTCGGCACAGGTCTCCTTGCCGTCACCCCATGGAGGCAGTACTGTACGATGGAAAGAGTTCTGACCCGCCAGGGGTCCCCAGTTCTCATCCCTTCTCCCTGTTGGCCTCCATTCTGTGGCCTCCCTGGGCCTTGGTTTACCTGTCGCCTTCTCTTGTAACCTGTGGCAGTTTAAACCAGCACTCCAGCCTGTTTGTCACTGTGTCCTCATCCTTCTCCCCAGCTAGCTTGGGAGCTTCCAGGGCCAAGACGAGTCCAGTGCACTTCTGTGACCCTCCCTCACCCCAGCATGGGCTGGCCAGACGCATGGGAGGTCAGTACCCAGGATATGTATGTGGGTGAGTGGCTGGATGCACCCACAAGTCCTTCGGCCTCTAGGAGCACTGCTCACGGGCTTGTAGAATGGTGGACCAGCTAGGCGGCCCAGGACTCTAGAATCAGCCTGGACCCACCACTTAATAGCTTTGTAATCCAAGGCAAGTGGCTTCGCCTTGCTGAGCCTCAGTTCTGTGGCTATAAAATGGAGCAATTAAGAGCCCTGCCAGTGAGGAGTTGAGATGACATGAGCTGATGCAAGTGAAGGCCATCTGTACTGTGTGGCAGGTGTGGCTTCATTATTATTACTGTAATTGTTCCCATTTCACTGATGAGAGAAGTGCAGTCAGTGGCAGAGTCAGGATTTGAACCCAGTTCTTTCCAAAGCCTGCTTCTTTGTCTGCATGGATGGGGACATGATATCATGAAGAGAGCGAGCCCTGGGCTGGAGTTAGGTGATGTGGCTCAGGTGGCTTAGCCGCCAACTTCATCTCTGTGGCCTTGGACAAATCACACCTCTGTCCTGCGCCTCTCTTCCCCCCGCCCCCCCCACCCCCCGATGAACGAAGAGCATTGGAAGAAGTGATGATCTTTCAGGGCCGCCAACAAACAGGTGACTGCTGGGCAGGTGTGGTTCTCCCCAAGCTTCTGGTGGGACCCCCAGCCTGGTCCAGCCCTATATTCTGCTCACCTCAGATGTCTGCCCGTATCCATCTTTCTGGCATGTCAGGAGGGTTGATTGGGCAGCACCTAGGATGGAAAGCCTCCAAGGTCTGTGAGGAAGATGGTCTAAATGGAGCTGGATGCAGAAGGTCATCCTGGCCAAGCAGGCTTCCAGATGCACCTATTTTGGGTTCTTCTAAAGCTTTCAGCAAGTAGAAGCCAGGAAGGCCCCACTGGCGGGGTGAGGGCGGGTGGGAGCGGGGGAGAGTTGTCCTGTGTGAGAACACTCAGTATTACCAGCTTTAAGACTCCCGCCCTCTCTCACCTTCCACCTCCGTCCTCTCCACCTGCCTGCCAGATCTGTGCAGCATCTGGGGAAGAGAAAAGCCAACAACATCCCAACAAAGGTCAGAATCTTAAAACAAGTTCTTTTTTTTTTTTTGGTCTGCCTCCTACATAGCCTTTTGCTCGAGTGGGTAACAAGTTGAAAAGACTGAAGGTCTGTTTTCTCTAAACCTACCTGTCAGTCTCTTGTTGAGAATGCAGACTAGAAAGAGAAGAACACGTTTTTGTGGTTTAATAAAGCACAGGGCAGCAGATGCCATACCTCCTCATGGAGATGGGCAACACGTCCGTCATCGTCTTTACACGAGCAAACATTTTCCCACTGTGGAGCCCCGTTCTCAGCTGCTGAGAACAAGCCAAGTGTGCAGGGCCCTCCCTGCGCTGTTGCATCCAGTCTCAGGGACAGAACCCGGACACAGATATAGTGACGGAGAGCTGTCAGGCTGAGTGGGGGTAGCAGAGATACAGAGGATGGAGATTTGGGAGGATGTGGGTGACCCATTGGCAAAGGTGGGCTTCTGGCTCCGTGGAATAAAAGCTTTCTGCCTGTGACGTTCCCAGTAGTGCTGGGGGCCATGCTGGGAGGTATATAAGCAGAGCCTGGGCAGCCTGACTGGGCCTGGGAGAGGAGCTTCATGCCCTGGGAAGGTGAATGCTGAGCTGTATCTTCGCCTGTGTCCAGACTGTCGTGGGCTTTTCTCTCTGGGTGACTGGCTGGCCTGGGCTAGGGTTCTCGTGTCCTGGGCACTCCAAACCCCAGCTCCAAGTCAGAGGAGAGACTTCAGAACCACTGCCCCCTCTCAGGGCTTACCAGCCTGCTCCCCACGGCTCCCCCCAGGACAAGGAAGTTGCTGGGCTAGGGCCTCACTGACCAGCCACACTCACTTACTACTACTCCTTGTCATTTGTCTTGAAGCAGTGGCATGGACGCCAAGTTGTTCCCTGTCCACTCATCAGGGCCCAGGCAGCAGGGTCCTGCAGAGAGCTTCTGGGGGAGGTGCAGAGGTGAAGCACACACACCAGCCCTGCCCTCTGGACCTCCGGGGGCCCAGGCAGCCGGAATGCAGGGCCAAGGGGCAGCTTGGAATGACAAAACTCGGGTTTGAGTGCTGGCCGTTAGCAAGGACTGCTTTGACTGAGGCCCCTGTCTGAGGGGCTTTACTTACTTTTTCTCTGATCACTCAGCGAGTCAGCTGCTCTTGACCTCCCCTGGCTGCCAGGGTGCACAGGTGTGAGGGACCTGCCCGAGCCACACTGCTGGCCCTGAGGGTCACGATTTTACCAGGGAGAGCAGCGAAGGATTGGGAGGGAGGAGGCACTCCTTCCTGCCAAGAGCTGAGGACCTGACAGAAGGCCTTTGCCCCCTCTTGGAGACTGGACCTCACCCTTGAACCCTCCTCCTCCTTTCTTTTCATTTTCCTTTTTTTGGGGGTTGGCTTCAAATTATCTTATTTTGTTTACATTGCACCCAAGTTTCACGGTACAAAAGACTTGCAGGTGCAAATATGTCCCGCCTTCATTAACTTCCCCTCCCTTTTTAATTTATGTGATTTCAATTTTCCTTCCCTGTACTGTTAATTAGGGGACCCTCTAATCAGTGCCATTATCACAGTGGTATTCATGTTTAGGAAAGCCGCTAAACAAATGCTTGCAAAATTGCTAAATGGCTAATTAATGTCTGTTAATTAAGAAAATTGCTCATGGTAACAAACCATGCCGTTGCTGGCAGCCGCTAGAAAGACACACACTTGTTGAAATTAGTAGCGTGGCAGGTAGGGGAACATCTGCTCCACGGAGCTTTTGGGAAGTGAGCAGCCCCTCACTTGGCCGAGAAGCTCCAGGCCTGTCCTGGGCATGGCCCCCTCGCCTCTCTCTGCACACCTCTCTCTGTCTGCATGCCCGCCGGGCCGAGCCCACCCCTCCGCCCGCTCCCAGCTCTGGGCTTTGGTTCCTGAGCCAGCAGCAGGCTGGGCAGCCTGGCTTCGAGGGAGGAGGCTGAGGAAGAAAACCCTGCCTGGGTCTCTCAAAGAGCCCTTCTCCCTCTCTTAATGAAACCACACTCATCCCCCACGCGTGTTTTGAATTTTTCTCAATTTCCAAGGGTAGCAGCACAACCCCCAGTGTTGCAACAATGGCTGCAACCCACTTCTCCTCCCGAGTGGGCAGCAGGGCACTTCCCCGACTGGATTTTCATGCTTTTTGACTGTGACCCGCAGTAGAAAATACATTTTTTTTAAAAATTATTATTTATTTATTTATTTTGGCTGTGTTGGTCTTCGTTTCTGTGCGAGGGCTTCCTCTAGTTGCGGCAAGTGGGGACCACTCTTCATCACGGTGCGCGGGCCTCTCACTATCGCGGCCTTTCTTGTTGCGGAGCACAGGCTACAGATGCGCAGGCTCAGTAGTTGTGGCTCACGGGCCCAGTTGCTCCGCGGCATGTGGGATCTTCCCAGACCAGGGCTCGAACCCGCGTCCCCTGCATTAGCAGGCAGATTCTTAACCACTGCGCCACCAGGGAAGCTCAGAAAATACCTTTGATGGAGTGACCCAGTACACACACACACACGTATGTTTATAAACAGAGATTAATGAAAAGTATCTGCCTTAAAACACACAAGACTGTCCAATGTTTTCTATTCTTTTTTAAAAATTTATTTATTTATTTATTTTTGGCTGCATTGGGTCTTCGTTGCTGCATGCAGGCTTTCTCTAGTTGCGGTGCGCGAGATGCTTCTCGTTGTGGTGGCTTCTCATTGCGGAGCATGGGCTCTAGGTGCGCGGGCTTCAGTAGTTGTGGCTTGCGGGCTCAGTAGTTGTGGCTCACGGGCTCTAGAGCGCAGGCTCAGTAGTTGTGGCACACAGGCTTAGTTGCTCCGCGGCATGTGGGATCTTCCCAGACCAGAGCTTGAACCTGTGTCCCATGCATTGGCAGGCGGAATTTTAACCACTGCGCCACCAGGGAAGCCCTCTATTCTACTTTTTATTGTGTTCCACGTTTTTAAAAACAATGGATGCAACCCACTGAATTGATTTCACCATCCACTAATGGACTGCAGCCCACGGTTTGACCAACTCCGTGGTTTAAGGGAATTCATCTGCCCACCTCTTCTGTGGGGAGTCGAGGCCAGCATAGCCCAGGGCTTCAGGGATCAGCTTGGGATGGGGGTGGCTGGAATGGAGAGCCCCATCCCACTGCTCCCGCACACACCCGCCCAGGTCCGGCTGCAGGGGTCAGGGTCAGCCTTGGACCCATCAGGCTTCTCCTCCTCTCTCTGCCATCTACCGGTTATGTGGCCGTGGCCAAATCTCCTCATCCTTGAGACTAAGTTTCGTCATTGGTGGAAATAGGAATGAGAAACCCATGTCACGGGACCAATTGCAAGTGAAGGCATGTTAATGAGTGCGCTGAGTGGGCGCTCGGTGACCGTCTCCTCCTCTTGTCCCCCATGTGTTCAGTCTCTGGCACCACCTCGCTCCTCCTGTCTGTTCCCATTCATCCATCAGGACCCCTCCCCTCGGTAGCCTGGTCACTGGTCCTGGCCCACGACCCGTCTCCATCCACCCAGCCCGGGAGCTCCCGGAGGGCAGGGCCTCCTGGTCCTTCCGCAGCCCCGGGGGGCGGCTCGTGGGTGCCCTGCAGGGTGGGTCAGTTTCTGTGCGTCCCTGCGCTCTGCCCTGATCCCATCTCAATCAACGTATTTAACATGGCAAACTCCGCTGCAACGGCAGACCATGCCGGCCCGCTCCTGTGTGCTTCCACAAAGGAGCTTGATTTTATTTGTCGTGCCTGTAAATCCCCCGTGAATGTGTTTATCAGCTTCTCTCCCTCCTGCCCGCCGTTCACACCGTTGAGCCGGCGACCCAAGCAGCAGCTTGCACCTCCCCGCCAACCAGAGCCCTCCGCCTGCACGCCCGCCCTTCGTTTTGGTTTAATTTTTGTTCTTTTAAGCTTCTCCTGCGCTTCTCCATGTGCTGTGATCTATAACCTGCCTCTACTGTCTGGCCTCACAGGGTCCTCCGGGGTCACAGCCCTCGCCGCACGCACAGCCTCCACCTCACAATCCCAGCAGCATGATGGGACCCCACAGTCAGGTAAACGCACTGTGGCTCGCCCGCCCGCCGGGGGGCGCGGGGCACCAGGAGGACAGAGCCAGCAGAGGAAAAACAAAAATTAAAATGTGCTCTAGCCATTGCTTTTGAGGAGATTTGACCAAGGAGATTTCTTTTTCCCCCCCAAAATACATCTTTTTTTTCCTAAAGATAGTCTTCATTCCTTGGACATCACATCCCGCTTGGATATGAAACCAAAAGAAAAGGAAAACTATTTCTGTGACCTTGTCAGCGACCTTTGCGTTTTTGTTTTTTCCTCTCTCACTTTTGGTTTGGTTTTTGAGTTTGGTTAACCATTGTTTGTAACCAAAGCTGCATCCCTGGCCTTTTCTTTGTGCACTCTCGCTGCTGAGAAAGCTTTCTTGCCCATTCCCCCCCGCATTGAGTTAGGGCGCCCGCTGTCCCCTCACTGTTTTCATTGTGTACCTCCTCCCCCGCCCTCCCACCCGCGCTCCCCTTCCCCACCCCCTTTGTCGGTGTTGTGAGTGCGTGTGAGCGCGCATCCAGCTTTGTCTGCACGCTTGAAAATTTCCTGTACAAGTCCCTTTCCGATTCTTTCACTTGCCCTTACCAAGAGCAGAGGTCTCCTCCTCTGCCCTGCATTGCTGTAACCGTTCCTCCGCGTCCTGTGCCGGGTCCCAGTTGCTGCCCCGGCAGGCATCCAGAGTAGATCTCCGCCAACAGGTGCAGGGTGTATGCATCTATCACTCCCTCCACCCAAAGGAAGTTTTGCCCGGAGGGAAGAGGCCACCAGGAGGAAGAGAGTTTAAAAGATGACTAGTTGTAACAAAACTGGACTTTGTGGAGAGGAGCGCATTTCTGTCTGTCACCGTTCAGTGCA
The DNA here is from genome assembly GCF_009873245.2 of Balaenoptera musculus. NCBI lineage: Eukaryota > Metazoa > Chordata > Mammalia > Artiodactyla > Balaenopteridae > Balaenoptera > Balaenoptera musculus. Next base: position 45,581,677 of record NC_045785.1, on the reverse strand, counting down.
GGCTGTCATTGAACTAATGCCCTGTAATTGCAGCCTTTTATGTCACCGCGATACGCAGGCGGCCCCCGGCCCCCGATCAGAATGGGAAACCAGGTACTGTACCTTTTCATGTTCTCTCCCCTCACTCGGCCCCCCGTGAACCCGGCTGGATTTGGACTCAGATGACAATCTGAGAGAAGGGCTGGGAGGTGGAGGGACAGTTTTAACGTGGGAGGCTTATAAACAGGACCCCATGCAGCCCCTCCCAACATTTCACCTGCCTCTACCGGTGGGCTTTGGGCAGTCAGTTCTGGAGCAGCAGGCCGGGAATGCAGGGTTTCCACTCTCCTAGAGAAGGTGGTAACGCCCCAGCCCCTCCCTTCCAGCCCCTTCTTGGAAAAGGGTCTTCCTTCTTAATGAAGTTAATTGACAACGTGCATTTTTTCCTGGAAGCTTTTGAGAATTGCCAAGGCTGGTAAATATAATCCTGCTATTAAGGGGAGAAATGGCCAGTAGGAATGCTTAGATCAGGAGCCTGGATGCAGCGAGGAGGACATTTGTGAGTTTTTAAGCAATGTCTGCCTGCTTCCCAGACCCAACTCAAAATAAGAAAGGATTTGTTCATGTAATTAGAAAAGTGGTCTGCTTACGGGGAGGGGTTTTCAGCCTGGAGTTGTGGGCCTTATGCTGGCCCATTAGGGTTGGCAATTCGAGGTGGTCTGGAGAAATCGGTCCCCAGCTGCCCTACCTGATTCAGCCCATCCAGGGGCGGGAAGAGAGCTGCAGAGGTAAAGATGAATTATCTTCTTTTTAGGGTAGACAGACTTAAACTTTAAATAAAAAATCAGGGAAATTTCTTTTCATGCCCATACATCTTTGTATACATAATTCTTAGAGTGACCTTGCAGAAGCCCTTCAGAAAGTCTGACCAGAAGTGCCAGTACATCCAGCCCTTGTTGCCTTTGGAGCTGGGAGTTAGGTCACCAGCTAGATTGGCATTACCTGAATGTGATCCCTTTCATTCTCAAGGCTCTGCAAGAAAACTCCTGAGTGAGACAATACAGGGACTTTGGAGAGATGCTCATAACCAGGGGACTCCGATTTTAAAGTTAAATAGCCTACCAGTTTCCACTAATTCTTTTTCTCCAAAAATCTTTTCTTTCCTGTTTTCTCTGACATGAAGGGGAAAAATTCGGACAAGAATTAGAGACCCAGCTTTTTGAGCAAAGAGGGACCCTAGGATATATCATAGATGAGGAAACACAGGGTCAGAGTGGAGCAGTGACTTCCTTAAGTGTCTCAGTGAGCTGGGCTCGTGTCAGTCTGCAGCTCCTGGCCCAGTGCTGTTTCCTCTCCACCTCGCCAGGTTCAGTTAGCTTTCGTAGGTGTAAAAGTGCTGCCCCTTGCCTTTGATTTTAACAGGCCATCAAGTGGGCCTCCTCTGCCATCACATGCACGGACCCCAGCAGCAACTTTCCCTCCTGCCCACCCAGGGCTCTCCTTAGCCCAAACTGGCCTCTGCCCCAGGGACGGAACAGATGCTTCCTTATCATATATTGTGGCCCTTCCTCTAGCAATTAAGGGACACGAGAGGAGACGTTTGTTTCTATTTATCAATTAAGCATGAGCAAGTGCCCAAGAGGGCACATGGAGAATAAATCCATCATCTGTACCTTGCATTACAAATCAATCAGGCCAACCTCCCCACCACTCCCCCACTGGAAATCTATACCGATTTCCAGCTTCCTGTGGACTCAAGACATTTCTGTCCTCCAAGGGGGGATGTGTCCCTGTCCCAGGAACTGCCCCTGGGCGTCTCTTGGAGAGTGCCTCAGTTGGAGCTGCTGGTCCCACAGAAGCCTCTATGCCACCCGTTAGCTCAGCCTTCCCCAGGGCAGGAGGAGGAAGCAGAAGCAGCTCAGGCCCACGTGACCTCCTGGGTTAGGGCAATGAGAAGGGCACTTAGGGAGACCAGGAGCTCAGGGTCGTTGACCTGGCCCTAAAGCCTTGCAAGGCCGTCCTCCATCTGCCTCCCTGGCTAGGGGTTTGGAGCCTTGTACAGAGAGCATTGTGGTGTTTCAAGCCAGGGTAGATGGGTGGGCGGTGAGCAGTGGGGTTCAGCAGGGTTAAGGAGAGGAAAGCTATAGAGTCTGGGGTTGTCAGGCAGCCCTGACATCACATCCCAGCGGAGCCCCTACCCCACCCAGCCCGCGGACTCGGGCAGGCAGCTGAGTGACCCAGCAGATTCTGGTGGGATTTGTCCGTTCACTGGGCAGACACTTCCTGCGCCTGCCCCATGGTGCTGTAGGCGAGGCGCTGGCCTACTTCCAGGAGCCTGTGGGACAGCCCCAGAGCATCTCTCTCCCCAGCAGGCCCCAAGGGTGTGTGCACGGCTCGTGCTTGCAGTCCCATATATGAGCCGTTATTTTTCTCCTTTCTTACGCCTGAGGGCTTCAGCCCTTGCAGTGCGGCCCCTTTTACCTTGGTTGTTGCACACCTTCCTTCCCTGGTAGAGGAGGAGGCCCAGACTGCCTCATTTCAGGGTCACTCCAGTGAGGGAAGTGACTCCCGGGTCCCTTCTGGGCCTCCGGGAAGCCCTGCTCTGCTCCTGAGTTCTGACACACAGCAGGGTTAGGGGAACCCAAGGAAGAGCCTCCAGCCAGAACTAGTGGTCAACACTGGGCTACCTGGAAAGGAAGTGGTTGTCCAACCCCCTACGGCCGCTCCATCAGAGTTAGATGGGGGCTTACCAAGGCCTGGGGTGGGGGTCTCCCGGCACCTCAACATCCCAGGAGCCCCCAGACCAAACAGCCTCAGTGGCAGGTCTTCCTGTGTCCTCTCGGAGTCCTGAAACCAGGCTCGAGAAATATCCCAGACCCCCAAGTGGGCAGACACAAACCAGCCAAGTGGTTCAGAGCTTGGGAACTCGGGAGAGGAAGCAGAGCTGGGAGAAAGCAAGAGGTCGGAACAGCTAAAACCCAGGGCCACAGAGAGGGACACTCCGCAGCCCCAGGCAGATGGAAGCAGCAGGTGCCAGATGCCACTTCTCAAACAGCAAGTACCCGCAGGCTTGCATGGCGCTCCCAGAAGCCTCCCCCTACCCAGACACACGCACACAGGCCATTCTGAAGCTAAACAGTGAGAAGTTGTCCCTTTGTTTCCCACCACCTCGTTCCAGAACTGGTTTGGAGTTTCCTGTTGGGCCAGCCGCTCCCCACTCGGCCATCATCCCCACAGCACAGTCGGGGCTGGGGGACCCTGGGCGAAGCGGGGGGCGGGGGTGGAGGTCCCCATCACAGGTGCCCATCTTTCACAGAGGCTTTCCTCTCCAAGCCAAGGGCCTGTGCTTAGTCCTAAGGCATGGGGTTCTAAAAGCAAAGTTCCCTTTCCCTCCCCCTCCCCCAGCTCTTTCCTCTTTTTTCATATTGCAGCTGAAATAACTTCAGTCTCAAATAAATCGCTTTGAAGGGGTTTTCGTAGCCGGTGTGCCAAGCGTTCACTCAGGAAACCCCTGGCCCCGTCCTCACCTCTGTAGTAGTCACACCAGCGTGCGCCACGTGCACCAGGCTTTGGGCGGCAGGTTGTCACTCAGCATCCTGCTCACTCTCTCCTAGAGGCTGCCTCCTCCACCCCTGGGGTCCAGGTCCCCGGTGTTCTTCCTGGCTCTGCCGGCAGGCAACTGAGGGCTGACTGAGGGCCCTCAGGCCTCTGGACCTCAGCTCCCTCGTCTAAATCTCAAAAGCCGCCTCCTCCCCTGCCCCCTTGAAAAAGGACCTCCCACGGTGGCAGGATTTTAGCTAGTGGGTCTCTCGGGTCCCCACAGTTGGGACTTGGGGATAAAACGAGTTACACCTCCACTCTCCACGAGGCAAAGGAGAGACAGGGTTTGGCCTAAACTGCATTAGCTGGAGTTTGGGTGGTAAAAGGGAGGGAGGGAGCAGTGCTGCCTCTGAGGGGGTGTGGCTGGTGGCCCGGCCAGAGTGTGACTGGGCTCTGGCTGGTATGCAAACCTGCCAAGACGGCAGCGCTGGGCCGTGGTTCCTCTCCCAGAGATGAAGCCCCCATGCTGACCTACCCATGCTGCAGTTTTCCGTAACGCCAGCTGGAGCTGACTGCTGCTGCCCGGGGGCCCCCCAGCCGGCGGGCAGCAGGAGCGGTCTCGGGGAGGCCATGAGTGGCCCTAAATGGTCAGGTGGGGAGCCTGGGCAGGCAGGTGCATTCCCCTCTGTCCCCAGCTCCGGGGGGCAGCCACTCACCTCGGGTCTTACGTCTCTTTCAGCCTCCGGGAGGAGTTCCTGGGACACAGCCACTGCTGCCCAATTCCATGGATCCCACGCGACAACAAGGTAGACAAGGCAGGGTGGGCCACCGGGGTGGGGGGGCATCGGGAGGGGCTCCCCCCGCCACTGTCTGCCTCCACCTCCTGCCACTCACGGCTCACCCGCTCTGTCACGCAGGGCACCCCAACATGGGAGGATCAATGCAGAGAATGAACCCTCCCCGAGGCATGGGGCCCATGGGGCCCGGCCCACAGGTAACCGACCGCCTGTCTGTCTGTCCATCTCCCGGCCATCTGTGTGCACCCGCCTTCTCTCCTCTTTCCAAGCCTGTTAGTCTTTCCATGTCTCGCAGCTCGGAGGGGTGAGGGGAGAGGGCGTGACCAGGGCCCCAGCGGCCCGTTATGCCCACAGCTGGGCAGCCCACCTGGCAGAGTTGAGGGGACCCCCAGCGAGCTGGGGAAGAGGAGCATTTGGGAGCCTTCCATGGGAGGGATTTGAGGAATTTGGAAGGCAGGGGTCTATGTCCCCGAGCAGCAGTGTGGGTCCCCAAAGCTTCCTCCCACCCTTGGGAGGTGGGGTGGGCCTGAGCTGGCTCAACGGTCACAGTTTGTTGGGACCCAAGGCAGGATATTACATTATTCTGTCTGCAACTCACCATTTGTCTGACTTTGGACGAATCACTTTCACCTCGGTGGCCCCAGCAGGCCCCAGCGTCCCTGCCAGTCCAGTGGGGGGTGAATCTGTAGCTGTGGTTCTTGGTGGTACCACCCAGCTGCGAGGAGCCAGGTCTGCCAGGGCCCCGGCGCTCCCTTCAACTCAGAGCTTTTGCCATTTTCATATACCAAGCTCCTGCCTAAGCTTTCTTTTGCCCAGAGGGCCTCCATTGCCGAAAAGGACAGTTTAGAAACCTCTAGAGGAAATTATCTCAAGTGCCCTGCCCACCCCTTTATAGCAGCAACACAGCGGTCGCTCCTTGGGACACAGCTCCATACCCACAGGTCCGGGGTCCCACAGCACCATCAGGCAGGGGTCTGGCAGGCCATTCCTGTTCCAGCACCTTCTCACAGTTGGCTCCCGCTCTTCTGAGTATTTGAACGCGGCTCTGGGTCCTGCAGGCGCTGTGGCAGAGAGTTTGCTGTGCTCTGTCCTCCTTGGGATTTCTCTGGTATCTGGCTATCTAAAGCCAGAAGTCTGAGTAAGGAGAGGGGCATTTCACAGTGAGAGCAGGAGGATTTTGTTCTAGGGTGTTCCTTCCCTTCTTTTCTGCCCTGCCTGGAGGCCTGCTTGTCTCTCCCACTCCTGCTTGTCGGTGTTGGGATGCTCTGGGCCCCTGCACAGGTTTCCGGTTCCCTGGGGGTGAGGTCACGCCCCCACTCACGCACACATGCCTCCCTTTTGGAGGAAGAGGCGTCTGCCACACCCCACAGTCCTCTACTCTGTCTGGAATTGTATTTACAGCACACCCAGCTGCCGCGTTCTTCTCAGTGATGGCAGCAACATCTGTGGCGTTGAAAGATTTTTAGGGAGGTCCTTGTCTTTCGTTGGCCCCTTAATCCTAAAAGGAAGCAAGCCCACACCAATTGCAGCTCCAGTTTTCTTTTCTTTCCTCAAATCCCCCAGAGCTTGTGTTTTCACCAGCTCCTTTTAAGCTACCAGAGTGGCCCCTTCCTGCCAGGCGGCCGGCTTGAGCTGACCTCCGCAGGAACCCGTGGGAGGGGTGGCAGGGTCTGAAAGCCAAGTGTTCCCTCTCCTGAGTCAGAAACTCTCAGATTCCTCAGCCACACACTAGAGATACTCTTGGTGTGGAAATAAGCAGTGGCCTTGGACTTCCAGGATGTCCAGGGGGTGGGGGAGTCTAGGGGACACAAGAGGATGGAGTAGTCCACCACCCACCCCTCTTGATTCTTGGAGACTGAGCAGCTGCATCTGTAAAATGGGAAGGAGACCAGTACTTCCTTGTGCAGTTGCTGAAAGGAGGAGGCTCAAGTTCTTGGCGCGATGCTTGGCCCAGGGTAGCCTCTTAGGAAGCAGTTCGTGTTTTCCAACTTGGGGCCTTAAAACCAGTGTTCAGGACTCGAGCTGCTTGGGTCTGGTGATTGCTTCGCATTTCTTTTTATTTTTTTCTGGCAAAGGCCATTAACAGCTTGTTAAGTCTGTAGTAATACTGAGGTTCCAGAAGCTGGGAATGGATAATTATCAGACGGACCAAGGGCAGAGTGTCCCAAAGTCTAGGACTTCCTGCTGGCTTAGCGGGAGTTTCGTCGTGTCCATGTCCCTGAGCAGCAGTCTGGCACACTCTCATGGCACGTTTAAAGAGGGTGGGGGTCCTGAAGGCTGAGGTCTTGCTGGAAAGGGCCCTCCTGGCCTCACCAAGCAGGGTACAGGGGTGGAGCTCTTGTAGGCTCGGAGGTCAGTGCCCAGAGGGGAGGGAGAGGCTAGCCCTGCGGTGAGGCCAGCTGACCCTTTCCACCCCGCCAACCTCAGGGGCTCTGAAAACATCTCTCCTTTTTTTGGTTTTTCTTTTTTTCTGGTTTTATTGAGATATAATTAAGATACAGCACTGTGTAAGTTTAAGGTGTACCGCATAATGATTTGACTTACATACATCATGAAATGGTTATCACGATAAGTTTAGTGAACATCCATCATCTTATATTGATACAGAATTAGGAAATAGAAAAAAATGTTTTTTCCTTGTGATGAGAGCTCTTAGGATTTACTCGTAACAATTTTCATGTATAACATAGAGCAGTGTTTATTCTGTTTATCGTGTTGTATGTTACATCCCTAGTACTTACTTGTAATTGGAAGTTTGTGCCTTTTGACTGTCTTCATCCAGTCCTCCCCCCACAACCTCCTCAGCCCCACCTGCTGCCAATGGTAACCACAAATCTGATCTCTTTTTCTATGAGTTCATTTGTTTTTGAAGTATAATTGACCTACAACACTGCGTTAGTTCCTGTTACACAACATAGTGATTCAGTATTTCTGGACATTTCAAAATGATTGCCACAATAAGTCTAGTTACTATGATGTGTCACCATACAACGATATTATGTAGTTACTGACTGTATTCCTCACACCATACATTTCATACCCATGACTCATTTTATTTTGCAACTGGTTGTTTCTACCTCTTAATCTCCTTCACCTATTTGTTTCCTCCCCCCCAACCCCCCCCCCCCGCCATCCTCCCCTCTGGCAACCACCCATTTGTTCCCTGTATCTGTAACTACTTCTGTTTTGTTACGTTTGTTCATTTGCTTTGGTTTTTAGCTTCCAGGTATGAACGAGATCATACAGTATTTGTCTTTCGTTATCAGACTTATTTCACTTAGCATGATGCTTTCAGGGTCCATCCATGTTGTCACAAATGGCAAGATTTCAGTCTTTTTTATGGCTGAATGATATTCCTCTGTGTGTGTGTTTACCACATTTCCTTTATCCAAGATGAATGGATAGGTTGCTTCCATATCTTCGCTATTGTAAAAAATGCTGCAGTGAACATAGGGGTGCATGTATCTTTTCTAATTAGTGTTTCTGTTTCCTTCCTTTCCCATATCACTTGTGCCCCTCTGGGTAGGGTGCAGTATTAAATTCCAGAGCCAAACCTCCCTTAGAGCAACCCGGATGTCCTCACCAGCCCCTCACTGGGGGCAGAAAGACCTGGCCTTGAGTGAGCCTGGGCCTGGGCAAGATTGGGGTATGAGATGGATTGCAGGTTCTGGGGTCAGCCAAGGAGTGGGCATCGTAGAGCCTGAAGTTTTAGACCCCCAAGCTGAGGGTAGGGAGAGGACAGGACCTACCCCCCAAGCCCTTTCTCTCTGTCCCCTGAGGGTGCTGCCCTGATCACTCAGAGTGGACAGGAGAGGGATGAGCTTAGTGCTAGGAACACTGTCCTGGCCTCAGCTCAGCCTGTTTGGGCCTCCAGTCCCTCATCTGCAAAATGGGTGGCCGGGTGATGACCTCACAGGGCTCGTCGTGGGGCTGCGTGAAACAGCAGCTGTGAGACAGACCGCAGCACAAGGCTCCGCAAAGCATTGCACGGATCCCATTCCCTCCTTAGAGCCTGGGCCCAGGGAGGGAGCCCTGTCTCTGCCATGCCTGGACTGTTAAGAAAGGCGACCAAGCCCCTTCAGGCAGTCTTTAGTAAGCACCACTGCATGCACAAGGCTGTGCTGAGACTGGACACAGAGGTGGGAAAACTTCAGCCTGTTATTCCAAGTGGAGAATAAGATTTCTAATAGTGGGACCACTCTAGAACTTTCTGAACAAAGAATAGGTACAGTGTGGTCTTGGGGCTACTTTATAGGTTTCAAAACCGAATGGAGTAACATCATGCTTTTTGAGGTTGTGTATCATTTTGACCTAAATGTCACAAAGGAACCAGCAAACTAGGCATCACCCTGCCCTTTGCCCTCAGTGCCTCAGGCAGATTTTATTCTGGTTTTGTGAAGCAGCCAGTGGAGAAAGGAGGTAGTATTTCCACTTAATTGTATTCTCTCTTTAAAGAATTATGCCTATGCCTGTGTCAGGTGAGAACTTCTGGCTCAGTTTTTCAAAAGTGAATCCTGTTGGGGTGAGGCTGAAACTGGCAGGGCTCTGAAGGCTCTCGCGGATGCCACTTGCAGCGCGTCTGGTATTCTGGTTGGGGTGGGGTCAGCACAGCCTAGAATCAGATGCCAACCTGGCTTGTCTGCATTTCAGAATGTTCAGGTGAAGGATAATCCACCATCCCTAGAGACAGTCCTGTGCCACCAGGAGAAGCTGCATCTCCCCACTGAGCCAGGACAGCCCAAGCTCAATGCCTCTGAGCAGAGACCCCAGAAAGAGATGGAAGGATCGTAAACCAGGCCAGGGCACCCTGGGCTGGTGAGGAGAGAGTGGAGCCACTCAAGGCACTTTCTCTGGTGGCTCCTCGGAGACCTTCCAGTGGGGCTGGCCAGGCTGCTACATGATTAGAGGTGGTGGAGGGCAGGCCCAAAGCCCAGGAAACTGCCCAGCAACCTGGAGACCCCTTTGACAGGTCTGTCCTAAAGACTATTCTTTTGGGCCCCAGGCAACATCAAAAAAGAGCCCCTGTGCCAAGGAGTTGCAGGAAGCAGAAGCAGCCCCCGGCCCCTGCCAGCTGCAGGGTGCCTTTCTGCATCGCCGTGGACCTTGCCCAAGAGCGCAGAACTGAGACCAAGAGGGTGGGGCCTGACCCTTTATAGTTCCTGACCACGGATCAGCCCCTCTGCCCAGGGTCTGGAGCGCCCTCGTCGGGACAAGGTGTGGGTGTGGGGAGGTAGACGGACACACACATGCACACACCCCTGTGGATGTGGCCGGCTCCACGGCTGCACCAAGGACTCCTCCCAGGTCTCCAACTGCCCCGTCCCTGCAGAGTAGTGCTGAGGACAGAGGAAGAGGGGTTGCCTGGCTATGGCCACACCTCAGAACCCAGTGCTGCGGGCAGGTGGGCACTGGGAGAAGAGAGAACCATTTCTACTGAGTCCGTGAAGCTGTGCTTCTAAGCCCTCCCATCCTCTGTGAAAAGGCCAGTGTCTCTGATTTGAAAACTTGCCTTCAAAACCTGACTGTCAGCCTTACTTTCACCCCTGATTTACTGTATGGCCTTGGGCGAGTCTTTGGCTTCTCTGGGCCTCCAGCTTGTCATCTGTGAAGTGGGAACATGTAAGTGGCGGTCAGGGTCTGGGCCTCTGCAGGAGGGAGGACCTGGCAGGCCTGCTCCCTCCTGGGCAGCGGCCGTGCTGGCTTTTGGGAGGCTCCTGAGGGGGTCGGGTTAGGGCAGCAGGTGGTGCACCCGGAGCCTCCCCTGAGGGGCTGCATGTCCAGACGTCTTTCAGGAGTGAGCACCCTGCTTAATCTTCTCCTCGCCGCACTCTGCTGCCACGTCCTGGGCTCCCGCCGGCCCCCAGGCCAGCCTTCCACTCCATCCCCACAGTGCCGGCCGCTCTCCTGGGTGTGAGAGGGAGCAGGATGCAGCTGCAGCCCCCGGAGGAGATCTCACTCTCTATCTAGACCTTTCTGATTGGCCAGGCTGCACACAGTGGAAGAGTGGGCTGCCTGGGGAGGTGGTGAGCTTCCTGTTCTGGAGCAGTGGAAGCGAGGCTGAGATTTGTACAGGGGATTTAGTAACTGCACGTGGGCTTAGAAAGGGCCCTTTAAGACCTCATGCTTAAGGCAGCATTAAAGGCTTTGGCGTTTGCTCTGCTAACATCCCAAATCAGTACACACCTCTGAGGGCTGAGGGAGCACTTCAGAGCCATCATTTCATTTGATCCTCACACGGCCCTGTAAGGCTGGGGGCTCTTTGTCCCCATCTTATGGACGAGGCAGCACAGCGGAGGGGTTGCAGCTCGGAAGCCATGATCATAGCTGCATGAGGGGCCATCACTCTGCTTCTGCGCCTCAGTGTCTTAATCTTTAAAGTGGGGATAGTAGTGAGGTGGTGGTGGTTAAATGTAGGTGATACTAAGCCCGTAGCACAGCCTGGCATGGAGGAAGCATTGTTATTTGTGTGGTTTGCCCAGAGTCAGGCTGTGCTGGCGCAGGCTCTCCGTGTTCTGACCTCAAATCTGTGGCTCTGCTCACCACGAGTGGCATCGTCTGTAGGGAGGGACTGGCCCCTTTGTTCACTGATCTTGCCGCATATTTGCTCCAGGGCAGGTGAGTGTCTTCCGGCCCAGGGACTCAGCCCTGAGCAGGCACGGGGGATGCCGGCTGCCCGAGGAGACCTCTGTGGTCACCCTCCCCCGACTGCAGGCCTTGCTGTCTGCCAGCCAGCCTGGCGCTGCTGCTGTCATTGTGCACACCCTGTCTGCACACTCTCACTCCAAACCCCTCTCTGGGTGACCAAGCCAAGGAGGTGGTCCCGAGATGGTCCCTGGCTGGAGAACCTGCCACTAGCCTGATGGCGGCTCTGTTTGTCAGCTCTGGCCCTTGAGCTTCCTGTTGTGTCCCCACTCCCACCCTCCTCCCCACCTCCCAGATGTGTGGTGTAGAGAGCAGACCCTGAGGCTCGCAGATCCAGGATTAAACCCCAGCAGAGACATTAGCTGACTGTGATCTTGGGCACATCTTTCTCCCCCCAGACCCTCAGTCTCCTCTTCTATAAAATGGGAATAATACCAGCTTCATGTCATCGTTACAAGGTCCAAACCAGAGACTGTATGTGTTATGTGCTCAGTAAAAAACGGCCAATGCTGGCTGTTCCTTTGCCATCAAAATTCCACCAACCTACTACTTTCTCCTACAAAGGCGGAGCTCAAGCTACAACCAGCCTCATGTTACTTTCCGCTCATTCACTTCTTCACTCCATTGATGATTCAGCACCCAGTCTGTGCCAGCTGATGTGTGCAGTGACAGGGGATATGAAGATCAGTAAGATAGAGTTCCCGCCTTCCAAAGGGGTTCAGAGTCCAGTGGGAGAGATGGACATGTGGCCACGATCATAAGCCAGAGTGCTGCAGGCCGTTGGGGGAGGACATTACAAGGCACTCTGGGAGTGACTAGGATGGAGCAGTTAACCCCACAGGATGAGCAGGGAAGGCCTCACAGAGGAGGTGCTGTTTGATCTGGGTATTGGAGGATGTGTAGGAGCCTGCCAAGTGGAGAAGGAAGGCAAGATATTTATTCCTGCGAAGAAAATAGCTCTGGAAGAGGGGAGTCGGGGAGCAGTGGTGAAGGAGATGAGCCAGGTGAAAGGCCTGGGTGCTTGGTCCGGTTGCTCTGACCCATCCCACTGCCATGGTGGGTTGTGCCGAGCTGAGTTGGGACTCCTGCAAGTTTCCAAGTTCTGTGTAGACTCTTCTCTTAAATGGAGCAGTGATTCCCTTGAGCAGGGAGACAGAGTTTTCCTCCTGCTCCTCCAGTACTGTGCCTGTTGAGGGCCGCACGTGCTGACACCTGAATGAGGTGACTGTATGGGGGGACAGCCCAGACCTGGGGCAGGGTGGGGTCTGTAGACGCCGGGCTGCGGGACAGGCCTTTTAGGAGTACGCCTCCCCTTCCACGTGCTGACTCAGCCCTGCCCCCAGCCTGCTGGCGGTTTCTTCTCCCCAGATTTCTAAGGTGGGTGGTGGTCACCAGCTGGTCCTGTTACTGAGTCTCTTCCCCTTTCCTGCCTGAGACCTGAGGGCAGGTGCCAACTGGCATCATGAGCTCCTTCCTGGATGCCCATGTGCTTTCGAGAGACCCATCCTGAAACCCCTGAAGATGCATCTAAAGCTGTGACTGTCCCTCTGTGCTGGCTTGTCATTGTGGTTCCTGTCAGTTGGTTCCCTCCCCGCATTTTTTTAATGAATGTATTACTTTTTCATTAGATCCTTTTCACAGACTAACCCTCTCGCTTATGTTCTGTTTGTTTTTCCCCCTCCTTCTCTCTCCGGTTCCCCTTCTCCTTCTCATAGACTGACGCTTGGTTATCGTTGCAGAATTACGGCAGCGGCATGAGACCACCACCCAACTCCCTTGGCCCCGCCATGCCCGGGATTAACATGTAAGGCCAACCGCCCTGCTGGCAGCTCAGAGCCCATGGCTTTCCCCGCCCTTTGCTCCCCCTGAGAGGCGTGTGATGGGAGTAATTACTGGCACCTCTCTGGACCTCAGTCTCTCATCAGTAAAGTGAGGGTGTTGAGCATACCGGTGATGAGACCTCATACACCCCCATGTAGTGCTTGTCTGTGCCGGGCAGTCTTCCAAGCTTGCTACATGGATTAGCTCACCTAATCTTCATGATAACCCTGTGAGGTGCTTATTATTACCCCTATTGACAGATGGGTAACTGAGGCACAGAGAGGTGAAGTAACTTTCCTAGGCTCACACAGCTCTATAAGTGGCAGGGTCAAGATTTGAAGCCCTGTACGGTTGATCACTCTTTCAGGGCTTCAGTGGTGTAGCCCCTTTGCGGTAGTTGATCCCTATGAGAATCTCTGTATTCCCTTCCTAGGAAAATGCATGTGCAGAGGAAATATTACTTTCACAAATTTTGCACATAATTTATAGGAATCTATAGATTTCTACCCACGGAACTACACATTATTACCCCAGAACAGCTCTAGGACTGTATGAAGGACTTCCTGTTAGTGATTTCAGCCCTCTTGTTCTGACCCCGCTGGCACCACCACCTTGGTGCTTACAGCATCTTTCTCATTGTCTCCATCTCTCTCTCCCTCTGTCAGGGGCCCGGGAGCTGGCAGACCCTGGCCCAATCCTAACAGTGCTAACTCAGTGAGTACCCAGGTTGGCGGGGGGCGCTGTCTGCGAGGGACTGGGTTCTAGGGCGCAGGGTGGTTCCTGTCCCCAGGTTGGAGGTGTCATGGGGAGTGGGATGCGGCAGGATTCCACCTGATGCCTCCAAGGAGAAGCCCACCTGTAAGGGGAGGCTTGGGAGTATCACGCTGGGGCCATCAGGGGCTCTCCCCGCTGCTCTGCAGAAGCTGAGGTGTGAGCTGAGAGCCGGGCTCAGAGCCCTGTCCGTGTAGAGGCTCCTGCCGACCTCCCCTTCCTTGGCCGAGCTGGCTTCCAGCACTCAGAGGAAGGAGCTGGGAAGGGGCTCAGCACAGACAGTCCAGGGCAGGAGGCCGGGGGTGGGGGAAGCTCTCACTTTCCTGTCCTAGAACTGGAGGGTCTCCCGCGCCTATGGCCCCCCAAGGCTCCCTGCCAAGGCTCTCAGGATCAGTTCAGCATAGGAACTGGACTTGGCTCACATCCCTGGCCCCCCTAGAGACACTTACCAGCTGGCTCAGTGTGTTTCCCATCAAGAGTGGGGTTGTGTCCCCCAAAGGATTTGGAAGGTAGAGCACTCATTGCCTGTCAGAGGAGGTGTCTCTGAGGTGTGGCTCATCCCCCTCTTGTTTCTAGATTCCATATTCCTCCTCATCACCCGGCACCTACGTGGTAAGTGTGTGCAGGTTTGGGGCATTGCATGTCTAACCCCATGTGACTGTGTGTACAAGAGTACTTGGGGCGGTGGGGGGGGCCCTGTCTCTTTCCTTTCACAACATATTCTGAGCACAGATTCCAAACTGTGCTAGAACTTGCTGTCAATATTCAGGTATCTGTACTTTCTGGTGGCCCAGAAGTCCCCAAACAAGACCCAGAGTTGGGACCCCCATTCGGGGGACTGACCAGTAGGCCAGTCAGCTTCCACTACAGGCCTCTGGTTTCACTGGTCCCCATGTGTGTGAGCATACACGCACACCGACAGCTACCTCTTGGTTTAAAGAAAGGAAAGGGAGAATCCAGTGCCCCCAAGCCTTAAACACCTGGGCCCCGGGTGAGCACTGGCTGCTGATCTCCCCACGTGTGTCATCACCATGGGTTTTTTACCGTGGGTTTCTGATGTCCGTTTTTATCTCATCTCCAGGGACCCCCTGGTGGTGGCGGCCCCCCAGGAACACCCATCATGCCTAGTCCTGCAGGTAAGAAACCTGGGGGAGGGGTGCCGCTCAGGGAGTAGGGAGTCCTGGAGGGGCCTGGGTGCAGAGCCAGGGCTTGCAAGCCGCTCTTCCTGAGCAGTGCGCCCCCCACCCGGCATCTTGGCACCAGGGATTTAGTGGGCAGGAGGCCCCGGTGCCACCAACCTGCGATGTGGCCTCAGCCGGGTCACTCCTCATCTCCAGTGAAAGGACAGGGCAGAGCAAGGATATCCGGGAACAAGGGGTCTCACCGCTTTCGGCTCCCGCTGATCAGAGAGAATCCTGTCCTGGTTGTCATTTCTCCAGATGACTGAAAAGGGGCTTTTGGGTTTTGGCATCCTGGGACCAGGACTCTAGAGCGTGATGCCTCTTGAGTGTCTAGAGCTATTGGCTTCTGGTCCTCTGTATCAAAGATCCCTTTTCCCCTTTTCTTTAATCAGAAGAGGGCATGTGCTCATACCCACCACACACACACACACACACACACACAGACACACACACACACACACAATCACAATCACAACTGTGTTTTTTGCCTGGTAAGAGTAGCGTACCATCAACTAGAAGGAATTCAACATACTATCTTTACCCACCCCCAAAATAAAAAGTGAGAGGTAGTTGGACTTCTGCCCGAGAAATACGGTGCCTGCTCCTGATATAAACATGTTAGCTGATTTCCTAAGGAGACTTTTCTGGCTAATTGGGGACACGGAGGAGTCCCTCTCTCCCATCCCCTCAGCTCCCCGTAGCAGGGAAGCTGCTCAGTGGCAGGGGTGGATCTGGCGGCGACCGTGATATTCCCGCTCCTGCTCCCTCTTTCTGCTGCTGCATTTTTATGAGCTGCATGACCTACATTCAGACTGGGTCACATTAAACCACTCCATATGTTACTGCGTCTCCAGCCCCATCCCTGCCTCTCCCTCCTGCCCCACCAGCTTGGCAGTGTGGCCCCATCAGGTTGTGGTGTTTCTCTTTCCCAGTTTGATTAACACTGCCAGGCGGGGTTGCGGGGAGAGCACAGGTGGTGGTCTGGCCGCCCCTGCATTGCCAGGCAGTGTCTGGGGACCAGATTTGGTTTGCGATGGGGGAGACGGCTTTGCCATGTCCACATTGCTTTCCAGGCACCCTGAAATCCTTCCTTTCAGGGTTGAGTGGTTTTCACAGTTGAATTTTCTGTGATTAAAAACTTTGTGAATCTTCATTAAATACAAATTAGCCAGAAAATGGTGGTACTTAGAGGAAATTTTAGGTGATAAAATACAAAAGAATGAGTTCAAGTGCCATGAGTTTGTTTTAATTAAGAAGTGAATTAATCACCCCGACTTGGGGGTTTCCACTGTTCTACAGATTCAACAAATTCCAGTGACAACATCTACACAATGATTAACCCGGTGCCGCCTGGAGGCAGCCGGTCCAACGTAAGTCAGCTTCTAATAATTTACACATCAGGTACTGCGACAGATCCAACTGACTTCGTCGGCTGAGCGGAAAGCAAGCTTAGCTGATGGCAGCCATTTGTTACCAAAGATGGATAAAATAAACCATCAGAAAAGTGATTGACTCTTGGGCAGCTTGGTTCCCATTTCATAGCTGGCAGCGGGTGGGAGAGAAGTGGGTGGGCTGATTCCCACACCTCTGGTCAGAGTGGGGCGCCCAGCCTCACGGTGGGGACCCCTGCTGGCCCGAGCCGGCTGTTGACGGGGGAGAGCAGCAGGCTGCAGGTGGGCCTGGGCCGGTCCCTGCTCGGCTGACTGTGCACCTGGGCGATGTCTCAGGTCCGTATCCTTGGCTGTGGAGCTTCGGGGGGAGGCCCCCAGGGGCCTCCCTGCTGTGTGCCTCTGGGAGCCCTCAGACCCCCCCATCTTGTAACCTCTCTGCCTCTCCTCGGGCCCTTCCCTAATCTAGAAGCCACTTCCTCCCTTCTTGGCCTCTCAAAGTCCCAACCCGTAATGATGTTGTCGCTCAAATTCCACTTGTTCTGATTCCTGCTCACCTACTCCCTCATGTTTCCATGCCCATGTCAGGACTGGACTGTGCAGTGGCGGCCTGTCTCCCTCTCCCGGCTGGGAGCTCCCTAAGGACAGGGCTGGTCTGACCCACAGACAACCCTTCCTAGCCAGGCAGGGGAGGTGAGTCCCACTGGCCTTGCCCTCCGGGAGCTCAGGGTCTGGAAAGGACGCTGTCACGTGACCAAATCAGTAGTTTGTGGGCTGCAGAGCCAGAGGGTGGGCTTGTGGCCCCAAGGTTGGCTCGGGCCCTTAGGGATGCGCAGTTTGGTTTTGCCAGTTCGGTTCCTGATGTGCCTCCTGAATCACCCCATGTGTTAAACCCTGATTATGGACTGCCCTGTGCTGGCCGCTGGGCGTGTTTCGTCCTCCAGCAGCCTCTGGGTGAGGGTCATTGGCCTGCCTCCTGGGGGTGCCGAGAGGGACCTTACCCGGGGTCCTGGGACTGAGAAGTGTGGGAACCTGGCTCCTCAGCTGCTGCCCCACCACCATCTCTCCGCCTCTCCCGGGCAGCTAGCGTCTCCCATAGCCCCTGTTTCTCCCTAGGGTGGCCAGCCATTTGGGTTTCAGCACTGAAAGCCCTGTGTCCTGGGAGATGACTTCCCAGGACACAAAAATCCTGGGTTTTGGCAATGGATGCAGGTTGGGCAGAAAAGTGTAAGACCCATATGGGGGCCCCAAAGACAGGACTGAGCACACGAAAGTGGCATAGACTCCCCACTTCCCATGGTTGCCGGCACCATATTTTCCTGAGCACAGATGCCCGCAGTCGTGGTCTGTGGCTCTCAATGGTGGATCATCCGTGTTGCATCATTCCGAGGGGTACGGCTCAAGCGCGCTGCATCCGGGCCCTGGCGGAGTCCACCTTTGACTCTGCTTGCGGCTCAACTGTTTGTGTCAAGATAGTGCAGTTTTCATTTTTCACATTGTGAGTATCACGATCATGTTTTCTAAGAGCTCAGATAACGAAAATGAGAACGATGAGACCACCAGCACCAGCGTGACCCCGACACCTCCAAAAAAAAAAGGGGGGGGGCTGAATGAATTTTAATGACAGGTGTGAGGACACATACAACTGGGTCAGGGAGGCAAATGACCAAAATGGAACATACCGGCAAGTGTACCGAAAAGATGAGAAGGGGTGTGGGGTGGAGAAAGGGTGGGAGAGCACATTGTAGACAGAACTGCACAGTCTGGGATGAGACAGGCACATCCTTCTAAATCAATCAAAAGTTTTGTGCGTCCTCCAAAGAGACACCAGTGCTCAGTGCAAAACAGCAGCTGCCACATTGGCCGGGGCATGAACACTATTGGCCCTTGAATGAACACCATCGCCATGTTGGTCCATGAACTGAGATGACTCCATGAACTGAGAAGGTTACATTTCCTGACTCAGAGGCTGCAACTAAGTCCTGTGGGTGAACAGAAGGGGGAATTTTGATGACAAGTGTGTTGGTCCTTTACAGTGTGCAGCTGATTCTATTGCATCTTCAAGAAAATCAGGGAGCTTCCTTCATCATATCACATGGTTCATCACACCATGGCAACAAAACAGTCTCCCCAGCTTTTAGGTACTTTGACTTGAAAACTGGAGCTTCAAATCATAATCTTGATTTCTACAAAGAAGATGTTAATGAAACTGCAGAAAACAAATAAAAGATTGTTGTTCTTCTTGTCCAAATGCAAACCAGACTTTGCTCGTTTATCTGCATATTTGGCAGACAGTGCAGTTAATTTGGCAAGTTTCATTTAGTCTATAAACTTCTTACCTACTAAATGCCCCACACACCTTGTCCCCGACACTGCTGTCAAGGGGGGAGATTTGCTTACCTGTGATAATCCAGCTTTCAAAATGAAACGTTTTGGTCACTTTGTCAACTTGCTCAAAACGTGCAGAAGCACTTAGTGAGATTTTTGAGTTTATAGGAATGGAGAGAGCCTTGGACACACGCCCACAGATGGCTGTCATTGTTGCTGGCCACAGAGAAGATGTTAAAATGTCAGCCTGCTGTGATGCTCTTCTCTGATTTGGAAATATGACGAGATGAGAATGCAGAAAGGAATTACAGTAAAATAGAAATGTAGTTGCTGCTTCTCCAGAACTGTTTGATAATCTTTAAAGAGGCCATGAGGAGCCTAGATGAGGCTGAGTGGACGGCACTTGAGCTGTTCCGATTCGTGGGGGGTTGTGATAAAGCCTCATACAGCCAAAGTAATGGCTCACCTTTGGAAGTGAGGCTGCTTGAGGACTCAAAAGTGTCACCGGTAAGGGCAGCCGAGTTAGGACTTTCCCAATTTCTTTATTAAAACTGTAACTTATTTAGAATCCAACTTAGATCTCACAAGTTCAGATTACCTTTGTGCTTTAAAACCAGTTTCCCTAAGAAAGAGAGGTTTAATCGATAATGATATCCAGTGTGCTCGAAATGTTTAGAAATGATGGACGTCGTAGGCAGGCATAGCCCATCTGATGAGCTTCTAGATGAAAAGGGCCTGACTGACAAGCAGCTGATCTTCCAAAACCCGCCTGTAGATACAAAGTGGTTGGACATCTTTGGAGAGCTGGAAGCGATTCCTACAGATCCAAAAACCTGTGCACGTAAGCAAAATCCTAAGCACTCTATGTGCAGACTTGTTTTTTTTGTTTTGTTCTTTTGGCTGCTTTGGGTCTTTGTTGCTGTGTACGGGCTTTCTCTAGTTGCAGCAAGCAGGGGCTACTCTTCGTTGTGGTGCGCGGGCTTCCCCTTGCGGTGGCTCCTCTTGTTGCGCAGCATGGGCTCTAGGCGCACAGGCTTCAGTAGTTGTGGCTTGCGGGCTCTAGAGCGCAGGCTCGGTAGTTGTGGCGCATGGGCTTGGGTAGTTGCTCCGCGGCATGTGGGATCTTCCCAGATGAGGGATTGAACCCGTGTCCAGGGAAGTCCATGCAGATGTGTTTGTGGAGAGGATAG
Organism: Balaenoptera musculus; assembly: GCF_009873245.2. Classification (NCBI taxonomy): domain Eukaryota; kingdom Metazoa; phylum Chordata; class Mammalia; order Artiodactyla; family Balaenopteridae; genus Balaenoptera; species Balaenoptera musculus. Next base: position 45,562,040 of record NC_045785.1, on the reverse strand, counting down.
TCTGGTGTTACCACGTTGGACTGACACCAGGGCTTGATAAGAGCAGAGTGGCACGTCAGTGCATTTTCCATTTGACCCTGTATTCAGTTTTGCCACTACATAAAAGGAAAGAAGGATGCCCGAGAGCCTGCAGGCAATTCAGGGAAGTATTAGTGGAAAAGCAAGCGCCATTTGCCCTGTTGGACCCCTGAAAGCAGGACGGGTCCCCAGCAGCTCTAATGGACACCACCCCCGCCACAAAAAAAAAAAATCGGCCAGGCTCTTGCTTTGGCCGTGTCTTCTCACACTGGCATGGTCTGGTCCAGAAACGTGGCCTCAGGAGGTACCACCAGTGTTCCCATCAGTACACAGAGGATATAGGACTGAATGACCTTCCTTGAATGGATTATCCAAGACATCTACCCAATGAAAGAAACTGCTAGCTTTTTGTACGTAAAACCTTTTTTAAAATCTTAAAAAAAAAAAAAAAAAAAAAAAAAAAGGCAGAGCAAAAATATCCTATTGTGATACAGGACAGAAAAAAAGTCGGTTCTTAGAAACTAAATATAGGTAGTGTCTGTTTAATCAGTCTTATTGTATTTAGGTTCTCTTTTGAAAAAATCTTACGTGTGTGTTCAATAAATACACAGTACTATAGCCTACAACATTTAAATATCCAGTAAAGAGTTAAAATAATTTACTGTGTCAGAAGACAGAAATATTATAAAAGTGTTGTGTTTTTTCCACACGTCATTTGTTTAACTAGTCCTACTGTTTGCCCCTATTAACTAGTTCAGCTGTTCTTTAATTAATAGCATTTAAGTAACAGAAAAGTAAATACAGAATAAAGAAGTGGTGCTGGGACAACTGGATATCCACGTGCAGACGAATGAAGTTGGACTGCTTCCTTACAACATACACAAAAATTAACTCAGTGTAGACCCTAGACCTAAATGTCAGAGCTAAAACTATCAAACACTTAGAAGAAAATGTAGGAGTAAATCGTTGTGACCTGGGTTAGCAAAGCCTTCTTAGCTACAACACCAGAAGCACAAGTGACAAAAGAAAAAAGTAGCTGCACTAGACTTCATTAAAATTTAAAACTCGTGCTTCAAAGGACACTGTCAAGAAGGTAAAAGGACAACCCACAGAAAATATTTGCAAGTCATATGTCTGGTAAGGGACTTGAATCCAGAATATGTAAAGAACTCTTAAAACTCAATAATAAAAAAAAAAAAACCAACTTAGAAATGGCCCAAGGGGACTTCCCTGGTGGTCCAGTGGTTAAGAATCCAACTTGCAATGCAGGGGATGCCCATTTGATCCCTGGTTGGGGAATTAAGGTCCCACATGCCACAAGGCAACTAAGCCCATACACCACAACTACAGAGCCCGCATGCCGCGACTACAGAGCCCACGCGCTCTGGACCCTGCACCCCACAACTAGAGAGAAACCCACGTGCCACAACTAGAGAAGAGCCTGCGTACCACAACTAGAAGCCCACACGCCATGACGGAAGATCCACATGCCGCAACTAAGACCCGACGCAGCCAAAAAATAAATTTAAAAGCAAATGGGCCAAGGATCTGAATAGACATTTCTCCAAAGGTGTGCAAATAGCCAATAAGCACATGAAAAGATGCTCAGCGTCAGTTATTAGGGAAAAGCAAATGAAAACTACAATGAGATACCCCTTCACATCCACTAGGATGGCTAGAATCAGAAAGACAGATAATGAGCAGTGTTGGCAAGGATGGGAAGAAATTGGAACCCTCACACGTAGCTGGTGGGAATGTGGAACATGAAGTGGTGCAGATGCTGTGGAAGAGTCTGGCAGTTCTTCGAAAGGTTCAACAGTTACCCTGTGACCCTGCAATTCCACTCATAGGTATCTACCCCAGAGAAATGAAAGCATGTCCACACAATAATTGTACACAGATGTTCACAGGAGCATTAGTCATAATAGCCAAAAAGTGGAAACAACCTAAATGCCCATTGACTGATGAATGAGTAATTAAATGTGGTATATACATACAGTGGAATGTTACTTGGCCGTAAGAAGGAATGAAGTACATGACACATGCTACAACATGGATGAACCTTGAAGACATTTTGCTAAGTGAAAGAAGCCAGCCACAAAGGTCACATATAATTCTGTTTGTATGAAGTGTCTAGAATAGCTAAATCTGTAGAGACAGAGAATAAATTTGGTTGAGTGGGCCTGGGGATTCAAGGGGGGGATGGGGAGTGACTGCTAATGGATGCAGGTGATGAAAACGTCCTAAAATTGATGGTGGTGGTGGTTGCACAACTCTAAATACACTAACAACCACTGAATTGCATACGTTAAATGGGTCAGTTGTATGGTATGTAAATTATATCTCAATAAAACTGTTAAAAAGAATAACAAAAATACACATAATATGTAATTTAAGATACCTGTTTTTTAAATATATATGTTACAGTAATAACGCACGTGCATAATTGTTTATTATCACATTTTGGGATTCTTTTCGTCTGGTATGACTGTGTCTGGGTTTGGCTCCTTAAAAAGTTGGTCACCCTCATCCTCCTATCACTTGGGTTCATAAGCATGAAATTGGTGGCCAGATGGCAAAATGTGCCCGAAAGCCTGCGAGTGGCCCTGGGAGGCCACTGGGGAGGCAAGGATCCTGCCCCCACGGGGTGTGTGAGTGGGCGGCGGGGTGAGGAAGCGGCTGGTGCCCCAGCCCCTCCCCTGCAGTCTCGTCACATCAGTTCCTGCTCCGGCCACTCCGTGCTGCCACTTGCTAGGAGGCCTCTTACTTCTACTACTCAGGCAGGACCCCTGCTGAGAACAAGGCCATGGTCCATCTCTGCTTGTCCAGATTCTATCCCTCAATTATTTTGGCGCTCTGCCTCCTCCTCCATGCAGTCTGTTCTGATTTCTCTGCCCTTTCCCCAGTGCCTTTTTCTGAAGCTGCACCCGTGCTTTGTCTGCAGCTCTCTTTGGATCTCAGTATCCTGTGGGGAAGTTGGGTGTCCGTGGCTGTGCTCCTTCAGACTGAGGCCCAGGTGTGACTCAGCTCTGTGTCCTTACTGCCCGGCACAGGCCTCCATTCTGCCAGGCACAGGCCTCCATTCTGCCACTTCTGTCTCCTGTCCACCCTGGCATCCAGTCTGTATCCCTGGGCCTTGGCTCTCCAGAGTGGGCTCAGCCATCCCTTGGTGGCCATGTAATGTGACCTCTGGCCTTTGGTTGCTGCTTTGCTGAGATGGGGGGGTTAGTTCCAGACAGACCTGAGGAGGCGGGTAGAGCGGATTACACGTCTGGTGTCTGGTTTGTCTGCACCGTCCTTTCTGCTCATTAGTGAGCTCCCCCACACAGTCCCAGTGAGAGAAGTCCTGCCACCCACGCCCCAGCTCCCCACACGTTTCTGAGGAAGAGCCTGGAGGAGGCTAGTGTGATGGTTCCAGGGCCAGGCTGCCCGCGGTCCAGCCCCAGCTCCTCCATCTCTCCTACCTGGGAGATCGTGGGCAAAGCATGGTCCACTGTGTGCTTCAGTTTCCTCATCTGTAAAATGGGGAGGAAAAGCACTAATGTTTTTGTTTCCTGGCCTGGCAGTTGGTCACTCAGTCTGTGTGAGGTTCTCACTGGCGAGCCCCGCACGCTGCCCCAGGGATGGAAAGAGCCCGGGATGGGATCCAGCAGGCCTGGTTTGAGAGCTGTCTCTGGGTGGCCTTGGGCCAGTCCCTCTCTCTCTCCGGGTTTGTTTCCTCCCGTGGTGCATAGGAGTGAGCCCTTCTGCCTTGCACAATTCCTAGGGCCGAGGGGAGGCACCGGCTCCGGCCTCCTGGTGTTAAATTAAATGCCTGAGTGTGTGAGAGTGACCCCGCCAGAATGGAAGCTCCCCGGGGAAGCAGCTGGGCGTGGGAGCCCCGCGAGGGCTGCGGCCGAGCCGAGGGCCCACTCAGCTGCCACGCTCTGTGCTTCTCCCACAGTTCCCGATGGGTCCAGGCTCGGACGGCCCCATGGGGGGCATGGGTGGCATGGAGCCACACCACATGAACGGCTCGTTAGGTGAGTCAGCGCCCTGACCTCATCATGCTGCCCCCTGCCCGACCCTCCCGGGAAGCCTTCTCTGCCTTGGCTCCTGGCTCCACTAGGCCCTGTCCCCACAGGAAGATCCCAAGAGGAAGATGTTGCCTAAGTAGAAGATCCTCTTTGCAGAGATGTTTGGGCTTGGGTGGAAGGGTTTGGAGGCCCCTGCACAGAAGGGTGGGCAAGAAACTGAACTGGATTCTTTTTTCCTTTCAGGGTCAGGTGACATAGATGGACTTCCAAAAGTGAGTGTGTATTCCATGTCTCCTCCCTGACAGCACCACCCAGAAAGCCTTTCCCCCATCTGGGGGGCAGGTTGCTGGGGGCATGGGGGCTTACCTCCTCTGCTCTCTCTGCAGAATTCTCCTAACAACATAAGTGGCATTAGCAATCCTCCAGGCACCCCTCGAGACGATGGTGAGCTAGGAGGGAACTTCCTCCACTCCTTCCAGAACGACAATGTAAGTGTGCCTGCCACCACCCTCATTTCACCCCTGGGTCCTCACCGTATCCCCTGGGGCCTGTTGATTTAAGTTTCAGAGTCTCCTGGCCAAGACCTGCCTGCTGGGCCAGTGTCCTGGCAGCTGTGTCGTGGGCCTTTCACCTCGGTTATTTTTCCACACAAAGTGCAGAGCCCTCACCTCCCCCACCCCCCCTCCCCCGCTGTGTGGCGCTGACCCCTGCTACCTGAATCTGACCTTCCCGAAGCATCCACATGGAGGCGCAGCGCCTCCAGCACTGAAGAAGCTGACGTGGCTGGCCGAGCCCTGGGCTCTGGCCCACTGGGTCTCTGTCCCAGTCTATTTCCTCCTGTCCTGGGGAGGGAGTCTCACGCAACCAGTGACTTCCCGGGGTCTCGGTGCAGAGGAGCTGGCCGTCTGCTTTTTCACACTGGGCCTCTATTTACAGTCTCATCTGAGGAAACGATGTCATGGTTAAGCAGCTTTTGAGAACCCCAGGCTGGCTCCCACCCCAGGGCACCCTGTCTGTGCTCCGGCTCGTCAGACCCCAGTTCTCTGCAGTCGGTGGCCCCATGAGGGGAGGGCAGGAGCTGCTGCTGCTTTGCTTGGAAAGAAGGAGTGATTTGGAGAGGGAAAGGGGCCAGGGGAGAGGAGTCAGGGACACAGGCTGGTGCCCAGAGGTGGCTCCTAAGTCCCTACTGCTGGCCCCCTGCCCACCCAGTGCCATCATGGGTGTCTCAGCCCAGCCACCCCCAGACAGGCCCAGTCCAGCTCTGTGCAGTCAGACCTCCACAGGGCTCTCCCACACCCTGGCCCTCATGACCCCCCTTCTCTGCTTCTCCCCTTCCAGTATTCTCCAAGCATGACGATGAGTGTGTGATCCCCCCTCCTCTTCTCTGAGACGCTGAGAGAGCCGGCATTGCAGGCGGGAAGATGCCAGAAATTATGCAAGAAGAAGTGAGGTGTCATTACCCAGGAGCTGGGGGAGGGGCATCTCCTGCTCCCCCTCAACCCTCCCCCTCCCCTCCCCCAACCTTTCTCAATTTTAGTTTCATGCAATAAAAAGGCCGAACTTTTTATTCCATAAAACATGAAGGACAAAACTCAAAAATATATTTCAAGTCAATGACCAGAAAAATCCCACCCCTTGCCCTTTCCCAAAAGGACCTTTTATGTACATGACACATTTTTGTTGTTTTTTGTTTGGGGTTTTACCGTTGTTGGGATTTTTTTAATTTGTTTTCAGGGGGGTTTTTTGGGGGAAAAATTTTTAAAAATGGAAGCTTCTAGCAAGCCCCCCCGACCCCAATCAACCTCTTTGCTTTCTTCTTTAAAAAAAAAAAAAAAAGGACAAAAAAAAAAGCGAAAAACGAAAAACAAAAAACAAAAACCCAAGCCCTGTTGTCTGTCTGTACCCAAGCCCTTCCACCAGGAAAGCTAGTCTAGGTGTGAGATCTCACCTGTCTTTGTAGCCATCTAAAAATAATAATAATAATTATAATAAACTGGGCAGTTTACAATCGGTGGTTTCTTTCAAACGGCCTTTTTGGGAAAGAAAAAAGGAGTCACCCTTTTCCACTTGGGGTTTTTGGTTTGTGCTGACGGGCAAGGGAAGGGCAGGAACCTGTCTTGTTTCTGCTTGGTCTCCTGGCGAGGTGGCAACAGCAGCTGCACAGCTTCGACCCCAGACCCCCTCCCCCGTTACGTGGCCGGAGGGGCCAGACCACCGACCGCTTTCAGGATCCCGCCCCAGCGGAGCCATGCTGCGACCCAGTGGCATGCACTGTGTTCCCAGGACTGCTTCCTCTCTCTTCTGGACCTCTCCCCGCCCAGCGTCCCGCCCTCCAGCCCCCTCCTCAGCCCCCACCCCAGTCTTCCCAGTGAGAATCCTGCCAGCGGGGTGGTGGCCTGGAGCGGAGTGGGGGAGGCCGCCCCGACAGGATGGCTATGACCTGGGACATGGAAACTGTGACCTCCGCGTTCTCATCCTTCGAATCGTCCTCCTTGTGTGTGCAGGCAGTGGAGGGCTGGAGTTTGGGTTTTCTTTTTTTTCCCTCTTGATTCTTCTTTTTCAAAAATGGGATATTGACCAGAATTGCTCTGTGTGCGCTTGGAACTGGATAGAGAGACTTTGGAATAGCTGTGGGGGACAGGGGGGACGCCAGCAACCAAACAGATGTGCTGTTTCCGGTCCTGTTTTTATTTTCAAAAACCGACAAATGCGACAGTGGAGCCTGTCCCCTCCCAGGAGGGGTGACTTGTGGCCTCCCTCACCTCACCACCCCCCATCGAAACCTCTGTGTCTTGCCCTGAAGACACCAGAATTCTTTGTACATTTACATCCCTCCTCCTCCTCCTCCCCTGTAGCTGGTCTTTGTTTTCGTCCCTCCCTTTCTGATCCATGTATATCATATTATGTGAGATATCATCTGCCTGAAAAAAGACCTTGTGCGGATTATTGGGAACATTGTAGCTGTTTCTGTGTTTTTTCTTACCTTGTAGTCTGGTTCTGAATTAAGAGAGGAAAAAAAAGTAATTATGATACATTGTAGTTTGTGTACGATATATGTTGATAACGTTTTATTAAAGGGACATCTTTTTTCCGCAGCCCTTCCTGACATGTTTCGGGGGAACGTGGGTTGGAGTTCATTATACTGATTACAAAATGCCAGGCAACTGGTTGGGCAGAATTTTTGTTCCTGGTGCAGGGCAAGATTTTGGTTTGTGCTGTTTCAGGAGTCGGCCTTCTTTTCCTGGGTATGTTAATCTGTGGAGAGTTGGGGAAGATGGGTTGGGAGGACATTGTCTCACTTCAAATATTCGGGGACATTCTAAAAGGCAGTTGCGGTTTCTCATCTCGCAAACGCATTTTGGTTTGCCAGAGTGTATTTTTCTGGATAAGGTTCCCGGTGTGCTGTTTTCAGTGGAGAGTCAGCATCGGCTAGGCTGGCCCCATGGGCTGCAGCCACGCCCTGCTTTCTCCCTTCAGGTGGAATTTGCTTCACAGGTCCTAGGGTGCCGGGCCACAGGGGCATTGAGTTTTATTTTTTCACCTCCAAGGCAACAGGGGGCCCTTGAAAGATTTGAAGAGTGGCACACTTTGACTTGAATTTTTGAAAACGGTGCTAGCCGCATCCTGGAAGATGGTTGGGTGGGGCTGGACAGATGCGGGGAGACCCGGTCCCAGCCGCTGTCTAGGCAAGAACTACTGCGAGCCCACCAAGTTAGCAGCTGTGGATGCTGATTTGAACAACATTTAGAAAGTAGAACTTTCTGCCTCCCTGGAGCTCTGGGGCCAGGCCCACAGCAGGAGGGGAGGGAAACACACGATGTCTGAGCAAAATGTGGCTTTAGCCCGCCTTTACAAGGTCTGAAGGGACCAGTTTCAGATCCTGCAGGATCTGTGTGGCCCTGAGCAAGTTAGTTCATAACCTCTGTCCTCAGTTTCCTCATGTATAAAATGGGGATAACGGTTTACCTATCACGTGGTGGTTGTGAGGATAAGCTGACATTTGTAAAGTGTTTAGAACAGTGCCTTTTAAGCAGTAAGAGCAGCAGTGTTAGCTGTTGGTGGTATTACTCTTTTGGGGAGCATCTAAATGGGTGTGATGATTAGCTGGGAGGGCCTAGAAAATTCCATTTGTCCTTCCGTCCTCATCGGGGAATAAGGCTTCCTAGGCTCTTCCTCAGCACAGACGCCTTTGAACTACTGGGAAAACATCACTGTTGGACACATGAGGAGACGCAGGCTGTTACTGGCCTGCACTGACATTCCTGAAGAGGTGTTTGTTCACCAGCACTGAGCATCTGCCACGTGCCAGCCCAGCGCTGAGCAAAGAAGGTGGAGATGACGGGCAAGCATCCACTCCATACCCTCGCTGCCCTTGTGCTCCCCAGAGCAGGCCTCAGGCGCAGGTGGGAGCAGTGGCCTGGAGAAGGGGGCCCAGGTCACAGGGGTCCCTGCAGAGAGGAAGGAAAGGGCCCCCAGCCTGTAATGAGAGCCTGCTGTGGGCCTCACTGCCCACCTCTGCTGAGGGCGGGGTTCGAACACCGGGCACCCTAACACACCCCTCAGCCTGTGATTCCCCCCAGCACCCCCAGAGTTGCCTTTGCCACACTCATGGCCCTGATGAGGGCTGGTTTGGGGTCGGCCTTCTCAGCAAGAGGTCTTTGAGAGGACAGGCTCCTGTTACCCCCAGTGTTTTCACCACCCTGTCCTGTCCAGGCCTGACTGAGCAGGGCCGGGCCAGATCCAGGTTCTGCAGCCAGGATGAGGGTCTCGGAGTGAGAGGCAGAAGGTGGGTGTCATTCCTATGCTTTCACAGAGGAGGGCTTTAGCCCATCACTGAAACTTGGGCAGGAGTGGACAAGCCAGGCCAAAGGCCCCAGCTCAGCAGCTGCTTTCCTACTACTCATCACTACCCACAAGGGCCTAATTATAGTGACCAGCCAGCCTGGGGGTCGAAGTGAGGGCCCTGTCCTTCCTGGCTGGGCACCCCTCCCTGGATCCAGAAAAGGAGAGCCTTGAGGCAAACTAGCTGATGCCGGCGGGGCCTGCCTGGGGCAGGGGACAGGTGTGTGTGGAGGGGGCTTGGAAGGGGTGGGTCAGCAACTACCAAGGCACAGAGCCAGAGCAGGACTCCAGTTTGGGCTCAGCTGGGGCCATTCAGCCTGATGCCCTGGGTGACCCTGGGGAATCTCTGACTCCCAGCCTCTGCTGTCCCTTGAGGATTCCACAGACTCCAGGGGCCTGAGCCCAGAGTACATCCCAGGCTTCTGGGAGGGCTCTGCCCTGAACTGAGTGGAGCTGGAGCTCCCCTGGGCTCACTGGGTGGGAGCGCTGGAAACAGAAGACCAGACCAAGCGAGGGGGTGCTGAAAGAGGGTCCATCCTGCCCTGCGCTGGCACTCTCCTCTCCATTCCCAGGTGTCTATGGAGCCCCAGTCTTCGGCATCTGTTACCTGGACATTCAGCTACCACCTTGGTTTCCTGCGTCCATCTCAGCCCTTCCAATACCACAAAGACCGAACTCACTCACTTCTGAGCATCCTTAAACTCTTCCATCCATCCGTTCACATATTTATGGGGCACCTGTTAACACGCCAGGGACTGTCCTAACACTAGGGATACAGAGGGGAACAAACGGCTGTGGGAGGCTGGCGACGCCCGTCACCGAGGTGAGGGGGCTGCGGGAAGAGCAGGTTGAGGTGACGCTCCACGAGATGCTTGTTCAACATCCAGGTAAAGAAGTCAAGCAGGCAGGTCTCGGCTAGAGACATACTTACTTAGGGAGTTGTTGGCCTTCAGATGCTCTTGAAAGCCATGAGACTGAGATCATCTGGAGAGTGAATGGAGAAGGGCCCAGGGACTGGGCCCTGGGAAACAGGAAGAACCAGCAAAGGAGGCAGTGAGGAGGCGAGTGAGGGGCCCGGACATCAAGGGAAGAAAGCTGCAGAGAGGAGAGTGCCGCACACGGCCTGGGATCCAGGGCACGCTCCTCGCCTCATTCAGGCCCTGCGGGCCTCTCCTGCTCGTTCTCAACCCTCAGCACTGCATGCTCCGGTGATGCAGAACTCCTCAGGGATCGCTGCCCACTGGGGCCTTTGTTCCTGCTCTTCCCTCTCGGCACGCCTGTCCTACTTGCCCTTTAGAATCCAGCTCACGTGGGCCGCCTTTCAGGAAGCCTTGTAGGCTGAGGTGAAGGCTTTCTTTGAGCCCCCACGACCCCTATGCTGTAAATGGTTCAACGTCTGCCTCCCCCATCAGACTGGGAGTTCCTCGAAGCCTGGGACCATGCCTGAGTGTTTGTCCCCAGAGTGAGTGACCCAGCACAAGGCCTGGCGCCCAGCAGGTGTTCAGGGAGTGTTCACGGAGTGAGTGGATGCTTGCTGAGTACAGTCACTCCTGCACTCCTCCCCACTGCATGCTGTCACCTGGGGGTAGGTGCTCAGGTGTGGGGAAAGAGGTGGCCTTTATGGCTTCAGCAGATCCAAAGGAGACTGACTACTCTGTCACTGCCCACCCGCCAGCTGGGAACTCCTGGAGGACCATGTCTCATTCTGTATCTCTGGCTCCCAGCACAAGGCCTGGCACACACTAGGGACTTATAAAAGGAGCTGAATTGCTGGATCCCCTAGAGGTCTGTAGTGGGGAACCTCAGGGCTCAGTCCCCAATTCTAGCCTATTCTTGGATTCCATCAGCCCAGCTGAGGATGAGGAGACAGATGTGTTTTGTGGGGTGGGTGACAGAAATCTGGGCGGGGGTATGCTGCTCCTGACAGGCTAGACTCTTGCCCTGGGCAACAAGCCCGCACCCTGGATACAGGCTTTGGGTATGAGGAGACATAGCCAGGTCGTCTGGCATGGGATAGACTGAGGATCTCAGGTGGCAATAGCCAAAGCAGTGTCCAGAACAGGGGAGAGGCTGGCCTCACTCCACCCTGCCATCCTCAGCCCAGCTGAAGCATTGGGTCCCTGCTCTGTGATACAGCCTGGAGCAGGTGGCCGAGGTAAGCTGTGGATTGAGAAATGGCTTAGAGGCTCAGTGGGAGGCAGACACTGGGTTATTTGGCTTTGAGGCCTATTATTCCCAGCTTCAAATCTCCCCTGGCTCAGAAAGCAGATGGGGGTGTGAGGCCCCAGCAGTCAGAGCTGGGACCCCGGAACTGAAGCTAAAGGAAGACATTCCTCCTGAGGTGTGAGAACGCTTAGCAGCCACAGTGAAAAAGGCTGCTTCGAGAGGTAATAAGTTCCGCATCGCTGGAAGTGTGTGAGCCAGTGGGGAGGGGAAGAATAGGGGGCTACCTGTGTTGGACAAGGGGGCGTTGGTTCCCGGGGTCTCAGGTGGAGGGCAGAGGGAAAGATAAAGAAACCCCTTCTCAGGAGCAGAACTGGGGTCAGAACCAGCTCACTCTGACTTCTAAGTCCCTCCCAGCTTTTCAGCTGTTCCATGACCTCTACGAGAGATCTCCATAGACTCTGCTGATGTGACTCGTATTCCTTCTGCCGAAGACCACACCAGGCCCGGTTCTGCGAGCTCTGCAGAGAAAGGCGGCCTGGCGGTTGCAGGCTGGGTGCGGGGTGGGGTTCTGGTGGCGGAGCCAGTGCTCCAGCAGGGCCTCCCCGCCTCCTCGCTACTCCACAAACACACCAACCCCACGTCCATCTCAGAGCTGTCGCGTTTTCCCCAGCGCCTTCCCAGCCTGCCCCACACTTCGTTCAGTCTCTACTCAAACACTACCTTCTCACAGAGGCCTCACCCTGTGAGGTAAGGGCCAACACACCCCGTCCCCAGCTGCTGGTGGCTCGGTGTCCCTTCCTGGGTGCTGCCCTGGGCCCCAGGGGACTGCCTCAACCAAGGTTTCACCTCCTCCCAGACGGTGGCCAGTGGCCAATGGCTGACGTGGGACCTCAAGGCCCCACACTTGGCCTCGATTCGGGATGGCTCTGAAGAGCCACCCGGCACCGAGCTCTCTAGAGGACCCGCGGGGGTCTCAGCTCCCCCTGCCCAGTCACGCCCTCCTCCCTTGCTCATGGGTCTCTGGGGAGTGTGCCCCAGTAAGCCTGCTGCCACAACTCTCCGTCTCAGAGTCTGTGCCAGGGAACACTTGCCTTCGGATCCTCTGACATACCTTTCTTTCTGCACCATCTCCCCACGTTGGAATGTAAACTCCATGACAGTAGGGACCTTGTTTTGCTCAATGCTCTCTACCTGGGGCCTTGCCTCATGCCTAACACATACTAGATGCTCACACACACCCGTGGAATGAACCAAGTGGCTGAGAGCTTATCATCCTGAGCTGAGGAGGGGACACTGGGATTCTCTGCAGGTTCCCAGACATCTCTGGGGAGAGGGTTCCTATAACAGGGTGGTCTTCCAGCAGCCAAGCAGGTAGGCCCCATGAGTCACAGTGATTTGTGTATTCATGTTAAAGGGAAGACGGTATGAGACACCCAGGTCACATACACACTTTAAGGGACTTTGTCCCGCCACAAAAGAGGAAGCAGGGAGACGCTGTCTAAAGCCTGAGGTGACCCTGGCCTGCTCCTACACCAGTCTCGGGCCTGCTGCTGAAGGACAGAGCCCAGCAGTCACAGAGCCTCTGGCGAGCACCTGCCCTACGTCCAGCCTGAGTCAGCCTTGGGAGAGGACAGAGACGGCCTAAAGGGCCCCCCGAAGTAATCCCATCTTTTCATGGAGCTTCTGAAAACCTCTAGACCCATCTACTTGAAACCTCCTGGTCAAATGCAGCCTGTTAATCCCAAAGTAGGGAAAACCTGAAAGGGAGGTGCTTTATTCCCACTCTGCAGATGAGGAAACTCAGGATCTGAGTGGAAGGTGGAATAAAGGAGACTCTTGGAAATGGCGTTCCCCAGTCCACTGATGCCTGCCAGAAATGAACTGAGCTTTCTAATGGATCAACATGACACTTAAATACATGACCAAATGAGAGTACGTTCACATGTGCTCACAATGCCATTGTCAAAATTTTGGTTCCAAATGCCTGTTGCTTAAAAGTCCAAGTCCATACGGGGCGACTTTCATACTAACAGTGGGACATCCCCGTCCACCCTCCTCACACAGTCCTCCTCCTGCCTCCTTCTCCCAGACTCGCTCTGACCAGGTGAGTAGTCTGTTCTCAAGTCTAAGGCCAAATAGGGCCTGAAAATCATCCTGTATTTCCTCCCTCCCTGCGTTTAACGAGGAAGGTAAGAGGGTGGGGAGGATGAGGTAGGTGGGCGTTTGGGATGTGGGGAGGTAGGCACAGCTCTATGGAGGAAGCAGCTGTCATCACATATGAACTTCCCAGTTCTTCACTCTACACCACGTGGGGTCTGAGCCTCAGTCTCCTCACCTGCATGGGGAGGACAGAAACGCCACTCCTGCCTGCCTCACTTTGCAGACCGGCTGCAAGGGGCTTGAAGGGAGAGAGCAGTGGGTGCCAGGCTCCAGAGCTTAGCTGCAAGGTCCAAGCGGACAGACCAAGGCCAACCACTAGGGCTGTCCTCACTCCAGGGGCTGGGATGAGCACCCAGGCCTGCCCTGTAACACTGGCACCTTCCAGGGCAGTCCTCAAGCTGCAAGGTCACCTGCTGATGGCCCACTTACTTGCAGCCTCTGACCCACACGCTCAAGGCCCAGGCTGGCTTCGCCCTCTCACTCCCCACTCTCCCACCAGTAGCAAGGGGGCTTCCGCCCCCTCAGCCTGGCTTCAAGCCACCACCATCACTCATCCAAGAATGACCACAATGGCTTCCAGCTCTACTCGGTACAGTCACCCTGCCAACTCGCCCTCCACACGCCCACAGAGTGTTCTTTAAAAAAATCCCTTTGACTCAGCAATTCTGCTTAGGAATTTATCCAGTGGCTGCGCTGGCAGAAGTACTCTAAGATATGTGAACAAGGATGCTCGCTGCAGCATTATTTGTAATAGCTAACAACTAGAAATAACTCCAATGTCCATCGACAGGTATTAATGCAGCTGCTCAAAAAAACAACATAGCTCATATGTGCTGATGGGGCAAGATCCTGCGATCCCAAGGTATTAGGTGAAAAAAGGAAGGTGCAGAATGGTCTATAAATAGAATGACACTAAGCAATGTAAATATATGCATCCTTATTATACATTTACATTTTAATGGCGCTACATGAGAAACTCTAAGTTGTGGTTACCCTTAGGGAAAAGGACCAGGGTTGCCTTGGGTGGGGGGACAACTTTTATCTGGGGAAACCTGATGTGCCAGCACTCAAGGCCCTTGAGAGCTGGCCCCTCCAGCCTCACCCCCAACCTCCCTGCGCTCCCCATTTCCAACCACTCCCCAGTGCTCCAGGATCTTCTTCGCCTCCCTGCTTTTGCACACCCGCCGCCTTCCCCAGTAACCCCTTCACACACACCACCACCAGCCCAATCTGTCCTTTTCCTGGTAAACCCTGCCCCACCCAGCCTAAAAGGTACCTTGTAAAGTGGAAGGAGCACAACCTGGGAGTCAGGGACACGGCGCTGGAAACAGCACTGTTATGGATGGAGGTGACATGGGCTCCCGGACCCCTCTTCAGAGTGATCCTCCCACAGCAGAAAGTGTCCTGGCTGCCTGCTCTCAGTAAAGTCCCACGGGAATTGCACTCAGCCCAACAAAGCCACCTCACCCGAGGTCTCTCCCACATTGGGAGCAGTGTTATCCAGTGACTGGTGACAAGTCACTGGTGTTTGTAGAAAGGCTCAGCACCTCGGCTCCATGAGGACAACTCTGTTCCAGGGGGCCCACGGAGCCGGGAACCAGCCAAGGCCGCAGGTGCAAACTCACTGAGCTCAGTCCCTCCTCCACCCGGTGCTGCTATCATCACTCCCCACAGGTGCTGATCCTCAAGGCTCTCCCCAAGCTTTCACCTGCAAATCTCCATCTCAGGGTTTCCTACGGGAGCCGACCTACACCACCAGCTGCATGACCTTCAGCAATTCCTTACACTATCTGCACCTCCTCATCTACAGGGCCCAGAATGCTGCCCGGCACACAGTAGGAATTCAACACTTTTCTTGAATATGGAAACATCTACCTTGCGAGGGTTTTGTGAGGACTGAACAAGATGCTGTGTATAAGCTGCCTGGCCCAGAGCAGGACTTGATGCTATCTGAACAGAGGCCAGCTGAACCAGGGATGTACTCAGTCCATTAACCAAGGTACTAGTGAGAAATTTACAATGAATATTCTATTCAGATCTTCTGCAGTCATTGTGGAATGTGTCCACAATTTAAGTAATGCCATAGAACCTAGCGACCATCACAGAACACCTAATATGAAGCAAACAGTGTAGGTCATATTAGCCTCAAGTTTCAGATGAAGAAACTGCAACTCAGAGAGATGAAGATTCTTATTTAAAGTCACAAGATGGGTCACGGACAAAGCTGGGGTAGGTCAGGCTCCAGGGCCAGCACTTGTGCAGAGGCAGGCTCATGGCAAGGGCGAGCACGCAACTGTGGGTGCCCCTCCTGACGGCACCCCCACAACAAGCACAGGCTCCAGTGCACCGGAAGGGCTCTTTATTGTCAGCGAGACCACCAGCCAAAGGAGCACTGGGCTCCGAGCAGGCCCCAGGCCCCACCCAGGCCCCAGGACCCTCAGGGGGAGAGGGGCACAGGGAGCTCCAGGCCTCAGAACGGTCCTTGGCTCACACAGCACCGTGCAAATACAGAGCTAAAAACTTCCTGAATGTCTCTGGCTGGAAACCAGTCGGCCCAACAGGTTCCTGGAAAGAACACAGCCCATTAGGATCCTGCTACTAGGTTTAATGGCAGCAATTAAAACAAAGGTCGGTTTCATGCAAATCCTAAGTGCCTGGATAATAACTGTTTCTTTCTCTCACGACCAAGGAGGAGCGCTGGGGAGCTGGTGCCAAGAGATGCCGGGGGCGCTGGGCTAGCGAGGAGGATATGAAGCATCCCAGCACCTTTCAGCCAAATCGTCTGTTGACACTGCCCTGGATCCCTAATCCTGCTCACCTCAACCACCACAAACAAATGTTCTGTTGCCCCTTTTAATTCCCAGGGACAATAATCCCTCACTCCTTCCACACACATTTATCAGGCACCTTCTCTGTATCAGAGCTGTGCCCAGTGCTGGAAACCCAATAATGACTTGAATCTGGCTCCCACCCTCAAGGAACTTCCAGCCAGGTTTGCAGTAGTGATAATACAAGGTGATGGGCCTCATAATAGAAGTAGGAAAAAGACGCTAAGAAAACAGGGGAGAAAATAACTAACTCATTGACTTCCATACATGGAAGAGAGCATGTATGAATGAGTCTTAAAGGGCAAGTACAACAGAATGGGCCAGAAAGAGAAAAGAAAGGAGACTTCAGAGAGGCCAGTATATGCACCGGTCCGGAGGCACGAATGAAGGTGGGAAGAGCTAGGGCGAGGCTGGAGCCCAGGGTCCGTGCTGGTGGAGGTGGGGTGGGTGAGGGAAGAGACAGGTAAGGAGGGGTCACGTGAGCACACCAGCACAGGCCTGGCACTGAGTCACTACTTTGGAAGGAAGAGGCTGAAAGAAGAGGACCTGAAGACGTGACGGGGAGAGGGAGAGCACAACTAAACACAGAGGGACGCGGAGGAGGCTGGCGTGGCCGCAAGGGGAGGGACAGTGAATGGTGTCTGGGGCCAAAGAGAAGGGACCAGACCAGAAGGTATTTCAAGGGTAAACGATACTGACAGACGCTGGAGAACTCATCATCCCACTAACATACAGATAATGTTCAAAGGCTCAACAACGACATTTAAACAAATCTACTCAGGCCCTGTGTGGGACACGGCTAGTCAGCCACAGATCCAGCAGTACCCCACCCTGTTCTCTCTCATCCCCCAATCCTGTTTTGTCTCTTCAGAGTGCTTATCACTGCCTGATATTATATTATGATTCTATTTAGATACTGCCACTGCCCACTACACAGAACACAGGCCTGGTCTCTGTCAGCTGAGCACTGGAGGTGTGGCAGTGAGTGACAATGCCATGGAGGAATGAAATGAACGCATCATTCATGGACTCAGCCTTTGAGGAGCTCAGTGCTCGTTTTAACAGAGGAGAAGAACACATAAACAGATAACTATAGGACAGCAGCATGACTGCGCTGTGATGGGGGGACCCAGGGGCTATGGGAACCCACCCAAGGTACTTAAGCAAGGCTGGGAATGGGATGGTGGGTCTTTATGCTAAACCTGGAATGACAAATAGAGGACAACCAGATGACAGAGAAATGGGGAAGGTTGGGTGGGGGAGAGGGAGGAGGGAGCAAGAAGGAAGCAGCCTCCTCTGTAAAAGGAACAGCACCTACTGGGATCCTGAGCTACTCAGGCAGCGGCGCGTACTGGAGAGCTACAAGGAGCTGGGCGTGGTGGGTGCTGAGGAGCGCGGGAGGTGAGGTGAAGAGCGGGCTGGGGCCCAGGGTGGAAGGCGCTGGTTTAGGTAATGGGCAGGGCTGAAGTAGCCCTCCAGGCAGAGGTCCTGAGCGTGAAGACCCTAAAGCCGGGGCCCCACTCACAAGCATCCCGTCAACCCCAAGCCAGGCTCACTCTGGGGAGGGTGAGTCCTGGCCCTGGGCCCATCACCAGGCCAGAGGCGGCTGGACTTACCACAACTGCCTTCCTTCTGACCACCGGGAGACACCAAAAATGCGCATAGAGGAGCTGATCCGAGTCTAGCCAGACTAGATTCTTGACACCCTCATCAGAGGCCAGATCTGTGGTGTTCAGCTGTAGCACCAGGAACTGGAAGACACGTCCATCAGTGCCCACACTTTGCACAACTACTGGCTGCTCCAAAACCTTAGTGTCGTTCTGAGAGGAAAAGAGGACAAGTAAATCAAATCAGAAATGGTGGGCTGAAAGGAGCAGCACAAACCAGGCAATTTCTAGTTCTGGCCTTTGAAATAAACCCCCACCCCTCTTTAGTGGTTCCCCCCTTTAGTGGTTCCCCCCGCAGGACACTGAAAACAGAATGCGGAGTTGAGGGCACTGTCCAGGGCCAGGCCTTCTCACCCGCACCCAGCCTGGCTCTGCCTGGCCTCAGATGCCTCGTGGCCCCGGGGTACCTGCTCTTCAACTTGGGCACATTAAAGTACTAATTCCTGCCACTGAGAGGTGATTGCCAGGCAAGCTGCACAGTACAGAAGGATGAGCTGGGAGGTTAATGACGGCGAACCCCTCAAACTCATGGCCGTAACCTGACGGTGACAACAGTGATGTCTATCAAATGTTAACCTGGAGGGTCAATTCATATAATACATATAATCTCATTCGGTTCTCACTCCATTTGACAGTTGAGGAAACAGACTGGGTGAGGCAGTGACTCATCTGAAGTCACAACGATGTGTGGCATCAGAACCTACAATGGCTAGTGCTAGACCAGTCACACTTTCCATCTGCCTTACTTTACTCCTCAGGGCTGGGCATCTGGAATGCCCTAAGCCTACCGGCAGGCATCTCACCTGAGCTTCAGCCTCTCGGTGCAACTCTGAGTATGTGTCAGATTCCTGAGTGTCCACTCCAGATGTGTTGGCCCCAGGATTCCAGCAGTCAACACATTTGCTGATTACCTCTTTCAATGAGTGCCACTTGGTAACAGTAATACTACTAGCAACCATTTACTGAAGGCCTCTCATGTGCCAGGCATCACACCAGTTTTACATAAAGTCACCTCTAATCTCATAAATCCAGTGGTATATACCCACTTAACAGATGAGGAAACTGAGGTTCAGAGAGGTGGTATAATTTGCTCAAGGTTACCCAGGATCAGACCCCAGGCTATTAAATCACTTGGAATCTTATTGTTCTGGTCTACACCTAGGGTCCCATTGTATCTGATAGTAGCTCCTCTGCCATTCTCAAAAGTATCCCAGTCTGGATGACAAATCATATGTTCACCCTACTGAGCCTGCAGGAATCCAGTTTGGTGACTGCTATCCACTGGACAAAGATTCAATAGGCAGGCCCCATGAAGCAAAGCATCCTCGATTCAAAGATGCTGCCTACATTCACCGCTCCAGGGCTGAATCTGACATTAGGAATAGCTAATGTCAGACCTCAGTGTAGGCCACACTGGGACTGTTGGCCTTAGAAATACCTGTTTTTAGCTGCATGAGAAATAAAAAAGAAAAGTACCTCTAAGTGTTAGCTGAGAATTCTGTATTGACTCTTATCTCCCTCTACAGATCAATAAAACTGCAGGTAGTACATAAATTTCTCAGCAATTTTACCTTTTACACAGAGGCTCTTCCCATAATTGCTCAACTTCACATCCCCAGGAATAATTTGTACCTGGAGGGGGTGGGGGAGGCCTCCTCTCCTACCCAACTGGGTGGCAATTAGTGACAGCACTGCTACCCATGCTCTGCTGGCACAGAAGCTACAATGAGCCTGCAGGCCTGGGACCTGGCATGTGACTATCTCTGCCTCCCTATCCTCCCCCAGAGTCAGGAGGCAGCATGTCCTTTGAAGCTGGAGAGATCAGGGATCCAATGCTTGCTTCCCTACTCATTAGCTGTGGGATCTTGGGCAAGTTACCAAACCTTCCAGAGCCTTCAGAAAGTATGTCAGAGAATGGGAATTAAGATAACCTCCCAAGGACTGGAAAGACACAAGAAGGTCACATAAAGATGTGACAGCTGCTAATCTCTTAGCTGTGTGACCTTGGGGAAGTTATTGAGCCTCCCTGAGCCTCAGTTTCTTCATCTGTAAAATGAAGCTAATAGTATCTGCCATGGGGGGTTGCTACAAGGATTAAATAATGCAATGGTTCTCAAATTTTAGTGGAGTGGTTTTCAAACTTGAGCTTGTACCAGCATCACCTGGAGGGCTTGTTAAAACAGACTGCCAGGCCCCACCCCCAGAGCTTCTGATGCAGGATGTCTGGGGTGGGTCTGAGAAGTTGCATTTCCAACAAGTCCCCAGATGATGTTCACGCTGCTAATCCACGACCATATTTTGAGAACCACCGCTATAAAGAGCCCTAATTAAATGTTTGGCATGTAGCAGATGCTCAATACAGGCAAGGTCCATACTACTCTCTATCTCATTAGGCTAACCACACAGCACCAACCCCACCGAGACCAAGTAAGATGGGAAACAGAGCATTCTGAAGTTCATCACTCCTCCAGGAGGGCCTTAGGCTCTAACCAAGACCTGGGAGCCCGACAGCAGCCCTCAAAATCATCCCTCCCCTCCCACCCCCCAACACACACAAAAAGCCAGGGATCTGGTGTCCCAGGCCTGCTTGGGGACTCCCATATTGCCATCCCCTTCCTGGAGGCCTTCGCTTCCCCGTCAGGCTTTCCTCCAATCTTGGGACAGCACTGTGTGACAACCACTCAGCCTGCATTCTGTAACATCTAGGTCCCTGAGACCTCCTCTTAGAATCAAAGGGCTACCATCCAAGTGGTATCTTGGGTCCTCAGAACCTGTCCTGAGTGGGCAGGCAGGCCTGGGCCATCTCCTGCTTCACTTCCTCCTGCCTGCCTGATGGAGCCTTGTGCTCTGGGCTCCAACAGTACAGAACAGAGGCAGTGTGCTGCAGCACAGACAACTGAAGCCTTAGGAGTTGGGTCTACCTAGTCCCAATCCTTTCTCCACCACTTACTGCTGTGTAATGCTGGACAAGCCTCCCTGGGATTCAGAGGCATAATCTGAAAAATGGGGATCATAATGAAACCTTGTGGGTTATTGTGATAAAAAAAAAATGAGGCATCTTATGTTAGAGACAAGCACATCGTAGGCCCCCAGCAGATGGCAGCTCATCTCTGTAGGGTGAGTGGAAGTGCCTCTCCCTAAAACTCCTCAGTCAAGCAAAAAAATAAATCCCTCCATGCCCCCTTTCCTTTGAGTAGCGTAAGGCAGGAAACCAACACAACGTAAGGCAGGAAACCAACTCAACGTAAGGCAGCTTGGTGGTCTTCCCCACATACGTACCCCATAGAGGAGCCGAGCCTGAGCCAGGGCATTGCCAAAGGCAAACAGGATCATCTTGGCCCGCAGCTGATCTGGTTGAAAGCGGTGTGGTCGTAAATTGGCTGACTCCAGCAAATACAGGGTGTGGGGATAGGGGTACGGATAACCCTCTCGGAATCCTGCAAGACATGTCATCATGTGGAGGGGTAGAAAAGATTAATCAGCCTGCCCCAAAGCCTCACGAAAGTCACCCGACCTCAGCTTAGTGCCAGGCACGACAGAGACTCAGTAGAGGTAGATATTATCACTATAGCTCAGGGGCTGGCAAACGTCAAGCTGCCAGCCTAATCTGGCCTCTTTTTGAAAATAAAATTTTTACTGGAGCACACCCACACCCACTCATTTACATATGTCTATTACGTAGCTGTGACAGAGACCATACGTGGCTTGCAAAACCTAAAATACCATTTGGTTCTTTACAGAAAATGTTTGCCAACCTGTTCCAGGTGATTCTTGCAGGCTAGCTCTAACTCCACCCCTTTCTTGCTCATTCAAGCACACAGTTGATAGTGATATTAGAAGGATAACCTGAAATCTATGATAATTATTTTTTTAAAAAGCAAATCACTTGCAAAATTCAATACTTGATTATTAGTAACAAATGACTTGCCTCATACCTCACAACACTATGCTGAGCATCAAAGTTCAGCACTTGTTCATCTCAGCCACAACCCTGCCAGGTCACCACTGCTTCCCCTACATGGCCATGAGCAAACCCTCGGAGGCTGGGGGCTTCTAGAGTGAGTGACCTGGATTAGCGAAAGTGGGTGAAACAGAGGCAGAAAGAGGCTGGGAAAGTGTGGGCTCTGAAAATCCCAGAGGAGGGCACTACTTAAGAAAAAGAGACATGACTTTCCTGTCTGCCTCAGTTCCTCCGCACATGTGAGTACCCAACAGTCAGCACTCACTCTCTGCCAAGCTCTAACAAAGGAACCAGGAACAGAGCCCACGTGGTGCCTGCCGCTGCCTTTGAGGGGCTCACCAAGTCTAGAGGGGAGACAGACAGGAAGACTGATCACATCCACACAGAAGGACATGTCAAGACACGAGGGAAGCCAGGGGGCTGTGTGAGGACAGACGAAAGGCCCCTGACCAGACTGCGAGGTTGCAGAGCATTTCTGGGAAGAAGTGAGTCCTAAGATGAATTGTGACAGATGAGTAGTCATTAAACGAAGACAAAAAGAGGTGAATGGTCAAAAGTGCAGGCAGGGGCTTCCCTGGTGGCGCAGTGGTTGGGGGTCTGCCTGCCAGTGCGGGGGACACGGGTTCGAGCCCTGGTCTGGGAGGGTCCCGTGTGCCGCGGAGCGGCTGGTCCCGTGAGCCACGACTGCTGAGCCTGCGCGTCTGGAGCCCGTGCTCCGCGGCGGGAGAGGGCGCGACGGTGAGAGGCCCGCACACCGCGATGGGGAGTGGCCCCCGCTCGCCGCGGCTGGAGAGAGCCCTCGCGCAGAAACGAGGACCCAACGCAGCCAAAAATAAATTAATTAATTAATTAATTTAAAAAAAAAAAAAAGTGCAGGCAGAGGGAAAAGGGAGTGCCAAAGCATGGTGGTGAGAAAAGGCACAGTTGGAATACAGGGGGTTTGTGGGGGAGGAGACAAAGATGAGGCTGGAAAGAGGGGCAGAGGGCAGATGTGAAGGCCTTCACGTGATAAGCTAAGGAGTCCAAACTTTATCCAACAGGCAATGGGGAGGTGGGCACAGAGAGCAACGGGATTAAATCTGTGTTCTATAAAGACTACTCTGGGGCTTCCCTGGTGGCACAGTGGTTGAGAATCCACCTGCCAACGCAGGGGAGACATGGGTTCGATCCCTGGTCTGGGAAGATCCCACATGCCATGGAGCAACTAAGCCCGTGAGCCACAACTACTGAGCCTGCGCTCTAGAGCCTGCAAGCCACACTACTGAGCCCGTGTGCCACAACTACTGAGCCCGTGTGCCACAACTACTGAAGCCCACGCGCCCTAGTGCCCGTGCTCTGCAACAAGAGAAGCCACCGCAACGAAGAGTAAACCCCCGCTCTCCACAACTAGAGAAAGCCCGCGTGCAGCAACGAATACTCAATGCAGCCAAAAATAAAATAAATAAATTTATAAAACAAACAAACAAAAGACTACTCTGGAACTGTGAACTAGAGGGACCAGAGAGAAAAACAGCCTGGGTCAGACTAACCGGTTGAGAGGTTGCAGTAATAGGCTGGATGAGAGACAGTAGGGACTGACCGAAGTGTAGCTGTGGAAATGGAGAGAGGTTAAGGAGAAAGGTGCTACCTTAATGACTGAGTGGATGGCAGGAACTGCAGGCCTGCGCAGCCTGACTCCCTAGTTTCTGTCTTGGCTCACTGGGGAGGTGGTGGTGCTTTGTTTGACAGAGGGGGGATGAAGAGCCCCATTCACGGTCTGTGGGGCTTCCTCCATCCTAGCAGGAGGTTGGCAGAGTTTACAGGATACACAGAGAGGCGGTGCCTTTCAAGGGAACTATGAATAAAGGAAACATTTGATGCCTGGTCAAAGGCCCCTCAAGCTACCCATTACAACTGATGTAACAGAATTACTTCTCAGGGGTCAAAAGTAAAGTCAGCCTTTGAGCCAATCCAAACCTCCCTGAGTCTCAGTTTCCTTACCTATAAAATGGGGTCTACTGGTACCTATCTCACAGGGCTGCTACATGGCTCTTAGGAGAAAATGCACATGAGGTGCCTAGCAGATACTAAGTACTCAGTGTTTCCTTTCTCTTTGGAGAAAGCTTGTCCCTCATCTGCACACTGCCTAAAAGTCAAAGGCTTTGATACTTACCTGTGTCATCGTTCACATCATAAACATTGCACTCCTGAAGACCCACAGTGGGAGATATGGGATAGAAGGTCTCAAGAACATGATTCTTAGTAGCTTCTACTTCCTCTCGGGAGGCTATGGGGGGCAGAGGATCCTTGGCATTCAGTTGGGCTCCACTGGAACCATGGACCTGAATAAGAGTAGACCCTAAAGGGGGAGAAAGATGATTAGTCTAACCTGGTCTAAAGCCTTAGCTAGGCAAAGTCTAAAGCTTTCATCCTGCCATGCTCCTCAAGTCTTTTACAGCTTTACTATCTGATCTGCCTCATCACAGAAAACAGAACTTTGGAAATTCATCCTTGCGCTTATCATGTAAGCAGGTGAGCCTCCTTCAGTTGATGTCTGGGTGCCATCCTCTGCCTCTGCCTCTGCTGGGCCTTGGAGTAGACAAGGAAACATCAGATCCAAAGGACTGAGTAGCCTGGCTGAAGTCACAGAACAAGCATGTAACAGGACTGCAGTTGAAATGAAGGTCACATCATTCCTAATCTAGTGATCTTCATTCTAAAGTCATTCTAAAGAATAGAAGGGGACACGAGAACAAGATGGTGGAGGAGAAGGACCTGAGCTCACCTCCTCTCACAAAAACACCAAAACAACTAACTGCTGAACAACCATCGACAAAAAAGGACTGGAACCTACCAAAAAAGATATTCTACTTCTAAAGACAAAGAAGAAGCCACAACAAGATGGTTGGAGGGGTGCATTCGAAATACAATTAAATCCCACATCCACTGAGTGGGCGACTCACAGACTGGAAAATAATTACATCACAGAGGTTCTCCCGCAGGAGTAAGAGTTCTGAGCCCCGCAAAAGGCTCCTCAGTCTGGGGGTCTGGCATCAGGAGGAGGAATCCCCAGAGCATTTGGCTTTGAAGGCCAGTGGGGCTTGATTGCAGGAACTCGACAGGATTGGGAGAAAAAGAAATGCCACTCTTGGAAGGCGGACACAGGGTCTCGTGTGCACCAGGACCCAGGGGAAAAAGCACTGACCTCATAGGAGCCTGGGCAAGACCTACCTGCTGATCTTGGAGGGTCTCCTGGGGAAGTGGGGGGGGCGGGGGGCAGCTGCGGCTCACAGCGGGGTCAAGGACACTGGTGGTGGAGGTACTGGAGAGTACTCATTGGCGTGAGCTGTCCTGGAGGCCACCATTTTGATGCCAAGACCTGACCCCACCCAACAGCCCACAGGCTCCAGGGCTGGGATGCCTCCAGTCAAACAACCAACAGGGCGGGAACAAAGGCCCGCCCATCAGCACACAGGCTGCTTAAAGTCTTCCTCAGCCCACAGCCGCCTCTAAACACACCCCTTGACACGGCCCTGCCCGCCAGAGGGACAAGACCCAGTGCCACCCACCAGTGGGCGAGCACCAGTCCCTCCCACGAGGAAGCCTGCACAAGCCTACATGTAAGAATGGACACTACAAAACTCTTAGAGGAAAACATAGGTAGAACACTCTGACATAAATTGCAGCAATATCCTTTTAGATCCACCTCCTAGAGTAATGAAAATAAAAACAAAACAAACAAATTGGAAACTAATCAAACTTAAAAGCTTTTGCACAGTAAAGGAAACCATAAACAAAACAAAAAGACAACACACAGAATAGGAAAAAGTTTGCAAACGATGCGACTGGCAAGGGATTAATCTCCAAAATACATAAACAGCTCATGCAGCTCAATATCAAAAAAAACAACCCAATCAAAAAATGGGAAGAAGATCTAAATAGACATTTTTCCAAAGAAGATATACAGATGGCCAAAAAGCACATGAAAAGATACTCAACATCACTAATTATTAGAGAAATGCAAATCAAAACTATTAAGAGGTATCACCTCACACCAGTCAGAATGGCCATCATCAAAGTCTACAAACAGGGACTTCCCTGGTGGCACAGTGGTTGAGAGTCTGCCCACCAATGCAGGGGACACGGGTTTGAACCCTGGTCTGGGAGGATCCCACATGCCACGGAGCAACTGAACCCGTGCGCCACAGCTGCTGAGCCTGCGCTCTGCAGCCCACGAGCCACAGCTACTGAGCCCGTGTGTCACAACTGCTGAGGCCCACACTCCTGGAGGCCGTGCTCAGCAACAGGAGAGGCCACTGCAATGAGAGGCCAGTGCATCGCAGTGAAGAGTAGCCCCAGCTCGCCACAACTAGAGGGAGCCCGCGCACATCAGCGAGGGCCCAATGCAGCCAAAAATAAATAATAAATACAATAAATAAATTAAAAAAACAGTCTACAAACAATAAATGCTGGAGAGGGTGTGGAGAAAAGGGAACCCTCCTACACTGTTTATGGGAATGTAAATTGGTACAGCCACTATGGAGAACAGTATGGAGGTTCCTTAAAAAACTAAAAATAGAGCTACTACCATATGATCCAGCAATCCCACTCCTGGGCATATATCCAGAGAAAATCATACTTCGAAAAGATACACGCACCCCAGTGTTCACTGCAGCACTATTTACGATAGCCAAGACATGGAAGCAACCTAAATATCCATAAACAGAGAAATAGATAAAAAAGATACATATATACAATGGAATAATGGTACATATATACAATGGAATATTACTCAGCCATAAAAAAGAATGAAATAATGCCATTTGCAGCAACATGAATGGGCCCAGAGATTATCACACTAAGTGAAGTAAGTCAGACAGAGAAAGACAAGTATCATATGATATCACTTATACGTGGAATCTAAAAAAATGACACAAATGAACTTATTTACAAAACAGAAACAGACTCACAGACTTAGAAACAAACTAATGGTTACCAAAGGGGGAAAGGTCGGGGGTAGGGATAAATTAGGTGGTTGGAATTAACATATACACACTACTATATATAAAACAGATAATCAGGGGCTTCCCTGGTGGCGCAGTGGTTGAAAATCTGCCTGCCAATGCAGGGGACACGGGTTCGAGCCCTGGTCCGGGAAGATCCCACATGCTGCGGAGCAACTAAGCCCACGTGCCACAATTACTGAGCCTGCGCTTCTGGAGCCTGTGCTCCGCAACAAGAGAGGCCGCGACAGTGAGAGGCCCGTGCACTGTGATGAAGAGTGGCCCCCGCTCGCCGCAACTAGAGAAAGCCCTTGCACAGAAACGAAGACCTAACACAGCCAAAAACAAACAAATAAATAAATAAGACCTCACCTCAATCATCACCTCCTCTAGGAAGCCTCCCCCAATTCTTTCCATAAAAAAAAAACAAAAAACAGATAATCAACAAGGACCTACTGCAATAATGTATATGGGAAAAGAATCTGAATAGATATATGTATATGTGTAACTAAATCACTCTGATATACACCTGAAACTAACACAACATTGTAAGTCAACTATACTGCAATATAAAATTAAAAATTAAAAAAAAAAGGATTAGTTAAGAACAGTTTTTATCCTAAAAGAAAAAAGAAAAAAAAAAAAAACATTTGTTAAGGTGTTAATCCCGGGTTTCTTGAGAGAGGGACTGACCAATGTGCTCTTCTTCCCGTGTTCTCTTTCCAATGAGCCTTGAGGCCTGGGGATCTCTGTGGGCTCAGAGGCTGTGGGTTCAGATCTTCCCAGGCACCTGCGTTAAGCTGGGGACGCAGAAATGAGTGAGAGTAACTCTCTGCTTTCACGGAGCTGGCTAGGGAGTACAACAAAAGTATGAACCACACTCGGAGATAGCAGAGGCGGGGAAAACTGACCTCTTCTGGGATGCCTGAGAAGCTTCCTGAAGGAAGCAATGCCTTTAAACTTGCTTCTGAAAGATGGATAAGAGCAGAGCTTCTCAACATTGGCGCTCTTCACATTTTGGACGAGGTAATTCTTTGGTGAGGGAGGCTGTCCTATGCACTGTAGATATTTGGCAGCATCCCTGGCCTCTACTCACTAGATGCCAATAGAACCTTCCACTACCAGCCCCGGCTCTGGTTCAAGTTATGACAAACAAAAATGTCTCCAGACAATACCAAATCCCCCCTAGAGGGTAAAACCGCCCTTGGTTGAAAACTGCTGTGTCAGAGTTTGCCAGGCAAAGAAAAGGGAGGAAACTGTTCTAGTGAAGGAGGAGTAACATGTTCCACAGCACAAAGCATGCTGCTCCATGGCAGAGCTTAGGGAAACAAGTCCAGATAACTGGAGTATGATATGGTAGGGAAGGAGGGATGGAGAGAGAGAAGTACTGAAACTACAGGCTAAGGAGAAGGCTACCAATCCAGGAAAAGGGCCAGATTGCCCTCAATAGGTCAGAGTAAAAAAAAAAAAATAGAGCCAGTCAGAAAGCCTCACTTAAGTCAGATTAGCATATTTGCCACAGGGAGACATAGGTGTATGAGGAAATGAATTGACATCTGACTGAGCAGCAAGCCTGCTCGCTGTGAATGTGTCCAGATGCCCTTCATAGAGGTCCCCACAGGAGGCCAAATGCCATCTGGAAAGACTCTCTGGAGAATGGCCTCCTAAGGATTCTCCATGGGGTCAAACCTTCCTCATGGTGCTTGGGTTTTGAGAAATACAAATCAAATAACTACAAATCACAATGTGATGGTAACTGACCAAGACTGATGATCTATCTGTCTAAAAACTGGTTTGGCCATAGCAAAGATCAATAAAACTAAAAGTTGGTTCTTTGAGAAGATAAACAAAATTGATAAACCTTTAGCCAGATTCATCAAGAAAAAAAGGGAGAGGACTCAAATCAATAAAATTAGAAATGAAAAAGGAGAGATTACAACTGACACTGCAGAAATACAAAAGATCATAAGAGACTGCTACAAGCAACTATATGCCAATAAAATGAACAACCTGGAAGAAATGGACAAATTCTTGGAAAAGTACAACCTTCCAAGATTGAACCAGGAAGAATTAGAAAATATAAACAGACCAATCACAGGTAATGAAATTGAAACTATAATTAAAAATCTTCCAACAAACAAAAGTCTAGGATCAGATGTCTTCACAGGTGAATTCTATCAAACATTTAGAGAAGAGTTAACATCTATCCCTCTCAAACTCTTCCAAAAAGCTGCAGAGAGGAACACTCCCAAACTCTTTCTACGAGGCCACCATCAACCCTGGATACCAAAAACCAGACAAGATACTACAAAAAAAGAGAATTATAGACCAATATCACTGATGAACATAGACTCAAAAATCCTCAACAAAATACTAGCAAACAGAATCCAACAACATATTAAAAGGATCATACACCATGATCAAGTGGGATTTATCCCAGGGACGCAAGGATTCTTCAATATATGCAAATCAACGTGATACACCATATTAACAAATTAAAGAATAAAAACCATATGATCATCTCAATAGATGCAGAAAAAGCTTTTGACAAAATTCAACACCCATTTATGATAAAAACTCCCAGAAAGTGGGCACAGAGGGAACCTACCTCACATAATAAGAGCCATATACGGCAAACCCACAGCAAAACATTGTTTCTCAGTGGTAAAAACTGAAAGCATTTCCTCTAAAATCAGGAACAAGACAAGGATGTCCACTCTCGCCACTATTATTCAACACAGTATTGGAAGTCCTAGCCACAAGCAATCAGAGAAGAAAAAGAAATAAGAGGAATACAAATTGGAAAAGAAGAAGTAAAAACTGTCACTGTTTTCTGATGGACATGATGCTATACATAGAAACCCTAAAGATGCCACCAGAAAACTACTAGAACTAATCAATGAATTTGGTAAGGTTGCAGGATACAAAATTAATGCACAGAAATCTCTTGCATTCCTATGCACTAACAATGAAAGATCAGAAAGAGAAATTAAGGAAACAATCCCATTTACCATCGCAACAAAAAGAATAAAATACCTAGGAATAAAACCTACCTAAGGAGGCAAAAGACCTGTACTCAGAAAACTGTAAAACACTGATGAAAGAAATCAAAGATAACATAAACAGATGGAGAGATAAACCATGCTCCTGGATTGGAAGAATCAATATTGTGAAATGACTGTACTACCCAAAGCAATCTACAGGTTCAATGCAATCCCTATCAAATTACCAATGGCATTTTTCACAGAACTAGAACAAGAAATTTTACAATCTGTATGGAAACATAAAAGACCCCAAATAGCCAAAGCAATCTTAAGAAAGAAAAACAGAGCTGGAGGAATCAGGCTCCCTGCCTTCAGACTATACTACAAAGCTACAGTAATCAAGACAGTATGATACTGGCACAAAAACAGAAATATAGATCAATGGAACAGGACAGAAAGCCCAGAAATAAACCCACGCATATATGGTCACCTTATCTTTGACAAAGGAGGCAAGAATATACAGCGGAGAAAAGACAGCCTCTTCAGTAAGTGGTGCTGGGAAAAATGGATGGATACATGTAAAAGAATGAAATTAGAACACACCCTAACACCATAAACAAAAATAAACTCAGAATGGATTAAAAACCTACATGTAAGGCCAAACACTATAATTCGCTTAGAGGAAAACATAGGCAGAACACTCCATGACATAAATCACAGCAAAATCCTTTTTGACCCACCTCCTAGAGCAAGGGAAATAAAAACAAAAATAAACAAATGGGACCTAATGAAACTTAAAAGCTTTTGCACAGCAAAGGAAGCCATACACAAGACAAAAAGACAGCCCTCAGAATGGGAGAAAATATTTGCAAATGAAGCAACTGACAAATGATTAATCTCCAAAATATACAAGCAGCTCATGCAGCTCAATATCACAAAAACAAACCACCTAATCCAAAAATGGGTGGAAGACCTAAATAGACATTTCTCCAAAGAAGACATACAGATGGCCAACAAATACATGAAAAGATGCTCAACATCACTAATCATTAGAGAAATGCAAATCAAAACTACAATGAGGTATCACCTCACATCGGTCAGAACAGCCAACATCAAAAAATCTAGAAACGATAAATGCTGGAGAGGGTGTGGAGAAAAGGGAACCCTCACACACTGTTGGTGGGAATGTAAATTGATAAAGCCACTATAGAGAACAGTATGGAGGTTCCTTAGAAAACTAAAAATAGAACTACCATATGACCCAGCAATCCCACTACTGGGCATATACCCTGAGAAAACCATAATTTAAAAAGATACAGGTACCACAATGTTCACTGCAGCACTATTTACAATAGCCAGGACATGGAAGCAACCTAAATGTGCATCAACAGGTGAATGGATAAAGAAGATGTGGCACATATATACAATGGAATATTACTCAGCCATAAAAAGGAATGAAATTGAGTTATTTGTAGTGAGGTGGATGGACCTAGAATCTGTCATACAGTGAAGAAAGTCAGAAAGAGAAAAACAAATACAGCATGCTAACGCATATATATGGAATTTTAAAAAGCAGTACTGATGAACCTAGCGGCAGGGCAGGAATAAAGACACAGACATAAAAGAACGGATTTGAGGGCACGGGTGGAAGGGGAAGGGGAAGCTGGGATGAAGTGAGAGAGTAGCACTGACATATATACACTACCAAATGTAAAATGGATGGCTAGTGGGAAGCTGCTGCATAGCACAAGGAGATCAACTTGATGCTTTGTGACGACCTAGAAGGATGGGATAGGGAGGGTGGGAGGGAGGCTCAAGAGGGAGGGGATATGGGGATGTATGTATACACATAGCTGATTCACTTTGTTGTACAGCAGAAACTAACACAACATTGTAAAGCATTGATACTCCAATAAAGATGTGGGAAAAAAAAAACTGGTTTGGCCAACAGCACTGTCATTTAATTAGCATGTGTCCTCCCTTACTGGGTATGCAAACATCATACCCACACCTCAAGAACAGTTTTCTCAAGTATTTCCTGTTTCCTCACACATAATATGCAAGGAAGATAAATGTGCCTGGACCTCACCTAACCTTGGGTTTTAGATTCTCCCCACAGACCACTCTACTGTGGTTTCCAATTCAATTCCCTCCACATCCCTCCTCCAGCAACAGCTCCAAATGGGGCAGTTTAATTAGAGGTAATACTTGATAATGGGCCAACAAGTACTCCTCTATTAATGAGGTTCACTAACTTCCTTAGTGGTGCCATTACCTCTACAAAGCTGACTCCTTGCCAGGAAGTCCATACTCAAAGGGCAAGTTGGAGAAACCTGACCAAGCAGATGTCCTGAAAAACCCCAAATTACTCCACAGCTTGTTTTTCCTGCTCCAGGATTCACCAAAGACAGCACTTGTGATCTCAGAACCATCCCTGTCTAAACATCTGAGGTTTGGTATTAATTCACCCGTCCCTTCAGTCAGCACCTTTTGCGTGGCATGAACTGTTAGACAACTGTGGACAAAATGAATATGACACAGTCTCTATCATCAGAAGTTCAGTTTAGTGGGGTAGACAGAAAAGGTGTTAGATAATCACAATATAGTATAATGTGTGTTATGATAAAAGTAGGCATATGGACACAAGGAGCTCAGAGCTAACCTGTGGATTCACATGGGAAGGGGGCTTGAGCTGAGTCATGCAGACATGTAGAATTTAGTCAAATGAGGAAAGTAAGAAAAGAGCATTCCAGACAGAACATACAGCACATGCAAAGGCAAAGCTGATGCCAAAAAGCTGCAAGTGGCTAAGTGTAAACTGGGAATGGAGGTGGGGGCAGGACAGCAGGAGATAAGAGTAGAAAGACCAGGTGGTGGCCAAATCACAGAAAGCCTTGGACACCACGATAAATGGTCAAGCTATTGCGAGACAATAAAGGATTTGAAACAGGGAAGGGACATAAGACAACCTGCACTTTAGAAGATCACTCTAGCAGCTATGTGGAAAACGGATTTGGAAATGAGAAAAGCATGAATGGAGTAAGAAGGCTCTTGCAGTAGAATACGAGCTTTGGAGCGCAGATTGTATGTTTTTTTACTTCCTTATCTTCAACATTTAGGCACTGAGAGGCACTCAACAGATACGGTTTGAATTAAGCCTTGAAAGAAATGATTAAAAATGAAAAGGCTGGGTTATGGCTAATGAAATGACATTGAGGATGTCATTTCAATGTCTGAGCCACAAAACTGGACCATGAAGGATGGGAATGAGAATAGGTATGGCAGCAGGGAAGGGAATATAAGCTGGTGATGGGGCTAAGAGCAGAAAGACAATGAACAGACAAAGGCTTTCTGCTATACAAGAGGACCAACCTCGATTCCAGGTGGTGGATAACGTGTTGTTTTGGGCACAGATCCGTCTGGCCAGAGAAGGATGCTTGAGATCTGGATTTACACAGCTGTATCAGACTGTCCACAATGACTGGGCTTGGAGAAAAGAAGAGACATTTGGAGATGTAAAGCAACAGGCTGACTCCAAGATCCATCAGTTGGAAACCTTATTGACTTGGGGGAGACTTACCAGTAGGTCTCTCTCTTGGGGATGTCTTCAGTAGAGTGCCAGAGACGAGCGTGAAAGATCACATTCAGAACACATTCATCTTGGTTCTCTATGTGGTTCCTTGGATCGTCAGCAAGGCTAAGCACTTTCTCAGGAAGGCCTTCTATTAACTTGGTCTTGGTAAGCCAGAGAGCCTGCTTTACACCTTTAGAGTCATCAGTCACAAAAAACCAAACCAAAACAAAACAAAAAATCATTCAGGAAGAGATGCTTACCCCTGCCGGGTAGCATTTTGGGGAAAAAGCAGCCTTGAGAGAGAGATGGGATTGTTCCGACATCTGAGGGTGAGAACTAAAAGAGCAGAAGCTATGAGAGCCAATTTCAACTCAGCTTCAGGAAATGACCATCTAGTTAAAGACAGTTAACAGTTGATTGAGCAGTGAGTACTTGCCCCAGGAGGAATTCAAACAGCCACTAAGATGGCTGAGATCATGAGGCTGAATCTTGCAGGCAAGGATTTGTTTGTTACCTGCAGAATTCAGACCCCAGATTACAGGACTAGATCAATAGATGCCAACCTCTCAAAACCTAGATCCTTTCTATTAACCCACACCCTAGTCCCTGACTGGAAAAGCTCATGTCTGCCAAACATACGTCATTTAATAGATATGGGCCCGGGATTAAGTGCATACTGCTCTATCAAGGGAAAGAGCTTTTGGAAATAATGGAAATAACTTCTGGATCATGAATAACTTGAGGAGCCCTGAGTTTGGGAGCACTAGATAATCTTTAGCATCTGACTCTGAGATTCTGTAACAAGCTATTTTATAAGCAGATTTTTGTATGAAGCCCTATGAAATGTACTGCTGTGTTTGTCAAAAGAATCATACTGAGGATGTTGCTCAATTTATTATGCAGGGTCCTGCCTGAGACCTTCTGAACTTCTCCCTGGCCTCTGTACAGGAAGGTTGGGCTTTTCCTGGGTAGAGTACTGTTTTGTCTTTTGGACATGGTGAATTGCATAACTCACAATGTTTCTCTATACCAGGGGTCAAACTTTTTCTTAAAGGCCAGACAGTAAATATTTTCAGCTTCTGGGCCGCACAGTCTCTGTCACAACTACTCAGCTCTGCCACTGTAGCACGAAAGCAGCCATAGGTAATAAGTAAACAGGTGTGCATGGTTTCGGTGTAATAAAGCTATAGAAAGAGGCAACTGGCCTAGTCAGCGGACCCCATCTCTGTACCATTTGTTGACTGCTAGCAAGCTGAGGGTCAACTTTGGGGCTCCCCTGGACAAGTACAACCTCACAGAATGGATTTTTTTTTTCACTTCACTGTTTTATTTTTCCTTTGTGCTGATCCCCTCACCTATTTTTAATTTAATCTGGCTGTGCTACAAAATTTCTGTAAGATGCCCAAAATACTTTTCAGGAAAAGGAGTATAAATAAACTAAAAGATTTGATTCAGAGTGCTTAGTCTCTAAAAACTAAACTAATTTAACCCCCTTAACTCTCAGCGGGATGGGCTGTGGTGCAGGCTACTCATCTCAGTTGAAAAAACATCACTCGACTCAGGGATATATCTTCATTTGAAAAACTATGTCTGGCATTAAAGCAAACTTAGCACACTTTGAGGGAAACACCCTCACACAATTTCTTCTGTGGTGATAAATGAAAGGTAATGAGACTTTTCACTTTAAGGCTCATAAGACATCAGAAACACAAATATTTAGAAATGTTAACTTCTGGATTTTGTGGTGCAGCAGGAAGAAACCTGGACTGGGGGTCGGGTAACCTGACTTTTAGTCCCAACACTGCCACTGTTCCTTAAACTTGAAAATGGATAAAATACGAAGAATTTATGGTTCACTAGTGTATGAATAATATGTAAGAGCTGCCATTTACTGAACATTACCATCTACTCTGTGCCAGGAGCTTTAACTACAAGTTGGATGGGATTTTATGGAATGGAGGATGAAACTCAAGAGACTAAGGAATTTGTTTCAAGTCCCAAACCTCGTAAGCGATGGGGCTGGGAGGAGAACCTGAGTCTGTCTATGTTAAAGCCCATGATCTCTCCATTACCCCAATCTGCTTCTCTAGCCCTGTATTTTGCAGTTTTATTACAGACTTTACAGGACCTCTCTGCATATGGTGAAAGCATAGCGTATGTTTTCAGTCTAGTCAAACAAGTTAACCTTAACTTCTAAGACACAGCTAATGCATTTCATCCACATGGTAATGTTACCAGGGTCACTCAAGGGTGCCAAGTCTTGTGAGGTCCTTCACAGCACCCTGTGAGGATACTGGAAGTGTTTAAAGGCCAAAAAAACAGCTTTCAGGAATGGGTTTGAGCAGCTTAAGAGGCTGGCCAGTTGACATAAGTTTTTTTCAAACCTAGGATTTATTATCTGGCTTAGTCCCCAAATCCTGCCAGGTCTCTTTCTTTCCTAATTACTTACTGGAAAATTCTGCTCCCACTTACCTGGACCATTTTGTGTTTTCAGGACCAGTCCTAACCCCACTCTGATTTAGGGACTAAGGAAGAATGAGGAGGAAAAAATGGGTAAGAGGACTCTCAATAAACAACCCCCTCCAGGGACTCTGGAACATAATTTCCGGTACTGCCCCAGACATACAGATGGTTTTGGCTAAAGTCATTTTGACCTGTTCTTAGTGAGAGTGAAAGGGAGCAGAAGTGGACTAGACGGATTTTAGGTCCAGATCCTTTCCCTGAAAACATCTCAGCTCTGACTGATGACAAAGGACATCGACCTGGGAAACCAGAGGTGTAGTCCTGGCTTCACTAGTAACCCACAGTGCACCTGTGAGCAGATCACTGGCAAATCACTTCCCCTCTGTCACAATTACCAATCTTAATTACCAACTAACTTGTTTGACTAGCCTGAAATGAGGCGATAGGCCTGCAGATTAAGCACTGTTTCTGTTGTCTCTTTGCACTATAATCCCCCTCCAACTAGTTCTCAAACATAGTTACATCTCCAGGGTGCAAGAGCTGGGTCAATGTGAACCACCTAGTCAAAACCACTCATTTTAGAGGAAATGGAGGCTGAGAAAGCTTCAGCCACTTG
Organism: Balaenoptera musculus; assembly: GCF_009873245.2. Classification (NCBI taxonomy): domain Eukaryota; kingdom Metazoa; phylum Chordata; class Mammalia; order Artiodactyla; family Balaenopteridae; genus Balaenoptera; species Balaenoptera musculus. The sequence goes on along the minus strand of NC_045785.1, from coordinate 45,525,763 downwards.
CCCAAAATCACACAGAGGGTGAGGGGCAGGGCTAAGCCTAGAAACCAGATCTTTTCACTTGGCCACTAAAACTCTAATACTCCCTCACACATACTGCTCTTTACATCTCACTTAATCCTAACAATTCGCAGAAGATGAGAATCAATATCGGGCCATTTCGCAGACGGAGAAACTGAGACCCACAGAGTTTCAACGTCTTGCCCAAGGCCACAGAAGGTCGGCGTCAGTGCTGGGTAGAGGACCAAGGTCCCCTCCCGCCCGTCCTGGGGCCTCACCCTCGAGGAGGCGGCAACGCTGGTGGAAGACGTAGCAGGCCTGGTCTTTGTACAGCGGGTGCTCGTGAAGCGGGGGCAAGCGGCGGAACTTCGGGGGCGTCCAGCCAGGGTCCCAGGGCGGGAAGACTGGCCGCGCCAGACCGGGCATAAAGTGCATCTTCCCCGCGTAGGTGATGGGCTCCAGTCCAGGAATCTCGTACACCCTGTCCGGGGGAGGAGGCTCGGGCTTCCGCGTGGAGCGCACGCCCCACTCATACGCCCCGCGTCTTGGGGCCCCGCAGCTCCCAAGACCTAGCCGCCCGGGGCGAGCAAGCGCCAGCCTTGCTGACCCCGACGCCAACGCCATACCGATCCGATCGCTTCAAGATCGCCACCTGGACGCCGCCATCTTCCCGCGCTCAAGGCCTGCTGGGAACGAAAGGAGCCGAACGCCGAGACTCGTTTTATGAGTGGCAGCCACTTTAACCAATCATCGTCAGGGCATCGTTGTCTTGCCCCACCCTGCAGGCCGTCAGCAATTTCCCACAAGTGGAACCCTGCCTGCCTCCCCGGGGAAGCGCAGGCGAGTAGGTGAGTGCTTGTGATGGGCAAGGGGACTAGGAGAAGAGCTTCAGGACTTCAAGCCTGAATTCGGGACAACCTTGATCGCTTACGAGCAATTGGAGCTCGGACAGGGCACTTCCTTCTGAGCCTTAAAGTCACTCGCTGTAAAAATAGCGATAGAAATGCCTAAACTAGCGCATCCGCTCAGCACCCGGCGCGCGGTGGGTACGCCGTAAATTTCCTTGCCTCTCCAGCCCTTCTCACGCGGAGCCTGAGCGTGGCCCTGGCACCACGCCGGCGCCGCATCGACCGCGCTGCACTGCACGCCTCCTCCCCAGCGCCCAAAGTTAGTTCCTTTCCTCGGAATGTCGCGTTTCGCCTCCTAGAAGCAGGGCCAGAGCGGCGGAGGTGTACCTTGCTCCTTGCGCAGCACGTATTTATCAAATGCCCACTGAGTGTCAGGCACTGCTGAGCATCGGGTTTACACTGGTGAATAAAACAGTTGTGCGATGTAGAGCGTACAGTTTAGTGGGAGATACAGACAGAAAGCAAGTAAAGTAAATAAATAGCAATTGCAACACACACCCACACTTCATATCCCTTTTCCCCAGTTATTTTTGTCTTCAGTATTTAACACTAACATAACATGTTTTCTATTTTGATCTTATTTAATGACGCTCTCACTAGAATATAAGATCCATGAGTGCAAGGGTTTTTGTTTCTTCACTGCTGTGAAGCCTGCTCCTAGACCAGTGCCTGGCACATAGTAAATATATGTTTAATGAATGAATACATAATAATGTGATGAATAAGCAAATAGGGTACCTTGTAGAGAATGAGAAGGGGGTGGTTCAGGGAGGGCTCTGAGGGCAGGTGACCTTGAAGCAAGGCCTGAGGGTGAGGAGAGCCATCCAGGCCGAGGCAACAACATGTCAAGGCCTGGCTTCTTAGACTGAAAAGGTAGAGGCTGAGAGAAGACGTGAACCTGGTCTTTAAAATTCATGACTGACGTGGCCAGCTTCTCTACTAATTTCCAAAATACTAGGGAGAGTGGGATTAGTAAAACATGGAGAAAGTAAATTTAAGGCAAAGAAGGATGAATAACCCTCACACTGTACAGCAGTTTACAGTTAATAGGGTTCCTTCACTTACCTCACTTTATCTCTGAAAAACCTTTTGGGAGTAAGAAATCAGCATAAAGAGGGAATCAGATCTCATTCACTCTTAATACAAACCTGGTACATAACATGCAAGAAAAATCGGTTGAACTGATGTGACACTAAGCTAGGCTGCAAGCTCTGTGAAGGTAGAGCCCATGTTTTATTAACCTCTGCTGTATCCCAGCACCTAGCACTGTGCCTGGCTCCCAGACCTTATATGTAAACTGAGTACTCACCACTCACCTGAGCCTTCCATATGCCAGGCCTGTGCTTGGTGGTAGAATACAGAAAGAATAAGACACCATGCTTGCCCTCAAGGGGTTCTCAACCTGCTAAACCTTCCTGAAATCATAGAACCAGCAGTAGAACCAGGTTTTCTTTCCTCTAGAGAGAAACCTTTCCTCTATAAGAGAAAGATTTATTGCACACAGAGGAACTACCCTTCTAAAACCAATGAAAGTAAGTGGTAAGAGAACTTGGACAAGTTCTGATCAGGAGAACACTGGGCACCACGCAAGGAGATTGGATTGTATCTAGTAGGCAGCAGGGAGCTATTGAAGGTTGCTAAGCAGGGGACTGGTGTGATCAGAGCTGGTGGGAGGTGTGCTGATGGATGGTGTAGGGGGAGACTGGAAGCACATCATTTGGGCCCATGGGAAGCTCCAGTGTAAATGGGTGTGGAAAGCAGGAAAAGTGGGAAAGATCTTAAAGGTTAGGGCTCCTGGGAAGTGATTGGTAACCAAGAAACAGGACTTCACTGTCTTCTAGCAGGTGTGGTGGTTTGCTCCTCTGCTTTTCCACAGACTTGGCCCACACGTTGATTCTAGCACTTTATGCACGAATGAAGCTACTGCCCTTGGGAGGCTCCAGGGTGCCCATAAAATTCAGTGGCAGTTTGGCAAGTTGGGTCCCTGTTCTGTGCCAGCCCAGTGCCAGGCACTGGGAATTGGAGATGAAGACACTCTCCTCTGCCCTCTAGAGCATGAAATCCAGGGAGAAAGAGCAGCCTGGAGTCTTAAGAGACCAGGTATGTGCACTAACTTTACCACTCCTGCTTCCTGGCCTCAGTTTTCTCCATTGTGAAATGAGGAAGAGCATGGCCTACTTATGTACAGCTGTCGAGAGGACTGAGTGAGGCAGTGCATCTGTTCTTATCCCGGTTCTAATCTGTTTAGTGGATGACTCTTCCAGGACAGAGATGAGTGTCAGTCACCTCTTGTGTCCCAGCACCTCATTCAGCAGCCCCTGCCCAGTAAGTGTCTAAGAGGCAGGAATGAATAGGAGGAAATCAAAGACTGGAGCTTTTATTTTTTTAATTTTATTTATTTATATTTTTAAATATATTTATTTGTTTATTTTTGGCTGCGTTGGGTCTTCATTGCTGTGCGTGGGCTTACTGCGGCAAGCAGGGGCTATTCTTCGCTGCAGTGCACAGGCTTCTCATTGCAGTAGCTTCTCGTTGCGGAACACCGGCTCTAGGCACGTGGGCTTCAGTAGTTGTGGCACGCGGGCTCAGTAGTTGTGGCTCGCGGGCTCTAGAGTGCAGACTCAGTAGTTGTGGCGCACGGGCTTAGTTGCTCCGCGGCATGTGGGATCTTCCCCGACCAGGGCTCGAACCCGTGTCCCCTGCATTGGCAGGCGGCTTCTTAACCTCTGTGCCACCAGGGAAGTCCAAGACTGGAGCTTTTAGAGGAGTGATATTTACATCAAATAATGCTCTGGGACATCAGACTTCCCCTAAGTTCTGTTCTCAGACAAGAGGGAGAGAAGACCCTCTTTTACTTTGATTTGCCTGTGGATTTTTTAAAAATATTTATTTATTTATTTGGCTGCGCCGGGTCTTAGTTGCCGCACGCAGGATCTTCATTGCCGCGTGTGGGATCTTCATTGCGGCATGCGGGATCTTTAGTTGTGGCATGCGGGATCTTTTAGTTGCAGCATGCAGGATCTAGTTCCCTGACCAGGGATCAAACCCGGGCCCCCTGCATTGTGAGCGCAGAGTCTTAACAGCTGGACCACCAGGGAAGTCCCTGCCTGTGGAATTTTCAGTGAATAGTTTCCTTACAGGTGAGATGACCAGGTCTATTTCTATATAAACTGTAGAGGTCCACATATAAAGACAGAGAACCTTGATAAATCCCAAACTGCCCTCACAGAAACATCTCAAAATAAATCATAACCATTTAAATTTTCCTCCCTGATCTTTATTTCAGACAATGTTTACCTAATGGCCCTGAAAGCAAGCTCCTTTCCTTCTTTCCTTCCTTTCATATAACATCCATATTTTTAAATGTACACTGTGCTAGTTCACAAAATGAATAAAAAACAGGTATCTGCCCTCAAGGAGTTCACAGTCTCAAGAGAAAACCACGTAAACATGTAATTTCTGAACAGTGTGAAATGCTATAGGGTAGAGATTCATTCACTGGAAGAGCATTTATTGAGCACCTGCAGTGACCAGGGCTGGACCAAGTGCAGTGAGTGCTGCAGGAAGCAGGAGGCCAAGCAGGCCTTCAGAGGCTCCAGCCTGTTCTCTTCCTTTACCCACTCATCCCTCCCTTGTTGTCGGTTACCCAGAGCTCCATCTCCAGACTCAGGTACCTAGACCTATTTAATCCAACTGGCAGCTGGATTTTGCCCTTGGATGTCCCACAGGCACTCAGTGTACCTCAAACTGAACTTAACCATTTCCCCCACTTCCTCTTTCCCCTAAAACTCAACTTCTCTTGGACCCACTATCCACCCACGGATCCAAGCCAGACACCTGGATGTCCCTTCAACCCCTCTATCCCCCTCACCTGCTCACCTCACAGCCATCAGTCTCTGTGTCCTGTTAATTACTGCTTCAGGATTTCTCTAATTGACCCCTGTCCTCTCGTCCTCCCTGAAGCTCCCCTGGTCCAGGTCCTCATTACCTCTCATCTGGACCATCATGACTTCCCTCCTCCTCCTGTTTTCCTGTGATTGAAGAACAATATGTTCTGAAACCAGACAGAACAGAGTTGAAGTCCCAGTGCCATCATTTGGGGACCTTTGTCACCCTGGGTAAGTTATTAAACCTCTTCAGACCCCAGTTTTCCCATCCATAAAATGACACCTCCAGGACTGGCCTTGTTGTAAAGATTAAATGAGATGCAGCAATTTGATAGGTGACTCACCAACAGTGGTGAGTAAAAGAAACCAGACACAGAAGAATGCATTCATATGATTCTGTTTAAAGGTAGAAACTAAGCAAAGCTGATAAATAGTGGATAGGGTTGCAAATAAAGGTGGCACAACTAAGGAAAAGCAAGGGAATGATTATATCAAAAGTCAGGGTGGTGGTAATGGGGAAGGAAGGAACACAAATGTGTGGCTTCTGGGATGCCAGCAAGGTTCTTTTTACTTGAGTGAGTGGTGATTACAAAAGGGTTCTTTTATTTATTTTTATTTATAATTTATCTATAATTTATTTTTATAACTTTTATAAATATTAAGTTGTACATAAATGTTGTACTTCATCATTTAAAATATTTTAAAAATTCAATGAGATTTTCTATGTAATCTTAATCCAGCACTCCTCAGAGCACAGGAAGAGGTCAAGAAACCGTGGTTGCCCGTTCCGATCGCTGTGCCCTGTCTCCCTCCCTCCCCCACCAGGCAGCAGATCCCAGGATTGATTCATCCCTGTCCCCAGTGCTCACACAGAGCTTGGCACCTGCAGGCCTCAGGGAGAATGAGCCGAATAGAGGTGACCAGAGCGTAACCACATGTTTTCCCTCTCCCAGGCTGGCAAGGGAGCAGGGCCTGGGCCTACCCTGGGAAGAGCACCCAGTTGCCCGCACCCCCTGCCTGACCAAGGGCCACTGACAATGGACAAGGGGGAGGAAGACGACGAGGAGGAAGCCTGGCTGCAGCTTCGGCCGGTGGAGCCCTTGCCCTCCCAGTGCTGCGGCAGCGGCTGCTCCCCCTGCGTGTTCGACCTCTACCAGCGAGACCTAGCAAGTTGGGAGGCAGCCCGAGCCAGCAAGGACAGGAGCCTGCTGAGTGGAGAAGAGACACAGGTGAGGGGGAGCCGCTCCTCAGACGTGAGGGCCAGGTGGCAGCGTCCACGTGGCCTCAGCCCTGTGCAGTGTACCTGCTCGGGGAAGCGTCCTCTGACTCTGTACAGCAGAGAGAAAAGAGTGGGCTTAATGGAAGCAGACTGACCCAGGTTCGAAGCCTGGCCTTGAGCTGGTGAGTGGGGCATGGGGCAGGTGGCGAGGGGAGGTCCCAGGAGTGAACTGGGTGTGGGCATTTTACAGGAGAGGGAGATCTGTGAGTCGTGGCATTCAGAGAAGACTTCCCGGAGGAGGTAGAGGTGGGGTGGAATATTAAGGACAGTGGCCTGAGACTTGGAAGACATGAATTTGAGTCCCTGCTCATGGTGTGACCTTGTACAAATAAGTCACTACCACTCAGGCCTCAGTTTCCCCACATATAAAATAAGGATATTGGATTAGATCATCCGTAAGGTCCCATCAATTTCTAAATTGTGCAAATCTGGATTTTAGCGGGTTTGAAGGATGGGTAGGTCTTTCATACACTGGAGATGAGTGTTCTGGATAGAGGGCATAGCTTGAGCAAATAGACTCACAGGTAGGAAGCCGCAAGTTATTCTTGGGGGTACAGAGAAAAGTCTGGTGTCTGATGCCTGGGAGATAAAATGAGCCTTGGGGCCCATCCACAGGGCCCTTGAGTGTCCAGTTAAGGACCTTGCACTTTATCCTGGGGCTGAGGGGAGCCATACAAGGCTTCAGAGCAGGGTGAGCTCAATGTAAAGTGTTCTGGCATTCTTAGAGCCTGAAAGGGAAGTAAGGTGGGACTACGCTATTACAGAGAAAACTTATTGGCCTTGATAGCCTCTCCTTGTGGGGAGGATGCCCATGGATGCTTGCATGTGTCTGAGTCCCAGCTTCTAGCTGTTGAATCTTTTCCTGTTGCAGAGCTGTCCTTCCAAACTGAGCCCGGAGACCTTCCTGGCCTTCCTCATCAGTGCCACAGACAGACTCACTAAGGACACCTACCTTGTCCGGTTTGCATTACCTGGGAACAGCCAGCTCGGCTTGCGGCCTGGCCAGCACCTCATCCTACGGTACACTCAGGTAGTGGGAGGACCCAGGCTTTGCAGCCCTGCTCTGCCATTTGCTAGCTGTGTGGTCTAGGGCAACTTCCTTAACCTTCCTTAAACCTCCATTTGTCATCTTCAAAATAAACGTAGTAATACATGACTCAGAGAGCTCTTGGAATTGAACTAGATAATGCATTTTCATAATAAATAATAATAACAGTAACAGCAAACACTTTTTTAGCACTTAGTATCCAAGGCACAGTTCTGTGTGATCATATGTATAAGCTCATTCATTCCTCACAAAATCCTGTGTGGTAGACACCATTATCATGCCCGAGAGGAAACTGAAGTCAGAGAGGTTTAGTAACTTCCCCAAGATCACACAGTTAGGAAATGTTGGAGCCAGGATTTGAAAGCAAGCAGTGTGGCTCCAGAGCTTGTGGTATTAACCTCATATGATTAGCACCAGTTGATAGAGAAGACACTGTTGTTGAAAATAAGGGAGTTGCCCAGTATCACACAGCTAATAAGGATTCAAACCCAAACAGCCCGCCTCCTGAGTTACACCCTTCACCTCCTCTGAACTTCCTTCTTCCTTCCAGCTTACATTTGTACTCTCCTCCCACCTTGATCCCCACCTCCACCTACACAGGGACAAGACCCTTTGGGACCTCCAGATGGAGGTGACTGCCAGGCAGTTGACTCTCTGGGTCTGAAGCTCAGCAGAGAAATCTGAGCTGCAGACGTGGATCTGGGAATCATCCAGGTATATTGTTATGCCTGGATGGCATTCGGGAGCATGTGGGGCATGGAAAGACGGAAGGAGGTAGGACCGAACCCTGGCAACTCCAGCATTTATGGTCTTGGCAAGAGGAGGCAGAGCCAGCAAAGGAGACGGAAAGTATAGCCAGAGGACGAGGAAGGAAACCAGGAGAGAGCTTATTACTCATCACACTCTGGTCACTTGCCTCGCACTGACCCCTGGTGTTTGTGCCCAGCTTGTTCTGGCCTGTGGCCTGGCTGACGGTCCTTAAAGGTCACTGTTCAGTGGACAAGAGGGGCCACAGGACAGGTCACAGCCCCAAGCAACCCTCCATCCATAAGTCAGGGATGCCCAGAACTACCTGCCTCTAGTCTGGCCCCTCTCTGTCCCTCCAGTGACATTCCTAACACATGCAGCTGACCACATCCCTCCTCATTCAGCCCCCTTCTGGTGCTCCACAGTGCCTCCCCAGTGACACTCTAACCCAAGGCCCCCGCCTCCTTGCCCACCAAGTTCTTCTCCACCCACCCCCAACCACCCCCATACGTGCCCCTTGTTCCAGCCCTGAGGTCCACTCGCCAGTTCCTGGCTTGCCCTACATTATCCTACCTCTAGGCTTTTGCCCAGGCTGTTCCCTCTGCCTGGAATTACTTTACTTCCTGCCCATTGTTACCTATTAGTGGCCTGCTTGTCCTTTAAGACCTTCTGAGCTCAAGGCCTTCTGAGGTTCCCTAGGTGAGAGTGCCTGTCACTTTTACCTCTGTCATAGCAAATGTCACAGTGCCCTTTGCATCCGAGCCATGCCATATGTTCTGTTTGTTATTTCCTTGTTTGTTCTGTAAGCATTTATTGAATATTTCTGCCCAACTTTTGATACATTGGGACAGGTCTTTTTGATCTGCATACCTCAAAGAAGAAAATTTTGTACATAGTAGGGCTCAAGAGAGGAGTGCTTAGGTGCTCCAGGGAAGCCTTGGTTTCCTCATTTTGGTTATTGTTGGAAATAAATGAGATACTGCATATAATATGCTTGGTGCATCATAGGCGTTTACTACAACATGGCTGCTCTTATTATTACTCGTGACTGTGCTCCCGGCCCCCTTGTTGATAACACTGGAGGGGATTCATGCATGGCGTCAGGCTTTGGACTAGGGCACCTTTGAGGATCCTTTCACTTCTGATGCTCCTGGCATGTGGTCGTGTTTGATAAATGTTAAACGCTTGTTAAATATAGTTTTTTTTTGGTTTGTTTGTTTTTATTTTTTTATTTATTTTTGGCTGTGTTGGGTCTTCGTTTCTGTGCCAGGGCTTTCTCTAGTTGCGGCAAGTGGGGGCCACTCTTCATCGCGGTGCGCGGGCCTCTCACTATCGCGGCCTCTCTTGTTGCGGAGCACAGGCTCCAGACGCGCAGGCTCAGCAATTGTGGCTCACGGGCCCAGTCGCTCCACGGCATGTGGGATCTTCCCAGACCAGGGCTCGAACCCGTGTCCCCTGCATTGGCAGGCAGATTCTCAACCACTGCGCCACCAGGGAAGCCCAATATAGTTATTTTTATCTTGATCATTCTGTGGTCTAGGAGAGGTCAGGAAAAACCCCAGTGATGTCCTAAAATAGCTCACATCGTCAGTGTACTTTTTTTATTTTTTTATTTTTTTAATTTATTTTGGCTGCGTTGGGTATCCGTTGCTGCACACGGGCTTTCTCTAGTTGCAGTGAGCAGGGGCTACTCTTTGTTGCAGTGCAGGGGCTACTCTTTGTTGCAGTGCGCGGGCTTCTCATTGCAGTGGCTTCTCTTGTTGTGGAGCACGGGCTCTAGGCGCGTGGGCTTCAGTAGTTGTGGCTTGTGGGCTCTAGAGCACAGGCTCAGTAGCTGTGGCGCACTGGCTTAGTTGCTCCGTGGCATGCGGGATGTTCCCGGACCAGGGCTTGAACCCGTGTCCCCTGCATTGGCAGGTGGATTCTTAACCACTGCACCACCAGGGAAGCCCATCATTGTACTTTTAGAAGCACTTTTTCATCTGTGACCCCTGTGGAGCCACACAGCAGGGGCATAGACAGTTGTCCCCATTTTACAGAAGGGGCGGCTGAGGGTTTAAATGACCTGCCCAGGGTCTCACAGCCAGCACGTGGCAGTGGGGGGAACCCAGTGCTATTTTCTTCTGCTCCATCTTGCCTGCCCCTCAGTGAGGACCACTGGGGCTGACTGGGCCCCCACCTTCACTTTCACCAGCCTGGCACAGATTCGGTACTCTAAGGGTTTGTTGAATGACTGGCTGACTGCCTGACTGAGTGCTTCTCTTTCCCAGAGGGATAGTAGATGGCTTAGAAATTCAGAGAGCCTATACGCCCATCAGCCCTGCCAACGCAAAAGGATACTTTGAAGTTTTAATCAAGGTGAGCCAACTCACACGGATGCTCTAAGAGGCTGTGGACTGGACCTCCATTTGCCAGCTTGGTCAGGGTGGGGCACTTCCCTCTGACATGGGAAAAGCCAGCGCTCACATGGGAGGAGGCTGGCTTGAGCGAAGAGCAAGGACAATGAAAGAGGCCTTTTCTCATCTTCTCCTTTCCTGGGGAAAGGAGGCTACTGGTCCACCAACAGAGGGCATGTTCCTGATAGATTTTATGAAAAACAGGCTTGGACTGAGAAAAGTAAAGCTGTTCCTCCTCACCTTCTTCCCTATTGATGGAGCGTAAGCACTGAGCCGGGGAAAGGGGAACCAAGTCATGTGCACCTACTGTGTGCTGGGCACGGGTGTCCAGGGAGAGTCAGACACGGTGCCCACCCTCAGACAGGGGCCAGACTGGGGCAGTACAAGGTGGTAGACGCTGTGACAGGAGGCCCCAACCCAACTCAGGGCAGCTGGGGCTGCAGGGAAGGTAAGCTGGGCTTCCCAGAGGAAGCTGTGTGTCTGAGCTCTATGTTTAAGCTCAGGAGTGGGAAGGAAGCTCTGAGTGCTGTATCAGCATGTACAGCGGCGAAGGAGGCATGATTTGGGGAACTGTTAGTCATTTGTCCTGGAACACTTTTGTAGGCAAAAGATGGGACATGGAGGACCTTGGGGGCCAAAGTAACCTGAAATCATCTCACAGGTGGGTTGGCAGGGGTCGGGGCATTTGAGTTGGGCCTTGAGGAAGGAATACAAGTTAGCAGTGGCATTCCAGGGGGACGGATAACCGAAGGCAGGGAGGGGTGAAATAGAGCAGGGTCTTCTGGGAACTGTACCCAGTCTGAGTGGCGGGAGGAGAGTTGCTTGTAGGGGCAACCGAGATGGGTGGGGAAATTGGCAGAGATGAGATGAACAAAGTGGGCTGGATGCAAAATATCCCAGAGACCCAAGGAATAGGCAACAAATGTATAAGACCTCATGAAGGTCCAATTATGTGCAAAAATAATTAGGTTGAAATACATGAAATTGCTGACATGCTAACATTTTTGACTTACAGAAACAGCAGTTTCATATGGGTCAGCCTAATACATAGCTCTAGATCATTTCCCAAATGGAATCCTAGGGAACACCTATATTTAGGAATAGTTTTCACATCCTTTGTCTCCCTTGTAGGACGGGAATTATCCCCATTTCACTGATAAGCAAACTGAGGCCCCAGGAGGGCCTGAGGCTCCCCAGGTAGTAATAAGTACAGCTGGTAGGTGAGCCCTGGCCTTCTGACTCCAGGTCCCCAGCACCGTCTCTGGCTCCCAACCATCCCCGCCTGCCTTCAGAGCTGGAGTATTTATTCCCTCACACATAAGCTTGGATGGGATCCCTTTTCCACGCAACTGTTTGTCTGGGAGATTCCACAAATCCTCTCCAAATGGCCTGCTTCCCCAAGCTGCTTGTCTGGGTGTGTTTCTATTGAAAGGATAAGCCTGGAGACAGTTCTTCAGGGCAGCTGGATCTCTCCCAGCTGTAAGGCTGATTTTCTCCTTCGTTTACCGGAAAGCCTCTCTTTAGAGAGATGCTTAATTATCCCTAAGCCGCTGGCTGGGAAGAGCTGGAAATGTCTTTGCAAATTGGGAAGGCAGGAGGGTTTTGTAAGGTTTACCCTCCCATGTAGATGGGAAGGAGGAGCTCCCATTCCTCTGGCACCTTCTGGGCACCAGGTACTGCTTCTAGCTCTTTATTTTAATTATCTCGTTTCAACCTCATAATCACCCTGCAGAGTAGATCATATTCTCCCCACTTTACAGATGAAGAAACTGAAGCCCAGAGAGATGATGTCATTGTCCCAAGGTCCCTGGGGTAATATGATCTCAAGTGGAAGAACAAGTTCAGTGTCAGTTCTGCTTAACAAGTGTGTATTGAGCATTTACTCTGTGCCAGGCTCCGTGTGGGTGCCAGAGGCACAGAAAAATCCTTCCTTTCTCCTTGAGTGTTGTCTGTGCCATAGGGCCACTAAGGCCACCCCTGGGGCTGTGCCTCCCCGATACTGGGGCCACAAAACAAGGTGTGCGCTGAAATACAGCCTCCAGCAAGTTAGGAGAAAAACTTAGCCTCCTCCCCAGGCCTCTTCAGGTAAGCGGAAGACTTCCCTTGCTTTATGCATGTGGTGCCTAAGGAAGGCAGGGATGGTACCAGAAGTAGCTGTGGGTGCTTAAAAGCATGTCTGGTGACCAAAGCCCAGTCTCTCCTTCAACCCTGGTTATAATTTCTCCAGACACCCTTCCTGGGCTGTCTTACCCCTGACCATACCACGCCTGATGCCCAGAATTCTCTCTGCCCTTCCCGCATCCCCAGTGAGTTTGAGTCTACCCAGTCTTCAAGGACCAGCTTAGCTTCCCCCTCCAGGAAGCTGTCCTCGATCCCACTCCACTGGAAGTGACTGCACCTCCTCGGGGCTCTCCTAGCACTTCATCCTTCTCACGGGGGGTTAGGTAGTCTCTACCTTGTATATGTCTGAGACTTAGGTCCCTCTTAGATTGTGAGCTCCTTAAAGGGAGGGCCTGAATCTGGGTTCATTCATTCATTCATTCAGATGTTTAAGTCCTTTCCATGATTCAGGCACTGGCTGCCTCCATGGAGCTTAAGGTCCAGCTATCTCCCCTGCAGCCCCAGCATGGTGCCTGACACAGAGTCAGGGCAGTGTGCCCTTCCCCCATGGAGGAATCCCCTCCACAATCTTCACTTTTTCCATCCAGCCAGAAGACAGTGCAGGGATATGCAGAGATTGCAAATGAGGCGGACTCTAGCCCGTAAATATATTTGGTCTTGGCCTGCACAGTGTTTTAAAATTTTGAATTAATTGCCAACATTTCAAAAATGGGAAAATTTTCACAAAAATATGGATTTCCTGCCCCTCTTAGAGAGTCAGAAGATCCGGCGTCACTGGCCCCGCGGACTGTGTACTGGAATTTGCAGAGTGGTTTCCTCCTTTAGAAAGGGTATTCACTCACCAATTTACTGTAGTCCCCACCACTCACTCTTGTCTCCCTGACGCTGAGACTGTTAGTTGCCATCAGTCATCTCATACCCAGTTCTTCACTCAGTTATGTTACCCGCATGGCCCTTGTAGTTATTTGGTTTGAGACCTCTGTAGTTAAGGCTGTAGGTCTTACGGATTCTCATCCCAGTCTTACCATTTACCTTCTGTGTAAGCTTCTTGGCCTCATCTGAAAACGGGGAACGACAGTACCAACTTCATGGATAATTAGGATTAAATGAGACAACACGTGTAAAGCACTGAGAGTTCAGGAAGGGCTCCACTTTCGAGGCTGACGTGGTTTGTATTGGCAACATGTGCCTGTCTTAATGAGGTCTCCCTTCGTTTCCTCCCAGTGCTACCAGACAGGGCTGATGTCCCAGTATGTGGAGTCCTGGAAAGCAGGAGACACGGCTTTCTGGCGAGGACCTTTCGGAGGCTTCTTCTATAAACCAAACCAGGTCAGTGCCTGCACTGAGTCCTCAGGTGACCCCTCCCAGCTTAGCTTCCAGGAATGTGGTTCTCATATTTCAGGCCATAGAATCTCACTGTGCCATTCTTCTTGAGCCCAAACCTAATCCCGAGAGTATCCTTGGGGTTGGACATGGGAGGAGATGGGAATGGGCACTAAGAAACAAAACTGCCTGCCCATGTTCCAGAACCATCCTTGCCTGCCCATTGCTTGGAAAAATTCAGACTATGAGCTAGGTATTTAGGGCCCTTATGCCATCTGACTCTCAGATATCTTTCCAGTTTCACATTCCATTTACAAGACTATGAGACCACTCCCTAAATACACCCTGTGGCTCACTGCTTGGGAGGCCCCTGCTTCCCAACCCAAAGGCTCTTCCCCTCATCTTCACGGCGTGTTCACATCCTCCCCTGACATTCCCAGGAAGAATCAGTAATTTCTCATCAGTTGGTGCATATCTGGAAAGCAGTTTGACAATATGCACTGGGAGTCTTAGGAATCTTCACACCCTTGACCCAGTGCTTCCACTTCTGAAGTCTGTCCTATGGAAAGAATCCAAAATGCTACCTCTTGCACATGTTCATTGCGGCTTTATTTATAATAGCAAGAAATTGGAGACAACTGAACATCCAACAGCAGAACAGTTAAGTACACTGGGTTACAGATACGTGATAGACTACTATCTTGGATTTTAAAATTATGTTTATAAATGATGTTAATGCTTAAGCTGTAAGATCAAGTGACAAACACTAGGTAAACTGAATATACAACGTTAGGAAACTAAGTTAAATTGCACAGAAAATATATACATATTTTTAAAGAATTCTTTTTCTTTCTTTTTTTCTTCCTTTCCCTCTCTTTCTTTTTTTTTGGCCACACTGCATGGCATGCGGGATCTTAGTTCCCCAACCAGGGATTGAACCAAGGCCCCCTGCGGTGGTAGTGCAGAGTCTTAACCACTGGACCACCAGGGAAGTCCCCAGAAAAAATATTTTTTAAAAAAAGCAATAAAATGTTAGCAGCTCTGGGTAGTGGAATTATGGGTGATTTTTATTTTCTTCATTATGTTTTTCAAATTATCCGTAATGAGTACCTATTACCTTTACAATTAGGAAAACAAAGCAAAACAAAAACAAATCATTTTTCCTCTCCATTCTTTTTTTTTTTTTTTTTTTTTTTTAAATATTTATTTATTTATTTATTTATGGCTGTGTTGGGTCTTCATTTCTGTGCGAGGGCTTTCTCTAGTTGTGGCAAGCGGGGGCCACTCTTCATCGCGGTGCACGGGCCTCTCACTATCGCGGCCTCTCTTGTTGCGGAGCACAGGCTCAGTAATTGTGGCTCACGGGCCTAGTTGCTCTGCGGCATGTGGGATCTTCCCAGACCAGGGCTCGAACCCGTGTCCCCTGCATTGGCAGGCGGATTCTCAACCACTGCGCCACCAGGGAAGCCCTCCATTCTTTTTTTTAATTGAAGTACAGTTGATTTACAATGTTGTGTTAGTTTCAAGTGTACAGCAAAGTGACTCAGTTATACATACATATGTATGTGTGTATGTGTGTGTATATATATATACACACACATACACACATACATGTATTCTTTTTCAGATTCTTTTCCCTTATAGGTTATTACAAAGTATTGAGTATAGTTCCCTGTGCTGTACAGCAGGTCCTTGTTGGTTATCTATTTTATATACGGTAGTGTATATATGTTAATCCCAAACTCCTAATTTATCCATCCTCTCCCTTCGCCTTTGGTAACCATAAGTTTGTTTTCTATGTCTGTGGGTCCGTTCTTTTTGTTTGATTTAAAAATAGCTTTTATTGGTATTTTCCTTACTACAAATGCAGTACCTGTTCATTACCAAAAAAAAAATTAAGCAGATATAAAGAAGCTAAAAGAGACTTCCCTGGTGGTCCAGTGGTTAAGACTCTGCACTTCCACTGCAGGGGGCACGGGTTCGATCCGTGGTCGGGGAAGTTCCGCATGCTGCCTGGTACAGCCAAAAAAATTTTTTTAAATAAATAAAGAAGCTAAAAGAAGAAATAAAGAATACCTGCAGGCCATCTTCCTGGACATACCAGTCTTACTACCTTGGCATCCACAGACCCCACTGGAAAGCCCTGCACTTGCTGTCTGGGAGGGTGTAGGGCCCGGCCATGAGGGAAGAAACATGGTGTGTCACACGTGAACACTTGGCCGCTGAAACTGTGGCTAAGGCTCGGCTCTGCGCCTGTGACGATGCTGGGATGCAGCCCAGTCTTGCCACTCTGCAGCCATCTTCAATGCAGATGGATCACGTCAGCCCTGAGACTGACACATTAGAATCTGTCTTGCATTCATTCCACAGACTTTCATAGGTATTCACCCAGGGCCAGGCCAGTGCTGGACCCTGGGGGCTCAGAGATGCGTCAGATGAGTCCTGTCTTCCAGAAGCTCACAGACTGATGGGGAGAGAGGCGCACAAATAGATGACAACAACACAGTGTGACAAGTATGAGGAGGGATGCACAGAGGGCTGTGGGAACACAAGAAGGGCCCCTCACCTGCCCCTGGCTCAGGGAAGGCTCCCCAGATGAGAGCCTGAGCAGTGATGGGAGAAAGGGGGAACACGGCATGCTCCGTGACTGGGAGGCTGGGAGAGCATGAACACAGGACAGGATGATGGGCTAGCAGTAGGGCTCAGTGAGGGAAGGAATCTAATTGTATTAAGCCCCAGGCTCCATACCAGGCACTTGATTATTTTTTTAATTTTATTTTAGAATTTATTTTATTTTATTTATTCATTTTTTTTGGCTGCGTTGGGTCTTCGTTGCTGCACGTGGGCTTTCTCTCTAGTTGCGGTGAGCGGGGGCTACTCTTCGTTGCGGTGCAGTGGCTTCTCTTGTTGCGGAGCATGGGCTCTGGGTGCGCGAGCTTCAGTAGTTGCAGCATACAGGCTCAGTAGTTGCGGCTCGTGGGCTCTAGAGCACAGGCTCAGTAGTTGTGGCGCACAGGCTTAGTTGCTCCGCGACATGTGGGATCCTCCTGGACCAGGGATCGAACCTGTGTCCGCTGCACTGGAAGGCAGATTCTTAACCACTGTGCCACCAGGGAAGTCCCATACCAGGTACTTTATGTCATCTCTTTAATCCTCATGACAGTTCTGAGATAGGTGCTATTCTGGGGAGGTGCTGTTATTTTTTTACCAGTGAAGAAACCAAGGCTCAGAGAGGTGAAAGAACTTGCCCAGATCACATGACTGGGGGTTTACCCCCAGATCTGCACGACTCCTGGTACTCCAGGAAGCATTCCATGCAGTAGTGTGGTGTGCAGCGGCTGTCACTAAAGCTGGTGAACACTCAGACTGCGCACAGAGGCCTAATCTCTAGAAAGATGTCGGTGAATACCTCACTGTGTGGGTCAGGCACTAACCTTCTAGGCACTGATCTTAAGGAGGCCTAGAGCCAGGAAATAGGTTCGGTGATGGGGAGCTGATGGAACAGGTGCCTCTTGGGAGCTCACTTTGATTGCCTGGCTCTCTGTGTCAGGCACTGAAGTATAGTATCTCATTTAGTCTAGAGACGAGCAGGCTCAGGGTCCAAGCCAGGGGCCTCAGATCTCTGCAGGGTTGCCCTGGGGCAGAGGAAGCAGCCCGGAGGGCAGGGCTGGGATGGGGGTGGGAGGGCAAAGCTTTGGTGGGAACAGGTGTCAGCTCAGTGTGAGGTGGGAAGCCTTCCCTGGCAAGGGGAGTCAGTCTGTAATGGAGCAGACTTCCTTGGGAGGTAGTGGACTACCTATCAGCAGAAGTATGTAAGCAGAGTCCCGTGGGGATGCTTTAGAAGGCAGCCAAGCCACTTGCAGGATGACTGCACCATCATGTTCCCTTTCTGCCTCCAGATTCCATGATTTCTGTTCCATAGACCTCATAAGCTGTAGCCTTTCACAGGCAAGGATGGTTTTCTGGAGGAGGTAGAGAGGCGAACTCAGATGGGTGGGACACCCAGGAAGGGCAGTGCCATCCAGTTCAGGCAAGCCCAAGAAAAGCCCCCATAGTGAATGGGTGGGGTCAGACCCCTTCCCAGCCCACCCCTGTCATGTACCCTCCTGTTCCCTAGTACGGTGAGCTCCTCATGCTGGCTGCTGGCACCGGCCTGGCCCCCATGGTGCCCATCCTGCAGAGCATCACAGACAACGCAGAGGATGAGACCTTCATCACCCTGGTCGGCTGCTTCAAGACCTTTGAGGGCATCTACCTGAAAACCTTCCTCGGGGAGCAGGCTCGTTTCTGGAATGTCCGCACCTTCTTTGTACTCAGCCAGGTGAGCCCAGGGGGATGATTTCCTTCCCTGATTGAGAGTCTGCTGTCCCCTGCACCCATCTTGAGGACATGCTGTGGGCTCTCTGCCCCGTGCTGTAATAGTCATCCCTGCCACTGGTGGAACCCCCAGTGTGTGCCTGGCAAGGAAGGCAGGTGTTGCCGTGTTCATTATGCAGATGAGGAAACTGACGCTCAGAGGTGAAGGCACCAGCTGGTGTCGTGCTGCCAGACAGGGTGAAGCCAGGATATGAACCCGAGACTGTCTGCTTCTAGAGCGCCAGCTCTCACCCACCATGCTTTGCTGCCTGCCATCCGCCCTCTGGCATCCTCTGTTGTATGGGCGGGGGGCCTGGTTGCAGAATCAGTGGGCCAGGCACAGACGTCCTCTGGCTGTGATAGCTCCTTGAGGCAGGGACCACGTGTCTGGATCACCACGCTCTCAGTGCTTTGCACAGCACCAGGCACGGAGTAGGCACTCACCCCGGCAATGGCTGGTGGAGTAAACCGGATCCAGTTCACTGCATCTGTTAGGGTCTTTTCCACATCACTTTGTTCCCGCCTGGGAACAAAGCTGCTTTCAAATCCTCCAAGTTACAGCCACTCTAGCTGGAAGCGGCTTTGCCTCCTGAGCCCTCTTCCCTCTGGTTCCCCATCCACTCCATTCATTCAAGCCACCCCTCTGGGCCCTCCCCACAGGGCCGCAGCATGGAGGTCTGTCTTGCCCCTTACCTCAAGCCAGGCCCTCAGCTATCTTTGTTCACTGGCCTTCGCCTAGTCTGTAGCTTTATTTCTGTTTCCTGCACGCCCTGGGTTGAGGTTCCCTGCTGGTGCCTCCCCTCCATTCTCTTGGTCAGGGTCAGCCATGAGGCTTTGGAGCACCCTTGTCATCAGTTTCCTCTTGAGACAGCTTTAGAGTGTTCCTAAAGACTTACATGATCCTCGACATTGTGGCTGGGTGGGGGAGGGTGTCAGGAAACCAGAGGTCCTGAGGTCCCCAGGGGCCAGAGTCCACAGGCCTGTGCATGGGACAGAATGCTCAGTGGCATGAACACCGAGGGGGTCGTGCTTGGTGAACATTAGCAACGACAGCAGTGCCCAAGGTCAGGGCTGAAGCAGAGGGCTAAGGTACAGCCGAGGGGAGAGGGGCAAGGGAAGGGCCACTCCTGCCGGGAGCACGCTCAGCCCTGCCCAAGAGCTGGTCAGGGAAGGTGGCAGGAAGGCAGGCACCTGGAAGAATTGCCCTGGCTGTTGGCCAGCCTTCCTTTCCCCCACCACGTGCCAGGTGCCAGGGATTTAAAAACGAAAATGGGACGTCCCTGGCCGTCCAGTGGTTAAGATTCTGTGCTTCCACTACAGGGGACGGGGGTTCAATGCCTGGTCAGGGAACTAAGATCCCACATGCCACACAGGGCGGCCAAAAAAAAATTTTTTTTTAATAAAAATGAAGATGACCTCTTGCTGCCCTCCAGGTGCTCATCTGTATATGAGGAGACAGCCACAGAGATGGCTGACAAGGGATCCCCTTCATTGAGCACTTTCTCTGTGCCTAGCACTGTTCTAAGCACTTTATGTGTATTAACTCATTTAATCCCCACCACAATCTTAGGAGGCTTATACTGCCATCATGGCCTTTTAATAGATGTGGAAATGAGACACAGAGAGGTTAAGAACCTTGCCCAAGGTAACACAGCAAGTTGGTGGCGAGGCCATGCTCTTATTGCTTGTCAGTGTAAGACAGCACAGGGATAGGTGCTGTGGAGGGTGTTCAGGGTGCTGGAGGCAAGCAGAGAGGGCTTCACAGAGGAGATGGCATTTGAGCCCGGGCTTGAGGGCAGAGTTAAAGTTCACCAGCAATAGGGGACCTTCTACCCTGGGCCGGGGCTTTGATGAGGCCAGTGCCCTGGGGTTGGGCAGGCGAGTGGGCTGGCTGTCAGTAGCCGGGGAAGGTGAGGGATGATGGAGTGAGAGGTGCCTCCTGCCTGGCCGTGCTCCCTCCACTCTGGGTGCTGCCTGGGCCATAGCGACAGCATCATCAAGGGTCTCCCTGCTCCAGCCACTCCTTGACGATTTGTCCTTCATCCTGCAGCCGGAAGGGCAGCTCTGACCACATCACTGCTCTGCTTCCTGTCCTTCCCTAGCTCCCCACCGCTCTCAAGACTATGTGCCAGCCCACATGGCTGTGCCAGCCCTCCATGGCCTCACCTTCTGGTCCACTCCCGCTACATGCTGCGTTCTGGTGTCACTGGTCTGCCTGTGGTCGCAAGCGCTCTGTGCTTTTCTGGCTCCTGGGTCTTTGCTCGTACGGTTCCCCCTGCCAGGCACACTTTTTCCCACTTCTTCACCTAACACCCACTCATCCCTCACATCTCTCTGCTAAGGTGTAATTCCATCCTGGGAACTTGCCCTGAGCCTCCAGGCTGGTGTAGATGTTTCTGCTGTCACGGCCCAGGCTCTGCTTCCTAGCACCCACCCCACTGCATCATCATTGTTTATGGGTCCCCTCCCCACTTGAGCAGCAACCAGACCCCGTGCATCTCTGGGTGCACAGTCAAGGTCAGCTGCACTGAACCTAACTGGCCTGGGGGGATCGGGCATTGGGAAGGAGGGGCAAGGCCAATGGGCCCTACTCGTTCCTGCCCTCGAGGGCCCATCGGGCAGGTCAGAGCACGAAGGGCACGCAAGAAGGTGCAGATCATCAGAGAGTGTCCCCTGTCAGCAGCACAGCACTGTCCTCAGAGGCCCTCGGGGTCTGATGAGCTCTGTGAGTGCGCCTGAGATTCGAGGCCGGCATTCATGGAACCTCTCTCAGCGCTTCCCCATCCGCTGCGCTCATCTCAGTAGCTCAGAGAGGTCACGGCTCCTCACCAGAAAATGGTGGCAAAGCTTGGATTCCAGCCCCAACCCCTCTCTCTCCATCCTGTCTCGCTGCTTGGCCCCAGGAACCAGAAGTTCATCTCAGTAGGGTCTGCAGAGGTGATAGTCCTGTTCTGTTGGGGGTTTTGTTTTGTTTTGGACGCTGGTTACATGGTTTCTTCTCTTTGTTAAAATTCTCCAAACTATATAAACTTTATGATTTTTATACATATGTTATACTCTAATAAAATGTTTACTTAAAAGATATTCTTCTAAGTAGTGGAGATTTTCTTTTGTGACCCTGGGAATGAAAACCACAAGCTAAGTCTAGAGGGGCAGAAAGAGAAGGAGCCTGGGGCATTGCACACCCCCAGAATACTACCTCTAGCCTTTTCATGTGAGAGAAATAAACCCTTCTCTTGGTTAGGGCACTGCAGTCCGGGATCTCTGACACACAGCCGGATGGGGCCAGGAACCCTGTCTGTTTAGGGCAGCTGCCGTATCCCCATTGCCTAGCACCGGGCCAAGCACAGAGTCCACTCAGTAAACATTTGTTAACTCAACAAGCTAATTGAAATCTTAAATGAACAAAAGTTATGCTCCGAGGGTGATGGTGATGGATAACCTTGGAAAGATGCTAGGAGACCCACAGTCATGGTGAGAAAACATTCCCCCCAGAGTGACAGGTGCAGTGGCCCCAGGTTCTGGTCCTGCTGCTGCCCCTGCGTCATTGTGTGCCTCGAGAGGCGTCCCTCCTCCCTGTGCATCAGCTGTTGTAGAGGATAACTACCTACCCACAGTCTTCTGTGAGGGTGATTTGAGTCCCAGGGTGAGGAAGTGCCTGGCCCGTGGTGGGGCTTGGTGAAGGTTGGCTTCCCACCCCCTCTGCCTCAGTTTCCTTGTTTGCCAGAGAGGAGCTGACCATGTGAACTCTGAGGACCCCCAGTAGTCACCCCCACTGTTTCTCATCCTCCCAGGAGAACTCCCTAGAGCAGCTTCCCTGGAGTTACCGGGACAAGACCCACTTTGGCCGCCTGGGCCGGGACCTGATTGAAGAGCTGGTCGGCTCCTGTCGGAGAAAGCCGTTTGCATTGGTCTGTGGCTCAGCTGAGTTTACCAAGGACGTGGCCGGGTACTTGCTCAGCGCAGGCCTGGCCGAGGACTCCTACTTCCTCTTCTAGGCCTGGCCTCCCTTCTAAAGCTCAGGCCAGGGGCCTGACACTGGGACTCAGGAAGGGACACAGACTGGAATCCAAAGACATGAATGGAAGACCGCTGCTGACTCTCCAGGTGACCTGGGACAAATGTCTTTACCTCCGCACACCTCCGTTTCTCATCCACCCCACGCGGTTCCTGACTGCCTCAAGCAGGCATCCTACTGGGAGGAGGGAGGTGGAGCTGTAGGAACCTTGGGGAGGAGAGTATCCGGCCGGGAGTCAGGGAGGACTCCCTGGAGGGAGCCAGGTCCTGGCTGGGTAGGAGTTGGCAGGAGAAGGACTAGGAGGGGCTTTCCTGGTTCCTCAGCTTCAAGGGTTTGAGAGGGGCTCCCACTGGGCCCTGCCCTGTAATGCCTATGCCAAAGCCTGCTTTCCCTGGAGATGTGTGTCTCTTGTGGCCTCAGGGCTGGCTCAGATGAGGTGCTCACTGGTTAGGGAATGACCATAGCGGAGGCTAGAGGAGGCACTTGCTGTATGTACCTCCAGTGGCGTGAGCCTGACACAATGAAGGTCGTGGGTTCTGTGACCTGACCATGTCTCAGAACAAGGTGGGGCCCTAGATTACCTTTATTTTGGCACCAGGCCTTTGGTGCTGCAAAAGGCTTCACTCTCAGTCTCCTTTTCCTGGCTCAAGAGCCCAGCCCAGAGTCCTTTCCCCAGCAAAAGAGTCGTGAAAGCAAATGCCCCTCCCTCCTGCAGGCAGCCAGCTCAGCCATGCCTTCAGCTGCAGCGCCCTGGTGATGGTTGCTATGGAGATCTAAAGATAGAGCAGGAGTCCAGAGACCTGGGTCCTTCTCCCTGCTCTGCCCACTGAGCTGCTGCTGCTTCTGAGCCCCCCACCCCTCCCCTCCACACCCCACCCCCTCCATCCTTCATGGGGCATATGCCCTCCGCAGGGAACCTAGCGATCCTGGGCAGCACACCGCAGTTAATGAATTCTGCTTTCTGTAGCCTGGGCTCCAGTATGCTGCACGAGCTCAGGCTGGCTACAGGCAGTCCCAGAGTTGGAATATTAAGCCATGGAATCTCAGAATCAAAGAACCATAGAATCGTAGAGTTGGAATTTTGCAGTCATAGAATCACAGCCCTCATCATATCAGAGGTTAAAGCTCAGGACTCCAAAAAGCATCCCATCTACCAGACTCATCGTATCAATGGGGAAACCAAGGCCCAGCAAGGCCATGTGACCTGCCCAAGGTAAAACAGTTCATGGCAAGGCCAGGGTCAGAAGCCAGGTCTCTAATGTCAGCCCTGTCCTCAGAGTTCTGTACCAGTGACTTTTAAACTGGGCTCTGCAGGACACTACAGTTCCTGGCACGACAGCAGTGAAGGAATGGCCAGGTGGGATCTCCAGGCCCCCTTCCAACCAGAACAGTTTTGTTTTTATCCCATTTATATCTTGGAGCTTGGAGTCATTTTCATTTGTGAAACAGGGTTTTCCTGCACTGCCCAAAAGATTGCAACAAATCTCCTTGCTGTGCCATGTTCAATAAATAATTACGGCAAGCAGTTGGGGGATGGTGCCAAAGGTTTCAAACCAAGTTTCACAGACAGAATTCCATGGTCAAATAGATGTGGGGAATACTGCATGTGACCTTCACCAGGAATCACGTGCACACGAGCATATTAAAGGCTCTGAAAAGTCCAGTGGTGAAGAAACATTTTTCATTTTACTTAACCCAGAGTTTCCCAAGCTTATTTAATTAGAGAACACTTTGAGACCAGCATTCCATGGACTACTTCAGGAAATGCTGGTCTGTTGCAAAGCCTCTTTTCAGCATAGCATAATCAGTGGGGAGGCCCTTCCCTGAGAGGCAGAGGTCCCGAGCAGGAACTGTGATTTCGTTCGGCCTCTCCTGTAACTTGAGCAAGACTCTTTCTCAGGGCCTCTGAATCTATGCATCTTCCTCCGCCCTTTCCTCTCCCTCAGTTAGTGTGTCCTATTGATTCTACTCACAAATACTCCTGGAGGGCCTGTTAGGAGCCAGACTCTTAGGCACTGAGGGAAGAACAATGAACAAGGTGGGTACTGTTCTGGGAAGCTCCATTGGGGAGCTTATAGTCCGACAAGGAAGGCAGAAATTAAAGTTGTAATTCTAAAAGGGATGAGTGTGCTGAAAAGGGAAGTACGGCGCGCTAGGAGAATGGATGGCAATGCTCTAGCCTGGCCTAGAGGAGGCCAGGGCGCACCACTGCCCTGAGGGTAGAGGCCTCTCACGCACAGTTAGGGGTGGTAGGTGGTCCCCACTTAGGGGGTGAGGGGTCTGGGGCAGTTCTTGTATGTCTGTCTTTTCCCATTTTAGATATTTGATGTTTAGCTATTACCATCCAGTGATAACCAACAGCCCCTCTTACCCTAGAATGTGTCACCCTCCCCTTCCCCTCACTCCGTGTGGGATCTGTGCGGTCTAGATGCTGGTGGGGTTCCGTATGGGACATTGGTGAAGACCCAGCCACGCCCTTGGTGCCAAGATGCCGAAGGGCTCATACCATCCGGAAACTTGAGAGCTCATGGCTGGGTCCTGTGCCTCGAAAGATGGTAAGTGAGTCCAAGAAGGGGACTAGTTGGAGTGCGTGAGCACGAACCTCTTTGAATCAGGGTGAGGTTCCCAGCTCAGGGTGAGCTGGCCCGTTCCTCCCATCTCTCCTGGTGATGCTCTCAGGGCGTTGGTGGCAAAATCAATGGCTGCCTTGGTTCCGCCCTCATCATGCTTTGCCTGCAGCATTCCCATCTTCAGCCTCCAACCTCCGGCCTCTCCCCTACACCCCCTTTCACACTGTGGCCAGACCCATTTTTTTTAATTGTAGTGATAACACTGTGCTGGCCAAAAAGTTCGTATGGGTTTTTCCATAAGATGTTATGGAAAAACCGGAACGAACTTTTTGACCAACCCAATACTTAACATGAGATCTACCCTCATAACAAATTTCTAAGTGTAGGATACGTTGTTGTTGAGTGTGAGTACCGTGTTGCAGCTCTCCAGAGCTTATTCAGACTGCTGCTTCTAACACGCAGATCTGAGCCTGTCACTCCCTTGCTTAAATCCTTCAGTGGCTCCCTGCTGCCCTCAGGGTACAGCATCGAGGCTCTGCTTACCTCTCCAGGCTGATTCTGTCTTACCACCCCTCCCCTCAACGCTTATGTTCCAAGCACGTTCTCTTGCGTCCTTCAGTCCCTTCACATTTGCTGCTCCCTCTGCCTGGGCCAGCCTTCCACCCTCCCATCTTCCACTCGCCTAAGCCTCCTTGTCTTTAGAGGACTTAGCTTAGTGTCACTGCCTCTCGGGAGCCTTGCCTGCCTCTATACTCCAGGCTAGATTACTGAGCAGAGTCTTGCGCGTTCTTCTGTTGCTGCACCCATCAAACTGTCTCTTATGCATGTGAGCACATCAGGGGTCGTCCCTGTTCATTGTGTCCCCAGCATGGAAGGGTGCTCAGTACATCCTGGATGTCAAACACCTGAATGATAAACAGCTAACATTTCATGGAGTCCTTTACAGGTTGCAAAAGGCTTTTCACCTACATTGAAGCATGCAGTTGTCACCAAAATGCATGCTATTTTATTACCCCAATTTACTAATGAGGAAACTAAGTTTCTGAGACATTAAACAATTCTCTAAGGTCACGCAGGGGTACATGCTGCAATTGTTATAAAGGCTGTATGTGACACGAGGGTGCACCATCAGACGTGTATAAAGACTTTCACTGCTGTACTGTTTGAAACCGCAAAGAATGGAAACTACCTTCCATCGGTAGTTCATCGGTAAGAAAACGGAGAAACGCACTGTTCTGTGTAGACTCACAGTGGAATACCATACAGCAGTTCAAGTGAGTAAACTAGATTTACATGTATCAACATAGACTAAATCCTAAAAGCATAATAATTGAGTGAAAACCAAATTGTAAAAGGAAAGGTACAGTAAGATAGCCATATTTGGAAAGTTTAAAAACACAAAATAATACCAAACGCTCAGGAAGGAGATTCACCAACTTCAAGGACAGTGGTGACCTCTGACAGAGAGAAGGGAGTGGGATGGGATGGGATGAGGGCTTTTATCTGTGTCACTTTACTATAAAAATATTTGAAATGAATATAGCAAAGTATGATCATCTGGTAAATCTGGGTGATGGGTTCACCGTTGTCTGCTTTATTAATGTTCTGTCTTTTTCTGTGTTTGAAATAGTTCCATACTTAGAGATTTGTTAAAATAAGATTAAATATGCCTGGTCAAAGTGCTTCAGAAACTAGCGGCTTAAAAACATTCATTCCTTCTCTCCCACCTCAGGGTAGGCTGTGCCCTTTTATGCCTCCAAGCTTTTCAATCTTTCATTTGAAACTACTGCGAGTACCTACCGTGTGCCCTGATTAGTCACAACAGTCAATAGTATAAACCATGCCCAGCACCCATAGCTTACATGCTGTTCCCTCTGCTTGTCCCTCTTCTTTTCCTCGTAAACTCAGACCAGAGTGACTTTCCAGACACCACAGTTTTGGACTTTTTGTTTTGTTTTATTGTGTTTTATTTTCGTTTTTTAAGTGAGGCAGACCTAGGTTCAAATCTCTGACTGATGCTGTAGGTATACAGGGCAAGTAACTTGGCCTCTCTGGGCCTCAGTTTACTTACTCATCTATAAAGTGGAGATGGTACCGCCATCTCCCGGGACTGTGTGAGGATGAGGGAGACGTATGTGATGCCCAAGCACAGTGCCAGGCCCGGAGCGAGTGTGAGAACCAGCCCCCTTTCTCTCCTCTCCCTGGAGGCCCTCCCCAGCAGTGCCTGGCTCATGCTGGCCTCTGGATGACAGCACTTGTTCTCAAACTTGTCACTATCAAGAACTCCCTTTTGTGGACTTCCCTGGTGGTGCAGTGGTTAAGAATCTGCCTGCCAATGCAGGGGACATGGGTTTGAGCCCTGGTCCGGGAAGATCCCACATGCCGCGGAGCAGCTAAGCCAGTGCGCCACAACTACTGAGCCTGCGCTCTACAGCCCGCGAGCCACAAATACCGAAGCCCGCGTGCCTAGAGCCCGTGCTCTACAACAAGAGAAGCCACCGCAATGAGAAGCTCATGCACCGCAACGAAGAGTAGCCCCCGCTCGCCACCAACTAGAGAAAGCCCGCGTGCAGCAACGAAGACCCAATGCAGCCAAAAAAATAAATAAATAAATAAAAATAAATAAATAAATTTATTTTAAAAAAAAGAACTCCCTTTTTTGTTATTTTCCCCATGCTTTGGAAGATTTTGATCCCAAATTGCATGTATTAAGTCATTATTAATTTATTTCCCATTTTTTATTAATCAAAGACATAGATAGCTGCCCCTCAGAGCTTCTGATCTGTACAGCCCGCCAGGAGCCGCACGTGGATGACATAATTCCAGCCAGAGGCAAAAGAACTCAGCGGTGTGTGTGGTCTGGGTGGCCCGAGGAGGACAAATATAGATGCACCTTACTCATTTTCTTTTAATTGACCAAGAGCTGTGGAAGCGGCTGGCCTTGCCTGGGTGGGTGCTGCTTTCCCAGGTCACTGACTGATGGGCCCGGGGCTGAGTTTTCCCTGCCAGGCTCTAGTACAGGGCCCCATGAAGGTCCCAGACTCTTCATCCCACAGGGCTCACTCCAAATAGATGGCATGCACCAGTGCCATGCTGAAGAGCGTGGGGTTCACGTAGTGGGAGATGGCAAAGCTGTCTGCATGTGGGTCCCACAGGCACCCGCTGGAGACCACCACACTGTCCTGCCCCTTGCTCCCGATGCTGACAGAGCACACCAGCCTGTAGCGGGGCGGGGTGACAGTCTTGACCAGGTCCTGGATCTCGGCACTCAGCACAGCGGCCAGGTGGGCACACAGGGCCGGATGGTAGGCCACACCGGCCAGCTTGTTGGGCAGGTGAGCCTGCATCAGCTCCTGCGCCCGGACCCAGAGGAACTTCACCTCCGGCCTGGCCGCCCGCAAGAGGACATGGAGAGAGGGGAGGAGGGGGGTGATGGTGGGGAGTCTTTGCAACAAGGCATACAGAATTGGGGCTTGAAGCTTGTATGTTGGACATAGAACCCTGAGTCTGAGCAGTGGGGTGGACAATGGAATGTAGAACCTGGGACACAAGAACGTAATTGTACAATTCTGTAGTCCTGTGCTTCCAAGGGGCTCAGCCTGTGGTAGGTGCCCTAGCGCCCATGGCCCCGACTCCCTTCCCACTCCCTGCATCCCAGGCCTATGGCCCACAACCTGCTCCTGGATGATGCTGATGGGCAGGTGGCGGTTCAGCTGGAGTCACGACTGTGTTCTCGAAGACGTCCAATCTGGAAAAGTGAGCATGGAGGTAAGTAGCAACCTGCTGAAGTCTCCTGAGCTCCAGGTCTGAGTCATCTGTTTCAGGCTGGTGTGCCGCAAAGCTGACTCTGAGTGGGGATGTGGATGCAAGAAGTTTACGTGGGAGGGGGTCCAGGGAAGCACGGCGAGGGAGTGGGAGGGAAAGCCAGCACAGCGTGTGTTGATGGGCAGCTTTTCCCTGCACAGCTGGAGCTCATCCGCTGGGGTCCTGCCACTGACCGCAGAAGGCACTCAGAACTACCCCACCCCAGGGGCGAGGGAGCTGGGGTGTTTATCCACCAACATCCATGTCTCTCTGGACTGAGGCTTGTTCCAACTCCTGGCGCTTGTGGCCTCCCAGATGTGGGCTCAGCCTGGCAGCCAGAGAAGCCCCCAGGCAGGGAGACGCAGGAAGCCCCCGGTGCATGTTCCTCCAGCCGGGCCAGGGTGACAAGAAGTGGCACACTCAACAGTGTCCACTAAGTTATCTCACTTAATTCTAACCATCTTGAGAGCAGTTAGCTTCCCTGTTTTATAGGCAAAGAAACGGATGCTCACAGGGTAGAACAGCTGGTGGAGAAAGTGGTGTTGCATGAGGGCAGGCACTGTAGCCTGCCCATCCCCCACCCACCATTCCCATCCAGCACAACGTCTGGCCAGTGAGTGTTGAAGGGGCATCAGAGATGTGTGCAAAGGAAGAGGTATGAGTGGCTATAGTCACAAAAGGGCATACTCACACTCAGCAATGGACAGTCACCCACAAAGAGATCAACGTACATGGTGCCCCATGCATAGGACACTAAAGTGGGCTCATGAGCCCAAGAAAACAGCGTGACCAGATGGCAACACAGGTGCACCAGAGACAGACAATATGCACAGTGACAGAAACAGCATGGCAGCACACCACCCCCCGGACATACTCACAACGCCCTTTCAGGGACAGCTCTGTGTCCAGTAGCTCTAGGGTGCTGCAGAAAGGAGGGCCCTCTCTACACTGAGACACCCCCTGTGAGTTTGAGGTGGGTCCTCAGGGCTCAGCCGTGGGAGTCTGCACAGCAAGACACTGGAAGGCCCCCGACTGCGCAGGGTGACGGTCCTGTTGATGGCACAGGCACTCCCCAGTGACCCTGGCGGGGTGGCGGCGGTGGCCTTTGTTCCTTCTCCACCACCTCCCCTGGGGACTGGGAGAGCAGTTGAGGCCAGGCTGCTGATTGGGGGGAGGGGCAGCCAGGCAGGGGAGGCCCCGCCCAGAGGTGACTTCAAGGAGAGATGTGTTAGAAAGACACGTGCGAGACCTGGGGTCTGTGCAGCCTCTTTGCAGCCTTTGTTTTTTTAAATATATTTCTTATTTATTTATTTATTTTTGGCTGCATTGGGTCTTCACTGCGGCGCACGGGCTTTCTCTAGTTACGGCAAGCAGGAGCTACTCTTCATTGCAGTGCGTGTGCTTCTCGTTGCGGTGGCTTCTCTTGTTGCGGAGCACGGGCTCTAGGCATGTGGGTTTCAGTAGTTGTGGCACGCGGGCTCAGTAGTTGTGGCTCTCGGGCTCTAGAGCGCAGGCTCAGTAGTTGTGGCGCATGGGCTTAGTTGCTCCACGGCATGTGGGATCTTCCTGGACCAGGGCTCGAGCCCGTGTCCCCTGCATTGGCAGGTGGACTCTTAACCACTGCGCCACCAGGGAAGTCCTCTGTGCAGCCTTTGGCGTTCACACAGATGGAACACAGGATAAGGGGAGACACGCATTCCCAGCTTACTGTGTGCTGGCACTCCTCCCATGGCAGAGGTCCCCACCCACCTACCCTCACAACGCCTGGCAGAAATGTCACAGGCAAGGAAATGATGCCTGTAGAAGCAAAGTGACTTGTACAAGGTCGCACAGCTGGTAACTGCCAGAGTTGTGATCTGAACCCATATGGTCTGGGTTCTAGGGGCTCCAGGCTTAACCACCACACCAGACCACCCTGCCACTCCACTGGGCGGGGTTAAAAGCACACGCTTCGGACACAGAGGAACATGGGCTCAAATAGACAAGGACACCTCCTGGTTGTGTGTCCTTGAGCAGTTCAATCTATGAATGGCTGCTGAGCACTTAGCATGTGCTGGGGGAGGACGTGCAGTTGGACGGAGACAACGAAAGGATATGCTCTGGGTGAAGCTTGTGCTGGGCGGTGGGATGAAAACCCAAGTAGATGGAGGGTATTCACAGAAAAACCAGGCAGCCAGAGCACGGGTGATCCTCTCTGTGCTAGGGGTGCGCCCAGGGAGGGACACACTCCCAGCTTGGGGTGGGGTCAGGATGACTCCCTGGAGGAGGTGACAATGTTTTGAAGGATGAGTAAGAGTCTGTCAAGGGAAGATAGAGCAGAAAGAAAGGCAATCCAGGCTCAGGGCACAGCGTGTAGGAGAAGTGAGAGAGACACGGGTAGCTGGGATGTGACTCTCAGGATGGGGACAAAGTCTGAGATGCACTCCATGTGTGGGAGGGTGGTGGGGTGTCCTGAAGAGGCATGAATGCCAAGCAGAGAACTTTGGATTTTATCCTGAGCAGAGGGCTGACATGGTCAGATTAGCATTTTAGAAAGATCAGAGTAGAGAGTGGGTGGGGTGGGCAAGGAGCAGGCAAGAGCGGAGACACGCAGGCCGGTGAGATGGAAGAGCCTGCTGTAGAAATGCAGAGAAAGATGGGGAGGGGGTAGTGATGGTTTCAGAAGTTGTGTCAGAGCCTAGAGTGGTGACCAAACTCAAGTGTGACTGCCAATATGGGGATGAGGGGAAGTCGCGGCAGCTCCTGTGTTTCTGGCTTGGTGGGTTGGTTGTGCTGCCACGTTGAATAGGAAACCTGAGGGAGAAGCAAGTTTGGGGGAGGGGCGGCGATAAGTTCAGCTGGGAGCTGTGGGGGACCCGAGGGGCACTACGGTGGTTACCAGCCCAACGGCCATCCTTGCTCTTGCTAACCAAAATTCTGGCGCATGGTGGAAGTGAAATGCCTGGTCTTTCGGGATGAATCATGCTAACCTCCTCTTGCCAGTGATGTTCTAGGAGTGGGCATGCATCCCAGTTTGGGCTCTCCCAAAAGCAGACCTTGAGACAGGATTTGAAAGCACATGGTTTATTTAGGAGAAAGGGGGTACACTGATGGGACTTAATGACCAGAAATTGTTGGTGACCAGGACACATAGTTTGACTGCAGCGGGGGAGTGCAGCCCAGCAAACCTTGGAAGAGGGAGAGGAGGGGAGAAATGGAAGAGATAAGTGTAGACACTGCTCTCAAGAAGCCTGGCAGTGAAAGCCAGCAGATGGGTAGGGTGAGAGCTGGAGGGAAACACAGGCTCACGGAAAGGGTTTGTATCCCCAGCCACGGTGGGGAGACCTGCATGCGCTTAACTGTGGATGGAGAGCGCCAGCTGGGCAGGAGAGGCTCTAAGGATATGGGGGAGGCGAGAGCTACTGGAGAGCTAGGTGCCCAAAGCAGTGGGAGGACTGGGCTCCCGGCACAGGTTGGAGGGATTGGCCTCGGACAGGAGGTGGGAACACCTTCCCCAGAGGCTGCGGGGAGGGATGTATGAGCACAAGTTGAGGTCTGTAAGGTGAAGGGGCTCCTACTTTACTGTTTGCCTTTTTCCCTCCATGGGAAGGGATGGGGTCATCTGCAGGAGAGGTGGGGATGCACTGTCTCTGGGAGACTGGTGACCGCCTGGGATGGTGTCTGTGGAGAGTCACAGAGAGAGTCACCTGGGGAAACATGGAAAGGCTGGGGGGCGGAGCCGAGACCCTAGACGAGGCTGGAGACCATGAACAACGGGTGCTGGTGCTGACTACATGGTGACGGGACTCTGCCCAGCAGCGCCCAGAGGTCCAGACACCCGGCGGAGAGTGTGGCCAGCGGGGCTTGTCCAGCAGATGTCATGAAGGGAGGGCAGGATGACCCTGAGCCTGGAATCTCAGCCCAAGGGGGAAGATGGGGTGAGGGGTATGCGAGGCGGGGCGGGGAGAACAGCAGGGAAAGGAGACTGGAGCTTCACTGGAGTGCAGGGGGAGAGGCGGTTGCTCCAGGGGTGGGACAAACAGTTCACAGATGAGGGACTCAGGGGGTAACAGGTGGATGCTGTCACAGCCCTGCCCACACCCTGTGGCCCTCACCATTCCCAAGCTCCTGCTGCGACCCCTGGACACTGGGGCATACACAGGCAGGTTGGAAATGCCTGGGAGAGGATGGCCTCGAGCGGCCATCACCCAGGGGCAGCTGGCAGTGGTGGACAAACACGCTGCCTCCTCCTGCCTCACTGAAACACCATTTCCCAGAGCTGCCCGTGGGGGTGGAGCCTCGGTTGCCCCCGGTGGTCAGCTGCTGGCTAACATACCCTGAATCGGCTTCTTCTCACCCCCGTCTCCCTGCCCCCCTCCCCTACCTGTGCTTCCGGGGATCACCTGGGTAAACTCCTCGTCCTCAGCTCCCTGCCACAGGGTCTTCTTGTGAAGCAACTCAAGCCACGACAGTGGCTCAAACCCTCTGCACTTCAGCTTCCTCCTCTGCAAGATGGAAGGTCCGATATGTGCCTCTGAAACTGGGGGGACACAAGCACAGGTCTGGGAGGCTCAGCACCATGCCCAGTACTCAGCAGGCACTGGGTTAGCGCCCTTACTCATACACACAGTAGGTGTTTAATAAAAGCTCTGGTCCCCTCAGACGGCTCAGGACACAGAACCTCTCTGTTCTGGCCAATCAGGCCCCACCGGTAAGTCAATCCCTCAGGCCTGACCATTCCCGATGCTCTTGGCTGAAAACCTTCCAGGTGGCCTCCCTCCCGTGCTGGCAGCAAAGGGCTCCCTGGGGACCTCCTGACAAAAGGATGGGCCAGAGGCAACACGTGGTCTGGCAGATGGACGTCTGAGCTCCTCCGAGGTCAATAAATATCCTCCTATGCACTGAGCCAGGCACTGGCTTGGGCTTCCCCTACATTATCTCATCTAATCCTCTCCACAAACTGCAGGCACTGCACTGCTCTCCTGTCGTGGTCCAGGAGACTGGGCCTCAGAGAGGCCCCCGCAGCCCAGCAGTGAAGGGTAGAGCCTGGATTCAGCCCTTGTCTGTCAAGCCAGAGCCCAGGCTCCTCACTGGGAGGCAGGAACATGCCATGTTCACCTCGGATGCCCTGCGCCTGGTGCAGGCTCTGCACAGAGAAGGAGCTTAGGAAATGAGCCTTGGGCCGGACTGAACCAAATAGGGCTCCTAGAGTAAATTGAAAGATCCTGTTTCCTGTTGGACACGGCGCCCCTGAGGGTATTGCTACGGCCCAGCCCCTAGCACAGGGCCTGGCACGTAGTGATGTTCAAGCCAGGTTTGTGGATCAATAAAAAGGTGAACATTTAATATCCTTGGCCAGAATTTACACTGTGGCCCAGATCCATGACTGCATTAGGAGTTGTCCTGTACGATTTTCCCATTCTGTTGTCCCTGCTGCATTCTTCCCTTCGCTCTCCCTCTGAGCTCATCTAAGCATGTCTGAGGGATGCTTGTCCCACTCCCCCATCGGTGGAGGATAGGGAAACCTATAGCAAGCGCTCACTGTGTGCTTTAGTGTATGTTACCACATTTCATTTCCACAATAGCCCTAGAGGCAGGGCTGAATGGCCCCACTGGACAGATGAGTCAGGTCAGGAACTAAAGGAGTTGGATGACTTGTTCAAGGTCACCTGGCCAATCGGAGGCTGACCAGGGATGATCTCAGGTCTGCCTAGCCCCAAAACTCGTGCCCCTTCTCCACCAATAAATTCCCTCCCAGCCCTAAGTTGCTTCCCTTACCCATCCAGTGTGGCCAGTGCAGACCTCCGAAGTGTCAACCTGGTGACACTAGATCCGTCACCTTAGGGTGGAGTGAAGGAAGCACCTGGGGATCAGCTTACTAATTCAAGGTGCTGATGAATTATTCACACCACCATTAACTTGGAGGCCCTTTCAGCCTCACCTCTCTTTCCCCTGCTCCAGACCCTCAGGTCCTGGCCTGCCCCGAGCTCGGCAGACCTGCGGGGCCCCCAGTGAGGAGATGCTGGCAGAGCTGGAGTTCTGTGTGCTGCTGGCAGTGACACTGCTGGGCCCAGTCCCCAGGGCCCAGGCCATGAAAGGTAGGAGCTGCTGGGGACAGGCAGGAAACCTGGAGGGGGGCAGAGGGGTGGCAGGTAGCAGCGGGGTCTCAGGAGGTTTCCATGTGGAAGGCCAGAAAGCGGAAGGCCCTTTTGGGGGCAGTTGGCCGAGTTGAGGATGTATTGCTTCTGAGATGGGGAAAGACAATATTTATCAAGTGCCTACTATGTGCTGGGTGCTTTCCACGTATGAATGCATTTAATCTTCACAACTTCAAAGTGGGTATTAGTCCTCCTTTTTACAGATGAGGAAACTGAGGAAGAGGGCGGTTAAGTAACCTGTCCAAGACTACATGCTTACCAAGGGCGAAGGGAATGGCTCAGAGAACGATGAAAGATTTGTTGCTGGAATGAGTCCTTATTTTCCTCCTGAGAGCCTGCTGTACTTTCCCATCGCCAGCCAAGTGAAATCAAAGTTCCTTATAAAGGCATTCAGTGCCTTCCCAGGTTTGGCTCCAATCTCTATATAACAACCAGCCTCGGTTCCCAGAGTCCCTCGGGCATCACATGCTCTGGCAGAGGATCACACCCCCTCCTGGAGATGCTCCACTCTCAGGGCTTTCACCCCCTGTGCCCTCTGGCTGGAAGGTCCCTTTTCTCTTTTTCCACCTGAGAACATCTGGCTCATCCATCAAGCTCAGGTCAAACACCACCTCCTCCAGGAAGACTTCTGCATCCGTTCATCAGCCTCAGAAACTCCCCCCTTGGAGATCTTAGAACCCTCTGCTGGCACCCTGGTCCCGGGTTGCTTTGTGCTGCTCCAGCCCTCTGAGCACTGTGTGCCTGTCTGAGAAGCCAGGGCAACATCACTTCACCCGTCTTCAAGGGGCGTGTGTGTAGCAGGGGCTCAGCCAGCAGTTGCCAGTGCCTTGTCTTCCTGCAGATTCAAGGGGGGCTCAGGAAGGAAGTGTAACTTTCCAGTCACCTAGTTGGTGGCAGAGATGGCTTGGGCACCCAGGTGTCTCACCCCATGCCTGGGTGGTGGGAGAACCTAACTGTTCCCATTTCTAGCCACTGGGGCTTCAGTGGCCTTGGGGTGACCCTGGAGTTCAGGGTGCCTGCCGGACAAGGCCTCTACTTGTGCTGGGACCCAGGGCCTCCTGGGCCACCAGGAGTTCTGCTCCAACCTTCTCACGGCTTTTCCCGTCCAATGGGCAAGGCTGGGGGAAGGAAAAGGACAGGCAATGAACAGGATATCCCTCTGTCCTCTTGCCATAGAGGCATGAATCACACATTGCTCCCACCCTGGCCTGCCCCCAGGGCCAGGCAGGGAGCCCTGATGTGAACTGGATGTGCATCTTGTAGCCTCTGCACTGCTTTCTCTCATCCGTGTTCACAGCCGCCCAGCAAGGTCATTATCCCCATTTCACAGATGCGTGAGTGAGGCTCAGGTAGGCTAAGTGATTGTGAGTCTGAGCCTTTATTCATGCCATTTCCTCCCTCCAAATCTTCCCCAACTCACAAAGCCCTCTTGCTCCTTCTAGCCAAACTCAAACATCAACGCCCCTGTGTCCCTCCCCTAACAGTGCTGGCCCTGGCAAGACTGCCCCCCTCCCTCTGGACCCCAGAGCCCGTGTGGCCCCAGCACAATCACGCCACATGGCTTTGTCTCATTTGCCTAACTCCCCCCATCTTACCCCACAACTGGGAGCTCCCCAGGAAGGGGCCCATTTTGAGTCAGCGCAGGCCTGTACAGGGCACATGCTTGGCAAATGTGTCTCTCTTACAGGAACTTTGGTTAAGTATATTCTTCAGCATGCTCTGGTTGCAAGGGACAGAAACCTAATCTGGATGAGTTTAAGCAAGAAGAGAAATGCAGTGGCTGGTGCCAGGGAGGCGGGAGTATAGCTGAGTTGGGCAGCTTGGGTTCTGGGCCATTTCCTCTTTTCACATGGTTCTTGCCATTTGCTGACAAGCTCTCTCAATGGGCCCTGAGCGGGGTCCACCCAGGGCTCTCACTCCCGGCTTAGGTACCAGGCAGGAAAGGGTTCTCACCCAGGAACTCAGCAGCAGGACTCTGGTGGCACAGGGCCACCCCACAGGCCAGTCGCTGTGGCAGTGCTGGGCGCCCCAGGATTGCCCAGCTAGGATCCTGTGTCCTCCTGTGGGCCTGGGAAAGACGAGGGAGGGTTACCACATGGAGACAAGGGAAGGGAGCAGTGTCTAAAATCGAGGGCATGTTCTTACAAGAGGTGAAGGAATGAGGGCTGGGTGGAACAAAACAGGAGATGTCAGCTACAGCAGTAACTTCCTTTTTGGACCTCAGTTTCTCATCTGTTAAATGGAGTCAATAACACCTGCGCTGCCTATTTTATGGGGATATTGTGAGGATGATATAAGATTGTTCACTGATTCATTCACTCAGCAAATATACACTGAGCACCTGCTTTGTACCAGGAGCTCTTCTAGGTGCTTGGGAGACAGCAGAGAACAAAATAGACGAGAATCCCTGCTCTCATAGAGCTGACAGTTTTGTGGAGAGAGACTTGGCAGTGAACCAAACAAATAAGGAAATAAATAGTACATTTGACGGTGATGGGTGCTATGGAGAAAATAAAGCAGAAAAGGGAGAGAAGAGGTACAGGGATGGGGAGAGGATTTCAATTGTAAATAGGGTGGTTGGGGAAAGCCTCACTGAGAAGGTCATTTTTTTCAACTTTTAACTATGAAAATTTTCACACACAAAGTGGAGAAAATAGTATAATAAATCCCGATGTCTCCATCAACCATCTTCAACAGTTATCAACATTCTGCCTTTCTTGGCTCTTCTATCCTACCCCTACCCCCATTTTAGGGGGGCAGATTGGAGAAATTTAAAGACAATCTCAGATATCACACTATTTCACCCATAAATATTTCAGAGTATATCTAACAGATATATATATAGATAGATATTCCCAATATTATTATAATGATATAATAATTCTTTAATTTTATCTAATACTCAGTTCATGTTCAATTTTCCCCATTACGGCAAAAAAATAAAAAATCCCATTGCAATTTTTTTGTTCAACTCAGAATCCAGACAAGGTCCACACATTGCTTTTGGTTGATATTTGACTCAAGTCTGCCTCCCTCTCTCTCTCTCTCTCAGTCTCTCTCTCTCTTTTTTAATCGACTTCTCCCCTGGCAACCACTTTTCTACTCTCTGTTTCTATGAGTTTGACGTTTTAGATTCCACATATAAGTGATACCATGCAGTATTCGTCTTTCTCTGTCTGGCTTATTTCACTTAGCATAATGCCCTCAAGGTCTATCTATGTTGCTGCAAATAGCAGGATGGGTGCCTTTTTCAAGGCTGAATAATATTCCATGTCATATGTATCTCCATTCATCTGTTGATGGACACTTAGGTTGTTTCCATATCTCGGCTATTATGAATAATTCTGCAATGAAGATGGGAATGCAGATAACTCTTTGATACCCTGTTTCCATTTCCTTTGAAATATACCCAAAGTGGAATTGCTGGATCATATGGAGTTCTATTTTTAATTTTTTGAGAAGCCTCCATATTGTTTGTCATAGAGGCTGCACCAGTTTGCATTCCTACCAACTGTGCACAAAGGTTCCTTTTTCTCCACATCGTTGCCAACACTTGTTACTCTCTTGTCTTTTACATAATAGCCATCCTAACAGATGGGAGGTGATATCTCATTGAGGTTTTGATTTGCATTTCCTTGATGATTAGTGATGTTGAGCACCTTTTCATGTACCTGTTGGCCATCTGTATGCCTTCTTTGGAAAACTGCCTATTCAGTTTCTCTACTCATTTTATTTTTATTTTACATTTTTAAATTTATTTTATTTATTTATTATTTTTGGCTGCGTTGGGTCTTCGTTGCTGCACGGTCTTTCTCTAGTTGCGGCAACTGGGGGCTACTCTTCGTTGCAGTGCACAGACTTCTCTTGTTGCAGGGCATGGGCTCTAGGCATGCGGGCTCAGTAGTTGTGGCTCGCAGGCTCTAAAGCACAGGCTCAGTAGTTGTAGCGCATGGGATTAGTTGCTCCACAGCATGTGGGATCTTCCCGGGCCAGGGCTCAAACCCGTGTCCCCTGCATTGGCAGGCAGATTCTTAACCACTGCGCCACCAGAGAAGTCCTCTACTCATTTTTTTTTTTTTTTAATGGTGAAGTGTTGGAAGCCTTCCTCTTTATATTTATTTATTTATTTATTTTTGGCTGTGTTGGGTCTTCTCTGCTGTGCGTGGGCTTTTCTCTAGTTGCGGCGAGCGTGGCCTACTCTTCGTTGCAGTGCACGGGCTTCTCACTGCGGTGGCTTCTCTTGTTGTGGAGCAGGGGCTCTAGGTGTGCAGGCTTCAGTAGTTGTGGCACGCAGGCTCAGTAGTTGTGGCTCTTGGGCTCTAGAGCGCAGGCTCAGTAGTTGTGGCTGACAGGCTTAGTTGCTCTGCGGCATGTGAGATCTTCCTGGACCAGGGTTCAGAACCCGTGTCCCCTGCTTTGGCAGGCAGATTCTTAACCACTGCGCCACCAGGGAAGTCCCTATTGATGGTTTCCTTTGCTGTGCAGAGCTTTTAATTCAACGTAGTCCCACTTGTTTATTTTTGCTTTTGTTGCCTTTGGTGTCAAATCCAAAAAATTATTGCCAAGACTAGTGTTAAGGAGCTTACCTCCTATGTTTTCTTCTAGTTGAGTCTTTTTTAATATAACAGTTGTGTCTCCCCCCCACAACCTTACTTACTGTTGAAGCACCTTGGTCATTAGAATTTCCCACATTCTGGACTTGACTGAATGTGTCCTCACGGTGTCATTTAGATTGTTCCTCTAGCTTCCATATTCACTCTAACTTGTAGACAGATCCAGAGACTCCATTAGATAAAGGTTCCTTTTTTTTTCCCCCAAGAAGATGTTACAGGTGTTTCATCAGGGCACCGATTATCCAGTGTTTCACTTTGACGTTAAGATTGGTCAGTGAGTTCAGGGGTTGTTAGCCTGATCCATCCATTATAAAGTTCCCTATAAAGGTAACTTTTTTGGCATTTTTGAATTATAAAAATTTCCATACATTAGCAAAGGTGAAAGAATTTTACAGAAAATATTTATCTACTCAACCATCTAGGTTTTACCTCTCATCATTTACCTTTTTTCTCAGTGATTAGAACAGACAATGATAATGATGATTTCATTAAGGTTTGCAAAGTTATATTTTTCTAATGTTGTTATTCTTTCTGTAGTCTTCTTTAAATAACAATTTTTCTTCATCAGCTATTTGGTTATCCTGATATATATAGTTTGTAACAGGAAAGGCAAAGTAAATGCTTAATTCTTTCTCCATGTATCAAGAAGAAAATGAGTTCGTGCCCGAGCAATCTCTAAAGGAAATCAATAAGTTCCTTTTTAATTTCTTTTAGTTGTATTATGAATTCATGAATGTTTATATATTTGATGGGTTTCAACCCACTGCAATAAATTTTTTTTTTTTGGCCACTCCCCGTGGCATGTGGGATCTTAGTTCCCTGACCAGGGATCGAACTCGCGCCCCCTGCATTGGAAGCGCAGAGTCTTAACCACTGGACCGCAGGGAAGTCCCTGCAATAAATTTTTTTGAAGTTCAAAGTATACCTTCTTTAGCCAGTGGGAGCCCCTTCAAGGTTTCTGTGTCTTTTGACACAATTCCAGCAGTTCTGATAGTTTCTTTACATTCTGGTGTGACAAGATATCCCAAGTGTGTTTTGTATATTTACTGCCCTAGACTAACTATTTCTCTAAGGAGCCCTGCTTCATTTTAGTTGGACATAATGATCCTAATCTAATTTATTTGGACATAATAATCCTAATCTAAGTCCAAGTGGTACAAATACTACCGGAATATCATTGCTTTTAGGGTTTTTAATGAACAAAGCTAGGAAATAAATATTTTTAGAAATAAAAATAAATCAAATTCGTACTGATGTTTTCAATTCAAATTAAGGATCTCAAGAGTTCTACTTAGTTTTTAATTTTATACTTGTATCGCTCTCCTCTTACACTGCAAATCTTAGTTTCTATTGACATTAACATACTTCCTTATTCCAATATATAAAATATTGTAAAATAAACAGATTCACTATTACTACTAATAGTAAGTCTACTGAATATAGTTTAATATTTCTTTGTGTTTCATTTTGTTCTTGGGATCTATTCCACTAGGAAGGCACAGTCAAAATAGTGTATTTCAACATCGTTTGAAATCGTTTTTCCCATGTGAATGTGCCTCCAACTTGACATATAGTTAAGCTTATTTGTTTTAGTTTGGCATATGGGTTACTTAAATATTTTTGATAATTTAAAAATTATATTAAAAATTACTCATGATTATAAAGTTAAAATTATAAAATAAATTGCGTTTAAAGAGGTCTAGTGGTCACGCCTGTTTCCTCCCTTTGGCTTACATCTTCCCGTGTCAGAGAACAATTTTTATTAGTTTCCTTCCATTGTTTTCAAAATATAAGCAAATATGCACATATAAGAATGTAGTTTTGGGGACTTCCCTGGTGGCGCAGTGGTTAAGAATCCACCTGCCAATGCAGGGGACACTGGTTCGAGCCCGGGTCCAGGAAGATCCCACATGTCGCGGACCAACTAATCCCGTGTGCCGTAACTACTGAGCCCATGCGCCGCAACTACTGAAGCCTGCATGACTAGAGCCCGGGTTCTGCAACAAAAGAAGACACTGCAATGAGAAGTCCGCATACTGCAACAAAGAGTAGCCCCCGCTCGCCACAACTAGAGAAAGCCCGTGCGCGGCGCGCGGCAACAAAGACCCAACGCAGCCAAAAATATAAATAAATAAATAAATAATAATAAAAAAGAATGTAGTTTTAACTTTGTAGTAGACTGTGCACATTTTCACTCAGGATGGGAGGAGGTAATATTATTTTTAATTTTCAAATTCCCCAATGCACATCTCTAGTGCCCAGCATTTGGTACTATTTTATCTAAAACTATAGTCCCACCTGACACTTCTTGTCTCCTTTCCCTGCTTTATTTTTCTCCAGGTCACTTATCACTAGTTAATATGCTCTATATTTTCCTTATTATGTTTATTGTTTGTCTTCCCCACCAGAATTTTAGTCTATTTGTTCCTGCTGTAACCCCAGCACCTAAAACAATGCTTAGCACTCAAACAATATTTCTTGAATGAATAAAAGAATGTTTGGCAAGTATTTGAAGAATAAATAAATGAATGAACAGCTACATGAATAAGTGAATTGACTTAGGGCCATGACCTCGTGCTCCCTCATCCCATCCCAAAGAACCCGCTTTGGAGCTGGGCCACCACCCAAGACCCCAGGACTGACTCTGAGACATTCTTTCCTCTCACCACAGGTGTCAAATGTGGGGGTGTGCTCTCAGCACCTTCTGGAAACTTCTCCAGCCCCAACTTCCCCAGGGCTCTACCCCTACACCACGGAGTGCAGCTGGCTGATCGTGGTGGCTGAGGGATCCTCCGTGCTGCTCACCTTCCACGCCTTCGACTGGAGTACCATGACACCTGCAGCTTCGACTTCCTGGAGATCTACAATGGGGGCCCTCCGGGGACCAGGGCAACCTGCTGGGAGGTTCTGCGGCCAGGTGGCCCCCGCCACCCTTCGCCTCCTCCTGGCACGTCATGTCTGTGGTCTTCCACTCAGACAAGCACGTGGCCAGCCGAGGCTTTTCCGCGGGCTACCAAAAAGGCAAGGGGGACTTGGCAGTGGAGAGGGTGGCCCTGGGTGGGGATGGGGGGAGGGCGGCGGGGTAAGGTGACGGGCAGTGTCTCAGCATCTTAGCGTGTAGGCTGCTCTGTAATCTGTCTGCCCCTGCTCTCATAGCGCACGGGGCAAAGGCAGCCTCTGTTGGTAGTCTTTTTTTTTTTTTTCTGTTGGTAGTCTTGGTGGTTGTGTGTTCCCACCTTCATGGCAACACTCCCCACGTCTCCCTCCGTTATTCCGGGAGTCCTCGGAGGGTCTCACTGTGCTCAGGAATGAGGCCTCTCGCGCTCTCCTATCCTTCTCCTTCTCACCCCATACATGGCATCAGGACACTGGAGCGGACACCGGAGGGGACACCGTGCTGCCACTGCTGCTGACCCCTCTGTGACATCTCATGTCACGGGCACAGGATTCTCTCCCCTCCCCATCATGTCCTCAGGAGTGCAAGGTGCATGAGCGTCTGCGTGGAGCTGGTGACGCGCTCCCTCCCAAAGCCTTTCCTGAGCTCGCCTCCTATACCTATCGTGGTCCCTAACCCCTCCCTCCCCCAGCCAGGCTTGGAGCCTACCCCTCAGGCTAGTGAGGGGAGCAGAGGCTTCACCCTCCTTGCCTTTCTTTCTCCTTGACTCATTCCTCTTTCCTCAGGCTTCTCTGCACAGACTCAGACCTCCTACCTTCTCCCAAGGCCAAAACCAAGGGCCTTCCTCGCAACAGCTCAAGCAATAGGCTCCACAGAGGCTCCTGGTGCACAGGGTTCACCAGCAGCAATCAGGGCCGGGGCGAGGGTGCATACAGTTCTATGCCTCCAAAGCCAGACACCAGCTCCCACTGGCTTTGGAGGCATAGTATTGTAGAATGGTAAAACACAAGAACCACAGACCGATCTAATCATAGCAGTGGAGTTTTAGATCCCTAGATTTTTAGACTCTTAGGGTATCAAAGTTATACTACTATGTGCAATGTTTTCCAATATTTTTAAAACAGGAGTACCCTTATATCAAATGGAACCTTATGTTAATCCCTGATATGTAAAAGAGATAAAGGCAGCATTTTTAAAAAATAAATTTTTATTTATTTATTTATTTATTTATTTATTTATGGCTGCGTTGGGTCTTCGTTGCTGTGCGTGGCCTTTCTCTAGTTGTGGCGAGCGGGGACTACTCCTCGTTGCGGTACGTGGGCTTCTCATTGCGGCGGTTTCTGTTGTTGTGGAGCATGGGCTCTAGGTGTGTGGGCTTCAGTAGTTGTGGCACGAGGGCTCAGTAGTGGTGGTGCGACGGCTCAGTAGTTGTGGCGCACGGGCTTAGTTGCTCCGTGGCATGTGGGATCTTCCCGGATCAGGGATCAAACCCGTGTGCCCTGTATTGGCAGGCGGCTTCTTAACCACTGCACCACCACGGAAGTCCCAAAGGCAGCATTTCTGTTGTAAGCATTTATAAGTTCGTATTTTTAACATTTACTTATTATAAGCCAGTCATTGAAAACGTAAGTAAATATTGATGTCCTCTGATTAGTTAAATTTTTACATATAAGATATGTGACTGTGGATGCTATCTTTCATTGAATTAAAAAATAGTTTGAATACAGAAAAAGAATGACATTTACATCAGATGTCTGCAAATAGATGCCCTGGGGCCACCGTGGAGCCCCAGAACACATTTTGAAAGTCTCTGCTAAGGGTGTTGACAGCAGACGGGATCTCACAGACTGTCAAAACCTGCCCTCTCATTTGACAAACAATACACCTGAGACCAGAGAGGGAATGTGCCTTCCCAAGGTCACACATCTGGGAAGCGGAAACTGGGACAAGAAGACAAGTCCGTAGCCGCCCAGCACAGTGCTCTGTTCACACAGCCATGCCATGGAGTGAGATTCTGGAGTCTCAGGAGACACAACCGAGTGTGCCCCTCCCTGCTGGTGGCCTCCAGCTAGTCCTGGCATTCATTATCACCTAGCTCCCAGTTGTACTGGCTACACTGGGTTCCAAAGGGCTTTCACCAGAAACTTCTTAAACTCTGCATGAGTCTGAGCCTGGTGGATCAGTCTGAACAGGTCTTATGATTTCTAATATTCCCATGAGGCTCAGAGAGGCTGAGTTACTTGCCCACGGTC
Source organism: Balaenoptera musculus (assembly GCF_009873245.2). Taxonomy (NCBI): domain Eukaryota; kingdom Metazoa; phylum Chordata; class Mammalia; order Artiodactyla; family Balaenopteridae; genus Balaenoptera; species Balaenoptera musculus. Next base: position 45,481,411 of record NC_045785.1, on the reverse strand, counting down.
ACACAGCAATAGAAGACTGAGCTGAGAGGAGACCTGTCTTCAGACTTCAAGCCCATCTCTACTCCTTCAGATCCTCCCTCTAAGCCTCAGTTTCCTCATCTGTTCGGGAGATTTGATAATGTTCCTGGTCTCAGGTGCCTCAGCCTCTATGCTCCACTGGCCTGGTAGGAGGGGACAGTGAGACTGATAAGATCAAGTGCACAAACTCTGAAGTTAGTCAAATCCTGCCCTCCCTGATACCAGGGGTGTGACCTGCTGTCAGGGTCCTGCCCTGTCCCTTGGGGCCTTGCCACTGCAATGGCTCTTGCCAATCTCCACATCTCTTTGCTTCAGGGCTTTTTCCGAAGCTTTGGCAGGTCACCTCTACCCCCAGCGGCCCTCAGCCTCGATTCTGGGGAATGCCCCCGCTCCCCCACCCTCTCTCCCTTGCTGCCCATCTGCGGTCCTCTGTCTCTCCCAGATAAACTACTTGGGCTCAAATCCTTGTCTCAGGCTCAGCCTGGGTGAAGCCCAACTCACACAGGTAAGTTATTTAACTTCTCTCTGCCTCCAGTCTCTCAGCTGTAAAATGGGGGAAACCACGGTGCGTTCCTCATGGGGTTATGGTGATGACCTAGAAAGATGGCCTGTGCCTGTCACTTACCAAGTGCTCAGTGGGTGGTGACAAGATTCCTGTGAACACCTGTGGGCATGGCATTTCCCAAGGGAGGAGATGGGGGAGCCACAGGGAGGGAGAAAGTTCGGTTCAAGTGGACTCCCTTGCAGATGCGTGTGGTGGCGTCCTGACGGGCCTGTCGGGGGTCCTCACCAGCCCCGAGCACCCCAACAACTACCCCAACAATGTGGAGTGCCGCTGGGTGATCCGAGCCGCTGGCCCTGCCACCGTCAAGCTGGTCTTCGTGGACTTCCAGGTGGAGGGCAGTGAGCAGTGCACCTACGACTACGTGGCTGTGCTTGGGGGGCCCGGCCCCGCCCGTGGGCACCACTACTGCGGCAGCTCCAGGCCCCCCACGCTCGTGTCGCTGGGCCACGAGCTGCAGGTGGTCTTCAAGTCTGACTTTAACATCGGGGGCCGGGGCTTCAAGGCCTACTACTTCTCAGGTAGGAGGGCCGGAGCTACACCCTGAGTGCGCTGTGTGTGCTGGGCTCCTGCCTCCCCATCACACTTGCGGCGGGGCAGGGAGGGGTTGTCCTCAGCCACTTCTGCCTCTGGGCCTTACACTTCCTGCTCTTTCTCTGCCTGAAATGTTCTAGCACACCCTTTCCCGTCTGGCCGATGCCAAGGCACAAGCATGTTACCTCCTCTGGGAAGGCTCCTTGATTCACTCAGAATTATTCCCTTCCTTCAACTCCTTAGAGAAGTTTTCTCATAGCGATGATCTAACACATCACTTCTGTACCTGGTTTGCATGCTGATTTCCTCTGCTTGACTGTGAGTTCCTATGGACTTATCTTTGTACCTGCTACATAGAGGGTATTCAATTAATGTTTGTACGAATGAATGAATGAACCATTGGGAAGTAAACTGTCTGGTGGAGGAGATAAAGAAGGAAACAGACAATGACAATGCACTGTGATCTGTGCTGTCTAACAGTAAGAATCATGGATGACTTCCTGGAGGAGGAGAGAATTGAGCAGTGCTTTGAAGGTGTAAGCCAGTGGCAGAAGAAAGGGAAGGGTGTTCCAAGCAGAGGGATCAGTATGTGCAGAGGCATGGAGGACAGAGAGGGTTTGTGTGCTTGTATTACTAGGAAATGTTTGGTGAGGCTGGAAGGTAGGGCTGGATGAGGGGCAGGGAGAAAAAGGGCAAGGTCAGGTCATGAACCACCTTGTCTGTCAAGTCCAAGTTGGACTCAACTCCGAGGACAGGTATTAGGCATTGTTATTGAATTCCTATCAGGGTCAACACTCATGAAGTGGTTTACCAATTGGAATGACAGTCTCAGCTTTCAGCTAGTTTCAGTTTAAAGCAGGCTTTGGGATCAGTTGTCTGGTCTTCTGGCCATGGTGCCGACAACCTGCCAGGGTGGATTTAGGACCCTTTAGCGCCTACTGCCCAAGCTGTAGCTGCAGAGGGTGACAGTCTACACCCTTCTCACCATTGCTCCTTCTGTCCTGCTCTCCCCAATCCAGGAGAATGTCAGGAGGTATACACGGCGGTGCGGGGCAACTTCTCCAGCCCACAGTACCCCAGCTCCTACCCCAACCACATCCGGTGCCACTGGACCATCCGCCTGCCTCTTGGCTACCGGGTCAAAGTGTTCTTCCTGGACTTGGAACTGGAGGGGCCCAACAGCCTGACCAGGACCTGTGACTTTGACCATCTGACAGCCTTCGACGGGGCCAGCGAGGAGGCGCCCCTGCTGGGGAGTTGGTGTGGCCACCACCTGCCACCACCGGTCACCTCGAGCCACAACCAGCTCCTGCTTCTGCTGCACACAGACCGTAGCACCACCCACAGGGGCTTCTCTGTGGCCTACATTGGAGGTCAGCTGGGGTTGAGGGTATGGGTGTGCTGGTGGGGGAAGGTGAGGCCGGGGTTCCTGGTCTTTGCAGCCTCCTTGCTCCATCTCACCAACTTCTCGGTTGGCTACACAACTGCCAACTCCCGCCCTGGGACCTCTGAGGCTATATCAATATGGCCCTTGCTTACTTTCACTATTACAGTGCCCTATTTTTCCAGCTTCCGAATCCACAATTCCTAATTCCTCCCTATCTGTCACCTTCCTCCATGGGCCCCTGGCCTCTCTTGTACTATGATTAATCCTCTGTATCCAGGGGTAATACACAAGATATGGTAATACTATTTATGGAAAACAATTGATATAATCATGGAGATGCCGACCAACCTTGCTTGTACAGCCATAAGTCCTGACTGACAGAGATTTGAAAAAATGACATTTGGTTTCCTTACATAACAAGAAGCCTAGAGCTAGGCAGCTGCTGTATTGGTTCAGGGACTCAACAGTGTCCCAGCTGGTATGTCTGGGATTCTCTTGACCTCATGACTACAAGATGGCTGCCACAACTCCAGGCATCATGTCCATGTTCAAGGCTGGAAGAGGGTAGGGGAGGTGCCAGCCACAATTGTTCCTTTATCAGGAAAGTAAAAGCATTTTCGGAAGCCCTCAAAAGACATCTTCTTGTTCTCATTATTTTGAACTTGGTCATGTGGCCATGCCTAGATGAAGAGCTGGCTAGGGAACTTGGCACTCAGCTTTTCCATCCTCCATAGTGTTAGTTAGATTTGCCAGCTGACAGCAGCTATCATCTATCCCCTCCTCTCATCACCCTTCCCTGGGCCACGGTCCCAGAAATGCCTGTGCTCTGGACCCATTTTGCCCTCTGCCTGACTAAGCTAGAGCCTCTTGTTGTGCAGGTGCAGAAACAGAGGTGCAGAGAGGAAACGACTTTCACTGCTGTCACACGGGCAGTGGGTGGCACAGCCAAGGCTAGAACTCACACCCTTGCCTTTTGTGTGGCTAAGCAGGGCCTGGGGAGGAGGCCCAGGACTGAGCTCAGACGGACGGAGGCCACATCCAAATGCTGCCATTAACTGACCATCCAATGGTGCTCACCTGTAGGAGGGGTTGATGAAAGTTCTAGACAGGTGGTCTTTAAGATGAAATGAGATAACACAGGTCACAGTGCCTGCCTCGGAGGGCATCCTTGCTGAGTGTGGATTTCTTTCCCTTATGTGTCTCAGTCCTGGTCTGCATTCAAAAGATCTTTCCTCAGGACTTCCCTGGTGGTCCAGTAGTTAATACTCCGTGCTCCCAATGCAGGAGGCACAGGTCTGATCCCTAGTCAGGGAACTAAGATCCTGCATGCCACACGGCGCAACCAAAAAAAAAAAAGGTCTTTCCTCTTCTTTCTTTCTTCCCTTCTTTCTTTCTTTCTTCCCTTCTTTCTTTCTTCCTTCCTTTCTTTCTTTCTTCCCTTCTTTCTTTCTTTCTTTCTTTCTTTCTTTCTTTCTTTCTTTCTTTCTTTCTTTCTTTCTTTCTTTTTCTTTCTTTCTTTCTTCCTTCCTTCCTTCCTTCCTTCCTTCCTTCCTTCCTTCCTTTCTTTCTTTCCCTTCTATTTATTTTTGGCTGCGTTGGGCCTTCGTGGCTGCGCACAGGCTTTCTCTAGTTACAGCGAGCGGGGCCTACTCTTCGCTGCAGTGCACAGGCTTCTCATTGCGGTGGCTTCTCTTGTTGTGGAGCATGGGATCTAGGCGTGCGGGCTTCAGTAGTTGTGGTTCGCGGGCTCTAGAGCGCAGGCTCAGTAGTTGTGGCGCATGGGCTTAGTTGCGCCACAGCACGTGGGATCTTCTTGGACCAGGGCTTGAACCCGTGTCCCCTGCATTGGCAGGAGGATTCTTAACCACTGTGCCACCAGGGAAGTCCTTCTTCCTCTTTCCTTACCCATGTGCCAGAGGAGTTTGGGGGCCCAGCAATGGTGAAGGGAAACAGTAGAGCTGCAGCAAGCTAGTGGCAGCAAAGTGACCTGGGCAGATGCTCCCTCTGTGGGCCTCAGTCATCTCCATACATAAACCTGGAGGAGAGCTGTCCCTCTGTTAGAGCGACCCCTTTCCCGGAGTGCAATCAGAGAGCCAGGTGCCATGGGGCTCTGCCACAGCTAGCTGGCAAGTAGCTTTCTCTCTGAGGGTCTCAGTAAAATGAAGATATCAGTTGAAGGAGCTGTAAAGTCCCTTTTGCTCTGATGGTCTGATGGTCTTGCTCTGGGTCCTCTCCCAGCTGTATGTGATCTTGGACAAGCTCCTTCTCCTTTTGGTGCCTCCAAAGGCACCTCCCCGATGGCTGTGGGAGCCCAGATGCCTGTGGGAGCCCAGGGTCAGACACGGCACTAATGCTGGGCCAGGCTCCAGATGTGGCCCAGGCTGCAGGCGGCCTCCCGGCTGGAGGACAGCCTCAGCATCAATCAGGGGTGACACACAGTTCAGCATCGCCAAGATCATCGTGGGAGATGGCGGGCCCATAAATCCCCGACTGCCCAGACACCAGAGGCTGAAATATGTCTGAGGCATTTCCCGGAGAGGGGTTGAGATTTCCAGGCCTCTGCCTACCAGCTCTTTCCTTTTCCTCCCGCCAGCCACCCCGCTTCCTTCCCCCTACCCTCACCCCTGCCCCAGCAAACACTGCCCCGGTACACACACGCGTGCTCACACACACAGGCTCTCACGATCCCAGACACTTAGAGTCACACAGGCCTGGCTAGGAGGGGCTGCAGGGGGCCACCACATAAGGTGGAGAGACCAGGAACTGTGGGATCTTACAGACGCAATGATTAAAATCCTGGCTTAGCCACTGCTGACAATTTCACCTCTCAGAGCTCCGGGTTCCAAAACTTTCAAATGCATTTAGTCATGTCCACCTCAAGGGGTCATCATGAGGAGGGAGAGTGGGGCTTCCTTCACCACCCTTTTCAAACTGCAGCCACTGCAACCCTTACCCACACACATTCTGCTCTCCCCGCTCCCCGTCTTTCTTTTTTGCTTGATTTTCCTTCAGACTACTCTGACGCTTAGGTGTATCTTACATATTTACTGCCTCCTCACTCAGCTAGAATGTAAGCTCCAAGAGAGTAGGCATTTGTGGCTGGTTTTTTTCTTTTCATTTCTGTATCTGGTGTTTAGAATAGTGCCTGCACATAGTGGGCCATAAATACTAGTCAAATGATTAAATGAATTGCCTGGTATATGGCAAACATGATCAGCAAATAATAGCTTTCATTGTGATTAAGAATATTCATTCATTCAGTCAGTCAGTCGTTTATTCAGCATTCACTGCACCTGCCAAGCTCTGTGCTGGCTCAGAGGACGCTGAGAAGTAGGCACGGGGCCTGCCCTGGAGCTCATAGTTTGATGGAGTTAAATGGAGTAACACGTGTAAAACGTCCTCGTAGGACTGCTTAAGAGCCATCTTCTCTCTGGGCCTCGGTTTTCCATCCACCACCCTTTGGATAGGGGCTTGGAGAGGGTGGGGGTCAGACCGCCTGCCCCCATGGCCTCCAGCTCCCCGCTCCCATCCATCCTCAGTGGTCCCCATGAACGTGAGTTGCTCCCGCACGGACTTCCAGATCCTGATCTCCGCGCAGGCACTGGCCCCTCTAGAACGGACCAAAGTCTACCTGGGCAGCCGGAGCTGTGCTGCTCAGGAAGTTGGCAGCAACTTCCGGATCCAGGCCCGCTTTGACACCTGCGGCACCGAGTCTCAGGTAGGGGCTGCGGGAGGAGGGCAGGCACGAGGGAGGGGCTCTGATCCCTGGGGAGAGGCACCTGCCAGACCTGAGAATTCAGCTTCTCTTCCTGGCTCTGGTCACCCCACAAGCCAGGATGCAGAACTCAGCCTCTTTTGATTTTACCTCAACAAACTTGCTCAGTGTAGACACAACAAAGAACTCAGGTAGGGGAGACAGAGAAGAGGTGTCCTGCTGCACAAGCTGGCGACAGCCAAAAGCCCCTACTGGAGGCCCCTCCCTCAAGGTCCTGTGAACTGACTGTTCCTGGGGGCCTTCCTGCTGCCCCCCCTCCCCACTGGAGCTCCCCAGGGCCACCCGGTCCCCACCCCTCTAACGCACAGAGCTGTTTGAGTGCTGCTGCCTCCTGCCCACCCCCTCCCCAACCTTGTGATCCAAATCCATTGCTGGGCTCCGCAAAACAAAGGGGCCCTTCAAGAGACAGGATCCACCTCCCTCCAAAGGCAGTGAGGTGTACAAATGAAGTTTTTCTACTATCCTTGTATTTCGGAGGCCTAGAACCCAGGCTTGGGGCCCTCAGAAGTCACCTGGCAGTGGCCCAAGAACCCTGGATGTTTGTATTCTCAGGGACAGGTTGGGAAGCGGAAAGGGGGAGAAGGCACAGTGGTCTTCATCGGGGACAACACCGCAGCCTTGGTGACGAATCTGGGAATTCGTCAGACTGCCTTGGCAGAAATCACGTGCTTTCCAGCAAACCGTATTTCGCCACCACCCAACATTAACCGAATGTATGCCTCTGGCCCCTCAAGTCCACCCTCTGCTTCCCCAGCCTCCTGGCGGCCACCATCCTTTTAACCTGAGTAGAGGAGAAGAGGGAGTCAGTCTTAGCTGCCAAGATAATCTGCCCTCACCTCTATTCCATGCCCTAAATCCCCCTGGGGTTTTCTTTGGGGACAGAACCACGTTCCATAGAGTCATAAAATGATGGAGACAGAGAACCCCAGAAGCAAGGAATCATGAAATCTAGAACAAAGAACTCACAGACACTCAGGGTCTCAAAGTCACAGAACCACCACTAGAACCTGGAGCCACATAATCATAGAATCTTGGCATCAATATCATGGAAACATAAAAGCTGAGAACCTCAGACTCATGGATTCTTAGTGTAACACTTATTAAGTCCTAGACCCATGAGGACCAGTCTCTGCATTGAGTTGCTTTCAAAGATGCACAGTTCAAATGGCCAAAAGCCATGACAACCTATCTGTGCATCTCTTAAAAACCACAGAGACTTGATTTCATAACCGTAACACCACATTTGTGTGGACTTTCTTTCCTCCTCAAGTCTCATTCATCAAAAACCCCTGAAACTTCCCCGCACACCTGTTTTGTGTGATTTTTCCCTCCCTTCTTCTTTTTTTTTTTTTTATAATTAATGTTTTAACTCCCATAGGCAATGTTTTGTCTTTTTTTTTAATTTTTTTATTTATGGCTGTGTTGGGTCTTCGTTTCTGTGCGAGGGCTTTCTCTAGTTGCGGCAAGCGGGGGCCACTCTTCATCGCGCTGCATGGGCCTCTTACTGTCGCAGCCTCTCTTGTTGCGGAGCACAGGCTCCAGACGCGCAGGCTCAGTAATTGTGGCTCACGGGCCCAGCTGCTCCGTGGCATGTGGGATCTTCCCAGACCAGGGCTTGAACCCGTGTCCCCTGCATTGGCAGGCAGATTCTCAACCACTGCGCCACCAGGGAAGCCCTCCCTCCCTTCTTTATTATGTAGATTCACTTCGGCCCTTTCACTGGGTCCCCTTCCACTCTCAGGTTCTGTCTTTCTTTTTCCGATTCTGTGTCACAAAAGTCCAGGACACCGGTTCTCCTCAGAGGGTGCGGTGGTAGACAGGCTGAGGGCGCAATGCAGAAGGCTCCTCTGGGGACGTGGACGCAGAGCCTTCTGGAAGCCCAGAGTTGGGAGAGACCCACAAGGTCACCTGGTCCATGAAACTCCAGATCCGTGATTCCCCTTCACTGCCGTCCCCAAAAGGACCACCCAGTGTCCAGTGATGGCAGCTTCCTGCAGGTCACGCCCGTTTGCTCTGTTCTAGGCAGCTTTGGTTTTTAGAGAAGCCTCAGCTCAGAAGAGCCATGACTGGACAGGGGCAGCTGGGCGGCCTGAGGAGTGTAACGACTGCTCTAGATTAGGGGTGGGTGGGGAGAGTAGCCCGGCATCACTGCAGCCCCCAATCCAGACCACACCAGACTGCCCGTCAAAATGCTGTCCCTCAGTCCCCAGCCCAAACACTCCACTGTCTCAGGGCGTCCTAACTCCTGCCTCCTTCATCCGTGGGGGTGGGGAGGGCAGCAGCGTGACAGGCTCCCCACATCACACTCCTCAATGGCTCTTCCCAACCCCGGGGTGGTGCTGCTGGGCTGAACAGGACTCAACCACGGGACACATAACTGCTGCAGACATAATTGGGTAAAACGATTCCAGAAGGAAAGTCGTGTAACACCAGGGACAGAGCATCTAACTGGGAGGCAGGAGACTCGGCTTCTGGATCTAGCTCTAGGCAAATTACTGCCTTTGCTGGGCCTCAGTAGCCACATCTGTAAATTGCCAAGGAAGGGAGATTGAACTAGATGTCCTGAAACTCCCCTTTGGTTCTACATTCTTTGGTTTGAGTGAGGTGTGATGGCTAAGAGCACAGTTAAGAATCAGGCAGATCTGGAAGAGAATACGTTCCCTGTCAATTGTGTGCTGTGTGACCTCAGACAAGGGGTTTAACCTCTGGGCCTCATTTTCCTTATCTGGCAAATGGGGATATTAATGGCACCAATAAGAGAAGGTTGTTGTGAGAATTAAATGAGATAATGCCCTCAAAATGCAGAGCCTGGAACATGGCGAATGTCCCTGTTGTTACTGTTACTACCTTTCATAGACACCACCTCCTTCAAGCCAGAGCAAACACTGACCCATCAAATATATATTGTCCTTTCAGACACCCTCGTAGTGCCCCTTTTACAGGTGGGGACACTGAGGCTCTGAGTGGGAAGGGAGTCAGTAGCCAGGCTGGGACTGGAAACCAGGCTCTGGAGTTCTGCCCCCTTGGCACTCAGTGCCTACATATCCAGGGGAACAGGGTCAGCCCTGGCCCCTTCAGGTGTGAGCAAGTGCCCCTTGACCCCCACAGAGAAGAAATAACACTTCAGTGATCGTCAGTGTGCTGTACATCGACTTCTCAGCGGGTGGACAGGAGGACATCCACGAATACGAGGTCCGCTGCGAGCCGAGGCGAAAGGAGGCCTCTGTCCACCTGCTGTCCGGCTCCCACTGGCTTGGGCCCTATGCTGCCACGGCCGAGCACCTTCAGGAGGCACCACCCAGGGACGAGGCAGAGGCACTGGAGGGCCCCGTGGCCGTGGTGGCCCAGGACACCAGTGACATCGTCTTCCTGGGCCTTTGCATCCTGGCTGGAGTCCTCATGGTCATTGCCATAGTGGTCCTGATGCTGCTGTAAGCCGGGAGGGTAGGGACGTGGCATCTGGCATCCCTGGGAGGCAGCTTGGGCACCCCACAACGGGGGCAGGACCAGGCCTTGTTGACTTTATGATGACCATGGGCAAGTCACTATCCCCCTCTGAGCCTCAGTTTCCAGGGGACCTTTACTCTGCCCTGCTTATCTCACAGGGCTGGCGTGAGGCTCAGAGAAGAGCATGGATAAGAGCTGTATAAACTATAGCATGCCATGCATGTGTGTGCAGTTGTTGTTGTTGTTATTAATTTTGAAGATTTTCTGCTATAGAAAAGAACTCTCTTGTGTGTATATGTCAGCATAGATAGTTGTGGTCACTGGTGACAGAGTTGATAAAACTGACTTGTTCTATAACTTGTATGACTGCTTCACCAACTCAGGATACAAATAAGGCCCCTCCTAATTTTCTGACTAATTGCTCATCCTAAGTGTTCATTAGCAGGAAGTTCGGTATCCATCCAGGGGCCTCCACTCTCCTGAACTGATTCAGGAACCCTGAGGACTTTATCTAAAGCAGATTAGTCCTGCCTCCAAACTCCAGGAACAGAGAGAAAGGAAACTGAAACCCCACCTAGTGCTGTTGCTTTAGCCCCTGCCACATGGTGGCGCTGTTGAAGACTGGTCTTGTGCATCCTGGTGGATGCCTGTCCACCGGGTGGAGAGACCCCTAGAGTATAAACCACAAGCAGGCCCATACTATGCTCAGTAGTGAGGCTGGAGGCTGAGGACCAGTGTCTCTTTCATGTTGGCATTTTTCCTTAAATAAACCATGATCCTTGACTGAAAAACTGATTGAAGTCCCATGTGTCTCTGTCCTCACCCTGATGTTGAGCTCAGATTACTAGCCCATCCTTCTCCTCCAGCTGACCTCTCTTTGGAGCGCTCTGGACTTTCTCCTGCCATTGGACTTCACTCAGAGCTACTCCAGTCCACCCACATTTTTCTAAGTTCACACCACAGTGAGCAGGGGTTGGATTTCCAATGCTCCCCTGTGAGAAGACCTCTGGCATCCTTATGCGAACTGGTCCAGCACTCCCCAGAGCCCTATATATCAAGAAGTGGAGCAATCTTGTTAATGAAAAATAAACAAAAAATACATTTATAGTACATGACTTTCCCCTGTTCACCTTTATATTTGCATAATGAATCACTCAAGTGAGTCCTTTCATAATAACAAAAATCTCCAAATTGACCGTGCCGACCACTGACATCAATTTAAAAAATTGTAGTCCAATTACAATCCCTTCAACAATCCAACAAACATCCACTGGTTTCTAGCCTTGTGCCTATTGCTGTGATAGGCTCCAGGCATACAGAGGGGAGCAAGTCAAAAGAGATTCCTGACTTCAAGAGGCTTACAGTCAAGTGGAGCCAAATCAGGGACAGGGAGGGCAGATAAGTTGGTAATTTGCAGAGAAAAGACCTAGAGAGAAAAGAGCTGATAAAGCAAGAAATGAATTAAGCAAGGGAAAAAGAGTAGCCTGGACAATGGGAGAACTGGGTTCAAGTCCACACTCTTCTTTTTAATTGAGTGAGCCTGAGCAAGCCGCTTTGATGCTATGAGCCTTGATATACCCACCTGCAGAATGGGACCACAGTTCCTGGTTTGTTGTGAGGGCGTAGCAACATGATGAATTAGAGGTCTGTCAGGGTCAGGTGCCAGCAGGAGACTCTGGGGTGTTTGGAGCAGAGGCCCCAGCCTCTTTCTCTCCCACCCACTTCTTGCTCTCAGACTCCTCCAGCCGCTGAGCCAGGCTTCCTCCACCAGCCTGAGTTGTGAACACCTCATAAACTTCCCAGGTCTCAATTTCCCTGTCTGGGCAGGACTGGACACACAGCATACACTCTCTGAGGACGACCTTGGGTGGGGTTCTGCCCTTCAGGGCCCATGAGCTGGGTTTTGGGGTGGCAGCGGCACCTAAGCTTGCCTTGCCCTCATCAGCGCATCAGATGGGGGAGACGATAGGCCAGCCTGGGGCAGGGCCAAGGGCGTCTGCGCACAGAGCCGGGAGCCTCGATCTCCACCCTCAGCAGCTGATCTTCAGGGGCCCCAGCACGGAGGCTGGAGCTGCGCCTCTGCAGACAGACCACCCGGCTTGAACTCAGGCTCCGCTACTTGCTAGCTGTGTGACCTTGGGCAGGTCACCTCCTCTCTTTGAGCTGCAGCCTTCTACCCGCAAAGTAGGAATAATAATAACACTGACTTCATCAGTCCGTCGTGGGGATTAAATGAGATAATGCATGACAGTGCCCGCCCATGGAAGGAGTCAACAAAACTCACTTATTACCATTGACCTGTGAGTCAATGGTAATGAGCAAAGGCTCTGGCCTCGAAACCCAAGTTCTAGGCCCGGCTTTGCCACTGACTTGCTGTGTGACCTTGGGGGAGCCCATTTCCTTCTCTGGCCTCAGTTTCCCTATTTCCAAAATGTGGCAGGCATCACTATCACCCCCAGCACCATCATTTTCATAGCCACTATTCTTAAGCACCCCTACATGGCAAGGGTTTAAGATATATCATCCCACTTAAGCCACCTTGTGAGGCAGACATAGTTGCCCCCGTTTTACAGATGAGGAAATTGAGGTTTGGGGAGGGAAAGTGCTGTGCCCAAGGTCACATGGCTATGACATATTGAAACTAGGCTAAGAGGGACAGTTCTTCCCTGAGCTGGGGGGACTATGCATCGATCTGGGGCCTCTTGGGACCCCAGGCCAATGCTCTGAAACACAAGGGCTGTGTCTGCTTGGGAAAGGACTGGAATGGCAGAGAAAGAGAGGATGGTTTTATCTTCCAGAACGTACCCAGATACTGCCATTCCCAGCCCTCCGGGCAGCGAGTGCATTGATCATCCTGCAGGAAATGACAGTCTTTATGACAGCATAGTGTCTCCAGAAATGAAAGGGCTGAAATGATACCCATTAGCCAGTGTGCCCTGGCCCTGGAAGTATCGGGCACGGGGGGTGGAGGGGGCAGGCATGGGGCTGCTTTCCTGCTCACCTACCATTTCCCCTTTTCAGAGGGTAGGGGGCTGTGGAAAAAGCCAGGCTTAGACCCCAGGTCCCTCCCTGTTGGCATATGGCTTTGGGATGTGCCTCCCCCCAGCCTGGAGCTTTGGTTCCTCCTGCCAGCCTGTCCCTGTAGGGCCAATGTTATTGATGAGGAAGCCCTTGGCAAATGGCTGTGCTGGTCCTGGGAAAACCTCTCCTGGCCTGCAGGTCAGGCAGACCTGGGTTCCTTTCCAGTTCTTTCTCTGACTCTATGTGACCTTGGGCAAGTTGCTTAACCTCTCTGAACCTCAGTCTCTTCATGTGTGGATTGGGGGTAGAAAAACCCTCCTCATGAGGTCATTGTGAGGACTGAGAGAACAAGGGAGTGTGCCCCACATGGGGCCTCCTCCTGGACCATTCAGGAGGTGGTTGCTGGCCGGCCCTGGGCTTTTCTCACATCCCAGAGCTGGAAGGGCCTTACAAGAAAGCAAGTTCCCACCCACTCCTAGGAGTCTCCCCTGCACCCAACCTGCCCTGGCCTCCCGGCTTCCCTGCTGTTCGTCAATAGACCGAGGTCCTTCCCACCCTCAGCCTTGCTCGCTCCTGGTCCCTCTGTGTGGAATGTGCTTGAACCGAGCGTCCCCCGACCTGGCTCCTGCACATCCTTCTCTGCCCAGTGGGCCGCCAACCACGTGTCTAAAACTGCACCTCCACCCCGTCACTTTGTATCCCTTTGCTTTGCTTTGCCTCCTTCACAGAATGAACTGTCACCTGAAATGGTGTAAGGACTGTGCTTGCTGTTGCCTGTCTACGCCCGCTTCCCTCAGTGCAACACCAGTTCCATGAAGTCTGTCTTCCTTGGAACCTGGTACACGTGGCCTTCAGTGAGCACTTGTGGTTGAATGAGCGAACAAACAAGTGAATGAATGGACGATTTCACGCAACTCCCTTCATTCAACCCCACGTGTGTGGCAATACTGGTACTTTGGTGCTTTCTGAGTCAAGGACACTTCCCATGTCTTCTGGGTACTGCACCTGTGCACGGAGATGAAGACTGGCTCAGACACGACCCCTCCCTTCAGGAGCTCACATGTGGGGGGACGAGCCAGCTGTAAGGCACACAGTGCTCAAAGGGACTGTATCAGCTAAGTCAGTCAGGGTTGGCAGGAACCAGCAGACAGCCCACTGAATTCAGGAATCTGAAGCGAGTTTAATAAAGGGGCTGTTTACAAATGTGCGGGCAGGGTGCAGAGAAACCACAGGGGAGTGTGCAGAACCTGGGGCTAGTTAACAGTGGGGTCCTTACTGTCCTCTGGCTTGAAAGGTGAGGAGAGGAGACTTGTGCTTGGAGGGACACAGCCAGCTAGGGGACCCCTGGCTCCTCCTGCCCTCTAGTCTTCCGGGGAGGCGGGGGGCTCCTCATTGGCTGAACCCAGAGGGAGGGGCACAGAGCAGGGTGGAGAAGAGTGACAGTGGATCTGGAGCCACAAATGGAGACTAGCACAGAAATAAGCAAAGTACTTTCCTCTCAAAGCCTTTTGGGAACAAGACAGGGTTAAAATTACTGACTCAACTTGTGTAAGTGCTAGAGGAGCCCAGAGAGACTCCTGGCGCCAGGAGGCTCAACAGGCGGAGGAGGAGGAATGGCATGCAGGCACAGGGAACTGCATGTGCTAACACAAGAGGCACGAAAGAGCACATCATGACTGGGAGACAGGAAGGTTGCGGGGGGCAGGGGCTGGGAGGGATGCTGGGGGGCGAAGCTGGAAAGGCAAGCTGGGAAGTTATTATTTAGGGCACCTGGATGACACCAGCTGCTTCTCTCAGAACAATGATGGAAGCAGCCCCTGTGTCTTTGGCTTCAGAATGAAACCCACTGGACCAAGACGGCCACGTGGCCGCTCTTAGCTGTCATTGATGTCTTCTCCTGGGACACAGCCCACCACGTAGAAAAGCTCTTAAATCTGTTGGCACCACGCACGTTGTTGGGGAGTAAACCAGCTTAGCACCGTGAGTTGAACCCTAGATTCATGTCTGTCTCTGCCGCTTCCTGGCCAAGTAACCTCGGTTTGTCCATCCACCAGTTCTCTGGGTCCCCTTCAAGAGGCACTTCCCCAGCACCCACCATAAGCCAGGACCTGGGCCAAGGCGCTGGTGTCCAGAGAGGAATGAGGCACAGGTGGTGTCAGGAGTTGGGCTTGGGAGTAGGGTTCCCATCTTGGCTCTGCCACTAGCTTCCATAACCTCTCCAAATCCCAGTTTCCTCATCTGTGAATTGGGAATCATAATAGAAGCATTTTTTGAAGTTTACTCTATGCCAGGCATTTTCCTAGATTTTTTTGCATTTACTGTCTCCTTTAATTCTCTAAACAGTAACTATTATTATTATTTCCTCAAAGAAACAGTGGAGGCAGGATTGAAACCCAGGCACTAGGTCTGTCTGCAGAGCCCAGACCTTACAGTAGAGCAGGTGAGGAGAGTCAATGAGAAAAACAGATAACAGCTGTAACTCACGCTTGTAGCTGTAACAAAATACATTTTAGATATTAATACTGAGCATTTTGTGCCTGGTGTTCTTCTAAGAATCTAAGCACTTTCCATAAATTAGTCCCTTTGATCCTTGTAATAATGCTATGAGGCATGAGCACTGTTATGAGACCCATTTCACAGATGAGGAAACTGAGGCACTGAGAAGTTGAGTAACCTGCTTGAGGTCACAGCTTGTAGCTCTCATTAGGTGAAGGCTAATACTGACAGCAGGAATTGTTCTAGACACGTCACGTGGATCAGCTTGTTTAGGCCTCACAGGAGAGGAGGTTGGACAGAGAGGGTGCGTGTCTTACCCACAGTCGTATCACTAGTTAGTGGTGCTGCCAGGCCTCAAATCAGGAGTTCTGATTTCAGAGTCCAGCAGCACTAACACTTTGGGGCACAGTGCCTAGTGCAGAGCACGAACTCAGTAAGTATTGACCAGTCCCAGCCTGAAGCTGCAAAATGATTTGGGGTTCCTGAGGTCCCAGAGAGGCCCCGACAAACTGCTGCCCCATCATGGGTGCCTTGTCAAAGGCTGCTCCCGGTGGAGACTTCCAGGAGCCCTTGGCTACCCTGGCCTGCTGTTCTGTCCCTGCAGGCCCCGGAACACACAGTGCCCGAAGCCAGGCCCAGCTGTCCTGGACACTGAGCCTCAGCGCCTCCCAGGGCCACTCTACATTCCCCTCCAAAGTCAATGACGCCCCAGCTGGCCTCCCTCCTAGAAAATCAGTGGGCTCACTGCCCTCTGCTGGCTTCCTCCAAGCCCACCCAGGCTCTGAGAAGGCCGCTCCGGCGATCTCAGCACTCTGACTCCACCTGGGCCTGGACCCCACGGCTACACTGAACATCCCTGGCTGCAGCTCTGGGGGCTGCACTGCAAAGAGCCTGGACGCCATGTCTTTCAGAGTTGCTGCAGAAATGGAGACATAGTAGCAATTGCTCCTGCTCACTGAGCCCCCCAGGGACATGGGTGCTTCACCCACCCTATTCTTCATGACTATCCCACTTTACAGATGAGAAAGCTGAGGCTCAGCCAGGCTGAGGAGCTTACCAAAGACCACCTGACTGGTAAGTGGTGGAGGGGGAACTTGAGCCCAGCTCCTTCTGGGGATCTTTCCACGAAACCAAAACCATATGGATTCTCCCAGATGGTCCTCCTGCTGTTTGTGCCAAGAGGACACTTCAGGGGTATTTATTCATGCCTTTGGGTGCCTGGCCCTGAACTTATGGGTGCTGGGGAGACAGGGCGATGTGAGTGGTGTGGGTAACCTGCTCCTAAACCAACAGTGACACAAAGCAGGTGAGCACTGGGCCAGAAGAGGAACCCCAACACTACCTGGAAGCAGGGAGGGCCCCCTGAAGGCAGTGATGCCTGGGCAGGGTCCTGGGGGATGAGGAGGCATTAAACAGGTGAAAGGGGAGAAAGGGCATTTCAGGCAGGGCATGGCTGTAGATCAGAGATTTGGGAGCCTTGATGGAACCCCAAGTTCAACAGGTGGGACAGCACAGAGTGGGAGCAGAGAATGGAGGTGACAAGCCCAGAAAGGCAGGTGGGGACAAAGCATGGCTGTTGAAATTCTTCCCACACAGCAAGGTCAAGGCCTGGGGGATCTTGGGTGGCCATGTCAGCTCTTGGTCCCCATTTGGTGCTGCCAGACCCCATGGAGTATAAAGAGCTCCCCAAATCATAAAGCCTGTGCACTGGCTTTATAGTCGAAGCCCAGAGAGAAGGCGATTGGCCTAAGGTTACCCTGAGGAGCCAGAATCACACCCAGGTCGCCTGACTCCAAGGGACACTCTATCCCTGCAGTGCAATCTCATGGCCCTTCTCCTTCCTGGGGGGTGAGTTTCCACCTGATCACCGTGGGGGTCGATCAGGGCCCCCAACCCCTGGGATTCCCCTGGCAACTCTGTTGACCAGGCCCCACCCATATCACCTGGGTGAGGGAGTTTCCCTGTCTTTGAAATCAAACACAGACAAACCCCAAACAGAAACTTCCCCACACCTGAGCTGCAGGTAGTCACAGCCCAAGCCTATGGGGTGTACACACCTTCTGGCTCACACTCAGGAGAGGGAAGGAAGCTGTTTGGATAAAAACGCCCCTGGATGGGTGCCCAGCATTTTACAGTTTGCAAAGAGCTTTCTCCAAATATTCTGTCTTTTTGATCCTCACACCTGTCCTGAGAAGGAGGTGTTGCCCATTTTTAAAAAATTTTATTTATTTATTTATTTATTTTTGGCTGCGTTGGGTCTTTGTTGCTGCGTACGGGCTTTCTCTAGTTGCAGCAAGCGGGGTCTACTCTTCGTTGTGGTGCGCAGGCGTCTCATTGCAGTGGCTCCTCTTGTTGCGGAGCACGGGCTCCAGGCACGCGGGCTTCAGTATTTGTGGCTCATGGGCTCTAGAGCGCAGGCTCAGTAGTTGTGGCGCACGGGCTTATTGCCCCACAGCATGTGGGATCTTCCTGGACCAGTCCAGGCTCGAACCAGTGTCCCCTGCATTGGCAGGCGGATTCTTAACCTCTGCGCCACCAGGGAAGTCCCAAGGTGTTGCCCGTTTTGCAGAGGGGGAACCTGAGGCCTGAGAGGTGAAGCGATGTGCTCAAGGTCACACTGAGAGTTGATGACAGATCTAAGGTTAGAAACAAGCAGCCGCAGGAGGCTGCACCTGCTGCCCACACATCGACCAGATGGCTCGTCCCTGATGAGGGTGGTGGGTAAAGCCAGGAGGCATTTGGTCTGAGTGGGACAGAGGAGGTGCCACTGAGGCCGAGTCCTTCAAAGATGCACAGCAGTCACCAGGCAGAACGGGGGAAGGGATTTCTGAGCAGAGGGAACAGAGCGAGCAAAGGCCTGGAGGTAGGAAAGCAGGTGGACAGTTCCAGAACAGGGAGTATTCCAAGGGGGCTGGTGCACAGGGGGTGTGGGGATGTGGGAGGTGCTCTCCCTCCATCCCAGGGGCCCCCTTCTCCCTTCCTTTGTCTCCAACTGCCTCTCTCAACATCTGCTTTGCTGTCACTGTCAGTGTTCAGATCTGTCTCCCCCCTCATTCTGGAAGTTCCTGGAGGTCAAGGACCCTGTCCAGTTCATCTCTGTGTCCTCATCCTCCAGCATACGGCTGGCCTGGCATAGAGATGGAGTCAGTGAAGGAATAAAAATGAATGAGTCCACAGTGCTGGGGCTGCATATGAAATAGCAGCTAACAGCTTTTTGAACACCAACTGTGTGCCACCAGGTGCTTGGCTAACTGCTTTCTACATGTATCCTCTCTTTAATCCCTTGAGGCCTGTGCTAGCATTTAAATTGTATTATCATAATAATCTCCATTTTATAAATGAGGAACCAGAGGCACAGAGAGGTGAAGTAACTTGGGCAAAGTCACAAAGCCCAGAAGTATCTCTGGAATTCGAACCCAAGCCACAGGCTCATCGGAGAAATTTTGCACACGCTCTCAGGCATGTGGAGAGATGTCCTCCTGCACACGTATGTGCACACACACACATACACAGATATGGACGCACACAACGTGGACGCCCAGGCCACAGCCCCATGCTCAGGTGGGCTCTGAGTCTCTCACCCACTTCTCCTTGGGTTGCAGCTCCCTGTCCTTAGGCAACTCTAGTTCTGTCAGGGTTGTGGAAATGCTTTCTTTACAGTCGTCCCTGTCCGTCCACACAATCCCCAGCACAAAATGATGCTTCCCTATCATGAAGGAAGCAAAGATTTCCCATCTGCCTCTGGCGTACCAGGCCGTGTGCCAGACCCCTTACTCACAGTGTCACCACTGGAGAGTGTGCCCAAGGTCACCCAGAGTCAGAGGTGGAAAGGGAGTTCCGATTTAGGTGGATGGGACCCTCCAGAGCAATGTGTCCCTCGCTGCCCAAGTTTCTCACCAGGACCCCCAAGCCCCTTTAAGTTCTGTAGAGGGCAATCCACTCTCAGGGAACAGAGGAGGGACCAGAGAGGGGAAGGCCTTGCCTGAGGTCACACAGCCAGTGGAGGGAGCTAGAACAAGGGCTGGCGGTGGGGGACAGGTCTCAAGAGCACACGTCCATCCGGAGCTGAAACTGAGGCTGGCTGGGGGCTTGCCTGGAGGTTTGGGGAAACCCTGCCTGGACAATGGCCCTCTTTGCCAACTCTGTTTCAAAGCTGAAAGGGACCCTGGAAGGGAGGGGCCCGCTGGGTGTTGGGTGTCCAGACCAGGCCTGCAGTTCTGAGCAGCAGGTGACTTTGTGTGCGTGAGTCCCTGTGCCGGCCTTCACACGTGTGGCTGGACAGGATTTCCCTCGCGTGTGGCTAGGTCACAGGTGCGAGAGGCTGCATGTTGCTGCGTGTGCAGGTGTGTTTGGAAATATATGTGTGTGTCTAACATTACCCCCACTGCACTCTCATGTGTGCCCGACCTGCTTCGCTCTATGAAACCCCATATCCTCCAGCGTTTCATCTGATCCCCACCAAAGGGCTGTGAGGGGGTCGAGAAAGGGAGGTTGAGAGGGAAGCGAGGGGAGGGGCACTTGACAGCAGGAGACAGCTACATGTGTTCATGTACAGGGGTGTTCCCCTGTGTATGTGTGTGTGTATGCACATCACTAGACGGGACCGGAAGTGGTGACCCCTCAGATCCCTCCTGGCTCTGCCGAGCATGTTCCTTCAGGGCTGTCGGGTTTGGGGTACTTGGGGAGGCTGTGTGGACAGGAGAGTGTGGAGTACATGCCTGGTGAGAGAGAAGAGAAAACCCCTGTGTGCACTGTGGCTGCATTGGGGTGTCTTCCTCCACCAGAGGTTTCCTAAGGGCCCGAGGCCTGGGGAGAATGGGGGAGCCAGCCCAGAGGGTGGGCTGGAGGCTCTGGAGGCCCCTCTGCCCACCTGGCAGAGGCCTGGGCTGGCGTTGGGCACAGCGCCACCTTGTGGAGCCGCAAGGAGGGATCCGTGGCATCACCAGGAAGTTGATGGCACTCCCTGCAGAGGACGGATGGTGATGGGGAAGCGTGGCCTGGGGGACCAGGAAGGCCAAACCATCCCTGGAGCCAGACTCAGCCACTACATCCGGGTTGTGCCAGTTTCCCAGCAGGAAAAAAGTTTGAAATGCCTCCTAGAGGGTTTTCTCCAACATCCCAAACACAGCCCTGAATCCTCCTGGCATCCTTCTCCTTCCCCTGACTCTTAAATCCTATTACACTGACCAAATCCTTAAAACTGGGATATGTGAAAGCTGACCAATTGTCCTGGCTTGCCTTGGTTTGCCAGGACTGAGGGGCTCCCCAGGATGTGGAACTTTCAGTTCTAAAATCAGGGAAGTCCTGGGCAAACTGGACTTGCTAGTCTCCTAGATGAGTGAGTGTGTCAAAGGGAAAACAGCCAGTGTAGTGGAGACAACTTCCCAGGAGCTTAGCTAAGTCTGAAGGGTCAGAGGAGGCCTCTGCCCTCACCCAGTAGGGTCTTGGACAATCTTGTTTTTCCTGGGGGTTTTGGTACCATCTTTGTGGTATTTGGTGACTCCCAGCCTGTGTCTCCACCCAGACCTCTCTCTTGGGTTCAGTCCCCTCCTCCGCTGCTTTAGATGACAGTTCCAGGCTTCCCCACAGGCAAAGCCACCCCGTAAGCCTCAAATGGAATCATTATGTTCCCCAAGCCTCTTCTTCCTCCTGTGTTCCTATCTCAGTGAGTCACCCCGACAGATACCTGGGCTCATCTTTGATCCCTCCCCTTCCCTCGCCTCCCACATCCAGCCTGTCAATTCCATGTGCCCCCATGTCTCCAGTTTGTTCCTGTCTCTCTCATCCCCACTGCCACTACACTGCCATCATTAGCCTCCCCTGCCTCCAGCCATTGCCTGGAGTTCATCTAGACCATGGGCAGACCATGGAGTCTGGACACAGCATGAGGATGAGTAAAAATGTTAGCTTGGACTTGGTTCCAAGTTCTGGGTCCTGAGAATTCTTGCCATGCCAGCCTGAGGACACTCCTTACCTACCCTGCACTGGAGGGGCTGTGAGGGTCCCATTTCCATCCTTTAGGGCCTCTGTCTGGGCAGGCTGATCCTGGCTGTGGGCCCCTCTACTCCATCCCCACACTGCAGTGGAGATCTTCCTGCTGAGACCCCACCATGGCTCCCCACTGTCCTCAGGATGAAGGTGGAGCTCCTCAACCTTGCCCACAAGGCCCTGATGACCAGCTCGCATCACTCTCAGAGTGATGCTTATATCCATTGCTCTACCTGTACCTGCTATGCTGCTGATTTTCCTTTAACTTAATTTAATTTATTTTTTTATACAGCAGGTTCTTATTAGTCATCAATTTAATACACATCAGTGTATACATGTCAATCCTAATCGCCCAATTCAGCACACCACCCCCCGCCACTTTCCCTCCTTGGTGTCCATACGTTTGTTCTCTACATCTGTGTCTCAGTTTCTGCCCTGGAAACTGGTTCATCTCTACCATTTTTCTAGGTTCCACATATATGCGTTAATATACCGTATCTGTTTTTCTCTTTCTGACTTACTTCACTCTGTATGACAGACTCTAGCTCCATCCACGTCTCTACAAATGACCCAATTTTGTTCCTTTTTATGGCTGAGTAATATTCAATTGTATATATGTGCCACATCTTCTTTATCCATTGGTCTGTCGATGGGCATTTAAATTGCTTCCATGTCCTGGCTATTGTAAATAGTGCTGCAATGAACACTGGGGTGCATGTGTCTTTTTGAATTATGGTTTTCTCTGGGTATATGCCCAGTAGTGGGATTGCTGGGTCATATGGTAGTTCTATTTTTAGTTTTTTAAGGAACCTCCATACTGTTCTCCATAGTGGCTGTATCAGTTTACATTCCCACCAACAGTGCAAGAGGGTTCCCTTTTCTCCACACCCTCTGCAGCATTTGTTGTTTGTAGATTTTCTGATGATGCCCATTCTAACTGGTGTGAGGTGATACCTCATTGTAGTTTTGATTTGCATTTCTCTAATAATTAGTGATGTTGAGCAGCTTTTCATATGCTTCTTGGCCATCTGTATATCTTCTCTGGAGAAATGTCTATTTAGGTCTTCGGCCCATTTTTGGATTGGGTTGTTTGTGTTTTTAATATTGAGCTGCATGAGCTGTTTGTATATTTTGGAGATTAATCCTTTGTCCGTTGATTCATTTGCAAATATTTTCTCCCATTCTGAGGGCTGTCTTTTCATCTTGTTTGTAGTTTCCTTTGCTGTGCAAAAGCTTTTAAGTTTCATTAGGTCCCATTTGTTTATTTTTGTTTTTATTTCCATTACTCTAGGAGGTGGATCATAAAAGATCTTGCTGTGATTTATGTCAAAGAGTGTTCTTCCTATGTTTTCCTCTAAGAGTTTTATAGTGTCCGGTCTTACATTTAGGTCTCGAATCCATTTTGAGTTTATTTTTGTGCATGGTGGTAGGGAGTTTTCTAATTTCATTCTTTTACGTGTAGCTGTCCAGTTTTCCCAGCACCACTTATTGAAGAGACTGTCTTTTCTCCATTGTATATCCTTGCCTCCTTTGTCATAGATTAGTCGACCATAGGTGCGTGGGTTTGCTGCTGATTTTCTAACTGCGTTCTGTAGAGAAAAAGGATATGTGTGTAATGGTGTGTGTGTGTGAGAATGGTGTGTGTGTTGGTGGTATTTGTGTATGTGATAGTTGTGATGATGGTGTGGTGTTTGTTTGGGACGACGGTGTGTGTAGTGGCTGGGACGATGGTGTGTGTGGTGGTGGGGACAGAATAGGACTTTCAGACCCCTCAAGTCTACTTCAACCAGACCAGATCCACTTGCATCTGTTTTAAAGCATTGGTTTCTCACATGACTTCCCTTGTAAGGAGGCTTTTGCAGCTCTGAAAGGCTTATGAAGAATCGCTGCCCTAAGATGACTTGCTGTTCTCTGCTCCTCCTCCATGCCAAGCGGGTTCCCATCTCTGTGCTTTACCCACGCTCTTCGAAGACCTCCATCTCTGTCTGTAGAAATGCTGCCCTCTCAAACGCCCCTACCTCCAAGAAGCTTCCGAGGCTCAATGGCAGGGATGGGATTGCTCCCTCCTCTGTACACCCTGCTTGGCCCTACCTCCTGTATTCTTGTCTTACTCACATGCCTAGCCTGAGAGCTTACCGCCTCAGTAATCTCCACGCTAATATTCCTTCTTCTCTGCTGACTCCTGCACAGAGATGAACAAAACTTCGTCAGGGTTTTCCTTCAGCACAAAGCCTGGGGGGCAGGGGGAGATAGACACATAAATGGATGGTACTGTGACATGAGTATCGTATGATGAAGGGGAGCCCAGAGGCCCTGGACCAGGGACCAGTGGAGTAAAAAGTCTTCCTAGAGAAAATAATCCCCAAGCATAATTTAAAGGATGGCACGTGAGCCTGAAGAAATGGGGAAAAGTGTCCCAGGCAGAAGGAATAGCATGTGGAGGGCACCCAGAGCGTTAGAGAAAATGGTTGGCTTGTGTGACTAAAGAATGTGTGTGGCAAGAAGCAGAACATGAGGCCTCAGAAGTGGGTAGGGAGCCGGGTCACAGAGGGCCTTGGCTGCCAAGCTGTGGAGCTGGAACTTAATCTTAACAACAATGGGGCCTTTGCAGGGAACTGAAAAGGTAGTGACAAGGTCAGATTTACTTAAAGAATTTTTTTATTGTGGTAAAATACATATAACATAAAATTTACCATCTTAGCCATTTTTACGTGTGCAGTTCACGGCATGAAATACATTCACATTGTTGTGCAGCCATCACTACCACCCATCCCCATAACTCTTTTCATCTTAGAAATCTGAAACTCTGTACCCATTAAACAAGATCTCTCCATTCTCCCCACCACCGACCCCCCAGCCCCTGGCAACCACCATTCTGCTTTCTGTCTCTATGGTTTTGACCACTCTAAGCACCTCATATAAGTGGAATCATACAGTATTTGTCTTTTTGTGACTGGCTTATTTCGCTTAGTATAATGTCCTCAAGGTTCATCCATGTTGTAGCATATTGCAGAATTTCCTTCTTTTTTTAAGACTGAATACTGTACGTATGTACCACATTTTGTTTATCTGTTCATCCTTCTATAGACATGTGGGTCGCTTCTACCTTTTGGCTATTGTGAATCATGCTGCTATGAACATGGGTGTACAAATATCTCTTGGAGACCCTGCTTTCAGTCCTTTTGGATATATGCCCAGAAGTAAAATTCCTGGGTCATATGGTAATTCTATTTTTAATTTTTTGAGGAATCACCATATTTTTTTCCACAGCAGCTGTACTGTTTTACATTCCCACCAACAATGCACAATGTTCCAATTTATCTACATCCGTGCCAACACTTGTTATTTTGCTTTTTTGATATTAGCCATCCTAATGTGTGTAAGAAGGTATTTTAAAAAATAATTTACTGAGGTGAAATTCACATAACATAAAATTAACCATTTTAAAGTGAACAATTCAGTGACATTTAGTACAGTCACACTGTTGTGCAACCAACATCCAATTCCAAAACATTTTCATGACTCCAAAGTAAAATCCCTTACCCACTAAGCAGTTTCTTCCCATTCTTCCTCCCCTCAGCCTCTGGCAACAATCAACCCGCATTTTGTCTTTATGGACGCTCATCTATTCTGGACATTTCATTTATAGAACCATACGATATGAAACCTTTTGTGTCTGTTTTTTTTCCCTTTGCTTGATGGTTTCGAGGTCCATCAGTGCTGTAGCATCTATCAATACTTCATTCCTTTTTATGGATGAATAAATTCCATTGTATGTACAGTCATCCTTTGGTATCTGTGGGGATTGGTTCCAGGACCCCTGTGGATATCAAAATGCGCAGACGCTCAAGTCCCTTATATAAAATGGCCTAGTATTTCCATATAAACTAGGCACATCTTCCCGTATACTTTAAATCATTTCTAGGTTACTTATATTATCTAATCCAATGGACTTAGTTGTAAACACAATGTAAGTACTATGTAAATAGTTGCCAGCCCTCAACAAATTCAAGTTTTACTTTTTGGAAACTTCTGGGATTTTTTTTCCCCCAAATATTTTCGATCCACAGGTGGCTGAATTCACAGATGAAGAACATGTGGATACAGAGGGCCAACTGTATAAACCACAGATTGTTTATCCATTTATCCACTGATGGCCCTTTGGGCTGTCTGGGTTTACTTTTGATCTCTCTAGCTATGTCCATGCAATGGTTTGGAGGGGACAAGACTGGATGAGGAAGATGGGCTGGAGGCTGTGTCTGTGATGCAGACCTAGGTCACTGACTGTGGGAAGACAGAAGGGCTGCATCGGTATAGAGGGCAGATGGTTGTAAGATGCTGGAGGGAGGAGTTCAAAATGACTCCCCAGTTCATTGCTCATGAGACAAGCTATAGGGGAGGGGAACTTTGAGGAGAAGGTCATGAGTTTTGTTTGGACCTTGCAAGTTTGAGTTGCTTATGGACCAGATGGAAATGTCCTCCAAGCAGTGAGAGGTGTGGGCCTGGAGCTCAAGAAGAAGGTCTGGGCAGAAGATTGGAGTCTGACAGTCATCAACCTGTAGCTGAGATTATCAGGAGGGAATGGGGAGGTAGCAGATAGGGGGAGGCTCAGAACTGGACCCTGAGGGTCCCGTTATACTGTGTGCTCTGGAAGGCAGGTCCTGACCGTCTTGCTCACCACTGACTCACCAGGCTGAAGCACAATGACTAACACATAAAAGTAGCCAGATAAATCCTAGTTGAATGAATGAAGGAATCCACAGAAGCCCAAGAGACCCAGGAGGAGAAACCAGAAAAATATGATGTTGGAAAAATCGAGAGGAATGTGTTTCAAGGATGAAGTGGTCAGCGGTGCTGATGTTGCAGCCAGCCATCATTCTGTTAAGAACCAACAGCTTTGACTTATATTTAGGAATGAGGAGAGCACTGGTGACACAGGCAAGTGACATGGTGAAGGCGAAGGTCAATGCCCAGTGAGCGTGGAGTCAGATTTGCAGTGGTGCAAAGTTGGGGCAATCCCAAGAGCCCTTGCAGGAGAGGTGCTCGGAGTGGAGAGGGTGAGCTGCAAGGTGCCATCTGGTCAGCCTAGGCCCTGGTCAGGAAGCCGGGATCTGACTGAGTGACTTGCCTGAGTCCCCTCCCCTCTCAGGCATTTGAACGGCTGCTCCTGGAGAATCTGCAGTGACTCTACTGCATCCTCACTAGCTGCATATCCCCCACCCCCCGACTCTCCCCAGGACCCCCTTACTTGGGACTGTGACTCAGGCCCCTTGGCTCTGCATAGGGAAGGGCTCCCTACCTCAGGGAGCACTGATGGGTCCCCTGTTTTGAAGTGGCCCTGGGAAGCAGGTAAGTGGAGAAGGCAGAACTAGAAGCTTCTGGCTGTTCTCCCAGAGTTTCTAGGGCTCCATAATAGATTTCCTTCTCTTCTTGGAAGCTGAGATTTTTCATAAGCCCCAGGCACATCAGATGGGAAGAGGAAAGGCATCTGGGAGAGGCCGAGAGACCCCAGGAGCACCTAAAGTTAAAGGGAGGGCTGGCCTTAAATCCAGATGGCTCACAGGACCCCCACTCCCACCTGCTGTTGGCCCAGAGGTGATGTCCACATCGGTGGTAGGAGCTGAGGGAAGAATATGGACACCGGGGTTTTGGATCTGGCTTCTCACTTCCTCACTGAGTGGCCGCAGGCTAGGGCTCCTCTTTTCCAGGGCTATTTCTCGTCTCTACCATGGATTCACTTGACTGCCTAATGCCCTGACATTCTAGGGCTTCAAACTGCCATACAGAGACCAACACAGACACAGCACAGCAGATCGCAGCCAATGAGTGGCGGATACACATCCCAGCTCCCTTGCTCCTTGACTGGGACAACTTTGAGTCACGTTCTACACTATCATCCAGAATCCCTTGGTGGAATCCTTGCTTATCAGAAACTTATTTGATAACATCCTCCACTTCTTTCCCTTCCTTGTCTCACCTTCCAACATGTCTACAGGTGCTTCCTCTTGTCTCAGATCCTTGTTTCAAGGACAGTTCCTGGGGAAACCCAGCCTCAGACAGTATAATAATGATAATGATAACTGCCTTTTATTGAACACCTACTATGTGCCAGGCTTCATGTATATAGGCTTCATGTGATCCTCCTGACAAAACTTCCAGGTGGACATTATCACCTCTATGTCACTGTTGAGATGGCTCAGGTTCAGAGGGGAGGTGGCCTGACCAAGGACTCTTAGCTGGCAAGCTTTCAATCCACAAGGGGGTGGGGGTCCACTCCCTGCACTTGGTAGGACTGGGTGCCAAGAGACCTGGCCGAGGGGCCCAGCCTCAACGGTTGGTCGCACCCAGAACAAAGGCAGTGTGGAGCACTTTTAAGCCCTGACACAGTCCTCACGGCAGGCACCATGAACAGTGGCAGCAGTGGGTTCCTTCGAAGGGTGTCACTAGTTGAGGATATTGATGAAGATGTAGCCCTGAGCTGCAGAGGAAGAACAGGCAAATATCTTATGATGACTGCCATCGACAGGCTGTCTTTTGGCTACTCTTGGGGATTCCCAGGAATAGCCGGGGGACCCTTTGAGAAGGGTAAGTTCCCGCTTACGTAGAAGGAGGCTCAAGATCATTGTTCTTTGGACAAAAATGGGACTCCATTTTGTAATCACAGGTCGGTGAAGCCAGGCAATGTTTAGTTTGTGTCTAATACATTCTTTTTTTTTAAATTAATTTTTATTTTTTTAAATTTTATTCAAACAGAAAGTCACAAAAATTATAATCATCCTCATCAGTTCACTCAGTCCCATGTAATTAATTTTTTTTTTCATCTTGATCTCTTGTTAGCACTTTTATGAATTCATCAGTTTTCCATTAGAGTTCTGAAAATGCTTATTCATTCAGTTCAGCAGTATAGTCAGTTACCAGAAACCTGTACTTGTCAGAGTCTTTTCCATGAATTCCTTGAAGATGAAACCCTTTTATAGGAACATATTTGCAAAAGCATCAGAGTACACCCAGAACTATCTGTAAATGACAAAAGACTTAAAAATGACCACGGTTAAAGATTTGATGAAAGTTCATAATAATGCAGTTGACAAGGAAGCTTAGTTATTTCTGAGATATACATTTTAAAGTAATAACTAGAATTATGACTTATAACATTGTACCAGAACATATAAGATTTCTAGAAATTTCATGTAATGTCTGAAACATTTATATTAACATATTTCCATACAAATAACCCAAAGAAAGTTTAGTATTAGTTGTTTTTTTATTTGTTTGCTTGTTTGTTTTTTTATACTGCAGGTTCTTATTAGTCATCAATTTTATACACATCAGTGTATACATGTCAACCCCAATCGCCCAATTCAGTGTCTAATACATTCTAAATGTGTTTGTGTGGACAGAATATGGTCTTTGTTTATGGCAGTCAATGTCTTGCTTTAGGTTTAAGTTTTAAAGCATGGTTCCATATAAAATATTTTGTTATATAAAAAGAAAGCTATTGAGACTTCCCTGGTAGAGCAGTGGTTAAGAATCCGCCTGCCAATGCAGGGGACACGGGTTCCACCCCTGGTCCGGGAGGATCCCACATGCCGTGGAGCAACTAAGCCCGTGTGCCACAACTACTGAGTCTGTGCTCTAGAGCCCACGTGCCGCAACTACTGAAGCCCACGTGCCTAGAGCCCGTGCTCCACAACAAAAGAAGCCACCGCAATGAGAAGTCCGCGCACCGCAACGAAGAGTGGTCCCCGCTCGCCGCAACTAGCGAAAGCCCTTGCACAGCAACAAAGACCCAACGCAGCCAAAAATAAATTAAAAAAAAAAAAAAAAGCTATTTGGGTAATAATGAAGTCATACGCTCATGTACAGTAAAATAAGCTCCCTTGACGGTACTCAGGGACCCACATTAGACTTCACACTGGGCCCATTTTCCCAAGAGGAGCTTGGAATGCCCCCCCCCCCATTTCTGGCCTCAGTTTCCTCATGTGTAACAAGTGAGGCAGCCAAATGAGCCCCAAGCTCTCTGAGGTCCCAGGTTTGGCCCGTGGCTTTCCCTTGGGGCTGTTTGGCAAATCTAGGCAGGTTCCTGCCACCGTCTAGCCTAGAAGCAGATCTGTAATTGAGCCTGCAGGGTCACTGTGACAGGCACAGCCTGCAAATCTCAGCTGGGGAAGCGGCCCAAGGAGCTAAATTGTACTGCGGCTGGCTCTTTCCTGGCTCTGGGGGCAGCCTGTCTCTGGGGTTAACATGGAGAGAAGGGGAGCTGACAAAGCCATTCCCCATGGATGAGACACCCAACAGAGTGGGCGGCACGAGGACCCAGGCCACCGCGGGCGGGGAAGGAGTGGTTGCAGAATGCTCTTTTCTACTCGGGGCCCGTGAACAGGGGCACGTGAACAGGGGCACAAGATGATTTAAGCAAAACAGCGATTTGGTCAGAATGAATGCTTTGTCATGGAGTGTTTACACGCCTCTTTCCTCCCCTGGACTCTGAAGCCAGACACTGTGTGTGAGTCAGCTCGTGGTGCTCAGCACAGGGACAGGGAGAGGAGAGGCATAGCTGAATACCAATAATAGACAATAGCAATGATAACTAATATTGAGTGTTTATTCTGTGCCAGACCCTGTGCTTATTGTTCTACATATATTGTTTACTCCTCACAACAGTGCCAGAGGTTACCCTCATGAGAATAGTTGAGAACATATAGCACAGAGATGTTAAGTAAATTGCCCAGCATCACTTAGCTAGTGGGTGGCTGAGCCAGAATTTAAACCCAGGTAGTTTGGCTCCAAGTCTGGGCGCTGGATCACTCTGCAAAATGGTCCATACAGTAGTAATGATAACAACAGTGATAACTTACTGTGCGGGGCACCCATCACAGGGACTACAGGAGGAATTGATGAAGGATGGCAGGAGTCCCCCAGGCAGCCTGGCAGAGGGAACATTGGGTACAAAGACAAGGGACTGAGAAAGGTCATTGTGTGTTTGGGGAACAATGGCACACTTGGAAGATAACGGGGTGTGCTGAGAGATGCATGTGCGGCGGGAGGGCAGGGGCCAGATCCAGATGAGCCTTGGTGCCAGGCTAAGGAGCACAGGCTCTCTCCCCCGGGCAAGGGTGGGGCAGTGACATGGCCGGGTGTGAGGACCTCCTCTCACCAGCTCTGTGACCTCGGGCAAGGCACTGCCCCTCTTGGAACCTCGGTTTCCTCATCTGTAAACTGGGGGAGATCATTCCTGTAGCATTCTGCCTCTTGGGGCTTGGGCAAGGACTAATAAGACAATAGACCAAACGGATTTTGTAAGCTGTAACAGATTTGACAGATGCAGGTTTGTGGGAGGGATGAAAAGAAGTGAACAGACAGCAGTTGTGAAAGTAGCCAGCTGTTTTTATCTAGACTACCAGATTGCCTCCAGCTTTTATTGTTATTAAAAGTAACAGCATTTGCATGAGGCTTTGCTACTTGCCATTTGGCCTTTGTCACCTCACTTGAGGATCCTCAAACCTTTTAAGTTAGATGTAATCATTCCCATCTTACAAGTGAAGACACTGAGGCACAGAGAGGTGACGTCACCCGTCACAGCCAGCGCAGGTCAGGGGCAGAGCTGAGGCACGAGCTGGGGTTAAAGCTGCACGGTTGCGTTTTTCACTGTCTCACGTGGCCTTGCTTACACTGAGCAGCTTGTCAGAGCTGACACTTCCAAAGGGCAAACCAAGGGCCCGAAGGTACAAGGAGGCAGGAAACAGCAAGGACTGATGACTAGAGCTATTCAGGGTTGGAATAATAGGTCAGTAACCTCGAAGGTCTGTGACAGGTCATAATTTGTCATTTCACTGAGGCCCAAATTTGAATTCTTTGCTGCAAAACCAGTAAGTGGGGTAAAAGCCTGTCAGTGAGCCCGTCCAGCTGACTGGCCAGTGGACGCTTCTCAGCTCAACTTTCCGGTTTTCCCCTTCTTGTGGGAGGCAGGGTGGCCTGGGGTTGAACGCACACAGGGGTACAGACAGTCCCAGCTCTGCCACTTGAAGCTGTGTGACTTTGAGTAAGTAGCTTCCTGTCTCTGAACTTGTTTCCTGATATGTAATACAAGGATACTAGTACCTACCTCCAAGGGCTGTTGAGAGGACTAAATGAGATAGTAGTAATTGACGGGACTCTCAGGATAACCAAGGAACTGGGTGGTGCAGTGTGGCCTCTGGGAGGAGAAGTGGGAGACGGGTGCAGAGGAGGGAGAGAGGTTTACTTCTCCCCATATACTCTTTTGTAATCTCTTCTTTTGTTTTGTTTTAATCATGTGTAGGGGGTTCCTTTTCAAATAAATTAATAGAATTTCAAAAAGTGAGATAATACATATAAAGTACTTAGCACAGTCTTGACATTTAATACTACATAAATGTTAGCTTTTATAGTTATTATACATGTTAGTATAAAGCAGTTTTTATGAACTCTGTTTCTTTGTGGAAAATGACTCCCTCCCCACCAAAGGTGAAAACCTTGATGGAGCTGAAGAGGAAGAGGCTAAAACCAGGGATGCTTCTTAGCCAGAAAACAGGAGTTTCATGGGGCAAATGCCTGCCTTTGATTGGGCTTCTTGCTGAAGCAGGCAAGGCTGACACCTGGGCACCTGGAGGATCATGGCAGCTTCACTGGAGGGGGAGGTTGGCCTTGAATGTGTGTTAAACAATCGGTCCACTGGCCTGGGCTTGGCACCTGTCTCTGCCGCTGGCTGGCGGAGTAACCTTGGGCAAGTCAAGGAACCTCTCTGAGCCATCAGATTTTCATTTGACAAATGAGGGCAATGAGACTGGTCTGCCTTGCCGGGCCGTTGGGAGGGTTTTCAGAGAGTTATGTGGTACCTACCATCATCCATCATCACATCTTCATCTTTATCATTGTGAGGCATTTGGCCTTCAGCTGGGCACAGTGGGGGCCAGTAAAAGGCTTTCCCCCCGGTGCGGTAAGGTTGGATTTTAAGCATTCTTAGAGAGGTTGCTCTGGAGGTCAGTGTGGAGAGGGGACTGGAGGGGGAGAGCGAGGAGGGGACTGAAAAGGATTCTGCTTGTGACCCTCACACCCACCCCATCTAACCTCTCTGAGCAGCAGCCCCAGCCATGAATTGGACTCGCCCCACAAAAGGAGAGTTCTGGAGTGTAACTAAGAGAGCTTTTCCTTATCCGCTTGCCCGGGACGGTATTTATGCTAATCCTATTCCCAGCAAAAGCATCTCACTAATAAAAGCGGCGCCTTGGCTCTGGCCTCCACTCCATCTGTCTGTCTCGCTCAAGAGGAGCTCTTCCTGGGTAGCAAGGGCCCTACCGCTGGGCTGCGTGAGCCCTCGTGGGCCAGCCTGGAGGTGCCATTCATTGAGCACATATGTACAGAGCCCTGCTGGAGGCCAAGCCCTGGGCCAGGCGCAGGGGACCCGGTGGAGAGAAAACAGACAAGGTCGCTGCTCCCATGAAACGTGCGCTCTGATGGGAGAGGCGAAAACACAAATGAATAAATAAGTGACTAAGGTAAGTTCAGATGGGGTTAAATCCCATGAAGAAAAAAATGTGTCGGAGAGTGACCTAACAAGAGGGTGGCCAGGGGAGACCTCACTGAGGAGGTGAGTCACCCGGGCTCGTCAGAGTGCGCCAGGCGGAGGGAACAGCAGATGCAAACGCCCCAAGGAAGGGCCACGGCCGGCGAGTTTGAGGGACAGAGACCAGAGCACTGGAGCCAGGGTAGGAGACAAGATGGAGACCCCTGGTGCCACGTGGGACCCTGTAGGCTGCAGTAGGGACTTTGTGTGACGGGAGCCACTGGAGGGCTTTGAGTGGCATGACCTGCAGTTTGTTTTGGACGTTCATGCTGGCTGCTGGGTGGAGAATCCATTACAGGAGGGACAAGAGTGCCCCCAGGAGACCAGGTAAGAAGCTCTGGCACTGGAGATGGGGGAAGAGTTAGGATCGGGGTTACCTTTTGGAGGTAACAATGTGAATAAGATACAGAGCGTGGCGTACATAGCAGTGTCTAACATGCAGCAGGAGCTCACTCCATGACGACTGGGGTTTTGATTATTTTGATTTTCCTCTGCCACACAGCCTCTCCAAAATAATACCCTTTAAAAATCCTGATATTTGGTCAGCTCAAGTACTGGCCCCGAGGCCCCCATGACAATGCTCTGGGCATTTTCCCTGGTGGACTGGCCTCAAATCATGTCTCTGAAAGCCACATGGGCTGCTTTCCTCTGAAGTGAACCTCCCAGGGGCCATGCGATCATTTTCTGGCTCTGAAGCAATGCAACCTTTAGTGCTTCCTCAGGGAGACTTGCTCTCTGCATCAGGCAGGAGGGGATGGGACTCTTGAACGTAGAGAGATTTACTGACCCAGCACAAACTTCAGGATCAAGAGAAATCCACAGCTGAGGGAGGGTTTGGCCCCAGGCCTGCAAGGGGAGATCCTAAGCAGGACCCAGGCCAGGATCTCCCCTGGTCTTCCAATCACACTCATCCCGTGCCTGTGGACTGAGTTCCTGCTCTGTAGCAGACTATGCTGAGGACCCAGAAAGCAACCAGACACAGTCCCTGCCCTGGAGCTCGCATTAAGGTGGAGGGGGAAACAAATAGTGCCTGACGGTGCTCAATATTAGTAGGTGCTCAGTATTTGCTCAGTTAATTAACAGTTACCCACGCAGTAAGCCCCTGATACCGTACCGATAATTTTACTTTGGTACTTCCTCGTCTCAAAATCTTTAAAGTTCTCCAAGTAGAAACTCCCAGCCCAGAATCCAGGCCCTTCATAGATTGGCCCCCACCTCATTCTCCAGTCTCACTCCATGCCATTCTTCCTCTTCATGCACTTTGCCTCCTGCCACACGACACTTATTATTGTTCCCTGTTCTCTGATATTTCTCTGACTTAAGCTACCTTTCCTCGTACCTGGAATACCACTTCTCCCATTCACTACCTGGTAAACTCCTATACACCCATCAAAGCCCAGCTCCAAAATTAGCATCTTGGCAAAGCCTTTTTGATTGGCTCCAGACCAGGGCCCTCCACAGGCACAGTTAGCTCCCTCCCCACGATGCTCCCACAGTCCTCCACTCATCGCTCTAGTACGTCAGATTGCTACAGGTCAATGACTCAGTCCCCGCATTGGACTGTGAGCTGTGATAAAGAGCCCCTATTCGGTTCATCTCTGTGGCCTGGGGCCGATCACAGGGCCTGGCGTAGAGGAGGGAGATAGTCAGTAAGCATCGTTGTTGGGTGATAACCCCATCAGTGTGGCCATGGTTATAGGTGGATGAGAGGAAAAAGCATGAGGCCAAAGAGGCCAGCAGACACCTGCTAGGGCAGGGCCTTGAATGCCAGGCCTTGGGGTGGATTTCAGCCGCTGGAGAAAAAGCTGAGGAAGAACAGGAAAACCAAATCCCACTTAGAGAGATGAAAGAGCGAGGAAGGAGAACTATTTGGGATTATGATAGGGGATATAAATATTAATTATGTTTACACAATGTTCTCAAAGGCTATTAGCTCTGGGTCCATTTTCCAACATAAATAAGAGACGATAACCCTTGCCATTAAGAACTTAAGGTCTATTAATAGACAACAAAACACCTGTACATCTATAAACATAAAAAATCATCCCTTTCTTGGCCTCTGACTCCATCTCATGAAACATTCCCTCATTCAGAAGCAGAAATCAAGTCATGGAGAGTTGAAATAGCTTGCCTAAAGTTGTTAGTTGAACAGCAACAAGACAATGACTATTTTACTCAAAGGCAGTCATGAAGTGCTTTAGAGGAAAAAAATCTCACCAGTCATAGAATTTATTTTTCACACAGCATCATTGTTTATATGTTTTCTGCATTAAAAAAAAAATACAATACAGGAGTCGATATTCACTGTGAAAAAAGTCAGATTGGATTACAACCCAAAGTATAAAGTCCATACTCGTATCAAATAAATAATAAATAGGGGAGAATGGGCAAGTCTTCCTTAGGGAAGAATTCCAAATAATATAAGTAGATACTCCACCCTTCCCCAGGAGGTGGAGTTTAATTTCCATCACCTTTGAGTAGAGTCTGGACTCAGTGACTTGCCTCTAAAGAATAGAGTATGGAAAGGGAAAAAGAGGAAACTTCACAGGGGAGAAACCCGGCAAACTCCACCTCAACCAAGCAGTCAAGGTTAACATCACCAGTGATAAAGTCTGAGGATATCATGTACCCCTGGAAGTGACGTGACGAGAAGGGCACCTCACCTCTGTGGTATTCTTCCCCCAAACCCATAACCCCAGTTTAGTCATGAGGAAATCATCAGACGAAACCAAATTTAGGAACATTCTACAAACTACCTGGCCAGCCCTGCTCACGACTGTCAAGGTCATGGGAAACAAGGAGAGACGGAGACACTGTCATGGAGTAGGGGAGACTGGAGCGGCATCATGACTAAACGCAACTCAAGCTTGGACTGAATCCTGGAACAGAGACAGGACATGAGGGGAAAAACGGGCGACGTCCGAATGAAGTCTGGAGTTTAGTTAACAGTAATGTATCAATAGTGGATTTTTAATTTTGACAAATGCACTACATTAATGTATGATGTTAACAATAGGGGAAACTGGGTGAGAGCAGATAGGAACTCCCTGTGCTATCTCTGCAACCTTTTGTAAGTCTAAAATTATCCCCGAATAAAAATTTTTTTAAAAAAATCAGTAAGGAGAGAGCAAGTCCCCCCCCCCCCCCCGCCAGACCAGCCCCACTCCATCCAAAGCCTCTCCCTAATTAGGGTATATAGCTGTATACATCTTTTTCTTTTTGCTCTTTTTTTTCAATATTTTCCTATAGAAATAGTTTTTTTCACTTTACATAGACGCATCATACTGTACGTATTATTCTGTAACTTCCCTTTTGCACGTAACAATATGTCTCAGTGGCGTCTCCATGTCGGTACTTACAGACCTGTGCTGTGCAATACAGTGGCCACTGGCCACAAGTGGATACTGAGCACTTGAATATGTACAGATCTCCCTCGACTAACGATGGGGTTGCTTCCTGATAAAAATACACCTAACCTACCGAACATCAGAGCTTAGCCTGGCCTACCTTAAACGTGCTTAGAACACTGACATGAGCCTACAGCTGGGCAAAATCACCTCACACAGAGCCTATTTTATAATGAAGTACTGAAGAGCTCATGTAATTTATTGAATACTATACTGAACGTGAAAAACAGAACGGTTGTCTGGGTACTGAATGGTTGTAAGCGTATTGGTTGTTCACCCTCGTGGTCGCGAGGCTGACTGGGAGCTGCGGCTGCCGCCCAGCATCACAAGAGAGGACCCACCGCACATAACCAGCCTGGGAAAAGATCAGAATTCAAGCTTCGGAGTATGTATCGCTTTCACACCATCTTAAAGTCGTAAAATCTTAAGTCAGCCGGTTGTAAGTAGGGGACCATCTGCAGGTAGCCCATGTGCTCTAAGTGTAAAATGCACATCAGATCTCACAGACTTGGTACCAAAAAAGGAATGTAAACTATCTCATTAATAATTTTTATTTTGATTACATGTTGAAGTGATGATATTTTGGGTGTATAGGGCTCAAAATCTATTACTGATTTCATCTGTTTCTCTTTACATTTTTAATGTGGCTACTGGAAAATTTTAAATTACCTATGTGGCTCACATTATATTTCTATTGTACAATGTTGTTACATAGATCTAAACTCATTCTTTTTATGTGCTGTATAGTATTCCAAAATCTGCATGTACCACAATTTATTTAACCATTCTTCTTCTTTTCTTTTTTTTGAATTTTTGAATTTTATTTTTTTCTACAGCAGGTTTTTATTAGTCATCCATTTTATACACATCAGTGTATACATGTCAATCCCAATCGCCAAACTCATCCCACCCCCACCCCCACCCCCCCGCGGCTTTCCCCCCTTAGTGTCCATACGTTTGTTCTCTACATCTGTGTCTCAATTTCTGCCCTGCAAACCAGTTCATCTGTACCATTTTTCTAGGTTCCACATATATGCGTTAATATATGGTATTTCTTTTTCTCTTTCTGACTTACTTCACTCTGTATGACAGTCTCTAGATCCATCCACGTCTCTACAAATGACCCAATTTCGTTCCTTTTTATGGCTGAGTAATATTCCATTGTATATATGTACCACATCTTCTTTATCCAGTCATCTGTCGATGGACACTTAGGTTGCTTCCATGACCTGGCTATTGAAAATAGTGCTGCAATGAACATTGGGGTGCATGTGTCTTTTTGAATTATGGTTTTCTCTGGGTATATGCCCAGTAGTGGGATTGCTGGGTCATATGGTAATTCTACTTTTAGTTTTTTAAGGAACCTCCATACTGTTCTCCATAGTGGCTGCACCAATTTACATTCCCACCAACAGTGCAAGAAGGCTCCCTTTTCTCCACACCCTCTGCAGCATTTGTTGTTTGTAGATTTTCTGATGATGCCCATTCTAACTGGTGTGAGGTGATACCTCATTGTAGTTTTGATTTGCATTTCTCTAATAATTAGTGATGTTGAGCAGCTTTTCATGTGCTCCTTGGCCATCTGAATGTCTTCTTTGGAGAAATGTCTATTTAGGTCTTCTGCCCATTTTTGGATTGGGTTGTTTGTGTTTTTAATATTGAGCTGCATGAGCTGTTTATATATTTTGGAGATTAATCCTTTGTCCGTTGATTCATTTGCAAATATTTTCTCCCATTGTGAGGGGTGTCTTTTCCTCTTGTTTATGGTTTCCTTTGCTGTGCAAAAGCTTTTAAGCTTCATTAGGTCCCATTTGTTTAGTTTTGTTTTTATTTCCATTACTGTAGGAGGTGGATCAAAAAAGATCTTCCTGTGATTTATGTCAAAGAGTGTTCTTCCTTAGTTTTCCTTTAAGAGTTTTATAGTGTCCAGTCTTACATTTAGGTCTCGAATCCATTTTGAGTTTATTTTTGTGTATGGTGTTAGGGAGTGTTCTAATTTCATTCTTTATATGTAGCTGTCCAGTTTTCCCAGCACCACTTATTGAAGAGACTGTCTTTTCTCCATTGTATGTCCTTGGCTCCTTTGTCATAGATTAGTTGACCATAGATGTGTGGGTTTATCTCTGGGCTTTCTATCTTGTTCCATTGATCTATATTTCTGTTTTTGTGCCAGTACCATATTGTCTTGATTACTGTAGCTTTGTAGTATAGTCTGAAGTCAGGGAGTCTGATTCCTCCAGCTCTGTTTTTTCCCTCAAGACTGCTTTGGATATTTGGGGTCTTTTGTGTCTCCATACAAATTTTAAGATTTTTTGTTCTAGTTCTGTAAAAAATACCATTGGCAATTTGATAGGGATTGCACTGAATCTGTAGATTGCTTTGGGTAGTATAGTCATTTTCACAATATTGATTCTTCCAATCCAAGAACATGGTATATCTCTCCATCTGTTGGTATTATCTTTAATTTCTTTCATCAGTGTCTTATAGTTTTCTGCATACAAGTCTTTTGTCTCCCTCAGTAGGTTTATTCCTAGGTATTTTATTCTTTTTGTTGCAATGGTAAATGGGAGTGTTTCCTTAATTTCACTCAGATTTTTCATCATTAGTATATAGGAATGCAAGAGATTTCTGTGCATTAATTTTGTGTCATGCAACTTTATCAAATTCATTGATTAGGTGTAGTAGTTTTCTGGTGGCGTCTTTAGGATTCTCTATGTAGAGTATCATGTCATCTGCAAACAGTGACAGTTTTACTTCTTTTCCAATTTGTATTTCTTTTATTTCTTTTTCTTCTCTGATTGCCATGGCTAGGACTTCCAAAACTATATTGAATAATAGTGGTGAGAGTGGACATCCTTGTCTTGTTCCTGATCTTAGAGGAAATGCTTTCAGTTTTTCACCAATGAGAATGATGTTTGCTGTGGGTTTGTTGTATATTGCCTTTATTATGTTGAGGTAGGTTCCCTCTATGCCTACTTTCTGGAGAGTTTTTATCATAAATTGGTATTGAATTTTGTCAAAAGCTTTTTCTGCATCTATTGAGATGATCATATGGTTTTTATTCTTCATTTTGTTAATATGGTGTATCACATTGATTGATTTGCGTATATTGAAGAATCCTTGCATCCCTGGGATAAATCCCACTTGATCATGGTGTATGATCCTTTTAATGTGTTGTTGGATTCTGTTTGCTAGTATTTTGTTGAGGATTTTTGCATCTATATTCATCAGTGATATTGGTCTGTAATTTTCTTTTTTTGTAGTATCTTTGTCTGGTTTTGGTATCAGGGTGATGGTGCCCTCGTAGAATGAGTTTGGGAGTGTTCCTTCCTCTGCAATTTTTTGGAAGAGTATGAGAAGGATGGGTGTTAGCTCTTCTCTAAATGTTTGATAGAATTCATCTGTGAAGCCATCTGGTCCTGGACTTTTGTTTATTGGAAGATTTTTAATCACTGTCTCAATTTCAGTGTTTGTGATTGGTCTGTTCATATTTTCTGTTTCTTCCTGGTTCAATCTTGGAAGGTTATACCTTTCTAAGAATTTGTCCATTTCTTCCAGGTTGTCCATTTTATTGGCATAGAGTTGCTTGTAGTAATCTCTTATGATCCTTTGTATTTCTGTGGTGTCTGTTGTAACTTCTCCTTTTTCATTTCTAATTTTATTGATTTGAGTCCTCTCCCTCTTTTTCTTGATGAGTCTGGCTAATGGTTTATCAATTCTGTTTATCTTCTCAAAGAACCAGCTTTTAGTTTTATTGATCCTTGCTATTGTTTTCTTTGTTTCTATTTCATTTATTTCTTTTTTTTTTTTTTTTTTTTGGCTGCGTTGGGTCTTCGTTGCTGCACGCAGGCTTTCTCTAGTTGCAGTGAGCAGGGGCACGGGCTTCTCATTGCTGTGGCTTCTCTTGTTGTGGAACACGGGCTCTAGGCACACAGGCTTCAGTAGTTGCAGCACATGGGCTCAGTAGTTGTGGCACGTGGGCTCTAGAGCGCAGGCTCAGTAGTTGTGGCACACGGGCTTAGTTGCTCCGTGGCATGTGGGATCTTCCCGGACCAGGGATCAAACTTGTGTCCCCTGCACTGGCAGGTGGATTCTTAACCACTGCACCACCAGGGAAGTCCCTATTTCATTTATTTCTGCTCTGATCTTTATGATTTCTTTCCTTCTGCTAACTTTGGGTTTTGTTTTTTCTTCTTTCTCTAGTTCCTTTAGGTGTAAGGTTAGATTGTTTATTTGAGAATTTTCTTGTTTCTTGAGGTAGGGTTGTATAGCTATAAACTTCCCTCTTAGAACTGCTTTTGCCGCATCCCATAGGTTTGGATCGTCATGTTTTCCTTGTCATTTGTCTCTAGGTATTTTTTGATTGCCTCTTTGATTTCTTCAGTGATCTCTTGGTTATTTAGTAACGTATTGTTTAGCCTCCATGTGTACGTGTTTTTTACGTTTTTTTCCCCCTGTAATTGATTTCTAATCTCATAGCATTGTGGTCAGAAAAGATGCTTGATATGATTTTAATTTTCTTAAATTTACTGAGGCTTGATTTGTGACCCAAGTGTGATCTATCCTGGAGAATGTTCCGTATGCACTTGAGAAGAAAGTGTAATCTGCTGTTTTTGGATGGCATGTCCTATAAATATCAATTAAGTCTAACGGGTCTATTGTGTCATTTAAAGCTGGTGTTTCCTTAGTAATTTTCTGTTTGGATGATCTGTCCATTGGTGTAAGTGAGGTGTTAAAGTCCCCCACTATTATTGTGTTACTGTCAATTTCCTCTTTTAGAGCTGTTAGCAGTTGCCTTATGTATTGAGGTGCTCCTATGTTGGGTGCATATATATTTATAATTGTTATATCTTCTTCTTGGATTGATCCCTTGATCATTATGTAGCATCCTTCCTTGTCTCTTGTAACATTATTTATTTTAAAGTCTATTTTATCTGATATGAGTATTGCTACTCCAGCTTTCTTTTGATTTCCATTTGCATGGAATATCTTTTTCCATCCTTTCACTTTCAATCTGTATGCATCCCTAGGTCTGAAGTGGGTCTCTTGTGGACAGCATATATATGAGTCCTGTTTTTGTATCCATTCAGCAAGCCTGTGTCTTTTGGTTGGAGCATTTAATCCATTCACATTTAAGGTAATTATCAATATGTATGTTCCTATTACCATTTGCTTAATTGTTTTGGGTTTGTTTTTGTAGGTCCTTTTCTTGTCTTGTGTTTCCCACTTAGAGAAGTTCCTTTAGCATTTGTTGTAGAGCTGGTTTGGTGGTGCTGAATTCTCTTAGCTTTTGCTTGTCTGTAAAACTTTTGATTTCTCCATCGAATCTGAATGAGATCCTTGCCGGGTAGAGTAATCTTGGTTGTAGGTTCTTCCCTTTCATCACTTTAAGTATATCATGCCACTCCCTTCTGGCTTGTAGAGTTTCTGCTGAGAAATCAGCTGTTAACCTTATGGGAGTTCCCTTGTATGTTATTTGTCATTTTTCCCTTGCTGCTTTCAATAATTTTTCTTTGTCTTTAATTTTTGTCAATTTGATTACTATGTGTCTCGGCGTGTTTCTCCTTGGGTTTATCCTGTATGGGACTCTCTGCACTTCCTGGACTTGGGTGGCTATTTCCTTTCCCATGTTAGGGAAGTTTTCGACTATAATCTCTTCAAATATTTTCTCGGGTGCTTTCTCTCTCTATTCTCCTTCTGGGACCCCTATAATGCAAATGTTGCATTTAATGTTGTCCCAGAGGTCTCTTAGGCTGTCTTCATTTCTTTTCATTCTTTTTTCTTTATTCTGTTCTGCAGCAGTGAATTCCACCATTGTGTCTTCCAGGTCACTTATCCATTCTTCTGCCTCAGTTATTCTGCTATTAATTCCTTCTAGTGTATTTTTCATTTCAGTTATTGTATTGTTCATCTCTGTTTGTTTGTTCTTTAATTCTTCTAGGTGTTTGTTCTTTAATTCTTCTAGGTCTTTGTTAAACATTTTTTGCATCTTCTCTCTCTTTGCCTCCATTCTTTTTCCAAGGTCCTGGATCGTCTTCACTAACATTATTCTGAATTCTTTTTCTGGAAGGTTGCCTATCTCCACTTCATTTAGTTGTTTTCTGGGGTTTTGTCTTGTTCCTTCATCTGGTACATAGCCCTCTGCCTTTTCATCTCGTCTATCTTTCTGTGAATGTGGTTTTTGTTCCACAGGCTGCATGATTGTAGTTCTTCTTGCTTCTGCTGTCTGCCCTCTGGTGGATGAGGCTATCTAAGAGGCTTGTGCAAGTTTCCTGTTGGGAGGGACTGGTGGTGGGTAGAGCTGACTGTTGCTCTGGTGGGCAGAGCTCACTAAAACTTTAATCCTCTTGTCTGCTGATGGGTGGGCTGGGTCTCCTCCTTGTTTGTTGTTTGGCCTGAGGCAACCCAACACTGGAGCCTATCCAGGCTCTTTGGTGGGGCTAATGGCGGACTCTGGGAGGGCTCACACCAAGGAGTACTTCCCAGAACTTCTGCTGCCAGTGTCCTTGTCCTCACAGTGAGACAGAGCCACCCCCCAACTCTGCATGAGACCCTCCAACACTAGCAGGTAGGTCTGGTTCCGTCTCTATGGGGTCACTGCTCCTTCCCCTGGGTCCCAATGCACACACTACTTTGTGTGTGCCCTCCAAGAGTGGAGTCTCTGTTTCCCCCAGTCTTGTTGAAGTCCTGCAATCAAATCCTGCTAGGCTTCAAAGTCTGATTCTCTAGGAATTCCTCTTCCCATTGCCAGACCCCCAGGTTGGGAAGCCTGATGTGGGGCTCAGAACCTTCACTCCAGTGGGTGGACTTCTGCGGTATCAGTGTTCTCCAGTTTGTGTCACCCACCCAGCAGTTATGGGATTTGATTTTATTGTGATTGCACCCCTCCTACTGTCTCATTGTGGCTTCTCCTTTGTCTTTGGACGTGGGGTATTTTTTTGGTGAGTTCCAGTGTCTTCCTGTCGATGATTGTTCATCAGTTAGTTCTAACCTTTCTTTTTCTAATGTATATTTAGCTTGCTCCAAAAATTTTGTTATCACAAACCATGTTGCAATTAAAATCTTTGTACTTGCCTACTCTGTGAGCATGTAAAAATATTTCTCTAGAGCGGGGGCTGGCAAACTAAGGCCCATGGACCAAATGCAGCCCACTGCCTGCTTTTGCAAATAAAGTTTTATTGGAACACAGTCACACCCATTCATTTACATACTGTCTATGGCTGCTTTAGCACAACAAGGGCAGAGTTGAGTAGTTGTGACAAGGACCATAAGGCCCACAGAGTCTAAAATCTTTATTATCTGTCCTTTCTTTAAAAAGTCTGCTGACACCTGCTCTAAGAGTTGTTACCAACAACTAGAAGAGCCATGTTGCAGGCCCAGTTCCCTGGGGAGGAGTCTCTGAGATGGAGATTAGCATACAGGAAGTTATTAGGGGTTGCTCTTGGGTGGTGGAAGGGAAAGGAGCAAGATCAGGCAGAGACCAATAGTAAAACCAGTAGTAGTAAGACCTGGTGCAGTAGTTTTACTACTGCAGTAGTAAGATGCAGTAGTAAGACCTCAGCTGGTGCCACAGAGCTCTGAAGCCCTGGTCCTTCAGAGTTGTGCTGAGTTGGGGCAGTGGAAATAGGCCTTTATAACCCTGAATCAACCTGCCCTGGGGGAGGGGTCTGACCTGGGGTGAGGTAACTCTCTTGAGCTGAGGGAATCCCCTGCTAGCTGCTAGCTGAGGGGGAATGGGTGCATCGGTCATAGGGTTGGGGGTCTGGGAAGCGTAGAACAGCATCTTCTAGAGCCCACACCTTGTGCCATCCAGCCCCGCTTCTTCATTTAAGTTCTGGGAGCATCT
Source organism: Balaenoptera musculus (assembly GCF_009873245.2). Taxonomy (NCBI): domain Eukaryota; kingdom Metazoa; phylum Chordata; class Mammalia; order Artiodactyla; family Balaenopteridae; genus Balaenoptera; species Balaenoptera musculus. Next base: position 45,437,346 of record NC_045785.1, on the reverse strand, counting down.
CTTCCAGGATTCTGGTGGGCTTTCTTTCCTGGGGGAAACTTACAGAGGAAAGTTAGTGGAACAGACTGCAACCCTCACCACTGTGACTGGTCTTGAGGCCGCAACTGACACTCATCATCTTCCTCTTCTGTTATCCATTCTCGATTCCCCTTACCCTTGGCTAGCACCTCTTCTGGTCTCAGTGACCTACATGGTGGCATGATCTAGACCCTCCGTCCTGAGACGTCTGAGCCTGTGGTCACCTTATCCTTCTCAAGCCGTGGCCCCTGCACTTGTCTATTTCCTGCAAGTATTGGGCAAGGGAGTACCAAGGGGTTTCCAAATGGATCAACTGGGTACCAAAGATATACCTCCCTGCTCTCCAGTGCTTAACAACAGCCTTACCTCCTCCTGATGATCAGGGTTAATTATGCCTGAAAGAATGGTGACTCTACTTTTTGCCTGCTGGTCCCTTGACACCAGGAGCTCAAAATGCCTGGGTGTCAGACACGGCAAAAAGTTCAATAGTCATCTTGATGTTTCCCCTGGCTGAAGAGTTGCCTCTTTGGGAACCAGGACCTCTAAACCTGCAGAACCCAGAGTTGTGGGGACAGGAAGCATAGATGCTTCCTGAGAGTGATGGTAAGCATGAGACCACTCCTGCTTTCATCCCTTAGTTCCTGGACCCATGTATTCTATAATACCTATTGGAGACGAAGCACTGTGTAATGGTCTTTGATTTAGAATATATGCTGCTTATAGGAGGACGACATCCTGTCCTCACAGAGTACTGTTTCTGAGCTGGTACCTCAGCCATGCCTTCTACAGATAGTTCCAAGCTGGCAGCTTAAGGATAGTGCAGTATGAGAAGGGATGAGTTGCCTCCATGGCCATGTGCCCACTGCTGTAGAGTCATGCAGGATCCCATGCCAGTAGATTAAACACTCTGTAACCCTTGGAGAGTTACACAGGATGAAGCCCTACAAGCAAAGCAATACCGAGGATATATGTCTATTTCAGTGAAGATGAATCACAGCTCTTTCCAGGGTAGAAGGGGTTTAATATAATCAACTTGTCAAGTGGCTGGTTGTTTTCCTCAAGGGAAAGAAACATATCTGAGATTCAGAGTTGGGTTTTGTAACTGGCAGGTTGAACACTTAGCATCGGCAATAGCTAGATGACTCTTGGTGAGAGGGAACCCATGCTAATGGGCCCATACGTGCCCTTTCTCCATGCCATCATGGTTACTCTGTTTATAGGCATCTCTTTTGCCAGCACTGGGGTGGCCTTAGAGGCTGGCTAATGTTGACTGCATATACGTGGTTGTTTAATGCTTCTTCCATGGTATACACTGTCTGGTGGGTGTTAACCCACCAGAATACAATGACCTTCACGCTTGGTGCCCATTTCCATAGGTCCATCCACATGCCTCTACCCCAGGTCTCCTTGTCCCTGGTTTTCCAATCTTATCCTTCCAGATCCCTAACCAACCAGCCAAACCATTCACTGCTGCCCATGAGATCCAGTAATATTCTAACCTTGGGCCCCTGTTCTTTCTCCAAAAAGTGGATGACTACACGTACTATTCAAAGCTCTGCCCACTGAAAGTATTTTCTCCTCCACTGTCTTTCAAGGACACCCCTATGTGGGGCCTGCAGTGCAGCAACGGTCTATTTTTGGCTTGCTCACATGTACTGAGCCGACTCACTCATGAACAAATTTTGGCTTTTTTCTCCTCCAGCTGGATATAAGGAGCTCCCCAGACAATCATAGGTGAGCTGAGGAAGACACACTGGTGCAAATGTGGTGGGTGACATAGGTGTCTGGGCCACCTTTTCATGCAGCTACCTTCTGCCCTGTGGCCCTGCTGTGCCCAATCCCACTTGTGCCAGGTCTATCTCATGACAAATTGCTGCCGGCCTTGTCTGACCTTATGACTTGGTGGATCTGAAGGAATCCAGCTCACGATGAGCAGCTTTGGCTGCGTGGTCAATTTGGTGATGCGTGGTCAGACGATCTGTCTCTACCAAAACCCTGTAGCAAATCAGGAGCTGTATTTTGTTTTTTGTTTGTTTGTTTGAGGGTTTTTTTTTTTGAAATTTTATTTTATTTATTTTTTGGCTGCGCTGGGTCTTCATTGCAGGCTTCTCTCTAGTTGTGGTGCGCGGGTTTAGTTGCTCCACGGCATGTGGGACCTTAGTTCCCCAACCAGGGATTGAACCCACATCCTCTGCATTGGAAGGCGGACTCTTAAACACTGAACCACCAGGGAAGTCCCTGGGAGCTGTATTTTGAAAAGTGTGTCATTCCTGGCTACAGATGACATGGCCCTGCTCCAGAACCCCAGGGGTCTAGACTGTGACTCCCCTACTAGGCCTTGTCATAAACTCCATAGGCATCTCTTCCCACTACAGATACCCTCAGATACAATGGGTTCTGCCAGATCATATGGTCCACACAGCAGGGCTACTTGTCTTATAGCCTAGACCTGCTGCTGAGACCTTCCCCACTCTGGGTCCCCATCAAAATGGGCAACCTCTGTGTTATCCAGTGTATGGGATGAAGCAGTATTCCCAGGTATGGAAGGAATATGCTACCTCCAAAACCCAAAGAGGCCTACCAGGCATTGTGCTTCCTTCATAATGGGGGAGTAGATGCAATACTGTCTTTTACTTTGGAAGGAATGTGCCTGGCCTATCCCAGATGACAGGTCCCTAAAAATTTCACTGATATGTCAGGCCCCTGAAACTTCATAGGGTTTTCTCCCACTGTCTGCAATGCATGTGTCTCACTAAGGCTTCTGATATACTCGCTGTTTTTTCTCATCTGGTCCAATTAGCTGATGTCTTTAATACAGTAGATATGTGTGATGTTCTGCAAGATACCTAGGCAGTACAGGTCTTTCCAGACTAGGTTGGGAGACAGCGGGAGAGTTAACAGTCTTGGAGCAAGACTAAATGTATACTTTTGTCTGTTCCAAGTGAATACGAACTCTGATCTTCCTTTCTGATAGGGAAGGAAAAGAAGAACATTCACTATATCATTGGCTACATACTATGTACCTGAGAACATGTTAATGTACTCTAGGAAAGATGCCACATCTGCAATTAGAACTACCACTTGGTTGATCTTGCTGTGGTCCACTGTCATCTTTCAGGATCCATCTGATTTTTGTAGGGGCCAGACCAGTGAATTAAATAGAGAGTTAAAGGGAACACTATCCCTGCATCCTTTAGGTCTTTAAAGATGGCATTAATCTTTGCCATTCCCTGATTACCAGTGAGGTTGAGCATCTTCTAATATGTTAATTGGCTTATTTCCTCTTTTTTAATTCATAATTCATAATTGTCTGCCTTTTAAAAAATGGTTTATCTGGGGCTTCCCTGGTGGCGCAGTGGTTGAGAATCTGCCTGCTAATGCAGGGGACACGGGTTCGAGCCCTGGTCTGGGAAGATCCCACATGCCGCGGAGCAACTAGGCCCGTGAGCCACAACTACTGAGCCTGCGCGTCTGGAGCCTGTGCTCCGCAACAAGAGAGGCCGCGACAGTGAGAGGCCCGCGCACCGTGATGAAGAGTGGCTCCCACTTGCCTCAACTAGAGAAAGCCCATGCATAGCAACGAAGACCCAACACAGCCAAAAATAAATAAATAAATTAATTAATTAAATTAAAAAAAAAAAAGAAATTTGCAATAATGTCCTTCAGCTCATTAAAAAAAAAAAAAAATTTATAAAAAAAATGGTTTATCTGTCTCCTTCACTAGACTGTGAGCTTCCTGGGGCCAGAGACTGTTTTACTTATCCCTTTGACCCTTGGGCTTGGCACATGAGAACTCAGTAAATATGCCCTGAATCCAAGATTTTTTTCTTATTTTTTTTTTGGCCATGCTGTGTGGCTTGTGGAATCTTAGTTTCCCGACCAGGGATTGAACCCGTGCCCTCGGCAATGAAAGCACCGAGTCCTAACCACTGGACCACCAGGGAATTCCCTAAATCAAAGATTTTAACAAGATGAAAAAGTAGCATTTGATTGGACATCCTGGTCTTCTTGGATCTTGAAACCAACCTCCTTAGCTTATGGGTAAGCCTATTCCTGGCAGCAATTGTATCATTTTGGTTGATTTAAAGGAAAATACAAAGTCATCCAATCAAATCATCTCTCTTCTGAAACCAAGGCAGTGTCACTAAACTAATCGAAGCTCCAAAGCCTTGTTTTCTGGATGGACTCCCTTCGATAGCAATAATGGGCAGTAACAAACTGAGCCCTTGGCCCATCTGGCTGTGATAAACGCATCCAAAACACATTACACATCTCAGAGTGAGGCTCTGAGGCCTGAGGCTGTAGCAAAAGAAAACCAAGGTTGACAAGCACAAGTTTAAAAACCTGATATTCTATAAATGAAAAAAGGCCAGCTGCCTGTTCCTTCACCACTGAACACAGTAAATGCATTATCTCAGCTTTCTGCCATTTTTCAAACTTGGGACTCTCTAATGATATCTGTTTGGTCAACTCTAAACTTCATTTGTCAAAAAAAAAAAAAAATCTCTAACTTATTGAATCTCAAGTGTTTCTTTCCTTTGCCTTAAATAGTTGTGTTTTTTTTCATTAAATTTTTTTTCTTAAATATCTGTTTATACAGGAACATTTTTATCTTTTTAAAACACACATCTTATTAGGTCCCTCACCTCCTCAGAAACTTCTCATGGCTTCCCATGATCTGAAGGCCAAAGTCCAAACTCTTTCACAAGCCCTCCAGGCTTTTTTTCGCCCCATTTCTCTCCATTCCTAAGACCCTTATGCTTCGACCACCCATTTTATTTGCCTTTACTGAAACAAGCCATGCACTTTACACCTCTGTGCTTTTGCACACATACTGACCCCTCTGCTAAGATCTCATAACTGCCCTTAGAGATGTGGTTCAAACATTAACTGTGTGAAGACTTCCCTTCCCTTAGAATGGTGTTAATCACTGCTTTCTCCACTTCCTCAACATTTTAAATATCTACAGTAAACAATTAATATGCTATACTGTAATTATTTCCCTACCTGTCTGTCTCCCCACCAAACTAAGAGTTCCTGAAGGGTAGAAATTGTATCTCATTTACTGCAGTTTCCCCAGGGCCAGTCTAGTCCCTGGAACAGAGGAGCTGGGCAACATTTTTTTGTTGAGTGAATGAAAATAGACAAGCTCCCTACTCCAAAGACCAGGACCTCCAATTTAACGACCACAAGAAAAGGATCAATAAGCTGCTGGAGCAGATTCTAATGGTATTTAGTCTCCCAAATTTCCCCTAGCAACTGAACACATTTAGAAAACATATTCATGCCTAGGCTTACAGGCAACTCAGAGGTCCCAGGAACTTCTCTCACCTCATTTCACTAGCTGACCCTTTCATTTTTAAGAGGCTGGAACTCAGAGGTGCTTCTTAGTGGGTGGGCAAGCTTGGATGGATGTCTGCAAGCCTCCTTCCCTTCAGCAAGCACTCAGAATAGCTCCATTAGTGTTCATGGAAATTCTGCACATGCATCAAGGAGAAAACAGCCACAAATAACATAGTTTGCTTTCCAAATCTCCAAAGCACATCTCTGCAATCATTGCAGTTTCCAACTATCACCACTGAAGCCTTTCAGCCAGAGAGCAATTTGTCTTCAACTTACTCTGGGTTCCTAAGTTAACAGAACCTTTTGGTTGTTTAAAAATGAAGCTTCCCACTTCCGGTCTCTCTCCCTGCTCCAGCTTCTCTTCTAGACAGCCCCTTAACCAGAAAACTAACTGCATAGTTCCTGCATGGAATCAGTCCAAACGCCTTCGCCTAGTGCTCCAAAGACCCTTCAAATTTGATCCTGGTCATCCAGGGTCTGAAACTTGGGGGACAAGGATGGTTTGAAGATACAAACTGGAGTTGTCATCAGCATGTAAAAGCTGCTTGAAACCATGAGAGTGGATGAAATCAACCTGGGAGGCTATATACAGGCAAATAGACCTGTTGTTTTTTTTTCTAACATCTTTATTGGAGTATAATTGCTTTACAATATTGTGTTAGTTTCTGCTGTATAACAAAGTGAATTAGCTATATGCATACATAAATCCCCATATCCCTTCCCTCTTGCGTCTCCCTCCCACTCTCCTTATCCCGCTCCTCTAGGTGGTCGCAAAGCACTGAGCTGATCTCCCTGTGCCATGCAGCTGCTTCCCACTAGCTAGCTATTTTACATTTGGTAGTGTATATATGTCAATGTTACTCTCTCACTTCGTCCCAGCTTACTCTTCCCCCTCCCCGTGTCCTCAAGTCCATTCTCTACATCTGTGTCTTTATTCCTGTCCTGCCCCTATGTTCTTCAGAACCTTCTTTTATTTTAGATTCCATATATATGTGTTAGCATACGGTATTTGTTTTTCTCTTTCTGACTTACTTCACTCCATATGACAGACTCTAGGTCCATCCACCTCACTACAAATAACTCAATTTCGTTTCTTTTTATGGCTGAGTAACATTCCATTGTATACATGTGCCACATCTTCTTTATCCATTCATCTGATGATGGACACTTAGGTTGCTTCCATGTCCTGGCTATTGTAAATAGAGGTGCAGTGAACATTGTGGTACATGACTCTTTGAATTATGGTTTTCTCAGGGTATATGCCCAGTAGTGGGATTGCTGGGTCATATGGTAGCTCTATTTTTAGTTTTTTAAGGAACCTCCATACTGTTTTCCATAGTGGTTGTATCAATCTACATTCCCACCAACAGTGTAGGAGGGTTCCCTTTTCGCCACACCCTTTCCAGCATTTATTGTTTCTAGCTTTTTTGATAATGGCTATTCTGACTGGCGTGAGGTGATACCTCATTGCAGTTTTTTGTTTTGTTTTTTTAACATCTTTATTGGAGTATAATTGCTTTACAATGGTGTGTTAGTTTCTGCTTTATAACAAAGTGAATCAGTTATACATATACATATATCCCCATATCTCCTCCCTCTTGCGTCTCCCTCCCTCCCACCCTCCCTATCCCACCCCTCCAGGTGGTCACAAAGCACAGAGCTGATCTCCCTGTGCTATGCGGCTGCTTCCCACTAGCTTTTCTATTTTATGTTTGGTAGTGTATATATGTCCATGCCACTCTCACTTTGACCCAGCTTACCCTTCCCCCTCCCCGTATCCTCAAGTCCATTCTCTAGTAGGTCTGCATCTTTATTCCCGTCTTGCCCCTAGGTTCTTCTGACCTTTTTTTTTTTTTTTAGATTCCATATATATGTGTTAGCATACGGTATTTGTTTTTCTTTCTGACTTATTTCACTCTGTATGACAGTCTCTAGGTCCATCCACCTCACTACAAAAAGAAATGGATTAAAGACCTAAATGTAAGGCCAGACACCATCAAACTCATAGAGGAAAACATAGGCAGAACACTCTATGACATAAATCACAGCAAGATCCTTTTTGACCCACCTCCTAGAGAAATGGAAATAAAAACAAACAAATGGGACCTAATGAAACCTCATTGTAGTTTTGATTTGCATTTCTCTAATGATTAGTGATGTTGAGCATAGACCTGGGTTTTGAATCTTAGATCTGCTATTCACTATCCGTGTGACCTTGAGTAAGTTACTAAACCACTGTTGAGCCTCACTTTTCTCACCTTTAATTGGGTATTTTTTAAAATGTCTAGCACAGTGCTGAGCAATTATTATTCCAGCTCCCATAGTTACTAGCAGTGGGAAACTGAACAAGATACTTCTGCTTGGTGAGCCTCAGGGTCTCATCTGTAGCTCCTGCTAGGTATCCACAAGGCCCCATGGAAGGGGTGCTCAGCAAATGGTTGCTGAATAAAAGAAGAAATCTAAAAAACTGAAACAATACCTACTAATACAACGAGATGATTCAACAGGATTTTTAAAGAACTATATAAAGATCAATGTAAATGCTAATAAATTATCTTAGGAAAAGTATCTAGCACCTAGAAGGTAGACAATGTTAGTTCCTTTCTTTCTGTCCTTGCTTCTTTTTTTAAATTTCTCTAAAATAAATCTGATAAGCTTAATCCATTAAAAGAACAAAAATATAAACATACACACAAACTCATATGAGTGTATTCAACATCATTACATTGGCAGATTTCATCTTGCTACAGACTTTTTTCTTCCCCATCTCCTATCTTCTCTCATGCCATCTTGACTCCCCTCTCCTCCCTAAGGCAGCCAATGGAAATGACCTGATATATATCGTTTCATACATTTCTCTGTGCTCATATAATCCTGTACAAAGACATACATTCATATATAGGATTTTTTTGTTTCCTTTTTATAAAACTGGGTTCTTATTAAAGACATTTCTCTATAAATTTTTTTTTCACTTAATAATACATCTTGGTCAACCCTTCAGGTCAATGGATACATAAGTCATTCTTTTTTTTAAATTAATTAATTAATTTTTGGCTGCGTTGGGTCTTCGTTGCTGCGCGCAGGCTTTCTCTAGTTGTGGCGAGCAGGGGCTACTCTTCGTTGCAGTGCGGGCTTACGGCGGTAGCTTCTCTTGTTGCAGAGCATGGGCTCTAGGCGCGCGGGCTTCTGCAGTTGTGGCACGCGGGCCCAGTTGCTCCGCAGCATGTGGGATTTTCCTCGGACGAGGGATCGAACCCGTGTCCCCTGCATTGGCAGGTGGATTCTTATCCACTGCGCCACCAGGGAAGTCCCATTCTTTTTAATGACTACTCATTGTCAGTCTTCCCCACACACAAATAATGCTGCACAAAACATCCTTGTATGTATTATGTGTTTCTTTAGGAAAACTTTCTGCTGGGTCAATGTACATATATGTTTAAATATTTGTAAATATCAGCAGATTATTTTCCAAGAAGGATGTGGTAATTCATATTCCCACCATCAGTGTATAAAAGTGACCATTTCCCCACATCTTCACCAGAAGTTGGCATTTTATTTTTTTTTAACATCTTTAATGGAGTATAATTGCTTTACAATGTTGTGTTTGTTAGTTTTTGCTGTATAATAAAGTGAATCAGCTATATGTATACATATATCCCCATATCCCCTCCCTCTTGCGTCTCCCTCCCACCCTCCCTATCCCACACCTCTAGGTGGCCACAAAGCACCAAGCTGATCTCCCTGTGCTATGCAGCTGCTTCCCACTAGCTATTTTATATTTGGTAGTATATATACTATGACATATATACTATGTCAGTGCTACTCTCTCACTTCATCCCAGCTTACCCTTCCCCCTCCCTGTGTCCTAATTTAAAATGTTTTCCAGTTTTATCGGTGAAAAATGGCATTGTATTATTGCTTTATTTTGCATTTTCTTGAATATTTTTGAGGTTAAGCATCATTTCTTTTCCTTTTTTTTAATATTTATTTATTTATTTGGTTGCACCGGGTCTTAGTTGCGGCAGGCGGGCTCCTTAGTTGCGGCTCACTGGCTCCTTAGTTGTGGCATGTGAACTCTTAGTTGCAGCATGCATGTGGGACCTAGTTCCCTGACCAGGGATTAAACCCAGGCCCCCTGCATTGGGAGAGCGGAGTCTTATCCACTGTGCCACCAGAGAAGTCCCTAAGCATCATTTCTTGTTTATTGGTCATTTGGGGTAAAGATATGTGATGTATGCAACTTACTGTCAAAAGAGTGTCAGAAAAAAGCTGAGTGTGTGCGTGAGTGTGAGAGACAGGGTGTCCTTCCTTTTTAATCCATCTCTTCTTTTTCTGGATTTTAAATCTCTCCTTTTTTTTGGCTGCGCTGCGAGGCTTGCAGGATCTTAGTTCCCCAACCAGGGATCGAACCTGGGCCCCCAGCAGTGGAAGCACAGAGTCCTAACCACTGGACTGCCAGGGAATTCCCTAAATCTCTCCCTTTCTACTGGCTCCTTCTTTGCAGATTACAAACATGCTCCAGGCTCCCCTAACCTAAAAAACCTTCTTTGGGTCTTGCTATCTCCCTCAAATTCCTGTCCAATCATTCTTTATTTTCACCAACTATACTCTTTATCAACCCAAAACTCTTTCTTTCACCAACTATACTCTTTCTCAACTTTTCAGTGAACAAGCCATACCTTTGGTTTTAGGGACAGAAAAGCCCCAGTTTATTATTACTTTTTTAAAAAAGCAAATATCACTTACATAATTGTTCAAGCAAGTATATATACGGGTATTTCATTTGAAAATACATATGTATATAATTTTTCTCCTACAATAATTCATTTCAAGAGCAATTTCATTATGTATCTTCTACAGAGCCCTAAACCGAGAGAGCCAACATATTCAAATAAACCCCAAGGTGTGGGGATGCTTCAGGCCAGTTCCTCATTAGAAGCCTCAGCATGGGGGCTCTGGAGACCAACACAGAAGGTCTTCCAGGGAGAGCTGAAACGTTCAGATAAGTGAGTTCTGGAAAGAAGGGGTAGTTGACGGGCTCCGGCAGGCTCACCCCTGGGGTAGAGCAAAGAGAACAGACAGGGGAGTTCTGAGAGGCACTGGAGCTATCTAAACTCAGGGGGATGGAACCGAGTGAGCAGCTGCGGTAATTGAGTTTCAGTTACCTGCAGGGTGGCAAAATAAAGTAGTAACTTCATCTGCCTGACACGGGGGAAGTTTAGAGGTGTGCCTGGCACATTCACAGTGGAATCCGTCACCCTTTCACTGTGTTGGGTGATGGCAACCGTACTGCGCTTCCTAGCGACAGCGAGCGCACATCCTGTTAGGCAGCACCAGCGCACTCCAGCTAATGAAGCATTTCCTGCAGGTCTGTCTCCCGGGGCTCTCTGTATCCTCTGTCTGAAGGAATGGCACCATGGGAAAATTCAGCACCGCCAGCATCAGCCATCGCCCAAACTCAAAAGAGTCTTTGAATGGCAGAGAAAGGCCCATTTTCCTTTCTGCCCAGCCCAGGGTTGGAACCATCCTCAGGTCACTTTTTGTGGGTCTGTACAAACGTGCCGACTGGCAGCGTGCCGTTCTTCACCTGAGCCCGGATTTCAGCTTGATGCTTTAATGTGAAGACCAGGGCTCTCACTGTCCGCCGGTATGGCCCATTAATGAGGCGGGAGCAGAGATGAAACGTTTCCCGTTCAATATTTTCAACCAGTAGGTGATCCATCTAAAAAAACAGCAAAATTATCAAATTAGGGTCTTGCATTGCATAAGGATTAAAAAGCAAGAGAGGCTGGAGCACTTTGCTCAGAGGCCTCCATTAATCAACTGAAATTCAAGGACATCTACTTCCTGTCACAAAAGAAACAGGAAGAGCAAATTAATTCCACCCTGGCAATTAAGGAACAAGGCCATGTGCTTTGTGACAGGGACCTCATTCACAACCCCTGCCGGGTGGTAATATTTGCCATTATAACAGGAAACTGGCTTGAACCAAGCAATGGGTTCTGGGCCCTGGGCCCTGTACTTTACCAACCAGGAAACGAAGACCAAGGATAATAAATCAGTATAACACTTTATACTTTTTTGTTTGTTTGTTTGTTTTTTAAGTGCCTTTTAACCCCTTACAGTATTTTAAAAACACTGGGTCTGGATCCTAATATGTGTGTAAAGCAGTTTATAAATCATTTTTCACATTTACTGCTCACAAGTCCTATTATCTCATTTTATAGATGAGGAAACAGGTTCAAAGGTAAAGGAATGCTCCAGATCTTACAACTATTAAGAGGCAGAGTTGGGACTCTGACTCGGAGCCCCCGACTCCAATACCCATGTTTCTTCCCTTTCACCATACTCACTGCCCCCTTAACCTTCTGAGAGACCAGCTGAGTCTGGAGAGACCTCTGCAGGGTCAGCTAAGCAGAAAGGGGCCTAGAGGATAGGACCTGTGGCAATTCTGGGGTGGTCTGGCTCAGGCCCAAGCCCTGCTGAAGTCACAGGCCTAATGAAAGCAGGACAGGTCTGAGACTTTTGCCCACATGATCTGGATCCAGGCCAGACCGGGTTGCTGGTCAGGGACCCCCTCACTTCGTTCCTTTCCAGGCGCATCGCTCACTATTCGCCTCCCTGGTCCTGACCCCGGCCCAGCCTGAACAACCTCAGCTGCTTTTACACACCTCTACGCCTCTGCACAGGTACACGTTTCCTCAGCAAGGCGCAATTTCCCTAGGAAACTCATTCCTATTTGTATGTCAAAGCTTAGCTAAAAAACAAAAAGCAAAAAAAGCAAATCCTAGTTTAAAGGACTGAAAGTTCCCCTTGGGGCTGCCACAGTGTCCCGAGCTTCCCTTAGTCATTTTCATAACATATTATAATGATCTATTTTTTTGAGTTTGTCTTCCCTGAGAGTGAGTTCCTTGAAAACAGGAAACAAATTTCTCTCTCACTTGCTTTTTTCCCTTCACTCTTTCCCTCCCTACCCTACCACACATTCAAATGCTTACTCAGCACTATGTGCCTGGGCTGAGGAAAGAGCAGTGAACAAGGTCAACATAGCTCTTGACTCCACAGAGAGCACGGGTTGGCTGGAGACAGATAGAAGCAGGGATTGCAAGTGTACCGAGGGCTGGGAAAGAGGACAGGAGCGAGTTCTGGGGCACAGAGCTGCAGCAAAGGGACCCGACCCAGGAGGGCAGCTCCTGGCCTCAGGAGGGAATGGCATTTGACGTGAGACCTGGAGAATGAGTAGGATCAGGCCAGGTGAGGCGGGCACTTGCTTGGTGTTGAATTCAGTGGGCTGTACATATATCTTTTGTGTGCTTTTCCATATATGTACTATACTTATATTTTAAAAAGGAAAAGTTTAAGGAAAAAATGCACCAAAATAAAAAAAGGATCACCAGACATTTGATAAGTGTCCTAACAAAAGAGAGAGACCAGCAGACCAAAATGAATATAATAAAGAAACCTGGAAGAAATGAGGACCACGCAGGGAACAGAACAGGACTGAGAGAGAGAGAGAGAAAGGGAGAGAGAGAATGAATATCCAGGTCCAGACATCTGCCTAGGTGTAACAGACAAAAGGTGTTCAGGGAAGTTTGGGGTCCTGATGACTGACTGATTATCTCCAAGGCTGGTGCTGGAGTGAGTGGACGTGGTGCCATGGCTCTCCAGAACCCAGGCTCCTCGAGCTTTTCATGGCCTCCTTGGTGGGCACTGAACTAGCCCCCAGCCTGCGGCATCCCGGGTACCAGACAACTTTACAAGGCTATAAGGGTGGCTGGCCGTCTGCCCAGCATTTGTCCAGCAGCATTTGCAAAAGAGGCTCCTCACCCCAATGAGGGTTCCTCGTCCCAGTGTGAGGATGGTTAGTCACTGACTGTTTAGAGATTCACTTAATATGACAGGCAAGAAAAAAGGCTTTTTTTTTTAATTTTTCTTTTTTTGAGGGGAGTGGTTGTTAGGGGAAGAAGGGTATGTGTGCATTTGCAAAAATAAGTCATGGCCATTCCATCAAACTGTAGTATATATAAAAAAAGAACCTTGAGAGTGCCTTGAAATTCACAGAACTGGATACTTATTCATACTTCATTCAGCAAATAGTTACTGAGTCGCTACTCTGAGTATGGTCTGATCTAGGTATTAGAGACACCCAAGCAGAAAACACCTGACCCCCTACCCTCTAAGAAGTCACAACCTAGAAAGGAGAGGCATGTACACAGAAAACCAAGGGGCAGCAGGATAGGTGCTATACCAGCAATGTGATGGGAATAAGAAGCAAGTAGCTAACAATTCTCATGCATGCTTCTTGTTAAATGAAGGCCAATCGGAATGAAGAAATGAAGAAAAACATTTGTAATATTAAAATGTATACCATAAGGGAAAATGATTCATCATGCATCCTTGTGTATAACATGTTCACTGAACAAAGTGAAGAATGCCTACCTTATAACTGCCTTTGGATAATCCAAACCTACCCAAGTTGAGAGGCCTTCCCAATGGGTTCTAATCTGATAATTTAGGTAAGCCCTTTTGGGTGAAAGGACCAGAGCCTTACTGAGACCTTGAGAAAAAGGGGATTTACTATGAGATACATGTGTATGAATGGGAACGAGAATGCTGTAAGAAACCTAGGGATTTATTTATGGACCATATCCTTTCTCTGTGTCTCTCATGATTTGCCTGGTCTCTTTTTCACATGTTTTTGTTCCTCTACATTTGCTTTTTTTTACTGACTATCAATTCTAACTGCCTTATTCTCTCCCCCTATTCTACACATCTCTACCCATAGCTTCTGCTTCCTCATAACTCCTCCAATATCCCTTCTGTTTCAAAACTCCCACTGTTGCTTCTTGGTATTTCCTAGTTCAATTTCCCAGAGACAGAGAATCTGATTTGCCTTCCTTATCTATTTGTACCTGTGAGTTGAGTATGTGGTATTCAGTTGTCCAATCCTGGACAAACTGGCAATAGCTGGGTGAAGATATAAAACACATCCACCCAGAGCTGTCTTTTGTCAAGGATTCTGAACTCAGAAGAAATGGTGCCATAATCAATTAGTGATGTTTGCCACATCTGTAAGCTCTTTAAAAACAAGGGAAGAAGCTCTTCTTCATGTGTTTACCTTAAGTGCAGAACTTCCCACACTGTATTGTAACTATTCATTTGCCTACTTCCCTCAGAAGATTGTGAGCCCCTCCAGGGCTGGTACCATTTTGGATCCACTTCTAAACTCCCCATGCCTAGTAGCATAGGTACTGGCACATATTAAGTGCTCAGTAAATATTTGTGAAATGAATTTCCTCTTTCCCCACATATACCTCCCTCCTTTTCTGCTCTTTCAGTAACATCCTATACATAGCATATGAAATATGAAATATGTTTCTATTTTATATGTATTTTCTAGTTAGCAAAATCCAACCACTCTTTCAAAGGCCAGTTCAAGTGCTGTTTTTTTCATGAAACCTTCCCAGATTTCCCCATCAGATTTCATTGTTCTGTCCTTTGTGTGTTTATACCACTTGCTAGTAACACTATTTCAGACATATTTCATCCTGCCTCGTATTTAGTCAGTCATTTACAGGCTCTTAGTCAGGAGACAGTAAGCTTTCTTAGGATAAGGACTGCAACTCATTCATGTTTGCATTCTCCTCTGGCACTAGTAGTAGTAGAACTAAACATTTGGTGAATTGAATATCCACTAGAAGCAAACTTTGTATGAGTTTTCCAATAGCATGATTGGATTTGTACATATATACCCACACTCCTTTTTGACCACTTGAATACATTTATTAAAGAGTTGGTCAAAGCCAGAGGTACAGTCTGAGGCCATTAAACAAAAAAAAACTAACAGTCCCATATGGGGATGTACCCCTGACCTGGATCTCATTAGCACCATCTGACAACCAACTGGGCCAACCAGCCAGTGTTTCATAACTCTTAACGATAACAGGCTCACTTTGAGAATCAGATTCATTTTTTTAAAATGACATAATAGGAAAATGATCACAGGCCGTGAGGTAGGAAGGAGAGTGGATAATGAGGAAGGGGAAGTAAGAGAATGACACTACAGGGGACGTTCATATGAGGAAAGATCTAAAAGACAGGGAAGAACAAAGAAGATCTGGAAGGGAGAAAGTAAAGGGGAATGGAGTGTGGGTCTCAACAATGGAGTTTTTATTCATCTATTCCTTTATTCCAAGAACAAGGAAACAATCCATGAATCTGGAAAGCAAGATCTGTAGAGTAATAAAGAGATGCACTTTTGGGCTGTGTGTGTATATTCTTTATCTGTGGCTTTCACTACTAAAGGATAAGACCAAACAAATAACAGAAACATTATTTTCTATAAAAATGTAATGAGTGGATTTGAAAAAACACATGCTAAGATCAAATTGCAAAAGCTTTTTAGTTATTGGGCCAATAACTTACCCAATGGTTTACTACTGCCTGATAAAGTACATTTATGGAGATCTGATGTCTGATTTGAATGCACTCAACATTGGATACTGTCAAAGACCAGATACTGGATTAGATGGTTCACTGATTTGCCCTAATATGAAAATGTTTCAGATGATGATGGGTGCTAAGAGTTAACTTTATGTAAAAAGTGTCTGTATTTATATTTTCTGACATACCAAACTGATAAGAAAATACTATAAATTGTTGTTTATGCAGGGAAAACAGATTGATTTTCTTTGGCCAAGGAAGATGGCTAAGATGCACACTTTTAATTTTCAAAATTTACTCTTTGGGATCAAAACCATTCAACTATGCTTAATCTGATATTTTTTCCAATTACACTGGAAAGCACTAACGAATGTATCACACTTTTTAAACTTTGCTTTGTAACACTTGAGTGCTTACCACTTGATGTGCCAGTTAAAGGATAATTAATGGATAAACTAAAAGGATAATTATTATTGAGTTTAATATAGCAGGCAAACTGCTCATTAATCCTTACAAACATAGCTTCGTTATTATCATTTACTTAAAAAGATACCACAGGGAACTGGTATTTACCACCACATTAACTACATATTATATACCCATACTCTATGTTTCTGCAATAATTTTGGTTTATTTAAAAAATAAACTTCTTTTAAAACATCAAATAGCGAGTCTTGTTGGCTAATCGATACTCCAGAAAATTAGACTTACAACCTTTATATTTTTTTTCTCTCTTCCAAGGGCTTAATATTCATATTAATACTTTCTTAGGAAAAGTTAAGCAAACTTACAGTATATTAATTCACTGAACCATCAAATGGACATTAAAAATTATAAATATAAGAATAGAAATATATAGAAAAGTATATACAAAATGACACTAACTGATATTGATCAAGATTAAAAATACAACATAAATGTGAATAATTGTCAATTTTCTGCAATGTTATTTAAATAATCAATAAAAATATCTTATGGAACAGTTGGTACATAATTGGCTCTTAATAAGTCTGGGATAATCATAACTTGCCCAGTATTCATTGAAAGAGCTACAGGGACTTCCCCGGTGGTGCAGTGGTTAAGAATCCACCTGCCAATGCAGGGGACACGGGTTTGAGCCCTGGTCCGGGAAGATCCCACATGCCACGGAGCAACTAAGCCCGTGCGCCACAACTACTGAGCCCGCGCTCTAGAGCCCGCGAGCCACAACTACTGAGCCCACGTGCCACAACTACTGAAGCCCGCGTGCCTAGAGCCCATGCTCCGCAACAAGAGAAGCCACCACAATGAGAAGCCTGCGCACCAAAACGAAGAGTAGCCCCCGCTCACTGCAACTAGAGAAAGCCCGCGCGCAGCCAAAAATATAAATAAATAAGTAAGTTTATTAAAACAAAAAAGAAAGAGCTACAATAATTTACCAAACAGGAAATGCACCAAAATGTTAACAAGACTATGTCTGGATGGTAGGTTCAATGGTGATCTTATTTTTCCTTTCCATATTTTTTCATTTTCTATCATAAGTTTGTATTAAAAAACCCAAAACTTTATTTTTAAAAAGTAAATAATATACCACAAGCCCATTTGCCTTTCTTTTGTGGATACATAATAGAGATAGAAAGGTTAAAATATTTTTTCAGAGAATGCAGTGACAGATCTAGTATTTAAATCAGACTTCTGAATTGCTTCTTTTGTTAATAATATTAAGTTATTCTTTAAGGATACATTATTAGGGATACCCTGAGAAGAGGGAAAAATATGGATGTTATATGTCTGATTTTTCCAGAATATTAATTGACCTATAAGATTTATTTGATGATGATGATTAATATTATTGCTAATGAGCAAAAATTCTTCTTCCAGCATGTGTACCTCAAACCACTAACACCATCTAACTGTTGGTCATGAAGATGATAGGGATTGCGCAATTGACTATATGCATTAGAACTAAAGGTATGAGTGCTGACCAAAAATGGAGTACAGTCTTTTCAAAAGACAGCTATTTATTTTGCCATTGATATTCCGTAACAGAGTCCATCTCAGAATTTTTGCTTCAGTGGAAAGGGAAAGAATTTTATTTATTTATTTTTATTGAAGTAGAGTTGATTTACAATGCTGTGCTAGTTTCTGGTGTACAGAAAACTGATTCAGTTTTATATATATATATATACACACATATATATATGTGTGTATATATATATATATATTCTTTTTCATATTCTTTTCCATTATGGTTTATTACAGGATATTGAATATAGTTTCCTGTGCTATATGGTAGGACCTTGCTGTTTATTTATTTTGTATATAGTAGTTTTTATCTGCTAATCCCAAACTTCTAATTATCTCTCCCCTAACCCCTTTCCCCTTTGGTAACCATAAGTTTGTTTTCTGTGTCTGTGGGTCTGTTTCTGTTTTGTAAATAAGTTCATTTGTGTCATATTTTGATTCCATATATAAGTGATATCATATGGTATTTGTTAGGGTAACAATTTTAAATGGGAAGGAACCAACATTCATTAAGTGACCTCTAACCACCAGGCACTATCCTATTCTTTTGTA
Source organism: Balaenoptera musculus (assembly GCF_009873245.2). Lineage (NCBI taxonomy): Eukaryota > Metazoa > Chordata > Mammalia > Artiodactyla > Balaenopteridae > Balaenoptera > Balaenoptera musculus. The sequence continues at coordinate 45,418,986 of NC_045785.1, read as the reverse complement.
TATATGGTTCATTTAATCTTTCCAATAATCTTAGGTTAGGAATTATAATCTTCATTTCACGGGTAAAAAAATCAAGTCTCGGGACTTCCCTGGTGGCGCAGTGGTTAAGAATCTGCCTGTCAATGCAGGGGACACGGGTTCGAGCCCTGGTCTGGGAAGATCCCACATGCCGCGGAGCAACTAAGCCCGTGAGCCACAATTACTGAGCCTGCGCGTCTGGAGCCTGTGCTCCGCAACAAGAGAGGCCGCGATAGTGAGAGGCCTGCGCACTGCGATGAGGAGTGGCCCCCGCTCACCGCAACTAGAGAAAGCCCTCGCACAGAAACGAAGACCCAACACAGCCAAAAATAAATAAATAAATTTATATAAAAAAAAAAAAAATCAAGTCTCTGAAATGTTAAGAGATTTGCCTAAGGTGTCACAACCAGCACATACTAGAGCCAGGGTTTTAATCCATGTCTTGCTAGTTCCAAAGCCTGCACTCTTTATACGATACTGTCCCCCAGAATGTTTACAAATCCAGAATCTTTAAAAAAAAAATTAGAATAAAGCCATAGCACTTAAGACTATGAAAGTTCATTATGAAAATATGAAGGTCATTTAACCCAGAGTACCTAGTCATCACATTCCAACCAGGACATTACCTCCAATTCCAAGGCTTCCGAGAGTAATTTCTGGGCGTTTTTCCTAAATGTCTCGGTTTTGGAATCACTTCGGACTTCTATAGAAGGTCTATCCACGTGTTTTTCAATGAAAGTTCTCCACTCAGTGTAAACTTCTCTGGCAAGACAAGCCACTTCTGAATCTGAGTGTTGACGCATCTTGTTCACAGTGTGACCTGGAACAAGAGAACAGAAACCAAAGAGAAGATTGTTCTGTATTCTTCTGAAAAGTACAGAACTGGAAGGACTAATGTGTGGCACTTAGCAAGTCATTCACACACCTAAGGATGTAAAGGCTCTTGTGCAAATGAAGACTTGTTTCTCAGAGGCTGAGATAACAAGATAATCACTGGGGGAGAATCACTGGGCTAGCCAATGAAATAAGTCATAAAACAGAAGCACGATCAATAGATACTTAAAATGGAACACCTAAGGTACCAACTCCTTAATCCAAAAATTGCAATAAAAGAAAATGAATTAAGCATTTATCTTGTCTTTTCAGTACATATTATATTTCAGGACAACCAAACAGTCCTAGTTATTGACAGAATGTTCTTTATTCAGCTAATAAATGTGATAAAATTGACAGAATTTTAAAAAATTTTGTGGCCCATGATGAAATAATTCATTCAGGTGACAATCAACAGTGGATGAAATCAGTCAATGAAAGGTTGATGGGGAAATGTACAATGGAAAGGTGAGGTGTCATCATCTCCACTGATCAATCTTAGCATCCCTAAGAGTGGCACTATCAGATAGAGGTAGTACTTCACAGCCCTACCTATGAAGTAGTCTTGCACCCTCCTCCCAAGGAAAAGATGAACCATAACCCTAGTAACTAGTCATTCAAAGCTAACCTCCAGCTTATAGAAAATATGAGAGACAGAGGAATAAGTTAAATTATAGCCTAAGAGACAAATCCAGAATGTGGGACATTCTACAGGACAACATTCAATCATCAATGGCACTTAAAAAAAGGGAGTAAGGTTATGGATTGCTAAAGATTAAAAGAGTCTTTTGAGTCCAAACTATCAAATGTGATGTGTGATCCAAATCCTGATTGGAATAAACTAATTAAAATATATTTTGAGATAAACAAGAAATACGAATATACACTGGTTATTAAATTATATCAAAGAATTATTGTTGATTTTGTTGAGCATGATGATGGCATTGTAGCTATGTAAGAAAACATCCATATTTTTTAGAGATGCATACTGAAGTATGTAGAGCTGAAATGACAAAAGGTCTGAGCCTCTGCTTTAAAATACTTCAGTAACAGCACAAAAACACAAAAAAGGGAAAGATAAAGTGAATGCGACCAAACCTTAATAGTTACTGAATGTAGGTGAAAGGCCTATGGGGGTTTGTACTATTCTCTTTATTTCTGTGAATGTTTGAGATTTTCATAATAAAAATGGAAAAAGAGGAAAGGGTCAAAAAATATCATATGCAAAATTACTTAGATAAAAATAAACACACAGAAAAGCCAAAGAAATCAAGTAAACATTTAGAATTAAAGTTCAAAAAGTGTTAGAATATAAGATAGGTATACTTTTTAAAAAAAAATCTATAGCTTTTTTATGTCAGCAATAAACAGTCAGAGTATAATAGGGGGAAAATCATGCTTAAACTAGTAAAAACCATAAACCACTTATCAACTCATTAACAAGAGGGGGTTGCATGCCCATGTGCTGTTTGTGTATGTGCCTATCTCCTTAATAGCTCTGGAACCACTCTTAAACTCCATCCCCATCACCACTGACCTTGCCTTAGGGCATGTTGCCTCCAGATGACTCCAGCAGCCTGACTGTCCTCTCAGCCCAAGTCTGGAACCCTTAATGCCACCTTCCACACTGCAGCCAGAGTGGCCTTTATTTAACTTTATTATTTTCTCTTTCAGGGATATTTTTTAAAACATTAATCTGAGCATTACACTCCACCACTTAAATCTTTCAATCCTATATCCAAATTCTTATCTAGTCACACAAGTACCTTCACAATCTGCCACCTTCCCATCTACCTTCTAGCTTCATTTCCAGCTATTACCCCACTGTCATCTGATACTCTAGCTACTTGCAGCTCCTAAGACACTTCAATATTTTTCTCACCTCTTTACTTTTGAACATATACTCCAATGAGCATTTTGTCTGCCTGGAATATTCCTTCTTCTCTCTTCATCTGGTTAACTTACATTCTGCCTTTAAGACTCAGTTCAGGAGTCCCCTTCTCCAGGAAGTCTTCCTTAATATAATAACCCCCAGTCTTGGCTGGTACCTCTCTTCTGTGCTTCCTTAGCACCTCATGCTCCTGTTCATCACAATAACTATTACAATTAGTTGTAATTATCTGATCAGTTATCTCTCTTGCCCACCAAAGAGAGCTCCTTGAGGGCAAGAGCTGTGACACATTAATCTTTTTTTTTTTTTTTTTTTTACAGTTTTTTGTTTTTTGTTTTTTTTAATTAATTAATTTATTTATTTATTTTTGGCTGTGTTGGGTCTTCGTTTCTGTACGAGGGCTTTCCCCAGTTGCGGCAAGCGGGGGCCACTCTTCACCACGGTGTGCGGGCCCCTCACCATCGCGGCCTCTCCTGTTGCGGAGCACAGGCCCCAGACGCGCAGGCTCAGCAGTTGTGGCTCACGGGCCCAGCCGCTCTGCGGCACGCGGGATCCTCCCAGACCAGGGCTCGAACCCGTGTCCCCCGCATTAGCAGGCAGACTCTCAACCACTGCGCCACCAGGGAAGCCCGACACGTTAATCTTTGTATCTCCAGCAGAAAACAGGGGCAGGAGAGGGGGTCGGGAGAGTGGGTGTTTGGTAAATGTTGGGGAATGAGAAACCCAGATGAGGAAATACATATGTTTTTACTAAAATATATAACAGAAAATTTGAATGAAAGGGGAAAATATACCATATTACATGATGGAAAGACCAGTACAGAGATGTCAATATAGAAATTAATTTGTAGGTTTAATGTAATTACAATAAAAAAAATCTCAGTAGGTTGCTTTTATTAGAATACATCCAAATAGCTTTAGACTTATTTTAGAAAAACAAATGGGTAATAGCAAAAAATACTCTTATGTATTATGAGGTATAACTAGCCTTATACACTATTGGAACATATTATAAAGCAACTAAAATTATATGGACTGGCACCAAAAAAACAGATGGATAGATCTGTGGAATAAAAAGTGAAGCTCAGGGGACTTCCCTGGTGGTGCAGTGATTAAGAATCCACCTGCCAATGCAGGGGACACGGGTTCGAGCCCTGGTCCGGGAAGATCCCACATGCCGCAGAGCAACTAAGCCCGTGCACCACAACTAGTGAGCCCATGCACCACAACTACTGAAGCCTGCACGCCTAGAGCCCGTGCTCTACAACAAGAGAAGCCACCGCAATGAGAGGCCTGCGCACTGCAACGAAGAGCAGTCTCTGATCGCCACAACTAGAGAAAGCCCGTGCGTAGCAACGAAGACCCAACGCGGCCATAAATAAATAAATAAATAAATAAATAAATAATTAAGCTCAGGAACAAACCCTATTGTATATAAAAATTAATATACAATAAAAGAGGCATCAATGAACAAAAGGAAATGGAAAAGAATTCAATTTTGGGAAAATGGTCAAAACATTTAGAAAATTTCTCAGATGACACCAACTGCATAGCTCAACACTTGCTTGATTTATTTACTCCTCACATGTCGACTGAAGGCCTACTCTTTGTACTGGGTATGCTAGGTACTAGACATGCAGCGCTGAACAAGAAACTGTCCCTGCTTTAAAGGTTCTGTGAAGAGCGTGCTGGAGGTAACTTTGAAGGGAAGACAAGATTCTTTAACTTCTCTCTCTATCCAATTACCTCCCAAGAATTTTTATCTAGTCTTTCTACTGACCAGGGAAAGAAGTACATCAACACTCATCACAAGGAGGATGGCAAAGGGGAGAAATGCAGAGCCCTCATTAGAAATATCTCAAGGTGCTTCCTAGCTAGCGATGCTTAGTGAGGTGCTTCTGAAACACATGCCACTTAAAGCTGAAGTCACTACTCAACACTTTCCTTTTCTGGCTGGAGTTCTCCATATCCTTGAGATTATTCATTCAGAAAACAATTTTTTGTGCTGTTGGTCACTGTTGTGGATGGTAAAAACACAAAGGTAAATGAGATACTGCAGGACCTCAAAGACCTAAATGCAGGGCATTTTAATACTTTTACAGAGCATCTACTTAATGCCTGGTGCTGAGGATACAGACATGAATGAGACATAGTCCCTGGAATTTAACCTACACTCACCCTGCCAAAGTGTGCAAAGAAGATTCATGTATAAAAATATTCATTACAGTACTGTGTACAGCAGCAAAAAGTTAAAAACAACCTACAAGCTCACCATTAAGGGTCCAATTTGTTAAATGAATTATAGTCCATTCAAACAATGAATACTTGGCAGCCATTAAAGTCTGCAATAGCTCTACGTGTAGTAACATGGAAAGATGATTACTTTACTCAGGTTCTCAGAAGAGCACGCTGAGTATAAGCCAATATTTATTTTTAAAATTACATTTGTATATATATATATATAAACAAACACATATATTTGTTTATACACAGAGAAAAAGAGTCTAAAAGAATTTATAATGAAATTATTAACAAGGGTCTCCTCTGAGCAGTGGGACTGTATGTATCTATGCAGTCCAGCTCACAATCTCATGGGCTGGCTCAACCTGTAAGCAATCCTAACAGCACGGGATATGCTATACTAGAAGTGCATTCAGGTTTCTTTGGAATAGAGATCCTTCCCTTCATGTGTTCCCCACCTTATCCTTTTCTCTCCCCAAGACAGGCACCGTTGATCCACCTTTATATACAAGAAATGAAGATGCACAAGTTCCACAGAGAGTCCTTCTTCTTGTCGAATCCAATGGACCTTTTCCATCGTGACATTACTTGATACCTCTGTGGCATCTGACACTGCTGCCTTTTTCCTTCTGAAATAGTCTCTTCCATTGCTTTTTTTTTTTTTAAGAATTTTCTTTTTTTTTTTTTTAATTTATTTATTTATGGCTGTGTTGGGTCTTCGTTTCTGTGCGAGGGCTTTCTCTAGTTGTGGCAAGCGGGGGCCACTCTTCATCGCGGTGCGCGGGCCTCTCACTATCGCGGCCTCTCTTGTTGCAGGGCACAGGCTCCAGATGCGCAGGCTCAGTAATTGTGGCTCACGGGCCCACTTGCTCCGCGGCATGTGGGATCTTCCCAGACCAGGGCTCGAACCCGTGTCCCCTGCATAGGCAGGCAGATTCCCAACCACTGCGCCACCAGGGAAGCCCTTCCATTGCTTTTTGAGATACCACCTGTTACTGATTCTCCTCTTCCTTCTCCATCTCTTCTGCTGGCTGTATATGCCTTGCCCAACCTTTAATTACCTGTGAACCCCAGCTGGGACATTGGCCTTGGCCTCTTCTCTTCTTTCTTCACCTGTTTTCCCTGAGTAATCTTACCCACTCCTGTGGTCCAACTACCATCTGCAAGCAGATGACTCCCAAATACGTATCTCTAGCCTAAAGGCTCTCACTGAGCACAATACTCAAATATCTAGTCCCCTACTGGACATCTCTACCTGCTTATTTTGCAAGCACCTCTAGCTCAACATTTCTAAAGTGGAAAATGGAACTCATTATTATCCCCCTCAGTCCCTCCTCCTGTATTTCTTGTCACACATGGCACTAGCATTCACCCATTATTTTAGGCTCCTTAACATTTTTTTTTTAAAGATTTTTTTTTTGATATGGACCATTTTTAAAGTCTTTATTGACTTTGTTACAATACTGTTTCTGTTTCATGTTTTGGTTTTTTGGCCCCAAGGCATGTGGGATCTTAGCTCCCCCACCAGGGATCAAACCTGCACCCCTTGCATTGGAAGACTAAGCCTTAACCACTGGACCGCCAGGGAAGTCCCTAGGCTCCTTAACATTTCTTGCATCTTTTCCTTTTCCTCACGTTCCTCTTTATTCTCCCTGCTGCCCTGATTCAGGTCCTCATCACCTCTCCACAGGTCTACTGCAATGACTTACTAATCAATCTTTGTCCCCAGAGTGGCCTTCTCCAATGCATCCTCTATATTAAAGTCAAATTAACCTTTTAAAAACACAATTTGATCACATCATTCCCTTACCAGAAGCCCTTCAATGGCTCTCTCCTCTGTCCTCAAATTAATTTCTAAGTATAGATTCAAGCCCTCGATGACCTGGAACCTCTTTGGCCATACCTCTCACCATATCTCTCTCTTTCCTTCCTCTCCTCAGTCCCAGCCCTCCTACCCCTTTGGCCTCCAGGTGCTAAGTTCTAGCCATAGAAAGCAGTTGGCGTGTCCTTGATAGGGTCAGGCTGTCTGGCCTTCTTACATTTCTGTACTTAGCTCACACTGCTCCCTCTGCCTAGAAGGTTTAAATGCCCACTTTTCCCTCTAAACTTGACATAAACATCTTGGGGGCAGAACCCCATACCTTACTCCTTACTCCAAGATACATTCCCAGCTCCCAGCATAGTGCCTTACCACAAAACAATCAAGAAATGTTTGCTGAACTGAATCAAACAGTTATATTACAAAGAAAAAAAGTTTACATTTGGCTTTCAAATTGGCTTTGTACTAACATTTGAATATGGATGCAGTTGATTGGGAAAATCACACAATTGCAAACAAAATAATGGAAATAATGGAACTATACTGTAAAGAATTGAATGAAAAGTTTCTAATTCTTACCCATTGCTAAGCATCCTTCCTGCTTACTACTCCAGATTTTATAGGAATTATATCATTTAATTTTTTATAATTACACAATGAAGTAAATACTATTATTATATCTCTTTTTACAAAGAAGCTCAGCCAAGCAACTTGCCCAGGGCTTCATAGCTAGTAAGCATGGAAGCCAGGATCTGAGCACGGCAGCCTGACCCTAGAGCCTGCATACTTAATGCCCCAACACCCTGTCCCTCTCTGTTATTAGGGACTGGCACACAGAGAGTGTCCAATAAAGTTCTGTTGAGATAATGTTGTTCACCTTCTTGATATTCCTAAATCAGAAGAGCCAAAGGGCAGAAGTCTTCGACTCTCAGGCCAGGGCAAGGGAATCACTGCTCTTGGCCTGCAGGGGGCAGTACACCTCACAGATACTCCCACAGGAGCCCCACCTGGACTGGTCAGGAGGCTCTCCCAACACCAGGGAAACCACTCCAAGAAGGGCAGGGGCTATGAGGAGACCTGGGGGATGCAAGCTTTGCAAGCAAGAGGGTGACAGAAGGAAGAGTAACAGCAGGGAAGGCACTGAGTCTGGGGCAGGAAAAGAGGAGAGAGGAGACCTAGGGAACACTCTTCTATAAAAAACAAGACAAAATGACAAACTTTAAATGAAAAAGGGAATTTCATGATAACAATAATGACAGCCACTGCACTGAATGATTTACATTTAAGTCAATGAATTCTCAGAACACCCTACGAGGTAGGTGCTATAATGATTCCCCGTTTAACAGGTAAAGAACTGAGGAACTAAGAGGTTAAGGAACTTGTGCAGGACATGGCAAGTAAGAAGCAGGGCCAAGTTTCAAATGCAGGCAGTTTGGCTGCAGAGCTCACGTATTAACCCTATACTGTTGCCTCCAGTGATCATACAGTCCTACCTCCTCCTGATTCCGATGGAAAAAATGAGGCTCCATGACCTTTCCCCAAGGTCACAAGCTGGTCAGTAGCTACATCGAGGAAGTTAATGATCTGCAAAAAGTCATTATTTGCTCCATGAAGTTTATGTTAAAGCAAGCAGTGCCACTGGCTGGTCTTACGATCTAGGTCAAGTCCCCTGGGTTTAAGAGTACCGGGCTTCTGCATCCCAGCACATTGTTAAGACAAATTCCCTGCAGGAAGCGGTCTTTTGCTCATTTAACAAACATTATCAAATACTTAGTAAGTACCAGGCCCTGTGCTAGACCTCGGGATAGAATGTTGAACAAGACACAGCCCTTTACTCAAGGAGCTCCAGGTAGGTCTAAGCACAGGAGAAGACACCTAAACAAAAACAGTGCACCAAAGTGTTACAGGTCCTAAGATAGTATTGAAGGGGGAAACCGAGGGAGGGCCAAAAGGACAGAGGAGTCAATTTGGGTGGCAAACGGGCCAGGGAATACCATGAAAGAGGCAATTCTCGTCCTGAGTCTTGACAAGCAGTAGAGTGAACAAAAGCATAGAACCTGAAAGAGCACAGAGTAATTGGAGGGCTGTGGTAGGCAAAATAATAGTCCCTAAAGACATCCATGCCCTAATCCTCAGAACCTGTGAATATGTTACCTTCCATGGAAAAAGGGACTTTGCAGATGTGATTCAGGTTAAGGACCCCGAGATGGAGAGATGAGCCTGGATTACCTAGGCGGGCCCAATCTAATCCCATGAGTCCTTAAAGGCAGAAGAGACAGAAGAGCGGGTCAGAGAGATGAGGTGTGAAAAGAATTCGACCCACCATTGCCAGCTCTGGAGATGGAGGAAGAGAATCACAAGCCACAGAATGCAGGTGGCTTCTAGAAACTGGAAAAGGCAAGGAAGGAAACAGATTCTCCCCTAGAGTCTCCAGAAAGGAATGTAGCCCTGCCAACACCCTGATTTTAGCTCACTGAGACCTGTACTGAACTTCTAACCTATAGAAATGTAAGATAATAAATCTGTGTTTTTTAAACCACTAATTTTCTGGCAATTTGTTATGGCACTATTCATAGATAATGAATACAGGAGCTTATCAGCAGTTCAGGATTGCTGAATCTATGGGACAACCTAAGAACAGAAGGCCATTTGAAAGTTCCTTGCCACTAACTTATCCCACGAACTTGGGCAAGTCAAATCACATACCCATTCATTCACTCACTCACTAACTCATTTATTCATTCAACAAACATTTTTAGCTTCACCAAGAAGATTATGTTTCATCTGGGTCTTAAAAGACAAGTAAGAGCTTGCCATGGACAAGGGTGCATCTTTGGGTTTCAGGAGGTGGCATGACATGGCATAAGTCCACCTTAGCTTTGTCGCTTATTATTTGGTTTCCCGACCTGGGGCAAGTTACTGTAAACTCTCTAAGCCTCAGTGTTCTCATTTGTAAAATGAGGAAATCAGTGTTCTCATTTGTAAAATGAGGAAATAATAATATTTACCTTATAGAATTGTTATATGGATCAAATGAAGTTGTAGATGTGAAAGCACTTTGTAAGTACAAGGTTTTTTTGTTGTTAATCAATTATAAATGAAAATCAGATCAATATGATGGACTTAAAACTTCTCCCAGAATATTTATACCTACAGTATTGCAGAAGTGGGGCATGCTTGCCTACCAGGTTGAGTGCAAGGTCTAACTCCACTGCCTCATCAGCCATTTACTCAATACCCACGCCCACTGGTTTCCTTTATAATAAAGGTATTCGGTCACAGAGGCCCCATTAGGTGCCAGATCCAAAGGCTTTTGCCCAGCTGGCCCTCAACTCCCCAGACCATTTGAGAGCAGTGAGGTTACTCACTTCCCTTGCCTCTCAAAACACTCTCCTCCTCAGCCCGCGTGTCACTGCACAGCCCTGGCTCTCTTCCGCTCTCTAATTACACTCTTGCCTCTTCACCGGCTCCTCTTCCTCTTCCCATTTCCCTGCCACGGATATTCTCCCCAGCTCAATCCTTCAGCCCTTTAATCTTTTCTTTTACTCAGAGAATTCATCCACTTAAGTGATTTTAAGCAAATGCTTCCAGGCGAATGTCTTCCAAATACATATTTTTAGTCTAGATCTCTCATCTGAGCTTCAGTCCTACATCTCCAACTGCCTGCTGGACATTTGCACCTAAAGAGTTTATGTCAGAGCAAACACTGACTAAAATGAAAATACTAGGAGAAAACTCCCATTTGAAGTACACAAGAAAAGGCACTAAATTCTGATTTAAAAGAGGTGAGCTTGAGCAGATGGCAGAACCCATAGAGGTGGTCCAGTAAAATAAAGGCACATATGGCTGGGATTCAGGGCACAATGGCAGTCTGCTAACCAAGAAAGAACACTGCCCCAAGAGACCTGGGTTCTCATTACATCTCTGGTGCTAACTCACTATATGGCCCTGGATAAGTCACTTCATCTCTCTGAGTCTGAATTTCCTTGTTTATAAACTGAGGTAACTAAACGGATTTAAACGTTTATGATATTGACATTAATAAAGTTCAGAAACAGAAAACAAAAACTATAAGATCTCAACAGTAAATGGACAAAGAACACAAACAATTCACAAAAAAAGGACAAAGTGCCAATAAATAAATAGAAAACAATCCATTCTATACAGCAAATGAAAACAAGATGCTATTTTTACCCAGTAAATTAGTAAGATTTTAAGAAAATGGTAGCAATGTAAATTGGAACTGTATTTCTAAAAATCTAAGATTCAGAAATGGATCAGGACAGGAGATGCATACCCAGGAGTTGTCTGAATTAAGGCCTCAGTTAAGCTGGAGAAGTGGACGGCCTCTCTGGCTAAGTGCTCTAAAGCAGCAGCCAAAGACTGAGATCTGAGCTTTCTGGAAAAGTACCTCCTGTGAGAGGACAGGGGACAAAGACGGAGGAAACAGAGAAAGGCAAGAAACAGGAATACAGAAAGCTAGAAAGCGCCATGGAGAAAATCTTGTTTGATCCTGTCATTTTCATTAATTTGATGAACATATCCAGAGCATCTGCTATATGCCACACTAATGCTTGAAATGCATTGGTGAATAAAATATATTGCATGGTCTTGCTCGCATAGAGTTACTATACAGTAAACAAAAAATAACTCAGTAAATAATTAAATAAGTAATTACAAACTCAGATAAGGGCTTGAAGGAAATAAACATTTAAAAAATAGATAAAGAATTGGCAACAAGTTCAGTGTCATTCATACTGACAGAAAAGAGAGTAATCAATGGTCTCAAGTTCATGGTTCTGGGAAGATGAGAACTGAGACAAGACTACTGGGTTTGGATAGAATGAAATAACTTGTGTCCTTAGAGAGAAGAATAGTGTTTGTGGGAGAAGCCAGCATGGAAATAATTTAATGAAGGAGGGTAAGGGGCAGAAATGGGAGTTGTGATTATTAATCATATTTAAAGGAATTTGGTTATAAAAGGAAGAAGTGAAACGAGGTATCTGGAAAAGATGGCAGACAATTAAAGGAGAAGATTTAAGTGTATCCGAAGGTAGAAATAAAGAGCCAGTAAAGGGGGTGTGGGTGACAACAAAATGAGAGGCATCATGCCATCCTCATCTCCACAGTCAATCCTTACAAAGTCTGGTCCATTCTCCCTGATAAGGTCTCCCTACGAACCTGTCACTCAACAGGTTAGGTTCTCTCCTATTTTAAAAATTAGAACTTTCTTCAATTCCACATTCCTTTCTGATATTGCCACCTCTCTCTTTCCTTTCAATACCAAACTTCTTGAAAGAGTTGTCTGTTTTCACAGTTCATTTCCTTACCTCCTCCTCACTCCTCAAGCTTCTGCCCTTAACCTTGCCTTTGAAACTGTCCTTAGCAAAATCATTAATGACCTTACTTTGTAAAATCCAACGTGCAATTTTTAGAATTAGCTTCTTTGGCCCTTTGACAACGATGGACACTGCTGACGAATCCCCTCTCAGAAGCCCTCCTTCCCATTCCATGACAGCATTCTCTCCCATTTTCCCGCTCACACCTTCTCCATTTCCTGTGAGCCTCATATATTGATGTGCTTCAGGATTTGGGACTTGGCTCTTTGCTTTTCCTACATACTCTCCCTGGGCAACTGCCTCAGTTTCTAACTATATGCTGGTGATGACTCTCAAGTATATATTTACTGTCCCTCCTTAGCTTTAGCCTTGTACATCCAACATTCTGTTGGACATTTCCTCTTGGATGTCCCACAATAGTGGGACACTAAAGAAACTGCCCAGAATTTTTTGAGAGACAAGGAGACATATGAGCTAAGGGGCATGGAAAATAAAAGATCTAACAAATTTCTAATTGTAGAATCCCAGAACAAAGAAATAGAGAGAATAAAGGAGACATGCTTTTGAAGAGATAATGGCTGTAAAACTTCTACAAATGAACATAAATCTGCAGGTTCAGAAGTAGAATATATCTAGGTTAAATTAAAAGAAATACATGCTGTGATAGCCTGTCTACAAGATAGCCCCCAATGATCCTCACCTCTTCGTATTCATAACCCATGTGTAGTTGTCTCCCAACTGTACCCAGGTTGGTCTGTGTGATCAACAGAATATAATAGAAGTGTTGGTATGTTACTTCCAAGATTAGATGATAAAAGACACTATGGTTTCCATCTTGGTTATTCTCTCTTGGATCACTTATTCTGGGGAAAGTCAGCTGCCATGTCATGAGCAGCCCTATGGGGAGGCCCAGGTGATGAGAAACTGAGGCCTCCTACCAGCAATCCCATAAGTGAGCAGTTAGGAGCAGATCTTCAAGCCCTGGTCAAGCTTTCAGATGACTACAGTCCCAGCCAACAGTTTGACTATAACCTCTTAAGAGACCATGAGCCAGAAGCACCCAGATAAGCAGCTCCCTGATTCCTGACCTTCAGAAAACCTGTGTGAGATAACAGACACTTAAGCTGCTAAATTTGGGCATAATTTTTACACAGGGACAGGTAACTAATACGCATGCTAAGACCAAACAGTTTTGAATGGCTTACAAAGAGTCTTCTCCATCTGGTCCAGACTCTGTCTCCAGCTTATTACATTTCAAGTAAACAAAACTTCTTTTAGTTTTTGCAATGTACCGTGCTCTCTCCCACCTCCAGCCCTCTGTACAGCTCACGTGATATACCCAGGCCTGACACATTCTTTAACATCTTTTCTACTCCCAACACATATACTCCTTGGGCTAACTTCTCCTCATCATCAGAGCACTCATTGCATTGTATGATAAAGTCTTGTTAAATTGCCTGTCCTTCCACTAGACTGCAGGCTCCAAAAAGGTGGGACAGTATCTGTCTCCTTCAACATTATGCCAGCATAGTTCCTAGCACAAAGAAGGTACTCAGTAAATATTTGTCCCTTACAGCCCACAGGATAGGGACAGGCAGGAGGCTAAAGGTGGAAGAATGTAAACATTCTCAGGCAATGATCCAAATGAATCTTCAGGCTAGCAACTGACCAAGGAACCTGTATATTCCACACAACCTCAGGTTATGGTAAGGCTTGGGATAGGGTCAAGACTCAAAAGTTGGATGGTTTCCAGCTCTTCTTAAGTTATATCCCCTTGTTGTGGTTTCATTATGATTCTTGAATTGAAATCTCTGAACATCAGACACACCCATTCTTGAAAGCATATTCACAATGGTACTCAAAGGACAAATAGAAATGATTTTTAAAAAATTATCATCTGTTCTGTATTTGTAGGACAATTCCAGACTATTATGTTGATATTTAAGATCTGATTGTAAGTGGTATTTGTGGTGTGCTTAAATATGAACATATACATACACATATGTACATGTATACATGTCATAAAATATTAACCACTAGTACCCTCTACTGGTGGAAATACCTTATCTGCTCATATGAATGGTCTTATTGCCCTCTAGTGACCACAACCTATAAAGAGAAAATCTAGCAGCAGATGGGAGACTCTCCTTGGCTATAATGATAGGGTTTTATGTTCTTTAAGCATCTAATTTTCTCAGATTCTGGTTTATATTACAGGGGTGCAACTCTCCAGACTCTTGGGGGAACCTCGGGGGAATTTCACACAGCTCTTGCCAGCTGTTAGCGCCAGTCTGAAGCTGCTTTCTCTCCTGCTTCTCATGAACAAGAGGTCAAGGGGAGGCAGAGAAGGCAATGGCTGCACTGGTGAGGGCAAGAACAGCAGCTGTGAACGACTACCCTGCACTCCCTGGGGACTTGGGAGCAGCTTGAGGAACACATGTTGGCCCTCCCTCGCATATTATTCACAGTTGTGTACTGTACTAAAATGGTAATTCAACGTAGTTCCTGACTTACCTCTTAAAATATCTCCAATGCTGTAATAAATGATGTAGCAGCAAATGTTGCTATTATGTTGTTTTTACAAACCATGCTTTGGAAGTTATTTCTACTCAAGACGGAAAAGCCAAGATTTAAGTGAAATGTCGCCTCTTCTATGGAGCCTTTTCTGAATTCCCCAGATGTAAGACTACTCTGTCCTCTGTGCCAGCATATACCTTGTACAGATCAGAATGGTACCATGGACATTATTTATATGCTTTTATTTTTAACCTATACTATTTTACTACTCCCATTTGTCTACCTGCTTGTTTCTCCACCAAACCCTAAGTTCCTTGAGGTCACAAATCATGTCTTCTTCATTTTTGCACACCTAGCATCAAGGACACTCAAAACGTTATCCACAGATCATGCTAGTTACAAGTTCATGCAATAAGTACAGAAACTGAAGTAAGCATTTAAAACTTCTATAGCAGTTTGACAAAGTACTTCTACATTTGTTGAGTATAATTTTTTTAAAAAGTAGGGCTTACATTTTGTATATTTTAATTTCATTTTTCTGGTAATTTTTATTATATTTTAGAAGTATTAGTCTGCAACCAATGGAGAATTTTTTAAACAATGATCTCTCACCACAGATAGTTTGAGAAGCACTGATATGATAATGTCTGAGGGAGGGAGGAAAGGAGAAAGGAGATAAAATATAAGCACTTATAAATTCGGAAGGAACATACCTATCCTTGTTGATTTTAACACTTCCTTGGAGGGTATTTTCTTCTTTAATTCTTGTAAGGCTTCAACTAGATTCTCTTTGGTTTGATTAGGAAGCTCCAACATAGTTTTCCATCTTTTTATGTCTTCTATAACCACAACTCTCTGAGAAAAAGAAAAGTCATTTGGAAAATGGAACATTTTCATTAGAAAGACGTCTGCCTTCACCTGAGCTAATGGGTTCCTATTGACATATGAATTATTGATTATGACCTGAACCAAAGCACAATATATGTGATGGCCCCAAATGATGGGTAATTGCTTAAAAGCAGCTCCTGCTTACTGCAAATCAGGAAGAGGGTTACATCTATTAGGAAAAGTGCAAGTTTTAATCTTACCATGTCAGACACCACTGGGCACTTAGCACTGAGAGGCAGTAAGGAGGGGAAGAAAAGAAAAACGATGCTGAGGTGAATCAACCTTATAGCTCACTTAAGTATCTTAATTCATAGGCAAGGACAGAGAGCAGAGAAGTCATAAAGAGATATTTATTTCAACAATAAAAAGCACACTTCAACAGCTCCCTACTTCCTAGATGGTAAAACTCAAACCCTTTCTTGTTTGAAGAATTTTTTAAAACTTTAAACACATAAAAAGGTAGAGTAACTCACTATTTATACTGAAAAAAAGTTAACATTTTGCCATTACACATAAAATAATAAAACACCGTAAAGTTCAAGTCTCCTTACACCTTTCGCCCTTCATTCCCTTCCTTCCGTTTCTGGAAGAAACCACTATCTTAA
Organism: Balaenoptera musculus; assembly: GCF_009873245.2. NCBI lineage: Eukaryota > Metazoa > Chordata > Mammalia > Artiodactyla > Balaenopteridae > Balaenoptera > Balaenoptera musculus. Next base: position 45,402,795 of record NC_045785.1, on the reverse strand, counting down.
AGTTGACACAAATCTTTCCATTAAGTGTAAAATATTAACAATTAAGGAATCTGGGTGAAAGGCATAAGGAAGGTCTTTGTACTGTGTTGCAACTTTTCTGTAGTTTTGAAATTATTTCAAGAGTTTTTTTTTTAAGTAAATTGGGAGACAAAAAAAAAAGTCGCTTTTATAATTACACAAAAAAATTTTTTTCTTGTTTTTATCATTATTACCCTGGGGAGGTGGGCCCGGTTAGGGACTGGGAAGGGGCACAGGGGCCTCTGAGAAATGTCCTGTTTCTTGATCTGGATACTGGTGACACAGGTGTGTTCTCTCTGTGAAAATCTGTTAAGACATACATATTTGTCTACTTTTCTACATGCATGTGATAGTTCAATAAAAAGCAACCCAAAAAGTCTCAACTCCCTCCCTGGCTGGGGTCTAGCCTAGCTGCCCGTGGTGGGAGAAGGGGATGTCTGGGGACTTCTCTATTTCCCCACCTTTGCTTCTCCTCCTCCCCCATCTGCTTGTTTGCTTTGGTCTTTGGCCCTTCCAGGTTCGAAACTGGGAAAAAAAGCAGTATGGGAAAGCAAAAGCCTTATTTTTGGTTGTGATGCTACGCTCATCAGGTTTCAGTGCTCTCTAGACTTGGCAGATATTCATGAGGTGTTTTTGTGGTTCCGTAGAGAGCGCCCATGGTTGAGATCTCACCTGCAGTTCCCACAACACTGGCAAGGCCTCTTCCAGCCAGCCGCTTACAGGTCCACCCTAAGTCTCCAGTTTCTGGAAATTGCTTCACCCACTCTCTCTGTAGGGGTTCCACTGCCCTTCCAAGGATCCTTGTGAACTGAGCCTCTTTAATTCAACTCCAGGCCAGTTAGCATTTTCTCCACTATGCCCATATCTTTGCCCTGAAAAACTGTGCCTAACAGCTTTCCCACAGCAGCCACTTCTCCTTCTTGTGGCATCAGTTGCCACCCTGTTTTTAGACTTTCCCAGGCACAGGTCTGGTCTCTGTGTCCACCAACTCCAGGAACTGAGGTCACGTTCTCCAAGTGAAAATACCATAGCCCTCCCACTTTATCCAAAGGAATTCTATCTCCTCTCTTTCTTTACTTTCAACTTTCTTTATTGCCTAAGGTAGGTGATAGGTTGAGAATTCCAAAACTGGTCTTCATTTTCTGCCTTCACAAGTTCTGTATAGATGGTCTAGAATAACATTTGGGAACACATTTTATAGCTATTCCTTTGTTCTCAGCCTTTAGGAGCCCTAGCCAAAATTGAGACAGAGCCCTTTTTTATGATCTGTTACAATATAAAATACTATTAGTGTTAAATGGTATGACAAATGAATCGATGAAGCCAGGTAAGGGATATTTTCAGTAGGAAGAAGGTGTAAATATAATATTCTGCAGCTTGCTTTTTTCACTCAGTATAATTTCTTGATTTATCCATACTGATACGTATAAACCCAGTTGATCTATTTTAATAGTATTGAATATTATTCCATTATTTTTATATACAATGTCTTAGAATTTTAAAATCTAGTCCCCTAATGGATAATTAGGGACGTTTTCCCCCCTCACATTTTCCCTATTATAAACATTGCCTCAATGAACTCCTGCCTATTATACATTCATATGTCTTCCATCCTTTACTTTCAACTTTTCTGGGTCATTATGCTTTAATAGCCTATGGCTGCTTTATTTTGCTCCTCCTCCCCTATCCAATCTGAGAGTTTCTATCTTTTAATAGGCATGTTTAATCCATTTGCATTTATTATGATTACTGATACACTGGACATACTTTCTCTTTGCTTTTTTCTTCTTTTCTTATCTTTTATTTAACAGCCTGAGTTTTCTTTAATCTTGTTTTTTCTTTCATGGTTTGGAAGTTATACATTCTATTTCTATCATTTTAGTGTTTGCCCTTACAATTTTTAAGATACTCAATGAAATCTATACCAGTATCCTCCTCACAAGTCTCTACCTTCTGAAACGCTTATTAGAAATATACTTGGTCTCTGCCTGTCCTCAAGTCTCTTAACTTTTCTGTCATATTTCTATTTCTGTGGGATGCATTCTAAGTGATTTCCTCAGATCAAGCTTTCAATTCAGCATTTCTCTCCGTAGCTATGACTTACCTACTTTTAACCTGTTCAATGTGTTTGTCAACAAATATGCTTTTTCATTGGACAAATTCTGTTTTTGTTTTTTTCTCTAAATCTGCCTGTTTTCTTTTCATACTATCCTATTCTTATCATTTCTATTACTTTCATTATCCTGTGAACATTTTAAACATATTTAAGGTCTCTTTCAGACTGTTCTCTCTGCTTCTTGGAGTAGAAATTCTATTATTTACATCTACCTGCTCATCCTCCCTCCTGGTAATTTATTTTATTGTAGAGTTTTGTAATTTTTGACCATGAATTCATCTTTAATGGGGACTGTTTTCCACAGGAGTCCTGTGTACTCTAGGTTGTGAAGTGTCTTAACAGGGAAATCTCACCTTTGCCTTTGCCAAGGCCTTTGGATTTCCCTGGTTCTGGGCCAGTTTTTATGTTAATTTTCCAGCTTTGCAGATAGCACGAAGTTAAAAATATATATACACACATAGTAATAAGTGTGAGGTTCTAATTTATTATGGTCAACTCTTTTTGAACTCAAACCCTGAGATGATACAATCTTCATGCTGATTTCTTGGACTGGTGGATAGAATTTTTCTAGTTCATTTTTCAAAAGCATAGTAGCCCTGTGTTGACTCCCGGCTTCATGTGGCCTGAAGCCTTATCTGCTGTCCCCATACTGGCCCTAAAACCCCAGCCCCTAAACTCTGTACCTGATTTGCATAGAACTATATACAAGCATACCTTGTTTTATTGCACTTCACTTTATTGCACTTTGCAGATATTGCATTTTTTTTTTTTTTTTTAACAAATTGAAGGTTTGTGTCAACCCTGCAACGAGCAAGTTTACAGATGCTATTTTTCCAACAGCATTTGCTCACTTCATGTCTCTGTGTCACATTTTGGTAATTCCTGCAACATTTCAAACTTTTTCCATTATTATTATATTTGTTATGATCTGTGATCAGTGACCTTTGGTGTTACTATTGTAATTGTTTTGGGGTGCCACAAACCATGCCCATACAAGACAGCAAACTTAACTGATAAATATTCTGACTGTTCCACCAACCAGCCATTTCCCCATCTCTTTCCCTCTCCTTGGGCCTCCTTGTTCCCTGAGACACAACAATATTGAAATTAAGTCAATTAATAGCCCTACAATGGCCTCTAAATGTTTAAGTGAAAGGAAGAGAAGCACGTCTCTCACTTTAAATCAAAAGCTAGAAATGATTAAGCTTAGTGAGGAAGGCATGTTGAAAGCCGAGACAGGCCAAAAGCTAGGCGTCTTGCATCAAATAGTTGGCCAAGTCATAAATGCAAAGGAAAAGTTCCTGAAGGAAATTAAAAGTGCTACTCTAGTGAACACACAAATGATAAGAAAGCAAAACAGCCTTATTGCTGATATGAGAATATTTTAGTGGTCTGTACAGATCAAACTAACTACAACATTCCCGGGGAGGGGGAGTGATGGTGTGATGATTGGGAGATTGGGATTGACACGTATACACTAATATGTATAAAATGGATGACTAATAAGAACCTGCTGTATAAAAAAATAAATAAAATAAAATTCAAAAAAAATAAAGAAGTATAATTGATATGTTGAGAGGAGAGGGCTTCCCTGGTGGCGCAGTGGTTGAGAATCTGCCTGCTAATGCAGGGGACACGGGTTCGAGCCCTGGTCTGGGAAGATCCCACATGCCGCGGAGCGACTAGGCCCGTGAGCCACAATTGCTGAGCCTGTGCGTCTGGAGCCTGTGCTCCGCAACAAGAGAGGCCGCGATAGTGAGAGGCCCGTGCACCGCGATGAAGAGTGGCCCCCGCTTGCCACAACTAGAGAAAGCCCTCGCACAGAAACGAAGACCCAACACAGCCATAAATAAATAAATAAATAAATAAATAAATAAATAAAATTTTAAAAAAAAAAGAGAGAGGAGAGATATCAGAATCATAAAAAAAAAACAAAAAAACTAACTACAACATTCCCTTAAGCCAAAGCCTAATCTAGAGCAAGGTCCTAACTCTCTTCAATTCTATGAAGGCTGAGAGAGGTGAGGAAACTGCAGAAGAAAAGTTTGAAGCTAGCAGAGGTTGGTTCATAAGGTTTAGGGGAAGAAGCCGTCTTCATAACATACAAGTACAAGGAAGCAGCAAGTGCTAAAGTAAAAGCTGTAGCAAGTAATCCAGAAGATCCATCTAAGATAATTAATGAAGGTGGCTACACTAAACAACAGATTTTCAATGTAGACAAAATAGCCTCATATTTGAAGAAGATGACATCTAGGACTTGCATAGCTAGAGAGAAGTCAATGCCTGGCTTCAAAGCTTCAAAGGACTGGCTGACGATCTTGTTAGGGGCTAATGCAGCTGGTGACTTGAAGTACAAGCCAATGCTCATTTGCCATTTTGAAAATCCTAGGGCCCTTAATAATTATGCGAAATCTACTCTGCCTGGGCTCCATAAATGGAACAACAAAGCCTAGATGACAGCAAATTTGTTTACAACATGGTTTACTGAATATTTTAAGCCCTCTGTCGAGACCTATTACTCCGAAAAAAGATTCCTTTCAAAATATCACTGCTCATTGACAATACACCTGGTCACTCAAGAGCTCTGATGGAGATGTACAACAAGATTAATGTTGTTTTCATGCCGTTAACACAACATCCATTCTGCTGCAAGGAGTAATTTTGACTCTCAAGTCCTAGAAATACATTTCTAGGATACATACATCTAGAAATACTTTAGAAATACATTTCGTAAGGCTATAGCTGCCATATAGTTGATTCCTCTCATGGAAAAGTAAATTGAAAATCTTCTGGAAAGAATTCACCATTCTAGATGCAATTAAGAACATTCATGATTCACGAGAAGTCAAAATATCAACATTAACTGGAGTTTGGAAGAAGCTGATTCCAAACCTCATGGATGACTTTGAGAGGTTCTAGACTTCAGTGGAGGAATTAACAGTAGATGTGGTGGAAAGTGCAAGAGAACTAGAATTAGAAGTGGAGCCTAAGGATATGACTGAATTGCTGCAATCTCATGATTAAACTTTAATAGATAAGGAGTTACTTCTTATGGATGAGCAGAGAAAGAGGTTTCTTGAGATGGAATCTACTGCTGGTGAAGATGCTGTGAAGACTGTTGAAACGACAATGAAGGATTACATAAACTTAGTTGATAAAGCAGCAGCAGGGTTTGGTAGGATTGACTTCAATTTTGAAAGAAGTTCTACTGTGAGTAAAATGCTATCAAACAGCACTGAACGCTACAGAGAAATCATTCATGAAAGGAAGGGTAAATTGATGCGGCAAACTTCATTGTCGTATTTTAAGAAAATGTCACAGCCACCCCTACCTTCAGCAACCACCACCCTCATCAGTCAGCAGCCATCAACATCGAGGCAAGACCTCCACCAGCAAAAGGATTCCAACTTGCTGAATGTTCAGATGATGGTTAGCATTATTTAGCAATAAAGTATTTTTTAATTAAGGTATGTACATTTTTTTAGACGTAATGCTATTGTACACTTAACAGATTACAGTATAGCAGAAACGTAGCTTTTATATACATTGGGAACCAAAAAAATTCGCATAATTGCAGTGGTCTAGAACCGAACCTGCAATATCTCCAAGGTATGCCTGTTATCTCCAGCTCTGGGTTTGGATTTCCTCTTTCTTCCTGGCACTTGAGGGTTTCTCTTTCTTCTTTTCAAGCTCAGCTCTGTATTGGAGACTTTATTTTTTTCTTTTTTGGCCACACCATGCGGCATGCAGGATCTTAGTTCCCCGACCAGGGATGGAACCCACGCCCTCGGCAGTGGAAGAGCAGACTCTTAACTGCTGGACTGCCAGGGAAGTCCCTGTATTGGAGACTTTTTATCAAGCATTTCTACATGGCTGGAATGAGGTTGGGGGTTTCAGATCAGATCATTCCAGCATATGGAACTACAGAAGCCTAAGCTCTTTAGTATGGCATAAAAGGTCTTAACAAACATGACTTGGCTCCTGACATCCTTTTCAGCCTCACCATTGGCTCAACATACATCAAACTATTTGAAGCTGCCTAAACAAACCACAGTATTTCACATCCTCTGCCTGGGATGCTCTTTCTCTGCCTGAACCACGTGATAACACCTACTTATTTTGAAAGACTCTTCAAGAATCACCTCCTGTATGAAGCCTTGCTTGCCTCTCTCCAACCACATCTGACCAAACTCCCTTTTGAGTTTGTAATCTGCACAGGCTTCAATTACCCCATCTGTACTTTCTGCAAATAGTTACGTACAAGGCTGTCTCCTCCTTTAGACTATGAACAACTTGAGGGCCAGAACAATTTCTTATTTTTCTCTCTATCCCCAGTGTGCAGTAGATGTAATTGAACAAAGTTATATCTACCCTCAAGGACTAAGTACAGTACAGTCTTCAGATCTGAAATATTAGGGCAAAAATAGAAAAATATAGCAGCCCGTTCCAGAGAAGAATTCCATGTACATACAAAGAATGTTTCCCTATTTCTGTCCACATATGGGCCCCAAAACGGATACTACAAGTTCTTATCTGAATTATTTAGAGGAAAAAGGGAAGTGGAAATAAAATATGAATGGGGAAGCTATAATGAGTAGTGGAATGGTTACTGCCAGAAAGAAAAGGTGCTCTCCAAAATACTATCTGGTCTTACAGTTGTGGATAGCTGGAATATCAGGTTTGGTAAAACCAATTAAGGAAAATGCTTCACTCATAAGCAATAAAATGGGCACCATTCCACTGGTGGGGGCAGGGGACAACATATTGGCTAGTCAATCCTACAAAGGGAGTAAAGATTTATAGAGCATTCTTAAGTGCAGAACCTAAAATAATTAGCATCTTTTCAGAATCTTTCCATTTAAAAAAATCTCCTATTGCAACCAACAGAAGAAATCACTTTCCCTTAGGGAGAAAGATGAGATTAACCAAATTAACCTTTACTATTCAAATGTACACCACATGAGCTTATTGAGTGTCACTTTTATTGAATGTGATAAGGCTATGGCAAAATTACTTGCACTATGCTGATAACAGAAGTACAGTGGTCCTAATATTCCAAGATTTTTATACCTCCTCTGCTGGCATTCAGAAACCTCCACTTTTTTTTAGTTCACAGACTGTGGAACCAGATTTTCTAGTTCAAATCCCAGCTCTGCCACTGAAAGCTTCATGACTTTGGACAAGCTACTTAATCTCTCTGTGCCTTAGATTCTTCATCTGTAAAATATAAATGATAAGAGCATCCATTTCACAGAGCTATTATTAGAATTTAAAGAGTTAATATATGTAAAGCACTTAGCACAATGCCTGGCCCACAGAAATGGGCTCAATAAATGTAAGCAGGAATCATTATTACTATATCATCACCATCATCATCATCATTCTCAGCTCTAGTTTTACTACACAGCCTCTTTTTTTCCATACAAGAGGGAACTATTTATTAGTTTTTATTATGTGCCAGGCACAATGCTTAGCCCTTTCAATATGCATTTATTTATTTAGCCCTCATAACAACCCTGCAGGTTAAATATTATTTCTGATGTTACTGATGAGGAAATTGAGGCTTGAATATTCAGCAGATTCTTGTCATTAAAACATGATAGTGGTGTGTGGGAATAGTCACTTGGCAGAACGTGGACCTAGTTAACTCTCTAGAATTCATATTTAACTCAACTTGTTTTTAATTTGTCATTGTGTACACAGGAAAGTAAGCATGCGTGCATGCATAAACGAAAGAGAACAGCAAGTACCACTTACTGAATGGTTATGTTGCGACTTCCCTCTACCTAGCCAAATCTTTCCATCTCTTTAAGGTGCTCTGACCACTAAAACAGATGCTGAGCTCTTTCCTCTCTTAACTCTTTTTTTGGTCTGTGTTGGGTCTTTGTTGCTGCATGTGGGCTTTCTCTAGTTGCAGCAAGTGGGGGCTACTCTTTATCGCAGTACGCAGGCTTCTCATTGCAGTGGCTTCTCTTGTTGCGGAGCACGGGCTCTAGGCACGCAGGCTTCAGCAGCTGCAGCACACAGGCTCAGTAGTTGTGGCATGTGGGCCCTTAGAGCGTGCGGGCTTCAGTAGTTGTGGCTCACGGGCCCTAGAGCGTGCGGGCTTCAGTAGTTGTGGTGCACGGGTTTAGTTGCTCCACGGCATGTGGGATCTTCCCGGACCAGGGCTCGAACCCGTGTCCCCTGTACTGGCAGGTGGGTTCTTAACCACTGCGCCACCAGGGAAGTCCCTCCTCTTTTAACTCTTAGCCCTTATTGTCTAATCAACAATTTTGTAATGGAGAACATATGATTTTGTACCATTACTTTTTCATTTCTTATGATATGATGCCCTAATAGGAAGTCCCATAAAGGTTCATACTTTTTTTATTTTTTTTAAAGGCTCATACTTTTATCTTAAATTTTTCTTATGTTCCCTAAAGTACCTAGCATAGTACTGAGCATAAAGTTGTTTCACAATAACATTTGTGGAGTAGCTTACTATCCAGACCCAGCAAGGGCATCCCCAAATAATAATTATTGTTTATTCAATAAATTTTTACATACAATGTAGCAGGCACTGTGTTAGGTCTTAAAGCAGAATCAGAACATAAGAGACTGCAGTCCCAGTCCTAATAGTTCATAATAGATTGGGGAAACTACAGGTAATCAGATAATTACAATACAGTAAGGTAAGTGCTACAACAGACATTTGAACCAAGTGCCAAGAGAGTATCGAAGAGGGAAAGATTAATTCCCCACAAAGGACCCAGGAAGCATTTCATCATTCACTTATTTAACAAATATTTATTGACCACTAAGTATGTGCCAAGCACTGTGATAGGTCCAAGGGTGGAGAGGTAAATGAAATGTCCAAGGTCCCTGTACTCATGAAACAATCTAAGATTCACTTGAGCGGGATGACAAATGGGTAGGAATTCACTCTGTAAAAGATGCAGGAAAGGGGACCAGCATCAAGTCAAAGCCCTGGAGACATGAAAGAGAATAGCTTAGATAGAGAAGAGCAAGAAATGGGGTGTGGCTGGAATGCATTCCCGTGAATGGGGAGCTATAAGAGATGAGGTGAGATGGCACCTCAGACAGAACAGAATAGAAAGGGTCTCATATGCCATGCCAAGGCTTTTAGAGTTTAATTCATTTGGTCATTCAGCGTGCCGCAGGGTGCAGCCAAAAAACAAAAAAACAAAAAACTAACCATTTGGTCATTCAGAAAAATGCACCATGGCCTTCTATATGCCAAGCCCCATGCCAGCTATTGGGGCCACAAAACCAATAAGACATAGTCTTTCAAGAAGCTGAGAGTGTAGCGGGACACAGGCATGTAAAGAAACACTTATTATACAGCACAAGTTAAGTGCGATAGTAGAGGCATGTTAAGATATAGGGATGGCTTAGAGAAGGGAGAGATTAGATTGGCTCTGTATCTGGGGGACAGAGGGTGGTTAGGAAAGACCTTATAGCAGAGGAAACTCTTGACTAGGTCATGGGAACAAAGGATTTCATAAAGTAGCTGATAACAACAAACACTTACATAGTATTTAGTATGTGCCAGGCTCTGTTCCAAGCACTTTACATACATCGACTCACTCAAACTTCATAACTACCTTATAAAATAGATATTATTACTAATTCCATTTTATAGATGAGGAAAGACACAGAGAGGTTAACTTGTCCAAGGTCACACAGGTAGTTTAAGTGGCAGAGCCGGGATTTTAACACAGGTAGTTTGGCTTGAGCCTGTGTTCTTAATTACTATACTATATTGCCTCCAAGACAAGAGAAAAAAGCCGTTCAAGGCAAACAGGACAGCATAAGCAAAGGTACAGAGGTATGAAAGAACACAACATCTTTGGGAAATTGTGAGTGGTTGACACTGGATGGAATGTAAATAAGAAGAGCAGCCCAGCAAGCAGGTACCAGGTCACAAGAGGGCCTTGGGTACCACGTAAAGAAATGTCTTTATCAAAAGGTAATTTGAAACCACTAAGGGAAGTGGTTTCCTCGGGCAGGAAGGTGACCTGAGTAGATTTTCTTTTTTTTTTTAAAGACTTATTTCTCTGGCTTAAGTGTGGAGGCTGGAATGACAGGGGATGCCAAGGGCACGGAGACAAGTTAACAGACCACGGCACTGCTCTAAATTCAACAAGATTTTTTTTAAAAATAAATTTACTTATTTATTTATTTTTGGCTGAGTTGGGTCTTGGTTGCTGCGCATGGGCTTTCTCTAGTTGAGGTGAGCGGGGGCTACTCTTGGTTGCGGTGCGTGGGCTTATTGCGGTGGCTTCTCTTGTTGCAGAGCACAGGCTCTAGGTGTGAGGGCTTCAGTAGTTCTGGCTCGCAGGCTCTAGAGCGCAGGCTCAGTAGTTGTGGCGCACAGGCTTAGTTGCTCCGTGACATGTGGGACCTTCCCGGACCAGGGCTCGAACCTGTGTCCCCTGCATTGGCAGGCAGATTCTTAACCACTGCACCACCAGGGAAGCCCTCAACAAGATTTTGAATTTAAAGTGGGAGATGTTAAGGGCAAAAAGGATTTTTAGGAGACAGAATCGAAAACTAGATATAAGAGAGAAGAATTAAGGATCGTTTCTAAGTTTCTAGTCCCAGTTCCTTGGTATATGGATATAAAATAAATACAGGAGAATAAAAAACAGGTTTGGAAGAAAAACTATTGCATTTAAAGAGAATGTTATTCCATATGCCTATTGTTTATTCTGATTCCATAATCTTCACTTGGCTCATTCTCATCATCACACACAGTGATTCTCAACTGGGGCCCACGTGGGGACACAAAGGGCAGAAGGGTCAGGTGAAGGTATATTAGAATCTGGGTATTTGTATGTGAGTGTACATGTAGTTCAATTACTACCATCCTCTTTTTCTTCCAGACAGTCTGATATCACAATCCTGCCCACCACCATCCCTCACTGAGAATCACTACTGTGTACAATTATCCATGGATACTCTGACAAACAGTTGAAAACCTTGAATGTGTTCCAGGAAGTCACAAAACTGCAAAACTAGGAGAGATTTTAAAGACCATCTAGAGCTCAGTAGGTCTCAACCAAGGGGTACTTGTAAATATGTAGGGCATTTTTGGTCATCACAATGGGACATTGCTACTGACATTTACTGTCTGAGTGCCAGGGATGTTAAATTTTGTGCAACTCACAGGACAGTTCCAAATGATGAACAATTACCTTGCCCCAAAGGACAACAGTGTTCCTTTGAAGAAACACTGCTATAGGTCAAACACCACAGTTTCTAGATGAGGACAAAGTGAGATCCCAGAGAAGGAAATGACTTGCTAAAGATCACACAGCTGCACATTAGGGCCTAGAACCCAGGGCTTTTGTTTATACTCCCCTTTACTGCTTTCTAATCTGGGTCTGGTAAGCCTGTGGCACATCTAGAAGAGAAATCCAACTGAGTATATCAGTCAAGTACTCAGAAGGCCACCTTGTTATCACAGCCCTTTGTACATTTTCTCTAGCCCCAGATCTCACTCTCACCTTCAGAGATCTAGTCTAGAGGCGCAAGTTTGGCAGTCAGCAGCATGGGAAGCCTTAAGATGAATAAGATCACCCTGGCCAAACACGTAAAATGTGACAAAGCTCTGGGGAGCACAAACATTAGTAGTCTAGATGAGAAAATAGGAAGCAATAAAGGGAACCGAAAAGAAAAAGTCAGTAATGTAGGAGGAGAGGTTCAAGAAGACAAAGGGAACTAATTACAAACGGTTTTTTGTTTGTTTTTAGTGAAGTAATAATTACCACTAATTGGGTACTTATATCCATTGATTCACTGTTGGTTGTCTATCCTGTATCTATTCCTTGCCTCTTCCTTGCTAACAGAAATCAGACAGTTTGAGGTTGCAAAGAGTATTTTAACAGTCTCTCTTCCAGTCTCAGCTGTCGCTGTGAAGGCCATGTGATACGGTTCTGGTCAATAGGATATGAAGGTATGGTATCATCACCCAATCTTACTGAGTTTGTACAGGGAACACAAAATCATATTTGGTACTTTAACATTCCATTTAATAGACACGAAAATTTTGCAAAAGAAGAATAACTTAGGGGGCTTATCTTACCAGCTAGCAAAACATACCACAAAGCCAAAGTAATTAGAAGAGTGTAACGTAAGTGCAGGAATTGATAAACAAGGTATGGGGGAAACAAACCTGGAGTGGTCAGGAACACTCTGGGGAGGAGGCACAGAAATAAGTAATTCATAGGTCTTCCATAGTAGAACTCCTCCAGACCTCCTGGCTATCACAGTCCTTTGCACATTTTCTCCACTCCCAGATCCCCTCTCACCTTCAGAGATTCAATCGTGGCCTGCTTGTAAATCTTTCCTCCAGGAGCTTTCTTCTGAGGACTATTCTGGATTCTGGGTGTTCGAAGGACGAATTTATCCATTGCTAGGGGACTCCAACTACCTTCACGTGTTTGCACCGTGTTCTGCTCAAGAAAGAGGGCAGGTTTTAAAACGTCATCAAAGCTTCTGTGATGTGTGTTCCCTAAAGTGACACAATTGGGTTCTACACACTCTGGAAGCATTCCTGAATTATTAGGACTCTTGGGTGCAATTCACAGGAAGATATCCTCCTGAAAAAGAAACATCTTCCTAAAAAATGAAAACTGTATACAATGATGGGTCTACTTCCTGAATTAGGAGGTGCCTAGCTTTCAGAAGTGCGCACTGTAGAGGGGCTTCCAATACTGGGCCAGGCGTTGAACCTCGTGACTTCTAAAGCCTCTTCCAACTTAGGTTGGGTTGGGGCAGGGTTAGAGTTACCCCGGGTTCTATGAAGCTGTCTTAATTACCGCACCATAGCCACAACCCCAAGGGTTCCCCTAGTAACCAATAACCAACAACCTCCTCCAGATCTCAGCAGGGTCCTCACAGCAACCAGTCATCTCCAGGAACTACTCCGTGGTCAAAGGACCCTAACCACGACTGTCCTGCTCTGATCCCAGAGCAAAGGGAACCACCACCTTCCTCTGCCCTCAGCACTCAGGAGCCCAGGAAGGGGAAGCCTAACAACGATGTCATGTGAGACCCACCAGGAAAAGCAGCCCTGCCAGCAGCTGGGCCTCTCCAGAACGCACCCTCTGAGGGCCCAAGCCTAGACCTTGGGGGTCAGAACTAAACCGACGCTTCCTTCCACGGCTACAATTTCTCGTTTGTGGCTCAGCCAGCCGGGAGATCACCGACGCCCGTCAGCGGGGTGGAGAGGGTGGGTGTGAACCAAACCACATTCCCCAGAATACACCGCGAAGGGGCGGGCTCGGGCGCACCTAGGCCGGCTGTAGTTCTCCGAGACCAACTTTCCCAACCCACCGTGCGCCTCCAGCCTATAGAGAACTACATGCCCCAGCGTGCCTCGCGAAGCTAAGGTGTCGCTTCGCTCTAGTACTCGCGATATTTGGACCCACCTCCTCTCGCCAACCTAGAAGTTCGTAGACCTAGAGGTGGGGCGCGAGGCGGCAGTTTCGGGCGGGTCAGGGCGGAGCTGAGAGGACGGCAGAGGCGGAAGCAGCGGCCCGCGGGACTGGGAAGGGGCTGGTCCCGGAAGGAGGAGGAAACCTGAAAAGAAAACAGCAACAAGCTGAGGTGCTGTGACAGAGGCAAACAAAATGGCGGCGCCGAAGGGGAGCCTCTGGGTCAGGGCCCAACTGGGGCTCTCGCCGCTGCTGCTGCTGCTGACTATGGCCCTGACCGGAGGCTCGGGGACCGCTTCGGCTGAAGCTTTTGACTCGGTCTTGGGTGATACGGCGTCTTGTCACCGGGCCTGTCAGTTGACCTACCCCTTGCACACCTACCCCAAGGTAGGGCCCGTCCAAACCGGGCTACAACCCTTCCGTGGTCTCCCATCTTTCCGCTCTCCCGCACCTCTGTCGGCTCTGGGAGCCTGACTGTTGAATCCACCCTTCAACCGCTGTCTCCCATCTGTGTGGCTCCTGTTTTCTTCCCTAATCTTACCCGCACCGCGCTTCTGCTGTAATTACCGGAAGTTTGTGCCGCACCTACCCTGTAATAGGCTGGGGACACAAAAATAAGCAAGACACAACCCCTTTCTCTGGGGCCTTGCGGGGCAGCAGGGGAGACGAACACTCGGAGGGGGAGGAGTATCTAGATGATTAATGCGGGGTCCTCACCTTCCAGGGACGGCGGGGGGGAGGGGGGCAGTTGCAGATACGCCAGCCCAGAAAATGTTAACTCTTAACCCCTGTTCCCTGAGCGCCTCTCTGGGCTGGGAGCCTGCAGTCTGTTCCTGGAGTGAAACAAGTAGACAATTCCACCATAGTATGAAATACATCAAGGAGTTGGGAGACGCTCAGGAAGGGCTTTCCGCCTGTGTTGAGTAACTGTACAAGGCGCTCACACTGGGACTGGAATGGCTTAGAGAAAAAGCAGTTAGGTTGCTGCATTCAGAGAACTTACCATTCAGTGCAGCAGAAGACAGAGGGAATAAGTGGAGTAGGAAAGAAATGAGACTGCCCTTCGTAGGGGGATCACAACTTACAGACAGAGTGACCCCTCCTCCCCTCCTTGTCCGCCCTCAGGTGCTGCCTTTCCTTTAATTCCATTCCGCTAATCGAGTTGTTTTGCAGCTTCTAGAAGAACTGTTGACTCAACATCCTAAATTGCGTGGTGACTCCCCCACCCTTCCAAATATATAATTTGGGTATATCATCCTTCCTCCCCCGCCTTTCCTTATGAGAGCTTTTGCTGGTCTTTTTGCCCTTGCTTTTCCTTCATCTTCCCTATGCTGTATGCTTAACTGTGTGGCTAGCCCTCTTTGCTCTCTCAAACTACAAAGTGACAGGTTTAGGATGTTCCTTATTGGCAAGTGCTTTCAGGCTTTTGAAATTCTGAAGTTCTAAATGCTATCACTGCCCGTATGTTTGTTTACTGCTGGATTTTACATTGCTTGAGGATTATCAATTTTGAAGAAAAAGTGTGGGAGAGGGGATCATCAAATTTTCAGTCAGAGACAAATATAGCAGTCAAGAGAGAGAAAGGAGGAATTCTGACTTCCAGACTTTCAAATCCATGTGTACTGCTCCTGGATACATTATTTTTTTCTCTTCTTATAAACCTCTCATAAGTAAGAGGATTGTATGAGGAAACTAATATTGATTTGGCCTGGAATTGGGCAGAGACTTATTTTGTATCTTTCTAGTGTTTGGGTGTGTTGGTTGTTTTGGGTTTTTTTTCTGAGATTTTCCTAGCAAATTTGTAGTTTTTTGAATACATATGCTGTGAGAATAAACAATTCAAAAGGATAAACATTTCTGAAACCTCTAGGTATTTTTATAATATCCACTAGTTTCTAACAATTGATGTGATATCTAAGTGTTTTTTACTTATTCAGTAAAGCTGTTCTCCCCAGGAACTCTAAATCATCTGGCTCCCTGTGTGTCCTGGCCTTAAAATTTATTAACTGTCTTCTCTCTGTTAGCCAGTATGATGGGAGATTTACCTCCATTATCCCCAATTCTCACCCTGCAAAGTTGGGTTTTACAGTTGAGGGAATCGAGGCTCTGAAAGGTTCAGTGACTTGCCCAAGGTCACATAGCCAAGAAGTAGTGGAGTAATAGGAATTCAGTCCTAAAACTGGCTGTATTATGGTGCCTTCTGTTAATAAAGTTGTATTATGACAAATATTTAATTTACTTATTTCACTGATGTCTGTCAGTCCTCCTTCAAATTATTGTGCTTTACAGTTCAGGAAAAAGCAGTGTGTGTTATAAGAAATTAGATGAATTTACAAGGTCCTGTAGCCTCTCTTGGTCTGGTATTTGTGACTGGCAGATAGAGCTCTCATTTTAATGACTCTTTTTCAGAATTAATATTTGTTTCAAGAAAGTAGGATACTTTACTTGTTTGTAAGTAGATACTTAAAATTATTATATTTTACCCTTTAACTTTCCTCAGAAGTATAATTGCTTAACTTGTCTGGGTCCAAATGCAGGAGACATAAGTCATGTTAATAACAAAGATAATTATAGAGCTAGCTTGGTCATTTTTTAACAGAGTGTGGGCTCTGGAACCATACAAACCTGGGTTCCATTCCCAGCTTCATTTTTTTTTTTTTTAGTAAATTGATTGATTGATTGATTGATTGATTGATTTTTGGCTGAGTTGGGTCTTTGTTGCTGCACGTGGGCCCTCTCCAGTTGCGGCGAGCAGGGGCCACACTTCCTTACGGTGCACGGGCTTCTCATTGCGGTGGCTTCTCTTGTTGCGGAGCACGGGGTCTAGGCGTGCAGGCTTCCGTAGTTGTGGCACAAGGGCTCACTAGCTGTGGCTCGTGGGCTCTAGAGGGCAGGCTCAGCAGTTGTGGCGCACGGGCTTAGTTGCTCCGCGGCATGTGGGATCTTCCCAGACCAGGGCTCAAACCCGTGTCCCCTGCATTGGCAGGCGGACTCTAACCACTGCGCCACTAGGGAAGCCCCCCAGCTTCACTTTTACTATCTGTGCGTCCTTGCTGATTACTTAACTTATCATGACTTCATTTTGTCAACTATAAAAAAAAACAAAAAAAAACACCTCACACCTTGCAGAGCAAGTGTGAGGATTAAAGATAGTATACATGGCACTCTTAGCACAGTGCCTAACCCATGGCAATAGATAGTTATTTCCTTTGCCCAGTGTCATAAAACCAATTTGGTACATACAGTATATTAGTAATACTGAATAAGAGGGAGAATAGTTAGCCTGACTTAGCTCAGGATAAGAAAATGCATGTGAAATCTATAGATAGTAGGGTTCCTTCTTTAAGGAGGATTCATTAAGTTTCCTTCTAATTATTTAGCTGGTATTCAGTTTGGTGGGGAGCACCATTTCCTTGTGCTCTAAATTAGGGAAGGTCTATTTTATATAAGCTTGCCAGTCACTTTGGATACATAGGGCATGAAATATTATCTAGAACATGAAACACTTACTTGGAATAAGGTTATGATTTTTAATAGCTACCAATTGAGTGCCTGCTCTGTGCCAGGTATCCTATGATACATTAAGTGTTAGCACCATGCCTGGCACATTATGGGTGCTCATGAAATATATTATTAATGTTATGTCTACTTATTAGTTAGTATAGCATAATGTTAATTATGTAGATATAAGATAATATATAAATAAAATAATAAAGTATAAAATAAAATCCTCATATTTCAAGATTGGCATATGAATATTGTCACTGTTTTACAACTAAGGAGTTGAGGCTGAGAGAGATTAAGTCCCTTGCCCAAGGTTGTACAGAATAAGTGGTGAGGCTGAGCTTCTAACCAGGGCTAATTCCTGAACCTAGGCTCTTTCACCATGCTACAGTCTCTTCTGAAAATGGTACTGGAGGGCTTATTGGATTGGTTTAACAAATGAAAACATATCTGAAAATGAAATGGTATGCAGTATAGCTCATACTAATGAGCTCATGCTTCCCCTATGCAATATAAGGAAATATGTGGTGCTCCAAAGACGTAAGAGAATTCTTCCACTGTTTTACAAAGCCTGCAAAAGCTACTCAGGTATGAAATTTATTTTAATTGCTAACTCTTTCAATTTCACCATAACAATAAATGCAGCTAGAACTGAAGTCCAAAAATGCACTACCTTCAAAGTTGTGTAATAAAGCTTGTTTAATATTAGACTGCAGCCATCTCCTCTTAATGGATTGTTGCTGCTACATAAATTTTACTAATCCTGCTGGAAAGAAATGCATACCTTTGTATTCCGTTGGTTGCTAACTGGTATATGCACGTGCTGTTTCCTTCCTTATTAGGTGCCTGCCAGTTTGTACACAGTGAACTACACAGTAAGTTGAGGGGGCTCCCCCACATGTACTGGTTTGTTTCAAATACTATACATTTAACCAAAGAAAAGCCTGTTGAAGACGTTGTCATTAGTCTTATTAAGCAGTTCACATTTTCCAGCGATGAAGAGTCTTTCCTATCTTGAGCTCTCACACATATGCAATGATGCTTATAACTGTTGTTTTCTATTTTTAAAACCAATTATTATGATTAACACTACTACCATTTATTGAGCACCTTCAGTGTCCCGGGCACTGCACTAGGAATAGCTGTCTTCCAGCATTATTGAGGGGTTTGGAGATAATTTATAGCTTTTATTTCCTTTTTGAGATTTAGATATGTAAAGTAACTTGTACACACTGACCTAAAAGGTTTTATTCCAAGTCTGGCTGATTCCAGTGGCCTTTCCCATATGTCACATGTTGGCCTTGTTTGTGTTCTCAGTTCAGGTAAACCAAGTTTAAAAAAATCCTTTCATTTAAGCATTTTTTTAGATATATACCTCACTTTGTGGGGGCCTTTATGGCACTATTTGCCACGTGAAGCTAGTCGTGATACTTTTCCTGATAAGCCTGATGATTCGTATAAATATTTATGTGGCAGAAGTACACCATTGGTCCCTAAAGTACTTGTTTACTCATTTCTACCTCTATTAAAGTTCTGATTATGTCACTGTTATTTTTATTTTCAACTTTTCCCCCCAAAATATGACTATGGAATATGGGAAAAGGGTGATGTTTTTACCCACTAGGTTTGTTTCTTGGATATCACTTTTATTATTTATTTATTCATTAGTTTATTTATTTATTTTGGATGTCACTGTTAAAATAAGAAACTAAAACTTCTTTGTATGGCAAAGGTCTTGGTATTACCTGGCTCCTATCATTTTTCTTTCAGTCATAAATCTTTTGTTGGACAATTATAATAAACCCTATTAACTTTGCTTTCTTTTTGACCTTTTTTCCCCCTGAAGGAAAAATGCTAGTTTTTGGTAATCCTCCCTGTTCTTGAACTCCCTAGGAAGAGGAGTTGTACGCATGTCAGAGAGGTTGCAGGCTGTTTTCAATTTGTCAATTTGTGGATGATGGAATTGATTTAAATCGGACCAAATTGGAATGTGAATCTGGTAAGATGCTATGCTAATGACATCAGCAGTATATAACATTGGTGTTTTCTTTGAGTTGTGTTATGCTTTTTATGTGTTTTCCTCAGAAAATGACAGGCATACTGTTTAAACTATTCATCCAGCATACTTTAATTATTATGAAGTTAAACTTTTTAGTAGCTACTGCTAGAAATTGCATGGGCTTTAAATTTCATCTATTTATTGAGACAATGTTTATTTTATGCTGTGGATAGGACACCTTTGTTTAAGTAAGCATTTGGTTTAGACAAATGCAATAGTAATTACCCTTCTTATAATTCATCACTACGTTTTCAATGGATGGTATAATTTTCCTAAGCCTTTCATTCATAGGCTAGTTGACTTAGCTCCAAGATTTTTACTGAATCAGGCCTTTGACTCAGTATTTAATAGTGTATTCTTTGTGGGTCATGCCAATAAAAGAAGTAACCAGAGTTTTTGTCGTCTCTTAAACCACTGTTCTTACCTTTTACCAAAAGTGATGTGTTTAATAAAATAAACCTGTAATCAGGGCAAAATTGACATTTAGCTTTTTAAAGAACTGTAATGGAATTTTCTCCATTCATTACCTTACACTGTTTATTCAGTGTAGCAGGAGGTACCTTTCTCCCTATCACTATGCCAGTACTCACATTTAGCCTCTGTGATATCATAAACTTTTTTTATGGCTCAGTCTCCTAAATGGCCATCTTTATATGTGCATAATGCGGTTCAGTTTATTATCTAGCACCTTTGGGAAGTATATTACAAATGCATGACTGGGTGGAAAGAAAAATAAAATTGTTATAGTGGTAAAGTGTTATATCACAGGAAAGAAATGGCTCTAGTGAACTAAATGAAGAGTATATATGGTAGAGACTCATTCCAACTTTAGAATCCTGCTGTGGAACATTTTCTAAGTTCAGTTTTCTCAGAATTTAGGATGTTAGACTGATTGCTTTGTTTTATTTTTCCTTGCCATGTGAATACCCTTGCTTCTCAACTAAGTGATTCAGTTCCTAACAGTAATATCATATATTTGTGTAAATTACTACAGTATATTATTTTGTTCAACTCCATGAAATAGGTGGTGGTAGTTCAGTTTTAGACATACAGAAATCAATAGAGAGGTTAAACAGCTCCACCTAGGTCACATACACAGCCAACAAGTGGTGAAGCCAGAATTTCAGGATGCCAGTTCAGTGTTTTTTCCACTATGCAAACCTTAGCTATGAGGATCACCTCATATGAATGTCATCATGTAGCCAGAGCCTGAGTATGTAATTAATAGATTTATACCTGGAAGATCTGACTTGTGGGAGGCAGAAGATATGGAGTTTTATAAAATTTCTTTATAAGATGCCAATGTTCTCCCCCTTTTCTTTCTCTCCTTCTCTTTTTTTCTTGTAATTTGACTGTTTTTCTCTTCCAGCATGTACAGAAGCATATTCCCAATCTGATGAGCAATATGCTTGTCACCTTGGTTGCCAGAATCAGCTGCCATTTGCTGAATTGAGACAAGAACAAGTACGAAACAATTCTGCCTTTCAGAAATGACTGCTTAGATCGCACTTTGTATTGAAATGTATATTGCCCACATGATCCTATTTTAGTGTTGTATTTTATAATTAGTCTTCAGCAAACAAATGATATGTTTGCAAATAGAAAAGTCAATTGATTTAATTACTTTTGTATAATGCTTTACTGTTAAGAGGTATGTTCACACCTATAATCTCATTTTGGTTTTTTTCTCGGTCCAGTGACAATATTATCCCCATTTTGCATATGAAAAAACTGAGGCTCAGAAAAATTGAGAGTTCCTTTTTTTCATCCCATCTGCCATTGCCTTAACTCAAATCATCATTATTTCTCATCTGTATTACTAAATTAACTTCCAATCTATTTTCCCACTTCAGCCCCCTCTAGTCCATCCTTTAGTCTGTGTCCAGATATTTATTTTCTGTGTCCAGATATTTATTTTCTAAATGGAAGTCTAGTCATGTCATTCTCCTATCTTACATACTTCAGTAGCTCCCCAGTACATACAGGTTTAAGTCCAAACCACTTATCACAGCCTGGCTCCTGATTACCTCTTCTATATCATCTCTTATAATTCCCCACCCCTCATACTCTATCCAAACATGCTGGGAAAAGTTTTTTAATTTTATTAACTCTGGCATAGGAAGTACAGCCACATGGTACAAAACTCAAAAGGTTAAAAAAAAAAGTATACAGTTGACCCATAGTACTACTGCACTACATGATCTGCAGTTGGTTGAATTCTCAGATGCAGAATCGCGGATATGGGGAGCCAACAATAATTTGTGTATATGCACAGATTTTGGCACCCCTAACCCCTGCATTGTTCAAGGATCAGCTGTATAATGAAAAGTCTCCTACTTCTGTATCTCTTAGCCACTCCATTTTGCTCCATTAATGTAGCCAGGGTTACCAATGCAGAGGTAATTTATATATATACAAGAATACATGTATTCTTTCTTTTCTAAAATATAAGTAATAAAGAATGTCTACTTATTTTTTTTCACTGCATACATGTTTCATTGTATGGATGTATCATTTATTTAAGCAGTCCCTTATTTGTGGACATGTAGGTTGTTTCTAATTTTTTAAATTTATAAATGATGTTGCATATTTTTCACATTTATATCTATAGAATAAAATCACAGGAGTAGAATTGCTGAGTTAAGAGGTATATGCATTTTTAATTTTGAGAAATAGAGCAAAACTGCCCTCCATGGAATTTGTATCAGATTTAAAAATTGACATATAATTCATTCTATAAAATTCTAAAGTATTCGGTACAGTAGTTTTTAGTATATTCACAAACTGTGCAACCATCATTACTACCTAATTCCAGAACATTTTCATCATCAAAAAAAGAAATCTCATACCCATTAGCAGTCACTCTCCTTTCCTCCTCCTCCCAGTCCTTGGCAACGTACTTTTATTACAATTTTAATTTGTGTTTCTCTTATGAGTAACTTTAAACATAATTTCTAATATTTAAGACCCATTTTTATTTCCTTTTCTCTTAATTATGTACGTACTGAACAGTTCTTAATGTTTGTAATATGACATTATTTCTTGCCTCTGTCCCTTCTACTCCCCATCTGCTCAGTGAATCCTCTTGACTCAGGGCAGGTGTCATGTCCTTTGCGAAGCCTTCTTAACCACCTCTCACCCTAGTTTGGGTTATGTGCCTTTTCCCATACACATGTATCACCCTGTGTTTCACCTCTGTCCTATACAGATTAAACACAGATATACAGTGATAAATAAACACACATGGTTTAAAAATCTTAAAATTTATAATCTTAACGAATGCTTGTTTAGTGAACTAATCAATGAATGATTTCACAGCTATTAAGTGGGAAAATTGGATCATGAATACAGGTCTTCTGATTCTAAAAACTCTTCTCTCTTAATACCCCATACTGCCTCTCTTTTGGAATATAGCAGAACCAAAGCTATCCCTAGAGTTCAGCAAGTTGTATCCCACACTTGTGCTCTAGAGGGGCCCACTGCTGCTAAATAAGTCAAGAAGTCAGAATTGGAGGGGAGGTGATACCAATTAATGTAAAAATCTCATCAGTAGCTTTCTGTATATAGTCAGCCCATAAATACTTCCCTCACTCGCCCTGTTGTCAGATACCTCACATTTTATGATGCATATATTCTTTTGATTGATTTTTCCCTTTTTTCCATTGGTGTTCATTATAGCATGGTTTATTTTACATGAAAGCATTAAAGATGAGAATAGTATGATTTGTCCCTTCCCCTTCTACCTCTTGAGGACTTGCTAATCCTTATTTAATCAAATCTTAAGATTCTCCACATTTTTGGACCTAATTCAAAAGCCTGTTATTTTGATAGAGGTGACAGGTAGCTTATAAGTGTGTTTGGTCGCAAATTAAAGGATCCTGGGATTTTAAGCTTCTCATAGTTAATTTGCATAGGTAATGAAGAGTTTACTGTAATGCTGATGACTATGGTAGAATCACTTAATGGTTTATACTCTGTCCCAATAAGGATTTGATTATGTTGCTCTCTTGAATGTACATATATAAAAAATAATATATTTCTCATGATTTAATTTTTTTTTTAAGCTCATGTCCCTGATGCCAAAAATGCATCTACTCTTCCCTCTAACTCTGGTAAGGTCATTCTGGAGTGATATGATGGACTCTGCACAGAGCTTCATAACGTCTTCATGGACTTTTTATCTTCAAGCTGATGATGGAAAAATAGTTATATTCCAGGTGATGACTGTGCTTCATAGATTCATTTAAATACCGACAGTAGTAACGTATATGTCTTAAATGAATGTCTTAGTATAGAGCCATTTACTTAGTCCCTTACAAATATTTATCATCAAATAATAATTACTTACTAACCTACATTAAAACATTGGGCATCAGGACCCAATGTGACTTACCCTTCCCTCTGCCCATTGGAAACCTATTTAAAGCCTGTTGTTCCTTATCTTACAAGAACTCTGAATCTGCTAAATTTTAGAGTGGTTAAATTGATAAAAATGAAACCTCTAGATATGAGACATAAGAAAAATTAATGTAGTTTGAATATAAATAATGGTGTGTATTTATATCACATATGGATATTAGGGAAAAGCAATAGAACATAATTTTTAGCTGTTAATAGTGCTTTTTCTCATAACTCTTATAAGAGAGCTTGTTGAAGAAGCATATTGCCTTCTAGAGAGGTAACTTTTCTCCTACCTCATTATGTACCATGTGATATGATAATAATAGCTGCGTCTTTGAAGGTTCATGTGTACTAGGCATTTACATATATTATCTCAAATCTTCAAACAACTTCATGAGGTTGTATTATCACTATTTTATTGATGAGTAAACTGTGAGTCTAACTTATTTAAGGTCACGCTGCCAGTAAGTAACAGAATTAGGCTTCAAACCTGGGTTACTTTAGCTCCAAGGCTCATATACCACCCTACCATGCTGTCTTCCTTTTAATTTGGTTGTTAAATTCCTCAAACTTACCAGCCAACAAATTATGTTGTGATGCTTTCTCTCAGGTAATAATTAAAGTAAACCTTTTAATTATTATTGCCAATTGAGTGGCTTACTATAAGGCTAGTCTGTGATTTTTAGCATCGTCCTGCGTCTTGGGTCCCCTGTACTTAATTTGGTAATATGTAAAACACAGAAGGAGTTTTCTCTCTTTAAGTTCATGAATAAGTTCTGTGTCTGAAAGCTACTTAAGTTAAAGCTTAAGTTGACTCTCAGAGCGGAGTCCTCCTTCATTCCTGATTAGAAGTGAGATTAGCTCTGTTTCTCTCTTTATGTCAACTTAAGTGTGGCTATGATGGAGAAAACGCCACTCCAGAGAATCAGTGCTACATGGAAGATGTAAAGTATGGAGCACTGAGCTATAATTTATGAATTACTCATACTTAGGGAAGAATGGAATGTTTCAGATGAGAAAGAATAAAGATAATATGTGTTTAACCAGAAATTTTGGCAGTCTGCTAAATTATTCCTGATCAACCAGAATTAGAACTCAGTTTTGCATGGTATGATACTTAATGTACTATGTTGTAATTTGTCCCTCTTTTTTTTTTTTATGTTGTCAGGAAATTAAACTGACTAAATTCTTGATGATGCTAGAAGTCTGTTTCTTTGCAAGGCACTGGATCTAATGTTTAGCAAGTGCAATTAAAATATATTGTGGTTAACATGTTTTATTTTTTATACCATACTTCTGTTACTTTTTCTCAATTTGAATGTTTGTAGAGATGATATGTTATAGAACTTCCTACTGAGAAAAGCTTAAGAAGAAGTACAAATGACTTAATTGCTTTCACTATCATTTTAGTCTAAGCCAGAAATCCAGTATGCACCACAGTTGGAGCAGGAGCCTACAAATTTGAAAGAACCGTCACTAAGCAAAATGTCCTGTAAGTTTTATTTTAAGTAGCTTGGGATTAAAAACATTAACAGTCCAATCTGGTGGTGGTAGAATTGGTTGTATGATTGTTTTTACACTAATGGAAGGTGAATAAATAATTTTTAAAACTGTGGTTCTCAAACCTTAATATGCATTGGATCTGTAGAGTTTGTTAAAGCAATTTCTGAGCCCCACCTCCAAAGTTTCCGGTTTACTAGATCTGGGATAGAACATGAGAATTTGCATTTCTCACAAATCCCAGGATTCTGTTGCTGCTGGTCTGGGGACCACACTTTAGAATCACTATTCTAAAAACATTTAGTTTGCTTTGAAGGATGTTTTGAGTATGAACTAATGAGAGATTCTGGTATCTCCCAACAAACTAACCGAATAGTGAAACTACCCTGAAAATATGTTTTTATTCTATTTTTATTTCTATGCTAGAAGAGAATTTAAACTTATAGGAATAGAAAACATCAGGCTAAAACTGCTTACCTTTTAAAATGTGCTAGCTCATACCTTATTTTAGATACTGATTTTATTAACTTTTTAATTATTTTGGTGGGTGGATAATGACAGCACATAACACAAGGCCATCTTTAACTTTAGACTTGAACAAACCAAATTCTGTTATTACATTCAGAAATATAATTAAACAGAAAGCATCAATGTCAATAAGAATTTGAAAGTAAAATAGGAAATTCATAATGTTGTATAATATCCAGTTGGTTTTTAATGTGCCAGAGGAACTTGCATTCATTATAAAATATGTCAGATTACATTTACAAAAGCAGCTGGATATCTGTACAGTGTATATATCTAGAAGCAGTCATTTGAGACTAGCTTTTGGAAAATAGGATATCATAAACTTGTACCTTATTATTTCAGCAGATCTGCAAATGAGAAGTTCACAAGCACATAGGAACTATCTTGAAGATGGAGAACGTGATGGTTTTTTAAGATGTCTCTCTCTGTATGTATTCATCTTCACTTATGCATATAGGAGATAAAATCTGGCTTGTATCAGAGAGATGCAGTCCTTTTTATTATTTTAGAGTCATATTAGCTGCTCAAAAGTAGAAAACTTTTTTTTACCTTTTACCTTTTCCCTACCAAATCCAAAGTTGTACTTTTGGATATTTTAGTTTGTTTAAAAGGTAATTCTCATACTACTTTAATCAAACCCAAGCGGGTAGTTTTTTTCACAGCACAAAAGCATCCTTGTTCTTATTGGGAGTCTTTGATTTATGTTACGATATGTGCTTCTTCAGACATCTCAGTTAAGCTTTAATTTAATATTTATTGAAAAAAATTCACATATGAGTAGACCCACACAGTTCAAATCCATGTTGTTCAAGGGTCAATGGTATTTACATAGCATTTACATTTTATTAGATATTATAAGCAATCTAGAGATGATTTAAAGTGTACAGGAAGATATGCATAGGTTATATGCAAGTACTACACCACTTTATATAAGGGAATTGAGCACCCTCAGATTTTGGTATGGGAGGGGGCAGCAGTCCTGGAACCAGTGCCCTGGGGATACCAAGGGATGACTGTGTGTCTGAATGGTTTGGGGGTTGGATTTTTGTTTTTATCTATATGGCTACACAGGAGGCTACGGGAGGTAGATAAGGGCTATAGATAAAGGAGGGCTTTGTGTTCTATACTGAGTGTCATCTCCATGCCAAGGATTCTTTTTTTTTTTAAATTTAATTACTTATTTGACTGTGTCGGGTCTTAGTTGCGGTGTGGGCTTCTCTCTAGTTGTGGCGCACGGGCTCTAGAGCACCCAGGCTTAGTTGCCCCTCAGCATGTGGGATCTTAGTTCCCTGACCAGGGATTGACCCCGCGTCCCCTGCATTGGAACACGGATTCTTAACCACAACGACCAGGGAAGTACCCATGCCAAGGATTCTTAAGGGTGGCAAGAGAAAGTGGGCAGGCGAGGGTAATTGGTACCTTGTGCCCTCCTGGGAAGGAATATCAGGCCTTCTGAGGGTGAGAAGGGTTTTATCAAAGTATGCATGCTTCTACTCCTCCAAGGAGTTCTGATATGAGCCTTCTCCCTGCAACCACTCCCCACCCCTCGCCAAAAAAAAAAGAGAGAGAGAAAGAGACAGTAGGCCATAGCACTTGGTGATAATTATCTACTCTGTGTCAGGTACCAGACCAAGCACTTGAGTAGAGAGGTGAACAAGTGTGTATATACTCTAGTGGACTGTTCTGTCTCAAGTGTAACACTTCAGTAGTCCACACTACATGCTTCCTGTAATTTCTTAGAGTAGAAATAGTTTCTTGAGAGGTTTTATCAGATATCAGTAGGGTTATATTAGAACCTAAAAATTAATACTTTTTACTGAATAAACTCTTTAAAGACTGGATAAGGAAATGAGAATTTAAATTTTCCCTTCCTTTCATTGCTAAACTTGCTTTTGACCTTGTACAGAAAAAAAGGCAATTTTTCTCTCTCTCTCAGTATTTTGGATTTTTGTTGCAGTTTAATAAGTTTTATGAAACCTAAGTAATTATATAATCTTAAGTTACAGTTTATTCTTTTTTTTTTTTGGCCGCGACACGCGGCTTGCCGGATCTTAGTTCCCCAACCAGGGATTGAACCTGGGGACCCGGCAATGAGAGCACTGAGTCCTAACCACTGGACTGCCAGGGAATTCCCTACAGTTTATCCTTAATACTGCATTACCTAGCATCTTATTGCTGCCTTATTGCCTTTTAACATTTTGTCATGTTTTATGTTACTCTTTTAAATCTAACATTTTAAAAATAGCTTCACTTGTTCTTTAAATCTTAATCTATAGTTTAGCAAACAATAGGTCACTTATGGAAAAAACTCCAGTTGCTGATTCTTGTAACTGGCCTCTACCCTAAGATATTTTAATCATAAGAAAAATATAACTGTATCTTTTTAAGATATGTGCTAATGGATACAGAATGCTTCATAATAGATATGCTCTTGTAAGTTGAAATTCAAGTAAATTGTGCTAAGTTAAATATTTGAAATGTAGTAGAGAAGCTAACTTCTGGAAGCCTGTTGTGAATCCATTTATAAAACAAATGATCATTTCATAATTTACCTATTATGTACCTTAATTCTTTGGAATATTGGGTTTTCTTAAAGCAAGTATTATCTTAATACCTTGCAAAATAATATATGACATTTGTGTAGCACTGTACAGTTTATAGGACACTTTGATTTGCCTTATCTCATTTAGTAATTAAAAAATACCCTTAACAGTAATTTGCTTTAATTTCATATATTTAGTAGAAAGCCAGTATGTCTGATTTTTTAATTTATAAAAGTAACGTAGCCATGTTATAGAAACTTGAGTAATGGAGGAAAGGACATCATATCACCCTAATATAATAGCTATTATAATATTTTCTTCTATAAGTATGTTTTTTAAAATAGTTTTATAGGTAGTACACATAAAGTTTTAATTATATTATTAAGTAAGTACACAAGGTTGATTGCCTGTAATTGTTAAGAGCCTCCTATTTTTTATATTATGCAATTTTAACATAACTAATTGTTGATTTTTTTTTTCCCCCCCAGTAACTCCGGCTGGATTTTAACCATGACTCTTGTCCTCTCCGTGATGGTATTGCTCTGGATTTGTTGTGCAACTGTTGCTACAGCTGTGGAGCAGTATGTTCCCTCTGAGGTAAATTTAATTCCAACTCTTAGGCCTTTTGAAGACTGAGCCATATGATTTACTTTTTTTAATGCCTTATTGGTTTAGCTAGAAACGCAAAAACCTTTCTACTAATAGAATGAGAGAAGATTTGGTGGTTTTAATCACACACCGGGGTTGGCACACATGAGAATTACAGGTTCGCAGCACAAGAATCACTTACCAATTTTCTGTGATGCTAACTACCGTAATGACCAGTATATGCCGGCTGGTTTGAGTACAGTGTCTCTCTTCTCCCTAGATCTCTGAGACTGAAAAAAACCCATTGACATCAGTTTCTAAGGTGATATATAAGAAACAAGACTTGTAGAACTACTTAAAATTTTAAATTTAACATTGCCACAAATGTTAAGGAATAATTGCTGCTTTAGAAGCAGCAAGGCTAGAGCTTTTGATTTTGAGTAATGTGTTCTGGTATACCCTGAAAGAGATGGAAAACTGTCTTGACTTTCTTGGTAATTAAAATTTAACTGGCTCAAGAAACATACTGTTAAGGTAAAGGATTTTTGTTTCAGAAAAAAGGTCTAATTTCAGTATGGTACTGGCACAAAAACAGAAATATAGATCAGTGGAACAGGATAGAAAGCCCAGAGATAAACCCACGCACATATGGTCACCTTATTTTTGATAAAGGAGGCAAGAATATACAATGGAGAAAAGACAGCCTCTTCAGTAGGTGGTACTGGGAAAACTGGACAGCTACATGTAAAAGAATGAAATTAGAACACTCCCTAACACCATACACAAAAATAAACTCAAAATGGATTAAAGACCTAAATGTAAGGCCAGACACTGTCAACTCTTAGAGGAAAACATAGAACACTCTATGACATAAATCACAGCAAGATCCTTTTTGACCCACCTCCTAGAGGAATGGAAATAAAACCAAAAATAAACAAATGGGACCTAATGAAACTTAAAAGCTTTTGCACAGCAAAGGAAACCATAAACAAGACCAAAAGACAACCCTCAGAATGGGAGAAAATATTTGCAAATGAAGCAACTGACAAAGGATTAATCTCCAAAATTTACAAGCAGCTCATGCAGCTCAATATCAAAAAAACAAACAACCCAATCCAGAAATGGGCAGAAGACCTAAATAGACATTTCTCCAAAGAAGATATCCAGATTGCCAACAAACACATGAAAGAATGCTCAATATCACTAATCATTAGAGAAATGCATCAAAACTACAATGAGGTATCACCTCACACCAGTCAGAATGGCCATCATCCAAAAATCTACAAACAATAAATTCTGGAGAGGGTTTGGAGAAAAGGGAGCCCTCTTGCACTGTTGGTGGGAATGTAAATTGATACAGCCACTATGGAGAACAGTATGGAGGTTCCTTAAAAAACTAAAAATAGAACTACCATATGACCCAGCAATCCCACTACTGCGCATATACCCTGAGAAAACCATAATTCAGAAAGAGTCATGTACCACAGTGTTCATTGCAGCTCTATTTACAATAACCAGGACATGGAAGCAATCTAAGTGTCCATGGACAGATGAATGGATAAAGAAGATGTGGCACATATATACAATGGAATATTACTCAGCCATAAAAAGAAACAAAATTGAGTGATTTGTAGTGAAGTGGATGGACCTAGAGTCTGTCATACAGAGTGAAGTAAGTCAGAAAGAGAAAAACAAATACCGTATGTTAACACATATATGTGGAATCAAAAAAAAAAAAGAAAATGGTTATGAAGAACCTAGGTGCAGGACAGGAATAAAGACGCAGACGTAGAGAACGGACTTGAGGACATGGGAAGGGGGAAGGGTAAACTGGAACGAAGTGAGAGAGTGGCATGGACTTATATATACTACCAAATATAAAATAGCTAGCTAGTGGGAAGCAGCCGCATAGCGCAGGGAGATCACCTCAGTGCTTTGTGATCACCTAGAGAGGTGGGATAGGGAGGGTGGGAGGGAGACGCAAGAGGGAGGAGATATGGGGATATATGTATGTGTATAGCTGATTCACTTTGTTATAAAGCAGAAACTAACACACCATTGTAAAGCAGTTATACTCCAATAAAGATGTTTAAATAAATAAATAAATAGAAATAAATAAAAACAATGACTTTTGAGCTCTTAAAAAAAAAAGTCTAATTTGATGAGTCAACTTAGCTTTCAAGGAAGGAAAATTATTTATATAACTAAACATAAGATAATAAATTCTATTGACATCAGATCCAACTGAAATAACTTTAGTTCTCATATGCCTCCAGAATGCAATAGAAAAAGAGAGAAAAGAAGAAAGGAGGGAAATTTGAAGAATGGTATGGATTAGCAGAGACAGGAGGGTGGACAATATTCCCAGGTACAGACAAGAATAAGCTACTATCAGGGAAGGACTGTAAGCAGCTGACTTGATTAAAAGAACTTAAATTAGGAAATTAAACCAAATGAATAAAGTTAGACAGGATTGGGAAGAACCTTGAATTGTGGAAGTGTTAGACAATGGGTAAATTTCTGTAGAACTCATCTGTTTATGATATGATCTGAACATCCTCTTGCTAATTACCTATTTGTGTTCTTGTTTAGTTCTGATATCCATATTTTAATCATTTTATTGTTCCTGATAAAGTTGAAATTACACATCTTACATAGGATTGCCTTTGCCTATTACTTGCTTTTGAACTGCCCCATGCACTCTAAATCCTCATGGCAACAAAGCTACAAACCCAGAGTAGTAAATCTTTATTGACACTGTGGTACTTTATTCCTTCCAATAAGCACAATTCCTTCTCTTTACTTCTAGGATGCCCCTTGTAAAAGAAAAATACATGTAGAGATTGGTGTGGTTATTTCCTGGAAAGATTGAATTACTGGCCTCAGGTGGAATTTACCTTGATAAAATCACCACTACCTGGCTTCTGGTTCCCAGGACTACTGACTAATGTTGAGCACTTTCTCCTAGACACCGTTCTAAGCATTTTATATGAATTAGCTCAGTTAGTCCTTTCAGTAACTCTGTGAGATGGCTGCTATTATTATCCTCTTTTCCAGATACGAAAACTGAAAGAAAGAACGTATTATTACCCCAGTGTCACATAACTAGTAAGTGGTAGAACCAGAATTTAAACCCAGGTCGTCTGACTCCAAAGCCAGTACCCTTAATTTTTTTTAGTTAACCTGGAATCATCACTAGGGAAGTTGATTATGTTACTTGTATCAGGAGCTCATCTTCTGTGTAACCTCTTTTGACACTAGGAAGTTGAACACCACTGGGACCACATGTTTCATGTTTTTGAGCCAGGATGCTCAAACTCTCTTACTGAAACAGTTCTTAGATGGACATTTCATAGTTTTTCCTCTCTTACCTCCTTACTTGACTTATGGAATTGACCTCCTCTTCTGGTGTTGTTTAGACATAACAGTGCTTCACATTGTGGTTTTGGTTACATCTTACAGACCTGGGGATCTGTCCCTCCCTTTCAGATTACTCTTGATCTTTTTCTTCCTTTTAGATGTTGTCTCTGCTGTGATAAATTTTGTCTTGATTGTATAGCTTTAATTCTGTGAGAAGTTCTTTCCCCTTATTTTTAAGTTGTTTGTAGAATGCCTCGTTGTTCCCACATATGCCCAGGCCCCTGGATCATAAAGCCTAAAGCATCAGAACCATACGTGGAGTCCTGTTGGCAGCTATTACATTCCCTCCTGACATCTGCATATGGGTGTCACTTTCTTTCCCCTCTCTAGAACTCTTCTTCCTGTCCTTAACAATCAAAAGTATGGTGACACCCTCAAAGAGCCTATGCTTTCCTAAGATACATTTTCTAGAAAAATATAGCGAAAACACTCATTTGAATTCACTGTTTTTAGGCTTTACTTTGTATCTGAAACCACACTTTAGCTAAGTAATAATGTTTTCTCAACTATTTTTAATTATAAAAATTCTATCCACTTGGTATAGAATTTATAAAGTTATATATAAAGAAGCAGGAAAAAAAATCACTCATCCAGAACTATTTCATATTGCCATTTTAGTGGATTTGTTTTCACAGTTAAAAACTGTATAGGACTTCCCTGGTGGCACAGTGGTTAAGAGTCCGCCTGCCAATGCAGGGGACATGGGTTCAAGCCCTGGTCCGGGAAGATCCCACAAGCCGTGGATCAACTAAGCCCGTGCTCCACAACTGCTGAGCCTGCGCTCTAGAGCCCGCGCGCCACAACTACTGAGCCCTTGAGCCACAACTACAGCTACTGAGCCCGTGAGCCACAACTACTGAGCCCACGTGCCTAGAGCCCATGCTCCGCAACAAGAGAAGCCACCACAGTGAGAAGCCTGTGCACCACAACCAAGAGTAGCCCCCGCTCACCGCAACCAGAGAACGCCTGTGCACAGCAAGAAAGACCTAACACAGCCAAAAATAAATAAATAAATAAATAAAGTATATTAAAAAAAAAAAAACTGTATAAACTGGGACTTCCCTGGCCATCCAGTGGTTAAGAGTCCGTGCTTCCATTGCAGGGGGTGTTGGGTCAGTCCCTCGTAGAGGAACTAAGAGCCTGCATGCCTCACAGCGCAGCCAAAACAAAAAGGAGAAAAAACAAGCTGTATAAGCTATTTCAATATTAATGTTTCTTATTTTAAAATATTGCAGTGTAAATACTCCTTCCCTGGTATTTTCTCCTTTATTTATTGTAAAAGTAGCTGAGAATTTAGCATTAGGAAAGTTATTCAGATTTTCTTAATCAAAAGCCACCTATTTTAAACTTTACTTTCATAAAACCTTTTCATTGATTTTATTATTGGAACATAAGTTACTTCTGACCTCTCTCCATAGTAACGTGAGACTCCATTTTAAGTAATACAAGCAATGAGCAATGTTATTTATATTTTGTTATATTATTTATATATATAATCCTATGTGTTTATAGGGAATCATAAACCTGCTGAGAGAATGTTTCTCTTCAGTATGGACCTGGTATCTTGAGCTCAAACATGAAATATAAAAAGCTTCCTTTTCAGTCACTACAAATAAAGCTTAAAATGGTGCTAATAAGGGCCAGGAATGTGGTCTTGGAAACTTATGAGCAGCTTTATTTTTTTTATTTAGGAAAGTTCTGAAATAATTTATCCTTAGCCTGTTTTGTATATAGTAGGTACTAATCATATACCATTTGATAGTAATGCCAGAAAGAGTTGGCATTTGTTGATCTTAAAGCAGTATCATTTTGAGTGACTTACAAAGATTTTGATCCTTTTTTCTCCACTGTTTTTCCCTGTTCTTTCACATTTATGATGTCATTTTTTTGAAACTTCATGAAATAATACTTTTCTCTTGTTGAGCTGTCTATTTAAGATAATAAAGAGTTGTCATTCACAGTGGTCCTTGTCAAGCAGGTGAGACCTGACTTATAAAAACAGGGTTTAGCAATATTGGATATTCCTTTCTAGAGACCAGGCAGCCTCAGAAAATTGCCAAAGCAACAAATAATAATATAACTGCTGCCTCAGTGTTATCTCATTATCTGTTTGCATTCTTTTTTCTTATTTATCAAGACCATGATCATCTGATTTCAAATGGTTAGTTAAGAAAGGTTTTAGAAGACTTCAAATAACATTCATGTTAGTAAATCACGGACACTTACGGATAACATACTATGTGCTAGGCCCTGTTCAAGAGATTAGAGGTACAATGAAGAATAACATGAAGGTGGAACAAAGTTAAATGTTAAAGGCTGCAACGACTCAAGAAGTAGGGTGGGGGCTTCCCTCATGGCGCAGCGGTTAAGAATCTGCCTGCCAGTGCAGGGGACACAGGTTCGATCCCTAGTCAGGGAAGATCCCACATGCTGTGGAGCAGCTAAGCCCGAGCGCCACAACTACTGAGCCTGCACTCTAAAGCCCACGAGCCACAGCTACTGAAGCCCGCGTGCCTAGAGCCCGTGCTCCGCAACAAGAGAAGCCAGGACAATGAGAAGCCCGTGCACCGAAACGAAGAGTAGCCCCCGCTCGCCGCAACTAGTTAAAGCCCACGCACAGCAACGAAGACCCAACGCAGCCAGAAATAAATTAATTAATTTAATTAATTAAAAAAAAAAGTAGGGTGAAACATGTCTTAAACTATAGTAAACATTATTTGTCTAAAAAAAAAAAAGACTAAGAATCTTGCTGTTTAAAAGCTTTAAGTCTCAAGAGAGACAATCAGAAAACGATGTAAATGCCATAGCTTTTTAATCTAAATTCTGTTAAGAAAATGAGTTTTAGAAAAGATTTATGTAACTTATCTAAGATTGCATAACTGGTTAGTGGCAAAGGCAGGCCTAAAGCCCAAATACATACTAATTGAGTTTATTTTTAACTTTTAGAAGTAATACATGTGACATAAAATTGACTTCCTCTTCCTCACTTCTCAGATAAACCAGTCAATAGTTTTTAAAAATTTTTCCGAGCAGTTGCCATTTTACAATTTTATCTTCTATTTTTTGTTTTATCAATTTTAGACATTATCTGATGTCCTCCTACTAAAGGATGAGTTTAGTTCCCTTATACTGTCTCTCACTTCCATCTCTTCAGTTGCTGGGGTTTTTTTTTTTTATTAAATTTTTTTTTTTTATTTATTTTTTTTTTTGCTGCGTTGGGTCTTCATTGCTGTGCGTGGGCTTTCTCTAGTTGAGGTGAGCGGGGGCTACTCTTCGTTGCGGTGCGCGGGCTTCTCATTGGGGTGGCTTCTCTTGTTGCAGAGCACAGGCTCTAGGCGCACGGGCTTCAGTAGTTGTGGCACGTGGGCTGAGTAGTTGTGGCCTGCAGGCTCTAGAGCGCAGGCTCAGTAGTTGTGGCGCACGGGCCTAGTTGCTCTGTGGCATATGGGATCTTCCTGGACCAGGGCTTGAACCTGTGTCCCCTGCATTGGCAGGCGGATTCTTAACCACTGAGCCACCAGGGAAGCCCCCAGTTGCTGGTTTTTATAATGTATATTATTATTTTGTATACTTTTAGTGAGTGCTTTACAAATTTCTGTTGATTCCTCATTACTGCCTTTCCTTCTCCCTTTTCATACTGTCTCAATTTTCATTAATTATTATGATCCTTGACAATAAAATATACTCATTCTTCTGTATATATACTTTCATAGGTTGATCTGAAAAATTAAAATCCACTAGGCAGCATTTACAATATTATGATTATATAAATATTCAGAGTAGAACACTGGTTCTATTAGAACACTGGCAAATATAAACCTGAATTACTTAAAAGTGTTCCCAGGAGAATCTTCCATATATCTGTTTTATGGAACCCATTTTTGTTTTGTTCTGGCTTTCTTCCCATTTTCTAAGTCATCTCAGTTGCTACTGTTTCTTGTATGTTATTTTCTTTCTTGATTTCCTCTTTACTTTTGCTGGACCTCCTTAAGTAATTTTTTTCATAAAGGGTACTTGGGCAATAAACTTCCCAAGGTAACACTTTTGAAAATACCTCTATTGTACCCTTGTATTTGATTAGTAATTTGAGAATACAGAGTAGCCACAGAATCACTGAACATACTGGTTAGAGGTTATCCATATGCTCCCATCCATTTCTCTGCACGAATTTTACTCTTTCTCCCTGATCTTCTAGATAGCTTCTTCCATATAGATGTTTGAAATCATTTGAACAGTTCCTGGTCGCTGTTTCAAGGTTTTTAAATGTTAGAGTTGTGAAAGTTTTTCTTTCATTGTGCCCCAGAGCAAATTATCACATATTAATTTGGGTTTTAAGGAGGCCTTAGTGTATCAGATCCATGTCCAATCCATCAACCACTGAATTTGTGTTGAAAATATTCTCTTACTGGAAAAGTGTCAGGTACTGGGCCACCTCCTTGGTGCAGGATAGTTGTTGCCTTGAAACAGTAGACAGCAGACCACATCTGAAATGTCTTCAAGTAAGCAGCCGTCATGACAATCACTTTTAGAACATTTTTATCACCCCAAAAAGGAAACTCATACTAGTAGTTACTCCCCATTTCCTCCCAAGCATCTTCACCAGCCATAGACGACCAATATGTGTGGTCTCTTGTGACTGGCCTCTTTCACTTAGCATAATGTTTTCAAGGTTCATCCATGTTGTAGCATGTATTGGTATTGTAGATAGTTAAACTTTTGAAGGTGCTCTTTATTCAGCATCTTCTAAAAGCACCTTTCCAACATCAGGTACTTCTGTGTGGGTCTGTCTTTTTAATATAGTCAGTTGCCCTGTCAATAATGTCAGCACTTCAGTTTTTTGTGTTTTTTTTTTTTAATTTATTTATATTATTTTATTTATTTATTTTTGGCTGCATTGGGTCTTCGTTGTTCTGCGCGGGCTTTCTCTAGTTGCAGTGAGCGGGGGCTACTCTTCCTTGCGGTGTGCGGGCTGCTCATTGCGGTGGCTTCTCTTGTTGCGGAGCACGGGCTCTAGGCACGCGGGCTTCAGTAGTTGTGGCGCGCAGGCTCAGTAGTTGTGGCACACGGGCTTAGTTGCTCCGCGGCATGTGGGATCTTCCCGGACCAGGGCTAGAACCCGTGTCCCCTGCATTGGCAGGCAGATTCTTAATCACTGAGCCACCAGGGAAGTCCCAGCACTTCAGTTTTTAACTTACAGAATCAGAGATTTATTGCCATATGCATTAACAACAAAATCTATCCCATTTGTTAGTAAAAACTTTTCATTTTCTTTTTTTTCCTTTAGGAGATAGACCTATATCTAAATAGACCTACTCTCAAAAGATATTAGACATTTCCATTATACTTCAGTGAGTTTTATGACATTTGCACTGATTCTGTGTTATGCTTTCATTCTTTCGTTTTAGTATCTATCTTCTTGGATATGTTAGTAATAATTTGAGCTTTTATATGTTTCTGAAGACCTTTCTATCAATGTTAAAGTATTTCATGTACATTCTTTGTTCTACTCACAGCCTTTTAAAATAGTACATACCATTTTCCATATATGTTAATTTAGAACATTTAGTAGCAGAGAAACTTACCCCAAATCATTTGACCACTTGGTTGGAGAGCTAAGATCTTAAAGGAATTGATCACTTAAGGCATCAAACATCCAGAATCCACGCTCTTGTATGACCTCACTTACTCCATTTAAACCTGAGCAATTTGTCTTGATGCTCAGTTGTTAACTTCTAAGTATTTTAAGTCAGTACATGTGGAAAAGTTTTCTTTGGCCATCCACTGGGAACGGAATCACGTATCTGTTAACACTTTGAGTAAACGCATTTTTGAGGATGTTTATAGAAATTTTTTTTTTTTTACCAAATAACCACAGATTAAATTGCTATTTGAAGACTTACTTGGAGAGGTTCCTAATTATCCAAATTGCTAATGTTCATTGATTGTTTTTTGCAGAAGCTGAGTATCTATGGTGACTTGGAATTCATGAATGAACAAAAGCTAAACAGATATCCAGCTTCTTCTCTTGTGGTTGTTAGATCTAAAGGTGAAGATTATGAAGAAGCAGGGCCTCTACCTGCAAAAGTGAATCTTGCTCATTCAGAAATTTAAGCTTTTTTTTTTAAGAAAAGTGTACAGACATCTAAATTTCCATTCCTCATAGTGCTTTTTAAAATGGTTTCATTGGCTATAGGACTTAAAAATCACTATTAAATGCAAATAAAGTTACCCAAATCTGTGACGACTGTATTTGCTGTAATTTTACCTGTAATTTTTTTCTAGTAATTTAAGAGATGGATATTTGGGATTGTATTTTTATTTTACTAATATCTGTGCTATTTTAATTATTATTTGCACTGTTTTTGTTTGTTTCCTTTCTTAGCCAAATTCTGTGAGCTGATCATTGTTCTTCCCCACCTCCTACCATGTCAATCACCGTAGTTAATAAGTTGAATACTCAGTAGGATATGACACTCCTGCTCAGCAATGGCCCACAACCTGTAATTTGAAATTTAGTAGAAAGTGCCCTTTAATACACTACATTTTCAGTTGTATTGAACTGAAATCATTAAAATTTTATTTGAATAATTATGTGCTGAAATTTGATTTAATATACTCCTAATTTTCCAGATCTTCCCTTTCACCCCTACCCAACCCAGAAGATAATTAGGAAATGTTCTATGTCTGTTTATTGCTATATGATGATCAGGGAGCAAATTAAAGCAAAAATGATTCTCTCACAAATGCATTTTATGTTATTTTGCACAGGCTATAGATTTTTTTGTTGGATGGATCTTTCCAAAGAACTATTTTTCTCTGTTAGAAAGCATATAAGTTAAAGATATTATCAGAGAAAGCTTTTCATTTTGATAGTAAGAATTAGACTCTCGTGTTGCACAATTAAGTATAGAATTCACTTTGCAAAAACTGTTATTATCATTCCTTTATTATTATTATCAATAATACAGATACAAAATAAGAGTGACATCAAGTAACATAGTACACCACAGTCTTAATGAGATTCAGTGTCATTAGACGTGAAATGTTAAATGACTTTGCTAACCAATACTTTCCTCACTCACATGGGCATTACTGGCAACTGCAGTAGTGCTGTTTGAATAAAGAGTGAGTCACACACTTGCCTTCAGCCTAGTCATTAGCTTTCTCTGAGTCAAAAGAAAATACAATTAACTAATCAAGTAAGGCTTTGGTCACAAAATATAGGTTTTGCTTTTTTAAATAGTAGGTTGTCTAGATTTGGAAGAGGGTTAGAAAGTATGTCAGGCAGTTGTCTCTTTCTGATTTTTTGTGAGAAAACAGTTATAAAACATGAGAAATGGATTGGATTTACCTTAAAATAAGCCCAGTTGTCTTATTTACCACCCATGGTATACACTTATATTCATTAATCAGACACACAGGGGCTTCCCTGGTGGTGCAGTGGTTGAGAATCTGCCTGCCAATGCAGGGGACACGGGTTCAAGCCCTGGTCTGGGAAGATCCCACATGCCACGGAGCAGCTGGGCCCGTGAGCCACAATTACTGAGCCTGCGCGTCTGGAGCCTGTGCTCCGCAACAAGAGAGGCCGCGATAGAGGCCCGCGCACCGCAATGAAGAGTGGCCCCCGCTTGCCGCAACTAGAGAAAGCCCTCGCATGAAACGAAGACCCAACACAGCCAAAATAAATAAATAAATACATAAATAAATTTATTAAAAAAAAAAAAATCAGACACACATTTAACTGCAGTGCACCCAGTGAGGCCAACTGAGGGGAATATATTCAAAATGCTGCAGATTTATAGGAGTCAGAGATCCCACTATTAGGAAAGGCCTCCCTTATAAAAACAGAACAATACGAAAGAATATCTCGATAAGAAAGAGCAACTGTATAATTGTCCTATGCTCTTCCACCTTCCCTTGGTTTTGTTTCTCTTTGCTTCCCGAATGAGATACCCCTGAGATACCCTCATTCCTCTTGAAAGCATTGATCCAAGTTTAGACAAACTTTCCCCTCTTGTTTGTAAGAGACAATTCCTTGTATGAGGAAATACCCAATCTTTCCTGCTATTTAGTAGGCACTCAAATATTTGTGTCCTGCCTTTTTATTTTCGCATGATTAAACTGGACTGACGTTTTCAAAAACGGTTTTACTTTTAAAACAGAAAAGAAAAATTACCACCACCACCACCCCCCAAAGGTATACAGCATAAAAATATGACTTGAAAATTGCAACAAAAGCAAGGAAACTGGCCCCTTCTAAAGTAACAGTTTAGCCCTTTGGGTGGGCCCAACTTTACTTGTTTCCATTAGACAGGTATCACCTTTCCTACCACACAGCATCTTCTTGGGAAACTTGCCTTGGTCCTAGGCAAATTATCAAGACCCTTGAGTCTGGTTCAAACCTCCCAGACTCCTAAGGTCCTTCTTGCTTGGTTCAGGTCCCTGGTGTAAGAGATACACTGATTCAGGCAATTACAAACACAGTACTAATCACCATAATGAATGATTTAGGCCCAAGATTCCCAATCTTTTCACAAAACTTCATGAATACCTTTTATATATGATATATTTTTTGTAAATCAGAAATTACCAGATTATCTGGTCTATCAATCTTATCTCAAAAATTCTTATGATGTATTATCAGCCAATTTGAGCTGCTCATTAGCATGTGAAACCTGGTACTTTCACTCTGAGCCAAAAGCAAACAACTTTATCCCTTATTATTAGTGTGTGTGGCTTTATCTTAGATGAATGTGCCATTTCCATTATGATTTTTTAAATATATAAAATAGTTCTATTATAATTTTTGTGGGCTCTTAAGTATCTTAGGACCACATGTGGAGAATTAGAGGGTTCTAGACCTTTTTCGATAAAGCTAATCCCCCAACCTTCGGTGCAGTGTATATAACATTCTCAGCTGAGTCCCCACACCATGGTAGTGATTTTTGCCAAGATACCGTATTAGAGATCCACAGTTTAACCATTCAACAACCGCTTGAGAGCCTGAGTGCCAAGCCCCATGCTGGGAGATGGGACTGCAACAACAAACAAGACCCAGTGCCCAAATCTGGTCACTCAGATTTTAAAGAGGGAGACAGACTGGTATTATTCTTTTTTTAATTTTTTTTTTTTGGCTGCATTGGATCTTCTGCTGTGCACGGGCTTTCTCTAGTTGAGGCGAGCGGGGGCTACTCTTCATAGCAGTGCACAGGCTTCTCATTGTGGTGGCTTCTCTTGTTGTGGAGCACGGGCTCTAGGTGCGCGGGCTTCAGTAGCTGTGGCTCACGGGCTCTAGAGCACAGGCTCAGTAGTTGTGGCGCATGGGCTTATTTGCTCCGTGGCATGTGGGATCTTCCAGGACCAGGGCTCGAACCCATGTCCCCTGTGTTGGCAGGCGGATTCTTAACCACTGCGCCACCAGGGAAGCCCGGAGACAGACTATTATTAATGTGGTAAGTGCTGTGACCAGATAAGCATGGAGTACTGTGAGGGGACCCCTAACTTCTGGGAGGAAGTGATCTCCAAGCTTAAACCTAAAGGAAAGCCAAACAAAATACAGGGAGCAGTGTTCCAGGCAGTGGGGACAGTATGCTCAAAGACCTAGAGGCAAGAGGGTGGGGAACAGCAAATTGTTTAGCAGGCAGACATAGAGCATACAAAAGTATAGCTATAGATAGGGCTCGGCGGATCACATAATAAAGGACCTCATTAAACCTGGACTTGGTCCTGAGCAAGGTGGAAAGCATAGAAAGGTTTTAAGCAAGAGTTGCAGTGCTTTAGAATGATGCACGTGGCAACAGCGTGCCCGATAGACCAGAGGGGCAAGTCCAGAGGCCAGCAATGTCTTAGCTCTATGGTAACCACCAGGGTCTATTAAATTTTGTGCTTATCCAGCCACAGAGAAATGGGAAATTCCATTCCCTTCCCAGGGTTTTGTTTTTGGTTTTGAATGCCCAGTAATCATATTTCTTTTTGTTTCACGTATATGTTTGAGCTTTTATGTATAAGGCTGTCTGTTCCTCCACCTTACTGTTTGGATGGTAAGCCTAGTCTTTGGGTCAAGTCACAATCTGAGTATTGCCAAGCAAACTGGGAAGGCTGTCCCATGCATTCCTAAGCTTCTTACCAGATTTCACGTTGGGCTAAATTTTTAAACCACAATACTTGGTCAACTTATCACCGTCCTCAAATTCTAGGTTTGCCAGCCCAGCCTCAACTAACCCAGGTGTTCCTGAGCCCCTCTCACCACATTTCCAGTTGCTGAGCAGGTTATGTTTGCATATGAGTATCATCAGTATGAGCTACCTTTTTTATCTTTCTTTCCTTGACTACTTGTTCTAGACTAGAGTCTGGGGGTGGAGGTATGTACAGTGACAGAGATAAAAGATTGAGATAGTGGGAAATGCAGCCTTCTGTGGAAAGCTAGATTGTACAATTAGTGTGGATTTTCTGACTCCTTGCAATACTGTAAGTTCTGAAGTACAGTTTATATACCTTTTCTGAAATGTGTAATTGTTGAAGCCAGCTTTACGTATTTCACTATTAAGTATTCTCTTCCTGTGATGTTAATGACTTATCTGTTTAGAGCAGGTGTTCTTAACCCTTTTTCATGCCATGAACCTTTTTGATAATCTGGTGAAGCCTATGGACTGTTCCTCAGAATAATGTTTTCACATGCATAAAACTAAGTATGAAGGATTGCAAAGGAAACTATATTAAAATACAGTTATTAAGGTATTTTCAAAATTTTGCAATTATGTATATATGTACTTCTTTATTAACACATAAAATAAGGCCTACTGGTGGTTCTAAATCTATTGGAATTTCAAAGTAATTTCAAACTATTGTTTTGAAATCTCTGCAACATCTGTGATATCTACATGTCTGATTTCTATTAGTGATAAAGTCACAGTACTGCTAACAGCCCTGTCATTTGTTGCCTATGTTCGTAATTGAAGGAAATGCTATATTTCAGTTCGAAGTTAGTGAAAATATTTAATTTTTTTCTCATCCAAGTTCACTGAACCCCTGGTTTAGAGGTTGTCTAATTTTACTTTGTCATTTTAAGAGTAAAATATTTTTGTTTGCCTCTTCAATTCTAAATTATTTGGGTTCATTTTACTGTTTCTTGTATGCTTTTCATACTTGAATTATTTTGCAACATTGCAGCAATAATTGAAGGCTTGGATGGAAAGAAATCAGCAACTGATTAGAAATGAGAGGTTTCAACAAAAGCTCTCGATAATGTTACCTCAGGATATACCATCATGCAGTCATTATTGGAGCCCCACATCTGATTATTTCATAACACTTAAGTCTGTAAGCATCAATAAAATTTGAATCATCTGCACTAAGCAATATTATCATGCTATCTTGTAAAAGTGTCTACTTAGATATTTCATGACGAAGTTTGTCTATTGATTCCCCATGACTTTTGCAAAGCCCTTCATAGCACTCTGTCATTTTAAATGGGTCCTTACAGCATCCCTCTTGGAAAGCAGAAAGGGGTTTAACATCTCCATTTTAGAATTAAGGAAACAGTCTCAGAGAGGAGGTGGCCAGCCAGGGCTCTCAGAGTTATGGAAGGCACAGGGGAGGAGTGGTAAATGTTGAGGCAGGGACTTGGCCTCACCTCTAGGCAGGTCTGGAAGCTGATCTCTCAGGTCCCTGGGTCAATCTAGTTGTGGTGCCCACTTAGCATTGTCCAACCCAGAGCTGGGCACTGGACTATGAAGCAGTCCCAGCCCTCAAGCAGATCTCTTTGTAATTATAAACAAACCAAGTCATCCAGAAACAATATTGCACCCTCCCAGGGTACAGAACCCTTTCACATATGTGCACTCGCTTCGTTCTAACCACAACTATTTGAGGTAAGTATTCTAATCCCCATTCTTCAGATGAGGAAAGAGAGAGGCTGTGACTTGCCATCTTAAATTAGGTAGGTAGTAATTTGGCATAATCAGGATAAAAACCCAGGTTTGCCTGACTCAAGGTGAGGTTTACTGATCTCATGTGCAGAGGGTGTCCGCTAGCCACAGCCAGGGTAAAATGGGGCCCTAGACCATAAGGAATATAGGGAAAGGTAAATCCAGGGTAAGGGGGAGAGTCGAAGAAGGCTTCATGAAGTGAGATTATTGCCTGGTTCTGGGCAAGAAAGATGGATTTAGAAAGGTGGAGGGAGCCAGCAGAAATCACTCTAAGCAAGTGACAAGCTGCAGACTGGGAGAGAGATGTATGATCCATGCAACAAATGATTCAAATCCAACATAAAGAACTCCATAAATCAATAAGAAAAAGATAAACCACCCATAGAAAAATGGGCAACAGATAGGAAAAAGCCATTCACCGGGGAAGAAATCCATATGACCGATATACTGGGTTGGCCAAAAAGTTCGTTCGGTTTTTTCCATAACATGGAAAAACATTGTTAAAATGCAGGTTCTGGCTTGGTAGTTCTGGGGTGAGACCCCATCTCTCACAGATGATGAGGATGCTGCTGGTCCGAAGACCACACTTCTGAGAAGTGAGGGGATAGGTAGGAGT
The DNA here is from genome assembly GCF_009873245.2 of Balaenoptera musculus. Lineage (NCBI taxonomy): Eukaryota > Metazoa > Chordata > Mammalia > Artiodactyla > Balaenopteridae > Balaenoptera > Balaenoptera musculus. The sequence continues at coordinate 45,358,131 of NC_045785.1, read as the reverse complement.
AGAGTGTGAACTTTTCAGCCACCCAAGTCTGCATCCCAGCTATGCCTCCTTTCAACTGTGAACCTTGGGCAAGTAACTTAGTGTTTCTGTGCCTCAATTTCCTCATCTGTAAAATGGAGATAATAATAGTTCCCATCATCTGTGGTTGGGAGGACTAAATGAGTTAATATATGTAACACATGTAGTACAGCATGTGGCAAAATAGGTGTTCAATAAATGTTAGCAATTGGTGGTGGCCATAAGAATTACTAGAGAAATGCAAATTAAACCACACTGAGGGCTTCCCTGGTGGCACCGTGGTTGGGAGTCTGCCTGCCAATGCAGGGGACATGGGTTCAAGCCCTGGCCCAGGAGGATCCCACATGCCACGGAGCATCTGAGCCCGTGCGCCACAACTACTGAGCCTAAGCTCTAGAGCCCACAAGTCACAACTACTGAGCCCACGTGCCACAACTACGGAAGCCTGCGCACCTAGAGCCCGTGCTCCGCAACAAAAAAGCCACGACAATGAGAAACCCGTGCACCTCAGTGAAGAGTAGCCCCCGCTCGCTGCAACTAGAGAAAGCCCGCGCACAGCAACGAAGACCCAACACAGCCAAAAAAAAAAAAAAAAAAAAAATACCACACCGAGATACCATTTCACACCTACCAGACAGCAGATGGATGTCAGAAAGTCTGACACTCAAGACTGGGGAGACAGAAACTCTCACACGCTGCTAATGGAAGTGCAAACTGGTACAGCCACCTGGAAGAGCAGTTTGGCCATATCTGGTAAAGCTGAGGGGCCCCTGCACTGTGATTCTAGATGTATGTGTATGTGTGTGTCTAGAGAGTGTGTAAAACCCAGCCATTGGAAGCATGCAAGGCATATTCAGGAAACTGGTTAACTCTGGGGAGGGAGGGAAGGAATAATACAACTGGGGAAAAAAAGAGACCTTCAATTTTTGCTATGCTTGATGGAAAAAGAAGTCTGAAGCAAAAATGACAAAAGTTTTAACGTTTGTTATCTCTGGATGGTGGATACATTATTCTTCCAAGTTTTCTGTATTAAGTTTTTGAAACTTTTTTCCCAGGGAAAGGGAGGGGGGAAGAAGGGAGAATTTGGAGCAGGTGGGCCAAGGGGGCCTGATGCAGTGTTGGGTACTGAGTGGGGAGGGCGAAGAGGTCCATCTACTGGGGCACCACCTTTCTTCAGGAATGAGTGGAAAAGAAGTTTATAGAGGTAGATGGGAGAGCTGAAGCTCAGAGAGGTTAAGTGACATATCAGAGGTCACACAGCTAGTGGTGGGACCATTTGGACGATCAGCTCCAAAGTTCCCTCTCTTGCTAGAAGTTTACCCAGGTGTGCCATGGCCCAAGCAGGGAAGGGAGCCCAGCAGGGTGGAGGTGGAGGTTGTACAATGCAGCCCAAGTCCTTTCTCTCCTCAATATAACCTGGCTGTGACACCAGGAAGTTCAGGGATTGAGGCACCAGGGCCTCTCCTCCGTCTTTCCAGGACCCCCTGTTGTCCTTCACTCAAGGGTTCTTGGTGACAGCCTGAGCCCTGGAGAGATACAATGCTGCCAGCACAGCCAGGTGTGGCTGTACCTGGACTGGAGCAGGAGTCCAGAGGAAGGGAAATTTCACATCCCTGAAGAGTCTTTTCGTAAAGGAACACTAAAGAATCACAGTCAAGAAAGGCCAGGGCTTCCCTGGTGGCGCAGTAGTTAAGAATCCGCCTGCCAGTGCAGGGGACACGGGTTCGAGACTTGGTCCGAGAAGATCCCACATGCTGTGGAGCAACTAAGCCCGTGCGCCGCAACTACTGAGCCTGCGCTCTATAGCCCGTGAGCCACAACTACTGAGCCCGTGTGCCACAACTACTGAAGCCCACGTGCCCTAGAGTCCTTGCTCCGCTACAAGAGAAGCCACTACAATGAGAAGCCTGTGCACTGCAACGAAGGGTAGCCCCCGCTCGTTACAACTAGAGAAAGCCCACAGGCAGCAACAAAGACCCAATGCAGCCAGAAATAAATAAAAATAAAATAAATAAATTGATTAAAAAAAAAAAAAAAAGGCCAGAGTTGAAGGACATGTGTTGGTCCCAGAATGGCAAAATTGTCATCATGCATGATACCACTCTCCATTCTTATACCCATGGCAGACATCACTATTCAATCATAAAACCCTGAGTCCTGCCTGACCTCAGAATCCTTCTGAACCTCATGTTCCAGACACTCTCAACAATCAATTGGAGTTGGCATGCAAGGTGAAATCTCGATGCATCTTCAGCACATGCCATGAGGGTCCTGCCTGTACCCCTCAGCCCTTTCCATTTCAGGGCACATCAGCCTAGCTTGCAGCTGCCAACACTGGCATCTCTTTGCCTAAGGCGGGCCAAGGGGTGCCAGGAATAAATACCCTCCAGCAGTTCTCAGCCAGTGACTGGCAAGAACTGGCAAATGCATATCTCAGTTCCCTTACCCTCGGGTGGGGTGACTCTGAGGTGCATCTTCTCCCGAATTCCTTAGCAAGAGAAAGTTCCTCTTGCCCACAGTGGGACAAGTGTGATAGCACTCCTGTTACTGGAGCCTCACTTCCCTCACTCCCCCGGTGTTTCCCGGAATTGCTCCCTCTTAAATCTCCTTGCCTTCAAAACTGGTCTTAGGTCTGATTATGGGGATCCCCAAACTAAGACATCCTCTTCACTCAGTCCAATTCCTTCTTTTTCTGGACAAGAGAACTGAGGCTCAGAGAAGGGAAATGACTTGCCCACGGCAGAGCCAGTGGCAGGGCCCTCAGGAGAACCGCGTTCCCCTGACCTATAGCTTAACCCTTCCCAGCGCTGCCGCCTTCTGAGGGCTGCCCCTGAGTCTGTGCATTCCACCCCCAACCCAACCCCCATCCCCGTGGACTTGGTAGTTTATATCCCAACAAAAAAGAAAAGGCTGGTTACAGGTTAGGCAGCCCATGGGCATCAGAGGCAGGCTACATACAGAGGGACCCTCCCTGGAGCCCCCAAGCTCACTTCTGGAGGTGGACACCGCTCCTCCCTTGGTCCAGGGCTTCCAACCAGACCCTTAAGCTCCCAGGACCTTGGTCTCCTCAGCAGAGGGATGAGCTGAATTGGTAGAAGGCATTATTCAGGGAAGCAACCTGCCCCCACCCCTCCCCCATCACAGGCATCATCTCCGGAAACATTAAAAGTACATGGCCACTTTTTTAAAGAAAATAATTTAGGGACTTCCCTGGTGGCACAGTGGTTAAGAATCCGTCTGCCAATGCAGGGGACACGGGTTTGAGCCCTGGTCCGGGAAGATCCCACATGCTGTGGAGCAACTAATCCCGTGGCCACAGCTACTGAAGCCCATGCACCTAGAGCCCGTGCTCTGCAACAAGAGAAGCCACCACAATGAGAAGCCCGCGCACCACAACGAAGAGTAGCCCCCGCACGCAGCAACAAAGACCCAACGAAGCCATAAATAAATAAATAAATTTATAAAAAAAAAAAAAAAAGAAAATAATTTAAAATTATATTTGCTTTATAATTTTAGTGGGAAATGCATACTCTTTCCATCTAGGTTACATATTTAATTGAACAAACATCAATGAAAAAAATGACCCCTGCTTTTTAGCCACTGGAACATTAATCCTGGGTATTTCTGCCTGGATCTTCATGCAGTTGCGGGGCCTGACATCCTCCAGTCTCATAACTGATGTGGAGGAAAAATCACACCCTGAAAAATTCCTGAGTTAACGCCCCCACCAAACCCACACTGTGTGACTTGAGGGCAGTTTCTCCCTCTATGAACCTCAGACTCTCCGCCTGTAACATGGGGATGAGAACTCCAACCTTGGAGTGTGGCTGTCAGACTGCAGAGTGGGGAAGGGCCAGGCAGGAGCAGGGCCCTGCTGCCCTTTCCTCGGCATGGGAAGCAGCCGGGGAGGGGCCTGCCCACAGGGTGGGTGCGGCCAGGCGAGGCCTTCTGTCATCCCTCCCCCAGGCTGCCCCTGGTGACAGGCAGGGAGCCTGCGCTGAGTTCTCTGCACCCCCCCAGGGCCCGGAGACTGGAGCCGGGAGCCGGAGACATGAACAAGATCTTCCCCCAGGTAAGAGCTGCCCTGAGACAGCTCCTGACCATGGGGAGCCAACCTCAGGCTAAGGGTGGGCAGTAAAGAGGGGAGACGCTGAGGTGACTCGGGTCCTCCACCACCCTGGAGGCTCTCTACCAGGTTGTATGGGGACCCAACAGGTGAACCAGGTACACGGTTCAGGTGATACGTGCTGGGAGGGGACAGAAGGCCAAGGGAGAGAACGATCGACATTATGGGAGGGGGCAGCCGGGGGATCCTAGGGGAGCCGCCTGAGCTGGTTTGAAGGATGAATGTTTGCCAAGTGGACAGTGGAGGAAAAGTCATTCCAGGGCACAGTACAGGCATGGGTGTGGGAACGTGACGTGGACGTGATGAGTTTGGGGCATTCAGCATGCTGGAGTGGGAGGGCCCGTGGTTTCCCCCGAGGCTCTTGGTGACACTTCTGAAAAACTTTTCAGTCTGGCTCCCTGAGGCTGGACCTCGCCTCACCTCAGCCCACCCCTCACTCTGTTCTCTTGGGCAGGGGGATGGCAATGCTGCTGCCGCTGGAAGCCAAGCCCTCCCTGGAAGGGAAGGTAAAGGACGGAGGGCCTGGGGCCAGTCCCTCCCCCACGTGGGGCTCCCTTGAAGCTGGGCTGTTGCTACAGAGACACAAAGGGGGCTCCCTAAGGCTCCCACTCTCTCAGACAGAGAGAGCTCTGTCCCGCTCTCTGTCCCCTTGCTGATGTCCCCTTGCTCCCAGCGTCCTGGCCAACCATGATGACAGCCATTTGCTTAATAGGGTGGTTCATTCTCTCCATGCACAAGCATGTGTGGAGCACCTACTGTATGCTGCCCACCTCACAGGCACAGAGCCACATACAGTACCCCCCGGTAACCTATAGAGGAAAGAGCTCTGGAGTCGAGTCCTTGGCTCAGAGGGTGACCTGGGTGATTCTCTTTACCTCTGAGGGATAAAATAGGCAGGATTACGCACTTATTTAGCACCTGCTCTTGGCCACTGGCTCACCATGTGACCAGGACAGTTTGCTTTACCTCTGTGGAATAAAGGCAGGAAAGAACACATTTATTAAGCACCTGCTATGTGTTTCCAATCTTGGCCTTCATTTGATCGTTTAAGGAAACAGCCCCAGAGAGGTAGCTACTATTAATAGCTATCAAGGATCAAGGCCCTGTTATGTGCCCAGCATCGCAGGGCCTGTTTCAACCCTCAGGACAGCTCTGAGAGGGGCTCCTATTAGGGGGCAATAACAGATGAGGCAGCTGAGGTGAAGGGAGGTCAGGTAGCTCAGCCAAGCTGGGATCCCACACGGATGGGAGAAGGGAGGCAGGGTTCAAATCCGAATCAGGGTCCCTCTGGTTGCAGAGCCCCGGTGCCTTTGCTGCTCCACACTGGCGCTTGTTTATTTCAAGCCTGGCTCACGGTGGGCGTGATGTGGGAAAATGGCCTCCTTTTCCCGTCTGTCCCCTGGGGCATCGGCACCTAAGGGCTTTCAGGCTTTGAAGTGCAGCCTTCATCTGGCCGTGGGCCCCGAGGCTCTCCTGTGACCCCACCCACCCGGCCTGTGCTGCACAAATGTTTGAGGAGTGGCTGCTTGGCCAACCATGCTGCTCCTGGCCAGCCTTCCCGCTGTCTCCCTGGTTACCTGAGCTTACAAGGGAGCCACGGACTAAGGCTGCAGGGAATATGGGTTTTAGATTTATGCTGCATCTCCTACAGCATAAATCGGCTATCGTCTCCCTTCGCAATGCACGCCCACCCCGGGCTCCGGACACACGGGGCCACTTGCTGTCCCCCGCATGCCATCCAGGCGCTCTCTGCCTGGAGTGCCCTCTCCTTGCACCTTCCCCTCGCCTGCCTGTGGAAATCCCACCCTCCTTCAAGCACCCATGACACCTTGTTCACGCTTTCTTAACCACATTTGCGACCTGGCTCTGTGAGCAGCGGGTGTATAGGTATAGCCTGAGTACAGAGTAGGCAGCTCTGGAAATGTGAATGGATTACATGGAAATGACCTGAACTGACCTGAATTGGGCCCTTCCCTTGTTTCCTGGATCTCTAGATCAGAGTATTCAGAAAGCACCTACTGTGTGCCTGCCTACTATGTCCCCAGGCTGGATCCTGGGGACGTAGATGCATCAGACCCGCTCCTGCCCCCTCTCTGAGATAATTGTGCCCCAGAGGACAGCAGGAGTGCCCACACTCTTCTGTCTACATCTTGTCTTCTGAGTGCAACTACAAGCTTTTGGAGGGCAAGGGGATCAGAGCTGTGACTGATTTTGTGTCCTCTACAGAGCAGGGCATCTAGTAGGATCCCAAGAAGACGTTGTTTCATTATTTCACAAGCAAGCAAATATTAAAGGATCGAAGTTAGTTAAAGGAGGAGGACATCACCTATTTCCACAGTACTTCAGATACAGAATGGCACATAGTAGATGCTCAAAAACATGAATAGTAGCTAAAACCTTTACAGCACTTACTATGTCCCAAGCACTGTTCTGATACAGTACCTAGCTTAATCCTCTCAACAACTCTAAGGTAGGCATTATGACCCCCATTTTCCACTTGAGGAAACAGACACAGAGAAGTAAAGTGGCTTTTCAGTGTGGTCCAACTGGAAAGTGGTGCAGCTGGGATTCCAATTCCTGATGGGCTCCAGAATGAGCAATCAGTTGGCATGTGGAAAGGGCACCCATTTGGGTGGCAAATAGGTGTGGATTCACATCCCAGCTCCACACAAGGTGACCTGAACCCTTTCTTCTCTGAGCCTCAGTCTCCTCATTTATAAAATAAATGTTGTCTTGGAAAATACAAATAATGGCTATGAAGGGCCTGCTTTGGTCTCTGCCCCATGGTAGGGGCTTGATACGCAGATGTACATCTCTCCCTTCCTCCTGAGGAGACAGCCTCATGGAAGGACAGGAGGGTGAGGGGGGTGGAGCAGAGACCTGGGACCCTCGTCCTGACTGCCACTCACCAGCAACTGGACCTGGGCCAGAGACAGGTGTTTGGTGGGCCCACAGGCAGAGCTGAGAACATCATGGTGGGCTTGGGAGCCCTCTCCTCCAGGGAAGCCTGTCCTGCCCCCCAGGACCCCAGTGGGGAGGGACAACTTGTAGCGGTCAGGGCAGGAAATCCCTGGGCCCCAGCACTGGCTGCTCCATCACTGGTTTCCCACCCCACACAGCCGACTGCAGCCCTTTCTGCTGCTCATGCCGAGGGGCCTGCCTCTCAGCTTTCCTGATGCTCCTGCTGGCAACTCTTGCAGCCCTGATTGCCCTGGTCGCCATCCTTGGACCCCCACCTCGCACGCCAGGTCAGGGTGGGCAAGAGAGGGTGGGTCAGACTTGTTGGGAGGGGATGGGGACACAGAGAGATGGGGGAAAACTGACCCTGCCTGGCTTCTCCATGAAATGACTTTTGGACAATTCCTTAGGGTGCATGTGCAGACACACACAGACACTGACATATACACATCTCTGAGCTTCCATTTGCACATCTATAAGCATGAGCTATTGAGAGGACCCAGCTCTGATGCCACCTCCTCCAGGAAGCCTTCCCTGCCTGCCTGGTTTAGGAGCCTTGTCTCAGCTCCCATAACTCTCACACTTCCTCTTCCCCCAGTCTGGTCACCCTGGGTGGTGCCATCCATCTGCATGTCTGCCTTCACCACAGAGGACAGGGACCTGTCCAGCATATCCCTGAGGCCCGGCTTCAGTGGTGAGCCCCAACACCGACCCTGCCATCATGCAGCTAACAGTTTGGAAAGTGAGGCAGATATTAATCCAATAAGTACAGTAAGGCAGGGTTAACGGGGGCTCTGAGAGTCTGGAGCAGGGCTCTGACCCAGTCCAGGAGTCAGGAAGGGCTCCTTGAGAAGTGTAAGGGGGCTGAGGCATGAAGGGAAAGTGGGATTGGTTAGTGGAAGGGGTGGCAGGAGAACCACAGGGAACACCCTGTGCAGAGTCCCTGGGATGGGAGGAAATGTGAGGAGAAGGTCAGTGGACACGAAGGACAGAGCAGTGGGTGGGGCCGAGGCCCAGGGCCTCTAAGGCTGCACTGGGGAGGGAGGTCACCACCCAGAAAGCCATGGGCGGGGATTAAGCTGGGGGCAGAGTGTCAGCAGACCTACCTTTCTGAGAGATGGCTCTGTCACCTAGCAGGAGGTGCTAAGGGGACAGGTGGAGTAGGGGGTAAAATCCACAGTACCCTACATGCCTGAGCATGGGCACTGGGGATAGATGTGAGCACGCAAGGAGTTGCCTGCGTGTATGTACCTGTGTGTGTGTATGTGTGTGTGCAGGTGTCTGTGTATACGCACATGTCTGTGTATGCAGGTACATATCTGTGTGTGTGTGCACGTCTGTGTATGTGCGAGTGTACTGAAGTATGTGTGTGTGTGACAATGTAACTGTCTCCGAGGGCCGGCCCCCTCACACTAGCTGAGGCAGTTCCAGGAGATGAGCTGTGGTTCACATGTGCACAAACACACAGGCACAAACCCGCTCCCACCTCCAACCTGCACTCACGCGTGTACACATGCACAGCCTGCGGAGCCGGACCTCCCAGCCCGTCTGTCAGTTTATCTCCCCTAATTCTTTGGGGGTAGCCCCAGGGTTGGGTGTTCCCCGCAGTGGGATGGAAGGGAAGACTCTCAGAAGGATGGACACTCAGATGGTCCCCACCACTCCTGGACACTGGGGAGGCGACCCGGCCTCAGGAAAGAGCAGAGGCAGCAGCCTGGGGTATCAGCCGTGCGGCCGGGCATGTTGCACCTCTCTGAGTCTTACTTTCCTCATCTATGAAATGGGGCTAATGATCACACCTCACAGAGATTTTTGGGGAAACAATAGAATAAAAATGTGAAGGCGCTTTGCAGCCCATAAAGTTGTCCCAGATGTAAGGGATTGTGGCATAACAGTCCCCAACCAGCCCCAGGAGGTTGCCTCTGACACCTTCACCTGCACCAGGAGCCCCACCATGAAAGCCACTTCACTGACTTGAGCACTGTCCTCAGGAACTTCCCATGAGACAGTCATTCAATAAACCATGACTTTCTCTGCACTCTCTCTAGGGTTATTCACACAGAGGCTTTTATGTAATCTCCCCAACTGTCCTGTGGGGTGTGTGCTATGATCCCTATCTTGCAGAAAGGAACCTGAGGCACAGAGAGGTTGGGTCATCTGCCCATGGTCACACAGCTGGCAAGTGGTTGAGCTGGGGCTTGGAGCTCAGTGTCCTCCCCACTGCCCAAGCTTCTCACCCCAGCTCAGGTGGGGCTCAGTGGGGAGAACTTGGTGATGCCCTTGTAAACACCACCCTTGACCCTTCCGGGGCTCGCCCTGCCCACTCAGGGGCCCAGCCCTGCGTGACACAGATGAACAGGACAGGCTTCCTATGCCATGACCTGAGGAGCTGCATCCCAGCCAGCAGGGTCTGTGATGGCGTCCGCACCTGTGCCCACGGCGAGGACGAGGAGGAGGCCTTGTGCCGTGAGTAGCTACTCCAGGGCCCCTTGGGAGCTGCCCCCCAACTCCAGCTCTCCCTGCAGCCATGCTGAAGCTCGACCACCCCTGAACATACCAAGCACCCTGATGTCCTCAGGCCTTTGCTTATATGCTGCCCTCAGCCAGGAACATCTTCCCCTGCCCTGTCCCACTCACACGCACACACATGTGCCCACACTAGGGGATGCCTCCACTCTGTGCATCTCCGTGCCCAGAGAACCTGTGTACAACCCTCAAGGCAGATTTCAAGTGCTACCTCCTCCAGGAAGCCTTCCCTGATGCCCGAACTAAATTAAGTTCCCTCCTTTGGGCTCTCACAACCCCTGTGCTTCCCTGCACCCCAGCCCTAGTCACACTGGTTGTCACTCTCAATTGGCATGTTTGCCACCCCCATCAGACTGTGAACTCCTCTGGGGCAAACCTAATCTGCTTGATATTGGGGCCCAGTGCCTGGCACAGGGCACTGCACAGAGAGGTATCAGGAATAATTTGCTGAATAAATGATGAAATGAGTGAATTACTGAATTAATGAATGGGAAGGTCTAGTCCCAGACCTTAGAGACCTGACAGTTCTCAAGAGAGAGGGGCGTGGCACTTGCCACAGAGGAGGGAGAGAGCCTGGTGAGCCGGAGTGGTGGGATGGGGTAGCTTATGGGGGGAGGGTCATTGCATCATGGACCCTCAAGACCAGAAGAGACCTTAAAGGTCATCTAGTCCATGTCCCAGCTCATGCCCAAATCCCCTCTGCCTCTGCTTGCACACTCCCAGGATGGGACGCTCACTACAGTTTGAGGCAGCTGCTCCCGTCATTGCCTGGTTTTTCCATGGGAACGTCTCCCTTGTACTGAGTTTAGAGCTGCCTCCCAGTAGCATCCTTGATTGGTTCCAACTCTGCCCTCTCATTAACCCCTGCCCCCCAAGAACCACATTTCAATCTGTCTCCCATGATGATGGCACTGCATGGATTTGGAGATTGCTTTCTTGTCCCCCATGAGTGTCCTCTTACCCGGGCCACCCTCTGAACTCCCAGTCACCCCCTTATGATTGGTCTTCCCCACTCCACCAGCACTCTACAGAACACATACCAAGTGCCCATGTCCCTCTCCCTGGACTGGCCCCAGAAGCATCCATGACACTTCTGGCTGGCTCTGGTGAGTCCAAGGAACAAAGGCTTTTCCCCTCCCAAGTCTGGGTTATACCTCCAGTGATGTGGCCTGAGTTTGTGTTAATTTTTGGTATACCTGTCACACTGCTGTCTAACATAGAACTCACTTCCAAGAAAGACGCTCTGACTCTCTTTTACAAAGCATGTGATCCCACATTCCCTGAGTTCTGGGACCCAAGTGCAAGGCTTCATATTTATTCTTGTTATGTTCCAGTCGGAAGAGGCTTCCTGGAGGTGAAGGAACTTGAACCTGGACTTGCAGGTGGAATGGTTTTGGACAGGTGTCAAGGAGGACTTTTCTGGAGGGAGGAATAAAGCAAGCAATGGTGTGGAGTGGGAAGGCGCAAGAGCTGAGTAGGGAGAAGTGGCTCTGGGCATTCTATTGGGTGAACAGGGAAAGAACCCTCCTCTCTCCTTGACTTGACCTCCTCCCCAAGAAACCTCCTTTTGCCCTTCCTGGATAGATGGGCAGTGACCCCGAGTTTGACAGCTGCCAGGGTGGCCAGGAAAATCCACCTCCGGATAGTCCTGAGGCAGCTGCATCCAGATGTGGACTTCCTCCTGCCTCATCTCTCCCTCTGCAGGAGACATGCCCCAGAGCCTCCCTGGCTTCCTCGTGGCTCACTGCGGAGACCCCGCTTCCTGGATCTACTCAAACCAAAAGTGTGATGGGATCAACAACTGTGGGGACTGCTCAGATGAACTGAGCCCAGGTGGGGGTCTGGGCACGAGCTTGGCTGGGGCAGGTGGCCAGGTAGTGGCCAGAGGGCAGAAGTTAAACAGAGAGAATCTCCGAAGTTCCCCCTGCATCCCCTTCTTGCATCCTAGGAAGAAGTTTTCCACTCCTCCTTGAATGCCTCAAGTGGTAGGGTGCTCACTACCACTCCAAGGGGCTCCTTCTGGAGAGTTATTCTTCTGTGGTGGGAAACTTGCTTTCAGGGTCGCAGATGAGGAAACTGGGACCCAGAGGGCAGTCATGCAAGGAGTACGTACGTGGCCCAGCCGGGGTTTGAACCTGGGCTTCCTTCATCTTCTCTGCACCACCCAACAACCCTGCGAGGAAAGGAAGGCAGGAATCGCTGGCCCCAATTTATATGTAGGTAAACTGAGACCAGAGAGGAGAAGTGACTTAATATGATGAGTGATAGGAAGGGGGCTTGGGTGTAAACCCAGGTCTCCTGACTCTGAGACGAGTTCTTTCACTGCTCCAGAGTTTCCTTTCAATTTCTTCCCCAGTGTTCAACCCACAAACATGTTCTGAGCACTGTTGGGGGCTGGCCTGGTGCCAGGTTCTGCTGGGGCACCGTCAGGAGTCAAACATATGTCCCACCCCCAGGACTCACATCATGCTGAAGCCAAAAGGAAGTGCCGGGGTCCTGGAGAGGTTTTTTGTGGAGGGGGCAGATAGGAGAAGTAATCATCAAGGGAGACTTCTCAGAAGAGGCAGTATTCAAGCAGGCCTTAAAAAATGGACAGGGTTTCAACAGGCAGAGGCTGGGTGTGCAGGGAAGAATGCTGGAGGCCCAGGGTCCAGGGCAAAGGAGGGAGGTCTGCGAGGTGCCCTCAAGAGAATCGTAAGCGGGCTGGTGGGACCGAATCAGGGTGAGAGAGGAGGATGGGAGACTATATACGCCCGTTAGTAACTGAACACTGACTGTGGACCTGGCACTTTGCCTATCTTCCTTAATAACAACCTTGAGCACATGAGGAAACTGAGGTTCAGACAGGGTGAGAGACTTGCTTGAGGTCACACAGCCTATGAGCTGGGGAGTCTAGATTTTCTCTTCTCCAGGGAAATAAGGAATATAGTCAACCCGTGTCAGATGGGGCAGGGCTGTGGAGGCAATGGTAGGTTTCAGAGCTAAGGAGTGCCCTGGTGCACGGGGCATTCCAGGACAGAGCAGCTGCTCTTCTGTCTTCCCAGTGACTACGTGCCCGCCCTGCGGCCCTGGCTGGTGGCGCTGTCCCTCGACTGTCTTCAAATATTGCAGCTGTATCCCCAGGAGCCTCTGCCGTGATCACGTGCAGCACTGCTCCGACTGGTCTGACGAGTACTCCTGTCCTGGACCCTGAATGGGTCACCCAGGCCAGAGTGGGAGGCTGGTTGGAATGGCACTGATAACCCATCACATGTGCTATGAATCCAAGTACACAAGGGCAGGAAGGGGCCTTCGAGATCATGTAGTGGGATCTACACACCGTTGTCTCTGAATAGGAATTGCCTCTCCTGCTTTCAAGTTTTTCAGCCTCTGCTTGAATTCTTCCAGTGACGGGGAGCTCACTACCATGTTAGGCAACTCCTAACAAAGACGAAGGGAATCTGCTGCCATGATTGGAGGCCTGACTCTGGGGCCACACAGAGGAAATCTGCTCCTCCACTCCAAGACAGGCTTGCAGATACTGACCTTGTCACCCCTTGGAGAAAAGATAAGTCTTGGGCTTAAACACCAAGCTGAGAAGTTTAGCCCTTATGAATGGCACATATATGAAGTATATGCCACTTCCTGCCCTTTTGGTACCTAAGGCAGATATTGCTGAACTTGGATGCAGCCTCAGTGTTTTCTCAGCTCAGTAAGCCTAGCAGGTCCCACTGATGGATCACATGAGATACACATGAGATGGGGTACTTGTCATCCTGCCCCTAGGAAGCCACCCCAGGAAGCTCTGAGTTGTAGGAAGAACAGCTTGAGGAGCACCCCCACCGCCCCTTCCATCCCTTCTCTTCCCAACCACTCCCACCCTCACCCCGTGACCAGCTGCCCAACAAAACAGCCCAGGTTCCTTCAAGTAGGGATTGTATTTGGGTTCCAGAGCCTGAGTGAAAGAGTTGTTTCTCGGCGTACATTTCCAGTTTCACAGCACCCAGGCAGGCAAGGATGGATATCCCCATTAAACAGATGAGGAAACTGTGGCCCAGAGGGAGAAATAACCAGGATCATACAGCAAAGTAAGGGCTGGAACTGGGACTCAAATACCATCCATGGTGTCCCAACCCCAAAGTCTTTCCATCTACCAGTGTGACTCTATCTTGGCCAGGGTGGAGGCAGAGTCTCTGTAGCGTATTTAAAAAGGTGGCTTGAGAATCAGAAAGTGCCCCACCCTTATTCTGAAAGATGGACTTGGAATCTGGCCAATAAGGGGACTCCTGTTGAGGGAGCCAGACATATCCCCACTGGAAATTAATAAAATCAGTTCTGTGTATCAGTCTCACGTGAGTTTTGAAATAAATATGGGCACCAAGAGAGACGGGTGAGCTCTAGTTCATTCACTGCCACGTTAATTCATTCACTCACACACTAAACAGACGCTGTGCGCCTGCTCTGTGCCAAGCCGGGCGCCAGGCACCCAGGAGTGAGCAGGCCTGGGTCCAATGATGGAGGAGCACAGGATCCCACGGAGGAGGCACCTTACACTGGGAGGAGGGGTGGGACAGCAGAAAATGCTGGGCTGAGGGCACCAAGGAGGGGCCTTCGGGAGCCAGGACACAATCATGTTTTGGGCTCTGATGACCTGAAGATCAGTTCCTGGAACGGGATGCCTCAGGGAGCCTGCCTGAGGGAGCCTCAGCCCTGGGCTCTGGCATCTTTGGCTGAGTTTCTCTCCAAGTGCGGCACAAGTGAGGTACTACGGGCACACTCAGGGCATCCTTGTTCTGAAGACTGATCCAGAGCAGCCACTCCTTCCCAGAGGAGGGGCATTTGGGCTGGCTCTGGAGGGCAGGAGAATTTCCAGTAGTACAGGTGGAGGAGAAGGCATTTCCGGCTGAGGGGCCTCATGAAGAAAGGTGTGGGAATGCCCAGCAGGCCACGTGGCCAAAGCAATAGGACAATAGGAGGTGAGGAGGTGGGCAAGGACATGATCCTGGAGGGCATAGTGTGTCACACTTCAACCTAAGGGCAGTGGGTGTCATCAGGGCATGGTAAGCAAGGAAGTCACCTGGAGCTACAGTGACCTTTAATTACAACAGTAACAGTAACAGTCCAAGAAGAACATGCCAGGGCATGACCAAGTGGGCAGAGAAGAGAGGATGATCAAGGGCTATTTACTGGTGGAACACGTGTTGGGGGGGGAGGGAAGTAGTGAGAATGAGGACAACAGGGGCCCCGAAGCCTGAGAGAGGACAAGAGAGTTGAGCTGACTCACCCCTGAGGAACAAGAAAAGTTTCAGAAACTCATTCCAGCGTTCAAATACCAACATGTTCCTGACATCCTGATCATCAGTTGTTGAAAACAAGGTCACTGGGGAGAGGCCAAGGAAGAAGGAGCCTATGTTTGCTCATGCTGAAACTGCTCAACTCACATTGGGATTTGAACCCGCTGTCTTTTCATTGAGATCGCATACCTGGTCTCAGGACTTAACGAACCTCAGGTTCTTTATGTCTCTTGGCAGAAAGAATTCAGTGAGAGACAAAGTGATAGGTAACAAGTGGATTTATTTAGAGAGATACATATTCCATAGACAGAATGTGGTCCGTCTCAAAAGTTGAGAATGGCCCTGGGAGAAGCACTCCACAGACAGAGCGTGGGCCATCTCAGAAGGCAAGAGGCCCCAAAATATGGGGTGGTTAGTTTTTATGGGCTGGGTAATTTCATAGGCCAACGAATGAGAGGATTATTCCAACTATTTTGGGAAATGGGCAGAAGTTTCCAGGAATTGGGCCACCACCCACTTTTTGACATTTTATGGTTAGCCTTGGAACTGTCATGGCGCCTGTGGGTGTGTCATTTAGCATTTGCTAATATATTACAATGAGTGTATAATGAGACTTAAGGTCCACTGGAAGTTGAATCTTCCACCATCTTGAACCTAACAGTTCTAACCAGTGTTTGTTGTATCCTCAAGGGCTATGTCATTCTATTATAGGTTGTGCCCTGCCCACTTCCCTGCTGTTTCAATATCAGTCAGCCTCGGTGGTTCAGGTGCAGGTGAGGCCCAGTTCCTGCCAGGGGCTGGTGGTGCTGCGGTTGGTCCCCGCAAGAGAGAGACAGGGAAACCTCAGTGGTCATCCATTCCTGGGCTTCTTCACTGGGCTGTGGCTTTCTCAGAAAAATGCCCAGAGGCACTGGCACCACAGGTTGCACATAATTCTGCCCTCCCCTCCCAACCAAGCCCATCTATGGGCCTGTTGCAGGAAGGGGACCCCTTCCAGGGCCTGAGAGTGGGCCTCTTGTCTAACACTTGGAAATGAATTGTCTGAGGAGACATGTGTACTTGAAATAGGAGGGAAGGGGTTAGGGCACAACATTTGAAAGAATGACATAGCCCAAGGACATGACATAAACTGATTAGAACCAAATGGGTCCAAGATGGAGGACCAGTCAACTTCCACTAGACCTTGAGCCTCAGTATACACTCACTGTAACACATCAGCAAGCTAAATGACACACCCACAGGCACCATGACAGTTCCAAGGCCGACCATAAAGATCAAAAAGTGGGTGGTAGCCCAATTCCTGGAAATCCCTGCCCCTTCCCGAAATAGCTGGAATACTCCTCCCACTCATTAGCCTATGAAATTGCCCAGCCCTATAAAAACTGACAACCCCATACCCTGGTGCCTTTCTCACCTTCTGAGATGGCCAACACTCTGTCTGTGGAGTGTGTTTCTCTCTAAATAAATCCACTTCTTACTCGTCACTTTGTCTCTCACTGAATTCTTTCTGCGGTGAGACATCAAGAACCTGAGCTTCATTAAGTCCTGAGACCAGGTGTGTGATCTCAGTTGGAATACTATGGGTTTTGGCCGGGTTTGAGTCCTGGCATGGGTTCACGTCCCGGTCTGAGGTGCACGGTTTCATACTGACAAACCAAAAGACTTTATTGGGAAGGGGCGCCTGGGCGGAGAGCAGGAGAGTAGGAACCCAGGAGAACAACTCTGCCACGTGGCTCACAGTCTCGGGTTTTATGGTAATGGGGTTAATTTCCGGGTTGTCTCTGGCCAATCATCTTGCTTGGCCCATATTTGGTCTGATTCAGGGTCCTTACTGGTGGGACCTCTTGTTGTGAGACAACCCATGAGTAGTTATCACCGTGTCTGGCCAAGGTGGGTGGTTTCGGTCAATGGTTCCCTAACAGGCCCATGGGGTTAAGATGCTTCATTTTACAGGACGGAGAAACCAAAGCTGAGACCAACTTTCCCGAGTCCATTCAGCGTGTCAGTAGCAGGGGGAAGACCAAAAGCCAGCTTTCTAGGTGCACACAGTTGGCACTTGCTGAGCACTTACTATGAGTCAAGCACTATGCTAAGTAGGAGCTTTACCTCTCATCCTCCAACAAGGCTCTGAGGGTGGTACTGTGTTTATATGAGGCTTAGAGGGGCCAGGCAGCTTGTTGAAGTGTGTATGACCGGTAGGGGCAGAGCCAGGGAAACTGAGAAGAACCCTGCAGGGCCTCCTGGGAAGGCGAGGGGGGAGCCTTTCCGTGCCCCACCCCCTCATTTCTTGCTTAGTCTCCTAGGCCTTCCCTGAGTTCTAAAGAACGGACTCAAGCAGTTACTAACTAGGGATGTGCGGGAATATAGAAACAAAGGAAAAGCAGTTAAACAAGAAAAGTAATGATAATAGTTTAGTGAAAACAGAGTCCTAGTTCCTCCTCAAGGAATATACGTAACAATCTGATGCATATCTTTAAGTTGTTGTACAGGAACTGAGAGCCCCGCACTCAGGTGGAGGATGGCGACTACCTGCTGAGCACAAGCACGAGACCCCAGACCGTTCGGAACCAGAAAGTTGATGATTAAGATTCCTAAAACACCACACTGTTGCTTCACAACATATCAGTGAGAAGAAAGTCATGAATCCTGCAGCCTTCACCCCCAAATGTTGCATTTAAAAATGCTCCCCTGAAAGCCATTGGGGAGTTTGGGTCTTTGGAGCATGAGCTACCTGTTCTCCTTGCTTGGCTCTGAAATAAACCTTTCTCTGCTCCAAACTCTGTTTCCGTTTGTCTGGCCTCACTGTGCCTCAGGCACATGCACTTGGGTTTGACAACACCAGGAGTCTGGGCACTTAGCCATGGCAGTTGGCTATTTCGTGCTATGTCTCAGGAGGTCTGGGAAGCTTCCAGTGGCAGTGGTGCCTGAGCAGGGTGATGAAGGAGCCAGGGACAGGGCAGACCAGGCTGAAGAGCCACAGGGGCCAGTGCAAGAGGGGCACCTAAGGGCACGTGAAGTTGTCCCCCGTGGCTGGAGTATGAGGAAGAGTCTTGGATTCAGGGTGCTGGCAGAGGTATTCAGCAGGAGAAACACATTTGATTCTTCCTTCTGAGGAGAGGCTGCAAAGAAGGCTCTCCTCTGTACAGCAGGAATAAGGATGTCATGATCAGACTACTTTGCAGGCATTAGGGGGAAAAGTGATATCCAAAAGGTGAATGCCGCTGGGAAACAGTAAAGCTTCAAGCAGAAGAAAGGAGAGGGCCTTTAATGAATATGCCGACAGAAGAAAAATGCACAACTAAAAGTTGCAAGTTAAGTTTTATCCAGGGACCTTACTGAGGACTATAGCCCAGGAGACAGCCTCTCAGACAGCTCTAGGAACTGCTCTGAAGAGGTAAGGGAGGAACCAGGGTATATAGGAGGTTTTTGCTGAAAAAACAAAAACATGTTGTCTAACACCAAAAGATTACTGCTAATCACAAAGAGCAGACATCACAAATGAAAGATTTTGGCACTTTTCTATGTATGGAAAAATGAAAGGATCTGGGTTCATTGAAATTATTCTTTACATATGCATCTTAATTATTTAGGCCTGTAGTCAAAGCCCAGAATGCTTCCTGTTTTTCTCCATCCTGAATTCCCCTCAGGGTACACCATCGGTGGGAGGTTGCAGTGCCTAATGGCTTGATCTTCATAGAATTGGGATGGTGGGCAACATTCTTTGTTTACTGGACGGGCGGGCAACAGTCCCTGTCCACAAATATTACCAGGCAATATTTAGTGAGCATTTGGTACATGTCTTAGCTCTTGTATCCCATTTTCTCTTATCCTCACAACCATTCCGGGAACCCGGTTTGGTTATTTGTACCTCACAGGGGCTAAGAGAGATGAAGTTGCTTGGCTAAGATCACACAGTTTTTAAAGGGTGGAGTCAGGATCAAAGCTTGATAGGCTCACACCCAGAGCCCACCATCCCCACTCCTTGATGGCTCACTCTTTCTTAGCCAGGACTCCCTAGAGGAGAAAGCTGGAGTCCAGGCCAGGGGGAGGCAGCCTGTAAACAGGAGGTGGCTGGTGCTGGCGGAAGAACGGTGTTTGTTCTTTTCTGCTTTATTGGTTCTTCCTTTCACAAAGAAGCAGGTGCTGTAGCAACCTCCCAAACAGCATTCCATAAGCTAGGTCCAGGAAGACACAGAGCCCGGGGCGGCCAGCCAGGCCGCTCCCTTGGTTCACATCAGCAGAGCAGGGGATTGAATGCCACAGCCTGCAGAGAGAACTTAGGCGTGGAGCGTCAACATTTGCCATCTCCCAGCCTCCCTGGCCCTGGCTCCAAGATCAGTACCTTAAGTACAACAGGTTCTTTGCTGTGCAAACACGCAGGTACAGATGAATGGAATTTAAAGTGACTCAGGCTTCACCGCAGGGTTTGGACTGGAAAACTGGTCTGGTTTAACCTTCTGCCATCACTGTTTCCCGGGACTCCCCATTCATCCTTAGACTAACGAAACCACAGACATCAGAGCTGGCGAGGAGCTCAGAGCCCAGCCAGACTTTTGATAGGAGGACATTGCTTCTCAGAGAGGCAGAGAGGGAAGGGACCAGCCCAAACTGGCACTGCCTGGTAGCTGTCACTGGGATTCTGAGGGCCACCCAGCAACTTCAGGTCAGGTAGAAGCGATTTCTTTGATTCCATTTTTTTAAAAAAACATTTATTGAGTTGTAATTTACATTAGTGAAATACACAGATCTTAGGTGTATATAGTTCAGTGAGTTTTTTTTTTTAATTTTATTTATTTTATTTATTTATTTTTGGCTGCGTTGGGTCTTCGTTGCTGCGCACAGGCTTTCCCTAGTTGTGTCGACGGGCTTCTCATTGTGGTGGCTTCTCTTGTTGTGGAGCACAGGCTCTAGGCGCGCAGGCTTCAGTAGTTGTGGTGCGTGGGCTCAGTAGCTGTGGCTTGCGGGCCCTAGAGCACAGGCTCAGTAGTTGTAGCGCCCGGGCTTAGTTGCTCTGCAGCATGTGGGATCCTCCCGGACCAGGGCTCGAACCCGTGTCCCCTGCATTGGCAGGTGGATTCCTAACCGCTGCGTCACCAGGGAAGCCCAGTGAGTTTTTTTAAAACAGCTTCATTGAAGTATAACTGACAAACAATAAGCTACACATATTTAAAATGTACACTTTCATAAGTTTTGACACATGTATTGATATATACCCATGAAACTATCACATAGTTTCATGTCCATAGTGAACATGTGCATCACCCTCAAGAGTTCTTGTGCACCTTGGTAATCCTTCACTCTCACCCGCCCTGATCCTCACTCCCATACTTAGACAACCACTGATTTTCTGTCAGTATAGATTAGTTTGCACTTTTCTAGAATGTTATATAAGTGAAATCATACAGCATATACTCTTTTTTTTTTTGGTCTCTCTGACTTCTTTCATTCAGAATAACTATTATGAGATTTATCCAAGGACTTCCCTGGCAGTCCAGTGGTTAAGACTCTGAGCTTCCACTGCAGGGGGCATGGGTTCGATCCCTGGTTGGGGAACTAAGATCCCACATGTTGAGAGGTGCAGGCAAAAAAAAAAACATATAAAGATTTATCCATGTCATAGCATGCCCATAGTCATTCCTTTTCATTGCTGAGTAGTATTCCATCATGTGCGTGTACCATGATTTGTGAATTCCAGGCTGAAGAAATGCATTCTTCACTTATCCATTCATTTGTTAATAGACTTTAGGTTATTCCCAGTTTGGGCTATTACAAATGAAGCTGCTCTGAACATTTATACACAAGTCTTTACATGGTCATGTTAGGGGAACCACTGACTGAATTCGCCCACCCTGGCCAGGCACCACAGCAACCATTTGAGTTATCTTGCGACAGGAGGTCCTGGTAAGGAATGTGGAACTAACAAGCCACCACCAATCGGAAGAATCCGGGAAAGGTCAAAAGGAGAAAGGAGAAGCCAGTCCATATGTCCTACCAACCTCTCAGATCCTCCTCACTGGAATCCATCTTTGCTGAGCGATGCGTGCGCCACCAGGAAGGTCCCTGAGTCAGAATGATTGGCCAGAGGCAACCCGGAAACTAATCCCATTACTATAAAACCCGAGACTGTGAGCCACGTGGCAAAGCAGTCCTCTTGGTTTCCCTAACCCTCCTGCTCTCCACCTGGGTGCCCCTTCCCAATAAAGTCTCTTGCTTTGTCAGCATGTGTGTCTCCTCAGACAATTCATTTCTGAGTATTCGAGTCCACTCTCCTGCAACAGACATATGCTTTCATTTATCTTGGAAAGGAAATGGCTGGATATGGTAGGTGTATGTTTAACTTTTTATGAAACGACTTGTTTTCTAAAGTGGTTGTATCACTTTACATTCCCATCATTGGAGTAGGAGAGTTGAGTTGCTCTATATCCTTGCCAACACTTGGTATAATCAGTATTTTTAATTTTAGCTATTCTAATAGGTGTGTGGTAGCATCTAATTGTGATTTTACTTAGCATTTCCCCAATGACTAATGATGTTGGGCATCTTTTCATGTGCTTATCTTCCTTGGTGAAAGGTTTGTTTAAATATTTTTAAATTTTATTATATTGCTTGTTTTTTCGTTGTTGGGTTTTGAGAGTTCTTTGTATACTCTGAATACACACACCCTTTATCAGATTATGATTTGCAAATACTTCTTCCAGTCTATGGCTTGTCTTTTCATTCTTTTGACAGTGTCTTTCAAAAAGCAAAAGTTTTTTATTTTGACGAAGTCCCATTTATCAAATTTTTTCTTTTATGGATCATGCTTTTGGTGTTGTATTTAAGAAATAATTGCCTAACCCAAGGTCACAAAGATTTTATCTTATATGTTCGTCTAGAAGGTTTATAGTTTTGGGTTTTTTTTTTTCCTTTCCAAGAAAAATTCCACTTTATCATGGAATGTTAAAAATGCTCCATTCTTTTGTTTAGATAAATTCCAATAGTGTTTATGCTGATTTCTCCACAGGGAGAAAAAAGAGACCATTTCTCTGAAAAGCCACTGGCAAAAATATATTCAAGTTCAATTTGGTTTCATCCTGAAGGTTTGAAGTCAAACAATTCTTTGTAAGGATTTATAAATAAGACATTCATTAATTAAACTTCAAAATATTACTTTGAAGTGAATACTACTGAATTCATATAACCAGTGGTGAAATTCTGG
Organism: Balaenoptera musculus; assembly: GCF_009873245.2. NCBI lineage: Eukaryota > Metazoa > Chordata > Mammalia > Artiodactyla > Balaenopteridae > Balaenoptera > Balaenoptera musculus. The sequence goes on along the minus strand of NC_045785.1, from coordinate 45,336,032 downwards.
CAAAGAAATAGAGTAATTAGACTTGTTCAGTAAAGCATTTTTAAAGCCTAGAAAAAGAATCCAGAAGTTTCCAATGCCTCATCCTCCATGTTGAATTACTCTGTTCTGGAATCAGATACTCGGTGTGTAGTTGCAGTAAGGGTATTCTGCTGTGACCTAGATAGAACTCTAAGTATAACCTAAACAAACTGCTTAAAGTATCAGTATTTCCTATTTGGAATGGCTATCCAATACATATCACATCTGGAAGAAGAGGCTTCTGGGAAGTCCATGAGTGCTTTCAGAGTCTTTTCACAGAGTTGAACATCTGTCCTGACCTCTCTCCAGTTATGAGGCAACCTTGGTGTTTTAGGTTTTATAATTAGGTCTGTGATCAACTTTGAGTTCATTTTTTATATGGTGCAAGTAATGAATCAAAATTCTTTTTGTTTTTGTTTTCGCACATGGAATCCAATTGTTCCAGCACCATTTGTTGAAAAGACGATCCTTTATTGAATTGTTCTTGCATCTATGTTAAAAAAAACGGTAATTCATATATTTGTGGTCCATTTGTTCCATTGACTTATTTGTCAGTCTTGATGCCGGTATCACATTGTCTTGATTCCTGTTGCTTTACAATAACCCTTGAAATCAGGTAGTGTTAGTCCTCCTACCATTTCCCTCCCCCCACAAAGCTGGTTTGGCTATTCTAGCTCCTTTGCATTTCCATATGAATTTTAGAATCAGTTTGCCAATTCCTACAGAAAAGTTCTGCTGGAATGTTGATTGAGATTGCATTGAAACTACAGATCAAGTTTGGGGAGAACTGACATCTTAACATTGTTGAGTCTTCTCACCTGTGATTACATCTCTCCCTTTATTAGTTCACCTTTAATTTTTCTCAGCAATGTTTTATAGTTTCCAGTGTACAGGTTTGTACATCCTTTGTCTGATTTATTCCTATTTCATATTTTTTGACAGCAAGTCATATTTTAAAATTTTAACTTCTCATATTTCATTGCTAGTATATAAAAATACAGCTAAATTTTGTACATTCTAGTAGATTTTCTTTTTTGTAGATTTCATCAGATTTTCTATATATATAACCATATCATCTGTGAGTGAAGACAGTTTTCTTTCTTCTTTCCAATCTGGATGCTTTGCATTCAGTCTTTCACCATTAAGGATAAGTTAGCTGTAGGTTTTCATAGATGGCCTTTATCAAGTTGAGAAATTTTCCTTCTTTTCCTACTTTGCTGAAAGTTTCTATCAGGATTGATGTCAGATTTTGTCAAATGCTCTTTCTGTGTCAGTTGAGATGATCTATGTTTTATTTGTTTGTTAATGTGGTGAATTACATAAATTGATTTTTAAATGTTAAATTAATCCTGCTTTTGTGGGATAAACCTCACTTGGTTGCAATGTATTAAGCTTTTTATATATATTGTTGGATTCAATTTGCTAAAATTTTATTAAGAATTTTTGCAGGGTGGGAAGGGATAAATTAGAAGTTTGAGATTAACATATACATACTACTTATACATAAAGTAGATAATCAACAAGGATCTACTGTACAGCAGAGGGAACTATACTCAATATTTTATAATAACCTCTAAGGGAAAAGAATCTGAAAAAGATTCAGTTATATACATATATAACTATATATATGTGTGTGTGTGTATGTGTGTGTGTATATATATATATATATAACTGAATCACTGTGCTATATACCTGAAACAAACACAACATTGTAAATCAACTATACTTCAATAAAAAATAAATAAAATTTTTTAAAAAAAGAATTTTTGCATCTGTGTTCATGAGGGATATTGGCCTGCATTTTTCTTTTCTTGTAATGTCTTTGTCAGAGTAACACTAGCCTCACAGAATAGGTAGGGAGTGTTCCCTCCTCTCCAGTGTTCTGGAATAGTTTGTGTAGCATTGGTATTATTTCTTTCTTAAATGTTTGGTAAAATTCATTAGTGGAGCCATATGGGCTTGGAATTTTCTTTGAGGGGAGGTTTTGAACTACAAATTCAACTTCTTTAATAGATACAGGAATATTCAGATTATCTATTTCTTTTTGAGTGAACGTTGGTAATGTCTTTCAAGGAATTTATCTATTTCTTCAAAGTTGTTGAATTTATTGGCATAAAGTTGGTTGTAATACTCCCTTATTATCCTTTTAATAGCTGTAGAATCTGTAGTAATACTGCCTCTCTCATTCTTGATACTGTAATTTGTGTCTCCACCCTTTTTTTCCTGATCGGTTTGGCTAGAGGTTTATCACTTTTACTGATGTCTTCTCTCTCTCTTTTTTTGCTGGTCTTGGTAGAAATATACCATTCTGTGTGCACTTGAGAAGAATGTGTATTCTACTGCTGTGGGATTCTATAAATCAGGTTGGTGGTATCACCTACAAATTGGCACTTGCCATCTACCTCTACAAGGATCAAATTATGAGCCGCTGAAGCTGCTGACCTTCAACACCCCCTGAAAGGAGTTCAGGGTGGAGATCAGGAATGAGGCACTCTGTGCTCTGGGAAAAACCGGCAGAACAGGTCTTCAGATAGTTATTTTTAGGAGAGGATTTTATGAGCCCAATTCTTGCATCTCCTCATATCTAGAAAAGCACTAAAATCCTTCATGGTGACATCTGCTCCTTGTGACTAGCAGTTACCTGTACGAGACTAGCAGAAACCTTCTGCAAAAAAATATGTGCTTGGGCTTCCCTGGTGGTGCAGTGGTTGAGAATCTGCCTGCTAATGCAGGGGACACGGGTTCGAGCCCTGGTCTGGGAGGATCCCACATGCCGTGGAGCAGCTGGGCCCGTGGGCCACGACTGCTGAGCCTGCGCGTCTGGAGCCTGTGCTCCGCAACAAGAGAGGCCACGATAGTGAGAGGCCCGCGCACCGCGATTAAGAGTGGCCCCCGCTTGCCACAACTGGAGAAGGCCCTCGCACAGAAACGAAGACCCAACACAACCAAAAAAAAAAAAAAAAAGAATAGCTCTTTAAAAAAATATATATATATGTGCTTGATTGCATCCCCTTCTCCAAAATCACACATATACTGACCTTCCCCCCCTACCTCTCTGAAGCAGTTTCTCAGAGCTATCTGGAACGCTGTCTCCTAGGCTGCAGTCCTCATTTTGCCCCAAATATCAATAAAACTTAACTCACAACTCTCAAGTTGTGCTTCTTTTTTCAGTCGACAGTGGATAGCGTTGTTCAAGTCTACTATAAACGATCATTTTCTATCTACTTGTTCTACCATTTTTTGAGAGAGGGGTAATGAAATAGCCAACCAGAATTGTGGATTTGTCTATTTTCCTTGCAGGTTTATTAGCTTTTGCTTCATGCATTTTGAAGTTCTGTTATTAGGTGCATAAACATGTAGGATTGTTATATCCTCTTGATGAATTGACCTATTTATCACTATGAATTGATCTTCTTTATCTCTGGTATATTCTTTGCTCTGAAATCTATTTGTCTAATATTAATTTAGTCACACCAGTTTTGTTTTTAATTAATGTCAGTATGGTACATTTTCCCATTCTTTTACTTTTAGCCTATTTGTGTATTTATATTTAAATTAAATATAATTTAAATATATTTAAATTAAATATATTTAAATTAAATATATTTAAATTAAATATAATTTAAATTAAATATTAATGTGTTTCATTTAGTCAGCATATAGTTGAGTCTTGCTTTTTTATTCAATCTCACAGTCTCCTCTGCCTTTTAATTGGGATATTTAGACCATTTACATTACATTTATTGTGACTATTGATATGGTTGAAATTATATTGCTATTTGTTTTCTATTTGCCCCATTTGTTCTTTCTCCCCTTTTTCCTTTTTTTCTGATTTCTTTTGGATTAAATACTTTTTATGATTCCATTTTATCTACTTTGTTGGTTTATAAACAAAAACTGTTTTGTTATGTTAGTGGTTCCTTTAGAGTATGTAGTATACATTTTTAATTTAGCACAGTCTACCTTTAAGTGATTTTACACCAATTCACTTTTAAGAACCTAATAGGGACTTCCCTGGTGGTCCAGTGGTTGAGAATCTGCCTTGCAATGCGGGGGATGAGGGTTCGATCCCTGGTCGGGGAACTAAGATCCCACATGCCGCGGGGCAACTAAGCCCGCGTGCCACAACGAAAGATCCCACATGCCGCAATGAAGATCCCGCATACCGCAACTAAGACCCGACGCAGCCAAATAAATAAATAGATAAGACTTTACTTTAAATAAATAAATAAAGCTTTAAAAAAAAAAAAAAAAGAACCTAATAGTATCAACAGTATAATCCCATTCTCCCTACCTGAACTCTGTGTGCAATTATTGTCATACATTTTATAATACATTGCTGTTATTCTCATTTAAAAAGCCAATTGCCTTTAAAGAGATTTAAATAGTAAGAAAGAGCCATTATGTATTTAGCATGTAGTTATTTCCATGTGCTCCTTATTTGTGTGTGTGTGTAGATTCATATTTCCACCTCATATTATTTTCCTTCTGCTTGAAGGACTTCCTTCAACATTTCATGTACTTTAGGTCTGCTGGTGATAAATTCTTTCAGTACTTTAAAAAGGTTGTTCCACTGTTTGCATTGTTTCCCATGAGAAACCTACTGTCATCTTTATTTTTGTTCTTCTGTATATGAGGCACTTTTTTTCCTCTGACTGCTTCAAGATTTTATCATTACTTTTGAACAATTTGATTATGATATGGTGCTTGGTGTGGTTTTCTTCACGTTTCTTGTGCTTATGGCACATTGGGCTTCTTGGCTCTCCTTTCATCAAATCTGCAAAAATTTTTACCATTATTTCCTTAAATATTTTTTCTGTCCCCTTTTCTCTTTTTCTTCTTGATTTCCAATTACACACATATTGGCTGCTTGAAGCTGCTTTGCTCATCTTTTTGAAGTTATTTTTCCCTATGTATATTTTGTTTTGGATAGTTTCTATTTTTATGTCATCAAATTCACTGATATTTTCTTCTGCAATTTTAAACTGCCATTAATGCCGACAATGTGTTTTTCATCTTATACAATGTTATTTTCATCCCTAGGAGCTGGACTTGGGTTTTTTCTGTATCCTCCATGTCTCTGCTTAACTCTTTCAATACATGGAACACAATTACGACTTTTAATGTCCCTCTCTGATGATTCTAATATCTGTGTCAGTTCTGGGTAAATTTAGATAGATTTTTCTCCTCACTATGGATTACATTTTCTTTCTTCTTTTCATGCCTGGTAATTTTATTTTCATATACTGTAACAGCTATATTGTAGTATAATTTATATACCATTCAATTCACTCCTTTAAAATGTACAATTGTCTTTAGTATATTTATAGAGTTGTGCAACCACCACTATAATCACCTTAAAAACATTTTCATCACCTGAAAAAGAAACCCCATACCCATTAGCAGTCAGTCCCCATTTCTCCCCAACCCCCTATCCCTAGGCAACCACTAATCTACTTTGTCTCTATAGATTTGCCTGTTTGGGGCATTCTGTATAAATGAAATCATACAATATGTGTTTTTTTCTGGCTGATTTCTTTCACTTAATTATTTTTGAGGTTCACCTATGTTGTAGTATGTATCAGTATTTTATTCCTTTTTATTGTTGAATAATATTCCATTGTATGGATATATCACATTTTGCTTATCAGTTCCTCAGTTGGACGTTTGGGTTGTTGCTACTTTTGGGCTACTGTGAGTAATGCTGCTAAGAACATTCATGTATGATTTTGTATGGATGAACATTTTAATTTCTCTAGGAGTGGGACTGCTGGGTCATATAGTAACTATGTTTAACCTTCTGAGGAAGAGCCAGATGGTTTTCTACAGTGGCTGCATCATATTACATTCCCACCAGTAGAGTATATACAAGGGTTCCAATTTCTCCACATCCTCACCAACACTTGCTATTGTTTCTTTCTGATTATAACCATCCTAGTGGATGTGAAGTGGTATCTCATTGTGGATTGTGATTTTGATTTGCATTTCCCTGATAGCTAATGATGTTGAGCATCTTTTTATGTGCTTATTGGCCATCTGTATATCTTGTTTGGAGAAATGTCTACTCAGATATTTTGTCCATTTTTTTAGTAATTTAACTTTTTATTGCTGAGTTGTAAGAATTCTTTATATATTCTGGATACTAGATCCTTATCAAATACATGCTTTGCAAATAGTTTCTCCCATTCTGTAGGTTGTCTTTTCACTGCTGCCCATTGAAGCATAAAAGATTTTAGCTTTGATGTAGTCTAACCTGTCTTCTTTATTTTTTACTTTTGGTCGATTGTGCTTTTGGTGTCATACCTAAGATGACTTTGCCTAACCCAAGGTCATGAAGATTTATGCCTATATTTTCGTCCAAGAGTTTTACAGTTTTAGCCCTTACATTTAGGTCTATATCCATTTTAGTTAAATTTTTATATGGTATGAGGAAAGATCTAACTTTATTCTTTTGCTTGTGGCTATCCAGGTGCCTTGCATCATTTGTAGAAAAGACTATTCTTTCCCCATTGGATTATTTTGGCACCCTTGTCAAAAATCAATTAACTGTAAATTGAGGATTTATTTCTAGACTATATATGGTAATTTTTTAAAAAATTTATTTATTTATTTGTGTATGGCTGTGTTGGGTCTTCATTGCTGTGCGCAGGCTTTATCTAGTTGCAGTGAACGGGGGCTACTCTTCGTTGCGGTGCGCGGGCTTCTCATTGTCGTGGCTTCTCTTGTTGCAGAGCACGGGCTCTAGGCGCGCAGGCTTCAGCAGTTGTGGCACGTGGGCTCAGTAGTTGTGTCTTGCAGGCTCTAGAGCTCAGGGTCAGTAGTTGTGGCACACGGGCTTAGTTGCTCCACGGCATGTGGGATCTTCCCGGGCCAGGGCTCGAACCTGTGTCCCTTGCTTTGGCAGGCAGATTCTTAACCACTGCACCACCAGAGAAGCCCGGTAATTTTTTATTAGATACTAGACATTGTGAATTTTAATTTGTTGGGTGTTAGATATTTTTCATTTCCTATAAATATTCTTGATACTGCTCTTGGATGTGGTTAAGTTACTTGTAACACTTGATCTTTTAAGGTCTTGCTTTTAAGACTTATTGGGCAGGACTAGAGCTGTTTAGCCTAGGCTAATTACTATTTATGACTAATTATTCTCCACTACTGAGTTAAGACTTCTCTGAATTCAATACCCATGGATAACGAGGCTTTCCAGTATTCCCAGCCCTGTGTGGCCATCAAGCACTGTTTTCTCTGACCCTTCTGGGCGGTTCTTCCCCTGGCCTGATGTAGTTTCCTTACATGCATGTGCTGATCAGTACTCTACTGAATACTGAGGGGCACTCTCTGCGTATCTCCAGAGTTCTCTGTGTCTGCAGCTTTCTCCTCTCTACTATCTGTCCTGTGAACTCTAGCTGCCCTGCTTTCCCTGAACTCTAAGTTCCAATTCCTCAGTTCATGGATTCTGTTAGGCTCTGCCTGGACTCCCTGTCTTTGTGCTGCAGCCTGGGAACTCTCTCTAGGCAGTAAGCTGAAGCAGTCGTAGGGCTCACTTTGTTTCCTGTCTCTTGGGGATGACTGTCCTTTATTGCCTGATGTCCAGTGTTTTTAAACTGACGCTTCATATATTCTGCCTGGTTTTTTGGTTGTTCCAGGCAGAAAGGCAAAGCTGGTCCCATTACTGCATTGTGGCTGCTTTCTGAATCCTTTGAGCAAGGCAGAGGGAGACACTTTCCCAGAGTTTTTCGGCCCCACCAGGCCGCGGGTCTATACCTCCAGATTTGTTCTACCTCCTTCATTGAGAAGACAGAGTCCAACCATCATTATTTCATTTTAAAGGTTGGGAGACTTAGGCAATGACTCAAGTGGTGTTAAGTGGTATCTCATTGCGGATTCTATTCTCTTCAGATGGGAATGTGGGAGTGAATGAGATTAAGGCCTGCAAAACTCCATTTAGCCTGCTCAACGCCGTGGGGAAATACTGAACCTGAGAGTCAATCTGAGATTACATCTTGACTTTCCCAGCAAGCCCCCAACACGTCTGAGAGTAGTTTCCCATCTGCAAAGTACACTGAAATTACAGAGCACTTTACTTGGAGGATCCTTGTTACCCTCATTCCACACCTTCATTCAGTTTCTCAAAGACAGTCCTGGGATCTGCCACATCAGATTTTGGGAGGGGTGGGGATGTGTTGCTTAATTAAAATGCATTATCTCAGTGGTTAATAATTGGCAGGGGGTGAGGGGGAAGCGCACATCTTCTCCCCTTTGAGACCGTCATGACAGCTATGGATCTACTTCACAGGGAGGGGGGAAACCCACATGATCCAAACACGCAGCATTTTTGCATACAGTTCCAGGTTCTTAACCTGACGTCTGTTCTTCCTGCGTGACTTCATTCCCACCCCCAGCTTCTTCCCAATCTTTCTCCCAGGCCCAAAGCTCTCTTGCCCTGCAGAGTAACAGATCAGTAGTCTCCTGGACAGCTTCATCTGGCTGTACCACCTCAAACTCTACAAGCTCCAAAACTGAACTCCTCTGACCCGTGAACTTCTTCCTGCTCCAACGCTCCCATCTCAGTGGTTACTTACTTCAGGCTAGAAACCTTGAAGTCCTCTTTGACCCCTCCTCTCCTGTAAGTCAATGCCAAGTCCTTTCAGTTCCACACCAAGCTCCACAGCAGCAGAGTCTGTGTCCATGATGGATCCCCATCGCCAAACAGAGTACCTGGCTCGGAACAGATGCTCAACAAGTATGTATTGAGTGAATGATCACATCTCACTGCTGCATCCCTACGCCTTGGCTTAGGTCTCCCTCGGCTTCTCACTGGACTTCCCCTCCTGGTCGGCTTCCACCTAGCAGCCAGAGGCATCTTTCTAAAACACAGACCTCTGTCACCCTACTTTGATCCCTGCATGGCTCCCTATGATTTTCAGGATCAAGGCTTTCCCCTAAATGGTTCCTGCTCACTGCTCTGGCTTCATCGCTCAACCCTCTCCAACTCCCATTGCTCCAGCCGCCCAGAACTCCTAAGGGACTCACACGTGGAAATGCTGTCACTCTTTTTCACACTCTATAGAGCCCGAAATGCCTGGTCCCTCTCTTTGATTTGCTAACTCATATTCATCCTTCAAAACTCAGTCAAGCATCATTCAGGAAGCATCTCCTGCCTCAAAGGTCTTGGTTACCCATTTGAGCATTCTTTCACTGTGGTCCCAAAGCACACCCAAATCACAGTAATGATCACACTAAATTGTACTTGGGAAGTCACTAGTCTGCTCCCTACTTGAGGGCAGGGCCCCTGTCTTATTTGCTCTGACAAAATCCACAGTAGATACCCAATAACTGTTTGCCATATGAATGAAAGAATGAATATATTAGTAAGAGTTCTCCAGAGAAACAGAACCAGTAGGGTGTGTATGTGTACATGTGTATTCTCAAACAGAGAGAGAGAGAGAGAAAATTTTATTCTAGGGAGCTCAGTCTTTTCTCTTAGGCCTACAACTCATTGGATGAGGCTCATCCACATTATGGAGAGTGATCTCTTTTATTAAAAATCTACTGGTTTAAATGTTAATCATATCTATAAAGCACTTTCACAGTGACACCTGGACTGGTTTTGACCACACAACTGGGCATCACAGCCTAACCAACTTGACACATAAAATTAACTGCCATAATGAATAAGTTTCTTCTCTCTGAGCCCTAGCTTCCCTATCTGTAACATGAAGAGCTGTGGTAATGTTTTAGGATTCTACAAAGAAATAAATAATTAGATAACATCTGAATTAGACTCTATAGTTTAAAGCACTTTCACTCACATTATATCATTTAATTCCTATAACAATCCTATCAAACAAGTAGGTTTATTACATTCTTTCACAGATGAGGAAATCAAGGCCCAGAGAAGGGAAGAGATTTGCTAGTAAGTGACAGAACACGGACTAGAGCCTGGGTTTTCTGACTCCTAGTCTAGAGCTGATCCTTCACAGCCCAAAGAACTATCTTTGAGAGTTGATAGAGAGAGGAAGTTGCCAGGAACAAGAGGCTGAAGCAGAAGCAGAGGGGAAATTTTTGCTACAGATACTGAGAGCAAGATCATAACAGCAGGATGTCAAAATCAGCCAGGTCAGGCCAATCTAGGAATTCCAGAATATAATTTCTCTTCTCCAATTGACAGGATACAGGTATGGCCAGGGCTCAACACTGGTATATCAAGTACTAACTTGGGTTTTAGGATAAATTTCAAAAAATAAGGATGGCCAAAGACACATGGTTAAAGGTGGCCAGAAAAGCTGTGTCGCTGCTCTTTACTACCCAGAAGTCATACTGCATTTAATGTTGCCAGAATATTCTCTTATAAATCTATTGCAAAGCTAGGCCTTAATGTTATCCCCAAAGGTATGGAAAAACCTTCAGTGGAAGGACTAGAAACAGAGCAAGGCCTTCTGGTAAGATGTTCTATTTATTTTGACATGGTATTACAGGACTCTAGAAGATCAAAGCTAAGTTTAACACTAAAGGCAGTGGGGAGAATCTCAAGACCAGAAAAAAAGCTGCAAGCTAACTCTGCAAGACTTGTCAAGAAGCTAAGTGTCCCAAGCACTTCCATTATTAGGAGAGCTAATTCCTTGCTCTTTCTTTAACACTCTTCATGCTTTCTCATTCTCATGTATTTTAGCTTTGTCTGGAGGCTTCAGGGGAGAATCCATTTCTCTGCCTTCTTCAACATCTAGAGGCCGCCTGTCTTCCTTGGTTTGTGACCCCTTCACTGTATCACTCCAACCTCCTGGATCCATCATCACATCTCCTGCTTTTTACCCTGATCTTCCTGCCTCCCTCTTAGAAGGACCCCTGTGATTACATTGCCTATCTGGATGATCCAGGATAATCTCCCCATCTCCAGATCTTTAATTTGATCACATCTGCAAAAAGTCCCCATTACCATGTAAAGTAACATATTTCCAGGGGTTATGACCTGGACCTTTTGGGGGGGGCCATTATACGCCTATCACAATGAGTAACAAGCATATGAGGGTTTGCTCTATTCTACTTTTAAATGTTTGAATAAAAATCTACAAAAGAAAATATTTCTTTGACCCCAAGACCCCAGTTACTACAAGAATTTGGAATTTATACTCCTTTACATAGTACAGATAGAAAAGAGACATGGCCTGAGGAATTTTTTCTGTGGTTCTTATTTCCACTTCCTCATCTCCCACTCTTTAATCCACTCCGGTTGGGTTTTTAACATTCACCTCTCCCCCAAACCTAATCAAAGCCACAAACAACCTCCAAATTGCCAAATCACCTGTCCTCATCCAATTTGAAGTATTTGACACAACTCACCACTCCCTTCTTATCAAAACATTTTCACTTCTAGGCTTATACTCTCCTGGTTTTACCTCTGTCTTCAACACCCATTCCTCTTTTGCATGATCTTAAGTGTGGGAAGGCTCCAGGCCCCGTATCTCTTTTCTATCTACACTCTCCCTAGGTGATCATATACAGTCATGGGCTCCAAATATCAACTCTATACTGTAGAACCCCAACTTTGTATCTTCAGTCCTGATCACTCCCCTGAGCTCCAGATTCATGTGTCCAACGGCCTATTTGTGCATCTCATTAGGCCTCTCAAACTTGTCTAAAACAGAAGTCTTGATTTCCCCACCCACCCCAAACCTACTCCTCTCCTGCATTTTACCATCCATTCAGTTGCTCAGGCAAAACCGTAGGAAGGAGTCACCTTTGATTTTACTCCCTCTGGTCCTTTACTCCCTGACACCAAATGCATCAACATGACCTATCAGCTCGACCTCCAAATTAGCCCCTGTATCCAACCTCTCATCATCACTACCATCGCTACTATCTAGTCCTAGCTGCCAGCATCTCTCACTTGGACTTCTTTAATGGTCCTGATTGGACCTCCCTGCTCTACTCTTGCCCCCACTGTGATCCATGCCCTACACATTGGGCCCATAGAGCAGCAAAGGTTCACTCTTCAAAAGAGAAGTCAGATGACATGTGATTTATGCTTAATCAGTGGCTTTCTGTTACACTGAAGTAAAATTCAAATTCCATGACCCACAAGGCCTAGATGATCTGTCACTTGTCTCTCTCCTAAACTCATCTTTTACCACTTCTTCACTATGCACAAGCCACCTGGCTTTCACTCTTTTTCTTCTTTCTGTCCCTAGAATGTGTCAAGCATTTCCCATCTCAAGCTTTGCACTTGTTCTTTCCTTTCCTCAGACCCAGATGTTTGCATGACTAGCTCCTTCTTGTCATACTTCTCAGCTCAAACTTGGTCTCTTCCTCAGAGAGGCCTTCTGCAACCCCCTAAATTAATTAAAAACCAAACTCTTCCCATCCCTGTCCCCCAGTATCTCATTACCAGCTCCACTTGATCACTATGTGAACTTAGCTTGCTGACTTAGTGTCCTGTTTACTTACATGTCTGTCTCACCTCCCTTGAATGGAAGCTCCTTGAAGGCATACACCACCTTTTGTCTTGTTCAGTGCTGAATCCCCAACACTTGGCACAGGTTAAATGTTCAATGGATACTTTTTCAAATGAATAAATGAATGGCTCAGCATTTTTTGGAATAAATGTATGAAAAGAAAATTTGGCTTAATGTCAGATTATTATGTAATTCTAACAAACTAAAAGATTCTGATTCAGTAAATATGGGTGGCGTACAGGAATTTTCATTTTAACAAATCCCCAGGAGCCTCTGGGGCAGGGGTCCACAGACCATACTTTTGAGTAACACTGATTTATTCATTCTTGCAAGCATTATGTAGGTAGGTGGCCTAGTTTTAAAGAGGTAAATTGAGTGTTAGCAGAACTGAGTCACTTGCCCAAAGTTCATAATGAGTCAGAAAGTGAATTCTAAGAAGAAACAAGAAATTCTAATAAAAAAAAAAAAGTTAATCTTACATGTAAGTTAAACACACACAGATTACCTCATCTATTTTACACTAGTCATAATTTCTTGACCTTCATCATCTGTTTCAATCATTAAAACAAAGACTAGACTTTCATAACTCCATCTGAATGACTACAGTGAATTGTTCGGATCAAACAAGAAATATTTGCTTAAAGGACTCACCAGCAGAGGAAAATGAGAACCTTGAAAGAAAAAAAGGATTAAAGAAAATGAAATCTTAGCTTCAAAAGTATACTGTGTTTATAAAAGAGAAGTAATCCTAAGTTGCTTTGAAGGAAGATTTGCCCTCCAAAATGATCAGAAAAGGTGGGATGTTTGAAGAGTAATCAGATGCCACTTTCTGACACAGCACTGCACCACAGCAACAAGGGGGTGGTGACAGCGGGGGGTGATCAAATTAGACTCAGGTTTGACTAACAATATATGTCAAGTTTGACAAGTAAGGCTGTCTGTACTAGGAATTTGGCAAGCTGTGCTCCTGTTCACCCAAATGACATTTTAAAGCTCAACTCTACTTCCACAACAAAAAACAATCTGCACTGAATCTGCTTTTTCATTGGATAAATTTCAAAAATCAGAACTTTTGACATGATCCTGGGCAACAGGCCACACTTACAGAGTAGTACCTTGACTAGCTCTGAATAGCAAATAGAACACATATCAGATCCAAGATCTACTTTTATTAAAATCTTGGTTAAACTCCAGAGCATTTCCAGATGTCAAATCTATCACACCGATATTCTCAATTCCTCGAGGCATTCTCTCCCTTCCTTTTACTTGCCAGTAAGTCTTGCTTTAAGCTCACCTTTTATGGATGGAATATGGTCTAGAGCAGCACTGTTCAACAGAAATATAAGGCAAATCACGAATGCAAGCCATGTAAATATTGTAGTAGCCACATCAGAAAAACAAAAACAGATGAAATTAATATTTTAACCCCCAAATTACCATTTTAACATGTAATCAATACTTAAAAATGGAGATTTTTTTCATTCATACTTTTGGACTCTGACATCTGATATCCAGTATGCATTTTACAGCACATCTCAATTTGGACTAGCCACATTTCATGTGTTCAGGGGCCACATGTGAGTAGGGGCCACGGTACTGGACAATGAAGGTCTAGAGTCTTGCTACTCCAAGTGTAGCCCACAAATTAGAAGCACTAGCATCATCTGGAAACCTGTTAGAAATGTTCAATGTCAAGCCCAACTCCAGATCTACTGAATCAGAATCTACAGTTCAAAAAGATCCCCAGGGGACTTCCCTGGGGGTCCAGTGGCTAAGACTCCTCACTTCCAATGAAGGGGGCGTGGGTTCAATCCCTGGTTGGGGAACTAAGATCCCACAAACCACGCAACGTGGCCAAAAAAAATCCCCAGGTGATCTGCATGCACAATAAAGCTTGAGAAGCACTGGTCTAAGGTGAGTCATTGGTCTCAGGTTCTTCATCTGATAAATGGAGGTGATAATCCTTACTTGGCAGGACTATTGTGAAGATTCTTGGTGGTTTACTTAATAGACCTAATATTTGAGATTTTAATGAATGGTAACTATTATGTAAGAAGGCAATGTAATAGAGTGGGCTTTACAACTGGACAGAAAGAAATATAAATTCTGGTTCTTATAAGCTCCGGACCTTAAACAACTCACTTAACTTGAGGCTGGGCCAAACTGGAGTAGTAACAAATGATGCTAAGCTGCCTTGTTAGTTCACATGGCCTTCGTCCCAAACCAAAGTGTTACTTCCTGTGGCTCCAGTCTATTTTTCACAAGGAGAACCTAAGGACAGCAAAAACGTTTATTTGAAAAAATTACTATGTATTGAAAATATACATTAGAAATTATTACATACTTCCATAGCATTCCCCTCCCCCACCACAAAAGTAGAAATATCCGCTTGCTATGCTAATGCCATAGGTAAATTCAAACAAAAAGGAAAACATCATCAGCCCCCTTTCCTCGTACATTAGAGTTGGAGGGAAAAAAGGTCAACTTATATCTGCCAATCAATAGGAATTTAACAAGTCCCAGTCTTCCACAGCAAGACACACATATTTCTGCTTTGAAGACTGTGAAGAGTTGCTCTGTTCCTTCTCTGGCTCCTCAAAAGCTCTCTTCTTGCTCTTCTTTGACTCCTGGCTTGAGAGGGCTTCGTGTTTCAACAGTGGTCCATGGCAATCTGGGGCTTTCTCTTTATAGAACTGGAGTTTCTCAGAAGAATTCATGTGGGCATCTGCCAGGTGACACTTCACTGAGGCTTCTGTTCGAGCCCGCTTCCCATCTGTAAGGGTGACAGACGGAAGGGCAGTGAGCTTTCCTACACCGCTGCTAACGGTTGCCTAAGTCCAGAAAGATGATCCAAGGGAAGTGATAAGAGGCCCAAACAGGGTGAGGTTTGGATTAATTTTATTCCCTTTTGAGTGCCCTGTAAAGTAACTTACAGCAAATGCACCAGCACAGGTTGAAGGTATGTACTCACACTAGAGTATCACAGATTTGGATTCAAATCTCGTATCTGCCACTTCCTGGATAAATGACCTCGGGCAAGTGACTTGTCTGAGATTCAGTTTTCTCATCTTTAGAGGGATATAAAACCTATTTCATAAGGGTGATGTGAAGATAAAGTAATATAAGGTGCTTAGCACAATGCTTGGCACAATAGTAAAAGCTCGAAAAATGTCAGCTATCATTACTCAAAATCTGGACTTGACTCTGTCTTCTAAAAACAGTCAAGTTTGTGGCACAACTCTAGCAAATGATACAACCTTATCCTATAGTTTTTGGTTTGCCCTGAATTTTTCTTATTTTTCTACCTTTATTTTTCCTTCACTTCGATTTCATCCTTTAACTCCTTACAGAAAAAAGTACGGTAAAATACACATAACATAAATTTAGCATTT
Organism: Balaenoptera musculus; assembly: GCF_009873245.2. Taxonomy (NCBI): domain Eukaryota; kingdom Metazoa; phylum Chordata; class Mammalia; order Artiodactyla; family Balaenopteridae; genus Balaenoptera; species Balaenoptera musculus. Next base: position 45,320,170 of record NC_045785.1, on the reverse strand, counting down.
TAACCACTTTTAAGTGTATAGTTCTGTGGCATTAAGTACATTCACATTGTTGTGCAAATATCACCACCATCCACCTCCAGAACTTTTTCACCTTGGCGAAACTAAAACTTGGTATCCGGAAACTAAAACTTGGTATCTATTAAACAATAACTCCCTACCACTCCTCACCTCAGTCCCCAGCAACCACCATTCTACTTTCTGTCTCTATGAACTTGACCACTCTAGGAATCTCGTAAGACGACTCATACAACATTCGTCTTTTTGACTGGCTTAATTTCACTTAGCAGAATGTCTTTAAATTTCACCCATGTTATAGCATGTGTTAAAATTTCCTTTCTCCTTAAGGCTGAATAATATTTCATTGTATGTAAATGCTACATTTTGTTTATCCATTCATCTGTCAATGGACACTTGGGTGGCTTGTCCCTTTGGCTACACTTTAATTCCTTTTTAATGTTCTGTATCTATCTACTTTTGTACCACTGCAAATCTTTTCTGGAACAAGATGGGATATCAATAAGCACATGTGTACATACATACATACATTTAGTAAGTTATTTCCCTGGTGCTGGTACTCAAAGCTAAGTGTGAACTTACACTGTAAGCTGTGCTGACAGAATACAAGTCTCAGTGATCTAATTAAGTCAATGCTATCATAATTAATTTTCCCACTGAGTGAAGATGAGCTAAGCGCTTTAAGGGCAAATAACCTAAGGGCAAAACACTCCAAAGGAAAGGGAATTTCTCACAGAAATGCTGAGCTGCTGTTCCAGGCTCCGAGGTTTCTCGTGGCTTCACAGCTTCCGAAGTCACACGCTCCCACTGCAGAACAATCTAAAATGTATTTGGAAAGATCTGAATCCAAACAAAATCTCAAGCTTTTAATCTCAAGACTTCCTTGTTCCCCACCCCTCTCTTTCCATAAACACAAACCCCCGTGGTAATCTTACTTCAGATGATGGTGATAAGAAAAAGAACCAAGTCAAGTCTGGATTTTCTGTTTTAAGGCATGAGTTGGTCAGAATACAAACATGCTGGATATACATATTTGCAAGACTCAGAAAAAATCTACAAAGCTGACTCCCTATTTTCATCTCTATTCCAATCTAGAAATAAACTGCATATCCTTAAACTAAATACTAAAATTTAAAACCTTAGTCATAATACTTTTCACACATTCCTAGACTCACTTTCATGCCTTAAACTATACCAACCATAACTCACTCTTGTACGTGTGTGAAAGGACCATGTTTCCATATTCTCATGACACTTCATGATCAGTTTCCATTTTTTTAAACTGCTACAAATATATTTTTATTACAAGCTACTACAAATTCTTTTGAAAATTTGGTTTAGTATAAACTACACATAAAGTAAACAATTATTTCACATATAGCACAAGTAGCAAGAACTTTAAATTCAACACTTCTCATGGTATGCAATGAAATGATCATAAAAGAAAGTCAAGACAAACATTTTCAGGTCACAGAGGCAGCACAACACATAGTTTAAGAATATCGTTCCAGAGTTAGTTCCACCACTTACTAGCCAGGGGACCCTTGGCAAGTGATTTAATTTCTGTCTTTCAATTTCTTCATCTGTAAAATCGGGAATAATAATAGTACATAGCCCACTGGGCGGTTGTGAGGATTAAATGAGATAACATACATGAAGGGTTTAGCAGTGTCTGGAATATACGAAGCACTCAATAAATCTTAGTTGTCATCCCCTCTATGATACCTCCCTCCTGAGCATGGAAAATGGGGACAGATCTAAAAGAATGCTAAGATGAACTGAATCTGGTGGCTCAGGGGACAATAAGGAAAACTGTGCTTCTACTAACAGAAATAAGAATGTCAATTAGGAAGAGCTGTTTGGGGATGGGGAAGAAGAAGACAAGCCTGGTTCTGGACAAGCTGAATTTGAGGTGCCTGGCAGAGATTTATGGTGAATATTTAGGAACAGGTCTAACGTGTAAGAGAAGGTGATATCATTCCCGCAGGGACAGTAAAGGCTCTGAGAACAGTTCAGATCACCAGGACAGTGGGTGGAGATAGAAGAGAAGAGAAGAGGAAATGAGGAATCAGCAAGAGCTAAAGGGAGAAGCGAGAAAGTTAGGGGATACTGAGCAGGAAGGCCAGAGAGAAAAAGCATAAGGCATGCATGTTTATATCAGAACTGCAGAAAAGCCAAGGAAGGTGAAGAATGAGATCACATGCCACCTTCAAGACAACACCTGCAGCAGAGCCGTGGGGGCCAGAACTAGCTTACAAGGGCTTAAGAACTGAGTAGGCAGTGAGGAGGTGGGAAGGTAAGAAAAGAAAACAACTCACAATCGCAATGGGGGATGAAGAACATGTTAGAATAGAAGTAACATGTTTATACACAGAAAGAAAATGGCTGACAGAGAGCGAGATTGAAGATGTAGTGGTGGGGCAGTAGAGGAGAAATAATTATTAGTAAAATATCACAGAGTAAGCTGGAGATCTTAGGGAACAGAACTGAAAGGAAAAGAAGCCACTAAAGGGCTTATCACTGGAATAAAGAGGCATACCTGTTCCCTTAGATAGGAGGGAAGTGGGGTATGTTGCAGAATTGGAGAAATTTTGAGACAAAGGGAAGTAAATGGACTCCTGTTAGATGGCCTCATTTTTCTGTGTCACCTGCTGAGAATGAGGCAGGAGGAGGATGGAGTCGGCCTGAAACAGTTTCAATAAGGATCAACAAAAGATAGATAAAGCACTGCTGCCAAGTCCTAGGGCCCAGCTGAGATTGCATGGTGCTTTCAGTCCAGGCTGTTAGGTATTTTACTTCATCCTTAGCTCTGCAAGAAAGGTCCTGGTTTCTGCATTTTACAGATAAATAAACAGAGACTCAATGTTGCCTAAGTCGTATCCCTATTGGGTTGCTGAGCCAGGATCCTAACTCAGGCCTCTGACCCTACAGCCTATGCTCTTTCCACCATGTCACCTGCTACCATAACCAAACTACACCAAGTCCTTGTAAGACCATCCCACACCTGTCCCAAGTCTACTGGATGTATCTAGGATTCTTCCAGCACTATAAACTTTGTCTGGCAATGAACTGTTGTTAATGATTTCAGCATGCATTTTCACAAACTTCAAAGTGTTTCTGAAACACTGATTCACCAGCACCCCTTCTTGCTTACTTATAGAGAGGTGATGCTACAATCAGGTGGTTGGATAGGTCCACCACCATGCATTATTGCTTGGAGCCAAGGAGGGATCCAGAACAAAAAGTTTGGTGGGTCCTCTAGGCCTCCACCAATAAACATTGGTTTAAAGTGTCTGAAGGAGAAAGGCACCAGCCACAGGGAGGCTGGCATCTACTGGTGCTCTACTACTTGGTTACCTTCTGACTCTCTACTTAAGTCTGTATTTTACCAACTTAAGGAAGACCATCAAAAAGACAAGAGAGCATCAAAGTTCAGCTAAGAAGCTGAAAATGGAAGGGCTCAGTCTGCTCAAACTAGCATGGTCTGATCTGGAAATATGGCCTCAATACGTGTCACCAGTGTTTCTGCCAGTACTCGGAGGATATCGGCTTCACTGAGTTGGACTAAGCGAACTTCCTTGAATGGTTCATCCAGGACATCTACCTTTCCAAAGAAACAGTCCTAGTTCTTTGTACATAAAATTTTTAAAACTTCAAAAAAAAAGAAAGAAAGAAAGAAAATGGGAGAGCTCAGGATAAAAAAAGATGTTTCTTGGGCTTCCCTGGTGGCGCAGCGGTTGAGAATCTGCCTGCCAATGCAGGGGACACGGGTTCGAGCCCTGGTCTGGGAAGATCCCACATGCCGCGGAGCAACTGGGCCCGTGAGCCACAACTACTGAGCCTGCGCGTCTGGAGCCTGTGCTCCGCAACAAGAGAGGCCACAACAGTGAAAGGCCCGCGCACCGCGATGAAGAGTGGCCCCCGCTAGCCACAACTAGAGAAAGCCCTCGCACAGAAATGAAGACCCAACACAGCCATAAATAAATAAATTTAAAAAAAAAAAAAAAAAAAAAAAAAAGATGTTTCTTCACTAAGGCTCTAAGAGTTAAGAAACTTGCCCCCAAAAAGGGAAAGAGTTAGATTTGTATTCTTATCAGTGTGACTTATTCTCTTTCCAGTATACACACACTGCTAAGAGAATCTGTCCTTGTGAAGTTGGGTCATACTGCTTTTTTGCATAGCAAGCAAGAATTCATTTATTTTCTGAGTCATTTATAAGAAGGCGTTTTCTTCTAGGTCCCATATGGATGAAGCACAATCTAACAAACAGAGCATGAGATTTAAGGACTGGCATCTAACACCTTTTCTTAAGTAACTGGGTTAGTTACAAGGCCATCAGTGTCTCGGATCTGACTGAAGATGACAATTCAGCCAAGGAATACCAAGAGGATTAACATTTCTTCAAGTGTTGAATAAGACACTTGGAATTAAAATGAAGCCACATTAACTGTAGGGGAGAAAAATCTGCCTTACCTGGTCAGCCCAGCCCTCTGTCTTGCAGTTACTGTGATCAAATTCCTTCAAAGGCACTTTGGAGTGAACGAGACCTATGTGGGTCTGAAGCTTGTGTTTGACAGCTTTGACGTCCTAGTAAGGGAAAACCAGAACACTAATGCACACACATCTGGTTAACTCTTACTTGCTTTCAGTAGGAAATAAACACCATCACAGATACCAGTCCTTTCTAAATGTCAATTAGCAGAAGCAAAATATCAAATTGTAAGTTTGGAAAAGTAAAAGAAGGGAGTAGAAGTCTTACCTTGAGTCCTGTCCCAGAGATATCTAAGCAGTTTAGTTTTCTAAAAGAAAAGAGGTATCCAATCCCTGCATCTGTGATCTCAGGGTTACCTAAATGTCAAAACATAGATAGTATTCTGTTATAGTTATAAGTATTGCTACAATGCCAACAATAAGCTCAGGAAAAAAGGCCAAACAATGATAAAATAGAAAATACTGAGTAAACAAGCTTTTCAGAGTAAATTGAATATAGAAATCTTATCTTTCCTATTGTAATGTGAAGGAGCCACACTAGATGATCCTTAAGATCCTTCATAGCTTTAACTTTCTAGGAGTTGGGGGTTAGTAGAAAAATTAATGAAACAGATAGTTATTCCAAAGGGTTTAATTTGGAACCATATGAAAACAACATACATAAACATGTATTAGAATGGTATATTAGACTTTGTTCACAGCCATTTTACCTCCAAAGTAAAAGATTATTTTAAAAAGATTTTCAAGGATACTGAGGCACAGAGACTATTAATATCTCACTAACCTGCATTTTTTTTTTAATCCTTTCTTACATATCACCTTCTCATATCAGAGAGTACTGCATTTAGCACTGAGTCCTAAAGACCATGAGCACAGTGCCTGGCACATTGTAGACACTCACAAAATATTTGTTAAATGAATACACTTCCCTGGGAGGAAGGGAGGGCATTCATTATTATCTTCATTTCACAGAAGCCAAAACCAAGGCTCAGAGAGGTTAAATAACTTGCGCAAGGGCACGCAGTAGCAGAGCAAGGAGTGTCCTCTGGCCTCAAACCCCTGCTCCTTCTATTTTTTTGACACCATACCATCCTGCCACATATTTAATAAATGCTCAGTTAAATCATAAATGATCTTACCATCTTTCTATTACTGGAGTCAATAACTGGCTCATTCTGAGTAAGTTATCAAAACTGTGAATTTCATCCTGATTTTCACCAAGCAATTATTGATAAAAAATGACCTAGCTGACAGACACTATGGATCAGCAACTCAAAGAAAGTAAAAATGAGCCAAACGTCCTTTATATATGCTGTGAATATGATGAAAGGTTGCTCTGTCTGCAGAGAGTAAGTGGCATGGGTGAATCTGTAAGGGCTTTTACTACCTTACAGAGGTGGCACCATGCCAGGAAAGGTATTTGGCCAGAAGTCAAGAGCCTCTGGCTTTAGGTCCTGCTCTGCCATTAACTTGTTGTGGCACCTAAGAAAGTCACCTCCCCTCAATTTTATCACCTCTCAAACAAAGGGGAAGAACTAAATGATTTCTAAGTCTATTCTTCCAACATTAATCATCTATAACTTCTAATAAAACTTACAAGATAAATCTAATAATGTTAGATTTTCAAGGCCTCTTTTCATCACTCGAACTGGTGCCGTCATTTTCCGCACCCCAGCATCAGATAAACAATTATCCTTCAGGTGGAGTTGAGTTACACTAGAAAACAAAGTCCATAAGTAAATTGCTTAAAGAGCATTTGAGAAAGTCTAGTCATGAGAACATACTTTCATAAATTTCATTCAAAAATATATCTTCTAACCTCTGCTATTTCACACATAATGCATTTAACAGAGTTAAAGATCTTTTGGTGCTACTTCAGTTGCTAAGTGAGGGTTAACTTACAGATCAAAGTGTCATGTAGTACTAGTCTCAGATGGCAGAGGGCACTAAAGGTATATGGTGGAATGAGGTAAACAGGGACTTCATTAAGGATATAAATACACTTGTTTATCACAAAAGCTGCATTCCTGACAAATGCTGTGTGAAGACCAAAACCACTCTAAATATACTGGGAAAGTCTGCTAAAGAACTCCTCTGAGAATTCTTTATGCAAAGCACAATTCTTTCATTCTAATTATTTTATAAATCCGATTTCAGACTGAGTTTATAAGGTACAGACATAACCCAATCCATTCAGTTAACCTGTAACTGGTGTTATTAATGTGTTCCACTGTCCCCCACGCAAGAAATCCGAACCTTTACTAACCTTGTACAAAGATACCTTTGTACAAGATGAACCGGTTTGCAGGGCAGAAATACAGACACAGATGTAGAGAAGAAACGTATGGACACCGAGTGGGGGAAAGTGGCGGGGGTGTGGGTGTGGTGCTGGTGGTGGGATGAATTGGGAGATTGCGATTGACATGTATACACTAATATGTATAAAATAGATAACTAATAAGAACCTGTAGTATAAAAAAATAAAATTAAAAAAAAAAAAAACATTTGTACAGGGCAGTACGTAGGTATCACTGTCCTAGGCAGGCCCCAAGAAACAGGTTAGACTCAGGTTTGTAGTACTGTTATCCTTCTGGGTGTTTATTAAACCACAAAGGAATCCATCTGGCCTTCTCTCTGCTGGCCATACTGAGATCAGTCGGATTATTTGTGAATGGTGTGAACTGGATGATTTCTTTAAATTATGGTTCTTGAAAAGGATTTATTTGTCTGTCTTTTAATAGTTCACTTTTTAAATAATTTATAGTTCATTGGCAGTTAAAATAGAAAATGATAATGACTGTGGAAATTGTATAACTTCTCATCTCTTGCTAGAATAAACCAGGGCAAAATCATTTTTCAACGCAGGTAGCGTCAAGTACTATATGTTGAAATAAAGTTTATTTAGGTAAAGAACCTAGTGACTTACTTTCCTAAGAGTTGTCCAATCTATACTGCTTGTACCAAGTAAATGGAGATTGAATCGTTTTAGAAAAAAAAATTAGCAAATAAACACAGGATTGGGAAGTAATCAACATTCTTCAAGATGATCCCATTGGATCATCCTTTAAAAAAAGAAACTAAACAATTCATCTACAAATGGTGGCAGGTCAATACCTAGACAGGGCCTCATTGGTGAGATGTTCTAGAAGTTCATGCTCATCTCCAAGCTTGCAACAGGATAGATCCAGGCAGGTCAGCTCCCGGAAAGACTTAATCTCCTCGAGTTTTTCTGAAATCACCAGATATCTGCGGGGCGTGGAGAGCAATCAACAGCTTTTCTTTTCCTTCTTTTAAAACATCACTGTTTGTGGCTTTGTGACACATCAACATTCCATCAGGACAAGGTACTATGTAATAAGCAGACTTTACTGATTACTATGTAGGCACAGGTTGAATTTTTTAAGCTAAAAATCTTTTTACGTGATGGTAGAATAAAAACTTTAAATAAATAAATAAAAACATATGAGCAAAGGCCGGACACGAGAGAAAAAATCTGCTTTGTTAGAAGTCAGACAGACCTTGGTGTCAGTGCTGGGATTTTATCAGAGAATTCCCAAACTTTAGGATACTCAAAATTTTAATCACTCATTCTTTTAAGGTTGCTTTTTATCTAATGCTCAGTATCTAGTGCTTTGAAAACTGGAACAGGCCAAGAATTCTGGGTTCTAACCTGCACATCCCCAAGAACATACCAAGATATATTTGACAGTCAGGTTTTATCTTTTCTATTCAAACACAAGTTTGAGTAGCTGCCCACGTCACTGTGCCACTGTTATCCTGCTAACTTTACTCCGAAAGTATGTGCAGCATGACTATTATAAGAACTCACTCTAAACTAGACGGTTATTAAGGCAAACCTGTGAGCATGAACACTTTAATTACACTGGGGCATCTTGCCAAACTGCTATCGGGAAGTATCAGGAGGCCTCTGGAGAGGAAAAGATCAAAAAGACACTGCACAGCCCAGGCTATGGCCTCCACCCTGCTTTCTAGTTGTCCATCTATTTCGTATGATGTCAGTGAGAAAAAATGAAAAGGGATTAGAAGTGACAGGAAACAGGAGAGGAGTCTAAGAGAACAGGGAAATGCTTGTGGGCAAGAGCATGCCTTTCTCATCCACTTTTCTCATGGATGTCTAGAAGTTTCCACAGTGAGATGGTAAGCTAGGATCAGTGGGGTTATACTTAAAAGTGTTCACATTTCTCTACTGTGGCCAGAATCATAATTACCAAAAACAGCACTGAATAATCCAAGGACAAGAAGGGAGTTAGATCTCTTTTCTTCCTACTTCCAATCAGAATAAGATGTACTGAAGCTGATCGCTGGCCTGACTGCTGGGTACAGATGGCCTGGGGCACTGATACCCCCTCTAAGCTGCCTGGTGACTGAGCTCAGCTGGGTACACAAATGAGCCTTATTTACTCAGACATATTTTAATTGCATTGTAAATAAAGCTGCTGTTTTCCATCTTCCAATCACAGAGTTGAAGTGGGTTAATGGGAATTTGGGGAATTACTGGCAATTACAGAAAGGAAAACACACATCCTTTGATCAGTTAACCAGAAGATATTTAGTAATTCTGAAACAAGGGTTATCTGGGAAGGACACAACAACGGATAACATGATTAACAAACATTACAAAAATCAAGGCAGAGAAACGAACATGCAAAACCACAGACACTACTACATGCTTATCTAGGACGTAATTGAAGTTCTAGGGTCTCGCTCAAAATTAGTCTTCCAACTTGCCCCTTAAAAAGTTCAGCAGAGTGTAGTGGAGAAGCAACAGAAACAGCACAGATATTTTAGTGTCAGACCTGAGTTTGGATTCTAGCAATGCTAATTACTTGTATGATTGTAAGAAACTTACTTAACCTCTGTGAGCCTCAATTTCTCCAGCTAGAAAATGGAGCTGATGATCACTTCCTTTAAGGACTATTAAGAAAATCAGAAAAAATGTTCCAAAAGTAAACGGCATCTCATAGGCCCTCATTAAATGGTAGCTATTATAATTACTTCAGTTACACAGGGTGATATTTTAAGGCAAATAACTTGCCTCCCTGTGACCACCAGTGGGATTAAAAATCACAGGGAGGAGACAGTTTTGTCGGGTTGAAACCCAGTTGCAAAGACACTGGCTTCTCCCTTTTGGCAGGCAGCTTTGTGACCCAACCCCACAAAGCAAGTGCCTGTACCTACACGATTATCTTATTTTTCAATTATTTTCTCAAGCTCTTTCCCCATGACCTGAACCCTTTGGTGCTGGTAAAACCTTTGCTGCTGCAGCTTCAGCTGAGAATTGCAAATGCAAACCCAAATCTCCTGCCTTCTTCCTATTTTCCTCTGGGGATTCAAAAGAAGGAAAGTTTTTGATCACAACTGAAAAATCTTACTCTTATATCTGAATAAAGCAGCACTGTCTTAGTTATTGTCTTATTTGTAATTGTTGCAATAAAATACGAGCCAAAAGATTGTTAAAAATGTTTCTTATATTTTTCTGATTATAAAAGTAATACACATTCCTTGGAGAAAAAAATTAAGAAAATCTGGAAAACTATGAAGAAAATTAAAACCAATTTCAATCTCATTACCTAAATTACATTTCAGTGGGTTTCTCTTTTTTCCCCCCTATATATGCAATACATATAGAACTTTCTATTTTTTTTTACAAACAAAATTGGGATCATACATATAATTTTAATTTTAATTTTTTTCATTTATTATATAATGAACATTTTACCATATCATTTTAAATGATCTTTGGATATTATCTTAAAAGTTATACTCTATTTCATTATATGAATGTACTATAATTTACTTAATTAATTTCCTCTTGTTGGATATTCAGCTTTCAGATTTTCACTATTACAAATAGTACTACAATGAACACCCTTACGTGAAGTATTTGTTCTCATATCTGATTATTACATTAGAAATTAGAACAGACTCTTAATAAATGGAATTAATGGGTCAAACAAATGATATGAATATTTTTAAAGCTTTTGATACATATTGCCAAGCTTCTTTCCAGAAATGCTACATTATGTGCTCATCAAATGTGAATGAAAGTGCTATTCTCATCCAATTTGACCACTGGAACAGTATGCAGACATCATAAATGGATAAAAAGCATCTTCACTATTGTGAGAAATACTTAAGGTATAATGGTACATGGAGGAAAAAACAGAATACAATTTATAGAGTATATTCCCAAATGTATAAAGATATATATAATGGTATACTATACTGCTATTTAAAAAATCTACACATATTGATGGTAAATGATTTTCAAAATATGTGAAGAAAGCAAAGTGCCTACCAGTGTGAGCACTGTGCTGCCGTTTGTATAACAAAGGGGACAGCTATACATGCATGTATATGTTCAGAATATCTCTGGAATTATGTAAAAGAAATTGATAACAGTAGTTGCCTCTGGGGAAGGGAAACAGGAGAGAGATGGGAGGGAGGCTTATGTTCCACTTTATACCTTTTTCTGTTTGTGTTTAAATTCTTTTCTGTGTATTTTTTCAAGTTTTTCTTTTTAATTAGTAGATGCCTTGAAAGTCATTTTACACGATGGTGGTATAAAAATTTTAAATAAATCAATAAAAGTATATGGGCAAAGGCAGGTCATAAGAGAAAACATCTGCTTTGTTAGAAAATAGACAGACCTTGGTTCTGGTGTTGGGACCTTATTGAAAATTTCCAAACTTTAAGACACTTGAAATTTTAATCACTTATTCTTCTAAAGTTGCTTTTTATCTAATGCTCAATATCTAGCGGTCTGAAAACTGGAATAGAGACGGGAACTCTGGTTACTAATCTTCACATCCCCGAGAGCATATCAAGAGATATTTAGCAAATCACATTTTGTCTTTTCTATTTTCTCTTTCTAGAAAAGTTGGTAGAGGAGTATTTTCTACCTAATGGAGGAGCTGTGACAATCAACTAATCCTTGTAAAGTGTTTTCAAAATAAACCTAAGTGTTGTCTGGGAGGGTAAGGGAAGGGAGAAAGACAATGATTTTTCTCAAAATGGCCTACCACTTTGTGTATGGAAATTCTAAACTCAAGTGCTGTTTGATGGGGAAAGTGCCCAAGCCCACTAAGCCCCAGAGCTTGACAGAATTCACACACCCAATAAAATACTCACTATCGTAATCAGAACACCCACCTGTTTCGCAAACACAAGGAGCAAAGCACCAGACTTCCATAGGCCTCTGTAAATTTCTGTAAAGCCCTCAGCCCTGCACCTGGCTCTGTGAATTTCTGTCTGGCTTCAGCAGCAGAGAACAGCTTTTCAGCAATCTGCTCAGGAAAGCCAATAAGGGAATCAATGTGATCAACATTGTCAGAGATGAAGCCTAGGACGAGGCTGAAGAGGGATTTGGCAGAGTACCGAAGATTCCCCTCCCGGGTGTATGTGAAGATGAAATGATCAGTCTTCTCTTTCTGTGCAGTATCATCTTCCCTGTTCATGCAAAGCTCCACCGAAAAGCCTTTGGGAAACAGTCTGAAAGGCCTTGGTTTCTGCAGGCTACTCCTGACACCATCCAAGGCCAGACTGACCATGTGCAGTTGCCCATTTTCTCGCACGTAGACGGGCCCTGGGTCCAGGTGGTTTTCTGAGTTGAGGTAGTAAGACATTGCCTTGGTTGCAACTGTAAAAGCAAGGCACAAGGAAATCAAATCCAATTAAAATGCTATTTGTAACGTGTAACTTCATCTTGCTGTGCCCAGAGCTTTATGAGCCTTCCAGGCAGGCCCTGTGGCTGCTTTGGGGAATCAAAGCTTACCAGTTGCCTGTGAACTCTGGCACTGGAGGTTACCTCTATTACCTCGACCTGGAATGCCCTCTCCTATGCTTCCCCTTTTCTTGTCTATCTGGTGAACTCCTATTCATCTTTCAAAAGTCAGCTCAGATCTCATTTCTAAAATTCACTCTAAGGGAGTTATCACAGAAGTGGTCAAAGAGTCACCTACAAGGAAAGTCATGGCAGCACAGCTGATATTAGCAAAACAACTGAAAATAACCTAAATGTTCAACAAGGGTGTTATTATATAAATGATGATACATCCACACCATGGAATGTTATGCAGCCATTAAAATGATAAAATTTTTTATTGATTTGCAAGTTACAAATCATACACGTGGAATTTATTTCTGTTTTTTTTTAATTAATTTATTTTTATTTACTTATTTTTGGCTGCATTGGGTCTTCGTTGCAGCACGTGGGCTTTCTCAAGTTGCAGCGAGTGGGGGCTACTCATCGTTGCGGTGCACGGGCTTTTTATTGCAGTGGCTTCTCTTGTTGCAGAGCATGAGCTCTAGGAGGCGAGCTTCAGTAGTTGTGGCACATGGGCTCAGTAGTTGTGGCTCGCAGGCTCTAGAGCACAGGCTCAGTAACTGTTGCACACGGGCTCAGTTGCTCCGAGGCATGTGGGATCTTTCTGGACTAGGGCTCGAACCCATGTCCCATGCACTGGCAGGCGGATTCTTACCCACTGCGCCACCAGGGAAGTCCAACTATTTCTGTTTTTTAAAACATGTTTACACACAGAACAAAGGCTAGAAACTAATAGCTCCCTTGCTACCTTGGCACCTTCCACACATTTCTTTATTGCACTTGGCCCACAGTTCTGCTACTGATTTATTTCTGGGCGTGTTCTGCTGATTTGAGCTCCTTGAGAGCAGGGATCATGTTTAATTCATCCACCCTAACAACATAGTGCTCTGGCATGTAATAGTCCCTGAGTAGATATTCATGGAACTATAGTTTACTCCTTTGCTAAACCTTACACAGACCACAGGCAACATGGTTTTTTGGATCCACAAATAAAGACCTCCACCACAAGAGCTAACTAAAAGCTATTAAGGTGTGATGCTTCCAAGGGCTAGAATAGCTTTTAGTTAGCTCTTGTGCCTTAACTTCTTCAGTTAGCTGGCACTTCCGAAGTAAGGCAACATATCAAAAACAGCAGGGTATTTATGCAATCATATGGGTGACATTTTGGTCTAAGCGTTAACTGAAATAAACACTTGCTTTCCTGAGGAACCGTGAGGTTTCAAAATATTCGAGAAATTGCCACGTTAAATAAAATGAAAGTATATGATTATCATTGCTACAATTTTTAGGTAAAACTTAACATAAGTCAAAAAGCCGCTATTATCTCTAAAAGACTCTGACTTTTAGAGTGAACAAACCCAGCTTCTTCTGCATCAATGCAGGTCTAGGATGTAGCTCTGAAGCCACTTAAAAGTGTCAACAATCAATCAAGTCAGTGATCAAAAATGCTGAGTCTCTGGAGATCAAACACTGATCCTGTTTGTGGGTATCAGTATGATCCATGTTTCTCCTGAGGATAATTATGTGTGTAAAAGCACATCAGAAAAGAGGGCCCTGCCACGCCCGAGAGCCTCTCTCCTCCCTGCCCATCTCCTTATGCCCTACTCTCTGGCTAAGCCATACTACCCAGGTAAGTTGGCTGTGCTCTCTTGTCTCACTGGTCTTTGCACATCCTGCTCCCTTTGGCTGGAACACCCTTCTCTGCTTCCCTGACCTAGCTAATTCCTAGTTATCATAAACACTCAGCTCAACCACCATCCCTCTCCTGGGAAAACTTCCTAACCCCTGCACTAGTGCACATGTCTATCTGGTTTTCCCAGAGCACCAATGTCTCTTTCTACATAGCACTTTGCACTGTGTACTGTCCGTTCACTTGCTAATATTCCCAAAGCTGTGAGCTCTTTGAGTACACGGCACTTAACTTGATTCATCTCTTTTCTTTTCCAGGCCCAACACAGAGCCTAGCTTGAATAAATCCTCAACAGATATTTGCTGAACCAAATGAAGAGGAAGGGTGAGACCTCAAAAGGACAGACTTAGTACTCTGAGCTGCAAGGCCTGCTGATACTGTTGCTAGGAGCCAGCTCCTCTACCAGGCAACAGCTGCAGACTCCTCCCCCTCTCACCAGACCCTTCTGCAGGTGGTAGAAGCAAAGAGGATGATGGGAGTATATTGCTACTGGTACTACCAGGGAGGAAAAAAAAAATCTAAAAACCAGAAAAAAAAAATTGGCTAGCTCTCATAACCCATACTCTCGCCAGTATTCAGTGCCTGCTGCTAAGGAGATACTTCACTTATTCTAAGCTTTTCTTCCAGGAGTAAGCACCTGGCCCCTTCAGTCTCACAGAGTTTAATCTTGATAAGGAGATAAAGCAGATCCCTTTTGGTCTTTATCTCTGGATTTGGACATTCAGAGTCCTACTCTACCTGTAGATCAGAAAGTATGGCCCCAAACCAGGTATGGCCCCAAACAAGAATGACTTAATTTTAAAAGTAGAAAGACAAATTCCATGGAAGATAACATATTATAAGTAATCAGCACACTATAAGCTTCCTGGCAACGAAATAGGGTCTGCCTATCTGTAGTACCCCTAACCATCACCTGCAATAGTGTCTTCCATAAACTTTGGAGTAAAATGGACAAATGGATGAATGGATGACCACTTCCGGTGAAAATCCAAAAAATCTGATTCCATCCAGCAGAGGGCACAAGTAGCTTGGGACCAAAGTGAGGACACTTACCCAGGCTGCCTCGGCTTCCATGGATCATTTTCAAAAACGGCACAGTTCTGGCTATATTTTACCTTTAAATTACTCATCAAATGCTAGTTCTCTTTCTAAATGATGAAAAAAATCAAATATTTCCTGAAGAGTAAACCCACATCATCTGTCCAGAAACCCCAAGGGCTCTCTGTTCTTCAACTATGATACCTGAGGAACTGACCATGGTCAGGAAATCCTGGTGACCTTTGATTTCTACTACTAAATTTGTGCATCTTGCACTCTCACAATAAGGAGTTTCCTGAGAGTTTGTGAAGTACTATAAAATGATCTAAGAATTGAATTAATGTTTAAGCCTCTCAAGGTTAAGAACCATAAAGGTGAGAAAATTCCAAACAAAGCTTCTGTAACTTGGCTTTGCTTGGGCCTGGCTGTTACACAGAGTGATCTATTATAAGGGAGCCCCTCAGGAGACAGGGCCTATTCTATACCATGGCACAAATACTACATGAAAGCTCAAGCTCTTTCCACTGCATGATGCTGTCTCTCAAGAATAAAAGTATGACATCAGCCTTAAGGATAAAAAAATGTTAAAAATTAATCTCACCCACCTGTTGGATCCCTCTGGTATTCACTGACTCAAGCTGGGGTGGGGGGGGGGAGGTGAGAGAGGGAGGAGATAAAAAAAAAACAGTGCACAACTGAGGAAAGAGTTGGTGGGAACAGAGCCAGGACAGAGCTACATTGAGGCCTCCCCTCCTTCCTCTGCCAGGGCAGAAATTACCCAAATCCACACACCAGGAAAACACCTGTCAATCCATGGCCTTCATCCCAAGGCTGCAGACACCCTTGGTTTATTTGAAAATGCAGTATTCTGAAGAAAGTTTCTAACATAAAAACCTGAACAGAAACTAGTTCCAAACCACCAATAACCAACTAACAATCTCAAGTTTATTGTTCTGGGTCACCACCATTATCCAGTTTTCAACTCATTTCTGTTGTCCTATATAACTTGCACTTTCCCACCTGCCTTCTCACCCATACCTAGCTCCTTACTTCCCTCTTAGAACAGGCCAATCTCTCCTACATCCTGACATTTCACAGCTTTTCTACCTGCCAACTCTAAGCTTCTCACACAAAATCCAGTCTCCACACCAAAAATCCTAATCCGTCCCCTTCACCCACGCCCAGCTCCCCTGCCCCCACCTCTCAAACCTCACGCCCTTCCAATCCTTCCATCCCTTCTGAAATGCGGCTCCCTGTCGCCCAGCTGCAAGCCCACCTCCACCTAGCTCTCCTTCCTTCCCCCCCCCCACCATTCCACCCGCACCCTCTCTAACCCCCATGCACTCTTCCTCTGTCCTTCACCATGTACTCCTCCCTTCCTCCTATTCTGAGATTCCCTCTCCCAGGACCCCAAACTCTCCATCTTTTTCCTTGTCTTCTGCCCTCAACCTTCAAAATCTCCTTCCTTCACGGCTCACTATGCCCAACTTCACAATCCACAGCCCCAACTTCTCCCTGCCCCCAAAACCCCACCCCTTCTCCTATTCCCATCCTAGATCCTTTCCTCCTTGCACTCCTCTAATCCCACTTTCCCCCTCCCCAGTACTGCAGTTCTCCCTTTCTCTCTAAATTCCCACGCATGTCCCTCCCCAAATCCACCCCAGCTAATCCTGCTCCATTTCCCACCCAGGCCCCGAACCCCAAGTCTCACACGCCCCCATACACTACCCCAGCACCCCAACTCCACCCTTAAACCCATCTCTGACAACCCTAGACCCTCACACCTTTCACCCAACCACACCCCAGCCCCGTCCCTCTCGGTCTTCCCCTCCCCCATTCCACCCCTCCCTCAAACCTCACACCCGCCCCCACTCGCAGCCCCGAGCTCGGTGAGCGGCCCAGCCCGCGGCCGCCACCTACCTGTGCCCCTGCCTGGGGCAGCCAGCGGCAGCTCCTCGCTGACGGCTCCCTCCTCTCGCGGCGCGGCTGAGGGGGGAAGCGGCTCCGCGCCCCCGGCACAAAGCTAGGGAGGGTGGGACAGAGAGTGTGCGGGAGAAGGTAGGGGGCTGGGGACAACCTGCGCCTTGGGACCGCGGGGCTGGTGGGGGCGGGGGGAAGACTGGGCAGGGGAGGCGCGCTTGCGCGATACCCGGCATGAGGGGCGGGGTCGCGCTTGGAGGCGGGGCCGGACCTGGGGCCGGCGACCTGAGGGCCTAGGGCTCTGAGCAAGGAGAGGTGGGGATTGCGCGTGCGTGCTCGCGCGAGGGCGGGTCCCGTGGGTCTCACAAGCCCCAGGGATCCAGCTTAGCTGGGGGAGGGTAAGCAGCGCGTGTTTAGGCGCTTGCCTAGGGAAAGGCCCTTGGGCGGGGCTGCGGAGCTCAGCCCGCGCAGTAAGGAAGAGCACGGGGGCGTGGTCTGGGGGCGGAACCTGAGGGAGACTGGGCGCGTAGAGCCGGGAGTACAGCTGTGCGCGACCGGGATCTCGGAGGAGGCTGAGCGGGAGGGAGGCGGAGCTGGGGACCGGCGCGCCGCGCAGGGTGGGGCAGGACGGGGCAGAGCCTGTGGGCGGGGTGGAGCGAAGAGCCGGGAGTAGGATTTGAGCGCCCGCGAACTCCGCGGAGGCCTGCGGGAAGGGAAGGGGGCGGGGCGGTAGGGAGAACCCGAGGCCCGACAATCAGCGCGCTTGGAGCTAACCGGTGGCCCAGGCGAGCAGGGTGGTTCGGCGGGCTCGGCTGGCACGGGGGAGGTGGGAGCCTGGCTAGGCAAGGCCGACGGAGTTGGGGGGATGCTGGTGGAGGAGAGAGAGAGCGAGCGTGGCTGGGGGTTGTGAGGAGACGCGCGGCGCGGAGGCGGACGGTGGGCGGGCGCTGAGGTGACCGGGATGGTGGAAGACTGACGCATGACGCAGGTCTGTGCACTCCCAGGAGTCCTAGAGACACTAGTGCCATCCCACGAACTTTCTGGAAGCCAGAAATAATGTTTTGACCCCCAAAAGGGAAAATCAGTTCCAAATAGAAATTAATAAAGTATCCAGATGTAACCTATTAACTGGAACGTAACCCATATACTTAAGAATTATATTTGATGTAGGATGTGGGTTCATATAATATATTTTATGTAATTTGGGGCCGGGCGTCCAAAAGTATGTTTAGGGCCCTTGGAGCTCTTGAAATGGTCTTGAACTGAGTAGAAGGGTTTGGGACGGAGGTGAAAGGGTGTTGTCAGGGCTGGTTGCCTTTCAGGTGATACCAAGCTGTAGGCCCTGGCCCTGGGGAGGCAGAGGATGGCCGTTTTCTATTTACACAAAAGTTCCCAGTGGATGATGTTATGGGAAAGGTTTTGAGGAGTCTGATTCTAAGAGTACCAGATGCAAGGGGTACTCTTTCCTGACCACAGGAAGAAAGTGAACTGAAGGCTTGGCGCAGAAAGCTTTTCAGAAAGAAAGGTTACGTGAACTGGAGGTGAAAGGGTTGGGTAAGTGGCACTGGGTTTAGAGGAGAATAAGGCATCAGGGAAGTCCAGGGTCAGGGAGTTTTAAAAATGCAAAGGATGGCACCCCAGAGTGCACCACCTTTGATGAACTGAGGCCCTGTGTGAACACGTGTGAGTTAAGTAAGGCACCCCAGGATGGGGGGTTAGATTACATCCTGAACCTGCATTTTGGAGTTAAGGAAGCAACATATATGTTGAGTTGTTTTATGGGTTTCTTCGGGATTGGTGTGCCTCTTTCGCATTAAGCGCAACAAAGGAACCTTAAAGTGAACCCAAATTCTGCCACTTCTTACTTGTTATTTAAATAATTCCACCCAACACAGGAAAAAGGAAGGGTATTGGTGGCTATAGGAGGTATGAAATGAGTTTTGTATTAAAGTACATGTTTGCTTCCTTCAGACAACTTAGGTGGTAAGAATGTGACGTAAGAAAAGAACTGAACATTTGGAGAATACACTCTCTTCTTTATTTATCTACTACACGTCAATGCTAGATATATTTCCCTAAAACATATTACTTTTTTAAAGCAAATTCTCTCCTTAAGTCTCCAACCCCCACATTTCCATCGCCAAGTAGGTTACCACAGGGTTTTTCTACCTCTGCACTATTCACATTTTCCGTCAGATAATTATTTGTTTTGGGGGACTGTGCTGTGCAGTGTGGAATATTTAGGAGCATCATGAAATGCCCACTAGATGCCAATAGAATCACCCCCCCACCCCCAGTATGACAGCCAAACTGGCTCTAGACATTGACAAATGTCCCCTGGAGGGCTGAATCACCCCCAGTCCAATTGAGAACTACTGGACTACAGGCTAAAGCCTACCATCTTTACCTGGCTTTCAAGTTTTTTCATTATCTGTTCCTAATCTACCTTTCCTAGAATTTCAGTCAGGCTAAAAGAACCCCAGTGCAAGAATTCTTTCTCTGGTTCCCTCCGTAGCTTATCACCTAGTCTTCTTGGACACTTTCAGGGATGGAAAAGATTAAAAATCTTTACTTTGCTGGAAAGTTCTTACATATATGATGTCTTCCTGCTTACAGTTTGTATTTGTTGAGTCCAGTTCAAATCCTTTTTCCATTTGTGAAGACTTGTGATATTAAAACTTGTAGTCACATTTCTCTCACTAAATTATCTCTTCTTGAAACGATATTCTTTCAACTCCCTCCATGTAACATAGTTTATAGATCATCATGAACTTTCTGTTCTCCTCTGAACAATATCAAGCCTGACAATGTCCTACTTAAATTATACTACCTAGAACTGAACACAGTATTCTAGATGTGGATCACACTATTTGCACATAACAAATTATTAGTTTCATGTTTGTCCATTCTCCCTGACTCTGAGCTTAAAGGCAAAAACCAACTCTTAAGTCACCATCTTTGTCTTAGGTTTACATAGTCAAAGATTACTACGTAGGTCTTTGCATTACTAGCACAGTGCCTGGCCCATAGTTGGTTTTCAAAGATTTTGGTAGAATGTAGTTCCTTCTTAGCTACATTAATGTAATTTAAAATAACATTCCTTTACCTTTGGGGGCAGATATAGTACACTCTTGCCTTATAGTGACTTTGCAATCAACTAATCCTCTACATGTTATAGATGAAAGGTTGGCAAATTTTTTATCTAATAAAAAAGATAGATAATAAATATTTTAGGTTTTATGAGCCTTATAGTCTGTCACGGCTATTCTGCTCTGTCACTATAGCACAAAAGTAGCCATAGACAATATATAAATGAATGAGTGTGGCCATTTCTAATAAAACTATTCATGGACACTGAACTGTGAATTTCATATTTCATATAATGTTCATGTGCCACAAAACATTTTGATTTTGAAAAAATATTTTAAAATGTAAAAAACGTTCTTAGTTTATGGGCCATACAAAAACAGGTGTCAGGGTAGGTTTGGCTCACAGGCAGTAGTTTGCCAGTCCCTGATCTAGGCCGTTCCTTGATTTTTTAAGTCTGAGATATATTAAATATCTTATTCATTGCAACCTATCTTTCCAGCTTGCTCAGATCTTTTTTTTTTTTTAATATTTATACTTAATTTTTAATTAAATTAATTAATTTATTTATTTATGGCTGTGTTGGGTCCTCGTCTCTGTGCGAGGGCTTTCTCCAGTTGCGGCAAGTGGGGGCCACTCCTCATCGCGGTGCACGGGCCTCTCACCATTGCAGCCTCTTTTGTTGCGGAGCACAGGCTCCAGACGCGCAGGCTCAGCAACTGTGGCTCACGGGCCTAGCCGCTCCGCGGCATGCGGGATCCTCCCAGACCAGAGCTCGAACCCGTGCCCCCTGCACCGGCAGGCAGACTCCCAACCACTGCGCCACCATGGAAGCCCTGCTCAGATCTTTTTGTGTGCTAATTCTTTCATCCAGCATATTAGCTGACATCACAACTTTGTGTCATCTGCAAAACTGATAAACATTTTTTCCATCCTTAATTAACAATAATCTTGAATGGGATAAGGATAAAGGTCTTCCATAGTTCATTTTGTTCCATTAATCACCATTCTTTGAGTACTACCATTCCAAGAATTATAAATATCTACCTAAAGTACTGCCTATCACCCATCCCATATTTATTCATCTCATCCACAGGTTGTCTTGGGATGCTTTGTCTGAAGTTTTGTTGAAATGTTCAGAAATATCCCTAATAGTTAGTAACTCTGTCAAGCAAACAAAAGAAATATGTAGGTTTGGTATAACTTGTGAATTAATGGTACTGTTGCTTTCCAATTTTACTACTTTCTTGTTTAGATTTTCATAGCCATCCTTTTAATAATAATGAAATTTAGTAATTTTAGAATTTTGTTGAAAATTCACATCCAAGTACATCAGTCTCTATTTCCAGGAATTCACCGTATTTTTTTGTCTTCAAACTAATGTTAACAGTGTTCATATAACACCTGTTCTCTGGTATCAGTAGTATTAAAAGCTGTAATAAGATTGGCAAGAAAAAAGGCAAAATAACAACATATTAGAATATATGCTTTTTTCTTGACCACTGCTTTTAACACTTGACCAATCTTACCACAGCTTTTAACACTATCAATACTAGATTTTAAAAATCTAGAAAATGCACTTTGTGCCAATAAATATAAAAACTAGGAAGAAAGAATTTTCTCAAAATACAGATTTCAAAATTGACTCAAGAAAGTGTAAAAAACCTGAAAAGAACTATTGAATTGAAAATAGTCAAAAATCTACGTACAAACACTTTACTAGGCTTATAGGATCCAATAACCCAGCAAATAGAAAAATAAGGGAAGCTCTCCAACTTCTTTATGTTTGGGGTACAGTCTAAATTCCAAATCCGGACATGGACTAAATAACAACAAAAAAAATTATAGGCCAATTTCACTTAGAAATATATTTGCAAAATTTCTAAAAATAATAGCAAACTGAATCCAACTATGGATAAAAATACCAATACACCTTGGCTGTGTAGATAGAGTTTATGCTGCGAACTGGGGATGCTATAACATTAGAAAATCTTGATTTAATTTATCACATTATAATTGGCTCTGTGGCTTAGTTGGTGAAAGCGCCTGTCTAGTAATTTATCACATTAACAACCTGTAGAAACATCTATATGATCACCTTAGTAAATGTTAGAAGAGCATTTGATAAAATTCAGCGTTCATTTGTGCTTAAAAAAAAAAAAGCTAACAAACTAAAAAGAAGGGAATTTCTATAACCCAATGAATAGTGTCTAACAAAACCTTCAGTGAGCATCACATTTAATGGTGAAATGTTAGAAATACTCCTTGTATGGTAAAGAATAAGATTTTTTAAAAAATAATGTTATTTTTTTGAAGCTCTCATTTATAGTAGCAATGGAAATGATGAGGTATCTAAGAGTGAATCTAATGAAAGAGGTGAAGATATGTTCGTAGAAAACTAAAACAATTTAAGGACTTAAAAGAAGTCTTAAATTAATGAAAAGATACTCCAGATCCATGGATTTGAAAACTCATTATCATAAACATGTCACTTCTCTCCTAATTAATCTATAATGGAATTGAATTATAATAACATCTCAGAAAATGTTTTAATATAATTTAACAAAACTGTAATAATCAAGTATAAAGCATAAACCAAAAAATTTTTGAAAATTAAGTAGGGGAATTTACCTTACCAGATATTAAGATTTATTCTATCTTATTCTATCCTTTTACTTTCATATTTAGAGTGTGTCTCTTGAAAAGAGTACTTAGTTTTGTTTTTTTTTCTTCAGTCTTATAGTGTTTAGTTTACTAACATTTAATGGAATAATCTGTGTGTTTGTACTTAAATCTGTCTTCTGGCTATTTATTTTCAATTTGTCCTATCTGTCTTAATTCTTCTTTTCTTCCTTTTCTACCTTCTTTCAAATTTACCATGTATTTTATGGTATTCCATTTTTTCCTCTCTGTTGGCCTCCTTCCTATAACTCTTTATGTTTTTTAGCGGTTGCTTTATCCTAAGTCTAGGATTATAACATGTATCCTTACTGTTTTTTTTCTTAACATCTTTATTGCAGTATAATTGCTTTACAATGGTGTGTTAGTTTCTGCTTTATAACAAAGTGAATCAGCTATACATATATATATATCCCCATATCTCCTCCCTCTTGCGTCTCCCTCCCACCCTCCCTATCTCACCCCTCTAGGTGGTCACAGAGCACTGAGCTGATCTCCCTGTGCTATGTGGCTGCTTCCTACTAGCTATCTATTTTACATTTGGTAGTATATATAAGTCCATGCCACTCTCTCACTTTGTCCCAGCTTACCCTTCCCCCTCCCCGTGTCCTCAAGTGCATTCTCTACATCTGTGTCTTAATTCCTGTCCTGCCCCTGGGTTCATCAGAACCATTTTTTTTTAGATTCCATATATATGTGTTAGCATACGGTATTTGTATTTCTGACTTACTTCACTGTATGACAGACTCTAAGTCCATTCACCTCGCTACAAATAACTCAGCTTCGTTTCTTTTTATGGCTGAGTAATATTCCATTGTATATATGTGCCACATCTTCTTTATCCATTCATCTGTCGATGGACGCTTAGGTTGCTTCCATGTCCTGACTATTGTAAATAGTGCTGCACTGAGCATTGTGGTACATGACTCTTTATGGTTTCCTCAGGGTGTATGCCCAGTAGTGGGATTGCTGGGTCATATAGTAGTTCTATTTTTAGTTTTTTAAGGAACCTCCATACTGTTCTCCATAGTGCCTGTATCAATTTACATTCCCACCAACAGTGCAAGAGGGTTCCCATTTCTCCACACACTCTCCAGCATTTATTGTTTGAAGATTTTTTGATGATGACCATTCTGACTGGTGTGAGGTGATGCCTCACTGTAGTTTCGATTTGCATTCCTGTAATGATTAGTGATGTTGAACATCCTTTCATGTGTTTGTTGGCAGTCTGGATATCTTCTTTGGAGAAATGTCTGTTTAGGTCTTCTGCCCATTTTTGGATTGGGTTGTTTGTTTTTTTGATATTGAGCTGCATGGGCTGCTTATATATTTTGGAGATTAATCCTTTGTCAGTTGCTTCGTTTGCAAGTATTTTCTCCTATTCTGAGGGTTGTCTTTTCATCCTGTTTATGTTTTCCTTTGCTGTGCAAAAGCTTTTAAGTTTCATTAGGTCCCATTTGTTTATTTTTGTTTTTATTTCCATTTCTCTAGGAGGTGGGTCAGAAAGGATCTTGGTGTGCTTTATGTCATAGAGTGTTCTGCCTATGTTTTCCTCTAAGAGTTTTACACTTAGGTCTTTAATCCATTTTGAGGTTATCTTTCTGTGTGGTGTTAGGAAGTGTTCTAATTTCATTCTTTTACATGTAGCTGTACAGGTTTCCCAGCACCACTTGTTGAAGAGGCTGTCTTTACTCCACTGTATACTCTTGCCTCCTTTATCAAAGATAAGGTGACCATATGTGCGTGGGCTTATCTCTGGGCTTTCTATCCTGTTCCATTGATCTTATATTTCTGTTTTTGTGCCAGTACCATACTGTCTTGATTACTGTAGCTTTGTAGTGTAGTCTGAAGTCAGGAAGTCTGATTCCTCCAGCTCCGTTTTTCTTTCTCAAGATTGTTTTGGCTATTCGGGGTCTTTTGTGTTTCCATACTAATTGTGCAACTTTTTGTTCTAGTTCTGTGAAAAACGCCATTGGTAGTTTGATAGGGATTGCATTGAATCTGTAGATTGCTTTGGGTAGTATAGTCATTTTTACAATGTTGATTCTTCCAATCCAGGAACATAGTATATGTCTCCATCTGTTTGTATCATCTTTAATTTCTTTCATCAGTGTCTTACAGTTTTCTGCATAGAGGTCTTTTGTCTCCTTAGGTAGGTTTATTCCTAGGTATTTTATTCTTTTTGTTGCAGTGGTAAATGGGAGTGTTTCCTTAATTTCTCTTTCAGATTTTTCATCATTAGTGTATAGGAATGCAAGAGATTTCTGTGCATTAATTTTGTATCCTGCTACTCTACCAAATTCATTGATTAGCTCTAGTAGTTTTCTGGTGGCATCTTTAGGATTCTCTATGTATAGTATCATGTCATCTGCAAACAGTGACAGTTTTACTTCTTTTCTGATTTGGATTCCTTTTATTTTTTTTTTCTTTGATTGCTGTGGCTAAAACTTCCTAAACTATGTTGAATAATAGTGGTGAGAGTGGGCAACCTTGTCTTGCTCCTGATCTTAGTGGAAATGGTTTCAGTTTTTCACCTTTGAGAACAATGTTGGCTGTGGGTTTGTCATATATGGCCTTTATTGTGTTGAGGTAGGTTCCCTCTTTGCCTACTTTCTGGAGAGTTTTTATCATAAATGGGTGTTGAATTTTGTCAAACGCTTTTTCTGCATCTGTTGAGATTATCATATGGTTTTTATCCTTCAATTTGTTAACATGGTGCATCACATTGATTGATTTGTGTATATTGAAGAATCCTTGCATTCCTGGGATAAATCCCACTTGATCATGGTGTATGATCCTTTTAATGTGCTGTTGGATTCTGTTTGCTAGTATTTTGCTGAGGATTTTTGCATCTGTTTATCAGAGATATTGGCCTGTAGTTTTCTTTTTTTGTGACATCTTTGTCTGGTTTTGGTATCAGGGTGATAGTGACCTCATAGAATGAGTTTGGAGTGTTCCTCCCTCTGCTATATTTTGGAAGAGTTTGAGAAGGGTAGGTGTTAGCTCTTCTCTAAATGTTTGATAGAATTCGCCTGTGAAGCCATCTGGTCCTGGGCTTTTGTTTGTTGGAAGATTTTTAATCACAGGTTCAATTTCAGTGCTTGTGATTGGTCTGTTTATATTTTCTATTTCTTCCTGGTTCAGTCTCAGAAGGTTGTGCATTTCTAAGAATTTGTCCATTTCTTCCAGGTTGTCCATTTTATTGGCATATAGTTGCTTGTAGTAATCTCTTATGATCCTTTGTATTTCTGCAGTGTCAGTGGTTACTTCTCCTTTTTCATTTCTAGTTCTGTTGATTTGAGTCTTCTCCCTTTTTTTCTTGATGAGTCTGGCTAATGGTTTATCAATTTTGTTTATCTTCTCAAAGAACCAGCTTTTAGTTTTATTGATCTTTGCTATTGTTTCCTTCATTTCTTTTTCATTTATTTCTGATCTGATCTTTATGATTTCTTTCCTTCTGCCAACTTTGGGGGTTTTTTGTTCTTCTTTCTCTAATTGCTTTAGGTATAAGGTTAGGTTGTTTACTTGAGATGTTTCTTGTTTCCTGAGGTAGGCTTGTATAGCTCTAAACTTCCCTTTTAGAACTGCTTTTGCTGCATCCCATAGGTTTTGGGTCATCGTGTTTTCATTGTCATTTGTTTCTAGGTATTTTTTGATTTCCTCTTTGATTTCTTCAGTGATCTCTTGGTTATTTAGTAATGTATTGTTTAGCCTCCATGTGTTTGTATTTTTTACAGTTTTTTTCCTGTAATTGATATTTAGTCTCAGAGCGTTGTCGTCGGAAAAGATGCTTGATACAATTTCAATTTTGTTAAATTTACCAAGGCTTGATTTGTGACCCAAGATATGATTTATCCTGGAGAATGTTCCATGAGCACTTGAGAAGAATGTGTATTCTGTTGTTTTTGGATGGAATGTCCTATAAATATCAGTTAAGTCCATCTTGTTTAATGTGTCATTTAATGCTTGTGTTTCTCTATTTATTTTCATTTTGGATGATCTGTCCTTTGGTGAAAGAGGGGGGTTAAAGTCCCCTACTATGATTGTGTTACTGTCAATTTCCCCTTTTATGGCTGTTAGCATTTGCCTTATGTATTGAGGTGCTCCTATATTGGGTGCATAAATATTTATAATTGTTATGTTTTCTTCTTGGATTGATCCCTTGATCATTATGTAGTGTCCTTACTTATCTTTTGTAACAGTCTTTATTTTAAAGTCTATTTTATCTGCTATGAGTATTGCTACTCCAGCTTTCTTGTGATTTCCATTCACATGGAATATCTTTTTCCATCCCCTCACTTTCAGTCTGTATGTGTCCCTAGGTCTGAAGTGGGTCTCTTGTAGACAGCATATGTACAGGTCTTGTTTTCGTATCCATTCAGCCAGTCTGTGTCTTTTGGTTGGAGCATTTAATCCATTTACATTTAAGGTAATTATTGATATGTATGTTCCTATTACCACTTTCTTAATTGTTTTGGGTTTGTTTTTATAGGTCTTTTCCTTCTCTTGTGTTTCCCACCTAGAGAAGTTCCTTTATTATTTGTTGTAAAGCTGGTTTGGTGGAGCTGAATTCTCTTAACTTATGCTTATCTGTAAAGGTTTTAATTTTTCCGGCGAATCTGAATGAGATCCTTGCTGGGTAGAGTAATCTTGGTTGTAGGTTTTTCCCTTTCATCACTTTAAATATGTCCTGCCACTCCCTTCTGGCTGCAGAGTTTCTGCGGAAAAATCAGCTGTTAACCTTATGGGGATTTCCTTGTATGTCATTTGTTGCTTTTCCCTTGCTGCTTTTAATATTTTTTCTTTGTATTTAATTTTTGGTAGTTTGATTAGTATGTGTCTCGGCATGTTTCTCTTTGGGTTTATCTTATATGGGACTCTCTGTGCTTCCTGGACTTGGGTGACTATTTCCTTTCCCATGTTAGGGAAGTTTTTGACTGTAATCTCTTCAAATATTTTCTCAGACTTTTCTTTTTCTCTTCTTCTGCTGGGACCCCTATATTTCGAATGTCGGTGTATTTAATGTTGTCCCAGAGGTCTCTGAGATTGTCCTCAATTCTTTTCATTCTTTTTTCTGTTTTCTGCTCCCTGGCAGTTATTTCCACCATTTTATCTTCCAGCTCACTTATCTGTTCTTCTGCCTCAGTTATTCTCTTATTGATTCCTTCTAGAGTATTTTTAATATCAGTAATTGTGTTGTTCATCACTGTTTGTTTGCCCTTTACTTCTTCTAGATCCTTGTTAAATGTTTCTTGTATTTTCTCCATTGTGTTTCTGAGATTTTGGATCGTCTTTACTATCATCACTCTGAATTCATTTTCAGGTAGGTTGCCTATTTTGTCTTCATTTATTTGGTGTTTTAGGTTTTTGCCTTGCTCCTTCGTCTGTAATGTATTTTTCTGTCGTTCCATTTTTTGTTGTTTTCTTGATGGGTGGTGCTTGTATTCCTGTCTTGCTGGTTGTTTGGCCTGAGACATCCAGCACTGGAGTTTGCAGGCAGTTGGATAGAGCTGGGTCTTGGTGCTGAGATGAAGACCTCCCGGAGGCCTCACTACGACTGACATTCCCTGGGGTCTGAGGTTCTCTGTTAGTCTAGCGGTTTGGACTCGGAGCTCCCACCACAGGAGCTTGGGCCCGACCTCCGGCCTGGGGACCAAGATCCCGCAAGCCAGTCGCTGGGGGTTCCTCCCGTCCCCTTAGGTGTCCGTGGTCCCCCACCGGTGCCTGGTAGGTGCCCTAGATGTGAGGAGACACGAATTCCGTATCCTCCTAGTACGCCATCTTGATTCCGCCCCATCCTTACTATCTTACTCTACTTTGAATTAATAGCATATCACTTCATGTTCAACATAAGAACTTTACAAAAGTACTTCACAGAAAGCACAGTGTCATTTACTTTTCTATTGCGTTTTGTGTTATTATTATATTTATTACTTCTACATCTATTAAATTTCTACCATTCATTAATATTGTTTTCACTTTAGTCAGTAGTCTTTTTTTTTTTTTTCCTTTTGGCCACGCCATGCAACATGTGGGGTCTTAGTTCCCTGACCAGGGATCAAACCTGTGCCCCCTGCAGTGGAAGTGCAGAGTTTTAACCACTGGACTGCCAGGGAAGTCCCCTACTCAGTAGTCTCTTAAAGAAATTTTAAGAATATTGTTTTATGTTAGCAATATATTTGCCATCTCCAGTGCTCTTCATTCCTTCCCACAGATCCAGGATTCAACTTGGAATCATATCCAGCCTAAAGTACTTCATTTAATATTTTTTGTACTGTGGGTCTACTGGTAACAAATACTTTCTGGGTTTTTTGTCTTTATTTTGCCTTCATCTTTTTTTTTGGCTGCGTTGGGTCTTCGTTGCTGCATGCGGGTTTTCACTAGTTGCGGCAAGCAGGGGCTACTCTTTGTTGCAGTGCACGGGCTTCTCATTGCAGTGGCTTCTCTTGTTGCAGAGCATGGGCTCTAGGTGCACGGGCTCAGTAGTTGTGGCACTCAGGCCCTAGAGTGCGCGGGCTTCAGTAGTTGCGGCTCACAGACTCTAGGGCATGTGGGCTTCATTAGTTGTGGCTTGTGGGCTCTAGAGCGCAGGCTCAGTAGTTGTGCCGCACGGCCTTAGTTGCTCCATGGACATGGGATCTTCCTGGACCAGGGATCGAACCCATGTGCCCTGCATTGGCAGGCAGATTCTTAACCACTGCACCACCAGGGAAGTCCCTGCCTTCACTTTTAAAGGATATTTTTGCTGGGTATAGGATTCTATTTTTTTTTTTTCAGCACGTCAAGGATGTCATTCCTTTTTCTTTTGGCTTCCACTGTTAATGATAAGTCAGTTTTGATTCTTCTTGTTTTCCTGCATATAAGGTGTTTTTTCCTTGACTGCTTTTAACTTTTTCTCTTTTCTTTTATTTTCAACAATTGACTAAGGTGTGCCTAGGTGGGATCTTCTTTGTACTTATGCAACTTATGGTTCACTAAACTTCTTGGATCTGTCGGTTTATGTCTTTCATAGATTTTGGAAATTTTTCAGCCATATCTCCTTAAATTATTCTTCTATATTATTCTCTTTCTCCTCTCCTTTTGAGATTCTAATTACATGTATTTCAGACTAGTTTGATATTGTTTCACAGGTATATGATGCTCTGTTATTTTCATTTTTTTCCCCTCTGTTTCATTTTGGATTATTTCTATTGACCTATCTTTAAACTCACTGACCTTTTCTTGTGCTGTGTCCAATCTGATGTTAAACCCATCTAATGAATTCTTTATTTCAGATATGGTATTTTTCAGTTCTAGAATTTCCACTGTGTTCTTTTTTATAGTTTCCATTTCTCTGCTAAAATTCCCCTTCTGTTCACCCATTTTGTCCATCTTTTCACTGAATTCTCTGATCAATTTATAATTCCAGCACCTGGGTCATCTGTAGATCTGCTTCAAATGACTTTTTTTTAAGTTCTTAATTTTTAAAAAGTTTTTATTTTTAAATTTTTTATTGAAGTATAGTTTCTCTACAATATTATCTTAATTTCAGGTGTACAATATAGTGATTCAGTATTTTTACAGATTATACTCTACTAAAAGTTTTTAAAAAATAATGGTTATTAATTCCTTGTGCTATTCAGATGACTTTGCATATTCGACATAGTGTTTAAAAGAACAGTAGACACTGAAGTAGATAATGTTTTTTTCCCAGAGAGAACACACCATTTTCTTTGTCTGGTAGCTAGGATAAGGGGCAGATCATTTCAGTCCAACTAGGGGTTATGCTGGGATTGTACCGAGTTGTAGTTTTATTTAAATTGTTTCAGTTTACCTCTGATTTCACATATTTGAGAGTGAGATCAGTTCCTTCCTTCATCAGGGCTTTGGGATCTAAGTACCCAAGGCCATAGAAATCTTTCTTTGCTTTTTAGCTCACACCCAGTTTCCTGTGAAGCTCCACTTAGGGGTTGATTTCCTTGATCTGATTAAGACTTGAGCTGGGTGGGGGCTGGGTTACTTAGTTGCACTTCAACTCTGCTGTACATAACAACATGGATAAATCTCAAACACATAATGATGAGTGAAAGAAGCCAGATACAAATGAGTACAAACTGTATGATTTCCATGTACATAAAGTTCAGGTGAAATTAATCTGTAGCATTAGAAATAAGAACCACGCTACCTTTGGGAAGGAGAGAGGGGTAGTGACGAGGAGGGGGCATAAGAAGGGCTTGTCTCAAATGCTGGTGATGTTCTGTCTCTTTACCTGGGTGGTGGTTACCTGGGTGTGTTTACTTTGTGAAAATCTATTGCACCATATACTTAACGATTTGTGTTCTTTTCTCTATGTGTGTTATAGTTCAAAAACAAAAAAGAAAGTGTGTATGGTGGGGGAGGAGCTCTTGCACAAAAAAACAAAGTTAAAAAGAAAAATCTAGCTATAGAATAGAAGATATTTGCAATTCTATAACAAAGGACTTGTATCCAGGATATTTTGTTTTAAATTTTTCTACAAATCAAAAAGAAAAGAACAGAAGGAGAAAAAGCAACCCAATAGAAAATGAGCAAAGGATAAGAAAAAGCAAATAAGAGAAGACGAGGCCTGCATAGCCCATAAACATGAAAAGGTATTCAACCTCACTGGTAATCCTGGAAATACAAATTAAAACCTTATTGAGGGCTTCCCTGGTGGCACAGTGTTTGAGAATCCGCCTGCCAATGCAGGGGACATGGGTTTGATCCCTGGTCCAGGAAGATCTCACATGCTGCGGAGCAACTAAGCCCATGTGCCAGAACTACTGAAGCCCTTGTGCCTAGAGCCTGTGCTCCACAACAAGAGAAGCCACCGCAATGAGAAGCCCACGCACCGCAATGAAGAGTAGCCCCCGCTCGCCGCAACTAGAGAAAGCCCACGTGCAGCAATGAAGACCCAACACAGCCAAAAAATAAAATAAATAAATAAATAAAATAAATTTATTAAAAAAAAAAACTTATTGCGATACCATTTCACACCCACGAGATTGGCTAAAGCTAAAATGTCTAACAATACCAAGTTGGTGAGAATATGAGGGAGCAGAAAGTTTCATACACTGCTAGTGGTAATGTAAATTGTTATAATTTAGAGATCAGATAGATCAGTTATTGACTTGGAGATACAGTGATTCTAAATTTCTACAATTCTACAAAGAAAGATACTCTTTATTATAAAGATCTTGTCCCACATTTGCCAATGGATACATGCACAAGGATGTGCATTGCAAATTTGTTTTTAATAGCAAAAAATTGGAAACAGACCTAAATATCCATCATTAGAGAAACGGAGAAATACCTTACAACAGTTAAAATGAATAAAGTAGATTTACATGTATCAACATAATAAAATCTTGAAAACACAATATTGAATGAAAAAAGCAAGTAGCAAGGGGTATATATACTGTGAAAACATCTAAGTTTTAAAAGAACAGTACATATTGATACATATATGGTAAAAGTATAAAAATATAGTCAGGGACTTCCCTGGCAGTCCAGTGGTTAAGACTCTGCACTTCCGCTGCAGTGGGCGGGTTCGATCCCTGGTTGGAGAACTAAGATCCTGCATGCTGCGTGACTTGGCCAATAAATAAATAAATAAATAAATAAAAATATAGGAAGGATATTCACCAATTTCAGAATAGCTGTTACCACTGGGCAAGGAAGAGAATAAGGACAGTAAGGGGCTACTTATTTCTTAAAAAAAAAAAGTACATATGGAAAAATGTTAACATCAAATCTGGGAAGTCAGTACATAGCTGTTTAATAAGTGTAATATTCGCTCTACCTTGTTGTTTGTTTACTTGAAATAGTTTTTTTTTTTAAAGTTAGACTGGGGCTAGGGTATGAGGTGTATTGGAAGCCTTTCTTCCTTTTCCAAACACTCTTCATCTTTTAATTCTTTATAGATACAGCTTTCCCCATCACTTTACATCTATATATTGGTTTGTGCCTTATCACCAGTAGATCAAGGAGAAGGGTGAGTTCTGATGTAATCTATGGTCTTCCTTGTGTCTTACCCTCCGGGGTTCATAGTAGAGCTCAACAATATCTTTTCAGTATGCTTTTTATCAGACTTAAAATATTACTCTCCAACAGAAATGTGTTTAAGTTCAAGAACCAAGTGACTGATTTAGAATTTAAAAATAATTGAAAAGTTGTCTTTTTTCATTTCACATTTCTGCTCAAAAAAAAAATACCGATTGTAAAGTATTATTTAAGATTTAAATAATATTGCTTGCCATTTCAATTGATAAGTGTATGGATAAATAGTTATAAAGTGTCTGTTTTTATACTCTTCATTTTTTAAAATTTCTGAATTATAACTATATAAACACTTTTTAAAAACTTACCTACTAAGTCGTGTCACTCTAGCGTATTAACTGTTTCCATATAATTATTGAGGGTTTTTAATTTTAGAAACAGAAAAATTATGTTGGTGTTAGGGACTTCTTTTGTGGAGTAGAGTAGTGTAAATACTCATATCTCACAGATTATCCCTGGGAGAGATCAGAAGTTTACATAAGTAAATAAACATGTTAAGAGTCCCTCCCACTTGTTGAATAACTTGGTTGGTAAGCTTTGTGCTAGGCAACAGGCTTTCTCTCTCTTCCTTTGCTCAGATAAAATTCAGAGAATAAAAAGGTTGCTTTTGTTGTTATTGTTTTGTTTTGTTTTCCTTGCAGGTTAAACACTTTAAGATGAGAAACATTGATGTTTGTTTGAGCTCTGAAGGGACTGAAGTGATTTTAGCTACATCAAGTGATGAAAAACACCCACCTGAAAATATAATTGATGGGTAAGAGTTACTGTTCTTTCTTCCTTAAAGTCTTAATATTAGGTCAGTGAACCCCCTCAGTACCTCAGTACTGAGATTATGTGTTTTACAACAACTAGCACTGTTAAACATAGTTTAATAAATGTCTGGTGAACTAAATTACCTGACTACCCACTTTAGTACCATCCCTGGAGCTAATTCAGTTGTGTATATTTAGGGTCTTGATCCTTTTTTTTTTTTAAATTTCTTTATTTAATTTATTTATTTTTGGCCGTGTTGGGTCTTCATTGCTGCGCGCAGGCTTTCTCTAGTTGTGACAAGCGGGGGCTACTCTTAGTTGCGGTGCATGGGCTTCTCATTGCGGTGGCTTCTCTCATTGTGGAGCATGGGCTCTAGGTGTGTGGGCTTCAGTAGTTGTGGCACACGGGTTCAGTAGTTGTGGTGTGTGGGCTCTAGAGCACAGTCTCAGTAGTTGTGGTGCATGGGCTTAGTTGCTCCGCGGCATGTGGAATCTTCCCGGACCAGGGCTTGAGCCCATGTCCCTTGCATTGGCAGGCGGATTCTTAACCACTGTGCCACCAGGGAAGTCCCTGATCCTTTTCTTTATAATTCCTAAACTGAACTTTTTATAAAAATAGTTTTTAAAGATGTGGTCTAACAAGGCAAAACTTCAAACAACAGCTACCTCATTTTATGGAAGTATACATTTTAATATCTGGTTATGGTTTTATTCCAAGTTTTTCTTGGTAAATAGGAATATAAACAGTGTGACTTACTATCTACTGCCTATTTTCTTTCTGGTCTAAGCAACATCTTTGCTGAACTGAATGCTTCACTTCTTGCTACCCACCTGCATTGTTTGGTTCTCAGCTTCTTGATATCATTCCAGTTACTGCTCTTCACTGTGCTAGAGCTTATTCTAGGTAGAGATAGATATCATTCTCAGACTTCTAAATTCCAGGAAAAAAGTAGTTAATGGAAGAACTTCCTTTTTTAAAAGATTGAGGTATATGGGACTTCCCTGGTGGTTCAGTTGTTAAGACTCTACACTTCCATTACAGGGGGCGCGGGTTCAATCCCCAGTTGGGGAAGTAAGTTCCCGCATGCCACAGCCAAAAAATTTAAAAAAAAATTGAAGTATAGTTGCTTTATAATATTATGTAAGTTTCAGGTGTACAGTGTAGCAATACACAATTTTTAAAGGTTATACTCCGTTTATAGTTATTATAAAATATTGGCTATAATTCCTGTGTTGTACAGTATATCCTTGTAGCTTAATTATTTTATACATAGTAGTCTGTACCTCTTAGTCCCCCAGCCCTATCTTGCCCCTCCCCACTTCCCTCTCCCCACTAGTTTGTTCCCTTTATCTGTAAGTCTCTTTCTTTTTTGTTACGTTCACTTGTTTGTTTTATTTTTTAGGTTCTGCATATAAGTGGTATACAGTATTTGTCTTTCTCTGTCTGACTTAATTCATTAGCAAATACCCTCCAAGTCCATCCAAGAAAAACTCCTTTGTTAATAGTTCTGGCAATTTTATTACCCTCTTGAGTTCTCTTTCTTGGTATTTGTACAGTGATCTGAGTTTGACTCATGGGATCATATAATTTTAGATCTGGAAGGACTTACGAGTTCATCTTATCGAAAGCTTTCATTTAAACTTGTGGTAAGAGAGGTCTAAAGAGGTCAGGTACTTGTTTTAACTACTGAAGGCAGAGCCAGTTGTAACATAGATCTCGTGGCTCTTTGTGTTCTATTGTGAGGTCCATGTATCTGTATAAAATTCTAGTAATTGGACCTGTTCCTTTAAGCCCAGTTGTTACCTCCTCTCTGACTGACATCTGTCCCTTTCCCTCAGGTAGGATAGTTTCCCTTTTCGGTGGGCTCCAGTAGAATTTGATATATACCTCTATTATCTTATTTATTCCTTTATTATATAATTATTTATTTTTAATGTATGTCTCCCCTCTCAACTGGAAATTTCTAGAAGTCAGAGACTATGACTTCATCTTTGACTCCACAGTGTCTTAAAATATTTGTGGAGTAGCTTGTGAATTAGACCATCAAAGATTAGTCATACATACACTCACACGTATACACATATACATACACACATACTTACATATATTAATATATATTTGCATAGGGCTTTATAGTTTTATAGATGTTATGTCATTAGACCCTCACAGTAAGCTTGGGGAGTAAGAGGCCAAAAAAAAAAGTATTTTCAACCTCATTATAAAGACGGCGAAAAAAATGATCAGAGGTAAAATGACTTACTCAAAATCATACAGATAAGCAAGTGTCAGAATCAAAACTAACACTCATGTCTTCTAACTCCCAGTTTCTAAAACTTAAGGTTTGAATAAAAAACTTAATATATGTGCCTCTTAATCCTTCTTAGTTTTTTATTTTCTGAAATTCAGGTAATAGTTATTTATCTCACTCTGCCTTAGAGTAGAGATATAAATGTGGGAACTGCTATGAGGATCACAGACCTATAGAGATTTACCTTAAATCGTTTGCCAGAAATAGAGATCTTTCCAAAAATACTCCTTGTCTTTGATTGGAGATAAATCAAATTTTCAAGGCAAGATCAATTTACCTTACACCCTTTTGGTGACCTTTCTTTCAAGGGAATATGTTTATAGATCATTAAAATTGGTTGTTATATGTAACATAATATTTTAGACTTTATCAGTCCATACTAATGAATAAGTACATAATATTTTTTAGATTAGACAAAGACCCTTAATACAGAAAACTATATGGAGTAAAGTAGTTACTGACCCGATAACTGAACAGAGCACGTCAGAGACTTTTAATTCATATGCATTTCCAACAAATACAATTAGATTTTATATAGTAGATAGTAGAATTTATTCTCTGCTCATAAGTTGATTTATCTAAATGGAAGTAACAATAGAATTATTCGGAGAAAACAGTGCTATAAATTTGCCCCTAATGGATAGTGCTCCCAATTCTCAATTTCCTCAGAAATAGAGTTTTAAAAAGTGATTATATTTCTACTTCCTCTTGACTCTACTTTTGACCCCTGGTGTTTAACATGTCAATGAAAAAGGAGAAAAATTCTACACAAGAAAAATAATGAGTTAGAAAAAGTAGAAGAGAGAAAGAATTGGTTCCTTTGGCATAATGTAAAAGAATGAGAGATTCACAGTTAAAATTCCTGGGTAAGTGAACTATGTGTGTTACTTTGGGCTAAGAATATATGTGTTATTCTTTGAGCCTCAGTTTCCTGATCTGAAAAATGGGAATAATACCACCTTCCCTGACTACCTCAGAGTTGTGAAAAAATTACATGACTTTTTTTATTATCACATGAGATGATAGATGTTGAACAGTCAATGGCTATAAGGCCTTCTTTTAAAGGAAACTACTATTTTGATGACTTCATATTACTTAATTACAGGAATTCAGTTATATGTTATTTTAAAATCCAAGTGCATCTCTACATATCTTTATGTCATTGCATTGATCATGTTCATTAAAAGCACCCAAGAAAAAACATAGGGCAAGTAAATATTGTTTAATTTATTTAAATAAATAAAATTTTAAACCATATAAATATAAATAAAAAGAAATTATGAAATAGTAAGCATAGTATAAAAAAAATCAAGAATTGTGAGTTAGAGACCTGGATTCTGTTTTTTTCTTTTTTTTGTAACACCTTTATTGACATATTATTCTCATACCATAAAATTCAACCATTTAAGATATACAATTCAGTGGCTTCCAGCATATTCAGAGTTATACAGCCATCTGCACAATCCATTTCAGCACCCCAAAAAGAAACCTCACACACTTTCATTGTCATCCCCTATCCCCATGAGCCCTAGACAACCACAGATCTACTTTCTGTCCCTATAGATTTGCTTATCCAGACATTTCATATCAATGGAATAATATATATGTTGTCTTTGGACTGCCTTCTTTCACTTACATGTTTTCAAGGCTCATCCATGTTGTAGCATGTATCAGTGCTTCATTCATTTTTATTGCCAAATAATTCCATTGTATGTATATGGAAAATTTTATTTACCCATTCATCAGTTGATAGATATCTGAATTGTTTCTACTTTTTGGCTGAATTTTCCCCAGTTTTATTAAAGAATACCAACTTACAGATCCTAGGAACTCAGCAAACCCCCAGCAGGATGAATAAGAGACCACATCATAGCCAAACTGCTGAAAAACAAAGATAGAGAAAATTTTTAAACAACTGGAGCAAAAAAATACATTACATACAGGAGTACAGTGGTACCAGTGACAGCCAACTTTGCATCACAAGCAGTGGAATTCAGGTGACAATGGAACCGTATCTTTAAAATGCTGGGGAAAAAAGAGAAACAAACAAATAAGAAAACTGTCAACCCAGAATTCTGTGTCTAGTTAAAATATCACTAAAAAATATAGGATATAAGAAAGACTTTTCACTTACCACAAACAGACTTGCATCACAGGAAATGCTAAAGAAAGTTCTGCAGGTTGAAATGATAAAATACTAGATGGAAATTCAAACATTCAGGAAGAAAGTAAGTGTATTGGAAATGGTAAATATTTCAGTAAATATAAAAGACTATCTTTTCTTTTAATATTTTTGAAAGGCAACTAACCACTTAATGGGAAAAAACATTTTGTATTGTGGGATTTATTATATATGTGTGTATAAAATATATTAAAACAGTGGCACAAAAGTGGAGTTCAGTGCAAATTGACTGTCATGAGGTTTGATAACCTTGAGAGCAGCCACTAAAAATAAGAGGTATAGTTAAATAACTCATAAAGGAATTAAGCAGCATTAAAACTTTTTTTGATTCACTCAAAAGTAGATAGGAAAGGAGGGAATTACCTGGTGGTCCAGTGGGTAAGACCCCACGCTCCCAATGCAGTGGGCATGGGTTCGATCCCTGGTTGGGGAACTAGATCCCACATGTGTGCTGCAACTAAGAGTTCACATGCCACAACAAAAAATTCTGCATGCTGCACCTAAGAAGTCTGCATGCTGCAACTATAAGCCCACGTGCTGCAACTAAGAGCCGGCACAGCCAAAATAAATAAATAAATTTTTTTTAAAAAAAGTAGGTAGGAAAGGAGAAATGGTACAAGAAAAAATAGATGGGAGGGACAAATAAAAAATGAATAGCAAGACTTAAACCCAACCGTATCAATAATTGTATTAAATGCCAGTATTCTAAACACTTCAATTAAATGGCAGAGAGGGTTATACTGGGTAAAAATGAAAGACCCAAGTACATGGTGTCTGCAAGAGATGTACTTTAAATATAAAGTCATGAATATGTTGAAAATAAAAGGATGAAAAAGATGCACCCTATCAATAGTAAGCATGGGAGAGTGGCTGTGGCTATAGTCATATCAGACAAAGTAAAATATAAGATAAGGAGTATTTCCAGATATAAAGGGGACATTTTATAATGTTAAAATATCAATTCTTCAGGAAGAAATAACAATCTAAATGTACATTGACCTCATAATTGATATTAAAAATACATAAAGCAAAAACTGACAAATGGGAACTTCCCTGGTGGTCCAGTGGCTAAGACTCCACCCTCCCAGTGCAGGGGGCCTGGGTTCGATCCCTCGTCAGGGAACTAGATCCCACATGCTACAACTAAGAGTTCACATGCCACAACTAAAAATCCCATATGCCGCACCTAAGATCCTGCATGCTGCAACTAAAGATCCCACATGCCGCAACTAAAGATCCTGCATGCTGCAACTAAAGATCCCGCATGCCACAACTAAAGATTCTGCGTGCCGCAACTAAAAGATCCCGCATGCCACAACTAACGGTCCTGCATGCCGCAACAAAGACCTGACACAACCAAATAAATAAATAAATACATAAATATTCTGACTTCCCTGGTGGCACAGTGGTTAAGAATCCACCTGCCAATGCAGGGGACATGGGTTCAATCCCTGGTCCAGGAAGATCCCACATGCTGCAGAGCTACTGAGCCTGCATGCCACCCCTACTGAGCCCACGCACCGCAACTACTGAAGCCTGTGTGCCCTAGAGACCGTGCGCCACAACTACTGAGCCCACGTGCTGCAACTACTGAAGCCCATGCGCCTAGAGCCCACGCAGTGCAACAAGAGAAGCCACTGCAATGAGAAGCCCACGCACCACAATGAAGAGTAGACCCTGCTTGCCACAACTAGAGAAAGCCCGCATGCAGCAACGAAGACACAACACAGCCAAAAAAAAAAAAAAAGAATGTTTTAAAACTAGTAATTAGGGCTTCCCTGGTGGCACAGTGGTTAAGGATCTGCCTGCCAATGCAGGGGACACGGGTTCGAGCCCTGGTCTGGGAAGATCCCACATGCCGCGGAGCAACTAAGCCCGTGCGCCGCAACTACTGAGCCTGCGCTCTAGAGCCCGCGAGCCACAACTACTGAGCCCGTGTGCCGCAACTACTGAAGCCCGCGCGCCTAGAGCCCGTGCTCCGCAGCAAGAGAAGCCACCGCAATGAGAAGCCTGCGCCCCACAACAAAGAGTAGCCCCCACTCACTGCAAGTAGAGAAAGCCCACGTGCAGTAGCGAAGACCCAATGCAACCAAAAATTAAATAAATGAATAAATAAATAAATTAAAAAAAAAAAAAAAAAAAAAAAAAACTAGTAATTAAATTTCTCCCTTAGGAAGCTAGATAACAAAGAACAAATTATACCAAAAGAAAGTAGAGGACAATAAATAACAAAGGTAAGAGCAGAAATCAATGAAATAGAAAAATAGAAAAAATTATCAAAGCCAAAAGTTGACTATGTGAAAAGGTTTATAAAAGTTATAAACCTCTAGCAAGACTGACTAAAATAAAAAGAGAAAATGCAAATTACTAGTACCAGAGTTGAAAGAAGCAATATCACTAGATTCTAAAACAATAGTCAATATCAAGAACAGATTTAGGCTAATAAATTTGACAACTTAGATGAAATGGACAGATTCCTTGAAAAACTCAACCTATAAAAATGACACAATGGGGCTTCCCTGGTGGCGCAGTGGTTGAGAGTCTGCCTGCAAATGCAGGGGACACGAGTTCGAGCCCTGGTCTGGGAAGATCCCACATGCCACGGAGCGACTAGGCCCGTGAGCCACAACTACTGAGCCTGCGCGTCTGGAGCCTGTGCTCCGCAACAAGAGAGACTGCAATAGTGAGAGGCCCGCGCACCGCGATGAAGAGTGGCCCCCGCTTGCCACAACTAGAGAAAGCCCTCGCACAGAAACGAAGACCCAACACAGCCAAAAATAAAATAAATAAATTTTTTAAAAAAAAGTTAAAAAAAAAATGACACAAGATGAAATTTAATAATTTGAATAGTTTATATTGATTATAGAAATTAAATTATATAAAATATTTAGAGAAAAAGTAGTACCAATCTTTCAGAAACCCTTTCAAAAATAGAGGAGAAACATTTCCCAGATTGTTTTATGAGAACAGCGTAACCCTGATACCAAAACCTGACAAAGACATTACAAGAAAGGACAATTACAGAACAGTATTCTTTGTAAACATAGACACAAAAAACCTTATAAATTGAATTCAGCTAATGGAGTTTATCATAAGAATGCAAGATTGGCATATTCACCACATCACAGGAATACAGATTGAGTGTAATTTACCATATTGCCAGAACAAGGGAGAAAAAAAATCATATGATCATTCCAAAAAATCATTTGACAAAATTCAGCATCCATTCATGATAACAACTCTCAAAAAATTAAAAAGAGAAGGGAATTTTCTCAGTTTGATAAAGGCATCTACTAAAAATTTTCAGCGTAATAGTGAAATAAATGCTTTCCCAATAGAACAAATGAGTATATATAACAAAACAGAAACAGACTCACAGATATAGAAAACAAACTAGTGGCTATCAGTGGGGAGAGGGATGTGGGGAGGGGCAAGATAGGGGTATGAGATTAAGAGATACAAACTACTGCATACAAAATAGGTAAGCAACAAAGGTATATTGTACAGCAGCGGTCCCCAGCCTTTTTGGCACCAGGGACCGGTTTTGTGGAAGACAATTTTTCCACGGACCAGGGGTTGGGGAGGGGGTGGTTCAGGCAGTAACGCAAGCGATGGGGAGCGGCAGGTGAAGTTTCACTCGCTTGACCACCGCTCACCTCCTGCTGGGCGGCCTGGTTCCTAAAAGGCTGCAGACTGGTACTGGTCCGTGGTCCAGGGGTTGGGGACACCTGTTGTACAACACAGGGAAATATAACCATTATTTTGTAATAACCTTAAATGGAGTATAATCTATAAAAATAGTGAATCAGGGCTTCCCTGGTGGTGCAGTGGCTGAGAATCTGCCTGCCAATGCAGCGGACACGGGTTCGAACCCTGGTCTGGGAAGATCCCACATGCCACGGAGCAACTGGGCCCGTGAGCCACAACTACTGAGCCTGCGCGTCTGGAGCCTGTGCTCCGCAACCAGAGAGGCCGTGACAGTGAGAGGCCCGCGCACCGCGATGAAGAGTGGCCCCCGCTTGCCGCAACTAGAGAAAGCCCTCGCACAGAAACGAAGACCCAACACAACCAAAAAATAATAATAATAATAATTAATAAAATAAAATAAATAAATAAAATTTATTTAAAAAAAAATAGTGAATCACTGTGCTGTACATCTGAAACTAATATAATATTGTAAATCAACTATGTTCGGTTAAAAAAAAATGCTTCCCCCCAGTATTGGAAACAAATCAAGGATGTTTGTTCTCACCATTTCTATTCACTATTGTCCTGGAGGTCTTAAACAATGCAATAAGGCAAGAAAAGATATAGAAGTCTTAAAGATTGGAAAGAAAGCAAAGTTATCTTTATTCAGTATAGTATGATATCACTTATTTGTGGAATCTAAAAGATACAACAAACTAATGAATATAACAAAAAATGAAGCAGACTTACAGATCTAGAGAACAAGCTAGTGTTTACCAGTGGGGAGAGGAGAGGGGGAAACTATTGGGTTTAAGATAGGCTCAAGGATGTATTGTACAACATGGGGAATACAGCCAATATTTTGTAATAGCTATAAATGCAAAGTAACCTTTAAAATTGTATAAAATTTAAAAAAAAAATTTTTTAAAGAAAATTAGTAGACATATTATAATGAGGATAATGATCAAAATGCACCCTTGTGGTATTTCCCCAAAGAGCTTTCCTCTTCCAGATGGCAACAAGGAAAACTAAGTTTTGGAATGAGTCCTCTTTACATATCTTGTAACCAAGTAGCCTTTTGAACTATTCATAATATTTATTTGAGTTTCAGTTTCTCCAGGGGTGTGTGTGTGTGTGTGTGTGTGTGTAAAGCAAGAGCTATTGGCCACTAAAAAAAAAATTGCCTTTGTTCACAGATTATGTGAATCTACATAACCCTAAGGAATCTGCAAAAAACTGCTAGAGCTAATAAGTAAATTTAGCGAGGTCAATACACAAAAATCAATTGTATTACTATATACTAGTAGGAAACATTTAGGAAATGAAATTTAAAAAAATTCCAATTACATTAGCATTTAAGACATTAAATAGTTAAAAATAAATTTAATAAGACATGCAAGACCTTTACATTCAAAACTATAAAACGTTGCTGAGAGAAATTAAAGAACTAAGTAAATGAAAAGATATACTATATTCATGATTGGAAAACTC
Source organism: Balaenoptera musculus (assembly GCF_009873245.2). Lineage (NCBI taxonomy): Eukaryota > Metazoa > Chordata > Mammalia > Artiodactyla > Balaenopteridae > Balaenoptera > Balaenoptera musculus. Next base: position 45,276,927 of record NC_045785.1, on the reverse strand, counting down.
AATATTGTTACAGTGGCAGTTTCTCCCTTAAATGACCTATAGATTCAGTAAATCTCAATGAACTTTTACATAGAAATTAGCAAGTTGATTCTGAAATGTGTATGGAAATGCAAACTAATCTTGTCAAACTAATTTTGAAAAGAAGAAATCTTAAATTATCTGATTTCAAGATTTAAAATAAATACACAGTAATCAAAACAGCAAGGCATTTTTGTAAAGATAGATCTATATAGATCAGTGGAACAGACTAGAGAGCCCAGAAATAGACCCACACATATAAAGTCAATTACTTTTTGACAAAAGGCTAAGGATACAGAAACAGATCAATGGAATAAAATGGAGGGGCAGAAGTACATACACCCATAGACAGTCCATTAATTTTAGGAAAAGACACTAAGGTAATTCAATAGGAAAAGGAAAGTCTGTTTTTTTTTTTTTTTGGCTGCATTGGGTCTATTGCTGTGCACAGGCTTTCTCTAGCTGTGGTGAGCAGGGGCTACTCTTCATTGTGGTGCACGGTCTTCGCATTGTGGTGGCTTCTCTTGTTGCGGAGCACGGACTTTAGGTGCATGGGCTTCAGTAGTTGCAGCACACGGGCTCAGTAGTTGTGGCATGTGGGCTCTAGGGCGCACAGGCTTTAATAGTTGTGGTGCGCAGGCTCAGTAGTTGTGGTGCATGGGCTTAGTTGCTCCACAGCATGTGGGATCTATCTGGACCAGGGATCAAACCCGTGTCCCCTGCATTAGCAGGCAGATTCTTAACCACTGCGGCACCAGGGAAGTCTTTTTAATGTGTGCTGCTGGAACGACTGAATAAACATGTGGATAAAAATAAACCTCAACCCCTACCTCATACTAAACACAAAAATTAATTCAATATGGATAATAGACCTCAATTCAAAGCTAAAATAATTAAGTTTCTAAAAGAAAATCTAAGAAAGTACTTTTGTGACAATGAAGTAGCAAAGATTTCTTAATAAAGACACAGGGTTTCCCTGATGGTGCAGTGGTTAAGAATCCTCCTGCCAATGCAGGGGACATGGGTTCGAGCCCTGGTCTGGGAAGATCCCACATGCCGCGGAGCAACTAAGCCCATGCGCCACAACTGCTGAGCCTGCCCTCTAGAGCCCACGAGCCACAGCTAGTGAGCCCTTGTGCCACAACTACTGAAGCCCACACACCTAGAGCCCATGCTCCGCAACAAGAGAAGCCACCTCAGTGAGAAGCCCGCGCACTGCAATGAAGAGTAGCCCCTGCTCGCCGCACCTAGAGAAAGACCATGCACAGCAACGAAGACCCAACGCAGCCAAAAATAAAGAGAGGGAGGGAGGGAGGAAGGAAGGAAGGCAGGTACAAAAATTACTAAGCATAAAAGAAAAGAGTAATAAAACTGGACTTCACCAAAAATAAAACTAATACTCATTGAAAGACACAATTAAGGGCTTCCCTGGTGGCATAGTGGTTGAGAATACTCCTGCCAATGCAGGGGACACGGGTTTGAGCTGTGGTCCAGGAAGATCCCACATGCTGCAGAGCAACTAAGCCAGTGTGCCACAACTACTGAGCCTGCGCATCTGGAGCCTGTGCTCCTCGACAAGAGAGGCCGCGATTGTGAGAGGCCCACGCACCGCGATGAAGGGTGGCCCCCGCTTGCCACAACTAGAGAAAGCCCTCGCACAGAAACAAAAACCCAACACAGCCAAAAATAAATAAATAAATTAATTAATTAAAAAAAAAAAAACAAGCTATAGCATAGTCTATGGTGATAGGAATCAGAGCAGTGGTTGCATAAGGGAGGTTGTTTGGAGGGAAGAGAAGGGAAGTTTCTAGAGTGATGGAAATGTTCTTTATCTTGATTAGGGTATTGGTTACCTTGCGATATTGGTTACATAAGCATATACATTTATCAAAACTTTGAATTGCACACTTAAGAGAAATTCCACTGTAGGTAAATTTTACCTCCAAAAAAGAAAGAAAAACCTTATATAATTAAAATAGAAGTGATTATTTCTGTAGTCAATACTATATATGTGTGTGTGTGTCTAGGTATATATGTAATTTTACATAGTATATGACCCACATTGAGTGCATGTTTTAATTTTTTTCAACAAACATCTGTTGTGTATCTGCTGTGGGTCAGCCATTGTGATTGTTGCTGGGGATATAAAGGTGACTAAGAGAAAGTGGCTGGACTTAAAGAGGGTGTAGCTGGAGCAATAAAAACACAAGAGAAAAGTGCTAATGTAAAAATGGATGCTGTGTGTGAGGTGAGTGCAAAGGAGGGAGAAAGTTATTGTGATTTGTTGGGGTTGGAGAGATGTGACCAAAAAGTGAATAAACTTTTGCACGGGAAGAAGGGCTTTTTAGGTCAAGAGAACCTCATGGACTAAGGCACAGAGGCATGAGCCTACATGACGTGTTTGCAGAATTTTAATTGGTCCAGTGATAATGGGAGATGATATCATGATGGGGGATGATATACTTAATGATGGGACCAGATTGTACAGGGTCATAAAATGCCATACTGAGGAGTTTAGATTCATAGGCAATAAGGGGTCACTGCTTTTACACAAGAGTGACATCAGTTCCATTTTTTAAAAAATATATCTGGTAGTAGTAAAGAATTATTAAAGTTGGGGAGAGATTAGAGGCAGAATGAACAGTTAGAAAGGGGTTGTGGGACTTCCCTGGTGGTCCAGTGGTTAAGACTCTGCGCTCCCAACGCAGGAGGCCCAGGTTCGATCCCTGGTCAGGGAACTAGATCCCGCATGCCGCAAATAAAGATCCCATGTGCCACAACTAAGACCCGGTGCAGCCAAATAAATAAATAAATATTAAAAAAAGAAAAAAAAAAAGAAAGGGGTTGCAAGAATCCAGTGGTCGTTTATTTTTTTTAAATAGTTATTCACTAGAATTTTGTGATTAAACATTTCTAAACATTTGGCTATTCTTCTCTCTTTTTCTTTAAAATTAACAATAGAAATCCAGAAACATTTTGGACTACCACAGGAATGTTTCCCCAAGAGTTCATTATTTGTTTTCACAAACATGTAAGGATTGAAAGGCTTTTAATCCAGAGTTACTTTGGTAAGCATGATATTTTCATTTTACTTCATTTCATTAATTTTCATCATCTTTCAGATTTTCCATAGGCAGAAGGCACATATGTAAACTTTTGGCAAAACACTAATTTTTTTTTACCGCATGGAATCCAGTTTTATTGCTGGGGTTGATGGGTGGGGAGTATGAGTTAACTGCCTTGAACACAGTTAGCCTCTCTGAAACTGCAAATTTGAAACCCTTCCAAAGGACATCATAATTTCCATGCAATTTACTACGTGAAAGCCTTTGGCAAAAGACCGTGTTATGAATATAAGAAGCCAGCTTGCCAGAACACTAGGTTTCTTGACATCTTTATTCCAGATTCTTTTGACTAGGGGTTCTCTGTCAAATTATTTCTGAAAATCTGATAACCCTGATTATTTGCATTTGGTAATTTTGATTCTTTTATTAATAATGGCATTTTCTGAGGGATTTAGGAAGAATATCTCCCACTGGAACATCATCCTAATCCTGTCTTGTGTTTATTTAAGGATAAAGTATGTCAGACAAAATCATGGCAGGAAACAGGATATATCCCAGATGACTCAAATGAAGAGACCTTATTGATGGGACTACTTACAGAATTATGGCCTGGGTTAAGGGAACAAACTAGGGATGGTGAGACACCCAGAAAGTGGCTACAGCAGTAAGCCATTACCTCCCCTGGACCAAGGGAAGGAAATAGTATTGGTGGAGCCCAGTGAGTGCTGGAGCCCATGCATAAGAGCCTGCCCAACAGGAGCTGTAACCATGAACGGACATAACAACTGTCAGACACGGCACTGAAATGGGAAGGGCGCGGAGGAAATACAACCTGATGTCACTTCCCCACTGCTCTTCAATTTCCTTCCAGTGCTTCCAGTTGGCCAAATCCAACCAGTAGTCAGTGGGCAAGTGAGTCCAGGTGAAGCAGTCCCCGGGGTCCTCCCCGCAGGGCACAGAACAGAGAAGGGGAAGAATGGATTTGGGGTGAAGGGAACTGGTTTAGGGGTAAAGGAAAAAAACCAGTTCAGAAGGAAGATGACTGCATTCTGTCTTCTGTCATTAATTGTGAAGGCTCTGGAGTCAGACCTAAAGTCTGAATTCCAGTCTGGCACTTACTAGCTCTATATCATTGAACATTTCACCTGACTTCTCTAAGTTGCTTGATTTCTTTAAGCCTGTTTCCTCATCAGTAAAGTAAGTTAATAATACCATTCTCCTAAGAGTGAAGTCAAGAGTCAATGAATATGTCTGACTCATAGTAGTTTCTCCATAAAGTTTTATGATCAAGACCACTAATGGTATTATTTACCAGTGTACAAAAAAAACCCCCGAAAACTAGATGATTCCAAATGCAGAAAGGCCCTACTAGCTTTGTGTTGTATTCTTGCAAACACTTGTAAGATTACAGTTACACAGTCTGGATTTTACCATAGGGACTTATGGAAAAAACAGAGTGAGTGAGTGATTTTCAGAACATGTTGTTCCTGATCCCAGTACTTTGTGCAGTCCCACCAACGCCTGACGGTCTCAGACAAAGGAAAAAAAGCAATATAGGGACAGCAACATAGAATTAGGTAGATAATTAACACTTTATTTTGTTTATTTACAATGTCAGTGCGGACCTTGAGGATTGAAAAGAGCACTTCTAAAGAGCCAGTTGATTTTGAGCAGTGGATTGAAAGAGGTATGTGCTGTTTCGCCAATGTGGTTCTGATCATGAGGAAGTAGAGAATTGTCCTTTACTCTGTATTTCCAACTGGGCTGCATTTTGGTGAATAAACATGACTTGAATGATTCTTGTGACATATTTAGAGCCTAGAAAACCCAGGTTTGAATACAAAGATACTTCTTCACTTACTGGTTATGTAATTGTTAACATGTTACTTAATTTTTCTGAGTTTCAGTATCCTTAGCTGAAAAAATGGAGATGATACCTACTATTTAAAGTTTTTGAGAACACAGTGTCTGGCATATGGTAGACAAACATAAATATTAGTTTTTCATCTTTCCGTCCTTCCTGATTAATGGTACTATTTAAATATCATCAACAGAATTGGTAGCCTCTAGTTAAAAACAGCATATTGCCTTCATATGTCTATCTCTGTTCCTTCCCAAAATACCATGAAAATAATAATAAAGGAATAAAAGGAGGCATAAACCTACAAGGGCAAAAAATAAAAACAAACAAAAAGCCAAGAAACCAAAACAGATGTGAGAGATCAATATATATTATGGAAGAGAGGAAGCAGATGAAGGAGTAGTAACTTCTGTAGCAGAATAGAGTATAACCTAAGTACCTGCCGAGGAGAATATCAACTGAGAAGCAAACCAGTTTATCCAACAGAATCCCAGAAAGGTCTAGAACTTGAAGGCAAAGTTACCATGGAAAGTGTGAGTGAGGCATGGTCCAGAAAACAAAGGTGATTAGTTGAACATCTATATACAAAGTATATATATGTATATATATATTAAAAAGGATCCTAGGTACCTTCTCCTACCCTATAAAGCTAGTGACCAGTCTTTCCTCCCACAAACCACCCCCAAGAGGTGACTAGGAACATTGAATGTTGAGGCTCAGGACTCAGGGAGACCAGGCATAGTAAAGAGAGTGAGTGAGACACAGAGTGGAAAACAAGGGATTTAAGTGGAAGCCTACATATTGAGTGGTGGGAACTCCAGCCTCCTTCCTGTGCTCTGTTCAGCAACCAGGAATATAGCCCCAGCCAGATTGGAGGATTCATCTTTGGAGAAACTGAACGGTCCCAGAAGATCTATGGATACTGACACAGGCTAGCTCCTTCCTGGTTACCCTATCAAAGTCCAGTAGTCAGTGAGTCTGGCTCATGCACATTTTTCAAATGATCTATTCGTGAGTAACAGAAGCCAAAAATCACCAGACTTATGATGAAGGCCTTAAAACCTCAATATAATGAAGCCTTTAGCTCTAATTCCAATCTATAGGAAAAGGGGATAGAGAACAAATTAAATGAAACGACGAGAAGGCAATATGAGAAAATGTGGGACATTTTACAGGACAACTGACCTGGTGTCTTCAATAAGTCAGTGGTGTGGGGAAAAAAATGTGTGTGTGGGAGAGAAAGCAGTTCAAGATTAAAAGAGACTTAATTCTGATTTGAATAAACCAACTATAAAAAGACATTTAGGGGGACAATGGGGAAATTTGAATATGGACTGGGTATTATATTAAAGCATTTTTTTATTGTAATATGATAATGGCATTGTAGTTATATAAGAAAATATTCTTATTTAGAGATAGATAACCAAATATTTAAAGGTAAAATGTCATGATGTCTTAGACTTTCTCTAAAATACTTTAGCAAAAAAAATTAGATAAATCAAGTATGGTGAAATGTTAGTAATTGCAAATTCAAGATTATGGGTATATATAGGAGTTATATCCTGTCCTTTTTATGTATGTTTGAGATTTTCCAATTTTTCATAATTTAAAAAAATGAAAAGCAAATGAAAGAAGAGGTTATTATTAACTTCTAGTAGAGGAGGAGTTGTCTAAGAAAGAAAATGTGTCACAATTTATTACTTATTTCAGCAGTAAATAATGTTTATATAGATAATAGTATAACCATCAAGTATTGATTTCAAAACTGAGAGGATGGTAGGAGGGAAAATTTGCAGGAGGGGGAGGAAGAGGATATTGGTCCAAGAGACATAAATTTTACCTACCATAATATAAAGTCAGTAAAAAATTGATAAATCAAGAAAAGGAGTATAAAACATAATTCCAGGAAAAACAGCTTAAAGTGTTGAAAACATTTACCTTTAGGGAGCAGGACTGGAGGAAAAGGGGTCAAGCAGGGAATTACTATTTTTCATTACCTCAGAGAAAGGTTAGGAAACAGAAAGAAAGTCATACATAATCTTACTTCCCAGAAACTTCCCTTTTTTGTACTACATGTCTTTTAAAATTATGTACACTATTTTGATACAAACAAAATTAATTTCTAAATAATGTTGACATTATTATATCAATTAAATATTTCATGTTTCCAGAAGAATGTTTGATGTGATTAACTCATGACCAGATAAGTTAATCTGTCCTAAAATTAAACAAGTAAAGGTTTTCTATAGCTGGACACCAGAAAAGATCAATTCATGGGTGGCGTAACTCAGCATCACAGTGAAAATTCATTGTGAGAAGCTGAGCCCTAGTCAGTACACATGAGAATGGTAAGATGGCTCCTTTCAAGCCTGCAATTACTCTTAGTAACTTGATCCTTAAAAAGGACTTTCACATTTTATCAATTCTTCACTTTATATTCCTTTACTGTAATTTACATTTACATTTACTTTTATTTATACTCACTAGAGATGTTTTATAGCTCATAGTTTATCTTTCATACCTTTTATATCAAATATCTCTATTTTTATATTGAATTTTAACCCCAAAACACTGGTAAATCTGGTCTGACTATAGTTTACCAGATACCATGTGTTGCTGAATATAAATTTCAATATCTCCTCATGCATTTTGAGCCCTACCTCAATTCTGTTGAATTTGTGTTTTAGATCTGGTACATACAGAGGGGCAGCTTCAAAATGAAGAAATTATAGTAAGTAAATATACTTTGAAGAGATAAACATTATCTTTAGCCAGCACAACGTATTTAAATTTTAAACCTATCTCCATAGTCATAAAGTTAATAAATACCCTCATAATATTATAGGTTCTGTGTCTCATCAACCAATAGAGAAGGTTATTCTCAATAATATATGACAGCATAATAATAATATGACAGCAAGGATAGAACAGAATTCACTTGTTTTTGTTTTATTTTGTTTATTCATTTATTTTGAAGTATGTACTTGCTTTCCTTTCATTTGATTCTGTAGGCCTTATAGAATAGGAATCAGAAAAGGTTGAGATGCCAAAATCGGATGTTAATTTAAGCATGAAAGGACAAGGGAGATTCAGATAAGGGAACTGGAGCATAGGATCAGCAACAAATAAGCCAAAGAGAGATGAGGTGAAAAGAGAACCAGCATTTTCCAACAACATTCCATTGGGCTTTGCTTGTCAAGTGGAATGAATGCCCGTTGATGAGGAAGCTGCTGCCTCATCAGGAGTTTCTCTGTTCCTGCTAGTTTGTCAGGCCCTGGTTTTAGACAAACACAAAAAGCCAAACAACTGTGAATATGTGTTTTTTAGGTGGTAGTGTTTATTTAACTAAGGTGTCTCTAAATAAGGGTTAAAGAGTACCTTGTCCATTAGGTTTCCTTCTTCACAACTTACTGGCAGCTGCTATGAAATCGGTGTTTCAAATGCTTCTGTAGGAGTTTCTGAATCCTGTTAATTATCTTCTCTACCACCTAAGTGTGCCCAATGACTGGGGAGGCCGGTGGGGAGCAGAAAAATGATTAATTAGACTGAATTGTATCTTCCTATTTTTCTCCATATTTATTAATGGGTTATGGTTAGTAAGCCTCTGCTGAGTATTTTGTTTCAGGACTCACTGTGGATCAGGGAGGGATGCAGCATCATAGAGTATTTGGAGAAAAGTGAGGGGGAATGGAAGGCTGTAAATCACCCAAAGTTTAGTACCCTGTCACAACAGCTTTTACTATACTTATTTTCTTCTAGTTGTTAACCAGATGCATTACATAGTTATAATAGTATGTATGAAAAAATTTGTATCTTTTAAAAATTTAATATTGTATCAAAAGCTTCATAATTATAATTTTAAAATTAAGTGTATGCAGATAGACAGATGTTAACTGATTTCCTTTTTCCTCTCTCTGTCATTATAACTAATACTACAGGGGACATCTTATGCCTGTTCCTGCTACCACAATGTTCACCTTTTTAATTATTTTCTAAAATTAAATTTCAAGGAATGGAATTACTGGGTCCATGGGTATAGACATATTTATAGCTTCTTATATATACTGCCAAATTGCTTTTCAGAGACATTTTTTTACATTTTTATATAAATGTAAAAGTATAGTAATATTCAGGGTAGTGTATTCTGAGGCATCATCCAACAAATGAAATCTCTTAATTATGAAAAATACTTCAGAAAAACACTTAAAAAAAATTAATCAGGGCTTCCCTGGTGGCATAGTGGTTAAGAATCCACCTGCCAGTGCAGGGGACACAGGTTCGAGCCCTGATCCGGGAAGATCCCACATGCCACGGAGCAACTAAGCCTGTGTGCCACAATTATTGAGCCTGCACTCTAGAGCCCGCGAGCCACAACTACTGAGCCCTTGTGCCACAGCTACTGAAGCCCGTGCGCCTAGAGCCCGTGTTCCGCAACAAGAGAAACCACCGCAATGAGAAGCCTGCACACTGCAACAAAGAGTAGCCCCCGCTCGCCGCAACTAGAGAAAGCCCATGCGCAGCAACAAAGACCCAAAGCAGCCAAAAATAAATAAATAAAATAAATTAATTAAAAAAAATTAATCAGAATTGTACAGTGCAATTTTTAGCTCCACCTGATGTTCTTCCTCAAACCAAGGCTGATATTTGGCTGCTACATATCAGAATAACTGTACTGTTACATGTGGCTGGCTTCTCTTCTGAACATTATATCTTATAAATCATTATATATTTAGAATATTGCATCAAACACTTTCTTCTGCTAACTGCTTGTTTAACAGTTAACTAGAATTCTAAATCATCTGTATTGATTTTTCCCCTACAGGCACGTGATGGCCACGCCACTTACTTGAGATTCATTATTGTATCAGCCTTTGATCATTTTGCATCTGTGCATAGTGTTTCTGCAGAGGGAATAGCAGTCTCAAATCTTTCTTAATAATTATAACAAAATACTCTTGCACTATTTTTTAACAATATATTTATTTAAACATGAAGTTGTTATTATTAAAGGGATTTGTATCAATCTGTTTCAGTTTTTATTTATTTTCTCTTCAACATTTTGTAGGAATTTGGTTCATCAGACAGCAGTGACGGCCACCATGTAGGTCATAAGAAAGCTTTTGCTTCGGTATACAGCTTAATCAAGGACGTGACTATACATGAAAACAACTGGTAATACATTGTGTCCCCACAGCATCTAACATAGTACCCTTCAGATATCACTGCATTAATTTTTAAATTTATTGATTGATTGATGCAAAGGGCTAAGGGAGCAATATGGAAAGTAAACAATGTATGAGTTCAAAAACGAGAAAGTATTTATGGGATGGTTTCTTTGAGCTCATGGAACTTGAACTGGGCCCTGTAGGACAAATCATTTTATTTTTTTCTCTTTATTTTGTTTTGATTTCAAGACCTCAGAGAAGAGTTAGGAAACATATAATCTTACTTCCCAGAGACAACCATTATTGATATTATTTGATTTTCTTTATATTTTGGGGAGGTAAGGAACAGGATAGGACAGATTCGGGTGGGGATATAAGACTTCTCTGAATATATCTTATTATACAACTTGAATTTGAAAACATAAATAACTAATATAGCCAAAAGTTAAAATTAAAAAGCAATTCCAAAATGTTGAAAACAAATGCATGAACCTAACTCTATTACAATTGATAAAATAAACCCACAGGAAAAAAATGGCATTAGAATATAGTATTTTATCTATGCAGTCTATGTTAGTTTCTTACAGCTGCTGTAATAAAGTACCACAAACTTGGTAGCTTAAAACAATAGAAATCTGTTCTCTCACAGTTCTGGAGGCTGGAAGTTGGAAATCAAGGTATTGGCAGGGTTTGTTCCTACCAGAGTTCTGAGGGAGAATATGTTCCATGCCTTTCTCTTAGCTTCTGGTGTTTCTGGCAGTCCTTGGCATTCCTTGACTTGTGGCACCATAGCCCCAGTTTCAGCCTCCATCGTCATATGGCATTCTTTCTGTGTTTCTTCACATCATCGTCCCTCAATGCATATTCTGTGTCTTCTCCTCTTCTTATAAGGACACTGTCATATTGAATTAAAGGTGCACCCTACTCCAGTATTATCTCTTCTTAACTAATTACATCTGCAATGACCCTGTTTCCAAGTAAGGTTGCATTCACAGGTACCAGGGGTTAAGATTTCATCATATCTTTTTGAAGATGCAGTTCAAGCCACAACACAGTCTTAGTGAAATTTATATGTGATAGTTAATTTTATGTATCATACTGACTGGGTCACAGTGCCCAGATATTTGTTCAGACATTATTCTGGATGCTTCTGTGTAGGTATCTTTTAGATGACAGTAACATTGGTGGACATTGTGTAAAGCAGACTGCCCTCCATAATGTGGGTGGGCCTCGTCCATCAGTTGAAGACCTTAGTAGAACAAAGACTGACCTCCCCTGGGCAAGAAAGAATTCTGCCAGCAGATGGGCCTTCAGACTTGTATTGCAACATCAGCTCTTCCCTGGGTCACTGACCAACCCTACAAATTTTGGATTTGCCAGCTTTCTTGTTATCACATGATACTTTCTTACCAGTCTCAGCATTCTAAAAAGTAGCAAAAGAGGGACAGCCACAAAGTGCCAACACTTTGAGTCTCTGCTTGTATCATATTTGCTATTGTCCTGTTTCCCAAATCATGTTATATGGCCAAGCCCAGAGTCAGAACAAGAGGGGTCTACCCAAGGGCATGGATGTAAGGAGGTGCGACTAAATTGGGAGTGGGGAGGGAGTGGTGGCCACTACTGCTAGAATCTACTACAATTAAACATGGTGCCTCCTGATATGATGCAATATGAAGCACATAGACCAACCTATGAAGTGCGCTTGCCAAAATTACTGAGCCTGAATCAAATCAAATTCTAGAGTTATCTTTCACTTTCAGGAAGTTCAAGAGAGAGAGGAACAAGTAAAATGACACCACAAAGAAGCAAATAGACTTGTAGCCATTAATGCAGCTCACTGAAATGCCCAGATCTGTGCCTTCTCTGCCCATGGTAAGATATACTTCCTGGCCTTCTTTGTTTGGGTAGGGCCATGTGACCAATTCTGGCCAATGAGATGAAGGGTAGTTGAATTCTAGACTGAGCATTTAATTGCCTTCAAGAGACCCTTCAAAACTCTTTTCTCTCTCCCACAATGACCAGCAATGATATTCTCCACAGTAACTACTTCATCATTCTAGGTCTGGGAGTGAGACTAGTGATAACAGGTAGCAGAGGTCCCAGTCAATCTGAGGCACACATAGAAGGAGAAATAAAGCTTCATTGTTTTTTTTGTTTGTGTGTGTGTTTTGGCCATGTGTGGGATCTTAGTTCCCCAACCAGGGATCAAACCTGGGCCCCCCTGCAGTGGAAGTGCAGAGGCCTAACCACTGGACCACTGGGGAATTCCCAAGTCACATATTTTGGAGCTGCTTGTTACCCCGGCATAACCTGGCCTATCCTGGCTGATATACAGACAAATCTAGAATATGGCTTATCCTACAGGACAAGTGACCTGGTTTCTTCAACAAGTCAGTGGCATGAAAAATGCTAATTAGGGGCTTCCCTGGTAGCGCAGTGGTTGAGAATCTGCCTGCCAATGCAGGGGACACGGGTTCGAGCCCTGGTCTGGGAAGATCCCACATGCCGCGGAGCAGCTGGGCCCGTGAGCCACAATTGCTGAGCCTGTGCTCCGCAACAAGAGAGGCCGCGATAGTGAGAGGCCAGCGCCATGGCGATGAAAAGAAGGTGGCCCCCCGCCTTGCCGCAACTAGAGAAAGCCCTCACACAGAAACGAAGACCCAACACAGCCAAAAATAAATAAATAAATAAATTTATAAATTAAAAAAAAAAAGAATATCCTGACCTGATTCTATGATATCTACACATTTCTCCTTTAAAAAAAAAAAAAATGCTAATTAATTAAGGAAGGGGATCCACTCTAGATTCAGAGAGATGTAAGAGCCCCCAAAAACACATGCCATGTGTGGATTTTATTTGGTTGCTGATTTGAGCAAACCAACTGAAAAAAAGACATTTTAAAGATAATTAGGGAAATCTGCTTATGGACTGGGTTTTATTGTTCATTTTGCTAAGTGTGATACTGGCATTAAGCTTATCTAAGAAAAGGCCCATATTTTTCAGAGATGCATTTAGAAGTATGTAGGGTAAAATAACATGGTATCTGGGATTTGCTTTAAAATACTTGAATATTTTTTAAAGGAAAAAGTGTTCATTGAAGTAAATATAACAATAAATTGTTGAATCTAGGTTATGGATATATGGGGCTTCATTGTGCTAGTCTTTCTACTTTAATGTATGCTTGAAATTCTTCATAATAGACAAATAACAATAAATGCTTACGGAGGAGATCTCTGTGCATGAATCTTTGCCTACCCCTCAGATGATTTTTTTTTTTTTTTTTTTTTTTTTTTGCCGTGCTGCTGCGGCATGCGGGAATCTTTAGTTCCCCAACCAGGGATCGAACCCACACCCCACCTGGCAATGGAAGCACAGAAGCCTTAACCACTGAACAGCAAGGAGAAGTCCCTCAGATGAGTTTTTTTTAGAAGAGATTCCCAGAAGGGAATTAGTCAAAGTAAGGAACAGTTATAAGGCTTTTGATACTTTCTGATAATTTGCTTAACAAGATTTGTTGCACAAATTTACTTACTCTCAGAAAGGTAAGTTTTAAATAAGTGGAGGAGAGTAGAAAAGGTACTTCAAGAGTAACGTTGGTGCCGTCAAAGATATGAAGGTGAGTACTCTCATAAAATGTATTTAGGGAGTGATGAATACATACGTCTGACTAGGGCAAAGGAGAAGACTAAAACCAGACATTGCAGCCAGATCAGAAAGAGCCTTTAATGCTTTCAGATATTTTCCTGTAATGCTGGAGCCATTTAAGGTTTTTGAAAAGGAAGGGGACTTAGAGCAATTGTGTTCATGTTCAATAAAATCAAACACTGAGGATTTTCCTTTTGCCAACTTCCTAAACCGGAATGTCAGTAATTCTTCGTTTAAGAAACACTGTGTTAATTTGTATGGAAACACAAAAGACCCCCGATAGACAACAAGCAATCTGAGAAGAAAGAAAAACGGAGCTGGAGGAATCAGGCTCCCGGACTTCAGACTATACTACAAAGCTACAGTAATAAAGACAGTATGGTACAGGCACAAAAACAGGAATATAGGTCAATGGAACAGGATAGAAAGCCAAGAGATAAATCCATGCACATATGGTCACCTTATCTTTGATAAAGGAGGCAAGAATATACACTGGAGAAAAGACAGCCTCTTCAATAAGTGGTGCTGGGAGAAAACTGGACAGCTACAGGTAAAAGAATGAAATTAGAGAACACTCCCTAACACCATACACCAAAAATAAACTCAAAATGGATATTAAAGACCTAAATGTAAGGCCAGAGACACTATAAAACTCTTAGAGGAAAACATAGGCAGAACACTCTATGACATAAATCACAGCAAGATCCTTTTTGACCTACCTCCTAGAAGAAATGGAAATAAAAACAAACAAATGGGACCTAATGAAACTTAAAGATTTTTGCACAAGCAAAGGAAACCATAAAACAAGACCAAAAGACAGCCCTCAGAATGGGAGAAATACTTTCAAACGAAGCAACTGACAAAGGATTAATCTCTAAAATATACAAAGCAGCTCATGCAGCTCAATATCAAAAAAACAAACAACCCAATCCAAAAATGGGCAGAAGAGACCTCTAAATAGACATTTCTCCAAAGAAGATATCCAGAATTGCCACACAAACACCATGAAAGGCATATCTCAACATCACTAATCATTAGAGAAATGCAGATCAAAACTACAATGAGGGTTATCGCCTCACACCAGTCAGAATGGCCAATCATCCAAAAATCTACAAACGATAAATGCTGGAGAGGGTGTGGAGAAAAAGGAACCCTCTTGCACTGTTGGTGGGAATGTAAATTGATACAGCCACTATGGAGAACAGTATGGAGGTTCCTTAAAAAACTAAAAATAGAACTACCATATGACCCAGCAATCCCACTACTGGGCGTATACCCTGAGAAAACCATAATTCAGAAAGAGTCATGTACCACAATGTTCATTGCAGCTCTATTTACAATGGCCAGGACATGGAAGCAATCTAAGTGTCCATCGACAGATGAATGGATAAAGAAGATGTGGCACATATATACAATGGAATATTACTCAGCCATAAAAAGAAACAAAATTGAGTGATTTGTAGTGAGGTGGATGGACCTAGAGTCTGTCATACAGAGTGAAGTAAGAAAGAGAAAAACAAATACCGTACGCTAACACATACATATGGAATCTAAAAAAAAAAAAAAAAAAAGGGGATGAAGAACCTAGGGGCAG
The DNA here is from genome assembly GCF_009873245.2 of Balaenoptera musculus. NCBI lineage: Eukaryota > Metazoa > Chordata > Mammalia > Artiodactyla > Balaenopteridae > Balaenoptera > Balaenoptera musculus. The sequence continues at coordinate 45,261,579 of NC_045785.1, read as the reverse complement.
GACAGGAATAAAGATACAGACATAGAGAATGAACTTGAGGACACGGGGATGGGGAAGGGTAAGCTGGGACAAAGTGAGAGAGTGGCATGGACTTATATACACTACCAAATGTAAAATAGCTAGCTAGTGGGAAGCAGCCACATAGCACAGGGAGATCAACTCAGTGCTCTGTGACCATCTAGAGGGGTGAGATAGGGAGGGTGGGAGGGAGATCCAAGAAGGAGGAGATATGGGGATATATATATATATATATATATATGTATGTATGGCTGATTCACTTTGTTATAAAGCAGAAACTAACACACCATTGTAAAGCAATTATACTCCAATAAAGATGTTAAAAAAATAAATAACAAAAAGAAAGAAACACTGTGTTAGGCTTACAGATTGCTGGAAGGGATTTCCAGAGGTTATCTGATTGATCTCTTTGGCACAAGCCTAGTAAATTATCTTTAAGTCTTTTTCTCTGTCTCTCTCTTCTGTGAATGCAGATAAGAAGTTCTCAGTGCAGTGCTTGTAATACCACATTATGATATTTGAAAAGAGCATCCTTTCACCTTCATTTTCCTAGGCTTTAAAAACTCATTTTCACTTGATAAAACCACTCTAAGTCTCAAGCAATAGATACAATAATATGTGGCTTTACCTTTTGTTTTTCACTGCTGAACCCATCATCTTTTTAAAGTCTCATTTGTCCCCAGTTGGCTTGCTTCTATCCCCCTCCTTTGGCCTTGTCTCCACCTGCCCACCAACTCCTGACTGCCATTCAGACCTTTGTGTTTTTTGGGGGGTTTTTTAATTTATTTTTTTGGCTGCGTCGGGTCTTAGTTGCGGCATGCGGGATCATTGTTGCGGCGCACGGGCTTCTCTCTAGTTGTGGCATGTGGGTTTTCTCTCTCTGGTTGTGGCATGTGGGTTTTCTCTCTCTAGTTGTGGCGCACAGGCTCCAGAGCTAGTGGACTCTGTAGTTTGAGGCGTGGGGCTCTCTGGCTGAGGCGCGCGAGCTTAGTAGTTGTGGCGCACGGGCTTAGCTGCCCCGCGGCATGTGGGATCTTAGTTCCCTGACCAGGGATCGAACCTGCTTCCCCTGCATTGGAAGGCGGATTCTTTACCACTGGACCACCAGGGAACTCCTGATTTAGACCTTTGAATTTGCTGTTTCCTCTGCCTGGAAAGTTCTTTCCTTAGGTATCTATACAGCTAGCTTCCTCATTTATTTCAGATCCTTACTCAAAATCTTCTTCTCAGTGAGGCCTTCCTCACAAATTACGGAGCCTCCCTACCCTCACCACCAGACTCCCACCCCCAACCCTGCCCCCCTGCCCATGGGTTTAGGCAGCTGAGGTAGCCAGCCTGTATCCTGTGCTTCAAGGGTTCTTGTACCTTATTCCTCTTTTCTCACTACCTCTAAAATTCAACTTAGATTCTTTTTTCGTTAATGATATCCCAAGCATACTATGAAAGAGGGCAGTGCAGCCTCCTTTCAAGCGTGAATATCTTGGGTTGGGGGCTCAAATGAATGAATTGCCCTTGGCTTCCATACCCTTTTAGGGACAGCCCTGCTCATCACTATCTATTTTGTCTTACTTATCCTGTATATCATGTTTATTGTCTCTCTGCTTCACTAGAATGTAAGTTCCACAGGGCAGGGAGTTTTGTTGCTTTTGATCATGACTGTATCCTCAGGACGTAGAAAAGTGCCTGGCACATAGCAGATTTTCAATAAATATTTGTTGACTAAATGAACATTGTTCATTTATTTGCATGTCTATATCTCTTTATACTGTAAAATCCTTGAGGTGTTTTTAATAAAGCTAGCTAATAATATATACATGTTTGGATCACTTACTGTGGGCCAGTGCCTGTCACAATGCCTTGCATAAAGTTAACCAATCAGTATTTATTTAAAGGATTGGATAAAAAAGTAAAAATCTAATAACTTTTTAACCATGTACTCAAGCAAGGCAAAGAAATATTATACAGATGAAAATTGTGTCTATCACTTACTTATACAGACTTTTTCAAAAAGCACTGTGCTGTGAGTTATATCTCAAGAATGCCTCTCTGTGTGAGGCATCTTTTGGGACCTTCCCCTTCTAGGTGATATTCCAACAGCCCTTTGTAGCTTGACCCCGGTAACAAACCTTCTAAAAACTAATATGTGGCAGAGTGCATCAAAGTTTTAAACATGTGTACAGCCTTTGACACAGAAATTCCATTTCTAGGAATCTATTCTAATAAACTAATCAGATAAGTGACAAATGGACAAAGATGTCTAGCAATGCTGTTTATAAAATGGGAATCTGGAGACGACTCTGCATCCATACATTAGTAAGTATGATATATACAGACATCATATATCATACTTTATAATGGGATATAAATCATATATAAATATAGAATGGTTACTTCTGGTTAAAGATGGTAAAGGGATTTTTACTCCACCCTCTTCCTCAAAAGTCATTCACAACAAAAAAGATTATAAAGAGGAAGAAAAAAGTTTTCTCTTCAAGGAAGTAGTTACAACCTCTAACTGGGAAGCATACTCGCTAAGTACTGTGAAATCAGGATTCAGTGAAGGAGGAAGATGAGACTTGACATGCTCTCCCAGAGCTAGACACTTTCTTAAACGTGTCACAGTTCTGAAAGGTTTATCCAACAATCCTTTGATTAGATTGAAGAGATCTTGGTCTGTAGGCAGCTTCAGGAGGATGGAGAATGTCTCCACAGGGTTAATCATTCAAAATGGTGGAGGAGGTGGAGCTGAAGGAGGAACCAGGCAAGATATACCAGCAGAGGCTGCTGGAGGTAACGCATGGTGAAGGAAGGCATCTTAGATAGCTCGGGCTGCGGTAAAAAATACCATAGACTGAGCAGCTTAACACACCTTTATTTTCTCACAGTTCTGGAGGCTGAAAGTCTAAGATCAGGGTGTCAGCATGGTGAATTTCTCGTGAGATGTCCCTTCCTGGCTTGTAGATGGCCACTATCTTGCTGTGTGCGCATATGTGCTGTGTGCTCCCTCTTCTTTGTGCAAATGCAGAGGGAGGGAGGGAGGGAAGGAGGGAGGAAGAGAGAGGAAAGAGAGCACTTTCTGGTATCATTTTTAATATTTATTTTCTTTTTGGCTGCATCGAGTCTCAGTTGTGGCACGTGAGGTCTTCATTGCAGGATCTTTCATTGTGGCATGTGGTCTTCTCTCCCGTTGTGGTGCAGGCTCAGTAGTTGCGGTGCACAGCCTCTCCAGTTGTGGCGCGCAGGCTCCAGAGCATGTGGGCTCTGTAGTTGCAGCATGTGGGTTCTCCAGTTGTGACCCACGTGCTCAGTGGTTGCGGCATGTGGGATCTTAGTCCCCTGCATTGGAAGGCGGATTCTCAACTACTGGACCACCATGGAAGTCCCTCTGATGTCTCTTCTTATAATGACTAATCCTATCGTATCAGCCTCCCCCCACCCCCCCCCCCCATGAACTCATTTAATCTTAAATGAGTCCTATCTCCAAATACAGTCACATTGGGGCTTAGGGCTTCAACATATGAATGGGGGTGGGGGGAGGGCACATTAAGTCCAGAGCAGGTGGTGAGAAGGCAGCTCACCTTGGCTCTATGAGCCCTATTGCAAAGGAAATAACGAGAGTATTCAAGACAACCAATCTAAATCAAAGTTGCAGATTGCCTTAGCTTACAGTTCCTCTTTCTATATTATGTTTCAGCAAATAACAAGCCCTATTAAAAAAGAACAATCAGAAAAGACCCAGAAGAGGATTACTTTAGGTCAGGGTCTCTAGAAACAGAGCTTTAGAGAGGAATGGTTGTAAGAGTGATTTACTGAGGGAGTGCTCTCCAGAAGCAGAATAGGTCAGGGGAGAAAGTTAATCAAAGATGGCTTCAGCTGAAGTCTGGCCTCAGCCTGATGCCATAGGGAGCTCTGGAGCATGAATGACACCAGAGAGGTATGCTCTCCAACTTGGAGGCAAGGGACCAGGCCTTTGTGCTCTCACATCCATCAGTCATTGGCCATGGGCCACCCTCAGGGGAACATGACCTCTCAGGCATTGTAGCTCCTGTCACTTAGAGCAATTCTCAGGAGAAAAGACACTTTGAACCATTAGCAGCCAACACTCACAGCAGCTGTCAGATGGATGCACTGATGTGGAAAAGGGATCTGGGCAGAACACCGACAGCATCTATAGTAACAATAGTTCTCAAAGTGTGGTCCCTGGAACAGCAACCTCCTCCTCATCTGAGAACTTGTTAGAAATGCAAATTCCCTAGCCCAACGCCAGATCTATTGAATCAGAAACTCGGGGTTGGGGGGGCAGGGGGAAACCCATGAATCTGTTTTAACAATCCCTCCAGGTGATTTTGATGCATGTCAAAGTTTGAGAACCATTGTGCTATAGGGACCTATGACTAGAAACTATAAAACAAAAAGATGGGAGGGGGGCCCAGAAAAATAAGGCAGTTACAGGACCCTTGTTGCAACAGAAATTACACAAAGAACACATCAAGAATGGAGACCCAATAGTTATCTCTCAAAATGTCAAAAAGAGGGACGTCCCTGGTGGTCCAGTGTTAAGAATCCACCTTCCAGTGCAGGGGATGAGAGTTCAATCCCTGGTCGGGGAACTAAGATCCCACGTGCTGCAGGGCAACTAAGCCCACGTGCTGCAACTACTGAACCCGCCCGCTCTGGAGCCCATTTGCCACAACTAGAGAGCCTACGTGCCACAACTACTGAGCCTGCATTCTCTAGAGCCCACACGCCACAACTAGAGAGAAGCCTGCACGCTGCAGCAAACAGCCCGTGAGCCACAACGAAAGATCCCCCATGCCGCAACTAAGACCCAACACAGCCAAATAAATAAATTAATTAAAAAAAAAAAAAAGACAGCTCAAAGAAGAGATGCGAAGATTTAAAGAAAAAGAAGACACAGAAGATGAAAATTGAGCTGGCAGAGCTGAGAAAAGAAATGCAAGAGAAAAATAAACTGTTTCAGAGGTGAGAGCCACATAAGAAGCAAAGGGATGATGATGATAATTGTAGCAGTCAGCATTGAGTTAGGAAAACTGAAATCAATCTAGATATATAGTTAAAGCTGGGAAGGAAATAATTCAGGCAATTTGTTACAAAGTGTTGAAAAGGCTGGGAAAACAAACAGAAGATGGGAATGTAACCCAGAGCTGGAGCCCATGGGCCACACTCACTGTTGATCAGTGGAAGCACCATTACTGGCTCTGAACAGAAGCCACTCCACCACCATGGCTGGTGATCCCAAAGCAGCTAACATGCACAGTCTCCTGCAATCCCTACAGCCAGAGGTGGAAAAAATGACTTCTGCCTTCTGCCCACCTTTAATCTCTACCAGTGCTTCCCACTGGCAGAACCTAACCAGAATGCAGTGTTCAAGCTTCTACCTCCTGAAACCCAGAGGAGACTGTGGAAGAGTAGGAAAGAGTGAGAACAAACAAGCCGTATCTGGAACAATAACAAACCCAATTTAAGAAGAATCGGGGTCAGAGGAAAATTTTGAGAAAAATCACAACATGGAATCGAAAAGAACAAAGATTTTAAAAGTTATGGAGAAGATAATAGTTATGGAAGAAAAAAGGATACAACATACCCATAATTATAGTCTGTGAGTAAGATAATAGGACAAAAGGCAACAGAGAAGATGTTCAAGGCAACAAAAAATGTCCTTGAAATTTAAAAAAAAAAAATCTTAAGATCAAAAGAGGATATTGTATTTACCTTAGTCCTTTCGGTCTACTATAACAAAAATAACATAGACTGCCTATAGATGACAGAAACCTTTCCTACAGTTCTGGCAGCTGGAAATCTGAGATCGGGGTGTCAGCAAGGTCAGGTGAGGGCCCTTCTACAGGATTGCAGACTTCTTGTATCCTCAGATGGTGGAAGAGGGCAAGCCAGCTCTAATCCCATTCATGAAGACTCCACCCTCATGATCTAATCACCTCCTGAAGGCCCCACCTCCTGACACTATCACACTGGGCTTCAAGATTTAGCATATGAATTCTGAGGGGACACAAACATTCAGACCACAGCAGTAAATTTTGTCATAGAACAATCAACACTAGACTACGTCTTGGTGAAGTTACTGAACTTCAAATATGAAGAAAGAATCTGACAAGTTTCCAGGCAGAATAAAAGCAAGTAAGTGCCAGGGGAAATAAATTAGGCTGGCCTCAGACTTTTCCTCTCATAACAGCTAGACAACAGTGGAACAATGTCCACAAATCTCTGAGGTAAAGAGACTGAAACATAAGAATCTGAAACCCAGCCAGATATCCTTCAGGCTTAAGGACAACAGCTGGTCGTTAGAAGCATGTAAGACTTCAGGGAATACAGGATCCGTGTGCCCTTCTTCAAAAAACTGCATACTTGAGACTTTCAATGATGTAATCTATATGGTCAATTGGATATCCTGGAATGGAACATCTAACAATGCTGGATAAAATATTTTAATACACCTTTTGAAGTTAATGGCTGAACTTAGCAGAAATAAAGTTTTCTATGGCCAGGAACCAATTGAGAGCCTCACTCTGGGGAGTTGAACAAGCATTAAAGTCACTGGGCCACTCCGAGGGCATCTGCCAATTTCTGAGAGTCAGAGCCTGAGTTTCCTGGGCCTCCTGCCAGGCACATAAGGCAGTGTCTTGCATCAGCTAGAATGGGGTGTAGGCTCAGAATCCCACATAAAGCCAGGTACCACAAAGGTCATCACCCTTAGAGAATAAGTGAACTAAAGGTAAACCCTCCTGCTGAAAGCATACCGGCATGGTATTTTGAAGAAGATTCTTCAAATCAGTTGAAGTTCTGAATGCAAACTGTACTCAGAGTGGGACAAGACATATTAACAAGCTTCTTTTACTTCCTCTGGATAACAAGATCATTCTTGTTATCCAGACCCAGAGAGGTCACCTTCAAATAGGAAAGCCCTTTCTTGATCATGAATTAGAACTGGATTCAAACCTCTTGCAGTCTCCTGGGCAGGTTTTTTTCCCACATTTGCCCATGTTGTTTAGCCCACTTGAATGCTCTTCTCCCTCCCATACTCTTCAGGCTCCCATCCCAGATTATAGAAGTCCTAGGGATCCTTGAAGTCCAAGCCCAGAGGCTCCCACCCCCACAAAGCTTTCCTAGACGCACCCAGCTCAGAGGGGTTGCTCTCTCCTCTGTGCTCTCTGAGCTTCAGTCTTCACTCTAACCCTTCATAGTCTACCCTGAATTATGGTTATTGCAGTGTATGTCCACCCCCATCCCCCCTGCCCTAGGAGGTTAAGCTGCTGGAGGACCAAAGCTGGACTTTGTCATCTTTGCATCATCACTCAGCACCCAGAAAAGAATCAGTGCTCAATTAATGTCTGAAGCATTACATTGAAGAGAATTGAATTGGAATGTTTGGGATCTATTTTAGCTTTCTGAAAACTCCTCAGTTCCAGCTACTATTATTTGTTTAAAACTGGGATATTTCTATGCACTTATAGATGTGAATTGAAGGGGGCCCAAGGAGGCAGTTGTGGAACAATAATGATGGTAACCATAAGAGCCAACACTTCGATGGCATTTTCTCCAAGTCAGGCACAGTTCTGAGTGCTTTACTCAGGGATCCTCCGTGGGGTAGGCCCTATTCATACCCTGTTTTGTAATAGTTCAAGATACAAAAGCAGCTTAACCAAAGTCACACAGCCAGCAGGGAGCACAGCTAGGACTCTGGTTTGAAGTTAGAGATGGGGTTTGAATCTCAGCTTGTTACTTACTGGTTCTGAGACCTTCCACAAGTTACTTAACTCTGAGCCTTGGTTTCCTCATCTGTAAAATGGGGCTAATAATCTCCTCTTTGCGATATATAGAGATTAAATAAGACTACATATCTGAAAGTGCCTGTGCCTGATAGATGATTAACAACTATTTTTTAAAAAGTAAAATAATGACATTAATAATAACATGTATCAACTAAGGCAGAGCCAAGGAGAATGTATTTTCATATTAGAAAAAATGCTTCCCAAGTCCATTCTATTATGTCATGTTGTGAACGTAATTTGACTCCAATACGGACATTGTCTGGCAAGGAGTTCACAAGACAAAACCATGTTAGACAGGTAACACAGAGAGACTGAGTGTCCTTCCCTCCAAAGGAGGGCCTTCCAACATATGTTATTTTTGCTGATCAGATTACATTGGTCTATAATAAAAGCTAGAACAAGCTGACACACATTAGAAAAGACAGTGTAAAGATCACACTGAAGCCATCTAAAATAGCCTGATATTTTTTAATCATTCTGTATTAGCTTGCTGCATCTTAAAACATTGTCTTTCAAATCAAGTCACAGCTGTGTGTACTTTAGGCTGTGGCCGTCATAAACAAATATGAAAAGAGGCAGAGTTAAAACAGATCAATATCGGTGGTTATCCACTAGTCTGATGTAATCTAACACAAATGACCATTAGGAGACTTGTGAAGAAATCAGAGAAGCAGAATTTCAGATATGAGCTTCTGCATAACTGAATGACAGCTCTGTAGTGCCTATGGTCTAGTTTGGTCAAGGTTATAATGTTTTTAGGAAGCCAGTCCTCCCCGCAAGTGGTTCTTGGTAAGTGAAGATAGTAGAAGATTCCCGGGTATGGAGAGCCAGACTTCTATGAAATATATTCAAAGATGGTAAAGTGAGTACCCTCCTCTTTTACAGTAGAATTGAAGACATATTACCAGGGAAACTCACCTCTCATCACCCCCACCACTTTCTGGTTTAAATCTTTTGGCAAGGGAAGGGTTACCATTTGTACTGTCTGCTCCCATTCCTACTCCTTTCTCTTTAAATTCCTCATCTCTCTCTAAACACCTGGAGTTATCCCCATGCTTAGTTCTAAAAACCAACTTAGTTCTTAAATTATCAATTCCATAAATGGCAAATTTGGTAAAATGAAGTTACTTCATTTAAGGAATGCCATAGTGGAGTGGCTGGATGTTCAGAAGGAAGCCCAGGGAGTGCGCCTGCTCTCACGCCGAGACGTTGTGCAATGAACAAGGTCTCCACGGTGGGGGCAGTGTGGAGTTGTACCTTCTTTAACACTCAGCTCACTTGCAGCTTCATTTTCTCATTGTAACAGTTGTTTGCTTGGATAAGAAAAATCTGGGCTAGTGATTCAGCTGGGGACACAGGTCAAGAGGTAAATGTCAGCTGGGATGGGGGGCAAGCCAAGCCTTGAGGAGCCCTCTTGCCGAGCACCTAGAACTGGGGGATCTGTCCAGATTAACTGTGGAGCTTTTCCAGAACAGCACGAACTTCTTCTGGATGGTAGTTCCAAGGGCCAGGTTTACCCTGCAAGAGAAATGAGTCAGCATTTCCAGATTTCCACCTTGCAGGAATATGTAGGTCTGGAGCTTAATTGAGAAATCTGGGCTGGTGATATACATGTGGGAGTCATCAGGATGGTGTAGTCAAGGCAGGCACCCATGAGGTGGTTGAGATCACCCATGTGGAGTGGCACCAACACTTAATGGGAAGACTGGACAGAGAAGCAGGAGGAAAACCAGAGCAGGTAAAGTGAATAGTTTTAAAAGGAGAAAGGGGTCTATACAAATAAGCTTCTCTTCCACAGTCAGACCTTCAGACCAGCCTTATCTTCTTCTCCACCTCTCACATCAAGTTCTGCCCACTCTACATCAAACCACCTCTGCCTCTCCAGTCCCACAGCCCCAGTTCAGCCCTCTCCATCTTCTGTTTGGGCAGCTGCCACACCTCCCCCCACCCCCAGTCCTCAGCCCCTGTTCCCTCCATCCATTCTTCACCCAATAGGCCATCACCTTTCTAAAGTACGGATCTGACTGTGCCTCTCCCCTGCTCAAAATTCTTCAGTGGCTCTCTTTTGCCCTAAGATGTAGGCCAAACTCCTTGGTCCAGAATGAACCCTTTGTAACAGAAGTGCCCCCGATTCTCCATTCACACCCTTCCCTAACGTGTCTCAGTGCCTCTCCCCACCCTCTCCCCTATATTTGCAATGGTTTTCACTCACCATGTTTACGTGGCTGGCTTCAGTTTTCATCTCCTCTGAAAGGCCTACCTTTCCCCGACGTTCAGAAAATTTATAGTCTGAGAGCCAAATCTGTCCTGATGTCTCACACCCTTTCATTTACATATTGTCTGTGCTGATTTTGTGCTATAACAGCAGAACTGAATCATTTCGACGGGATTATTTGGCCCACAAAGTTGAAAATATTTACTATCTGACCTTTTACAGAAAGGCTTTGCTGATGCCTGCTCTGGAGTCTCACAGCACTCGGGCCACGTTAACATTCTATTTGTGTCTTCCTTATCACCTCAACTGTGAGCACCTTGAGGTAAGATGTGGGCCATTTTAAATTTGTGTTTGTGTTTCCAGCACTTTCCAGGGTAGGGACGCGGTACCCAGCTTGCCTCAATCGTGCCACTTTACTACCATGTCGCAGGAGAGAGGAAAGGAAGGACCTGAATCCTCGTGCTGTGACCCTTAGCACCCTGAGGATTCATCTGCAGGTTGTTGCTTGTTTCACCTGTGTGAGTAGGGCCTGCCTGACCACGTGAACATGGTGAGTGAAAACAGTTGCACTGCGGCACGTTAGCGAAGGGTATGAATGGAGAATCGGGGGCACTTCTGTTACAAAGGGCAGAGGAGCATCCACATGGCTGGGCTTCATGTGCTTGCCAAGGCTTGAATCCCTTCAGCAGCTATAAAACTTAATTTCCATCCTCTCAGGGGAGGCTACCAGTGCCCACAGGGTTGGAGGCTGTGCTAACTCCCCTCACCCTCGCCAGGCTGGAAGCATTGAAGGGTGGTGACACGATCACCAGAAAAGAAGCCTGGACGTAATGCCTGTCTCGAATTCCTGCTTCAGGGTTTCCAGCTCCTAACTGCAGAGTTGGTTCTCTTCTGGCCTCTACACCCCCTTCCATGTTCAGGCCTGTCTCAGGGATTAGCAGCTTCAAACCCTGCCACTCCTATCCCATCCCAGAGGATTTGGAATTGAAATCAGAACCTGTGCAGTGTGGCCTTGGGCAAGGCAGTTTCCTTCTCTGAGCATGGATACAAAGCCCTGTCTTTGTCCTCGCCCTCCCTGGCGCCCTGCCCCACGTCACCACCTTGTACAGGATCCTGCCGTCCTTGAGCACGTACAGCCTCTCAGGCAGCGCTGCGTAGAGCTGGCTGCTCTGGTTCTTCATTGTGTCCACCACCACGGGGCACTGGGGGCTCCTGTCCAGCAGCAGGCGGGCTGCCCGCAGGCGGTCCTGGAGATGCTGGTGATTCTTGATGTCCACGTTGTTCTTAAAAGCCCAGCCATCTGTAAGAGAAAGGCCGGACAGCAGCCCCACAGGCATGGCACCCACTTCCTGCCGGCCAAATACACCCCCGCCACACACACTTTTAACTGAGGGTTGCAGATGGAGGACTTCTCAACTTTGGCACTATTGACAACTTGGGCTAGATAATTCTTTGATAAGGGGGCTGTCCTGTGTGTTGTAAGGCATTGAGCATCATCTCTGGTCTCTACTCACTAGATGTCAGTAGCGTCCCCCTGCCTTCAATTGGTGACAACCAAAAATGTCTCAGACATTGCCAAATGTCCCCTGCAGGACAAATATTACCCTCAGTTGAGAACCACTGCTGTAACACCATCTCCTCCAGGAAGCCTTCCCTGACACACCCAGCTGTGTGATATTGGGCGAGCTGTTTAAATCTCTTTAAATTCTCAGTTTTCCCATCTGTTAAATGGGATTAACAGAACCTACATTGCAGATGGCTGTGAGGCTTACATGAGAGAACATTATAGAATTCCCAGTACTCTGCCTGGTTCATAGTAGATACTTGAAAGATATTGGTTTATTTTGCCTGACTGCCCCCAAATAGCAGACAGGTGGGAAAGAAGCCAGTTTTCATTCTTTTTTTTTTTTTGCAGTTTTCATTCTATACTGCAGGTATTCTACTACTTTGCTCTGGAGATGCCCCCCCCCACCCCCAAACCAAACCCATTTAAGCTGCTTCACTTTAAATGGAAGGGGATTTTCAATTGGCCTCGTTTGCCGAGGTGCCCATCTGCCTACTTAAAGAGAGATGGTACTCATTAGCTAATGGGCCCCCAGGTTGAAAAAATAACCATAAACTGCTACTGGCCTTGCCCTTCTACTTGGGTAGAAGGTTCTTTCAGAAGCCACGTGGCTTGCATTTATACTAATAGTTGCCTCCCAGGGTAATATAAGTTGCTGAAGTCCATCAGCAGAACTGGCTCCACCTGCTCCGTGCTTCAGAGTCCTCTCTGCTCAGTACCCTTCCCCTAGGAAACCCAGCTCTCAGGAGAAATTTCTCAGTGGCTTGAGGTGGACAGCCCTGAGTCCAGGAAAGGGTTAAACCTGCTCAGTCTGATTCCAGGAGAAATGGGGGAGGAGACAGGTATCAGGACCAGAAACAATTTCTGGGACGATCCAACCCCTTTCGTTGCAGTTTGCAATGTGTACTTTTAGAGATCGACGCGGGATCCTCTACCACCTTATTACTCCAAGTGTGGTCCCTGGGCTAGCAGCCTCAGCACCACCTGGGGAGCTGAGTAAAAATGCCAAGTCTCAGGCCCCTCCGCAGCCCCACTGAGCCAGAATCTGCATCTTTATAAGATCACCAGGTGACTTAAGTGCGCTCTAAAGACTGAGCAGCGCTGACCCCACAGGTAAATCAGCTTTGGCAGCGCTTTGGCCATCAGCTATGAGAACATCAAGGCATCGCCTCTTCTCAACCGTGGAGACCACAGACACCTGTAGGTGCCCAAGTTCTCTTTCTTTAATTGGTGGCGGCTGCTCTCCCAAAGGGTATTTAACAAAGAGGCACATTGTGCTTGCCTTTGCTCTCCTGATACCTATGCTGTTTGTTTTGAATTTTATTTTGGAAATGTTCATATATACATAAAAGTAGAGAGAACAGTTTAATGAACCTCCATGTACCTGTTACCCTATGCTAATATTTTAAGTTGCCCCAAAGCCTTAAATGAGGATAGAAATGGCCAGCTAAATGAACACAGTGTTAGGTTGAAAGCAGTTCTCCAACCTCTGGGTGCATATGAATTAAGATGCAGTGGGCCTAGGGTGGGGCCCTGAAATATGCATTTTCAACAAGCAACCCAGATGGATCAGACATGAGGGATCTAAGAACCACACTGGGGAAAGGGCTGCTGGACCAGCTTTGCTGAAAACTAATCGATAGCAATCTCTATACTTACAGCACATGGATAAGCCAGCAAGGCTAATACTGGCCTAAATGCTCACTTATTCACCCAACTTTTACTGAGCACTGACTCTGTGACATGTACTGTGCCAGGTGCTGGGTGACAGATGATCAAAACAGCCTCTCATCTTGTGGGGAGATGGTGAGTAAATGACTCGTTCCACTCAGCCACATGAGCCTTCTCCAATCTCTGGGTTTGAGACTTGGGCCAAACTCATGTGTTCAGTCCCCATGAAGATCAGGGAGACAGGGATATGTCTGACCATCTTATAAAGTTCAAGGGGCTTAGACCAAGCTGTAGAAGTTTCAGGAAGGGACATGTCTGCCCATTGTAAGGAAAGACTTTCTCACAAACAGAGCTGTGCAGCAAAGGAACAAGATTTCCCATGAGGTAATGAAGATGAGTCATCACCTATTAGGGGCTGAAGAAAGGATCCCAGCCCCAGGTAGAAGCTGGCCCAGAGCAGTGGCTCTCAAAGTGTGGTCCCCAATCCGCAGCTTCAGTGTCACCTGGAGCTGGTTAGAAATGGAAATTCCCAGGCCCCACCCCAGATCTAACTCAAACTCTGGGGTGGGGTCCAGAAGTCTGCTTTAACAAGCCCTCCAGGTGCTTCTGGTGCTCACTAATGCTTGGGAACCACTGTCCGAGATGAACCACAAAGTCCCTTTGAGCTTGGAGAGTCTTGGAATGGATTTCACAGATTGCTATAGAGCCGCCATTTCACTTGTGACATTTCAGGTCTAAATTCCTTGTGATTGTCCTCATATTAGCTCCTCTCCCTTGATTTCCCTATTTATCCATTCAGAATGTTAGATGCTCTCCCAGCTAGACCTGTCACTCCAGGTTTTCTGCTCTGTGTGCCTAGTTGAGAGCACAGACTGTGGAGTTAGCGAGTGGTGGGTAAACCTAGCAGGGACTGGGAGATGGTAGGTCCTCAACAAATAGCGGCTCTTTCTCTCTCTCCTCCTCTACTCCCTACCCCCAACCTTGAGCAAAGGGGGGAGAGAGAGAGGGAAGAGGTAGAGGCAGGAAATCTCTTTTTTACCTGATGCATGTGCTTCTTCAATGTAAATGATGAGAAAATCTGCTATGGAACTAAAATCTTCAATAAGTCTCTTGAATTGGTCAAACTTGAAAATAAATGAAGGTCAGGTGCAACTTCCAAAATTCAGCACCAATGGCCTGTTGCCTGAAACAAACAGAACCATGATCAACCAATAATCAACACACAGCATTTCTTTTGCAGGCACCATCGTCACTCCTGCTTTCATTCTATTACCTTTATTTCCCCTCTAAGATGGAGCCAGGGCACAGTGCGGGATGGAAGCCTAGAGCGCATGATTTAGCAGAGGCTGGAGCCAGTTTACTCCTCTCCAAAATGAGGGGATTCTATCAGGTGGTCTCAGCAGACCACCTGCACTCACTGGGTGGTAATTAAAATAATGACGAGGAGAGTCCCTTTCATGCAGTTTATAAGGCAGGCACACATCTATTCTCTCATTGATGTAATTAGTGTACTACAAAGTGGGTGATATTTTTCCCCTGGTTTATAGGCTGGCTCCATGTCACACAGCAGGTCAATGATGAAGTTAAAATTAACATTGTGGCTTCTAGATTCTCAATTTGGTGCTCTTTCCGTTCAAAACACCTCAGTTTCCTCACCCACAAATGGACATAATACCAATACTTACCTTATAGGCTTGTTCTAAGGATTAAATAAGTTAAAACAGAAAAGGGCTTAAAATGGTGCCTGCCCATAGTAGGTGCTCAATAAATGTAAGCTCTTATGTTCTTAGCTCTCATCTCCTCCCTGTGAAGTGGGGAGCAGTGGAGGAGACTCCACAAAGGGGAGTGAAGCGTGGGGACTGGCCGCATAATTGGCTGGGCCAGGGCAAAATGAAAATGCAGAGTCCCTTGTTCAAAAAGTGGGAGAAAGTGCCATTAAATACATTAAAATATAAAGTTTTCTTGTGCAGTATCTCTCTTGCCCTGGCATGCTGCTTTTTAGTTGCTGTTTAATGTCATGCTCCCCTGGACACAGGGATATTCATAGGGCGAATGCAGACTCTCGCAGTCACCCAGGAGCCCCCAAACTCTGTGCACATGTGTATGTGTGCTTGTGGCTGCTGGCTACCAGCTTTCCTTTCCCTCCAGCCATCAGACCAATACACCATGCCCCAGCCAGGAGCACAGAAACTGAGCCAGACATATCATCTTCCTACCTGCCATCACCCCAACCCACAGACTATTGCAACCTCCATGCAGGGACATGCTAGGTACCTTGATGAGGGGAGTGGGGGCAAAAAGCTTCTCCCACCATGTCACCCCCAGTCACTTGCCAAGTTGCTTCATGGCGCTGTCAGCCCAGGCTGGGGATGACCACCTCCACGCCCTAGTATGAGATGCGGTGGGATGCCCACACCTGACCCTAACCTTTCCCATACCTTGGTCCAGGCCCTCTCTGGGGCCAGAAGGTGGTAGCAGTCACTGGGTGGGAGCAGGAATGAGGCTGGATAGGCTGGGGCACTGGGAGTGGAGGAGTGGGCCTTAGAGAACATGTTGGGGGCAGGGAGGCTGTGGGAAGCAGGAGCCTGTGTGAGCCAAGGCTCCAAGTCTCCAGGGCGTGTTCCATTGCGGAAAAGTCTTCTCTTACAAAATGCAAATTAAAGATAAAGCTATTAAGAATTTCAAGACAGCTACTGCAGAGCATTCAGCCCAAGCTCAGGGCCCTTCTGAACATGGCACCCTGTATGATTCACTGGTCCCGTGCCCATGAAGTCAGCCCTGGTGGGAGTCTTCTGTAACTCCCCCAGCCTAGATTGGGGGTAACTCTAGGGAGCTGCTAGCACCCTGTGGCTGCTTATGCCCAGAGCTGACATTGCTGAGCCCTTACCATACACCTATTAGATAGAGCATGGCAGGTCCCGCACTGTGACACGGTTTGTGTCTGTATCCCGCAGGCTACTCACTGCACCTGAGGGTGGGGCCTGTTCCTCATTCTTCCTCATATCCCCAACATCAAGCACACTCTCATTCCATTACAAGCATTTATTCAGCGCTCATAATGTGCAAGGTTCTCCGCCACACACTGGGGACTCAGCAGAGGGCCAGAGCAGCAGGTCTCTGCCTGCATGCAGCTGGAGTTCTGTTTAATGCGGAGACAGGCAGGAAGCAAGCACATGCATAAATGACGTAATTTCAAGTTGTGATAAGTGTCACAAAAGGGACTATAAAGGAGTGACCTCCTTGAGACAGGTGGGTCGGGGGAGGCCTCTGAGGAGATGCCATTTATCCGGAGAAACAGGAAAGAGCCAGCTACATATGGGCAAAGGGAGGAGAAGAGCATTCCAGGCAAAGGGGCTCCATGTCCAAAGGCCCAAAGAGGGACAGAGCTTGGTGTGTTCAAGGACCTGCAAGGCCACTGTGACTGGAACCAGGCCAGGGGCAATGAGAGACATGACTGGAGAGGTAGGTATGGGCCAAAGCAGGCAGGCTCTCCTATGCCTTGTATAGAATCTGGATTTTCTTCCAGGTACAAGGGGACATCATGGAGATAAAGCAAGGATGGTGGATATTTGTTGCAATTTTGGCTGCTCAGTCACTAGCCCTCCTTCCTCCTTGGAATTCCCTATTTTGTGTACTATTGATGGGGGAGTGTGCCCAGCCTTGCTCTGTAGAAGGCAGGGGGGCCAGGTCCATTCTCGTTCCCAGCAGCCAGGGCACAGGCAGTGACCCAGGCTGATTGGACTCTCTCACATAGCTCTTTGATTCTGGAGTTATTGAGATGGTAGAATTCATCACGGCCCAGTGGTAGTGCCCCATCAGGGATGGCGGAGTCCTATAGTGGTGACGAATTCCCATGGCAACCACAGTGACAGCAGCTTCCAGGCCCAACTGTTGATGCTAAAAGATGGTCCAGGCCCAGTGCTCCAGCTGTGGTTGATTCTGGGGAGCCTGCAACATCTTTCTAATACACTTTGTACGTGTGTAAATGTGTATGACTAAGAAAATCAGAGTGAGTTTCTGTTGCTTGCAAGGCAGAACTCTGACTGCTACAGTAGGCTGTGAGATGAAAAATGATCAGCTTACACTTGAAGATCACTCTGGTTGCTCAATGGCAAAAGGACTGAGGCTGAGAATGGAGGCAGTTAGGGGGAGGTGGTGGAATCCACATGAGAAATAATGGGAGTCTGGGCTAGTTTGTGTGCAGTGGGGAAGGGGAAAAGGTAGAACTGACAGGACTTGTTGATGGATGGGGAGTAGAGGGCATCTTAACTTACTTGTGGTTTATTGGGTTAGTTATTCCCTCACCTCGTTCTGCAAAGGATTTGAAGCAGCTTATACATATAATAAATAAAATTATTTATTTATACATATGATAATAAAATATCAAATAAAAATTTTTAAAAACCATGGCCCTCTGGGAGGCACAGAACAGATCTCATGCATTCAGTATAACTGAGCTAACATTTGACTCTGAGTTTCCAGGTGGCCAAGGAAAAGGAGAAACATGATTGCTTATATATTCCTCATTTTTCGGTACCTGAGGAGGAAGCAGGCCAGTTTCTCTGGAGAAACAAAGTTCTCCTTGTCCTTGTCTCACAGATTTCCTCATAGGAGGCCCTAGGAGGCATTGAGAGGGCCTCAGTTGGTTGCATCCTCACCCATGTGAAGGGTTTGCCCAGGTCACAGCAGGAGAGGCTCAGAGGCCAGTCATGGCCAAGTGGCCGGCCACTGGCCTCCAGTGACCCCAGGGAGTCACCCTTCAGATAAGAACAGAGGAGATTTAAGGTCAGGACCTGTGCAAAATATGAGCTGTCTGGAATTTTGTTCTTAATTGGAAAAAAAATTTCAACATCCACTGGTTCGGACACTGGAAGAAACAGAGCCATTTGTTTAATTATTTATAGTGTGTCTGGGTGCAGTGACCAGTACTGAGGGCAAAGTTTAAACTTAGTTCCCTGCTTTCCTGGTAGCAGAGAGAGGAAGGATGGGTGCAAGTGGGTGTCTGTACCGGGGGCTGGCACCCTGCCCATGTCCACAGGCCACAGTGCAGAGGACACCAGTTCAAGAACATCAGGCAAGGACTGTCAAGTCCAGCTTGCTTGTATAAGTGGGAAAACAGCTCTGTGGTAGCACTAGACTCGAACCCACCATTGGTTAACTTACTGGTTGACCCCCAAACCAGTAAATCAACTCTCCACGCCAGGCTCTCTCAGCAGAGAAAGCCAGTTTATAGTTGACCCCTCATAAGTATACTTGGAGAGATTTTAGAAGATTTTAAATGGGGGCTGAAATAAATCCTGTTTCAGATTAACTGCTAGGTTCCAAGAAAAGAAATCATTCGGACTTGCCTTCTACCCCAACATGCCAGTTAATCAATGTTTTGCAGTGCATGTGTGTCTGAGAGTGTGTGTATGTCTTGTGTGTGCATGTACATGCAGAGGATAAGAGGTGGCTGGGAATTTCTCTGAGCCTCTGTTGTTTTATCCAACAACAGAATGTACACTAGCTGAGAGTCATAAGGCTCAAGCCTGGTTCTCACTCTACAGGAACTCTCTGTGTGACTCTGAGCAAGTCCTTTACCTTCCTGGGCCTTTGCATCTGAAAAATGTAAAGGTTGCTTTAGATTATCTGTGAAGAGTTTTCCAGACTTTCCAGTCTATGGCTCTAAAATGAGTTCATATTTATACCTAAAGCATACAACAGAGCTTTTTAGTGAACTGGTGGGTTTCCAAAACACTTACAGAATGTCTTTCTAATAAGCAGAACTGATCATGTTAACTTCCTGCTTGAAAATCCTTCTAGAACTCACCAAAACAGGATAAAGGATACCCTCTTTGCTAAGACGCATGAGGCCCCACAAGCTCTGATCCCTGATGATGTCTCCAGCCTCATTCTTCACCCCTTCATACCTCCCACACCCCACTTCTGCCAAACTTGACTGAAGCCCCTCCACATATCAGACCTCTGCTGCTCCTCCCCTCTGCGCTGCTCTGGTCACCACTCTCCTCTTCCTCACCCACCTCAAGGCTTCGGTCCCTAGACCATCAGCTCACCATCCTCGTCTCCAGGAAAACTTCCCCTGACCACCTTCCTACCCCACCCGACTCCTCCCAGAACTGCTGGGTTCCCTCTCCCACTCCATCATCTCCCACTGTGAGTTATGAGATCTTCCAGTTGTGTTGATTTCTGTGTCGTCAGTATCTATTATTTCAGGGGACTCTGGGCCAATGTGCTGAAAGCCAACCCTATTTTATAAATAGAGTTTTCTTTTGTCTCTCAGACTCCTTCTCTCTCCATCTTCAGTTTCAGGTGTAGCAGCAGGGAGCAGAGACAAATAGAACAGTCTTTAAAACGTACACTGGCTCACTGGAAAGTAAACTGTTAAAATAAGCAAGTGAATGCTGTGAATTGGCTGTGAGGCAAGTTGGCTTTCATGGAACTGATCACTAGACCATCAAAAGTCAGCAAATTGGCCTGGTTCTATCACAGTGCTTGGCACGAGGTAGACGCACAGTAAAGATTAGCTATTATTCTCATTGCTCTTATTATCAGTGGTCACTTAGTGAATGTTTATTGAATAACTAGAGGTCATTTCAGCACAATGGTTTAAAGTCATGAGCAAAAAACTCTTCCCCTTCCGTCTGATTGAAACATTCTTTTCAAGCTATAAAAATCTTACTCATTCTTCAAGGCCTAACTTCAAAGCTACCTCCTCCAGGAAATCTTCCAAGCCCTGTAGGCAAAGTTCATACCTTTGTCTGCCCGCCTCATGGAACTGTACGGATTTGTTTATTACATCTGTCTGTTCCGTGGAACCATACATTCCTCAAGCAAAACAGCAAGCTCTTTCCTAGCTCTGAGTGTCTGGCATTTGGCTAAGGGTCTGGCTCGTAGGGAGCACTCACAAATGTCTGTTGAGGTGTATTGAAAAAACAGGGTGAAGAAGCCCTGATTCTGGGTCTGACTTGGTCTCTCACTGTCCCTGTAACCTTTGCTCTCAGTTTCCTCCATTTCCGTTTTAAAATGAGAGCATTGGATCAGGTCAGCATTTCCCAGAGGTCGTTCTTTGGAACGAATATGATGATGATAAGATTTTCCTCTGGTGGAGAGTGGGGAGTTGTATGTGTATGTTAGGAAAATTAGTCAGTGCTGTGTTAAAGTTTTTTCAAGTTTTGTTTGTTTTTAAGCTTCAGGGTGTCTTAGAGCCCTTTATATGTTCATGTGCACGATGAACTTCCAGGAGGAGAGTATAGTATGCAGTGTTTCCCAAACTATTTTGACCAGGGAACTCTATGTAGTAAAGCACATGTGTGGGATTTGGGTTCCAAAAAGCATGCTTTGAAAATCACTAGATTAGCACGATGAACTTCCAGGAGGAGAGTATAGTATGCAGTGTTTCCCAAACTATTTTGACCAGGGAACTCTATGTAGTAAAGCACATGTGTGGGATTTGGGTTCCAAAAAGCACACTTTGAAAATCACTAGATTAGCCAGCTGCCTCAGGGACCTTCTCTACTCTGCTGTGTCTATACCCTGGGAATTCAGAGATGAATCAGACACAGCCCTGTCCCAAGCCTCCCCATTGGGCAGAAGGATGACACTTGAGCTTCGGTAGCCAGGTGCTGGGTAGGAAGGATCAATGTCCAGGAGAGGTGCAAGCAGAGATCCATGAGCTCAGAAGGGAGGGAGAGCGGGCCTCAGTGTAGGGATCTGAGCTGGCTTCACAGGGGGACGCACGAGAGCAGGACCCTGACGATGAGGAGTGTTGGTGACAGAGGGGAAGGGCCAACAACATCAGCAAAGGCAAAGAGAAGGGAAAGCACAAGGGATGTACAAGAACCAGCAGTTCATCTGGAGGCAGTGGGCCTGAGGGGAAGCCTGCAGGTGAAGTTGGGAAGAAAAACTGGAGTCAGATCAGGGAGGACCTTCAGCACAAGGCTGAGCCTGGGTTTCATCCCAAGTGCAGATGGGGGCTGTGGAAGGTTGGTGAGCTGGGGTACCAGTCATCCAGGGATGTGCTTGTGGAAGGGGAATCTGGCAGCCATCCACAAGTTCGGTGGGAAGAGAGGGCAAGACGGGGAGGAGGAAGGACAAAAAGAGAAAACTGACCAGAGAGGCCTTTAAGAACCCAAATAGAGCTGGTTTGCCTGGAAGAGAGAGAGAGAGAGAGAGAGATCTTCAACAAGTATTTACTGAGCAACTACCATGAGCCAGCAGCAGCCAGGGGGATCCAATAGTGAGTTAGAGGCATGATCTCCACCTGCACAGGGCTTGCAGGCTAGTGAAGGGGACAGACATTTATCAAATACCCACACATAATTACAAACCACAATGGGTGTGATAAAGAAAAGTTTAGGATGTTAAGCATAGAAGAGGGAGTAACCTAGTCCAGGGGACCGGGGGTTGGCTTGTCGCAGGAAGTGTCACTGAGCAAGAGTCTGAAGGATGAACAGGAGTGGACCAGGTGGGGGGTTGGGGGGTGGGGTGGGGTGGCAGTGAAGAGCATCCTAGGCAGAGTGACTATGCAGTAAGAGAGGTGCTGAAGGAGCTGACAGCCAGTGTGGCTGGTTTGCAGTTTGATTACCTGGGAAGGGGATGATGCCACTTAGAAGAACAGAACCCAGGAAAGGTGCTAGTTTCAGGAAGTGGGGAGAGGACAAGAAGCCAAAAAAGGAGCAGCTGGATTAGTAGCATTCAGGCTCTCCAACCCCCCTGCCCACCCCCATCAAGCACCCCCATCCAAGCACCTCTCAAGCGTGGACCAGCCTCCTGACCTTGCATGAAGTCCCAGATGTTGCACCTCTGTCCTGACAGGCGGACCACGGGGCAGTTTGGGGCTAGACCCCCTTGCTCCGTCATGTCCTCCAGTCGCTGCCAACGGACCTTCAGGATGAACCAGAAATACTGGGCACTGAAGAAAGTGGGGATCCAGTTTTCATAGGAGAAGTGGGGATTCTTGGCCATGCCAGTCTTCTCACTCATGGCCAGGATGTTCTGCTTGACTCTCCCAGGAAACAGTGTCAGAAGCACTTTGCCCATGGCCACGTGCAGGCCCACCTGAAAGAGCACCCAAAGCCTCTTCAGCCACAGCCCTGGCAGGGGCAGCCCCATTATGGCAGAGCCAGAGCTGGCTCTGAGGCCGGTGGGCAGAGCGGAAACCGCCGGGCCACAAGGGGTGGAGCTGAACAAAGGTGCAGGGTAGCAGCAGCCAACCCGGACATGAAGAAGGTGCCAGGACAGAAGGTGTTTGCCTTCCTGTCAGTGGAATGGAAAATTCCAAGCCAGGTGCTAAAGGTCTGTTCTGATGATCATTTCTGATTCTTTGCCTTAGCCTTTGGGAGATACTTGGACTGGGAAACTTCAGATCTTAAATTCTCCCTCTGATAAATTTTAAAAACAAAAGCTTTAAAAGGTCACACTTAGAGGGACTCTGTGTTTCTTTAGAAAGGCTCTGCTGTAAGTTCTAATGTTAAGTAGTCTTTTAATAACGTAAATTGTTCTTTCCCACTGAAGGATGCTTTTCCCACTCACAGCTTCTAGCTGGTGGTTGAGTGTTTCTGGAGGCATAGCCCTTCCCAGAGGATCTGGGTCTGGAAGCTCTCCAGGTAGACAGAACTGGGAAATCTGGAACTGCGCCTCCACTTAGCACTGGGGGTAGAGTAATAAGTACAGCACTCTGCTCTCGGCAGGGTGCAGTGTAGAGCGGGGAAGGGTCAAGTAAACAGAAAATTATCATTTAGTGTATTAAGTACAGAGAGGGAGGTTGAGTGGGGGCTATGGGAGCATGGAGAAGGGGCAGCTTATTCTGTTTAGAGAGGCCAAGAGGAATTCCCCAAGGAAGTGATGTCTATGCTGAAACCAGAAAGACAGAAGAGCAAGCAGTAAACCAGGCAAGTGGGGTCAGTGGTCCTGGTGGAAGGAGCCACACGTCCAAAGAACTACAAGCCAGAGAGAGCCTGGCTCATTAGAGAAACTAAGAGAAGAATCACAGAAGCTCAGAGAGGGAAAGTGTCTTAGAAAACATCGAAAACCACTTTCTGTTTTAAGCAGGGAAACTGAGGCCCAGAGAGGGGAAGTGGCCTCAGGCCAGTTCTGCCATTAATAATTTCTAAGGAGTTAATTCACAAAGCTTAAGTTTACCCCTCCTGAGACATTTACATACCTGTGTGTTAGGGCAGAAGGAAGAATGACAGGAAAGTGTCTGTCACCTCTAAAAAGTGTCAACCTTGGCCTCTAGCACACAAACATTATTTGGAGAAAGAAAAACCGGCTCCAAAAGATGTTCTCTTTCTGAGCATCTCAATGCAAATGCCACATGCTGTGCCCACAAAGTGCAGGCACCTGCCTCTTCAAGCCATAATAACCCTCATGTGTATGTAGCATTTTGCCAGGTACAAAGCAATCTTATATCCCTGGTGTTACTTGTTTTTTCTTGTTGTTGTTTGTTTTTAAATAGGCTATTTTTTGAGCAGTTTTAGATTCACAGCAAATTAAACAGAAAGTACAGTGAGTTCCCATATACCTCCTGCCTCCACACATGCACAGCCTCCCGCACTATCCATATCCCACCAGAGTAGTACATCTGCTACAACTGATGAACCTATGTTAACACATCATTATCACCCAAAGTCCATAGCTTACATTAGAGTTCACTCTCGGTGGTGTACAATCTATGGGTTTTGACAAATATGTGATATATATGTATCCACCATTATGGTATCATAAAGAATAGTTTTGCTGCCCTAAAATCCTCTATGCTCCACCTGTTCATCCCTCCCTCTCCCCTGGCAACCATTCATCTTTTCAGTGTTTCCAAAGTTTTACCTTTTCCAGAATATCATATTGTTGGAATCATACAGTATGTAGCCTTTTCAGATTGGTTTCTTACCCTTAGTAATATGCATTTAAGAAACCTCCATGTCTTTTCATGACTTGATAGCTCATTTCTTTTCATTATTGAAGAATATTCCATTGTCTGGATGTACCACAGTTCATCTATTCACCTAATAAAGGACATCTTGGTTGTTTCCAAATTTGGGCAATTATGAATAAAGCTGCTGCTATAGCCTGAATGTTTGTATCTCCCCAAAATTCATGTGTTGAAACCTAATCCCTAAAGATGGTATTTGGAGGTGGAGTCTTTGTGAGGTGATTAGGTAATTACAGTAGAGCCCTAGTGAATGGGATTAGTGCCCTTATAAGAGAGACCCCAGGGAACTCCCTTGCCCCTTCACCATGTGAGGATGCAACAAGAAGGTGGCTGTCTAGGAACCAGGAAGTGGACACTCACTAGATACCAAATCTACTGATCCCTTGATTTTGGACTTCCCAGCCTCCAAAGCTGTGAGAAATAAATTTCTGTTGTTTATAATCTACCCAGTCTATATATGGTATTCTGTTATAGCAGCCTGAATGGACTAAGACAGCTGCCATAAATATCTGTGTGAGGTTTTTTCGTGGACCTAAGTTTTCAACTCATGTGGGTAAATACAAAGGAACACAATTGCTGGATCATATGGTAAGAGTATGGTTAGTTTTGTAAGAAATTGCCAAACTGTCTTCTAAAGTGGATGCACCATTCTATATTCCCACCATCAATGAATGAGAGTTCCTGTTGTTCCACATCCTCACCAGCATTTGATGGTGTCTGTGTTCTGAAATTTGGCCATTCTAAGAGGTACGTAATGGTATCTCACTTGTTTTAATTTTCAATTCCCTAATGGCATATGATGTTAAGCATCTTTTTATATATTTATTTGCCATCTGTATATCTTCTTTGGTGAAGTGTCTGTTCCAATCTTCTGCTCATTTTTAAATCAGATTGTTCTTTTTTTAATCATTGAGTTTTAAGAGTTCTTCGTTTACTTTAGATAACAGTCCTTTATCAGCTATGTCTTTTGCAAACATTTTCTCCCAGTCTGTAGCTTGTCTTCTCAGCCTCTTGACAGTGTCCTTTTCAGAGCAGATGTTTTTAATTTTAATGAAGTCCAACTTAATTCTTTTTTCATGAATTGTGACTTTGGTGTTGTATCTAAAAGTCATCACCAAACTCAAGGTCATCTAGTTTTTCTCCTGTGTTATCTGCAAGTTTTATGGTTTTGTGTTTTATATTTAGGTCTAAGATCCATTTCAAGTTAATATTTGTGAAAGGTGTAAGGTCTGTGCCTAGATTCATTTTTCTTGCATGTGGCTGTCTGGTTGTTCCAGACCATTTGTCAAAGAGACTTTCTTTTCTCCTTTGTATTGCCTTTGTTCCTTTGTCAAAGATTACATGGCTATATTGTGTGGGTCTGTTTCTGGACTCTCTCGTCTTTCCATTGACCTATTTGTCTATTCTTTTGCCAATATCATACTCTCTTGATTACTATATCTTTAAATTAAGTCTTGAAGTTAAGTAGTGTCAGTCTTTCAGCTTTGTTCTTCTCCTTCAATATTGTGCTAGCTATTCTGGGTCTTTTGCCTCTCTGTATAAACTTTGAAATCAGTTTGTCAATATCCACAAAATAACTTGCTCGGATTTCGTTCGGTATCGTGTTGACTCTATAGATTAAGTTAGGAAGAACTGGCACCTTGACAATATTGAGTCTTCCTATTCATGAACATGGAATATCTCTCCATTTATTTAGCTCTTCCTTGATTTCTTTTATCAGAGTTTTATAGGTGTCCTTGTATAGATCTTCTACATATTTTGTTAGATTTATACCTAAGTATTTCATTGTGGAGGGTGCTAATGTAAATGGTATTATGATTTTTAATTTCAGATTCCAGTTGTTCATTGCTGGTATATAGGAAAGCAATTGACTTTTGTGCATTAGCCTTGTATCATGCAAACTTGCTATAATGACTTATTAGTTCCAGTAGTTTTTTGGTCAATTCATTCAGATTTTCTTTTTTAAAATTTATTTATTTTATTTATTTATTTTTGGCTGTGTTGGGTCTTCCTTGCTGTGCACGGGCTTTCTCTAATTGCAGCGAGCTGGGGCTACTCTTCATTGTGGTGCACGGGCTTTTCGTTGTGGTGGTTCCTCTTGTTGCAGAGCACAGGTTCTAGGCATGCGGGCTTCAGTAGTTGCAGGATGCGGGCTCAGTAGTTGTGGCTCGCCAGCTCTAGAGCACAGGCTCAGTAGTTGTGGCGCACGGGGTTAGTTGCTTCACGGCATGTGGGATCTTCCCGGACCAGGGCTCGAACCCGTGTCCCCTGCATTGGCAGGCAGATTCTCAACCACTGCGCCACCAGGGAAGCCCCATTCAGATTTTCTACATAAACAATTGTGTAATCTATGAGCAAAGACAGCTTTATTTATTTCTTCCTGATCTGTATACACTTATTTCCTTTTCTTTTATTGCATTAGCTAGGACTTCCAGTATGATGTTGAGAGAGTGGTGAGAGGGGATATTGGAAGAGATTACTGAGAGGACATGACCACTGGTTAACCTGTAAGCGGGACTTGGGCAATCAGAAGCTCCTCACCTCCTCCCCTGTCTTTGGAATGTGTGTTCTGCTTGCCTTCCCCATGCTAGAAGCTACCCAAGTATGCAGCCTGAGATAGTAATGTGATGTTGAGACCATCTGG
Source organism: Balaenoptera musculus (assembly GCF_009873245.2). Classification (NCBI taxonomy): domain Eukaryota; kingdom Metazoa; phylum Chordata; class Mammalia; order Artiodactyla; family Balaenopteridae; genus Balaenoptera; species Balaenoptera musculus. The sequence continues at coordinate 45,234,729 of NC_045785.1, read as the reverse complement.
ATGGTATATATGACTGAACCCAGTTAAGTCCTCTGTATAAACTTTTAAGATAATGGTGGGTGTGTTCAGAGATCTACTTGTCTTGTGGCTGCCCAAGACAAGCCTTGTAAGTCCCCTTGCTTTTTTAAAATGCCATCCTGCCACCTACCAATCTGGAGTGATCTGCCTCTTTCTTTGGTCTCTCCCTGCCTTCCATGTAAGGGGGCCAGTTTGCAAATCATCAGGGTATATTCTTGCCTTATTCCTGATCTTAGCAGGAGAGCTTCTAGTTGTAACATCATTAAGTATGATGTTAGCTGTAGGTTTTTTGTAGACGTTCTTTATCAAGTTGAGGAAGTTCCCCCTTTATTCCTAGTTTGCTGAGAATTTTTATAATTAAGGGGTGTTGAATTTTGTCAAATGCTTTTTCTGCATGTATTGATATGATCATGTGATTCTTATTCTTTAGGCTTTTTATGTAATAGATTACATTAATTGATTTTTTAATGTTGAACCAGCTTTATATATCTGGAATAAATCTCACTTGGTCATGATGTATAATTTTTTTATCATTGTTGGATTAAATTTGCTAATATTTTGTTGAGGATGTTTGCATCTATATTCATGAAAGATATTGGCCTCTAATTTTCTTTTCTTGTAATGTCTTTGTCTGGTTTTGGTATTAGGGTAATGCTGGCTTCATAGAATGAGTTAGGAAGTATTCCCTCTCCTTCTAATTTCTGGATGAGATTGTAGAAAATTGGTATAATTTCTTCCTTAATTGTTTGGTAGAATTCACCAGTGAACCTATCTGAGCCTGTACTTTTTCTGTTTTGGAAGGTTATTAATTTATTCAAATTCTTTAATAAGATATAGGCCTATTCAGATTGTTTATTTCTTCTGGTGTCAGTTTACACAGATTGTGTCTTTCAAAGAATTGGTCCATTTTACTATGTTATCACATATGTGGGTATAGAATTATTAGTATCCCTTTATTATCCTTTTAATATCCATGGGATCGGTAGTGATGTCCCTTCTTTCATTTCTGATACTAGAAACTTGCATCTTCTTTCTTTTTTTCTTACTTAGCCTGGTTTATCAATTTTATTGATCTTTTCAAAGAACCAGCTTTTGGTTCATGGATCTTCCCTATTGATTTCCTGTTTCCAGTTTCATTGATTTCTGCTCTAATTTTAATTTATTTTCTTCTGACTACTTTGAATTTAATTTTCTCTTCTTTTTCCAAATCGCTAAGGTGGAAGCTTAGATTATTGATTTTAGATTTCTCTCTCTTTTTTTTTTTTTTTTTGGCCACACTGCACTGTTCGTGGGATCTCAGTTCTCCGACCAGGGATTGAACCTGGGCCTTTCTTTCCTAATATATGCTTTCAATGCTATTAATTTCCTTGTAGGTACTACTTCTGCTGCATCTCACAAATGTTGTTAAGTTGTATTTTCATTTTCATTTAGTTCAAAATATCTCTTAATTTCTCTTGAGGTTTCTTATTTGGCCCTGTGTTATTTAGAAGTGTTTTGTTTAATCTACAAGTATTCTGGAGTTTTCCAAGTATTTTTCTGTTATTGATTTCTAGTTTGATTCCACTGTGGTCTGACAGCATACATTGTATGATTTCTGTTTTTTGTTTGTTTTGTTAAGGTATGTTTTATGGCTTCAAATGTTGTCTATCTTGGTGAATGTTCCATGTAAGCTCGAGAAGAATGTGTATTCCACTGTTGTTGGGTGAAGTGGTCTATAGATGTTAATTACATCCAGTTGACCAATGGTGCTGTTGAATTCTCCTATGCCCTTTCTGATTTTCTGCCTGCTAGATCCATCCATTTCTGACAGAGGGGTATTAAAGTCTCCAACTATAAGAGTGGATTTGTCTATTTCTCCTTTCAGTTCTATCAGTTTTTGCCTCATGTATTTTGATGCTCTATTGTTAGGCACATACACATTAAAGCTTATGCCTTCTTGGAGAATTGACCCCTTTATCATTATAAAATGTCTTTATCCCTGATAATTTTCCTTACTCTGAAGTTTGCTCTGTCTGAAAGTAATATAGTCATTCCAGCTCTCTTTTGATTAGTGTTAGCATAGTGTATCTTTTTCTATTCCCTTACCTTTTTTTTTGGAAAGAGTTGTTATGTAAAGTTATTAGAACTGTATCATCTACATCTACAATCACTGGCCCTATTACTTTTTTATTTGTTTTTTTATTGTGATAAAATACACATAACATAAAATTTACCATTATAACCATTTTTAAGTGTATAGTTCAGTGGCATTAAGAACATCCACATTGTTGTGCAGCCATCACCATAACTCTTTTCATCTTGTAAAACTGAAATGATACTCATTAAACAATAATCCTCCGTTCCCTCCTCCTGCTAGCTCCTAGCAACCACCATTACATTTTCTGTCTTTATGATTTTTGACTACTGTAAATACTTAATATAAGTGGAATTATACAGTACTTATCTGTTTATATGACTGTCTTATTTCACTTAGCATAGTCCTCAAGTTTCTTCCATGTGGTAGCATACTGTGAAATTTCCTTCTTTCTTAAGGATGAATAATATTCCATTGTATGTATATAAAACATTTGCTTATCCCTTCATCTGTTGATGGACATTTGGGTTCCTTTCACATTTTAGCTACTGTGAAAACCTGCTTTCCTCTGGGAATTTGGAATTTAGGTACATGCTAGACAGAGGATGACTATGTGACCAGCCCCCGGTAGAAACCTTGGGCATTGTTCTCTGATGAGATTCCCTGGTAGACGATATTTCAGCCATGTTGTCACAGCTGTTGCTGGAAGAGTTAAGTGTATCCTGTGTGACTCCACTGGGAGAGAACTCTTGGAAGCTTATGCCAGGTTTTCCCTGGACTTTGACCCCATGTGCCTTTCCCCTTTGCTGATTTTCTCTTGTATCCTTTCACTGTTAAAGCATAGCTATGAGTATGACTATATGATAAGTTCTCTGAGACCTCCTACAAATCACTGGACCTTGGGATGGACCTCTGATACACCATGTTACACATATGTTACACATATGCTGCCCATAAATATTTCAAAACTCCAGTAATTCTGTTATTTCAGCAGTACATCAACCATCACTTTGGAAGCTGACAATTGTTTAGAATACAAAGTAGTTATAAATATGTATAACTGAAATCTAAAAAGTAGTTAAATATGTTTTGCCCTTCCTTTCCAATTGCAGATATGTATTGGGAGTTGGGATTCTTGGTGCTATAACATCAAAACCAAAAGACAGAATCATGTTATTATTCTAGAAACTAATCCTTATTTTAAATGAAGAAACAATGAGTTTAATATACATATCTTCATTACTGATTGATCATAAGTTATTCCTTTATTCTCATTGAAAAACTTTTCAGGTATGTATTTGTATAAATCAATTCATTATTGCTTTTATATCTTATTATTTTATTAATTTTTAATAACTTTGATTTTCATTTTATTTATTATTATGGTTGCATTCTATTACTGGCAAGAGATCATGGTTTTTTCATTTCATGGAGTCAATATAAGTTTCTCTTCAAAACAAATGTGTTTAAGTTTTAAAATTGACCTCACAAAACCATAAAAAGAAAGAAGGAAAAGGGGGATCAATAGCAAAATTGCAATAAGTAAATATAGATGATGGTATACGGGATTTCATTATATTGTTCTTTACTTTTTTGTGCATTTTTGGAATTCTGAGTAACAGAAAGGTTAGTTGAGAATTTCATTTCTGGCAGTACGTCAGAACTTTTGCTCACTAAACAGTTTAGCTTTTCCATGAAATAACTATTTAATGTACTGCTTTCATAAGAGTTTAAGGGAATATCTCCAAGCATTCACACATATGTATATACATAAACATAAATAATATCATTGGGTAAAACCAAAATAGGGAACTGGGCAAAATAGTCCTGGGCAAATAGAAAAGTTAGAGCAGCCCTGAGAAGCACCAATAACAGCTCTGTGGTTGTGAAACTAAGCCCTGAATCAGCTGTAGAATAGGGGAGCTGACTCTGAGATTCTTGTATTAAGATGGAAACTCCTCAAAGGATATGAAAGTGGTCCCCTATCAGCAGTGACTCCTGGCTTCTGGAAGATGCAATAGCAACTTGTCTCTGAAGAGGTATCACCTGTATCTTGGTGTCAAAAATGACCATGTACTTTTGATAAAAGAGCCAAATAGGACTTTTTAGAAAAGACAAAATATTTAGATATTGAGGATTCACATAGATTAGGATGAAACTAATATGAACTCACAAAGATTATCAACACACAAAGAAACAAACCACCATGAGTGAGAATCAGCAGAAACAACAACATTTAGATCCTCAAGAATTTCAGACATTGGAATTATCAATAAGACTATTTAAATAGCTATAACTATGTATTAAATGTTTAAAGCACTCATAGGCGCCAGGGCACCCTGATAGCAAAGATCAGCTTCCACCAGTAAGCTATTAAATCATTTGCCTTCCTGGATTTAAAAACAAAAAAAGCATTAATAGGCTATCCAAAATGATTTTTAAAAGAGTCAAATAGAAGTTTTAGGAAACAAATACACAATTGTTGAATTAAAGACTGGGGGAGGACTTCCCTGGTGGCACAGTGGTTAAGAATCCGCCTGCCAATGCAGGGGACACGGGTTCGAGTCCTGGTCCGGGAAGATCCCACATGCTGCCGGGCAACTGAGCCCGTGCGCCATAACTACTAAGCCTGCGCTCTAGAGCCACAACTACTGAGCCCGCATGCCACAACTACTGAAACCTGCATGCCTAGAGCCCATGCTCCACAACAAGAGGGGCCACAGCAATGAGAAGCCCGCACACCACAATGAAGAGTAGCCCCCGCTCACCACAACTAGAGAAAGCCTGCGCACAGCAACGAAGACCCAACGCAGCCAAAATTAAATTTTAAAAATTAAAAATAAACACAACAATGTAAATATATATATATATGTATATAAAACAATAAGCTTAAAAAAGCAGACAGGAAAAAATAAATAAAATGGGTTAAAAGCAACAACCAAAATAAAATAAAATGGATGTATAACTTTGAACTAGCAAGAAAAAAATAGCTAGTGAAAGAAGGGAAAGAACATGAAAAGATGCTCAACATCACTAATCATTAGAGAAATGCAAATCAAAACCACAATGAGGTATCACCTCACACCAGTCAGAATGGCCATCATCCAAAAATCTACAAACAATAAATGCTGGAGAGGGTGTGGAGAAAAGGGAACCCTCCCGCACTGTTGGTGGGAATGTAAATTGATACAGCCACTATGGAGAACAGTATGGAGTTTCCTTAAAAAACTAAAAATAGAACTACCATATGACCCAGTAATTCCACTACTGGGCATATACCCTGAGAAAACCATAATTCAAAAAGATACATGTAGGGGACTTCCCTGGCGGTCCAGGGGTTAAGACTCCGCTCTCCCACTGCAGGAAGCGCAGGTTCGATCCCTGGTCGGGGAAGTAAGATCCTGCATGCCGCACAGCACGGCCAAAAAACTAAAAAAAAAAAAAAAAAGATACATGTACCACAATGTTCATTGCAGCACTATTTACAATAGCCAGGACATGGAAGCAACCTAAATGTCCATTGACAGATGAATGGATAAAGAAGATGTGGCACATATATACAATGGAATATTACTCAGCCATAAAAGAAACGAAATTGAGTTATTTGTAGTGAGGTGGATGGACCTAGAGTCTGTCATACAGAGTGAAGTAAGTCAGAAAGAAAAACAAATACCATATGCTAACACATATATATGGAATCTAAAAAAGCGGTACTGATGAACCTAGTGGCGGCGCAGGAATAAAGACGCAGACGTAGAGAACGGACTTGAGGACATGGGCGGGGAGGGGAAGCTGGGACGAAGTGAGAGAGTAGCACTGACATATATACACTACCAAATGTAAAATGGATGGCTAGTGGGAAGCTGCTGCATAGCACAAGGAGATCAGCTCGGTGCTTTCTGACAACCTAGAGGGGTGGGATAAAGGAGGCTCAAGAGGGAGGGGATATGGGGATATATGTATACATATAGTTGATTCACTTTGTTGTACAGCAGAAACTAACACAACAATGTAAAGCAATTATACTCCAATAAAGATACAAAAAAAAAAAAAAAGGTAAAGAAGATATAAAGAAGTAATGGAAGTAATTAACGTGAAAAAGATGACTGAAATATCTACATATAAAAATAAATGCATTTAATGTAAATGAATTAGCAGCACTTCTGGAATGGAAGAGTAAGAATCTCTGAAAACCCACTCCTTCATAAAAGCGTGAGAACACTGGCAAAAATTGTCAAAATCAACTTCTTTCGGTATTCTGTAAATTAATCAAAGAAAGGTTTGTGATAATCAGAGAAGTGTCTATTCAATAAAAACAGCTGAATCTCAGTAAGAACAGTGAGCTTTGTGGTGTTTTAACTTGCTCTAGCCCCATTCCCCTCTCCCGGCTCCAAGGTAGCCTTGAAAAACAACAGCTTCACAACCATGGTCGTTGCGAAAATTAGCAATTTAGTAACCACTGGAAGGGGAAGAATAGGATTGGAGCTCTTCAAAAAGTCCCATTCACAGAGAATTGTCATTATGTGACTTGTCTGACATCTCCTTTGGAAAGCTCCATTCTCAGGTCTTGGTTTTATTTGACCTGACTCAGAGCTCACACTATAAAAACAGGGCATTTGCCAAAATAATCAGTAGCAGTTCTCTAACACTGCATCACCTGAGACGATGATGCAAAGGCCAGCAGCCTTCTCCCTGGGATGGGTGTCACTCAGCAGGTGTTGGAGACACTTTCTGGAGCATGACTCAGCTGTGTGGTCACCAGCTTTCCCCTGCGGAAAGCCAGGGGACTCTGTCAGGATCACATGCAGCATCTAACAAGGCTCATACTTTTCAGTATGAAAAGTCCCCTTCACTCCATCCCTGCCCATCAAAGCAAGGCTTGCTCCTCTGCTTCTCTTCGTCCTGCGTTCTTCCCCCATTCTATCTAGGTGAGGGTGGGGTGGGTTCTCTCTCACTGGTTCATTCCCCTCGCAGAGCAGTAAGGGGTCTAATTAGTATCATCAGCTGGGCTCACCTTCCTTACCATAGTTGGACAGATGAGTTAAGGAAATATGAACGTTTTGAGCTCAGAGTTTTTCAACCTTGACACCATTGACATTTTGAACTAGATAATTCTTTGTTGAGAAGGGCTATCCTGTGCATTGTAGGATGTTTAGAAGCACCCTGGCCAGTAGCACCTCACAAGTCATGACAATCAAAAATGCCTTCATAAGTCAGGCAGCGAAAGACAAATATCATGATATCACTCATCTGTGGACTCTAAAAAAAATGGTATAAACGAACTTCTTTACAAAACAGAAACAGACTCACAGATTTTGAAAACAAACTTAGGGTTACCAAAGGGGAAACGTGCGGGGGAGGGATAAATTAGGAGCTTGGGATTAACATACACACACTACTATATATAAAACAGATAACCAACAAGGACCTACTGTATAGCACAGGGAACTCTACTCAATATTCTGTAATAACCTATATGGGAAAAGAATCTGAAAAAGATGAATATATATATATATATATATATATATGTAGCTGAATCACTTTGCTGTACACCTGAAACTAACACAACATTGTAAATCAACTATACTCCAATAAAATTATTTTTTTTTAAGTGAATGATGGTTTTTATTTTTTAATTTTTTTTTTTTGCTGCATTGGGTCTTTGCTGCTGCGCGTGGGCTTTCTCTAGTTGTGGCAAGCGGGGGCTACTCTTTGCTGCAGTGCGTGGGCTTCTCATTGCAGTGGCTTCTCTTCCTGCAGAGCGTGGGCACTAGAGGGTGCGGGCTTCAGCAGTTGCGGCGTGTGAGCTCTGGAGTGCTGGCTCAGTAGTTGTGGCGCACGGGCTTAGTTGCTCCACAGCATGTGGGATCTTCCCTGACCAGGGATCGAACCTGTGTCCCCTGCATTGGCAGGCGGATTCCTAACCACTGCGCCACCAGGGAAATCCCAATAAAATTCTTTAAAAAAAAAAATGTCTTCAGATATTGCCAAATATCCCTGGGAGCAAAATAGTCCCCAGTTGAGAATTGCTGTTTTAGTTAAACCGGTATAGTTATCTTTGATTCTTGTCTCGTTTTGAGCCAAAACTTACATATCATTATAATTAATATATCAATAAAACTTTTACTTCTGTTTCCAAGAGAAGAAATATATAGTCTAGGTGTTATCACCGCCCCCCCCCGCCCCCCGACACACACACACTTATCACTAGCAATGGGGCTGTTGTTGCCATCTGACTGGTGAGCAGCCTGGTTCCAAAATTCCATCCTGAGAGCTGCTTTCTGGGGCCACTCTTCGTATCAACATGCCTTAGTGTGAGTTCCTCATCTCATGTGAGTACTTTACTGGCAAGTGTGAGTCCAAGGGTCAGGAGTGAAGGACAGGAGTTGTAAAACAGAGGAGAAAGGAGAGCCACTGCAAGGGTGCATTGCAATGCAATGGGGGAGGGGAGGAAGGAGAGCCAGTGCAAGGGTGCAATTCTTTGTTGAGGGTGCTCTACAAAGAATTATCTAGTCAAATTGGCCACTTCCAAAGGCATTTGGTTGTTTGATCCTGCAAGACAGTTTGAAAGCTGTATGAAATATCTGAGGAGAGTCTGAGGGGAAAAAGAGAGAAGCATGTATTCATCAGTTACTGACTCCATTGGTCAAAGATTTGTCCCATGAGGCATTGACCGCTCCCCACTTCTGCACTTCTGGCTTGCACCTGTCCCAGTGCTGAACGGTTCCAGCAGTCCCTTAATCCCAAGGTACCAAGACACAAGCCCTGATGCAGAAAGCGAGAAGCCTGAGTTATGGACTTGAGGTGAAGCTCACTTAGGTTATAGCTGCTGCAGCTGGAATAAGATCAGTGGTGGTGAAATAAGCAGCTAATGAAGCCAAGAGGATTTGCCATGGGGCATAAGAAGTGTTTGATACATTTGCACACCGAATTTGTGCGTTGCAATTCATTCCTGGTACACATTCAACCAAAGTACCCTGCACATACATACGCTAACCTCAGCTTTCTCTTTATAAAATGAGGATAATCACCTCAAGCTTGCTGGATTGTTCTGAGAATTAGAGATCTGCATGTATAAAGCCTGATAACAATGTCAGTTCAATAAATATGCTCCGTATGTGTTTAACTATTTTATTAGCCAGATGTAATAAGCCATTCCCATTGACCATAAGGACCCAGTGTGGTGAGGCCAAAGTCAAAGGTTCCACCTTGTGTAGGCAGTGAATTTGGCTTATGCTGCTCAGACAGCCAGAACTTGATCGCTCTACAATTAACCTTCAGTGAGCAACTATCGTGTCCCTGGTTCTGGGCTGCCTTGAGGACCTGGAGACCAGAGTCATTCCTGATCCTTCCCCCCAAAGCACTCCCACGCCGGCAAAGATGGGCAAACAATAACAACTGCCACGGTTTAAGCAAGCACAGGGGACTATGGGCGCAAAAGAAGTCCTGGGAGGCGAAGGCAGGCTTTCCCTAGGAGGAGGAAAGGGTACCGACATCTGGAGGGATGTGTAGGTGATAACCAAGCAAAGACTGGCGGCGGGGCAAAATGTTTCTCACCGGCTCACTCAGTGCAACTTCACCGTCGTTTACTGGGCCGCTGCTGTAGTCAAGGTGGTGGTCAGATGCCGAGGCGGGGACAGAGCGGAGAGTGAGGCCAATCCCCAGCCACCCCTCACTGCCCCAAGGGCATAAGGTAGACCGTCGCAGGAGTGAAGGAACAAATTACCACACTTACGGGGGTGTCCCTAGGAACAGACATCATCCTTTCCCAGATCACTGGTTCAACACTCAAAAACTAATTGACTCGTTCTCCCTCACTGGTTAATTAAATTTTTATGGCCAAAAAAGAATGGGAGGATTGAGGACATTTTTTCCTTTTCACAATCGTCTTCCGTCACGCTACTTTATATTTCAACAAGAAAAGAGGTATAACCAAACATAAAATAAACCCCACTCTCCAGAGAATTCTCTGCGCCCCCCCACCCCCGGAGCGAGGCGAGCCGAGGCGGACCCTCTCCACATCCCCACTGGTCTGCCCGGCGCCACCTGCCTCTTTAAGAGCCGAAGCCTCGCCCTTCGAGGGGCCGCGGAGGGAGCGAGCTTTGGATGCAGTCGCCCGCTGAGGTCTCGGGAAGAGGCGTCTCCGGGAGCTGCTGTCTTTTTAAGGAGGCGGGACTCTGCCCGGAGGAGGTGGAGAAGGTCTGCCCCCCGGATCTCCGGTTTCCGGCAACTCGGCGGGACCAGAACCTGCGCGGAGAATCTGAGGCCCGAGGCTTCCCGGCACCAGCTGGACGCCGAGCCCCCCCGAGGTGAGGCCGCGGGGTCTGTGGGGCCGGCCTGGGACTGAGGGAGCTCGGGATCTCCTGCCTACCCGGGCCGCTGCGGCCCAGCTTCTCCTCCTAAAACACTGTACGTGCTTCTTGGGCAGCTCTTTCCCAGACCGTCCTGGACTCACGGTGCCCCAGGGTGTAGGGTCCCCATCACTCCAGCGCCTACTAATTGCTTCGCTGTGCACTAAGCGCCTTACACTTACTTGCCTCAGTTAATGGTACCCAACATCGTGTGAGTAGGTACAATTATGAACCCATTTTACAGATGAGGAAATTGAGGCCCCCAGGAGCCCACAGTCTTACGGCCAGAAGCAGCAGAATCGGGAATCAAACCCAGGTCTGTTCGACTCCAGAGCCTGTGCCCTTAACCACTGGCTAGGCTGACTGCCTTTGCTCTCCACTGCCCTCATAGCCACCTCTCAAATCCCAGCCTCCCCTTCCTTATCCTTCCATCTCCAGGCTGCACCTGGCCCTTAAACACCCACACAGTGAGATTGCATGGAACCAATGGAGCCCCCCACCATTAGTTTTTTTATAACAGTTTTAATAGTATCTGATGCTAAATGGTTATCTTTATATAAACCTATCGGATCCCACTAAAAAAGGACGCAAGGGAAAGCAATACCATTTCTAACGCTGAAATAAGATTCGTTTGTAGATTTTTTTTTATGTTATCGTATGAAATTTATTTATTTTTCCTTTTTAGACCTCTGTAAATTATCTTCCTAATAATTGGGAGAAGACCCTTGGCTGAATGGCAGCTGTAGATGACTTGCGGTTTGAAGGTACATCCGTTGGGTGCCCCCCTTTTATGATCAGTGTTTCTGTAGTCACAGCAGAATTTCCGTTGCTATGCTGGTGCATATATTAAAGAAGATTATTTCAGACATCTTGGTAAAAGAATGTTTGCCACACTCAGGTTATTCTATTTGTTCACATCAGCTGTTCTTTTTTGCCAAACAGCCCTTCAGATTGGTAATATCATAAATTTAGTGCAGTGATTACAGAAAATGTTTATAGAGTTCTTGCTTTAGTTCAACACGCATTTATTGAGCATGTATTTTGTGCTTAGAATTGTACTAGATACAGGAGATCAAAAGATAAAGGAGAAGTGTTTTACACTGCTAGAGTAGATAAAAGTGTAAAAAGATAATTATAATGAAATGTGATCAGGTCATTCCTTCACTGAGTCAATAAATCTGTCATGAGTGTGACCATGAACCAGGCAATTGTTCTAGTTACCAGGGTAGAAGAGTGAACAGTTTCTTCCCTTATGAAGCTCTCAGTCTAGTGAGGGAGACATTTATTTGTTAAATGATCACTTAAATATATATCTATAAACTATGAAAGTGCTGGAGGAAAAGTTCATAACTCATAACCCAGAGCCTGACCTAACCTGGGGATTGACGAATGCTCATTTGCCTTGTAAACACTTGTATAGTGTTTCCTAAATGGCAGGCAGTGTTCTAAGTGCTTTACAAATATTTACTCATTTACTCCTTATGTCAACTTTATGAAATAGTTATTTTATTCTCCCTATTTTACCAATGAGGAAACTGAAGCACAGAAAAATTAAGTCATTTGCTTAAAGGTTATAGTAAGTAGTAAAGCAGGGTTTGACCCCAGGCATCACAACCTATGCTATCTTACTACTATCTAAGGAAGAGATACAATGTTTAAAGAGAAATCCACTTCATTGGCCAATACTGTCAGCTCCATCTGCAAATACAACCAGCATCTGACCACTTCTCGCCCACCTCTACCACTCTCCCACCGTGCTCAAGGTCACCATCACCTCATGTCTGGATTATAGACCTTACCTTCCTTCAGGTCTTCCTGCATCCTCCCTTACCCCCTATGGTCTGTATTTTGCAGCCAGAGTAGTCCTTTAAAACCAAGTCAGATCATGTCATTCCTTCTAAACCTTCCAGTGGCTCCCATCTCACTAGGAGTGGAAGGCAGAGCCTTTTCTGTGCTTAGGAGACCCTACATGATCCAGGCCTCCGCTGCCTCTGATTTCATCTCCTGCTACTCTAGCCCTTTCTCTCTGCCTACCCACATGGGCCTCATCACTGTCCCTCCTAGACGCCAGGTACACTAACAGCTTAGGGCTTCTGAGCCATCCTTCTGTTTGGGACATTCTTAGTCCAGATAGCCACATGGCTTGTTCCCTTGCTCTGCTCAAATCTCACTTCATTCCAGAGGCCTTCCTTGGTCATCGTATCTGGGAGTACAGTGCAAGAAAGTTCACGTGTAAAGAACAGCACGTGCAGAGTACTTGATAAGGGAGGAAGTCTGTTTCATTTTCTTTCCCAAGGAATTAAAAGAAGGCCAATGTACCAGAGCACAGATGGTCGGGGAGGCCTGTCACAAGGTGAGGTTTGAGAGGAAGCAGGAGCCAAGTCACACAGGACTTTATACACCATGTTAAAGACTTTGCTCTTTAGAAAAGAACACAGGATGCTGCGGGGGTCATGGAAAGCTTCTCAGAGGAAAAATGGTAGTGTTAAATGAAAAAGTGAAGCTCAGGGCCCTGCAGGTGGGAGACATTGTGTCAGGAAAGGAACAGAGGCAAAACAGCATAGGATGTAGAAGCAGATAATGTTGGTGGCAGAAATAAGAAACATACCAATCTTGCCCTCAAGGCACTGAGATGGACAAGAATAACGAATACAGAGCAGAATATGTGAATAGTCATCATGTGCGAGGTACACACATCCTACATTCAAATCAAACTTTCCATCTGCTGTTCTTCACACATGGAACACATTTTCTGTCTTCTGGGTCTTGCTCATCCCATACCCTTTGCCTGAGATGCCATCCTCCCTGCTTCTGGCCATCCTTCTCATACGGCAGCTTCTCCAAGTAGCCTTTCCTAATCCCATCAGCTAGATGAGTTATCATCTCTTGAACCTCTTTGGACTTGGTACCTCTAAAGTGACGCTCTCTGTTCCTCCTTCTGGCATGTCCTTTCCCCTGGTAAACTACTGTTTTTAAAATATGAAACTTAAATATATCTTCCTTGGACTGATTCCCTCAGGCAAACTTATAACCATCTTTTTAAATGTCAGTGCCCTGTCCAGTCAGTAAATGATAGCTATAACAGTATTTATTATTATCTCATATCATCCTCAAAATCTCTCTGCGAGATAAGTATTATCTACTTTTTATAGTTGAAGAAACAGAGACTCAGAGATATGGAGTGATTTGCCCAAGGTCATGGAGTGCTAGAGTCTTATCTTAAACAGAGGACCCTCTCATTCCAGAGTCTCATGCTGCCAAAACATGGGAGACTGAAGCTTGAGTAATTGTTACAGATCAGCCACCTTATTAATTTCAGTCACTTTAATTCTCTCCATAAAACTATTTGCGTAGCTGAAAGGCAGTAAGATTGGGCTCAGTTATCCAAGAGCCCCATCCTACTGCCATGATTGTAGTGTTACAGTGGTGCCCTGCTGGCATCCTTCCTGAGTCCTGCCAAATTCCACAGCTGCCCTAAATTTTATCTGAGAGCGGCTAAATAAAGTTTGTTAGGATGCCCAGAGACAGGAAGTCACAATCATTGCTGGTGGACATGAATAGGTGAGGTTCTTTTGGAGAAAAGTTTAGCAGTATGGCTCAAGAGCCTTAAAAATGGTCTGCACCCTTTGACCTGGTGATCACACTGATAGTGTTCATACTAAGACAATAACCCCAAAAACTTCCTCCTCACAGATGCTCCTTACAGTGTTATTTGTACTAATGAAAAACGAGAAGCACCCAAACATCCAATAACAGTGGAATAATTGTGTTAACTTGTGGTGTCTCTCTCCTACTATTCCCACCTCCAGCTGATGAACTGTTATGTAGCCACGTAACTGATCATTTTAAAGACTGATATAATATGAAAAAAAAATTTTTTATATAATCCCTGGCAGATGGAGCAGGGTACAACATTGTTTACATAGTACTGTCACATCCTAAATCAGTACTTGGTACACTGTAGGCACGCAGTAAATATTTGTTGAGTGAATGATCATCACTGGCATGAATCTACTCTATAGAGAAAAGGAAATATACCAAAAGTTAATAGTGTTTGCTTTTTATGTGGATGGGACTAAGAGTGATTTTTATTCTGTTGTTTCTACTTTCATTTTTGTCCTTGTGTTTTCTGTAGTGATTACATAGGACTTACTGGAAAAAATAACTTCCATTAAGTTTTTTTGAACTTGAATCAAAGAAGAGAAGGTTAGATTGGTTACTTGCAATGGGCCAGGCACTCTGCTAAGGGCTTTACTTAAGTAATATTCCTAACTTTCCCAAAATTCCTGAAAATAAATATTATTCTCCCCATCGTATAGATGAGAACACTGAAGCTTATAGAGGTTAAGTTACTTACTCAGGCTTGAATACTTAGTAAGTAACTGAGCCAGGACTAAAATTCAGGTCTGACTTCAAATTCTGTTGTTTTCATAATCATTTTTCTTTGTCAGCTTGATTTCTAGATGAGATTTTTTTCAGAGCCTTTTGCCACTTGTCTCAGATAGGGTCTATAGCAAAGCTGAGGTTGTAACAGCTTGTCTTTAAATTTAAAAGTATGGCATTTCCAGTGTGGGTAAGGTCATTGATACCCTTGTACTATAACTGATTTCAGAATTTGGTGATACAGCCACTTCTCTAGCAGCAAACCCAGATGCCACCACAATAAGCATCGAGGATCCTGGTGAAACCCCAAAACACCAGCCAGGACCCCCAGGAGGCTCAAGGAGAGAAGAGGATGATGAGTTACTAGGAAATGATGACTCTGACAAAACTGAGGTTTGAACTGTCTTTTAAATTGTTTTTTTTCTTTTAAATTTTTTTTTTTAACATCTTTATTGGAGTATAATTGCTTTACAATGGTGTGTTAGTTTCTGCTTTATAACAAAGTGAATCAGCTATACATATACATATATCCCCATATCTCCTCCCTCTTGCGTCTCCCTCCCACCCGCCCTATCCCATCCCTCTAGGTGGTCACAGAGCACTGAGCTGATCTCCTTGTGCTATGCGGCTGCTTCCCACTAGCTATCTATTTTACATTTGGTAGTGTATATAAGTCTATGCCACTATCTCACTTCGTCCCAGCTTACTCTTTTAACTTCTAAAAACCTCGTTCACGCATTTATTCACTGTCTCCTGTGTGCCAGGTAGAATGCCAAGCAGTGGCAACACGAAGGTAAATCATGTAAATCAAGGTAAATCTGCCTTGGGGGAGAAACAGACAAGCAAACAGACCATTGTTACCCATGGGAAGCACGCTGGGGTTGTGGGAGCAGAGAGAAGGGGGTTACGGAAGGCTTCCTGGAGGCAGTGACACTTAAACTGAATCTTGTTGAAAGAATAGGTGAACCCGGGAAGAAGGTGTGGAAGGGTGATCTGGGCAAAGGGAACAGTTTCGGTGAAGTCACAGAGGCATGAAAGAACATGGTACAGAAAGCACATCTTCCATCTTCATGGACGTTGGGAGCAAAATATAGGTGAAGACAGGAGATGAGGCTCACAGATAGGCAAGGACTCAACCCTCTGAGTATGAATTGTATTCTGAAAACTGTTGGGAGCCATTGAAAGATTTTAAACAATATGACCAGATACGTTTAAAGATATTTAAGATACAGTGGCCCTGTGGAGTGTGAATTGGTGGGAGACGGACTAGAGGCCAGAAAACCAGGTAGGAGACTGGTGAAGTGGCCTGAACTAGAACTGGATACAGATGTTTAGCAGATGGACTCACTAGGACTTGGTGGAAAAGGGGTGAGGAAGAGAGGGAGGATTCTATGGAGAGTTCTAGGTTTCTGCATCTGGTTGAATTTTGAATATCAGAGCTGTTTTTGATCACAAAAATTTACTGCCGTGTACACTGTTGGTGCATTCCAGAAAAACAGTATTTCTAGTAATATTTTATAAATGGAACATGATCGTGATTCACCAGAGGAGTACTCAATTTATAGCAGTGTGTTCACAGGCTCATGAAACAGTGGAGTGGCAAGTGCTCTTCGTGGAACTCCATGAAATATCAAAATAAGTACCAAAGTGTATGTCAAATTAAATAGCATTGTATACTAGATATTGTGGCAAGAGCTCAGACTTAGGACCCTGAGTTTGAATCCAGGTCTGGCCAGTAGTAATAGCTCTGTGGTCTTGGGTAAGGTACTTTAATTTCCCTAAACCTGGATTTCCTCATCGGAAATATAAGAAAATAGTATACTGACTATTGTCATCATTATCATCACAACAGCTAATATTTATTCAGTGTTTAATAGCTGCCAGGTACCATTTAAAGTTCCTTACTTGGATCATCTCATTTAATCCTTAAAACAACCCTATATGCAAGGAACTATTAGCTTCATTTTGTAAATGAGAAACCTGAGGCACAGAATTTAAGTGACTTGCCCCAGGACACACAACTGGCAGGTGCAGACAGAACTTTAAACCAAGGCACTCTGAGTCCCTCTGTATTAGAGTAGTGTATGTTAAGTGCTTATCAAAGTTGTTGACACCCTCAGGATACAGGAATGATTTTTAGTATAACTGAGTGTATTAATTAGTTACGGTTCTCCAGAGAAATAGATCGATAGGATATGTATATGTAGAGAAAGAGATTTACTTTTTTTTAAATTGGTTCACATGATTGTGGTTGCTTGGTGAGTCCAAAATCTGATGGAGGATGCTGGCAGGCTGGAGACTCAGGAAAGAGAATTTGAATCCAAAGGCATCGTGCTGGAGAACTAGGAAGAGCTGATATTGCAGATGAAGTCTTAGGGCATCTGCTGGAGGAGTCCCTCTTGCTCAGGGGGTCAGCCTTTGGTTCTATTCAGGCCTTCACCTGATTGGCTGTGGTCCACCCACATTATGGAGGGCAATCTGCTTTATTCAAAAAGTCCACCAATTTAAATGTAAAGCTCATCCAAAAACACCCTTACAGAAACATCCAGAACAATGTTTGATCAAATATCTGGGCATCATGGCCCAGCCAAGTTGACACATAAAATTTACCATCACACTGAACAACAGCAGCCATCAAAAGTTTAAGAAGAAATGTCTGGGGGAAAAAAATCTTAAAACTGAAAACATTTTATCCATTATCTTAATTTCGTCAGGGAATCAGGAAGAGGTTACCAATATTCTATGATAGTGACAGAATTTCTTGACCTAGCTTATGGAACATGGGTCTCTGGTGTTCAGTATCTTGCAATATTAGAGTTGGAAAGAATCTACAGTTTCCTCTACAGTTAAGTCCCCTACATACGAACCTTCAAGTTGCAAACTTTCAAAGATTTGAACGTGTGTTCGCATGTCCAATCATGTAAGTTAGTTCATGTGTCTGGCGTACATTGTCACATGTGTGCATCCTCTACAAGTGTTTGTGCTTTTGTGAACTTTACTGTACAGTACTGTATAGAGTACAGTATCTTTATTTCAAGCCCAGGATGTCCAGAAGCAAGCGTAAAAGCAGTGGTGATATAGCTGGTACAGTACTACCCAGACATCACTGGATCGTTTTTTTAGGAGGGTAGATAGAATTGAATCCAGCAAGGAACCAGAACCTGTGCCATCAGTGGCAGGCGTGAGTGAAATTGCACCGTGACCTCCGTGTCCTACTGCTGACAATCCTTCAGCTCTACCATCTCCCACCTCCTCTCCCTCCTCCAGTCAGTAACTCTTCTTGCCTGTTCACTCAATGCCAGCCCCTGTATGCCAGCTGTTACACTGTACTACTGTACTTTTCAAGGTATTGTACTGTAAGATTAAAAAGGTTTTCTTTATATTTTGTTTGTTTTTCATGTGTTATTTGTGTGAAAAGTATTATAAACCTATTACAGTGCCGTACTATATAGCTGATTGTGTTAGTTGGGTACCTAGGCTAACTTTGTTGGACTTAGGAACAAATTGGATTTCCAAACGCACTCTCGGCATGGAACTTGTACGTATATAGGGGACTTACTGTATTTCAGCTTCCCTCTCAAGATATTAATGCTGTCCGTGGTATGTCAGAAAGACAGCACTTGAATGCCTCTAGGAGCAGGCTGCTCATGATCATGTAAAGCAGCCCCTACCACTTTTGGAAAACTTTAATGGTGGAAAGTTTTTCCTGTATAGTGAACAAAAAATATCTGCCTATAGTAACTTCCCTCGTCTTGCAAAGGTCCTTAGAGTGCATCTGTACTTTTTGCTGTATGAGTCCTCTTCAGATATCTGGGGATGGCAGTCACAATTCCTGGCATGGGGCGTGCATTCTTCTGTAGAGAGCTGTGCTCTTGGTACAGGCATGGCCCTCCTAGTGCGCCTCTTCTAAATAAGAATTTTGGTTTTTTGTTAGAGCAGTATATTTTAAGTTTTTAATTCTTCAGAGTGAGTCAGTGTATCAGATTTTTGAGAATTCAGGTGCTGATAGTAGTGAGGATGTTGAAGTGGAGGAAGGGGAAAAGATATTTACACTGACTGCCTTCTGTAGGTACATGTTTGTGTGTGTGTATATACATATATATGTTGTTTTGCATAGTAATTAAGCTAATCCTTCCTATTATCCTATAAGGTAGATCTTGTTACATGTACTTTTTAAATATTTGTCTCACAAATGACTTTTACTTATTTATTTATTGGCTGTGTTGGGTCTTCGTTTCTGTGCGAGGGCTTTCCCTAGTTGCGGTGAGCGGGGGCCACTCCTCATCGCGGTGCGCGGGCCTCTCACGGTTGCGGCCTCTCTTGCTGTGGAGCACAGGCTCCAGACGCGCAGGCTCAGTAATTGTGGCTCACGGGCCTAGTTGCTCCGCGGCACGTGGGATCCTCCCAGACCAGGGCTCGAACCCGTGTCCCCTGCATTGGCAGGCAGATTCTCAACCACTGCGCCACCAGGGAAGCCCACCTGTACTTTTTAGATAAGGAAGACTGAGATGAGTCTAGTGATTTGATGAAGCCATCCCCTAGTGGAGGGACCAGGATTTGAAACCTTTTGGTGTGTCTTCAGAACTGATGCTTTTATGTCAGGCTGAGAATTGGGCATGGCTATGGTAAAATTGATTGATGAATGCAGAAGAGTTTGGTCTTTCGTACATCTTGATTTTCCATTAGACCCTCTCTCTTTCTCTTTCTCTTTCTCTGGGTAGCTAGAATAAGGAAATTGCTTCTGTGTTCATTATGTTTTTTATTTTAACCTCTGACAGTTACTTGCTGGACAGAAGAAAAGCTCCCCCTTCTGGACATTTGAATACTATCAAACATTCTTTGATGTAGACACTTACCAGGTTTGTAAACCAGTTTTACCTTTCTTTTGTCATATAATGCAGACTTGTTTCTTCTATGGTTAAACAATCGAGTAATGTGAAAGGTTTTGTATACTGGATATGGTCTTCAAAAGTAAAAGATCAATTAGCACTTGAAAATACTAAATGAAATAATAAAAAAATACTAAATAAATAATAAAAGCTCTAATCACTGAGTTTCAATTTTGCAGTGCAAACTTATTAAACTTTAAGAAAAAAATCTTCAGTAGACTTACTGCTGTGCTGTTTTGCAGGTCTTTGACAGAATAAAGGGGTCTCTTTTGCCAATACCAGGAAAAAACTTTGTGAGGTTGTATATCCGCAGCAACCCAGATCTCTATGGTATGTGTAGTGCTGTTTTGATTCTTTTCCGTGTCCCAGCTAAGCTCAGGTGAGTGTGCGGGTTGCCTGGAAAGTTGGAGAAGCGCACTGTTGGTGGGGCATGCAGTGTTTTATTTGACTCTTCTGAGCTTTGGTAGCAACTGTTGCAAAGAATTTGGAGAAAATGCAATTGTATGTTCTATTAATGCCCTGATGACAAGTAATAGTATGTCCTTTGAAAGTCTTCAAATGACATTACAAATTCAAGACAAATTAAGTCACTTGTGTAAGAGGAGATTGTTGATTTTAATTTTAGAGGATTTCATGGTAGGGGTGAGTGTGGAGGAGCTTCTCTCACGCTTATTCATAATGTGCTGAGTTCCAGCTCTGCACAGGCTGGCTTCCCCTTGAAAGTCTGTAAGAGGATGGGCCAAGGGGTAATGTCATTCCAACCTCCGTGCTATCCGAGAAGGGGTCAGAGGTCCATCCAGTGATCCTGAAGGAAAGGGTTCCAACAACGGTGGCCTGTGTTTGAGGGGAGAAGTGAGCCAGCGGCTCTGAGTGCTTCTGTGTGCAGGTGCTGTACGAAAGACTTGGTGCACGCGGGCACACTTAATTCTTGCATCAACCTTTGGGTAGGTATTATTATCCCCATTTTTCAAAAGAGGAAGCTGGTGCTCAGTGGCGTTCAGTAATATATATGCTCAATCCTAAACATTAAGTTTTAGAGTGATTATACTTGTTGATTATAAAAGGAAAAGGAATTCAGGAGAATCTATTGTGTGCCAATCACTACATACACTCTTTAATCGTTTTCAACAAGGCTATGTATTAAGTGCTCTTATCCCTGTTTTCCATGTGAGAAAACTAAAACTGGGATTTGCAACATCATGGATGAACTTGGAGGGTGTTAATGCTTAGTGAAATATGTCAGACAGAGAAAGACAAATGCTGTATGATATCACTTATATGTGGAATCTAAACACTAAAACAAACTAGTGAATCTAACAAAAAAGATACAGACTCACAGATATAGAGAACAAACTAGTAGTCACCAGTGGGTAGAGGGAAGGGAGGAGGGGCAAGATAAGGGGTAGGGGATTAAGAGGTACAAACTAGTTAAGTGTAAAATAAATAAGCTATAAGGATATACTATGCAGCACAGGGAATATAGCGAATATTTTATAATAACGATAAATGGAATGTAACCTTTAAAAATTGTGACTCACCGTGTTGTACACTTGAAACTTATGTAATATTGTAAATCAACTATACATCAGTTAAAAAGTAAAAGTAGGGAATTCCCTGGTGGTCCAGTGGTTAGGACTCCGAGCTTCCACTGCAGGGGCCACGGGTTCAGTTCCTGGAACTAAGATCCCACAAGTCGCACAGCATGGCCCCCCCCAAAAAAAGTAGAACTAGCTCCTAGTTTAGTTTTATGTAAAAGCCCCCATTTATTCTATTAGACTGGTGTTTTTAAGCTACAGAACCTTTTCATCAAATGGCACGGATGTCCAATATTTAAAACCAGTCAAAGTGGAGCAGCTATGATGGAGGTTGAGGAAAGTCTCCCTTCCACTCAGCTTCCTCCCTCAGGGACAGACACAGAAGTTCCATCCAGATGTCCGTGGAATTCCTGGAGCTCCGGTGAGCATAGTGTGAAAACCATTGCCTTGGCCCAGGCCTCTCAGCTAAAGGTTGCCAAGGTGGCATTTCTTTCTAGCTCTCTCATTCATCCTCACTTCTAGCCTGAGAACTTCTTGAGAAGCAGACTCTGTGTCTGAGGAATCCACGTCATCAGCACCTGGCAGAGGGCTTGGTGCAGAGTAGGTACTCAAACAGTTTTTGAGCGCCTTATTTTGTGCTAGAGACTGAGGATTCAAAGATAAAGTCATGATCTCCACCCCCAAGGAGAAAGAAGAGAGGGACCCAGCGTTTGTTGAGCACCTAACAGGTGCCAAGCATGGAGTTCAGCACTGTTTTACTGTGTTACACTGTTTTATTTCCCATGCTCCAAGGTAGCCTTATCATACAAAAGAGAAAAATTGAGGTTTGGGGAGGACAGCCTGCCCATAGTCACAGAGTTAGCAACAACAACAACAACAACAATAATAATAGCAAACACACATAGAATGCTTGATATATGCCAGACACTGTTATTAGGGAAGAACCTGTATTAACTCATGTAATCCTCATAATGACCCCAACTTTATGAGGTAGGTACTATTATTATCCCCATTGTATAGATGAGGACACTGTGTCGCATAGAAGTCTAGCAACTGGCCTAAGATCACGCAGCTAGTAAGTGGCGGAGGATTCAAATCAGCACCGTAGCTCATAATCCATATTCTTCATCACTGTGTTTGGCTGTCTCTTGTGACAAGGCCAGGATATGAACCCAAAGCATCCTTCTTCCCACAACACTATTAACCTCACGAGCCCATAGACCTGGTTAAAAAAAGAAGGTAGAATATCGGTAAAGTGTTTTCTAGCAGAGAGGGCTGGGCCTCGTGGGGTGGGTTGGAGGAAAGTGGTCAGGAACAAGATGACAGAAGAGCCAGTCTGCAGAATCTGAGGGAAAGACTGATGAATTTGACTACATTTAAACTAAAATTTAAAATTTCTGGGCTTCCCTGGTAGTGCAGTGGTTAAGAATCTGCCTGCCAATGCAAGGGACATGGGTTCGAGCCCTGGCCCGGGAAGATCCCACATGCCGCGGAGCAGCTAAGCCCGTGCGCCACAGCTACTGAGCCGGAGCTCTAGAGCCCGCAAGCCACAACTACTGAGCCTACCTGCCACAACTACTGAAGCCTGCGCGCCTAGGGCTCGTGCTCCGCAACAAGAGAAGCCACGACAATGAGAAGCCCGTGCGCCACAGCGAAGAGTAGCCCCCGCTCACCACAACTAGAGAAAGCCCGTGCACGGCAACGAAGACCTAACACAGCCAAAAAAATAAATAAAAATTTCTACACCACAAAATAAACCATAAGCAAGGTAAAAAATAAATAAATAAATAAATAAACCACAGACCAGAGATAATATTTCAATGCACATAACCCACAAAGGATGCAAAGCAAGTGTACATGTAGGATGCCTACCGATTATGAGAATAAAACCAAGTATAAGTTCTGGGGGAAAATGAGCAATTCACAGAAAAGGAAACCCAAATGGCCAATAAATATATGAAAAGATATTTATCCCTACCTGAAATAAAAATTTAAACAGGATATTATTTATGTCCATTATTTTAGCAAGCATACAAATTGGCTTGTCTTCATTCATTCATTCGGTTAATTCAACAAACACGGAACACTTACTCTTCTAGGCATTGGAGGTACAGTAGTAAATAACACAGACAAAAATCCCTGGCCTGAGGGAGTTTATAATCTAAGTTTAACAATAGACAAAGAAAATAGGTAAAATACCAATACATAGTGTGCTAGTGAGAAATGCTAAGGTGAAAATTTAAAAGCAGAGAAGAAAGACAGTAAATGTTTGCATAGGTGGGTGGATTTGAAATTTAAAAAAAATTTAAATTTATTTGAGTAAATACCAGAAGGAATTGGGAGCAATACGTATAGGTATCTCAGGGAAGAGCATTTGAAACAGAGAGCTCAGCACGTGCAAAGGCCCTAGGGTAGGAACTTGCCTCATGTGCTCAAAGAACAGTGAAGAGTCTAGTGTGACTGGACCAAAGTGAACAAGGATGTCTAGTGGCTGAGGTCAGAGGGACAGTGTGGAGGGGCACATCATGTAGGGTCTTGTAAGCAAGTGAAGACTTCGGCTTTTGCTTGAGTGAGATGCCATCAAAGGGTCTGAACAGAGGAATGACCTACTCTAAGTCAGCTTTTCATAAACATTGATACCAACTGTTGCCAAGGATGTGGAGCAAGGGGAACTTTTGTATAATGTGGGTGGGTAGGTAACTGGTGCCACAAATTGGAGCAGTTTGAAGATGCTCATACCCTACAACTTAGTTCTATTCCTAGATAAATAGTCTTAGAGAAACTCACATATATACAAGAAGGCATGTAGAAGAAGATTATTATTCATTGCCTCAGCATTGCTTGTAATAGCAAATATTTAGAAATGACCAAAATATTCATCAGCAGGAGAATGGATCAGTAAATTATGGTGTGTTCATATACGGAATTCTGTAGGTTTTAGAAATGAATGTGATCTATAAGCATCAACATGGTTACATCTCAGAACGATAGTCAATTAAAAAAAAAAAAAAAAAAAAAAAAAAAAAGGTGGGCTTCCCTGGTAGCACAGTGGTTAAGAATCCGCCTGCCAATGCAGGGGACATGGGTTCAAGCCCTGGTCTGGGAAGATCCCACATGCCGCAGGGCAACTAAGCCCATGCACCACAACTACTGAGCCTGCGTGCCACAACTACTGAGCCCGTGTGCCACAACTACTGAAGCCCACACGCCTAGAGCCTGTGCTCCACAAGAGTAGCCACCACAATGAAGCCCGCGCACCGCAACGAAGAGTAGCCCCCGCTCGCCGCAACTAGAGAAAGCCCACGCGCAGCAATGAAGACCCAACGCAGCCAAAAATAAATTAAAAAAAAACCAAAACATGTTGTAGAAGGATATAAGTAGTATGACAGCATTAGAAAGATTTGAAAAAAAGGCATGATGGGTATACCAGTTTTTGTTTTATCAGTTTTGGGCTTTTCTGTATGTTAGAAATATTTTATAACATAAAATGCACAAACTAAATTAACGCTCCCTCCCACCCCACCCCATAATTAGAGTAGGAATTTGGCAGGAACGAGGAAGAGAGAAGACGGAGTGAAGCACTGTGGCAGGCCTGGTGGTTGTGTTTCTCTAGAGGCCAAGCAGGTGGTTGTGTTTCTCTAGAGGCCAGGCTTCCTGTGTGCCTGAGTGCACCAGAGGCAGCAACTGTGTCTGTCACACATCATTGTGTCCCCAGCACCAGCCCAGGGCCCAGAGGATAGTAGGTATTTAGTAAATAATGGCTGACAGGATCCGATAGTCTCTGCTTTCTAGTTACGGGTAGTATAATATTTTGACCACTTGTGGTCGCATGCTTTGATGGTCTCAGCCCATCAACAACACGTTGTCAGTTTTGTTCATTTGTTCAATAAAGCTTCTGGGGAGTTTTAAATTATTGTTGTTGGTTGTCGGTTTTTTTTGTTGTTGTTGTTAAATATTTTATGTGTTAGTCACTCAGAATAATACAGTGAACAGGACCTAATCCTTGGCTATATCAGAGCGCCTGCAGGCTAGTGAGTAAATGGCGCTCCTTGGGAAGCTGATGTTGGTGGCTCTTTGGAGCCTCCCAGTCAAGTGCTTGTGCTCCCTTTCCCACCTTAAGGAAGCAACTTGACTTTGAAAAGTGCTCATCCATTTCTGCTAGTCATCTCCCCCAACACAATAATTTTCTTAATTTTATATGTCAAGGTGCCTGCAGTTATCCCAAAAGATATTGCAGAATATTAGTGAAATTGAAAAATGAAATTCATAAAATTTATTAAAATCTCTAAATTTAAAAATTGTATTTGTTCTAATAGTCCTTTTTCTAGATGGGGAGAAACAAGGATGGTGTTCATGAAATCAAGCGAAATGATGAAAGGGATTTACAAAGCATGGTGCACTCATCCACGTAGTGGAATTTTTTATAATCACTAAAAAAGAATTAGCTGATTTTTATGAATAGCTATAGTAGAATCTCCAGAACATAATAAGGTGGAAATACATATGCTTGTTAGCGTTTGTATAAAGCACGTACACACACACACACACACACACACACACATATATGCATTTGCTTATATGTGTATAGGAATCTCTGGCAGGATTCACCAGGAACTGGTTACAGCGGTGAGCTCTGTAGAGGCAAAATGCATAGCTAGGGAACAGAGAGGAAAGGAATTTTACTTTTCTCTATATTCCCTTTTTGTGCCTTTTGAACACTGAACTATGTGCATGTATTACTTTTTGATTAAAAAAAGAAAGAAAAAAATAAAGACACACATACACATACACGGTGATTTGTTAGATTAAATGAACCCTTTCCTAAAGTGTTTTGCTTGCCCTACTCTTCCATTTAGACAACAAAGGACCTATCTGATTTAAAATATTTTTCTCTGGCATTAACATTTGGTACTTAAGTAAAGGAAGTAACCTTTGCTTCCTGTATCCTGATGGTGAAGGTTTAACAAAATGTCCATGAATTTTTTTGGATGATCCTCCAATAAAAGAAACTATAAGCAAATCAGTGTCTTTATTCATCTAATCATGGAAGGTGTTTTGGTCTGTGCATTTCAATCCCCCTTGTCTTTAAGGCAGCTAATTACTGAGTTGTATGTTTGACCTTTTAAAAAAGAAAATCCCCACTAAACGAGTACTGATTCCATCTAAAATTCATTTTCCGTTCCCTTTAGATTCCATCTAAAATTCATATTCACCTCACATGAATAGGGTGAGGGAGATAAGAAATTATTCTGTGAGAGCCTAAAAGCTGGTTCTTCATTTTCTTGTCTGAATTTTCTGGTTTGCTTTGCAGGCCCCTTTTGGATATGTGCCACGTTGGTCTTTGCCATAGCAATTAGTGGGAATCTTTCCAACTTCTTAATCCATCTGGGAAGGAAGACATACCATTATGTGCCCGAATTCCGAAAAGGTTGGTGAATAGCTTGACTCATTTGGAATGCTGTTAGTTGGTAACCGTGAGTTCTTTTTACCCACTGAGCTCTTAGACCCCTGTCTGTAGGTCCTGCAGCCCTTTTTTCTGTATTTAAGGGCTCAAAATTAATCATCCGTCTATATAAATCCACATAGCCTTTTTATTTTCTATTGTGGTAAAATATATATAACCTACAATGTACCATTTTAACCATTTTTAAGTGTACAGTTCAGTGGCATTAAGTATATTCAATATTGTGAATCCATATACTCTTTTGGAAAACTGTAAGGCAAGACCCCATAGCAATCGGAATTTATCCAAAGAAAAATGTACAAAATAAGTAAAAAGCAATGTGCATGAAAGTCTCCACTGTAGCATTATTTGTATTATCCAAATGTTGGAAACAGTAGGGGCATTGTTATTTAAGGCATGATGACTCAACTAGCTGGGTCTGTAGCCATTAATTATGAAGCACTTAGAGCAACACGGAAAACTCATAATCCAAGCTTAGGCCAGTGCTGTTAGCAACTTTGTTAAAGAGAAGTTTGCAAATGGTCAGGGCCTAGAAGGGAAAATGCAGAAGTGAACGTGTCCTAGTGATGGGCTTGTGGATGACATTCTTATTTTAAAACGTCCTTTCTTGTGGCAGTATTGGATAGCTGGGGAAAAAATAACAAACAGCTTTGAGGGATTTGCAGATGTCAGCCACCCCAAGTTGGAGGTGTTTGGCTCTGCAGGAGATTGGCCTCTGCCACTTTCTCCATTCTCTCCTTCCCTCCCTCCGTCCCTTCTGGCCTGCTCTCCCGTTGAAAGGCTGTATAAGAGCATGGGCTCGGGAACCAGGCCATCGGCTTCAGGCTCCAGCTCCACCATTCACTAGCTTCTACCTTGCTGGGCAAATTATTTCATCTCTCTTGGCCTCAGATTCCTTATCAGTGAAATGGGAATAAGAATACCTATATTATAGGGCTATTTTAAGAATAAAGATGTGATGTATGTAAAGAGGTTAGAATAGTGCCTTGTACAAAAAGAGTTCAGTAAAATTAACTATTGCTATATATGTATGTACACATATCTGTGTGTCTGTAGAGAAATGTATTTACCTGTGTGTATGTCCAAGTAGCTTTCCTTTCCTCCCCTCTACTCTCCATGCCCATTTTCCCTTCTTCTCTCCTCCATTAGGGAGTCAGACCTGGATTCAGTCCCAACTCCATTTGTCAAGTAACCTTGGTTTAAGTTTAACTCAATAAATATTATCCATGAACTATCAATATGCCTTCAAGTAGCTCAGTGGTTAAGTAAAGAAAAACAGGTAAATGGATATTGCTGTAATAAATGGTATGTGTTAATTTCTATATCAGAAGTCTGTAGAGGTATATTGACAGAGAAGAGGAGTGAATCACCCTGCCTGAGGGTGTGGAAGCTGTGGGGGGAGGGGGAGGGCACGGTCGGGGTCCTTGTCTGTTCTTATCCTGTTTGGCTGGGCATCCCAGTATCAGGGAGTCATGGGATGTATGTGCCAGTAAGATAGTCGTTGACTCGATCAATAAATATTTTTCCATTTTATGTAAAGATTATAAGTCACACATCCAAGGTCATGTCCCGCTTCTACCACTTATTAATTATTTGACCCTAACCAAACCACTTAGCTCTCTGATCCTGTTTCCTCATCTCTAAAATAAAGATATAGATTATATGAAATAATGTGTTTATATATCAGTTAACAATATAAAAAGCTTATTCTTGATTGGGCATTTATTATTTATCAACAGTGTTCTAATATACCTGTTTTACTCATTGAATTCTCCTAATAATCTTATAAGGTAGTGTATTATTATTATTCCCATTTTACAGATGAGAGGCAGGAAGGTTAAGTAATTCACCACCCAGGTCTACTCAGCTGTAAGTGGCAGAGCTAGGATTAGAGTCTGCATATACAGTCTGTAGCTCTGACTGTTGTACAACGTTACCTCTCAGTAAAGCACTCAGTGTAATGCCTGACACCCAGTGGAGAGCTGTAGTCACTGAAGCAATTCCCTTCCCCTCCCTTTAGTTATTCAAGAAAAAGGCAGTATATCAGCAAAATTACATTTGGCTTAATGCTGGAGTTCCCCATGTGAAAAAAACTGCTCTGGGAGCTGAAAATGTTTTGGACAATCACATATCTTACCCAGAGTCTGACTGTAGTTACTAGGAGTGCCTTTGTTCTTACCAAGAGCGTTCAGTGGATTACCTGGTGACTTTCATCTGGGAAGGGCTGGTGTTGTGGACTGAGCCGATTATGATCCTCCACTCCAGAAGAGGAAGGATGAATCCTCTAGGGCGTGCTGCTGGAGGAGGGGGAGGGAGGGACAGTAAGTAATACACTGAGCATTGCTGCTCTGAGGAGCCGCTAAGTAGCATTTCCACCACAGAGACCGAATTATTTAAAGAAGAAAGTGGAACTGGAGACTATTCCAAGCAATTCATTGGTGAGCTGGAACTCCCTATTTCAGAGACAGAAGGAACTCTAAGTAACATGTAGAACAAGTTAATCTGTACCCAGGTCATTTTCATAAATTTGCTAAAGAAAGATGTGTTCTTCCAAGGGGATAGTTGACTTGTATTTGATTGAAATGTTCTGTGTATTTAAACACTTGCAGTGTGGCCCTCGTAAGTATTTCAGTTGCATAATTCAGTTGTTTAATACTATTAGTTGTTAGTTATTAAGTGAATTATAGAAACCATAGGAAAGACTACTGGTCATCACCACAAACGCAAATGCTAAAGGGGCATGGATTCAGCACATTTATAGAGCACCTACTGCTTGTTGGGTACTGTGCCAGGCTCAGGGGTTGAGACCAGTAAGACACGATCCCCTGATCCAGTGAGGCAGGTGGACACTCCTGCAGGAAGTAAGTCCAGCAGGTACCGGAAGTGCCGTGACAGTGCATTAAAGGCATGGTGGAATTAAAACTTGTGTCCTCTCGCCCTCAGTGTCCATCGCAGCCACAATCATCTATGCCTATGCCTGGCTGGTTCCCCTTGCACTCTGGGGTTTCCTTGTGTGGAGAAACAGTAAAGTTATGAACATCGTTTCCTATTCATTTTTGGAGATTGTGTGCGTCTATGGATATTCACTCTTCATTTATATCCCCACGGCGGTAAGTACCACACTGATTCTGAGTGAGGCCCTGTTCTTAGTGGAAAAGTCAACCAGCATCATTATTTCTAGCCTAACACTGATGTGCATCTGAAAAATACCCCTTGAATTTAGAAGTTTAGTGGGAATGGGGGCCGGGGAGCCAAGTGCCTTCCCTGGATCTTGAGCCCTTTGTTAGGAAAGCGTTCCCCTCAGTCTGCACGCTGGTGGCGTTTCTCTGGGCTGTTCCGGGAAACGTGAGTGGCAGTGAAGGCCCAGCTGTTGACAGGCTCCTGGGCCTTTATGAACACATGTGCCTGGAATGAACAAATGCCTCGCTGAATGCCTCCCCCAAACCCTCCCCGCCCTCCTTTTCTTTCAGATACTGTGGATCATCCCCCAGAAAGTGGTCCGCTGGATTCTAGTTACGATTGCCCTGGGCATCTCAGGCTCTGTCTTGGCAATGACATTTTGGCCAGCAGTTCGTGAGGACAACCGACGCATCGCATTGGCCACAATTGTGACAATTGTGTTGCTTCACATGCTGCTTTCTGTGGGCTGCCTGGTATGGTCTCATTCCGATGCTCTTCCGGTGCGCTTTAGATGCAAATGCTCAAAATGTTAGACACCACGGTTCTTTAAAAATTGGCTCCGTGAAATAAATAACGTTTTAAATAGACTGTCCTAGATGAGAAATAATAGTCATGAGAATTTGATTATAATCTCTGACTTCACCTAACTTCTGAAGTTTGGTTGAGATTTGGTGTCTGGACAGAGGAAGTAGGGGTGGATGAGTGTCTACATATAGAGCTGGGGAGCGGAGGGTCCGGGCGGCGGGTGTTCCACCTCTGGATGCTTTTACTGGTTTTCTGCACAGACTCAGAAAGAGTTTTGAAATTCAGCGTTTCATAGGTAGAAAGCTCGAGAATGAAGTCAAAATAGGAAAAAGTTATCTTTAAGATGAACAACATTTAAAACAATGTTTGAAGTAATGTGTTTAGGTATCTTTTTAGGGAAAGCATGTGCTTTTGAGTCAGACAGGCCCAGATTGAAGACCAGCTGTGTCACTCACTGGCTGTATGAGCTTGGGCAGGGAACCTAACTTCTCTGAATCTGAATTTCTTAATCTGTAACATGGGTATAATAGTTCTTGCCACAGAGGGTTGTTCTGAGGATAAAATAAAATAATACGTATAAAGCACTTAACATGGAATTTGTCCCATAAATGCCCATAAATTAGATCCCTTTCCTTTGATCCTAAGGAGACATGTTCTTTGTAATTTCTGTACACATTGTGTGTAAAAATTGCTGCCCATGGCCTTAACAAGGCCTGGTATAGGTTTTTTAAAAAATCCAAATGCAAGAATGTTAAGGTCATGGCTGCCCACAGGAAGGTGTTCACATAGCTCATGGCCAGACCCTTGGTCAGGCTTTGCAGTTACAGAGTAAGATTTCTTGGCACTGTTTGATCTTGAATATTTTCTGTAGACAACCATGGTCTCATGAAGTGCTTTAATAAGATCCCAAAACTTTATCATTGAACAAGTCTCACAAAAAGTGCCAAGTTCTTGGTTGACATGCATTTTACATATGCCTAAGCTTAACCCCTTGAGACAGCAGAGTGACACTATTAATGTCTGGCACTTGGAATCTCTGGGCTGATGCCTAGAAATGCTGCTGTGACCTTCCTGTGACCCTCCTGTCTGCTGAGGAAGAATGTGCTTTGCACTGTGACTAACTCTCTCGCTATAATGCCTCTCACTGGCGTCTTCCCATCTCTCTTTTGAATTTTGTGTGTGTGTGTGTGTGTGCGTGTTATGTACCTTGTTAAGAAGTTAGTAAGGGGAAGGAGGCAGGAGAAAGGCATCGCCGTGTCCGGTTCTATAAAGAGTAGAGGGGAGCAAGGCAGATGGGGCTGTGGAGCAGGGGTGTTGTTATTAACACGTTTAATTTGGTACCTGTGGCCAGGATCTTTTACCTCCTATGCCTACTCCTCCCTTTTGGGGTAAATGACACTGAAGTTTGGGTTTACCTGCCCATCTTGCTACTCAGGAACTTTCTAAAAGAGAGCATCATAATGAAGTAGAAAGAGCACTGGGCTGGGAGCTGCTTAGCATTGAGAGCCTAGGCTAGTGACTTAACTCAGAACCTGGGTTTCCTTGTCTGTCAGGGAGATTCATATTTCGTGGGCTTTTGTGAGACTCAGTGAAATGGCTGTGAAAGCCCTTCATATGCTGTGATAGTTCCTTCAGATATAAAGAAGTTATTAAACGAGCCCTGTGTCATCAGAAACTGCCAGGGCCACTCTGCTGCCTGTTCCTCCGAGTGCCCCAGTAAGAGCGGTCCCAGGCCACAACTCTAGGGACAGTGCCCTTTCATTGGTGCCTCTCCCTGGCATCTTCCCATCTCTCTCCTGAACTTCTTACACACGCACACACGGTTGAGAAGTTGGAGGAGAGGAGGAGGCAGGAGAAAAGACATTGCCCTGTTCAGTTTTAAGGGACTCAGAGGAGCGGGGCAGATTGGATGGTGGAGCAGGTAGCTAATCGCAGGTGTAGGACCGCTTCTTGGACGGGAGGCACAGTTTTCTTTCCTCAAGGAAGGGAACCATTTATTTAGCCAGGGGCCCACTGGGTCTGGGGTTTTGTTGTTCACACTGGAGATGGCCTCCTCCTTTCTCTTACAGAGGAGATGCACAATGCAAGAGGGCGGAAACAGACATTAGGAGACGGGTTTTAGCCTCAGCTCCATCACTCCCTGCTTTTCTGCTTATTAGTTCACCCCTCTGGACCCCCACCTCCTCACTTAGAAAAAGAAGTAAAGATGTTACCACAAGGATGAATGATATGTGCAATTCTTATCACTGGAAAGGCAGGGAGAGGAAACGGCAGGGGAGCTACTTGAGCTGAGGGGCACTGGCTGAACCAGACAGCTTGGCCTTCTCACTGTCCCCTGGGGAACACGAATTAGTGTTTTTGCCTGAGTGCAGTGAAGCATATGACAGCCCAGCACCTGCCGTGGGTCCCTCGGTGCTTATACTTGTACACGATCTCTAAGTTGGTCCTGGAACACACCTGGCAGGGAGACTAAGGAGGCACTAGAGGTTGCATCCTTGGCTGGTATGTTTGGAGATGCACAAACCTATGTTTGAGGTGGTACTGCTCCGAGTAGAGGGTCTGTGCCCTAGTGTTTGTGGAATTAATTATTTTTATTTTTTTTTCCAGTCCTTTCATTTAACAGATAAGACTTGTCCAAAGTCATAGTGCGAGTTCCTAGCAGAGCCAGGTTTAGAAGCTGGGCTTCCTGGCTTATTCCATCTGGTGAGGGTTTCCTCCAGGAACCTGGAGGATAGTCGTTGTTCTTGCATCCTGGGGGCTTCTTGGCTCAGTGCACCTGCAAGATAACTGGAGGGGCCCAACGCTAGTAATATGGCCCCTGCCCCTGCTCGGGTTAGGGACCATTCTTCTCCTTCCTTGGAAAACAGCTGCCGGAAGGGGCCTTGGGAGGAAGGCTTTTAAAAACTACTAGAATTGCCCAGGGGATGTGACAAACTAGAGGGAGTCTGCAGCTAGGAACTTTTTGAAATGGATCGTTGAAGAGTTAACTCGAAATAGGAATTATGTTGGGGGAGGCTCCAGCGTGTTGTGTTGGTGCCCCCTTCTGGCTGATAGAGAGCAGAGCTGGTGAGATGGTTCTTGACTTGGTGGCTTTTTATCTTTTTTACCTTCCTGAGGCCCCGGCTCCAGGGGCGAGTCATGCGCAGGCAGTGATCCCTGATTTACTAACGGGTTCACCTGTCCTTCGAACAACCTGAGTTCAAGGCTAGTGAGATTGGCATTTTCCTGGGCTCACGTTAGGCTTCTCAGACCCCGAAACAGGTGGGAAGATCCTCCCTGATGTTTTTCCATCTTCCACCTCCTTCTGATTTTTGATAGTTAAATTGTAGATGGTGAGTGGAAGCACTTATCAAACCTTTCATTTCCAAGTTGAAGAATTAAGAGGTAAAGCCTGCCTAGCACTTTCTTTGAAAGGTCTTTACGGGGAGCCGACTGGTTTGGCAGCAGTCTACCTTGGTTCAATTCATTAAGTATCGATTGTTTACACAGTGTGCCCGGCCCTGTGTGAGGGGCTGGTGACGCAGAGACAAGAAGGACACGGTCTTTGGAGGAGAGACTGTGGTGATTAACAGCTTGAGCTTTGCAGTCGGAAAGACCAAGCATTGAGTCCTGACTGCACCACTTGGTGCCACGTGCACCTAAGCGAATGGCAGCGTGTCTGGGCCTCAGTTTCTTCATCTGTCAGACGGGGGTAATGATAACAACCTCACCAAGTTGTTATAAAGAATAAGTCATAGGTAGCAAGTGCTTAATAAATGGTAGCAAAATTTAAAAAGGCACTCTCAGTCGAGTAAGAGACAGAAACAGAGACAGTTCAGTGATGACCAGTGCAGTGGGGGAAATGTAGGGGCCACGAGAGCCCAGAGGTACTGTCAGCATGGAGTCTAGGACACGCACCTGGACCATTATTTATTAACCACCCTCATGGGTCTCCTTTTCCTGCAGGCCTACTTTTTTGATGCACCAGAGATGGACCATCTCCCAACAAGCACAGCTGCTCCAAACCAAACAGTTGCAGCAGCCAAGTCCAGCTAAAGGGGAAAGTGAGAGATTATCTTTTCATCTTCTCGCTATGAGGTACAGTAAAAATGGGCGGGGGCATCAGTCCTGTTGCTGTTAGCATCAAGCACTGAGAGGGCCAGGCCCTTCTATCTGTCTGAATGATTCAGTGTGGTGTGTGTGCACACGCATGTCCCTGTGTGTGTCCCTCTTGCTGAGGCTTCAGTTGGAAAGTAGACTCATCTGGCTTTATACATTTGGGAAACACAAGCTCTCAGATTCTTCTGTAAGAGGAGTTCCTGCCTTTTGGCCCCAGCATCCCCTCTCCTCTGCTCCCTGTCCCCTTCCCAGCAGCACAGCATGGGTTTGTTCCATTTGATCACAGTCTAGTGGTTTTCTCCAGTTTCTCTGTGACATCTCAGGCTGGCCTCAGACCCTGAGTGTGACCGCTCTCGAATTACTCATGCAGTTCTCCGAAGCTTACCAGTTCTCACGCCCAGTTTGTTCTTGGGCCTCTTTGATGATTCCACTGTTGGTGGTTAGCTCAGAGGGTCAGAGTACAGGAAAAAGACCCTGTTCCTCCATGGCTGATCTGTCGCCTCCCCGTTCCACCTCCTCCGTGTTCTGAGCCTGCAGCCATGCTGAGCTCCTTGCCATCTCCAGAACACATCCTGCCTTTGCGCTTGCTGATCCAGTTGTCTGAAATGTTCCTTCCCTTCCAGCAGTCATCACTTCATCACTTACCTGTGAACCCATTACACCCTATATTATACATCACTTTATTAGTGGTGCTCGAAACACCAGTCACTCACTGTCAGTGTGTCCACCTGCTTATCCATTTGTTCACGCATTTATTCATCCATTTGTCCTCCATGTACTAGGGTGTCTCCCCATAAGAACAAGGAATGGGTATTTCTCTGTTTCTTCATTGTCCACCACATGACGTGGTATACAGTGGGTGCTCAGTAAATGTTTGTGGAATGAATGAATGAAGCCACACTCTGCACATGATCTCGCTGTGGGCCAAGAACCTTTACTCTATGTTGTAATCATGGGCTGACCTTTCTGCCCAAGCTGCTATCTCCCAGAGCAACAGGGTGTGGTGCAATGACCAGGGCCTTTAGAGTCAAACAGAATGAAAATCCCTGCCCTACCATGTACTAGCAATGTGCCTGGGGCAAGGGGCTGACTCTCTCTGAGCCTCAGCTAACTTACTATGAAATAAAGATGATACAGTCTACAGGCCTACCTCGGAGATATTGTGGGCTCGGTTCCAGACCACCACAGTAAAGTGAGTATTGCAGTAAAGCAAGTCACATGAATTTTCTGGTTTCCTAGTGCATATACAAGTTATATTTACACTATGCTGTAGCCTATTAAGTGTGCAACAGCATTATGTCTAGAAAAGCAATGCACATACCTTAATTAAAAAGTATCAATACTTCATTGCTTAAAAAAATGCTAACCATCATCTGAGCCTTCAGTGAGTCCTAGTAGTAGTAACATCAGAGATCACTGATCAGAGATCACCATAACAAATCGGATAATAATGGAAAAGTTTGAAATATTTCAAGAATTACCAAAATGTGACACAGAGATGAATGCTCATGAGAAACTGGTGCCAATAGACTCGCTCAATGTGGAGTTGCCACAAACCTTCAATTTGTAAAAAACAACAATATCTGCAAAGTGTAATAAAGTGAAGAACAATGAAGTGAGGTATGTGTGTGTTTATATTATAAGATTGTAGTGAAAGTAGAGATCATGTTTATAAAAGCTCCTGGCACATAGTTGGTGCTCAGTAATAGAATCAAGCTGCTGCCCTTCTGAAAGGGGTTAGTAATCTGTGCTGGAATTTGGTGGTTCTTACTGACTTTACTGTCACCCTTTATTTCCTTTTTGTAAAACAAATGGAGATTTTCCCTCTTCGTTGAGGAATTTAGGTCGCCGACCCTGCAAGGTGACAAGATGTGATTGGTCAAACAGAGGCCTCTCCAGTTGCCTTGTTGGTGCGACAGTCATCCTGGCCAATGGCGTGACGAGGAAACCACTGTAAATGTCAGAGCCTGATTTCCCCGCTTCCTCTCTTCACATTGTAGGTGATGCTAGAATCAAAGAAGGTCAGAGCCCTTGGAGATGGGATGTGCTTCCCTCCTCTTTTTACAGTAAGGAAGCTGAGGCCGAGAGAGGACAGTGCCCTGCCCAAGGCCAGGTTTGGTAGCAATCTAACGTGTATATCACATTCTATGTTACAAAATACTGTCCAGGTCACTCTCATTGGCCGCTCTTACTAGCCTTGTTGTCCCCATTATATGGATGAGGAAGCTGGGCTTTAGTAAGTCTGAGTCGACTAAGATCACCCCTCTCTTAGAGGCAGAGCTGGGAATCAAACCCAGGTCTTAGGGAACCAGTTCCTGAGGTTTTTTCCACTTTCCCACTTTTTAGGCTGATGTTCTTTTTACCACGAAAACTTGCAGTCTCCCCTGCTGACCTTTGGCTCTTTTGGGGGTGGGGAATGCCTACTTTGCTAATCTAGAGGTCTCCACACTACTTTGATTGCACAACCTGTCAGTTAAGAATTTGAGGACAGTATTAATTATCTATTTCTGCCTAACAATATTGCCACAAACCTAGCAGCTCAAAAAACACACATTCATTATCTCACTGTCTCTGTGAGTCAGGAATCCGGGTGTAGCTTTGCTTAGTTCTCTCCTTCTCCTCCTTGCTTAGTACTCTCACAAGGCTGCACTCAAACTGTTGCCTGCGCCGGGGTCTCGGCTGAAAACTGGGCTGGGGAAGGATCTTCTTCCGAGCTCACATAGTTCTTGTCAGGATTCAGTTCCTTGCGGCCTGCCAGACCAATGGCCTCCTTGCTGATGGTCAGCTGGAAGCTGCCCTCAGTTCCTTGCCACATAGGCCCCTCCATGTGAGGACTTTTACTTCATCAAAGCCACAAATGGAGATAATCAAGAGAGACTCTGTTAGGAAGATGCAAGTTACCGTCTATGTAATGTAATCACAGAAATGACCTCCATCACCTTTGCCGTATTCTTTGGATTAGAGGCAAGTTGCAAGTCTTGCCCACACTCCAGGGGACAGGACACATCAGGGCATAAATACCTGGAGGCAAGGATCATTAGAGGCCATTTTTATTTTTTAATTTAATTTAATTTTTCAGCTTTATTGAGGATGAACTGACAAAATTGTAAGATATTTAAAGTGCACATTGTGATGATTTGCTATACATATACATCATATGGAGGCCATTTTAGAGTCTCTCTGCCACAAGCACACACCTTTAGTGACACGTTTATATTTGAAGCATTTACAAAGACTGTTGTCAATCCATATAGTAACTATTAAAGCTTAATTCCTTATTTTTTGATGAAAAATAAATATTGATAGAAGTTCTAATATTTTGCTTCCACTACCTCAGTGGGTTGTTTTTGGAGCCCACTGCCTTAGAATGAACACGTGGTAGGTTGTTTGCATTACTGTTGAATTGCCTGCACACTTGTCCAGCTCATCCTGCAAATGGACCCCATTGACTGTTAGCAGAGAAGGCCCCAGAGCAGGATGGATCTTCATCTGAGGTCCATGGGGAAGGGACTCTTATTTCACTTGGACTCCCTGGTCTTGGCCTAATGCCCGCCTAGCACAGACAGGGCGAGTGCTTCGTTAATTGAGTGGGTGGAGGTGACTTTGTAAGATTCAAGCAAGAGTCAGGATGTGGGCTTTTACCAGAAGTGCCTTGGCTCACTGAGTCCTGGATCATAATTTACTTTCTCTCTCAATGTTTATTTGAGGCCACTTTGTGGCCTCTGTGAGCTGGGCACTGGGGACCTGCAAAATCAGATAGAGTCTGCCTCAAGGCGCCTTGGTCCATGGGTAAAACAGTTCACCAGATAAGGACCAGGCGGTGGGCCAGGCTGTGTGAGAAGTGCCATGGCCAAGTTGTGAGTTGATGGGCACTGTGGGAGCACAGAAACACTGACTCATTTGGCCTGGGGGAAGGCTTCACAGAGGGGGTCTTGCGTGAGCAGAAAGCAATTAGTTACCCGTTTTTCTGAAAAGAGTAGTCAACTTCCCGTGGCTTTTGGGAAAGTGAAGACATAGGCTGTTCATTGAGACACAGTGATGCACTGTGGGCTCACATCACCTAGAACAAGAAAACCTGAGCTCAGCTGCAGAGGGACAGAGGTGGAGGACACAGTGGCCACAGCTGCCTGGCTCTCTGCCTTGCCTCAGAATACCTGACATCAACCTGGAGAGGGGCTCTCTCAGCCTGCTCCTGGGCTGAGACTTCATACATACAGTTCCTTCCATACATTTTGGTTATGAAGTCTCCAGACCAAGTGTCCCAGGTGCTATACACCTTCAGAGAGTCAGAAGCTGGCATCTTGGAAGATCCTGGCCCTTAGGGCCCTTGCAGACCTCCCATCCTGATTTACACAGATTTGGTACCTATGGGCTTTGCTCAGATCTATAAACTTGGGTGTCAGTGTTTCCATTTGGGTGTCAAGTTTCTAAATGAGATAGTGACGAACAGTTTCTTTGGACCCTCCCTGGCAGAAGCATCAATCGCTTTGCCAATGAGAGGGCTGTCCAGAGCCCTGAGCGCTGCAGATTTATGAGCTGGCTGTGCCTCTCACTGTAAGCTCTGGACTCCCAGCTTTCACTGGAAAAGAATGACTTCTAATGTCACAGATAACTTTCCTCATGTAAATCTGTGCAGTGGAGGGCTTAGCCTGGAAGGGATCACTGGGAGAGCATTAACCACTTCTCTTCCTAGAACCTCAGGATCACGAGGGAGCCTCCAATTACTTGTAATCAGGGAAGCTACCCCTACATAAGTCACTGAGACATTATAAAGAACATCTGGCTTTCTTCTTTCCTTCCTTCCTTCCTTCCTTCGTTCTTTCCTTTCTGTTTTATATTAACTTATCACCTGAGGGCCAATGCCATTTCTTCTCTGAGCCAGGACCCTTGTGAACCTAGGGAGTCTTACTTTGGCTTGAGGGATGGAGTATCTGAAGGACTGTATTCAGATTGGGGCTACCTTCCCAGGGGCAATGACAAGTGGCTCTGTCCAGAGGAGGACGGCCAGCAGGTAAATATACCGCAGTGTGATAAGGGCTTTAATAAGGGATGAGCAGAGGGCTTCAGGAGACTCCTTTGTAATTAAAACCCTCCTGATTTGATACACAGGGTTTATACGCAATTATCCTTTCACTCACTCATGCCAAGAGTTCATTTTATAAGCCAAAGCTTCAAATGTTCTTACTAGGTTTATACACATCAGTTCTTTTATTCTGAAATCAGCTTTAACTCAATGAATGCTGTAATCCCCTTTAACACAGTGTCCAAACTGCATGATCTCACACCATAGCTAACACTGTTTTCTACAGCCCCTTATTCTTTTCCACTCAATGTCGGGAAATGTCCCTTCCCAGAGAATCCATTTTCAGTTTCTGGGCTATTTCTTTTTCAGTTTTCGTCTTAGTTCCCTTTCTCTGAGGAAAATTGGGAGAACCTGGGATGGTAAGTGGGTCAACACAATAACTTTTTATTCTTTTATTTGACTTATTTAGTGGAAACTTTTAAACATAGACAAAAGTAGAGTGAATAGTATAATGAATCCCTATGTACCCCTCCCCTCTTTCACTTTCAACAGTTGTCAACTCATGGCCAGTCTTGTCTCATCCATATACCCATATATTCCCCACCTCTTTCCCCTGTATTATTTGGAAGCAAATATAGAACATCCTATTATTTCATCCATAAACACTTAAATTCTATATCTATAAAAGATACTCTTTTCAAGGACTTCCCTGGCGGTCCAGTGGTTAGGACTCCGCACTTTCACTGCCATGGGCCCTGGTTCAATCCCCAGTCGGGAAATAAGATCCCACAAGCCACGAGGAATAGCCAAAAATAAATAAATATTTAAAATAAGAGGCTAAAACAACCTTTAAAAAAAAAGAAAGATACTCTTCAAAACCTAACCATAGTACCATAATCACATCTTAAGAAATAATAACTCTTGGGGCTTCCCTGGTGGTCCAGTGGGTAAGACTCCATGCTCCCAATTCAGGGGGCCCAGGTTCGATCCCTGGTCGGGAAACTAGATCCCACATACGTGCCGCAACTAAGAGTTTGCATGGCGCAGCTAAGGGTCCGCATGCCGCAACTAAGAGTCCACATGCTGCAGCTAGAAGATCCCACATGCCACAACTAAGACCCAGTGCAGCCAAAATAAAAAATAATAATAATAAATATTTTTAAAAAAGAAATAACTCTAATATCAAATACATTTCAGTGTTTGAGTTTCATATTGCAATTGGGTGTTGTACCTCTTAAATGCCTTTTAAATTATAGAGTCCTACTCCATCTTTCTCTTTCCCTTTGCCACTTATTTGTTGAAAAATCATTTATCCTATAGTTTTTCACTGTCTGGATTTTGCTGATTGTTTCTCCATGGTATCATTTAACATATAGCTCTGTCCTCTGTTTTCTGTGAATTGGTGGTTGTATCTAAAGGTTTGATCAGATTCAGATTGATTTTTTTTTTTGGCAAGATTACTTGATATATGCCGTAAAACCCTTCCATCCATAAACTCATAATGTCTAATTATCTCTCTGTCTTTTTTTTTTTTTTTTTAAAGAAATCTCCATTTTAATTTTTATTTATTAATTTATTTATTTCTGGCTGTGTTGGGTCTTCGTTTCTGTGTGAGGGCTTTCTCTAGTTGCGGCAAGTGGGGGGGGGGTCACTCTTCATCGCGGTGCGCGGGCCTCTCACTATCGCGGCCTCTCTTGTTGCGGAGCACAGGCTCCAGACGCGCAGGCTCAGTAATTGTGGCTCACGGGCCTAGTTGCTCCGCGGCATGTGGGATCTTCCCAGACCAGGGCTTGAACCCGTGTCCCCTGCATTGGCAGGCGGATTCTCAACCACTGCGCCACCAGGGAAGCCCTCTCTCTGTCTTTTTGATATTAGTAGTCATTAATAAGCAATGCCTAGACCCATTAATTCAGTAGGGGGTTCAAAATGGTGATATTTCAGTTCTATCTTTCCTTCTTTATTTATTTACTAGAATACTTCTTTAATTAAAATTTCCCTTCATCTGTGTGGTTCCAGTGATACAGTTTATATTAGAAAAGCAAGATAAATAATTTTTTTCTCTTTATTTACCTGCTTTCAAAATAGTAGTTGGCTCACTAGGATCTGCAGCAATGACCAATTAGTTTCAGTCCATTGCAAATACTATGCTTATTGATGCTCAAATTGTCCTGTACTTGGCCACCGGGAGCCTCTTCAGGTTGGCGCCTGAGTCCTGTCGGCACGACCCTAGGAGTCTCTGATGTTATGACCAAATGTTCTAGGCTCATTTTGAACTTTTCCTGTCCCAGACCCAGACTGAGCCATTTCTCTAAGGAGTCCTGGTTCCATTCAGTGGGGAGATAGTATTTCCAGGTCACAATTTGGATGCTAGTGGTGCTCATTGCAACTGGCTTAGTCATTGTTTTCAGGCCTTTTCAATGTTCAGAGCTAGGAAATATGATTGTTGTTTGCTTGATAGAACATATGTTGTGAGTTCATACTGATACTTCCAATTCCTGTTTAGTACAGTACTAAACTGCTTGTATCTTATATTCATATCTCCTTTCTCCTGTACTGAGGATCTCATTTCTCACTGACACCATCAATGATAGAATTGGGCTATCACATAAGTACTTATGTTTTATCCCACTGTGCACTTACAGGGATCTAGTAGTAAAAGTACCAAACTACCTCTAATTACTGGAAATGTTACTTTATAATCTTTGAAGGGAATTCCCTAGTGGTCCAGTGTTTAGGACTTTGCACTTTCACTGCCATGGCCCGGGTTCAATCCCTAGTCGGGGAACTAAGATCCCGCAAGCTGTGAGGCGCAGCATAAAAAATAAATAAATAATTTTTAAAAAATAAATAAAATCTTTCAAGATTTTTTTTTTAAGTTCTGGAATATGCTTTTCCCTCCCTTGTCTGCTTGGAAACTTCCTATTTATTCTTCAGGGCCTACTTCAGATACTCTGTCCTTGGTGAAGTTTTGCTTTACTTCTCCAGGTAATATTACTTACTTATTTCTCTGGGCTCTGCTACAGTTCTTTGTTTGTTTCTCTATTGTGGCCATTTTCTTATTAACCATAACTTCATAGACTGAGAGTTCCTTGAGGTCAGAGATTTATTTACCAATATAGTCCCAGCACTCAGCAGGCATTTGGGGAAAGCTAGATTTTGAACAAGCAAGGGTTATATACATACCATGTGGCACTCAAAACTTTCCTGGGATCATTTGCCAAGTTATTTGGAAACTCTTGTTCATTCATTGAGGACCTACTCTGTGCTAGGTGCTGGGCTACTGGTGAACAATGGAGATAGGTTCTTACCTTCCCAGATTTTACAGCCCAACTTTATATCTCCTGCATCACACAGCAGGCCTAGCAGGCCTTGCTGAGTTAAGAAGAGAATCATGACTTTGGGAACTTCTGATTGGAACACTCCAGATCAGGCAATGGTGATACTGTCCAGGCTTGGTTGCAGGGATGGGGCCAGGAAGGGAGTAGGGCATGCCACAGGGGGCCACCGTGGTGGGGAGCCAGAAGTGGCCAGGGAAGCCTTACCCAGGTCTTAGGCCTGGAAGTGGCGAGGGAGCCCTGGCTGATGGTAACATTGTGGACCAAATCTTTCCATATTTATGAAAATAAATCTTTAGTGCCTGCCCTGTGGACTGGTTTGCCCCTACCTTTACTTAGCATTTCAGAAACCAGAGCCGATGTTTACCAGAAGGCCAATCAGGACTTTAGGTTCTTTCACTCCAACAAATTACAGCATCCACCCTTCTCCAACCACTTTTCACAGCTATTTTGTTGGCAACTTTTCCCTTTTCTAGAGCCAGTGGATTTAGGCAAATCTCCCTTGCCTCAGCCTCACCTTCATGGTGTGCTTAAATGCTGACATTGGTTGTGATATTTCCCCTGATGAGATCGCCAGGGAGGCCTGGCTTATTCTCTTAGGGGGAAGGCCATGCATTAGGAACCCCTCTCTGCCACATTCCTTAATCTCCCCTGGATTTGACCATATATCTAGCCTCTTTTTCCAAGTTCCCGTCTCTTGCAAATCCTCAACTAGGTGTACCAACAGATGCCTCAAATTCATTATGTTCGAAACTAAACTCATCCCCCCAACAACCAGATCCTCTTTCATTTTCCTGTCTCAGTGAATGGCACTGCCATCCACACTGCCCCGATTTCAGACTAGGTTAGATTCTTTATCATACCCTCTCATGGTACCTTGTAATCGTAATTACATAAATAATGTTTTATGTATTTGTTTACTCTGTAGTTTCCCTTGCTGGACTGTAAGTTTCTTGAGAGTTAGAACCACGTCTGCCTTATTCATCGTATCCGGTGCCTGGCACGTGAGTCCTCCATCAATATTTGTTGGATAAATTAAGAAATCTACCTGGTCACCCAAGCTAGAAACCTCAGCATCAGTGTAGATTCCTCCCTCTTATCTTCCACATCTTATCTGTCAGCAAGACTTGTCTATGCTACCTCTGAAATATTTCTCAAATCTGTCCTATCAGTACCGTACCCAGCGTTCAGGACCTGATCATCTCACACTTAGACTATGGTAAGAGCTTGATGGGTTTCTCTGTCTCTTTTCTTCTCCTCCTTCTGATCCATCCTAGATGTAGCCATAGGGGTCTTTGAAAATCTATAAATCTGACTGTGCCTTTGA
This sequence comes from Balaenoptera musculus, assembly GCF_009873245.2. Lineage (NCBI taxonomy): Eukaryota > Metazoa > Chordata > Mammalia > Artiodactyla > Balaenopteridae > Balaenoptera > Balaenoptera musculus. The sequence continues at coordinate 45,190,527 of NC_045785.1, read as the reverse complement.
CTGCATCACTCTTCTACTTAGAAACTTTTTTTTGGCCTCCTGTTGTCTAAGGAAAACCCAAACTCCCTGGATTGCCATGATCCATCCCTAATCCATTTGTCCTGCCTCATATCCTGCCATTGTCCCCTGTATAACCGTATGTTTCAGCAACCACAAACAGCTCTCACTTTCCAAATCTTTTTATGTCTTTTTATGTAAAAAGATATTTACTTTTATCTTTCCTCCTCTAGCACCAAACACAGATCAGTCACAAAGAAGAGAGAAAGGAGGATGGGTGAAGGTAGCTTTGGGATGTGTGTCAGAGAAAGTCACTGGGTTTCCAAAGAAATAGAGGAAAACTTTTAAAAATGTCATCTCCCCTCCAGCAGGAAGTCTTCCGTGGAGTCTATAAATCAGGGCTCAAGGCTCTAGGTTTAGGGAGCTGGTGGAGGCAGACTGCTCTGGTGTTGAAGTTATATCTCTAAATCCTTTCTGTACGGGGGCATCTTGATCTTGAAAGTTACTCTTTTTGTTTTTCAGTTCTCTTCAGTGGGTTTTGGAGTATGGTTCTTTTGGACGTGGCATCCATTGCAGGAAAGCAGAACGACCAAAGCGCGGGAAAACGGATGGAATGGCCCCAACCCCCAACATCTGGGGGGTGCCACACTGAAGCCTAATCACCTGTTTAACAAACAAAAATTAAATGTTGTTGAGTTGAGACGTGTCATTCAGCTCTTCTCTCACTGTCAGTTGTCACTGTGACTGTGCACTGGTTTGGAGAGAAATACGAGGGGATGGGTGAGGCTGCCCAAGTGCCCTGCGTTTGCCTCTCATGGTCACGTGGTGTGCTTCACGTTAGGTACACCCTTAATCCCTGAAATGGATCCATCCTAACTCGGGTGTCTTTTCTCTGGATCGTGTACAGATTACCTAGGTGAGCCTCTGCTCCTCTTGCCATCCTAAAGTGGCCAAACAGCATGAACTTTGGTTGGGATTCATTGGGAGCCTGAAGATTTGTCTTTGGTGACCTGACTCTGGGCAACTGAACCTAATGGTTGCAAAATAAATACAAAATACAAAAAATAATAATAATGTCTGTGTCTGCACTTCGTGACTTTGACCTCAGGTTCTTCCTTGATGTTTTATCTTCAGCCTGCTGGAGGTTGCTGGGAGTCTGATTTAATGTGCTAGCTGTTGGAGTGCGGGGGTTAGAATGGACATCCGAATTTTTCTTCCTCTAAGCATGGAACAGTGTGTTTAAAGAACATGCTTACCTATAACCTAATTTGACATACAGATTTTAGAAAATTCTTTTAGTGCCCTTTGAGTGCCTCTTCAAGGCAGTGTGACTTCCTGGCTAGAGACCATGAAAGGGAGAAACCAGTGACACCTCAAAGATACTTGTTTATGCTTTGTGTTCAAAACATACACCATCTGGGAGGCTTAGCTTCTGCCAGGTCAGGATTGCTGATTTCCCACTTTTTTCTGTTGTCCTCTTCAGGACAGGAGTTTCCTGTGTATTTCTGAGACAACTACAAAGACACATTTGGACTAAAAAGGATGATCATGCAGATAAAGGAAGCAGCACACAAATTCAGGCTACAGTGAGCTTAAGGTCACCATGGCAAACTTCCCATCGAATGCTGACTGTCACCCCCATTACTTTATTCAACAAATATAGTGCACCTACTATGTGCTGATCACCTTTCTAGGTACTGGGGCAGCAAACAAAACAGACAAGGTCCCTGTTCCCATGGATCTGACAGTCCAGTGATCCCTGCTAAGGGATCACCAGCCTCAGCCTCACCAAGGCAGCCATTCCTCCTGAACCACTCCTGCTGTTAGAAGCGCCTCTGCGGTTTTCACTGATTGGTCCGAGCTCCAACCCTGGGCTCTCAGATCAAAGTCTGAGCTTCTTTCCCTTTGTTAACTTCTGATGTTTGAAAGCAACTGTTCTGCGCCCCCTGAGTCCTCTCCAGCTAAATATTTCTTTTGTCTTCAAGGACTCTTCAAATAACTTGGTATTCATACTTTCCAGTCACCATCTGAACTGGTGCCCTGGCTCGCTCTTTCTTTAATACTTAACTCCTGCTGCCCAAGGCAGTGATTCTTATACATGTGCATCTGTGCATTCCCCTGTACAAGCCATCTGCAACCTCCCATTCCTATCTCTTACCGAAAGTGACAGGATTTTTCTCCTATTGAAGAATAGAAGCATATTGTGAAATTTTATATATATATATATATCTCAATATATAAGGTTTCTGCCCCAGTTCAGTTCCTGACACAAAGCCCCTAAAGCCCTTGTAAATAGGGGTGCTAGGAGAATCTTTTGTTCTAATATTTGGTCTTTGACCCCAGTTCCTGACAGAGAGCCCTTAAGACCCTGAGTGATAGAAGTGACTGACAGAGCTCCTAAATCCCTTGGAACTTCCTGGATAGTGGAGCATTTGGGGTTCTAATTAGGAGACTCTTGGGGGCTCCTGGATGGGGCTGGTCACCAGAAAGACCAAGCCATGATTAGAAGCTTGGAACTTTCATCCCCACCCCGTATTCTCCAGAGAGAGGAGAGGGACTGGAATGGAGTTACTAATCAGTCATGCCTATGTGATGAATTCTCCATAAAAATCCCAAAAGAATGGGGTTTGGAGAGTTTCTGGTTTGGTGAATACATCCATGTGCTGGGAGGGTGGTACACCCCTAACTCCAGATGGACACAAGCTCCTGCATTTGGGACCCTCCTAGACCTCACCCTATGTATCTCTTCGTCTGGCTGTTCATTTGTATCCTTTAAAATGTCTTTTGTAATTAACCAGCAGTAGTAAGTTAACTATTTTCCTGGGTTCTGTGAGCAAATTATCAAACCCACGGGGGGGGGGGTCGTGGGAACCTCCAATTTATAAGCCAAGTCAGACAGAAGTCATGGGTAACCTGGGGACCCACTGCTTGCAATTAGCATTAAGACCCCCTAACCTGTGGGTCTGCACTAACTCCAGGCAGTTAGTGTCAAAATTGTTTAGGGTGGAAAAACCCACATATCTGGTCTCAGAAATGTTGTAAGTGTTCAAGTAAAGAAAAACAGGTTTTTTTCCAGGCACATGTAAATATCTGATTTTGAGGTGGAAATTAGTTACTACTAAGTATTTTTAAGTTTGACATGACTTGTACATTTTTCCAAAATTATGTTTAGAGATTCTGTGATACAGTGGTCAGAATTTAATATTTTTAATTAATTAATTTGTTTATTATTTATTTTTGGCTGTGTTGGGTTTCCGTTGCTGCGCGCGGGCTTTCTCTATTTGCGGCAAGCGGGGGCTATTCTTCATTGCGGTGCGCGGGCTTCTCATTGCGGTGGCTTCTCTTGTTGCAGAGCACGGGCTCTAGGCGAGTGGGCTCAGTAGTTGTGGCTCACGGACTCTAGAGCGTAGGCTCAGTAATTGTGGCGCACGGGCTTAGTTGCTCCGCGGCGTGTGGGATCTTCCCAGACCAGGGCTTGAACCCGTGTCCCCTGCATTGTCAGGCGGATTCTTAACCTCGGCGCCACCAGGGAAGTCCCAGAACTTAATTTTTAAGTAAAGATTTTAGACACAACCAGCATCATAAATTACCACCATCATCTCGTGAAAGAGAGGACATTATAATGTCAAATAATCTGGAAGGGCATAATCTCAGTACTAAAAGTTTGAATAAATTTAGTTTACGAAAAACCGACTACATTGTTCATTCTTTCTCACCTACCAAGTACCAGTGAAAACTTCATGAACGAACCAGCATCACCCTTTTGGAAGCCACTGCCCTTAGGAACCCCATGTAGCCCTTAAGAATTGCATTCAGCTGTAAAAGAACCCAGAAAAGCAGTGGCTTAAACAAATTAGTAGTTTTATTTTTCTCATGTAAATAGAACTTTGGAGATAGTCCCAGGCTAACGTGGCTGCTCCATGAGGCCATCAGGGACTCTGCCTTCTATCTTTCTATTTTTCTTTTGTTCAGCAGTCTCTAGCATGAATTTGTCATCATCTGATCCCAAGATTCCTGCTTCCCTCTCCAGCAAAGTGTAGGCAGTGAGGAGTCCGCCTCTAAGCCAAAAACCTGTGTCATATTTCAGACCCAACCATAGGCAGTTACAAAGCTTTGCCCACAGGCCTCCCGGGAAGGTACATAGCCTGTGCACTGCACTCTCTGAGGGGATTTGCAGTCAAGGGCTCTGGCCCCATCCTACCATCACCCCAGTCTTAGCCCAGGCTCCTTATGCGGAGAAGGGGGAGCCTAGCCATGGCCTCTCTTAGGTGTCTCTGCAGAGACCAACTTACTGGCTGTTGGCGGGGGGAGGGGGAGAAGGGGGCGAGAGTGGGGCCTTGAAATGTTTCCTCCACTCTGACTCAGTAGGCAGTACTTTTCCACTCCTAGCCCTTCCCCCCTCCCTTCTCCCTGCCTCCCTGGTCTGCAAAAAGGCAGGAGCCTTTTGTTCAGGGATCCTTCAGCAGTGAGACAATCCCGGCATCTGTACTAATCCACCTGACTCTCGCCTGGCACTGTTCCAGGGAGAAAAATGGAACATTAGGGGAGCCAGCGCTTTCTCCTGTTTAGTCTCTTGCTTATACTGTCACAGTAGATGATTAAATCCTTGACCGTTAGTTTCATTTTTACTATTCTACACAGATGCCTAGCAGCTCAGCTCTCTGCAGCTCAGCTCAGCTTTTGGCAGGAAGAAAGAAGGGAAAGGGCAAAAGGGGTTGGTTGGCCAGCTGAGTTGATCTGCCTTTTGGTGAGCTTTCTCCAATGCCCCACTGATATCTTATGCTTATATCTTATTGGTCAGAACTGGATCACATAGTCATCCCTAGCTGCAAGGGAGGCTGGGAAATGCTTTTTAGCTGGGCACACTGCCACCCTGAGTGAAACCAGAATGGGTTTTATATATTTTTATTTTTATTTTTTAATTTATTTATTTTGGTTGTGCTGGGTCTTTGTTGCGGCAGGTGGGCTCCTTTGTTGTGGCTCACCGGCTCCTTTAGTTGTGGCACGTGTGCTCCTTAGTTGTAGCAGATGGGCTCCTTAGTTGTGGCTCGCAGGCTCCTTAGTTTGCAGCTCACCAGCTCCTTAGTTGCGGTACATGTGCTCCTTAGTTGCGTCTGGCGCGCTCCATAGTTGTGGAATGCAAACTCTTAGTTGCGGCATGCATGTGGGATCTCGTTCCCTGACCAGGGATCAAACCTGCATCCCCTGAATTGGGAGGTGGATTCTTAACCACTGTGGCACCAGGGAAGTCCCCAGAATGGGTTTTAGATAGATAACTATTACATCTTGGAATCCCCTACTTTTAGAAAAGTTAGTGGATGGTGGTTTGTCCATTGTCTGTTTGATTTCACTGGTTGGCATTATATAAAGAATTGGGAGAAAAGCATTCTGGGAAGATAGCAGTGGCATTTTTCAATCTCCCTGAATTCCCCCATTAAAAAACAAAACAAAACAAAACAAGCAAACAAACAACAACAACAAAAAAGCCACAGAGCAATTGGGATAGCAAAACCAAAAACCTACGGACATCTATAACAAAACTGGGAGACAAGACAGCACTGCAAACCCCAAAATTCATGGAGGTGGAAGTCACTGGTGGCTCAAAGACTTGCATGGTATCAGCATTTTTGTGGAAAGAAGCAGGGGGAAGCAAAGAGTGTCTGAGAAATCTGAAAATAAGAGAACCCCAAAACAGGTACTCCCTGGAAAGTACAGTGGGCCAATAGGAGAACAGCAGCTGGAACTGCGGGGAGCAGGGGGTTGTACAACCCTGTTTGCAGCTGATGAGGGCAAGGGGTCCAAAGTAAGGACTGAAGAAGCTGGAGCAGCCCGGGTCCTGTGAACCCTCAAAACCAGACAAAGTGTCTTTGCAGGACACTTTGGAAAGCCGCAGGGAATATACTACAAATAGGGTAGGCCAGGGATATTTGGGACAAAGGAAGGGGAAGTCCAAATGAGAGTTGGGGAGGGGAACAGAGCCAGAAGATCTCGGAAAGTATGAAGCCATTCTTCTGACCACTTCATGGAAACATAGACAAGGAAGCTGTAGAGCCTTGAATTTAGCAAAGCTATCCTAACTCACTCCTCCCCACTAAATGTGCAGGAAAACTAACTTCATCTAAAAATGAGCAACAGAAAGGACTGGAGTGAAATCTCATAATGAAGTTATTATAAGAAAAATGAGAACAAGGAGCAGAAGAACATCCTTAATGAAATAAAGCATTCCAGAAAGATATGCCCACAAAACCAGGTAAAAACTGTAACAATATTTCAAAATGAGCTAAAGTAAATTAAGGAAATATTACAAGATACGAAAGAAAAGTACAAGTCAGAATTAGAAAGCAAAAATTAGGTAATCAAACTTAGGAAAGAATTGGAAAGAAAAGGGAAAACTCATCTTACAAGTGAAGACTGAACTAGAAGGAATATAAGAGTAACATGGTTTTTGCACAACAGATAATGCCTTAAGGGAATAAAAAGTGAAAAGAAGGAAAACAGTTAAATTCCAGAATGAATAAAGAGAAATCTGAGAATTCAAGAGAAAATGACAAATATAGAAGATAGGCAAAAATATCTAAAACTGTATTATACAAGTCCCTGAAGGAGAAAAGAATAATGGGGCAATGGAGGAGAAATAATATATTAAAAAAACTACATAAAAGAAACTTCCCTGAAAAAAAAATTTAAAAGACTCGATTGCATATAGAAAGGGCACACCTTGTACCTGGGGAAATCAACCCAGAAGATCAATACTGAGACATATTCTAGTAAAATTAATGGATTTTAAAGAAAAAATATTTGGGGCATCCAGGCTAAAAGACAAATTCACTTATAAGGGAAAGAAAATCAGACTGTGATCAGACTTGACAACAGCACTTTATGTTAGGCGACTATAGAGTAACAATATATCTAAGATACCCAAAGAAAGGAAACCAAACCAACCGACTTCCAGGTGTGAAGGCCACAGACAAAATGTTATCAACGTGGAAGAACACAGGGACTATTCTCATGAGACCTTTCTGAGGCATCTTCTAGGGAACATACCTCAGACAACCAGACTAGTGAGACATTGACATAACAGGTGGTGAGCACTAAATATATTTACTTGTATAACTAAGAATAAGTGATGGTTATAAGGGAAAGAATATAGTTTTTAATGGTTATGTGCCCTTAAATATACAGTATAACTAACAAAATAGAAAGAGAATGGGGAGAACATTTATAAGAGGCAGACAAAGCTTGCTGATTGCCTTATAGTTATTAACCAAAATATTGCTTCCAACCTGGGGCTGGAGAAGAAGGGGAGGAGGAAGAAGTTACTAGATAATGTCAATATTGTTCATAAGAGGAAAAAATAGACAATAGTTGCCTTCCCCAAATAGAGGGGATTAAAGATGTAACACAGAGGAAATGATTAGAACAAAAGTACAAACTTTTGTAAATATTAAAACCAAAAAAGGAGTGAGCAAGCAAATAAACAGACCACAGAGTGAAAAATTATTTATATAAAAGAGTTGAAATTTTCACATAGATGTGGGTGTGAATCCCTGCTTCACTTTACCTCTCTCTGCTTGGCTTCCTGTGTAAAAGTCTATATATATGTATGTAGACTTAAGTGCCTGGGAGCACATCTTGTTTATATGTGTATATGTGTATATATATATATATATATATATATATATATATATACACATATACACACACACACACACATATAATATATATAATTGATCTTGAAGGGCAAGTGTGAGAATTAAATTTATATAATATGATTTTCAGTACCCAGTATATAATAAGCATTCAACCAAAGCAAGATCTGTAGCCTTTTCAGCAAGGGAGGGGCAAAGCTAGGACTTGAAAGTAGGATTGTCCAGCTATGAAGTTTGCTCTTTCTCTACTGTGCTACTCAAGGCAGCACGTATCCACTGAATGGTGGAATTACAGGATTTTTCAGAAGGAGAGATTCCATGCTTCATGGAAGACATGGCATTCAAAGGTATAGAGTCCAGCTTAAGTAGAGGCATGAAAGAGAAAACAAGATGTGTTGGTGAGGAGGTGAGGGTCTGTAAAAGATCAGTTTTAGTGTCTTAGACCTGTCCTCATCCTTTTTCCAAGAACAACTTATAAACGAAAAACTGATAGCCAGTTCTACCAGATGTATTAGTTGAGAGTATGGTTTAGGAGAATGAGTGTCTAAAGATAGGACCTTGTATACTAATTAGACAGGAAGGTCCTGACAGCAGCGACTCTGCTCTGATGTACACCCCCAGGGCCCAGCACAGTGTGTGGCCTACACTCAACCTATACTCATTGCTGAGTAAATGCTGGTGGGGTGAATTAATAAGGTAATACCTAAAACATAAACCAAGTTTTTCAAGGAGTTTTCAAGCCCTCATCAGGTAACTGTATTTATCGACTCACTATTTGTATCATTTGGGATAGGTTAGGTTATTCTACAGTAATAAACAACTCCAAAATTTCAACAGTTTAAAACAAAAAGTTTCATTTCTTGCTCATGTTACAAGTTCACCACAGCTTGGCGGGGAAACTCTGTTCTTCGTAGTCACTCAGGCCCCTGGGTTGTTGGAATGAGCACCATCTCATATATTGTTGGTCACTGTGCCAGGGGAAAAGAGAGCTCTGGAGGGTCTCTCAGTGGCAATTAAATCTTCCTCCTGTAAGTGACACGTGTCACTTCTGCTCACAATTTATTGGCCAGAAGCGTCACATGGCCATACCTAACTTTAAAGAAGGCCATGAAGTGCAATCCTATTATATGCCTAGAAAACAAGAGACCTGAAATGCTTGGTGAACAGTATTAATGACCATCACATTATCTGAAGGTGGGTAATGGGGCTCCATTTAGATAGGTAGATAGAAAGAAAGGACAGTGTACACTAGTATCCCCCCTTTTTACAGTTGAGGACCCTTGTGCACTAAGAGGTTGTTACTTGCTCACACTAACTTGCTATTAGCAGGGAGCTAGGATTCAAATCTGCATCTGTCTGACTCTAAAACCTTTACCTGCCTTTGATCCTGCCTTTGATCCTGCCTCTTCCTCATATACTTGGAGATGAGGCAGCAAGTAGCCTCACCTTCGCCCATGGATTTCATTTTACTGTCTCTGTGTCACTGGCAGAAGTTTAAATCAGACTTTGCAAACAACCCAGGCCAGTTTAAAAGGAAGAAAAAGTCGTTTCTGAAGCCTGGATTACATACTTTGTTTGTACTGTGTGGATTTTCCCTCAAGGTTCTCCCTCTCTCTTCATTGCACTTTCCTTTGAAATCTAATCCACCAAACAGCCATCAAGAGGTGAAGCCTGGCTCCAGAGAGGGGGTATCAAAGGAAGGAGGAGGAGCTTGAGCCTCATTTTCAATTTGCTAAACCTTTCAAATTCTTCCCCAAGGCTTCAGTTTGGTAAAAGAAAAATAGTAATGACTTATGTTTATCCCGGGGAATATGTGTTTTCCATGCCCCCTTAGGAAATGTCATCAATGTGTTTTGAATTTATTTTTTGCTTGATTCATCAAAATATTGTTGCACAAGAGACTTTGGATGTCCAAAGAGCTGTCTTTTAAAATAAATGTCTTTTATTTTGCCTTCGGAAACAGCTAATCACATTTTATCAAGAGTCAGCAGCCTTCTTTCTTCAAAGGACTGAATTTAACACTAAAAGGGTTACAGATGGGGAGAAAGAGGGGTCATGTACGACAACCACCCCATAACATTAACAGGCTATAAGATGCCCAGGACTATACAGTGTGAAAGTTTTGAAATGAAAACTTCAGGAAAATGATGGCTCATTTTAAAATATTAGGAAAATTTGAGCAAAAAGTAATTCCCATATTCCTTACCTCGTTGGGAGAGAGTGGTGGTTAAAAATGAGAGTCCAGATTCTTCAGGGACTCCCATTATTCATATGTTAGATCATCTTTGCCTATCTTCTTTATTTATTGCTTTTTAAAAATCCTTTTTGTTTCTTTCTCTTTTCATTTTTGGTTGAAAAATGTCCTTCCCTTTTTTATGGCATTAATCTTCTGTTTCTTTGCTCTTGAGTTCCTCCTAGTTCAACCTTCATTTCTATAGTGATCTTTCCTATATTTCTATTCTTATATTCCTATATATCTATTTACATAGATAATCTCTTTTTCTTTACAGCTATTCATAATATTTTATTTTCAGTAAGAGTAGACTCATAAGGTATTCATTTTTTCATATGTGATTTTGGTAATGTGTATTTACTTTTTCATTCATCTATCTCTTCAATAAACAAAATTGGCTTTGATTATTGTCTCTATTATGGGTCTGTTTCTATTTTTTCTTTCTTTTTTTTTTAACATCTTTATTGGAGTATAATTGCTTTACAATGGTGTGTTAGTTTCTGTTTTATAACGAAGTGAATCAGCTGTACATATACATATATCCCCATATCCCCTCCCTCTTGCGTCTCCCTCCCTCCCACTCTCCCTATCCCACCTCTCTAGGTGGTCACAAAGCACTGAGCTGATCTCCCTGTGCTATGCGGCTGCTTCCCACTAGCTATCTATTTTACATTTGGTAGTGTATATATGTCCATGCCGCTCTCTCACTTTGTCCCAGCTTACACTTCCCTCTCCCCGTGTCCTCAAGTCCATTCTCTACAACTGCGTCTTTATTCCTGTCCTGCCCCTAGGTTCTTCAGAACCTTTTTTTTTTTTAGATTCCATATATATGTGTTAGCATACGGTATTTGTTTTTCTCTTTCTGACTTACTTCACTCTGTATGACAGACTCTAGGTCCATCCACCTCACTACAAATAACTCAATTTCGTTTCTTTTTATGGCTGAGTAATATTCCATTGTATATGTGTGCCACATCTTCTTTATCCATTCATCTGTCGATGGACACTTAGGTTGCTTCCATGTCCTGGCTACTGTGACTAGAGCTGCAATGAACATTGTGGTACATGACTGTTTTTGAATTATGGTTTTATCAGGGTATATGCCCAGTAGTGGGATCGCTGGGTCATATGGTACTTCTATTTTTAGTTTTTTAAGGAACCTCCATACTGTTCTCCATAGTGACTGTATCAATTTACATTCCCACCAACAGTGCAAGAGGGTTCCCTTTTCTCCACACCCTCTCCAGCATTTATTGTTTGTAGATTTTTTGATGATGGCCATTCTGACTGGTGTGAGGTGATACCTCATTGTAGTTTTTTTTCATTGTAGTTTTGATTTGCATTTCCCTGATTATTAGTGATGTTGAGCACCCTTTCAGGTGTTTGTTATATAGATAATTCTATTGCTATATATTTCCTATATTTCTATTCCTATATATCTATTTCTTCCTGGTGTTCTATATCATAATCCTGAGTTTTTCTAGTCCTAATTAGTGTTGTTCTTTCATCTTTTGTATCATTTTCTTAATTAATTTTATTCCATTTTGGAGGATTAGGTTATAGTTTCATCTATTTAGTGCATGTGTCTTTCTAGTATGCTTTCGGTGTCCATAGGGATTTTTTTTTTTTTTTTTTTAAAGCAGAGGTTCTTTTTTTCTTTTTTTTAAATTAATTAATTGATTTATTTATTTTTGGCTGTGTTGGGTCTTCATTTCTGTGCGAGGGCTTTCTCTAGTTGCGGCAAGCGGGGGCCACTCTTCATCGCGGTGCGTAGGCCTCTCACTATCGCAGCCTCTCTTGTTGCGGAGCACAGGCTCCAGACGCGCAGGCTCAGTAGTTGTGGCTCACGGGCCTAGTTGCTCCGCGGCATGTGGGATCTTCCCAGACCAGGGCTCGAACCCGTGTCCCCTGCATTAGCAGGCAGATTCTCAACCACTGCGCCACCAGGGAAGCCCCATAGGGATGCTTTTAAATCTTCTTTTCATATAAGCCAAGAAAGATAAAGTGACTTTCCCAAGATCAAATAGCTACTAAGTGGCAGAGCAGGTATTCACACACATGTTTATCTGACTCCAAAGCCTGTTAATCTTCTTACTAATCATATTTATCATATATTGAAAATCTACTGTGTGGCAGACAATTTACAAACAAAATCTAATTTAATACAGCATCTTGCAACATCTTTTTATTATTGATGAAGAAACCAAAGCTTGGAGAGCAACTGCAGATGGTTGTGGGCACTTGTGGTGGTTTCAACAGCTCTAGGGTACTAGCTCCTTAGTTCCTGCTCAACAGAAATGGTGTGGTTTTAACAGCAGTAATGGAACTACCTCAGCAGCTGAGCACTGCATGTGGGCTGATGAGCTCTAATGCAGAGGGAGTAGCATCTTCCTGATATTTGGGTAATAATTCCTTTCTTCCTTTTGCTACTACAACCCTGTTCTTTCTCCCCTATGCTCTTTTAGCCCTTCCAATACTTTTGTTATCAATTCTCTGAATTAAATCCCCCTTTGATTTAAATAACAAAGTTTGTCTTCCTGAATCAGACACTATCTGATGCACTTACTTGTTTCCGTTCATTATTTTGTTCATTTAACAAACATTTATTGACTACCTACTAATGTTAAGGGTATTTTGGAAACAATGATTAACAAGATAGACAAATTCCCTGCCCTCATGAAGCTTGTAGACTAGTGGGAAGAAAGATAATAACTAAGGAGTTACACAATATGATTTCAGATTGTAGTAAGTGCTGTAAAAATAGAAGTCGATTAAACAATAAATAATTGTCTCTCTTGTATAAATTAAGTCAGAAGGTAAAGGCAGGTAGCCCAAGAATAGTATGATTGCTCCAAGTAATCAAGTCTCCTTTTAGTTCAGTACCTAATTTGCCTAGAGTGTGACCCTCTTCCTGTGGTTCAATATGGCAGGCAACACATCCAAGTTCCATACAGCTGGATGGAGGAAGGGATTAAGAAAGGGGCAAAGAACAAGAGCTAGCTCTCTTTTAAGGGGAGGTTTCTGGGAGGCTACCATGCAATACTTTGATTATATTTTACTGGCCTGAACTCAGCTACCTGGCTCCACTTAGCTGCAAGAGAGTCTGAGAGATGTAGCCACAGGCCCAGTTAAAAGTGGGAGGGGGGGCAGTCTACTACTAAGAAAGAAGGGGAGAATAGACACTGGTGTAGACAACTACTAGTCTTTACCAAAGGAACTAAACAAAGGGATCTGATTGCAAGTAACCTGAGGTCTGTTTATGGACACTCATTTAGAATGATTCTTCTTTTTTTTTTCATTATTTTATTTTATTTTTAATTAATTTATTATTATTATTAAAAAATTTTTGCTTGCATTGGGTCTTTGTTGCTGCACGCGGGCTTTCTCTAGTTGCAGTGAGAAGGGGCTATTCTTCATTGCAGTGTGCAGGTTTCTCATTGCAGTGGCTTCTCTTGTTGCAGAGCACGGGCTCTAGGCACGTGGGCTTCAGTAGTTGTGGCTCGTGGGTTCAGTAGTTGTGGCTCACAGGCTCTGGAGCACAGGCTCCATAGTTGTGGCACACAGGCTTAGTTGCTCAGCGGCATATGGGATCTTCCTGGACCAGGGCTCAAACCCGTGTCCCCTGCATTGGTAGGCAGATTCTCAACCACTGCGCCACCAGGGAAGTCCCTAGAATGATTCTTTATAATCTCTCTCCACCACCAAATAGAAGGTTTCTTCATGGCAGAGACTTGATCTACCTTTCTATTTCCAGTTTGTCCTGCAATACGTCAGACTTGATTGATATTATCATGTTTTTGGAAGTGAATATGATATACAACCTTAAAACAACTCAAGAAACCACTTTTAGCAAACATTGCAGAGCAGTATGTGTGATCTCAATTACTCTCACCAGACTATGAGTTTCTTCAGTCAGTAAATCACTGAATCTGTCTTTCTAGAGAGTACTGAATATTGTCTGTGGTATGTAACTGGATGTTAAAATGTGTTAGCAATATGCCTCTGGGGATCTCACTGAGGCCTAATGCAATCAGAGAAGGATTCATTAAGTGGGACTTAGCTGGTGAAAAGCCTTTTTCCTCACTGGCAGGCAATTAAGGACAATATTTGTATAGCATTTTAGTACATCTTCACAACATCATCCGATGCCATCTTTATTTTTATTCTTATTTTATAGATGAAGAAACGGAGGCTCAGGGAGGGTCAAGATATTCCACTTAGCAAGTGGCAGAGCTGGAGCTAGAAACCAGATCTTAGGAAACCAAATGCACCTCTAGGGAAAGAGATTTTCATTTCAGTAAAATTAGTACCTTTGTGGAGAGGGCCACAGCATCCTTTGATTTCACTTTCAGGAGGTCGATAAAGTAAGATCGGAAGAAATGAAGGCAAATCATTTTGCCAGGTCTTTCTAATTACAGAATTCTGATAATCAGCACTGTGACTAGAAGCTGCTTTATATAAGACTACGATTCCCAGCATGGCACAAGGGACCGCTGGGAAGACTTCGACTCCCAGCATGCTGTACTTTGGAACTCCCAGTCCCAGAATGCAACGCTCTTCCTTACTCAGAGGGCCGTAGACACTACAGTTCCCAGCATGCAGAGCCGCCCCCAGTTTCTGGCGCCCCGCCGGACCCTGCTTCGGAGAGACGTTTTGGACTCCAGAGGGCGGGCCCTGGAGTCCCAGCCCCCTTTGGAGGACGTGTCTGCGGGGCGGTTCTGGCCCGTTGGGCCCGTCCAGACGGAACCTCGAAGGGATGGTTTGGGGCCTGGGCCGGGCTTCGCCCAGGCAGCGTCTGAGACAGCCCCAATGGGGCCCTCGGGGGGCCTTCCTCCCTTTGAACTGCGGTGGCGGGTGGGCTCACTGTATCCTGCACTTTTCAGAGTAGGGGCCGCCATCACCATGGTCACTGCTGCGAGTCGGCCGTGCGCCGGCGGGCCGCGGGACATCCTGTGGCGCGTGAGTGCTGCGCGCACTGTGGCAGGCGCTTGGCAGCTGCGGGGGTCGGGCTGGGCGTGCGGGCTCTGGTCGCGCGTGCGCGCTGGACGGGGGCGGGGCCGGCTCGAGTGTAGTGTGGGGAGCGCGTGGGGAGGGGGCGACCCAAGTGACTTATTTCAGGGTTGTGGGGGGCGTCCTGAGTGGAAGCTGGTTACAGAGGGGACGGGCGTACTAGGGAAAGTTGGTTACAAGTTGTGTGTGTGCGGGGCGTCCTGAGTGCAAACTCTTTACGGCGTGAGAGAGGGGTCCTGAGTGGAAGCTGGTCATAGTGGGAGGAATGTCCTGCATGGGAGTTGGTAGAGAATGGGGAAGAGTTGTATGCAACTCTGCTAGGTGCACAATTAATAACTTGTTGATTACTTGGGATAAGAAGCGGGAAGGAGTATCCGGAATCGGAAAGAATGTGGTATGACCTTAGCAGAGGCTGGTCTTGGGGACTAGGTGAGCAGGACAGGTGTTTTGTCAAATTAGAGGAATGTGTGCACTGTGGGCTCGAGAAGAGGAGGTACTTCCTTGTTGAAGTCCAATCAACAGTTCTGCCTCCATTCTGTGGAGGGTACAGAGATATAGGAGTAAGATCCCTTTTAGGACAGTGCTTCTACCCCAGCGGCACTGCCATCTACTTTGTATCCCGGGTTACTAAGTCTTACCTGTTCTTTACCACCTGTATTATCAGTCATCGATGTCCTGTAGATTGTATGTCAGAAACGTGGCTGCAGTTTTTTGTTTTTTTTTTTTAACTTTCTCTTTACCACTGCCTTCCTTCAGACACTGACTGTAATCTTTGGCTTGGGCAATTGGGGTGGACTGCCTCCTGTTTGTCTCCTGTCTGTGTCTTGTCCCCTCTGATCCATCTTCATTATAGACACCTTACAGACACAAGGGTGTTTTACCTTCCAAAATATAAATCTGATCGTCACTTGTGTGCTTAAAATGCCTCAGTATCTCTTCTTGTATTCAAGTATTCAGCAGTAAATCTTGTGCCTCATATGGTAGGCACTGGTGAGTCAGACATGAATACAATGCAGTAGTTGCCCAGTAAGGAGCTCATATCTAATAAACACAATTACAATATACAGTTGGTTCCTGGAAAATGAATACACTTTCAGGTATTGATACATCTATCAAACCTAGAGAGACAAGTATAAGTTGCTGTAAAGTACAGTTGTAAACTAATTGAGACCTCCCTCACCCCCCAAAGTGTGATATTTAATGTGACATCTGACTCTGGACTAAAACAAGCATCAGTTCACTGATACTACAAGTTTCTGGAGTGGTGTGTAGTGTTACTAATAGTAGTAACCGTTAGCGTTTATCTGTAGCTGCATGGACTGTGATCTGGGTGTGTAAATATTAGTGATTAACATCCTGTATGAAAAGATAGGATTTGCATAACTGAAATAACTGAAATAGTTTAACTGACTTCATGATTGAGGGATTTTTGTTTGTTTAATTATAGGTTTTGGGCTGGAGGATAGTTACAAGTATTGTCTGGTCAGTGCTGCTTCTGCCCATCTGTACCACAGTATTTGTCATCTTCAGCAGCATTGATTTATTTTCATCCTATACAGTGGCTCTGTCTGGTAAGTGATACTCAGTTTGGGGAAAACAAATTTACAGGACCCATTTCTCGACATTAAAATCGCCATTATGTTTTAAATAAATTTATTTTAATTGCTGTATTGACAATGACAAAACATTCACTTTGAGGTATTCTTAAGGCATTCCCTTCCTAACATAGGCCTTTTCACTATATAATAAGATTAGTAGACACATCAGAGACTGTGTAGTGTTATCACATGAACAGAAAGATCATTAGAAGACCACATAAATAAAAACCTAATTTTGTTTATTTGTCTCTTCTATTTGGCAGCTTTATTGAGGTTGTCTTTTTAAGGAAGTGAACTATTCCTTTTCTATATTTAAAAATTGTAGGTAGAAAATATGACATACCTTTTTAAAAAGTCTGTCTAAAATTAAGAATACTTTGGGACTCTCTGGTGGTGCAGTGGTTAAGAATCCGCCTGCCAGATCAGGGGACACGGGTTCGATCCCTGGTGCAGGAAGATCCCACATGCCACCGGGCAACTACCTGTGTGCCACAACTACTGAGCCACATGCCTAGAGCCTGTGCTCTGCAACAAAGAGAAGCCACCGCAATGAGAAGCCTGCACACCGCTACAAAAGAGTAGCCCCTGCGTGCCGCGACTAGAGAAAGCCCGTGGGCAGCAGTGAAGACCCAGTGCAGCCAAAAATAAATTAAATAAATAAATTAAAAAAAAAAAAGAATGATACCTGGAATCTGATACATGAAATATATTAAAAAAAATTTCTATATTGTGGCTGATAAGAAAGATGAGAAGGAGAGAAAAGGAGGAGGAAAGACTAAGGAACATAGAGTTAAACTGAAGATTGATGAGGAGGAAAAGATTGGAGCAGGCCTAATGTTTCTCCAGATCCTTGGAGATAAAATTATAAATTCATTAAACTATAACTATTTATGTTAATAATAGCTACCAATTATTGCTGCCTACTATGTGCCAGGCACCATGCTAAGTACCTTAAGTATAATACTGCTTATCCTTCCTACAACCTTGTATAATAATGACGTAGTATCCCTACTTAAATGAGGGAACTGAGACTCAGGTTATAAGTCTGTGCAGAGACACAGGTAGTGAATAACTGAACTAGGATTTGAATATTGGTCTCTGACTTCAAACCTATGTTTTTCCACTCTGCCACACTAGAATTAAAAAAATAAAAAGAGAGAATGTTCCCAGAGTAGGTTTTGAAGTCTTTAAAGTCTGCCTAAGGCCTAGAAGCACAAATACTCTTGAAATTCTTTTTTTCCCTCCCTCTCAGAAACAGTAACAATAAATTTCTTTTGCTTTGGAAAGTGGGAAGTATGTTGTTTAATTTAATTTTCTGAAGAAATGCCAATTTTCAAAGAGTTAAAAGCTTTACCTTGTGACCTTGGAGAGATATTGCTGCTAAAGAGTTAAAGTCATTTTAAGTTTTTTGTTGAAACATATCAATCACTTCTTGGGTGAGTCTCACAGGTCAAATGAATTAAGCCATTAGCCAGCACAAGGGATGGCAAGTATTTCTGTAACCACCTGCTGCGTCTGCATCACTCATGAGCTGGCTGTCTAGTTGCAACCTCAGAATTTTCATATTGTAATCTAGGAGCCATTACCGATTGTTCAGTACTGGCACTTGAGATAAACACTTTCTGCCATTTCATGGCCCAAGGGTATCCTAGTATCACTTTCTCTTCAGATTGGATTTGATTATGCCATTTTCTCATCAAATATTACTTGTATTCTTAAACTTTTGCTTCGCAAAGTCTTTACAGAGAACTGTAGTCCTTCCTTCCTTATTTCCAGTCCACATGAATCAGTTCTTTCACTCTTTTATCTCAGTATAATGCTTGAGGAGTTTAATTGTGGATACTGAATAAATATTTTTCAATAATTTTGGTCACTGAATTAAAATTTTAAAATAATTGGTTTCATTATTAAGTCTTAGTCTATTTAACAAACATATGTCCTTATTTTTATATCTCTTGTTGATGTTTTTAGGCATAATATATACGTATTTTAAACTTTACCGCATTTTTTTAAATGGAATATTGATTGTTGAACTACTCTAAAATGTGAATGTATTAGTATTTCACAGGGACATCATGATTTTTTTTTTAATTCGGCTCATTTGGATGATTTATGGATTATGCTATTTCTAGAAATGTTACTTTTTTCTAGCTGTAGGGACTAATTGCATTTATTAAGAAGAGATCTGAAAATATTATTTACATTTTAAAAAGAAACTGTTGGTATTTTACTAAATGTGGTACTTCTCTGTTTCACGTGATAAAATGTTTGCATATGGTATTATTTTGGTCTGATGTTAACATCTGGGTCATCTAAAAGAAATTCTAGTATAATGTTAAGGACCTGGAACTTGGGCCAAATAACTCGCGCTGTAATGTAGTTCTTGAGTTGATGTCCTATAGGACCCATCAGCAGTGTATGAGTAAATTTTTAATAAAAGATAACTTTTAAAATTAAAATTATAGTTGTGGTGCAAGCCCCTTTTCTATTGCAGTATACTAAACATGACTATATGACTGAATGAACTTACTAATTCATCTCTCTTGTGTTTAGATTCTTTCAGTGATCTGTATAGTTCCTATATAATCTTTTACCTTCTGCTGCTGTCAGTGGTAATAGTAATATAAGTATTTTCAATGTGGAGTTCTATACAGGTGAGTTTTCAAATATTACCATCTTTAAAATATCTGAATTTATTTTACTAAGGGCAGACTCAGTGCATTTTGTATGTGGATGTGTACATCAAGGCTGTGTTTTATGTCAGAGTTAAAAAATGTATACAGAATTATTATATATGCTTTGAATGTCTTACCATAAATTTATTTGACCAATACATTCTCTGTTTTTAAAAAAATAATTAGAACTCTTAGGACAAATATTGGATGATTCCACTTAAATATATGAGGTATCTAGAGCAGTCAAATTTCCGTAGAGACACGAAGTAAGAATGGTGGTTGCCGGGGCTGGAGGGAGGAGGGAATGGGCAATTGTTTAATGGTATAGAGGTTAATGGGTACAGGGGAGGATGGAAAAGTCTGGAGATGGATGGTGGTGATTGTTGCACAACAATGTGAGTGTACTTATGCCAGAAAACTATACACTTAAAAATGGTTAAGGGACTTCCCTGGTGGCCGAGCTTCCAATGCAGGGGGGCGTGGGTTCAATTTCTGGTCAAGGAACTAAGATCCCATGTGCCACGCAGCGCGGCAAAAAAAAAAGTTTAAAATGGTACTTTTTTTTAATATGTACTTTATGACATACAAAAATTTAGACCTTTTAATAATTCACAGCTGGTGTTAAGTTGTGATTCAGCAGATATATTAATAAAAATAACTCTTTATAGAGTAAGAGATCAAGACCAGGTGATTTCTAAGGTCCTTTTCAAATATTGAAAGTCTATATTCTATGGTTTTCCAACAAATTTAAAGTATCATATGTGTTTGCCTGGGAGAATCACCTGTTAGATTTCAGAGCTTTTTACTTTTTCTCAATTTCTTCCTTGCTCTTCCTGCCGTTTCAGATTCCTATATTCTGTCTTGAGGTAAAATGAAGAAGCTTTTTCTGATACTTCTGTTTTCACTATAACATCATTCTTCTTTTTAGCTCTTTAGTACTTCCTGTTAGATATGGTATAAAATGTCACATTGTTCTCTGGATTTTATAGTACACCTTTTCCTTTGCTTTTCTAATCCCTCACTACTGGCTGATGGATCTGTTTTCTATTCACAGCCGTCTACAGAACCCCTTGGTTTACAGCATGTGTTCTTTCACACTGTCCAATGTACCTGGGTCATCTAGATTTAGATGCCAGACAAGGGGTCCTCCAGCTAGTCATTCTTTTTTTTTTTGCTCGCCACGCGGCATGCAGGATCTTAGTTCCCCGACCAGAGATTGAACCCGTGCCCCCAGCATTGGAAGCGAGGAGTCTTAACCACAGGATCACCAGGGAAGTCCCCGTCTAGTCATTCTTAAAGCCTGACTAGTCACTTTGGCTCATTCCTTCAACATTCCTTATGTATTACTTTATGCCATGCATTGTGTGGGGATAAGAGATGTATGGTCCCAGTTTTCCCCAGGGGATCACAATTAATGCTGAGAAAGACAGTAATAAATGGATAGTATGGACGTATATAGAAGCACCATTTACCCAGCATGGGGAGCTTCCTGGAGGAGGTGATGCTTGAACCAAACCTTAAAGAATGAGCTGTGTTAAGTAGACACGGAAGAAAAATGATGTTTTAGGGAAAAGGTTGTATCAGGGTATCATATAAAAGGCTTAATGACATGAGAAGGTTTTGGTATGTTCAGAGTATGAGTCAGAATATAAGTCAGTTACACAGTCAGTAGGCCTTGTGGGCATTTCTGGTGGGGAGGGGAAGGTGATAGCAGCCTCTTCCCCAAATTGTAAAAGCACCTAAGCCCTCTCCCTTTATACTTAATTTGCACTCCCCACACTCTCTTGGTGTGTATCAAAAGAAGAATGTGTACAAGATAGGCCAGGGAACCTGTGCCAACTGTTTCAAAAGTCAGCACCCCCTGGGCTTCCCTGGTGGCGCAGGTGGTTGAGAATCTGCCTGCCAAGGCAGGGGACACGGGTTCGAGCCCTGGTCTGGGAAGATCCCACATGCCGCGGAGCGACTAGGCCCGTGAGCCACAATTGCTGAGCCTGCGCGTCTGGAGCCTGTGCTCCGCAACAAAAGAGGCCGCGGTAGTGAGAGGCCCGCGCACTGCGATGAAGAGTGGTCCCCCGCTTGCCCCAACTAGAGAAAAGCCCTCGCACAGAAACGAAGACCCAACACAGCCATAAATAAAATAAATAAATAAATAAAATTTGAAAAAAAAGAAAATGCTAAAAAAAAAAAAAAAAGTCAGCACCCCTCACCTCCCACCACAACTTGCTTCCCCAGCTCACTTCTGAAAACCTTTTAGAATTATCAGAGCGATATTAGAAATTCCCATGCAAGCATTTATTTTAGTATTCAGTGTTATCATTAGTTACCTGGTTTGTGGTTTATTTTTCACAGATGGACTATATATTGACAATTTAAATGCTGAAATAAGGATAACTTGCTGGAGGGCAAGCACTATCTAAAAATTATTATTGTTTATTTCCTTTATGGCAGTGAGGGGAGTGCCAGGGTAGGCACTATTTGAGCTATCAGGAAATCTTAATTAAAAAGAATTGAAAAATGTTAATCATACTATACTTAGGTTTCACCTCTCTAGATCCTTTGGTTTTTCTTTTTCTTGTGCATCTGTTTGTATTCAGTCTTTTTTCAAATTATTTTAACTAAGAATTTTTAACTTGGTATTTTTCTGTACTATATTTTACATTGACTCTGGGTTTCTTCCTGCCCTTTGGCGTATTTGTGCAAAGATGAGAGGGAATAGTTTAAGTCCTCTAATTTCATATGCTGCAGATTATAAAGCCACAGTCACGTGTTTTGTTTGCAGTTGTGCCTTCCATTCCCTGCTCGAGACTGGCACTGATAGGGAAGATCATTCATCCTCAGCAGCTCATGCACTCCTTTATTCATGCAGCAATGGGAATGATGATGGCTTGGTGTGCTGCGGTGATAACCAAGGGTCAATACAGTTTTCTTGTGGTTCCCTGCACTGCTACTGAGAGGTAATATTACATATATTTTTTCTAAGGGTGCTTGTTTAGTTACTAAGCCCAAAGTGACCTATATACATTAATAGTTTATGGATGTTCTTTACTTTCCGGACTTCAGTAAAAAGTGCTTTTTTACATACATCGAATGTTTTTGATGTTTTATGTTTGTTGAATTCAGCAGTTTTTTTAAACCATTATTTTGTACAAGGTGCTATGCTAAATGCTGTTGGATTTGTTAGCATGATTCACACATGGACTGTAAGCTCCTTGAGGGTTGAGAACAGTAGGGGATTTAAGACCTGGACACAAATGATATAATAGGAGAGCAATAGGAATGTATGAGAAATAGGATTTAGTAGGAAGAAAGTGAAATGTGCAGATAAAAACCTCTGGGGGCTCAGAAGGCAGGGAGGGATCCACACATGGCCTTCTTGGAGGAGGTGGTATTTCGGTTGGGGTTTGAAGGAAGGACAGTATGAGAAGAATGAAGAAAAAAATTTTAATAATTAAAATACCTTCTTCAGTAGAGTACTTTTATAATTTGAAACTTATACGTTCTTGAACAGATGGCATTGATGTAAATTTCAAGTTTATATTCTGACTTTAAAAGTCAAAAAAGTAATCTTAAGTTCTCTGTTATCCAGTGACTTTAAGACAGTATTCATGACTGCTACTGAATACTTGATTTCCTTTTATCCCCCAGTTACATTATATAAGGCAAGTGTTTTTCCTAATGCAATAAATTTTCTTTAGTGAGAAGGGTGCCCGTGAGGGATTGCCTAGTTATAAGAGCAACACAGAGAGAAGCCCAAAGTTACAGCATCTCTATCAGGTTATAGCCTTTATTTAGAATTCTTCAGTCCAGATGCAATTTACCAACTCATAAGCACCATTGCTTACTGTCACAGGGGACTCTCTTACCCTTACCAGATTTCTGGAGGAGCAGAGCTAGAGCATTAACTAAAGGTCAAGTTCTCATGCATCAGGGAAAAGGGTTTTGTTAATCTTTTGCCCACACTTAACCCCTTTGTTAGAATTTGGGGCATTTCTTAAGTAATTAAGTCAAAGCTTTGCCTTCAGTAAATAATGAGCCTAAAATAGTAATATGTGTCCCTGACTGTTGAATTAATAACCTAACTTTTCCCCTTCAGCTTAGATGGCCCTGCTGCACAAACCTGCTTAAATGAGTATCACCTTTTTTTTCTGCTGGCTGGAGCATTTATGGGCTATAGCTATAGCCTCCTGTATTTTATTAACAACATGAACTATCTTCCATTTCCCATCATACAGGTAAGCTATGATTTGAGCATTACTTTATGTCAGAATTTGGCAGAGTTAAAATTGCCTTGGTGTTTGTATATATAACTGGCATCATCTGATTAATTCAAGATTTGATCAGCAAAACTTAGGACTGAGATCCTCAAAATGCCATTTGGAGAGGAGATCTTTGTCTTCATGAGACTTCAGTGTCTGTTTGAGAGCTTCAGCTGCCCTTCCTGCTGCCACTCTCAGAATACCTCTTTGTTCCATTCTTTCCCTCCCTGCTAGGTAGTGGCAGTTGCTGTGACCTAGCAGGGCTGGGGGAGGATGATGATGACATTCATGCAAAGTACCTCTGTGCAGCTGCCAGCTTCTTTTTGAACCTAAGAACCTCATAAGCTTGAGAATGTACAACTAAGTATAGAATATGTCAGTTACTGTCTCAGATCCTTTTCAGAACAAGGCTTGATGTGCATAAATAAAAGTTTTGACTGGTTTGAGTGGGATAGGTTTTAAAAATTCTACTAGTTTGGTAGGAGCTGTCTCTTCCTCTGGCAGGAGAGAGAAAGATGGGTTGAGATTTTTCCGGTGCCATCAAGGCTTTCCCCAGCCTGTTGCTGCTATTCTTGACTGTGCTATTATTCGCTTCATTCCCACTCTAGGGCATGCTGAGTACTGGGCTTTGGAGCAAAACTGTTAGAACCAGCCCCTTCCCACTAGGACCCAGTCCGGTAGGGAGGGAGGGATATGTAAATAAATGATCTTCCACAAGAGTGTAAGTGTGAGAGTGTGACAGATTAGGATTCTCCTGGTTTAACTAAAATTTTCACATGCCTGTTGCATCCCTGAGAACAATCTGATGAAAATACACCTACCGCAAGGAGATAGTGCTCACAGGGTCTGGCCCTTATCTGGATCTGGCCCTTATCTCCCTGCAGTCTGTGAGTGTATGAACAAAGAGTCCTATTTACAAATTCTTCACATCTTGTGAAGGTGAATTAAAGCAGAGTGTCAGCTTTGCCACCTCAGAATTTCAAAAGGAGAAAACCCCCCAAAATCCTGTATAGAAATACCCATGGTGAATCAGCTTTGATCCAAACATAGTTAAGAATATAGGAAATGAAGAAAAAAAAAATTAGAGAAAAATGAGATTACTTCCAAATATCTTGCTCCTCCATGGACTTGTGTTGAAAGTAACCACCTATTTAACATCACGGATGTGTAAGAGTGAACAAGGGGAGTCCAGGATTGACAGTACTGATAAATTATTGTTTCTACGATGTACTGTCACATTTGTAAAATTTAACTACTAAATTTTTTGTAATAGCTTTTGATAAAATCTTAGGTTCATTCTTGTGTATTCTTCCAGACCCTTTACTGTACATTTATATATATAGTAGCTATAATACTACATATTTTGTGGGGTGGGGTTTTCATAAATAGTTTTATATTGTACATATTATTCAGTAACTACTTTTTTCATGTAACAGTATGAAAAATCAGATGTTTTTAAAAATCTAGTAATTTTAACCACTTACCATTAGTCCATTAGGTTTTTTTTCTATAAACTTGCCTATGCTACAAAAACCAGTTCTGTTGCCCTTATTAAATTCTTAATGACAGACTGATAGGGAAAAAGCAGAACGGTGGCATGGAGTAGGGGACAAAGAAATGGATTAATGCCAAGACTGGCTTGGCAAGTTATATGCCAGCAAGACTATTTGAGAGTATTAAATGAGATAAGATTTATAGAGCCTGGCACATAGTAAATATTTGAATAGGTACAGGGTAGCTCATAGCCAAATCACAGAAGAACCCAACAGGGAATTGAAAAACACTTCAGCTTGGGAGCAAGAAGAGGGTATATTAGCTGTTCTCTGCATATCTACTGAAATGTCTACCTGCTTCCTTAGCCTCTCTGGACCCTTGTGAGTGATGATCGAGGTGAGAGCTGCAGTAGGAATAGTTTAGGGACTATGCCCTTTTTATTGGGGGGTTGAGGTGAGATGGTGGTAGCACCCAGTAACTGCATCGAATAGTGCAATTCCATGTCTTGGACTTTGAAAATATCTGAATAAATCAGGATACTTCAAGCTGTATGGTTAGTGATCGAGCATTCATTTCACCTGGGCTGCTTTTTGTAAGATGCTATGGGAATCTGCAGACGTGGTATGAAGATAAAACCTCTACCTAAGGACTATAATTCTTTGCTGTCCTTTAGCTTCTGAAATCCTTAGAGAAGGATCAGCCTTAATATAAACACAAAAGAGGACCAGAATTTGGGAAGTCCATCTTTGGTTCTTTGGGTTTCCTTAGATTCTTTCCAATAATTTAAAAAATATTTTTTCCATTGGCATTTTTAGGGCCGACAACCCTTGTTTCACAAGAAGTGTAATTTTTTCAGGAAAAACATTTCGTATTTTTTCATATTTGATTCTTTTCTCTTAGGTTGTTAGCATTGGAAGGTACCCACTAAGGAACTGTTTAGCTGGTTCAGCCTTCTTATCTCACAGATAATTAGATAGGAGACGAGGCTGACTTAGTGTTATACAGAAAGAGGAAGCACTAGAACTCGGGTCTCCCAATTCTTAGTCTCGTGTCTTCTTCACTACCTCCTATTTTTCTGCAAACAGCATGTGAAAAATTTTAGTGTAGAGGCAGCATACATTATCTTTAAGGTTGCAGGCTCTGAAGCCAGCCTGCCTGCATTAAAATCACAGATTTTTCTTTTGCTAGCTGGTAACACTGGTTAAGTTACTTACCCTCTCTGTGCCTTGGTTTTCCCATCTGTAAGATGGGGATAATAATAGAACCTCCTTCATGGGGTTGTTGTGAGGTTTAAATGGATTAATGCATTTAAAGTGCTTGGAACAGTACCTGGTATGTGGTAAGCATCCAAAGAATGTTAGCTGCTATTGTTGTAATTATTACTATGTTTTTTGTACTTACTCCATCCCTGTAGTCCTTACTATAAGTATAGATTGATATTGTTAACTTTCTCAATTCTGATCTCATATCAATGAGATGTTGTATAATGTAAATTTTAAATACTTTAACATCTGAAATGGACGATTTTTTTACCTCTGAAATAAACTTTGTCTTTTTATGCAGTGATTATGTTTTATGTGTGGACTGTTATAGTTATGAGCTTGCTTTGGAATAAAAAAGAACCTCTGTTTGAATGTCATTTGATTCTGGTTTTCTTTTCTTCCACAGCAATACAAGTTCTTGCGCTTCAGGAGGTCTCTGCTTTTGCTAGTTAAGCATAGTTGTGTGGAATCGCTGTTCCTGCTTAGAAATTTCTGCATTGTGTATTATTTTCTTGGTAAGAATTTCTGCTTTTTGACACAGTATATGTATTAGCTCACAGCTCAGAAAATATCAAAGTCATTCTTGATTGTATTTATATATTTCCTACAATTGTAGGTATGTGATTAGCCCAGCTGATTGCTTGTTTCGATTAAATGTTTAGATTTAGATTCAAACGTTCAAAGACTAGTTAAGAGAGAATATTGTTACAGAAAATGTGGTATATACATACAATGGAATAATAGTCAACCTTAAAAAGAAGGAAAGCCTGTCACATGCTACAACATGAATGAACCTTAAGGACATTATACTAAGTGAAACAAGCCAGGCGCAAAATGACAAATACTACATGATTTCACTTATACGAGGTGTCTAAAATAGTCAAGGGACTTCCCTGGTGGTCCAGTGGGTAAGACTCCAGACTCCCAATGCAGGGGGCCCGGGTTCGATCCTGGTTGGGGAACTAGATCCCACATGCATGCCACAACTAGGAGCCTGCATGTTGCAACTGTGAGCCTGCATGCTGCAGCGAAGATCCTGTGTGCCACAACTAAGACCTGGCGCAGCCAAAATAAATAAATAAATAAATATTTAAAAATATATAACTAAATAAAGTAGTCAAACTCTTAGAAATAGAAAGTAGAATAGTGGTTGCCAGGGGCTAGAGGGAGGGGAGAAAGGGGAGTTGTTCAATGGACATGGAGTTTCAGTTTTGCAAGGTGAAAAAGTTCTGGAGATCTGTTGTATGACAAGGTGCCATACAGTGTATATACACTTAAAAGTGGTCAAGATGGTAAATTTTATAATGTATTTTTTACCACATAAAAAAATGTATCCTTTAAAAAAAAAGAGAAAATATTGTATATCATTTAGTCATTACTCTATAAATAACATATTCCTTTTTATAACTTTTTGTAACTTGCTAACTAATACAACAGAAATACCCTGTTGCTAAGGGGACATTGTAGAATTTATTAACATGAATTTTAAGCACAAGGATGCAGCTTATTTAATATAATGAACAGTACAAGTTGAATGGAAAACCTTAATCTCAATAGCAACACATATTAATATAAACAAAATCCAGCATTCTAAAATACTGTTTTCAGACTATAACATTTTCTGGTCCTACTTTTTTCTGTGGAATAATTTTACAAAATTGTTCTATGTGTACATAGGCCATTCTGTTGTCTCCTTTAAAATTTTTTTAGTTTATATAATCCATTTTTCTACATAGCTTTTATAATTGTCATTTTAATGTTAACACTTTGTTGTTTCTATTAAGCTACTGCAATCAGCCTGGATGTTCCCCTGTTGTTGTATCAGTACATTTGGGCTGACGTAGCAGCTGTGTCAACATATCCATGTCAACTATTTCTTCTATAATTCCAGTTATGTTTCATTCAGATTTCATTTCCAGTGTTACCACTTTTCATTTCTTTGTTGCACTTTGGTCTTTTTGGCCAGTTTCCTCTTTCAGTTTTTCATTTTGGTAAAATGTCATGGAGATTTATCATGGCAGATAAGGAGGCAACACAACTACATGCTTTGCTGTCTGTGCCAGAACTGAATAACAGACGTGAGTGACTAATAACTAACAGACTTTGAAAGAAAGGATGTCCATGTGTTATCTACATACTGATTTGTGTACTACTGAAAAGCTAGAATTGCTATATTCAGTTATGCACAGCTAAGGCCACAGTAACTGAAATTTGAATTGTATTGTTGCGGGCTGGTGTTATTAAACCACAGTAACTGAAATATGTACATGTTGGACCTGTGCAAAGCAAGGACTGCCTGTATTTAGAAATTACTCTCTTTTCCTGCCCATTCCTAATCAAAGTCTAGCATTTTGACTGAGGTCTTGGTGTCTACTTGGTCATCTCATCCACCTCATGTTCCAAAGCATGATTAAGATTTGTTTCATTAACTTTTTATGATTATAGCATGGTATTTTTTCATTTCAGGCCACATTCCCAAAGCTTGGATTAGCACTGCTATGGACCTTCAGTTAGATGAGTAAGTGATCCTGAAAAGTCTAATTTTAATGCTTTTAATTGTTTCCATCCTTTTAGATGTTTGCTACTTTCCAGTTGTTTTATTTAGATTTAGCCTTTAAATTTTTTTAAAAATTGCATTCATTTTTGAATACACATAGTTCACATAATTTAAAATTCCAATGGTATATAAAAGGGTGTACGGTGAATCTATTGGCCCCTGTCTCTAGTCACCCAGTTCCTTTCCCCAAAAATAAGCAATGATAATTCCTTTTTTGTTAGATACAGCTTTTATATAAGTGGACTTCTTGAGTTGCATGGACATACCTCTCTTCTGTTTTTCTCCTCAATAATCATTCTTTGCTATGTTGTGGTAGATAAGCACCATACTGGAGTTTTACTCTAATTTTACCTGTGAGGAAACCAGATTTGAGTCAGGTCACGTGACCAGTTGCAGGTCATAAGTAGCAATGGGGTGGCAGCACTGGGGTTTATTGTTCTAGTTATTCCCTATGCACTTTGCACATAGGCAAAGCTTTAATCTTTATTTAGCGAATAAATGTAAATTCCTCTGTTAGTATTTGTTCTTTTAACTATTGGTTATTCCACTGTGATACTTTTGTATGATCTTAACTACTACCACTTTTGAGGAGTGCGAATATTGACATTTATGGATGTTTGAGGTATTATGGTTTCTCCAGTGTAGATTTCAAAAAATTCCTAACTTTTAAAAGTTGCTAGGTAAAATTTAGCTTTGTCTTCTGCTTAATCACTATATATGAAACCAAACGCATGGGTCATTTATTATGTTAGCCCAGGTTTTATACTTGGTCAAATGGAAAGAGAAAAATAATAATGGTATTGATAGAAATTTAATATAATACTTTTTTCCTCCTTTCACTTAAAAAATGTTTTGTTTGTATGGCAGTGCCTGATATTCTGGACTTAATGTATGCTAGGCCCTCAGTGATGCTTATTTAAAAGCAGAAAAAAAACTTTATCATCCCCACCGCCACCCCAACCCCAAGGAATGTCAAGTATTACTCTGGGCACTCCTAACATAAACTGTTTTAAATCTCATAAAAGCCCTAAGAGGTAGAATGAAGAGATTATGCCATCATATGGATGAGGAAACTGAGGGTAGGTTAGGTCAAGTGATTAACAAAATCACAACATTTACAAATAGCAGAGCCAGAGGTTCTAGTCCTGTTTTCACAATTGCTAAGTGTGTGATTGTAGGATTATGATGACTTTGCAAATTGAACTATTCAAGGTTTTGGTAACATTGCCTGCATTCCCTTTATTTAGCATTCTAACAGAGTTTCTTAAATTATTTTAAAAGTAAAGTTTGTTATTTTTAGATAGTACTTTGTGTTCTTAACTACTATGAAACTGTTTATACATATACAGATAGAGCTGAAATCTGGTGCAGGAGAGGTGCTAGTCATGCTGAATGGTTTTTAAGTATCAAGCTACAAAACAACAATAATAAAATTTTACTCAGTCTCTAGGGGAGACTTCTTCCGTCATAGAAAGTGACAGTGAAGATTTGGAATGCAAGAAACTGAGAGCTAGTTTAGGTCTACTCTTCCCTTAAGGCTCCCTTGTGTACTTTATAAGAAGGTATTAGTGAAAGAACTGTACAGGGTACAAAAGGAGAGGAATCTATCACCATTATTATTTAGAAATAGGATTTGTTTGTTTCTCAGTGTGGGGCCTCAGGTCTCTTAAATGCTTAGATTGTATTTTTCCTACAGGATTAAATAGTAATTTCTGCTTTCATAGGCAGTTTCATAGGCCTCTTGACACTGTGAGTGGCCTCTTGAATCTCTCATTACTCTACCATGTCTGGCTCTGTGGTGTCTTTGTCCTGATGACTTGGTACATCTCGTGGATACTCTTCAAAATCTATGCCACGGAGGTTAGTATTGAGTTTTTTGTCAGTACTTTTCTGTTTTGGAGTGCAGAGGTTTATTTTTAGTAGAGCACTGATCAGCATGTTGTTGTGCCCAAAGCCATTTTGAGAAGTTGGGTTTTGGTTTTTCTTCTGAGATTTCATAAGGCATATATCTTTTGTAACCATCATTTATTTGTATTTTTTTCTGAGGAACAGTGTTAGTGTTCTTAATGTTTGAAAACTAAACTGAATGAACTGTTAGTGGTACTTACTATGTTTTATCTATAGTGTAATTCTCTTCTGAAAGTTTCCATTTCTCTATTGAGCATATACTAGATCGGCCTCAATTTTTAATTAATTTTACATGCTATTGGTATAGATACTATTGATCAGTATTAAAATATTTAAATATAAGGAAGGCAATAAAATACTTGTTCTTTGAAGGAACTTTTTAAAATTTATGTTGAAGAAATGATTTTAAATGAGTAGGAATTGCATTGTCTTCATCATCCAAATGTTTGTCTTAGAAAATGAGTGTTTCTGTTTTATTTTACCATCTCTGTAGGTTTGTACCCTTCAGTGACTTCAGAGAATTTTTGTTTCTTAAATTTGTTTCTATTATTGGAAGCCAGAGATCTAGTAAAATTGGGAAAGTAACATGTTAGAAGGTAGTGTATTTGGGTATATGTAATTTTAATGCAATCTGTTTTTGCAAGGAACACTAAAGATATTAGTTTGGTTGTATTGTCTCCTTTATAATAAATTTCAAATAGTGCTAATTTACTGAATGTAATTAAGTCATGAAAATAATCATTCCATAGTCTTTATATTTGATTATATTTGATAGGCTCATCTGTTCCCTGTTCAACCACCATTTTCAGAAGAGTCATATGAATGCCTCCCGAAAGTTTTAAACAGCAATCCTCCCCTCATCATAAAGGTAGCAGAACTATGCATTTTGTGTCTTTACACAGTCATCTCTAACTTATCTTATGGAATAGACTTAATATTCGCATAATTAAGTATTTCGATATATTTTTTGAGGGCCTAGAATATTCTAATACTGTAAAAAGTATTGTAAAAATCACCTACCTGCTACATTGAATGCTGTTTACTTTTTCAGTTTTCATTCCAAGTGACTAAGATGCAAGTATATATATTGCAACGTATGTGTATAAGCTAGACTAATTCTATATTTAGGAGAGATATAAAAATATTTCAAGCATGAAATATAATGATATACAACCATATACATTAGCTTTTCACAAATTCCTCATGGTAGCAAAACAAAACACTGATTTTTTTTTTTAATCATTGGTTTAAGGTATATTTTCACTCATATAGAATTGTTGGCTGTTAATGATCAAAGGAAGTACTTGATAGTGTGTACATATTCAATGAACTCTCTAAAATTTGAGTAATGATAATAATCCTAAAACAAATTTTAATCAAAAGAGTCTAAAGAAGTTGCAATAAGTTTATAAATCAACCTAAGTGAGAATAAATTGTTTTGATTTAAATTTCATTTTGAAATTTTAAAAGTAGAACTACAATATATGTGATCTTGTTAAGAAGTCATAGTACTTAAAAAAGAATTAAAATAGAACCTAGAGTTTGGATTACACTCTAGAAAAGTTGTAAACTAATAAGAAAATGACCCGTTAAGGTTCTGATTACCTTTAAATATCAATTATGACTAATTTATTAGATAAACAAAAATATCAGTCACTCATTTGGTTATTTAAAAGATCTGTATTTACTGGGCAGACGTTAGTCACTGCTAGTTGCTTAGGGTGTAATGATGAATAAGACAAAGCACAGCCTAATGGAAAAGGCAGATACACAAAATAATGAAAATTTACTGTGGTAAGTGCAGTGGGAACCACTTACTGTGCTTGGGACCAAAGCAAAAAACCTTCGCAGAAGGGATGGTGTCTTGAATGATGAGTAAAGTGGTTTGCCAGGGAACAAAATGAATATTTTGAGTAAAAAAGTACAGCGTATGTTGTGTATCTGCTGTGTGCTGGGCACTACTTGTGGACGTGGCAGCGAGCAAGACGTTGTCCCTGCCTCACTGTTTAGTGGGTGGAACCAGGTGAGACAAGTAAGCAGGCAGTTACAATAAATTATGGTAAGTACCACGGTTGAGAGCTGTGTGAGTATATGTTTTTGCCGGGGAGGCCAGGGAAGTTCCAGGAGGAAGTGGTGTTTTAAGTTTCCCACTATAAGGTGGGAAGGAACACAGAGAGTTCCGTAGTTCCTAGGTAGCTGGAGCCCACAGTGACTAGGGTAGCCTACAGAGGGTAGAGGCAAGAAAGTTCTGGAAGTCTAGAAAGGAAGGTTATGGTTCTGAAAAGCATTTCCTTCATGAAAAATTTCAACTGATTTCCCCTTAGATATGTAGTATTGAGCCCCATTCATAAATAAGATTTTATATAGAGGTTAAAAAAATTAAATAGTGTGTATTTTTTTCCCTTTCAGTATTTGGCCTTGCAGGACCTGATGTTGCTTTCTCAATATTCTCCTTCACGAAGACAAGAAGTTTTTAGCCTTAGCCAGCCAGGTATTGCTAAAAATAATAGACCTAATAGGAACTGAGTATGTGTGTGCAGAAAGTGTTCCACTTAAAGTTTTTTGTGAAATAGATGTATTTATTAAAATATCACACATCATTAAGTATCACACATATTTAATAATACTTCCATTAAATGAAGTATTGATTTAAACATTATACAACTGTTTGCATTGCTGTGGTTAGAAATTATATTTCCAGGAAAAGTATTTTTAAATTTTTATATTATTTCCTTCTGCCCCCTCATTCCCTTCACCTGAAGAAATTATGAGGTAGGTTGACAGTTTTAGAGCAGAAAAGTACAGTTTGAGAATCCCAGAAGTTTTAATGCTGTAAGGGGTCTTAAAAAGCAGATGGTTTAATCCTTATGGAGGACCTAAGTCTCAGAGAGATTGAAGTGGCTTAATAAAGTTAATGTCAGAGTTGGAATAAGAAATTCTGTCATTTGACTCTTAAGTGCAGAGCTCCCTCTTCCTGCCATGCTACTTTGCCTTCCTTTTTAAAAAAAAAGTGAAAAGAAATTATCAATAGACTTGATGGTGATAGGCCCAAGGACACTCTTGGCAACTCTGAAACACTTCTTCATTGTTACTTGCCGAGCTCCTCCAGACTGCAGCTGGGCCAGTAGTGCTCTGCCTTGTTCCTAGAGGGAAAGCCTTCCAGCCCAGCACCAGTGGGGACAGAACCTGGGTAGCTTTACATCTCTCTAATAAGCTCTTCATTATTTTGCCAAACTCGCCAATTCCCACATTATAAAATAAACGTATAGTTACATGTTACATGGAAATAAAATCCAGTTATATAAAAGTATAGATAATTGGAGCCACTCTCCTTTTGGTAGTATGAAAAATCCAGTGCTGATGCTGTGGAAAATTAACTGTAGCAATACTTTTCTAGCAGACTGAGGTTTACTTAAGAATTCTCTATGCACTAAATGTTTTCACAAGATATTCAAGTAAACCGTACCAGGGTGGCATGTTCTCTGCAAGAGAACATATTATTAAAATGTAACTGGTCATAGAAATAGAGATGAGATTTGTGGTTACCAGAGGCAAAGGGTGGGGTCAGGGGAACTAGATGAGGGCAGTCAAAAGGTACAAACTCCCAGTTATAAGATAAATAAGTACTAAGGATGTGATGTACAACATGATAAATATAATTAACACTGCTGTATGTTATATATGAAAATTGTTAAGAGAGTAAATCCTAAGGGTTCTCATCACAGGGAAAATTTTTTTTTTCTATTTCTTTAATTTTGTATCTATAAGAGTTGATGGATGTTCACTAAACTTACTGTGATAACCATTTCATGATGTATGTAATTCAAATCATTATGCTGTATACCTTAAACCTAATACAGTGCTGTAGGTCAATTATATCTGAAAACTGGAAGAAAAAAAAATGTAACTGGACCATTACATAGTTCCTTACTGGTCCTGCGATACAGCGGTATAAAACATCCTGGGGGGCTTTCCTCGTGGCTCAGTGGTTAAGAATCCGCCTGCCAATGCAGGGGACACGGGTTCGAGCCCTGGTCTGGGAAGATCCCACATGCCGTGGACAACTAAGCCCGTGCGCCACAACTACTGAGCCAGCGCTCTAGAGCCCGCGAGCCACAGCTACTCAAGCCGTGCGCCTAGAGCCCGTGCTCTGCAACAAGAGAAGCCACTGCAATGAGAAGCCCGCACACCTCAACGAAGAGTAGCCCCCGCTCACTGCAACTAGAGAAAACCCGTGTGCAGCAACAAAGATCCAACGCAGCCAAAAATAAATAAAGAAATTTTTAAAAAATAATTTAGGAAAAAAAAATGTCCTGGGGCCTATTGATGGAGTATTTTGTTTGTTTTCAGGTTAAGTGGTATTCCTCTTAAGTTGTAACTTGGAAGAAAGATTTAAGGAGGGACCTAAGTGAAGAGAGAATGATTGTTTAATGCCCAGGATGGAGAAACCAGTTTTCAGTGGACTCCTCTGCCATTCTCAACGCACAGTTGATTTTTACATGACAGCTGTTGGAGATAAAGGTTTTAGAAAATCAAAAGATAATGAGAATTAAGGGAATTTTTAAGAGTGTGGATCACAGTAGTTTAAGTTAAATAATAAGATAGCAGATACATAAACACTCAGTATAAAGTATGATCACTGTCAAATAGTGTGTCATTTCTATAGATGTAATAGCAAATAGGGGCTCTTTTGCAAATGAAAATGTAAGGAAGCACAGTGGGTGAGCCACAGCGATTTAGAGGTCACTGGGGGCCATGGGGTGCCTCTCAGTAGACATGTTCATTGTCTTAAGTCTTCAGTCAGTTTAGTACTGCTATGAAGTAACCTGGGTCTTTTTCACTGAAACCGTGCAACAGTGTTTGGCTTTATTTTAGCAACCAATTTGAGAGTGGTTTTTTTTAATGGTAAAATAGCAAATATTTGCTTGTAGACTTTTAGGAAAATTATTTCATCCAAATATTTATTGAACTCCTGCTGTGTATTAGATGGCATGAGTATAAATGGTAGCTTGACTGAGAAAAGTGGGCCCTGATGCAAAGTGTAATATAGCATTTCTTGTTGATTTTTCTCCCCATTTTGAGAGGAGACTATAAGATTATCTACATTTTAAAAGCTGGTATTTGGACCTCCTAGGTGGACATCCCCACAGTTGGACAGCCATTTCAAGAGAGTGTTTGAATCTTTTAAATGATATGACTCAGAAACTTGTACTCTATCAAGAAGCTGCTGCTACAAATGGGAGAGTGATGTCTTCATCCTACCCAGTGGAACCTAAGAAATTGAATTCTCCAGGTAACTCCTTATACTACTAAGAGAGGGGAAAGCACTTACATTTTATTTCCTAAGAAAGTTAACAGTAGTTAATCTAAGGATATGTATATAAGTGTGAAGTATATATTTTTAGGGAAAATTGATCCAATATATGGGATATTGTACTGAATCAAGAAAAAGGCCTGGGTACCAATTGAAAAAATTAAGTCCAGTGTGGTGGTGGTGGTGTTAAAAAGGCTAACAAAATGTTGATCATCAAATAGAGGACTTCAGCTTACTCTAGTAGAGAGCCAGGTGAATCTTTACAGGTAATACTGGATGCTGCTGTGATTGCAGTATCCCAGAGATAAAAAGTTCCTGGGCAGTGCCCAGAGAGGAGCAACTGCAATGACTCGGTGATTTGGGGATGGGGGCATCCACATTCATTGTTTTAAGATAGCTTGATATAATGTTTGAAAGATGAAAGCTGAGAGGAAGAAGTACAGGTGGAGGAACCTATGCTATTTCACAAAACACCTTAAGTAGACAATACCTAGGAATGTAAGACTGATAAAAAGACTTAATGTTCCAGTGCCTTTTGGAGCCAGGCATTTAATGAAAATGGGCAGAACTGGCTGGGTGAGGACTGTGGTAAACTTGAGAGCACAGTCTTCATCTGAAATGGGAAGCTGTGGGTTACCTTCAGTCCATTGTTCCCATGTGGGAATTTGGACCCAGTATCTGAACTTCTGGGCTTTTTTTTTCTTTTAAAGAGAAGCCTGAAGAAGTTTTGGGGAAAATCTACCACTTTTAAACATTGGCACCTAATCTTGATATTTAAAAAAATCACTTTATGGGCCAAAGCAAACACATCTCTGTCTTTGACTTCATTACTCTGCTGGGGTCATAGACCAAAAACTAAGAGATTACAAAAGAAAAGTGATTTAGATAAGTTCATGAATGTCAGATTTTAGAAGATTCTGGAGTGTTTCAGATGTTCTTAACATTCAGATTAGCATTTATTTATTCAGCAAGTATTTATTGAATGCCTGCCATGTACCAAGCACTGTGCTAGAAGCCAAAGAGTTGAAGATGAAAAAACATTCTTGGAACTGACCTTTTAGTGGGAGGCACACAAATAATGACAAGGCAGTGTAACTGCTTAAAGGAAGTCTGTCAAAAGGAGTCTGAATGGGTAGGATGATGTTTGATAATGAAAGGAGTTGTTTAAATTTTATCCTTTAGATGTGGCACTGTTAGAGAATTTTGAGTAGCTGTAGTTACATCAAATTAGCATGTTAGAAAGATCATTGTAATTCTGAGTTGGGGGAGATCCTGGGCCAGACCAAATATGGATTATCCATTATTTTAAATGGTTGTCATATCCCATCACTCAGTCAAAATTTGCCTCTAATTTTGAGGAGTAACTGCAGAACTTAAAAACCCCAGTCTTAATTTGTAAATTGATTCTCCAAATATTCGTTATTGCCATTAACCCTTAAAAAGTTATGTCATGAAAATTTGGTACTTTAAATGTTTGATGTCTTATGCCAGTTTTATTAAAAAGATAGAATACTAGTATAGTTTATTTGTCTTTGTGCCTTGTACTGGAGTGGCAGAAAGATGTTCTTCTATTTTTGTACAAGAGACTCTCTAAATTGGTACAGTTATGAGATAATTTTTGAAGAAGCTGTTTACAGATCAGATTTGTAGGCAAGTTAGTCTCTGGTGTGACTTCTGTTAACTTGAAAGAACTCTGGGGAAAATGGGATAAGGTTAGCACTCTCTCTTTCTGTACATTTTCACACTGTAGATTTGATTCAGCCAAGTAATAGTTACAGTAAGAACATGCAGTAACCCTGGGCATATTCTAATGCAACAAGGTTGTTGCCATTTGAAAAAAAAGTGTAAGTTGATAGGTTCACTCAAAGCAGCTTAGAGTTAGAAAAATTGACCTTGAAGATGAAGATACCTGTTTAGAGAAAAAAAACAGGGGCTGTACCAACCTGACAGAAAAAGATGTATAAAGCTCCTTGAGTGGTCACCAAGTTGCAGTAGTAAAATCTGGATGTTGAGAATGTAAACCTAAATGGAAAAAATCTACTGAACCTTGGTTAAATGAGTTAAACAAAGAATTGAGATGTGTAAGATTTGAGAACCTCCACAGTGGCCTGCTTTGATCAGGTTGCCTCTTCAGCACTGGATCTGTTCTTTTACAGAAGAAACTACTTTTCACACCCCAAAATCTAGCCAGATGCCTCGGCCTTCAATGCCATCATTAATTAAGACGTCGCTGTTCTCCTCAAAATTGTCTGCACCTGATGTTGCAAGTCCCCTGGCAACCCCATTTGGCTCTAGTGTAGTGAATCGGATGGCTGGGATTTTTGATGTAAACACGTGCTATGGGTCACCTCAGAGTCCTCAGCTTACAAGAAGAGGGCCAAGATTATGGACTTTGGCTTCTGGTGAGGACTATTTATTTTCTAAAATTTGAAATGTCATAGTTGCAGAGAATCAGGCTAAGTTTTCACCTTCTTGGGTTTTTTTTTTTTTGTAGGTCAGCAAATGACTGAATATTCTAATCCTTCTCCATCTACCTCTGTTAGTGCTGAGGGTAAGACAGTGAGACAGCCCAATGTGATTTATTCATGGATTCAGAATAAACGTGAACAGGTAGGATGATATGGGTATAGGATTTATAGTTACATGTGACACTGAGAGAATCAAGGATCTCACTTAAGTAAGCCATTAGGAATAAATAGGACTTTGGGGATGCTTAATGTATTAAGTTGACCCATATAAAATTGCCAGTATTTGACTGGTTTTGAGTTATAGAAATTGCAATTTCATTTGGCTTAACCTAATACAGTGCCTTTGATCTGTGAATTCTTTCATTTAAGAGATATTTATTGAGTTCTTCATATATATAGGGTGTGGTTTTAGGTATTGGGAAAACAGCAAAGAAAAGTCCCTGACCATATGTTTACATTCTAGTGAAGGGAAAGAGGTGAGCAAGCAAGTGTATTATATTTCTTTGAATATAAAAAATACAGTTTGTGCTTGAACAACTCGGGTTTGAACTGTGTGTCCACTTATATGTGGATTTTTTTTTCAGTAGTAAATACTACAATACTACTCGATCGCAGTTGGTTGAATCCACTGATGTGGAACTGTGGATACAGAGGATGGACTGTAAGTTATAGGTGGATTTTCAACTGCAAGAGGGTCAGTGTCCCTAACAACCGAGTTTTTCCAAGGGTCAACTGTACTATTAATTGTAAGACTTACTTTAGGTACTATTAAGAAAAAAAAAGTTGCCAGTTAAACTGTGACATGCTATTGACTATAAGATGCATCCTGATATGTCATGTGCAAAATATGACAAATATATGTCTTAAAAGGGAAGAAATTTGATGTCTTACGTGCTATATAGAAAAATAGAACAGGTAAAGGAGACCAGTACCTAGGGGAAGAGAGTACTATTTTATGTGGTGTGATCAGGGGCCATTTCATTGATAGGGTGACTCTTGATCAGAGGCCTGAAGGGAGGGCAGGGAACAGCAAAATGCAAAGGCCCTCACGTGGGAGTAGGATTGGCTTGCGTGAGGAACGGTGTGGACACTAGTGTGTCCAGAGCAGAGTGAGGGGAGAGTGGTAGGTGGGTGGTGAGATAAGACAGGTAGCAGGCACCCAGAGCTCATCAGGCCCATTAGCCGTTGTAAAGACTGACATTTTCTCTGAATGTGATGGATAGCCACTGCATGGTTTTACCCACAAGAATGACATGATGTAACTTTACATTTTGAAAAGTGCTGCTGTGTTGAGACTAGATCCTCAGAGGGCAGGAGTGGAAGCAGAGGGACAGTAGTAAAGCTGTTAAAGTAATCTAGGGGGAGATGATGGTATCTGTGACCAGAGTGGTTGTGGTGGAGACTAAAATGTGATCAAGGTCTGGATATATTTTGAAGGTAGATGTAATAGGACTTGCTTATGGTTTGGTTGTGGTGTGAAAGAGTCAGTGTTGATTCTGAAGTTTTTGGCCTGAGGATCTGAAATAATGTAGTTGCAGTTTATTGAGTTGCAATTTACTGATGATTCTGGAAGAAGAGATTTGATAGAGGTAAGGTAGGGAAATCATGAGTTTGATTTTAGACATGTCAATTTTGAGATACTTACTAGACAACCAAGTGAAAATACTGAATAAGATATTAGACATAACATCTGGAGTCTAGGGGAAAGTCCAGGTTAGGAATGAAATTTTGGAAGTCATCAGAATGTAAAAGCCATGAGACTCCGTGAAAATTCTTGGGGAATATAGATATAGAAGAAGAGAGATGCAAGAACTGGGACCCTCTAATGACGAGGTCTGGGAGATGAGAAGGAATAGCAAAGGAGCACCGTTGAGGTGAGAAAGAACCAAGAAGAGGGTGTTTCAGACAGAAGTGAGTGTCAGAGATGATGCTGATAGGTAGCATGAGACTCAAACTAAGAATGAACTGTTGCGCTAGAAATGTGGAGGTCACTGAGTACTTGACAAGAGCTACTGGGTGGAGTAGAGGGGATGCCCACCTGATTGGCGTGGGTTCAGGAGAGACTGGGAGAGGAATTGGAAACCACAAGAAAAGCTAGATCTTTCAAGGAGTTTTGCTATAAGGGGAACAGAGAAATGGGGTAGTAGCTGGGAGGAGTTGAGGGGTCAAAGAAGGGTTTTATTTTTTAGGATGGGAGAAATAATATCATGTTCATTGATAGAATGATCAATTAATAGAGAGGGCAGAACTGAAGGCATTTTACAAAACTTCAGGATCCCATATGGCTCTATATGCCATAAGTACTGCTATGTCATGAATTTACTTTCAAGTCAGTTGGGGTATGTAGCTTTTAGCTTAATATTAAAAAAATTGTTTTCCCTGTAAATGTCAACTAGTAGAAAACCACTTCATGTCTTAAGATCTTTTTTTTTTGGTAGGGGAAACATGCTCTTTTTTGGTGTTAAGAGGTAAAGGGTAAGACAGTTGTAGAGAACTGAGAAAGAATATGGTCTTAGAAAATATCACCAGAACCACTTAGAGTTCCTTTTTTATTATGACAGGGCTTTAATTTGAGGGCTAGACATGTGTACATGAGAATGCAATTTAGGTTAGATGGCCTGTCTTTGTTTTCCAGTTTATAGTACAAAGGTATTTACTTACGTGGTTTACCTTAAATACTGTTCTTTCTTTGTAAGATGTGAAGTGTTTCATTTAAGTTAGTGTCAGGAAGAACCTGGAAATGTGTAATATTATATTTGAGTAGAATTGCAAAATGTGCATGTGTTAATTCTTCCCTTTTTCCAACTCAGATTAAGAATTTCTTATCAAAACGGGTGCTGATAATGTATTTTTTCAGTAAGGTAAGAATGTGTAGTTATAGCATTGGGAATGGGGGGAGAGGAAACAAAATAAGAATGAAGTAGCAGGTAGGATTTGACTTCTAAATATTTAGCTTGATCCTAGCAAGCCAAACAGCTTTGCATCATGCTTCACTAAACCTCCCTTTTAACAGTAGCTGCCCTAGACACACATCTCACCTTAGTGGCTTCCTGAGGCTTGGCTCTAGTTGACCTTCTGAGTTTCTTGGCTGCAGGCAGCTTTGTGCTGATATGTAGCCCCTTGCTGCAAAATGAGCAAATCCATGGTGATGCTTCATGGCTCATTGTCCTGCTAACATCTTTATGGCCAATTTGGTGTTCAGAAGAGAGATGACTGGGTTAGATTGCAGATGTTAAACTTGGGTTGGATAAAAGTTGTAATTCAGACCACAAACTAAATGACTTTCCAACTTGTCTGTCAGCTGCCCCAGCTGCTGTAGGGGAGTAAATCTCAATGGTAGAAGCTAAAAATTCATTCCTGTTTTCACTGCTACAGCTGTTGTGTGTCAGTTAATCCTTTGATGAGGAAAACCTTGCCCATTTGTAGGGGAAAGAATTTTTGTTTTAATTATTTTAATCTAGCTTCTCTCTTTCTGCAGATATTGTAGTATTAACTAACAGTGCACTCAATTAATGCCTTCAAGTGAAAGTCTGCATTGGCGTACATTCCTCATTTTTATTCTTTGGGAGTCATACTCTGGTGGGGAGAGAGAACTCAGTAACTCTGATAGAATATAGATACACATAGCAGAGAATCCTTTCAAGTTCTTGAAACCGTTTTTTCACTGTGGTGGCAGGGAGGATCCACCCAACTAGCAATAAGGCTATCCATTAGAGCCCTGGTTAAACTATCAGACCCCTGAGTAAGGTTTCTCGTCTTCCACCAAGAGGAAGAGGAGTTGTCTGAAGTTTTACTTCAGAGCTTTGTTTCAGAAGGATGGGAAGAAAACTTACCCTTTTGTCTTCTGTATGCCATGCATGCTCTTTTCACTTAAGTTCCCTCATTTAATTCTAACAGCATTCCTGTGAGTTGTCTTTTTGTCCTCATTTTACAGATAAGGAAACCTGAGGCTCAGAGGGGTCAAGTAGCTAGCCTAAGGGCACATAGCCAGTAAGTGGCAGAGCAGACGCTGAACAAGATAACATCTCCTTTTTCCTTGGAAGTGAACGGCTGCTTTTGATTCTAATTTTGCAAGTGGATCTATTGTATGATAAGGAGTTGTAGACACTGCTACTTAATGTTGGGACGTGTAACATGCTGTTGTACTTAGTAGGCTTCATTGGGTGCATTATGAAATCCACCATTTACACGGGCCAGTTATTGCTCCATGCCACAATACCTTGCTGTATTAAAGAAGGTTGGGTTGTTTTTCTTTGCAGTGGGATCGAGGGTAGACAATTTAAGAGAGGTAATATGTATTTAGGCAGTTCTTTTGTTTTTAAAAAAAAGCATTCTTAACCCTTCTCTTAAGTGATCTCTATGCTAATAATCCCCTGAGGTGGGTTGAGTTGAATATATTTATTATTTATTCAACTCTTATTTTAAATGAGAAACTGAGGCCCATAGAGATTTAGAGACTTGGCAAGAGTCACACAATGAGTTGGTAGCCGAATGCTTTATTGCAGTTAAATCATACTGTGTAAGAATTTCAGGTTTTAATTCTTCAGAGGCAGCTGTGAAATTTTTATTGTTATAGTCTACATAATTGATTACATGAAATTATCATTTCAGGGGAACTTACTTAAATGTCTTTATTGTATTTGTAGCACCCAGAGGCCTCCATTCAGGCTGTTTTTTCAGATGCCCAAATGCATATTTGGGCATTAGAAGGTAAGCAATCTCAGTGAACTATGATTTATTTATTAGTTAAATATTGAAGTATAATCCATGAAAGATCAGTTCTGGACTTTGATCTCAGTCTTTGAATTTTCAGACACATTGTTATTTCTTTGTTTTATATAGATCATTTTTCTTAGATATTTAGGTGTATTTTAATTTAGGCAGAAATTTTCCTTGTATATAAGTGGATAAACTGAGCCTGGGGTTCTTGCCTCTCTTTTCTCTATTTCAAAAAAACTGCAATTAATAGATTGTTTTTTAACCGTCAACTTACGTTGACATAACATGTTTAAGCATATTTAGCTTAGGTTAAATATGAAAATCTAGTTCCTAAAGAACTATTTCTTTTCATCTTACAGATACTGCCTTTTCAATGCTTAAGTGATACTTCCTCAGAGAGGCCTTTCCTGACCACCCTATGAAAAGTATCCTCACAGCTGTCACCCTTATCAGGCTTTGTTTTCTTAGCACTTATCACTACCAAACACAATATTATTTTAAAAAATTCTTTTTCCTACCAGAACGTAAGGCAGAGACTGTCATCTTATTATTCAAGACTATTGCAGTTGAGCACTTTTTCCATGCCTTTTCCAATCTTTTGCCTATTTTTCTATTGTATTACTCCCTCTTTTTTATTTAGAAGTTTTTTTATGCATTCAGAATATTAATCCTTTCTCAAATAGATGTATTGCAAGTAGATTTGCCTAATTTTGATTCGCTTTTAACTTTTTTCTTCTTTTCCACTTGAGGTCTGTCTCACTTAGTAGCAGCATCATTTACAGAAGATAGATTTGGAGTTGTCCAGACTACACTACCAGCTATTCTTAATACTTTGTTGACGCTACAAGAGGTAGGCAATATGTGGGTTGGGTGGAGGTAGAGGTCCTGCCCCCTCCCCCTGCCCAGCTTTTTCAGTTTGTTTCTTACATATCACATTGAGTAACAAACATATGTTGGAAATCAAAATAATGGTGCTATTCTCACCCTCAGGCACTTATAATCTAAGAGAAACTAGGAAGA
Source organism: Balaenoptera musculus (assembly GCF_009873245.2). Classification (NCBI taxonomy): domain Eukaryota; kingdom Metazoa; phylum Chordata; class Mammalia; order Artiodactyla; family Balaenopteridae; genus Balaenoptera; species Balaenoptera musculus. The sequence continues at coordinate 45,146,367 of NC_045785.1, read as the reverse complement.
TAAACTTTTAATTCATTTATAAGTAATAATTTTATTGTAACAGAGAAAGAAAGTATACTAAACCTGTAGGATATACCTCTGATATTAATCAGATTATTTAGGATATTGGAATTCTGTTCAGTGCTATAAGTTTGCATCCTTACATAATTTGTAGCTACTGAAAGTGACTTGTAGTTAAATTACCCTGCAGATAAGAAGTTACCTACTGGCCAGGGCTTAAGAAGATAGAGCTGGGGCCAGTGGATTCCTGTTAGCAGGCTGTGTGCATAGTTTTAAACTACCAGGTCTTTTTAGTCCTAGACTTAAAGGAAGAAAAGTAAAACGTATGCTTCTTGTTTTCCATTAGGCTGCCTTTCCTAACTTCATGTTGGGTGATATGTTTTACACTGCCTTGTAATATTAGTTGTATGTCAGATGAGGAGTATAAACACTGAGGGCTAGGGGCATTTAGAGGTAGGGGCTTGGGTGTATAGGTTTTCTGGAGGAGTGTTACTGAACTAGGCTTGAAGGATAATAAACTGGTGCATATTTGGGTCTTGGGAAACAATTTAAGATATGAAGAGAAAACAGGCTTCACTGTTCCTTTCTCCAAATCTCAATTCATTTTACCTCTTAGAAAGTCTTACCCATCAAAACCAGTGATTTTTTTTTTTCTTCACTTTCAGTCCTCTTTGTGCCCACTTTCTCATGTACATTATTTGAGACATGTTTATACACATGGGTAGTTTTATTATTTGGCTTCTTTTCCCAGCTACCTTTCTCTAAAGAAAGAATTTCCTACTATTTCTCCACAACTTCTAATATTTGGCTTGTCTAACCACACAATAGGGTAACCATGATTTGGACATATCTGTGGTATATAGCATAATTTTTTTTTTTTAATCACTCTTGCTATATAGTTTAAAATAAAACTACAGTACAATGCTCCATAGTCTGCAGAGTGATTTATCATTATTTTTTTTGAACCTCAGATCTATCTTGTGAAGTGAGATGGAGGTGTTTTGGCCCTGTCTTGCACATGAGAGGGGCTCAGTATTACAGTGACTTACCTCAGGTCTCACACACAAGTCTTGTTAGTGGCAGAGCTGGGACTTGAATGTGAGCTGATTGCAGGGCATTAGCAGTGTAGTAGACCCCAGGGAAAGCTGCAGATCCACATTCCTTATTCTCTCTGAACTTGTCTATCATCTTCTCCTGGGCTTTTATTTTTACATAAGGTTCTCTTTAGAGAGAATGGCTCTACCCTTAGAACTGTGGCTTTCAAACTTTTTAGACCATGATCTAGTACATTTACATTAGACTCAGAATATAGAGGTGTGTGGGTGTAACAAGAAACAAAAGATTCTTAGAAGAGTGCTTACCTTTCAGTATGTGCTCTGCATTCTAATGCTTTCCATTCTATTTCATTTTTTAAAAATGCTGGTTGAAATGGAATTGATTTCACAAGGATCACACTGCCCTCAAGGTATTCTGCACCAAAGTTACTTTCTTTTCACCTCCCCACCATCAGAATTCCTAATTCTTCATAGTTGGTTATGGGTAGGTATGACAAGGAAAGCAATTTGTTTATTTGGTTATAGTCATTCCTACCTTTGATTGGGAAGGTAAGAATTATAGATTTGTGGAAGGGTCAGGCCCTGTTTACTTTGAAACAGAGGAGTTGAATGGAGGATACTGTTGAGGGGCAGAGTAGAAAGAGGCAGAGGCATGTTTTTGAGAGTTGAAAAGAGGTAAATGGAGCAAAGAACAGGACCAGTGATTTGATACTTTGCTTCTGAGTATAAAAACCCTTCCTAGTGTGAGGCTTGTGGCATCTGTTCTCCCCTAGGCCACATCACAGTCGGCCTTTTGGTCATGCTCTGCAGGCATCAGATTTTGCAAACTGCCTTGCAGTCTTTCCCACCCCATATCCTGAGGTTGACTGTAGTGAGTGATTCAGTGTCCACGTGGATATTTGTCCCACACTTTGACCTCCTCGCCAGTCTTTTACATACCCATCAGTCTCAACCTTTGACCATCATCCAGGCCTCATCATCCCCTGAATTCTCCACCTCCAAAGCTTAAAATTCCAGGATTCTACCCTCTAAGTCAGAGTCCTTAAATGTTTTTGTGCCAAAGGTCCCTTTAGCAGTCTGATGAAGCCCATGGACTTTTTCTCAGAATAATGTTCTTAAATACATAAAGTCCTTAGGATTAGAAAGGAAATCAATAATATTAGAATACAATTATGAAAGTATTAAATTTGTGATATAGTAATGTGTGCTTTTTTTTTTTTTAATTATTTATTTATTTATGGCTGTGTTGGGTCTTCGTTTCTGTGCGAGGGCTTTCTCTAGTTGCGGCAAGTGGGGGCCACTCTTCATCGCGGTGCACGGGCCTCTCACTATCGTGGCCTCTCTTGTTGCGCAGCACAGGCTCCAGACGCGCAGGCTCAGTAGTTGTGGCTCACGGGCCTTGTTGCTCCGCGGCATGTGGGATCTTCCCAGACCAGGGCTCGAACCCGTGTCCCCTGCATTGGCAGGCAGATTCTCAACCACTGCGCCACCAGGGAAGCCCGTAATGTGTGCTTTTTAATTAATGCATTAAATAACAAGATCTATCAGTGAGTCTAAAAACTCATCACTTTGAAGTAGTGATATGATGAATGGTATTTCAGATAATTGCAATAGTAATGTGATATGAAGATATTGATGATATCTGTTGGTGGCAAAGTCACAGGAATTGCTAATGCTATTGTGATTTACTGTTTCATAATTGAAAGAAATGCTAAATTTTAATTAGAGCTTAGTAAAGATAAACATGTAATTTTTTCCCCAAAGTTCATGCCCCCTGAATTCTACCCATAGATCTGTGGGCCCATGTAAGAGCCCCCCCAAGCACAGCCTCTCATGCCCTTGCTTCTTCTGTATACTTTGTCTTTGCCAATATTTTCACTTCCTTTGTTTGTTTGTTTTTTAATTTATTTAATTTATTTATTTTTGGCTGCATTGGGTCTTTGTTGCTGTGCGTGGGCGCCCTCTAGTTGTGGCGAGCGGGGGCTACTCTCCATTGCAGTGCGCAGGCTTCTCATTGCAGTGGCTTCCCTTGTTGCAGAGCACGGGCTCTAGGCTCACGGGCTTCAGTAGTTGTGGCACGCGGGCTTAGTAGTTGTGGCTCGCAGGCTCTAGAGCACAGGCTCAGTAGTTGTGGCGCACGGGCTTAGTTGCTCCGCAGCGTGTGGGATCTTCCCGGACCAGGGCTCGAACCCGTGTCCCCCGCATTGGCAGGCGGACTCCCAACCACTGCGCCACCAGGGAAGCCCCACTTCCTTTTTCGGCTCCCTCCTAGCTACACATGTGTCTTTCCCTATCCAGCTTAGACCTTATAGTCTGTCATTTCAACCATTTTGTTACCAATTCTTCAACTCCTTGTTGCCATGTCCTTCAGTTGCACCCATGTGGCAAAACTCTAAGGGATCAATCCCATATCGACCACCCACCCTTTTCTCTTGCCCATCCCTCCTGCTTCAGCCTCACTTCAGGCCCTTGGCATTTCTGACCTGAATTATTACTATGGCCTTTTGCTCCTATTATTAACAGGGGTCCTTCATTCAGACTTTAGTCACTATCCTGTTCTTCCTATAAGCCCTCTACTCTAATAACCACCATGGACTATTCTGTTTTCCCCCCAAATATATTTTATTTTCTTAACCAGACTCTAACTCTATATACGATGCTTCTTCTTTCCTTCTTTGCCTAGAACACATTTTTCTCCTTTTCTCTGGCTCTGCCCTGTAATCCCCATTTCATCACTTTATTATACTGCATTTTAATTGTCTGTTTACTTTTATTGTCTCTAGTCAGAGCAGAGGCAGGGACCTTGTCTTATTTCTGTATTCCTAGCATCTGACCTGGTACCTGGCAAATGACAGGCACTTATTAAATGCTTGTTGCGTGACTGCTGGATAGCTTCATGGTTGGTTTGGTGGGCAAAAGCTTCTGTTCTGGGGCCTGATTTGAGTGATAGTTCTGATGTAATGGGTTAATTATAATAGTCTCAAGCCCCTTCATTTTGAGAGGCAGGGATGTCATGTGACTCATACGAGCCCTGTTACATGTTTTTGGTTTTATGTTCTGTGATGTGGGAGGAATACTTGCTCTTAATAACGAGAGTAAGTTCTAAGTATCTCTGTAATTTAAGGCAAGTTATAAAATACAGGCTTCTGGATGTTACTAAGGAAAAATTGTATGGAACTGTTCTGTTCTTTTGTTTTATTTTTCACTATCAATAAAAAAGCCATATCACTGTGAATCACTAAAGAGAAAATATGAAAGGAAAGGGGAAGCCTTTCATTCTTCAAACCATTCAGAGGGCAAGCAGTGGGGGGATGGATATCCTAGGACAGTTGTTCCTAATAGTGGGCCAGGCCCTCCTGGGAGATTCCAAGTATTACAACAGGTTCATGAATCCACACATACGTTGCTGTCATCTGAGTAATTAATGTTTGTCTGACATATTTATAGCTATTTTTCAGAGGTTTCTACATGCTGTTTTGGTTAATTAAAATACAAATTCATTTAAAAGCATTATTTCCTACATTAGTGGATGGAGAACAGCTACTATCCTGTGGAATTCCACTACGTATACATATATATATGTATATATATCTACATATATATATATAGTCTTTAAAAAGGGTCCTTATAAAGGTTGGGGACCAAAATGGTAGAGTGTTTTTTTTTTTTTTAATAAATTTATTTATTTATTTATTTATTTTTGGCTGTGTTGGGTCTTCGTTTCTGTGCGAGGGCTTTCTCCAGCTGTGGCGAGCAGGGGCCACTCTTCATTGCGGTGTGCGGGCCTCTCCCGTTGTGGAGCACAGGCTCCAGACGCGCAGGCTCAGTAGTTGCGGCTCACGGGCTTAGTTGCTCCACGGCATGTGGGATCTTCCCAGACCAGGGCTCGAACCCGTGTCCCCTGCATTGGCAGGCAGATTCTTAACCACTGCGCTACCAGGGAAGCCCGGTAGAGTGCTTTTTAATCAAAAAAATTTTTCTTAAATTGTGTTAAAATACACATAACATAAAATTTACCATTTTAACTATCTTTTAGTGTACATTTCTGTGTCATTAAGTACAGTCACATTGTTGTTTAACCATCAACCATCATCTAGCTCCAGAACTTTTTCAGCTTTAAAAGTATGTTTTAAAGTTTTCAGAAAGCCTTCAATCTTTGAAAAGTCATTGTCACCTTGTTGGTAGGATATCAGCTCTATTATATTTTTTGCCTTATCATCTGAAGGTCAAATTTTGATATACTTGGAATATTGAAGTTGACCTTTATGCTATTCACATATCCATTCATCCAATAAATGTTAATTATCAAATGGTTTACCATGTGTTAGGATATAGAATGAGAAAAGGCAGACATGGTTCCTGCCCTCTAGGAGCTTACAGACTATAAAATGGAAAATCATACAAATAAGTAACTACAATTGTAATAAGTGCCACAATATGCAAAAATGCAGGATGATCAGAGAACATAAAACAGGCGAGTCTAAGCTAGTCTTGTGAATAGGAGATTGAAAGGAAGTGTGAAGTCATTAAAGGCCTCCCTGAGGAAGTGATAACAGAAGTTAGAAGGAAGAATGGGGAAAAGGAAAGGAATGTCCTTGAGGGCCAGAACTATGGGTTTGAAGGCCCAGAGACCCTTGACCAATATTCTTCTACAAGTCACAGACCATTCTTTGTTTCTCTAGAATCCTATGCTACTTTACCTAATATTTGTGTAGTACTCCAAAAGAAATGCTCTTTCTTTAATTTTTGTAACAGTCCCATAAAGTTAGAATAAGGCTTATTTTGCATGACTGAGTCTCTTTCAAAAAGACTATATCTGTTGGTATGACTTAATCAAGATCATGCCAATAAATGGTTGAGTAAATTTGAAAACCAGGCTTTTAGACCTCATGTCCTTTGCTTCCCACTGTATCAAATTACTTCTGTGAGGGCTTGGCAGGAGCATGCATTTCTTAACCTCCTTTCTTTCTTTCTTTCTTTCTTTCATTTATTTATTTATGGCTGTGTCGGGTCTTCATTGCAGCACACGGGCTCTTCATTGTGGTGTCCAGGCTTCTCTCTAGTTGTGGAGCGCGGGCTCAGTAGTTGTGGCACACATGCTTAGTTGCCCCGCAGCATGTGGGATCTTAGTTCCCCGATCAGGGATCGAATCCGTGTCCCATGCATTGGAAGGCGGATTCCTTTTTTGTTTTGTTTTGTTTTGAATTTTATTTTATTTTTACTATAAAGCAGGTTCTTTTTTTTTTTTAAGTTTATTTTCTACATCTGTGACTCTATTTCTGGTTTTTTGTTTTTGTTTTTTTTTTAATTTATTTTTTTTGGCTGTGTTGGGTCTTCGTTGCTGCACGCGGGCTTTCTATAGTTGCGGCGAGCGGGGGCTACTCTTCGTTGCGGTGCGCGGGCTTCTCATTGCGGTGGCTTCTCTTGTTGTGGAGCACGGGCCCTAGAGTACATGGGCTTCAGTAGTTGTGGCTCGTGGGCTCTAGAGCGCAGGCTCAGTAGTTCTGGCGCATGGGCTTAGTTGCTCTGCGGCATGTGGGATCTTCCTGGACCAGGGCTCGAACCTGTGTCCCCTGCATTGGCAGGCAGATTCTTAGCCACTGTGCCGCCAGGGAAGTCCCATACAGCAGGTTCTTATTAGTTATCTATTTTATACATATTAGTTTATATATGTCAATCCCAATCTCCCAATTCATCCCACCAAAACCACCCCCCGACCCCTGCTTTGCCCCCTTGGTGTCCATACATTTGTTCTCTACATCTCTGTCTCTATTTCTGCCTTGCAAACCGGTTCATCTGTACCATTTTTCTAGATTCCACATATACGCATTAATATACGATATTTGTTTTTCTCTTTCTGACTTACTTCACTCTGTATGACAGTCTCTAGGTCCATGCACGTCTCTAAAAATTACCTAGGTTCGTTCCTTTTTATGGCTGAGTAGTATTCCATTGTATATATGTTCCACATGGAAGGTGGATTCTTTTTTTTTTTTTTTTTAACATCTTTATTGAAGTATAATTGCTTTACAATGGTGTGTTAGTTTCTGCTTTATAACAAAGTGAATCAGTTATACATATACATATGTTCCCATATCTCTTCCCTCTTGCATCTCCCTCCCTCCCACCCTCCCCATCCCACCCCTCTAGGTGGTCACAAAGCACCGAGCTGATCTCCCTGTGCTATGCGGCTGCTTCCCACTAGCTATCTATTTTACATTTGGTAGTGTATATATGTCCATGACACTCTCTCACCCTGTCATATCTCACCCCTCCCCCTCCCCATATCCTCAAGTCCATTCTCTAGTAGGTCTGTGTCTTTATTCCCGTCTTGCCACTAGGTTCTTCATGGCCTTTTTTTTTTTTTTTTCCTTAGATTCCATATATATGTGTTAGCATACTGTACTTGTTTTTCTCTTTCTGACTTACTTCACTCTGTATGACAGACTCTAACTCCATCCACCTCATTACAAATACCTCCATTTCATTTCTTTTTATGGCTGAGTAATATTCCATTGTATATATGTTCCACATGGAAGGGGGATTCTTAACCACTGGACCACCAGGGAAGTCCCAGGGCTTCCTGGATTTCAGTATTTAGGAGAATACAATTAAAGTGAGAAAAGACAATAATTTTAAGCTCTGGCTACATACTGTTTGCTCAAATCCCTGAACCTGAAGCCTTCTTGTCCTTTGTTACAAAGAAGATTAGAGAGAGTTAGAGATGTGTTAAGGACACATTACCTCCAAACTAAGACTTTCTTCCCCAATGTAACTTTTATACCATTAGAGTCTGCTGGACCCAATTTAATTTTTGCGTTTATTTGTGAGCTATTCCAGTTATTTGTAAGGATTGATATTCTGTGACTTTTATTCTTTCTTAGAGGTCTTTCAAAGAACAAAGAGAAAACAGTCAAACAGAATTCACTCTTTTACAATTATCCTTTGGACCCTTTTAAAATCCAAGATGTATTATGAAATCCTAGTGATTTTACATTTCCAGTATCTTGAAACAACTTGCTATTTGATCATCCCAGGAATTATTTCATCATTACTCATCAGTTATTCCAGTTGTGGTAAAGAAGACCAATAAGAAAACAGAAGAATGATGAAATCATGTAGTATTGTATCATCTTTCAAGAAAAGGTATAAAAATAGTCTGAACACACATCTTTACAGTTTTTTTTTAAGCTTTCATTGAATGCAGTTGCTAGTTCAGATTTTTAAAATTTACCACCCATGATGGTAAAAGGAAGAAAATTGCCAATATGTTAAATAATTATTTAGATAAATCAGAAGATGAATGTAGAGAGACAGCACTCTAGAAATTTACATGGTTCTTAAGTGGATACATGCTGAAGGTATACAAAGGTGTATTCAAAAGTGATGGAAGGGCTTTCCTGGTGGCGCAGTGGTTAAGAATCCGCCTGCCAATGCAGGGGACAAGGGTTCGAGCACTGGTCTGGGAAGATCCCACATGCCACGGAGCAACTAAGCCCGTGCGCCATAACTACTGAGCCTGCACTCTAGAACCCACGAGCCACAACTGCTGAAGCCCGTGTGCCTAGAGCCCGTGCTCCACAGCAAGAGAAGCCACTGCAATGAGAAGCCTGCGCACCGCAGCGAAGAGTAGCCCCCGCTTGCAGCAACTAAAGAAAGCCCATGGGCAGCAATGAAGACCCAATGCAGCCAAAAATTAATTATTTAATAAACAAAAAAGTGATTGGAAGGAAATAGGTGATATTGAAATGAAAAGAATCATGTACAATAAAATATTTTTATATTTGATTGATCATTTCAGTTCATCTTTATAAACCTAAGAATGAAAATGTTTTACACAATTGGGGTACAAAGAAAATGGCTGAACTCTTCAACAATATTATGAGCTGTCAAAAGTTTTTTAAAATATTGTATTTTGATGTGCAGATGCAAGAAAAAGAACCAGAAGTAATGATAAGTTAGAACCTGCTGGAGATATATCTTCAGTTTGAAATCAGTATTACAAGATGGCTATGTTCCAGGTTTATTCATGATAGCTGATAAGCAGCTAGTTGCATTCAAAAGACATTGCCTATTTCAGATGTATATATCTTCAAAACCTGGAAAATACGTTTATAGTCTTATTTAAACTTGTGTAAAGTTATTTTACATTATCCTGTCATTCTTATTTCTGTAAATTTTTTGTAAAAAACTAAACTATAAAAAGGGTCCACTGGAAAAAAAAAAAAGGGCTTCCCTGGTGGCACAGTGGTTGAGAATCCGCCTGCCAATGCAGGGGACACGGGTTCGAGCCCTGTTCCGGGAAGATCCCACATGCCGCGGAGCAACTACGCCCATGCGCTACAACTACTGAGCCTGCGCCCTAGAGCCCGCGAGCCACAACTACTGAGCCCACTCGCCACAACTACTGGAGCCCACGTGCCTAGAGCCCGTGGTCCGCAACAAGAGAAGCCACTGCAATGAGAAGCCCACGCACCGCAACGATGAGTAGCCCCCACTCGCGGCAACTAGAGAAAGCCCGCGCGCAGCAACGAAAACCCAATGCAGCCAAAAATAAATAAATAAATTTATTTGGAAAAAAACAAACATAAATCCATAAATAGGAGAGGAGACAACAGCAACAAAGTCTTCAAAGCTGGACAGCAGATGGTTGAGATAACTAACTTAGCAGATTCCAGAGGCAAATCTGAAGTTGGTAGTAGGGCAAGCACCAAGGCCTTCTGGAACCAAGGGTGAAGGGACAGGCACCAGAACAGGGAGGTTTGGGTGAGAGCTGTTTGAAAGCCAGTTAGATCCCTAGATTTTCCTAGGTGGTGCTTCTCCCTCATTCCAGCAGAAGTCGAGGTTCATCCTCAGAGAGAGTAGAGCACTGGGTCTCTGGACTGGGAGAGTTCACAGTTGCGGGTACTCTACTAAAAGCATAGAGCTGTGCTCCATAGCTCTGTTCACCACTTGGCTTCCCTGAGCACTGGGGACCAGGCCCCCCAGACAGGGTACTGGAAGACTTTTCTTTGGGAACTCTGATCAGACCAAGAAGAAAGACCTAAAGTTACTGAGTTGAGCACTCACCCCCAAAAAAGTCCATGCAGATCACCTATTGTGAAGCTGTCAGTAATCTCCAGTTGTGTACTCAGAGCTTTCGGTCAGCTCTTTAGGAGGTCCCACTCTCAGTCATGAGCCAAGGATCACTAGATTTTGAAGAAAGTATCCAATACAGAAGATAGAGACCAAAAGAAGCAAAGAGAAGAAAAGTAGCTTGGAAGAAACTATAAAACAAACAAAAAACCAAAAACATAACAAAAATCACCAGAATCCTCAGAAATAAAAGTGGTATTGCAGCCTTGAAACAAAAATAGGATGCTGAAATAAAAAGGATCACTCAAATGACATTAAAGAACTCTTTTTAAAATTTTTCTTTATTTTTTACACAGCAGGTTCTTATTAGTTATCTATTTAATACATAATAGTGTATATATGTCAGTCCCAATCTCCCAATTCATCCCACTACCACCCCGCCCCTGCTTTCCCCTCTTAAAAGCTCTTGAAATTAAAAACATGATGGCAGAAATCCTTTTAACTATAGTTTTAAGTACTTTTTTGGTGCTTACATCTGTAACTATAAATAATAGACTTTTACTATTACTTCTTGTCACTTTAGACATTATCTTTGCTGTAGTAGATTGACATGCTTATACTTCTCTGTCTTCTCCCTTCTCTTAATATAGTTTATAGCATTTAAAAATTATAATATTTACCTTTGGCTTTTAAGTTATACTTAAATCTTTCTTATACTATCAAGTATAAATAAAATCAGTTTCACTTGTGAGTTCTCTTCCCACCTATTCTTGCTCATAGGTACTTTATCAGCTAGAATTGAAAAGGAAGATAAACTAGTATAGTAAATAACCTTACCCTTGTAAAGTATAAAGTTTGGTCTTTTTTTGGGCTGAGATTTATAATAAAGGTACTCTTACCCGTCTGTCATGCATCATAAGCAGAGTAGGATATCTGTGTTTCATTTCCCGGTTTTGCATTTTCAAGGCTGTTGAAGTATAACTGCTTTTTAAAGGACAGATGTGGACTTTTCCCTGGTAACTGCTGAAGTGGCTGAACCTCTACTCCCTGTTTTTCAAACTGTTTTGACTGTGATCCAAAATAAATATTTATTATATGTCTGTCTGTGTGTGTGTGTGTGTGTGTGTGTGTGTGTGTGTGTGTGTGTCTCTGTACCTATCTATCTATCTGAAATGAAATCTCTTTAATCCTTTGGACTAAATTGGCTTTCTTGATAGTCTGAACTAACGTGTTTTCTTTCTTTCTTGATGTAGGCAGTTGACAAGTACTTCAAGCTTCCTCATGCTTCCAGTAAACCACCTCGGATTTCAGGAAGCCTAGTGGACACTTCTTATAAAACATTAAGATTTGCCTTTAGAGCATCACTAAAAACTGCCATCTATAGAATAACTACTACATTTGGTGAACATCTGAAGTAAGTTTACCTGTTTTTGTTCCACGATAATTCACTTTCAGGAGTTCACCTGAGAAACAGGTATGAGAATTATAAAGGCTCATAAGTTGAAAGTATTCTTTTGGGACCTTCATGATTCCTACTGGGAACTAACAGCTTGGATTTAGATTTAATATTTACATTTTAAAATTTGGCCTATCATATAAGTTTTGGGGCCTTCTTTCAAATGGGTAAAAAAGAGGATAGAAAGTTATAAAAGCAGCAAATGTAATTATATATATATTTTTTAAATTACTAAAATATCCTTAAGGGAGAAAAAAGGCAAAATGAATACTTCTCCAGAAAAGCGTATTAAAAATAATTCTGTTATTACGTCTTGGTCAGCAAACTAAGACTTGGGGTGAGCAGAGTATTCCATAAATGAGTCCTTGGTGCTTTGTGAATCGTGCTGGAAAAGCAATGATAGATCATACCACCTTCAGAAACGGAACCAGAAAGAAAACCACAAATGCCAAACCTGTGTATATTTAGTTTCATTGATGTTTACTGCTTTCTTTTCATGAAATAATCTACCTAGTCAGTGTAAGGGATACTAGTTTATTAACTAAATTATGTCTGTCATAATTATAAATAAACTTTAAAAGATATAAGAGATTGCTCTATTTTTTCTGTATGCAATCAATAAGTAGTTTAGAACTTCCTCAAACCACTTGCTTTTAGAAGCAGTAGTGTATTTCCTTTTACTTCCATGAGGCACATACATAAAGCATATGACATACATGTCAACACATACATAAGGTAGCAGCAGCAGCAAGTTTTTATGGAACACTTTGGTTCTGTGTGGGAATACAGAAGAGCTGTAGATAATCCACTCTCCTTAAGAGGTTTATTCATTTGTTTAAAAACAAACCAAAAATAAATCTGTTTATTGAGTGCTTCTAGATCTGCACTCTCCAATATGATGCCACGTATTGCTATTTAAATTTAAATTAATTAAAGTTAAATAAAATTGAAAATCCAGTTTGTCACTTACATTGGCCACATTTCAAGTCCTCAATAACTGCACATAGCTAGTGGCTACCGTATTGGACAGCTTAGGTATAAAACATTTCCATCATTGCAGAAAGTTCTGTTGCACAGTGCTGTTCTAGACAGTACACTTCGCACTTTCATTTACTCTTCTCAAAGAGCCTTTGAGGTGTAGAGATTATCGTAATTGTATAGATACGGAAACTGAGACTTGGAGGGATTAAGACCTTGCCTAATAGCATAGTCTAGTCAGTGTTAGAACATGAACCTGAAATCAGGTCTTTCTTGCTCTTAAAATTCCACCTTCTCACCCTATACAACACTGGACTCCCTTTAAGATGTAAACTGCCACGTAGGGTACTCTCATAAAACGTTCAATGAATTTAGGTAATGAAATAGATATGATGTATATTCATGATACAACAAAACAGTACGAAAAGGGGAAAATAAATTTCTTAGATAAGAAAGGGAGATAGATGACTGTTAAAAAAATTATGAGAATGAAACTCTGCCTTAGTTTCTTTCCTCTGAGAAGAGCCGTATTTTTTTTTAAACATCTTTATTGAAGTATAATTGCTTTACAATGGTGTGTTAGTTTCTGCTTTATAACAAAGTGAATCAGTTATACATATACATATGTTCCCATATCTCTTCCCTCTTGCATCTCCCTCCCTCCCACCCTCCCCATCCCACCCCTCTAGGTGGTCACAAAGCACCGAGCTGATCTCCCTGTGCTATGCGGCTGCTTCCCACTAGCTATCTATTTTACATTTGGTAGTGTATATATGCCCATGACACTCTCTCACCCTGTCACATCTCACCCCTCCCCCTCCCCATATCCTCAAGTCCATTCGCTAGTAGGTCTGTGAAAGAGCCATATTTTATACATGTACCAAAATTGATGAGGTCAGTAGAGACTATTTTGTACAAATATAGGACAGAATGGTATAGTAGAAGTTAGATTTGGAATTAAAACATTTGGATATATGTCTGGTTACATTATTGACTATCTGTAGTTGTGGACAGGTTACCTATTGATTTAAGTGACTTGCCTGAGATTATGCAGGTAGTAAGTTGCAGAACCAGCATTTAGACTCAAATCTTTCTGACCCTAGAATTCTGTCTACAAACCTCTGGAAACCATTCTGATACTGTTTACCCTCCCATGAAAAGGGTATGTTATCCATTCCAGTTTGTTTCATTTGCTCTTAAGAGAGATAAAATGGGATCCTACATATGTAAAGCCCACACTACATTATATATTGTTGTGACAATAACTATTATTACTGTATAGTACCTGGTTTATTCATTCCCCAAAACTTCACCTCTGAGAACCAGGTATAAATGAAGCTAACATTTGAGGCGTGAAAATTAACGCAGATCAGTTACGCATTGGAGAAATTCATTTAATACCTATTTACTCTTAATTTAGGCAAATTCGATTTGCTAGTTTTCCAGCCTATAACATATTAAAATATGAGAGGAAGACTGCTATTAGAGTCAAGAATACTAACAATAGCAAGAGATAGTACAGTGCCTGCTAGCAGAGGGGAGTCATGAGAAAAGCTGTAGACTTGGTGTTTGAAAAAGTTCAGAGCCATTTAGTGAGAGATGACAGCCTCGCTGGCACCTAGAGAGAGTTCGAACAGTAAAATACACTTGAGATGGTGCAGTTAGTCGGAGAGATGTAAATGTATAAGGTGCTTTAGCATGATTTGTAGTCAAATTATTATAATAAGACTTGACACTTTTAAAAGTGGTGACCTTCAGTTACCTGGAATTTTATCATTCAGTAATGGTATATTACTATCAACAACTAGAAAACCAGAACCTTTCAGTATATTCAGTTTGTGCCCAAAAGTTTAAAAGGAAGTTTTATACTAGTTTCAATATATATATTTGCCCCACTTGTGTCCAGGTAATGTATTTTTGTGGCAGCAAGGGTGGGGAGAGAACTCAGTTTTCCCCTCCAAGACATAACTTACGTTCAAAGGGAAAAGTAAATCTAAACCACCAAGCTGTTACCTTTGAAAACGATTAGTGGAGTCTATTGTGTTTTAACCAAACATTTTAGTTTAAAGGATTTTATATTAAAGGCAATTCAAATACTCCACAACTCAAAGATAATGTTGGAATCTGGTTTAAATAAAATAATAAAATCCAGAAAATCTACTGCAAGGCCTGGAACTGCACAGCAGGTTCCACAGCAGAGCAGGTTAAAATTGATGCCTTCACTTGTCAGTCTTAATTTGCTTTGGTCTTTTAGAAGGTAGAAGCATGCTGTTACTGAATGCAAGCCCTCTTCCTCATTAGATTAAGGAGGGTTTTCATCCAGCTTTTTCAGAAGTACTAAATATGTGAAGATTTCTATTCGTTTTTAATTGTTTTGAAAAATATTGACTCTGTGCTCTGTGGTTCACTTAATATGCTTAATGTAAAATAAAGCTTATGCTTTGAATTTATGTTTCATTTAGTGCTGTGCAAGCATCTGCAGAACATCAGAAAAGACTTCAACAGTTCTTGGAGTTCAAAGAATAGTTAAGTAATATAAACTGTGTTCATTACATTGCTGATACAACTACAGATGGGACAGTAAATGTTCAGCATTCTTGGATCAGAAGAAAATGGACTAATTAGATGCTTCCTTTGTCGTGGTGGTTGCTTTGAAAACTATACTTTAATGGGAGAAATCATGGAAAGAAATTCTCAACAGAATAACCGAAAACTGCCTTTTCTGTACCGATTACTTTTTGTGTGTGTGGTATAATAAAATCTTTATTCAATTTTACAGAAGCATCTATGGCAGTAGAAATGTTTGTAGCTTATATAGCTTAATAATAATAACTAGAAAATTTTTAGAGTTTACTTTTGAGAGGAGTAGAGTCAGCTCAGAAAGTACTGATAAAATAGGTTGACTTGATCTAGTCTTCCTTCCTAATCGTCCTGAGAGTTTAGCTCTCTGTAAATTCAAAATACATAAACTTTTTTGGAGTAGTTTCTGTTTACTAAAGGATAAAAAGGGTAACAGTGGAGAAAAATTCACAGAAAATATTGTCTGAAGGACATATTTTGTTAATCTGTTAGGTTGTGTTTTTGTTTTCAGAGACAAATTAAATTTGCATGATTGTCCAAAAAAAGTCTCAATTTACAGATGCTAACTCTATATAAAGGAATGTGGAAAAATTCAGTTCTTAAGTTACAAGATTAAACATTCACATTTGGTTTTCGAAAGACAATTGACCAACATCTATGAATTTATTTTGTATCATGCTAGTAAACAATAAGCATATGGGTATTTTCTCAACTAGTTTTGCTTTCTTTTTCTGGAACAAAACATTAAGTGATTGCCGAGTTTTTCAAGTGAGAGAAAAAGTTTTGCACGAAAACCCAGGAAACTTTCCCTTTTTTTTCCTTCCCTCATCTTCATTAGATCAAATTATTTTGTAAAGCTCAATTGGCCTCACAGAGGGAGCAACCTTTGCTTTGTTAACTGGCTAATTAAAATATATTAGGAAAATCTTTACAGCCAGAAACAACTTAGTCATCAATTAGCAAGTGAAACCAAAATGTCAGAGGGATTACTGTACTTAGGAGTATGTTGTATGTCCCAAAAGTGAGTAGGTAATTTTATAATTTATTAGATCAACTTTGGAGGTGAAAGATTGGAAATCCTACTGGTAGATATTCACTGGACTAGCTTTGGACTGAAATGCTCCCTTGTAATTCTTTTTCCATTTTTTCCCTCTAGTGTCCCCCGTTTTTTTCTTTAAAGCCAGCACAGAATTGTATATGAATCTTTAATGTGGTATATATGTCTACCATTTGTCTGATTACTTGATGTATTATATCTTGATTTATTTGTTGCCCCTTCAACCAGCACATGCCAAATTATAAATGAATCCTGCTGGCCTTTAAAGTATCTTTATGAGACATTTTCCCAGTTGTCAAGTGTTTGGAGTATCTAGGCTGTTGCCTTTTTTTTTTTTTTTTGGCATCTGAAGTGGAGTTGATCTCTTTTTTGAATGTAAAAGTTGAATTTCGAATGTGGAAGTTACTTACAGATGACCAGAAAATTGTGACTAGGTTGACTGAGAACTGTTGAGTTCCATGTTTTAAAGCCATTGAACTTTTTATATTCCATTCTCTGTGCTTTCCCTGGCTGAGGCATTTTGGGAGAAAAGAACTCTTAACCTTATGCTTCCATAAAGAAGAATTTAAACTCTGACTTACTTAGATAAAATGTCTGGCTTTGTTTAGGTTTTTGTCATTTCCCATATACTTTGGGAAAATGTATATTTGATGAGCAATGTGAAAATTTCTGATGTGTTCATCCCTATTTTTTCTCAAGAGGACGTGCTGTGTACACAATATAGTTCACTTTATGTCTGGCTGGTGGAAATTTGGAAACTGCTTCCCCAAATCTGGATTGTATTTAGTAGATAAGGAAGTCAGTTCCTTTTCCTCATTGTGTTGTTAATCTACACACCATCTGTTGGAGTAGGGTATGGCTCAATCACCTGTTATGAAAGAGAGCTCCTTCGCCTGTGTACAGGGAGGAGGATCTTAGGAGGCCAGCAAGAGGAGAGAACCATTTCCTTTGATGAAGTCACATCCTGCCTATGAACCCACTGATACTACACATTGGCCTGAAAATTAGAGGGTGTTCTTTAAAAGCCTTTCTCTGACTGTCAGTACAAAACGTGATTGTATCAGCTCTTGTAATGTTTTCTTGACCCTTATGGAAGGTATAAATCCACGTAACTTCTTTCCTAGAGAACTGGGACACTGTGCTAGAATTTTAAAAAACTTGTATAGTTGAGTGGACGTGGATAAGCAACAATTTGTTACTTTGCTGGGTTTATTCCTTGGTAATTGTTCTGTGTGTCTTCCTATAAATATGGTAATCTGTTTATATCCTTTTGTATATCACTGATACTGAACTGGGTAGAAAAATAAATTAACAGTTTTTAAAAATGGGACTATTAATTGAAATATGTATATCTGTGAGGTCAATTATTTAATTTCTGGGAGGGGTGTTGTGTGTGTATGTGTGTTTCCTTAGCCATTTTAATTCAGTCTCAGAGTTGTTGCTTATAAAACCTGAAACACTTCTTGAGAAATGAGCTTTTGCCCCTGGTTGGACTAATCTGGTAGGTGATCTGTGTTTCATGGTAACTCTAAGGAGCCTGAATTCTAAAAGCCTCTTTCTTCGTTGTCTTGGCTGCCTTTTTTTCCGAAACTAAACAAAGGATGCAGGTGCTGAAAGCCATTTCTTAATAGAGGTTTCTTTTCTTGCCAGAATAATGTTTCTAAACGGATCATATTCCACCAGACTAAAAGTTTTGTCTGTCAGCTTTACTTAAATTAGTCTGAACTTCACCTCAAGGTAGTTGAGGTACTATATATTAAGGCCCTCAACTTTCTTGTTTGCTATCCCAATCCATAGTTATGTTTCCTTAGAACCAAACAGCTTAAAACAAAGATGAATTTAATTCATCAGTTAATAATCCAGCTACTCTTAACAAGCTGCTGACCACCATTTTAAAATAAGCAAAATCGTTATCATTTTGAGGGGTAAGAAGGGGGGATAGACAGCACACACCCCCTTAGAGTTCCCAGTCATGGTCCTAAGCAGCCGTGGCAGTTGCTGTAGTGATAGGCACGTTGATGTGGAGCTAGCTAATCATCCAAAAATACTCACTGAATGTCTATTATGGCCCAGCTATTAGAAACAAATTGACCTGTGAACAAGAGAGTCCTTGTCCTCCAGGAGTGTATAATCTGATGCAGTGGCATTTGAAACTTGGAATCAGAAGCATCAGACTCACAGGGAGTGCTTATTAAGGTGCAGAGTCTGGGCTCCACTTCAGTACAGATTCTGCTTCAGGAGGTCTGGACTGGTTCCCAAGAGATGTAGTTTGTAACCAATTCCAAGCAGTGGTCTGAGAATTACATTATGAGAAGGGTTTATCTTAGATCAGGAGATCTGATGCATTTAGCATGCATCAGAATCAGTTGGAAAGCTTGTTAGAGCACATTACCGGGCCCCCTCTCCAGAGTTTTAGGTTCAGTAAGTCTGAGGTGGGGCCCAAGAATTTGTATTTCTAACAAGTGTCCAGACACTGCGGATGCTGCTAGTCAGGAGACCATACTTTAAGAACTACTGTTCTAGCGGATTTTCTCATATGTGTTGTTCTCTCAGATGAGTGTCTAAGCATATGAACTATGATTTTCTATAAGGTAGAGTTCTTACATCTGATTCATTTGTTGGAAAGCTTGAAGAATGTGGTTAGATCCCATAGGTAATGCAGGAATGCTGAGAAATATTCAGGTGTTTGGATGATTATCTTGAAACTGCAGCAGGGATCTGACGCGAGTTGCTCTCACACCTTTATGTGCTCGGCTCATATTGTTCCCTTTGCCTGAATTTCCGTCTTGGCACACTTCCCATTTTTCACAACGAGCTTAGCTTTCCCTCATGCTCCTGGATAGATTTCAACGTGTTTTCTCAATGCTTTGTCATTCTTTCTGTTTTGGACCTTATCACATTGAATTGTAACTTAACTGATTACAAATCTGCTTCCCCTTGTAGATTATGAGCTGTCTCTCCTTCCAGGATTCCCGTTACACTTTCTCAATGTATCACTTTAATATTTTTGACTTTCCATGCTTTATTCTGGATAGTTTCTTCTGACCTGTCTTACAAGTCATTTTCCTCAACTGTGTCTAATCAGTAAACTTATCACACTGACAATAGTTTCCTGATAAGTGAAAATTAGCAGTCCTTTTTTAGGATTACTTTTAGTTTTCATCTTTTTTTTTTTTTAAACCGTTAAAGATTTATTTTATTTTTATATATTTTTAAAATTTATTTATTTTATTTTATTTATTTATTTTTTATTTATGGCTGTGTTGGGTCTTCGTTTCTGTGCAAGGGCTTTCTCTAGTTGCGGCAAGCGGGGGCCACTCTTCATCGCAGTGCGCGGGCCTCTCACTATCGCGGCCTCTCTTGTTGGCGGAGCACAGGCTCCAGAAACGCAGGCTCAGTAATTGTGGCTCATGGGCCTAGTTGCTCCGTGGCATGTGGGATCTTCCCAGACCAGGGCTCGAACCCGTGTCCCCTGCATTGGCAGGCAGATTCTCAACCACTGCGCCAACAGGGAAGCCCACTAGTTTTCATCTTTAGCAGACCTTATCTACAATTCTGAAATCCAGAGGTTTTTTTATTGGTAAGTTTGGTGACAAAACATATTTGGCAGCTAAACCTGACCTTAACTGATATGAGGTTATTTGTAGACTTAATTTATTCCATGTAGTATGACTACGTTTACATTCACTGTAGTGTGATTATAAGGTGCTGTTCCAGACCCCACTAGAGTGTTATGGAATATACATCTTTATTACCTTTCTAAAATCTGAAAAATTCTTTATTCAAAACATCTGGCCTCAGGAGTTTAAGACAAAGTGTTGCAGACCTGTTTTTGTAAAATGCTGTTAATTCTTCCATTTACTCATGCAGCATTTACTAACTGCCTGCTGTATACCAGGCCCTGATAGTACAAACTTACCCCCTTAGAGTTCTTCCTTGTGTGGAAGAAGTAAGTGGAGGTAACCCTTGTTTGCAAAGACCTTTTTTCTACTTATTTACAGAATTGATGTGTCTTGCTATGTGCTGTCTCATTGTTGATTGAGCATCTATTCTGTTCCTAGCCTACCCAGAATGCAGCATCTCTTTAGGTGTCCTGGTGCTCTCCCACTTTGCCTCTTGCATTATTTTTCAGGAGCTGTGTGGCTCTACCTTGTCTTTAATTGCTCATGTTCTCCCTGCACACACATATCTCTTACCAGATACTGTTGAGTGTGCCTTGCAAGTGATTCTGATGGTAAAGTAGTTCTGATGGTAGTTCTGGAAGACCTATGAGATGTCTCTGGCAGAGAAACATTGGAAGATGACCTCTGAATCACATGCTTTTACTTGATAGTCTTGAAGATATGTTGACTCTTGATTGATTTATCCTTTTTAATCTCTCAACTTGCTAGTAAAGCGGTCTACAGTCTTGAAAAATTTTTGAACACTAGTCCCTCCCTTGCTATATTATGATTCTTTGTTGCAAGGACACAATCCCCAACTTAGCTTAAGCATAAGAAGGGGAGTTGATCCCAAGGGCACAGGAAGGTCTTGGTGAGCACAAGTATAGATTTGCTTCTGGGCCCCATGAAGAACCTGGAAAGCTCTCAGGACCTCTAAATGGTTCTTCTCTGCTTCTTTGTGCATCAAAGATTTATTCTGTCTCTCTGCCTAGTGGCTTTCTGCTACTCACTCCATCTGCCCTCTAACTCCTGAGTTTACATATAATAGATGTAGACTGACCATCTGTTTCTGAATGCCAACCAAATTCCTGTTTGAAAGAAATTAGCCTAAATGGATCAAGTGTCCAAGGGTCTAATTAGGCTTCAGGGACAAGGTCATGTAGTGCCAACATGGCTTCTGAGAACTTACCTTTGTTGATCAGGATAAAGTGTCAGGTAGGGGCAGTTTCCAGAGTTTTCCAACATAGGGGACAGAATTTGGGATTCAGGGCCTGCAAAGAGGGGCTGGTAAGTCCCCTTGCTTTGGGTTGGAACCCCAAAGGGCTGCAACCTAGAAGGAAGGGTGAAGAGGAAGTCGATTGCATGAGCTGTAGTTGAGTTAGAATCCTAATTAAATTGAATTGCAGTAATCTCTATTTGCCAGTGTTTCTAGCTCCTGGGAGAAGCTATCATAAATCATCTCTGGAGGAAAACAACATCCTGGGTCTTAATTATTTCTACAAATGATTTTTCAGATATAATGTCTGCAGACAATTGAAAATAACCAGGCACAGGAAGAGACAACATGAATGAGAATAACAAAAGCAATAGACAATAGAATAGACCCATAGGGACTCCAGGTAGTAGAGTTATCAGACAAAGACTTTAAAAGAATTATGATTACTGTGTTCAATAAGATTAAAAAATGAAATTTTAATTCATTAGAGAACTAGAAACTACATATATATGTAGTAGAAACTACACACACACACACACGCACAATTTGAAAAAGTACCACAGAGAAATTCTAGAACAGAAAAATGGAATAAAATTAAGTCATTGGATAGGTTTACCTGCAGATAGACATAGCTGAAAAAGATTGACTTAAAAGATCGGTCAGAAGAAATTATTCAGAATAAAGCATGGAAAGTAAAAAATATCAAAATACAGATGACAGATTAAGACAGAGATAATATAATGAGAAAGTCTGTAAATGTAATTGGAGTCCTGGAAAGAGATGGTGATCTGATGGAACAGAAACGATTTTGAAGACTTAATAGCAAAGAACTTTCTAAAATTGATAAAACGTCAAGGCACAGATTGAGAAAGCTCTATGACCCCTAAACAGATAAATAAAAAGAGTGCACACTGAGGTACATCAGTGCTAAAAATCAAAGTGTTCAAAGTAGCCAGAAGTGAAAAAAAGACCATGTTTAAATGAGCAACAACTAGACAGCTAACATTTCAACGAAAACAATTGAAGAGAATGTAATGGAAATTTTAAAGTGCTGGAAGAAATTTACTAACCTAGAACTCCATATCCAGCATTAATCTACAAAAATAGTGGGGAAATTCAAAACATTTTCAGACAAAAGCTGAGAAATTTCATCAACAGGTCACACTAAAAGGAACTTAATTTGTAAATGTAGGGTTTTTTTGTTTTTTTGTTTTTTCAGGGATAAGAAAGGATAGAGAAGCAGGAAGAAATTAAGAACAACAAAAAGGATAAATATGAATATTGACTTATGAGACATAGTAATGTCTGATGGGGTTTTAAATACAGAGAGAATTAAAGTACGCAGCATAATGACATATACGTTAGTATTTGGGATGTAAAATATCTTAAGGTCTTTATGTTGTCTGGGAATAGAGAGAAAGTGCCAATAGAGTAAAAGTAGACTTTGATATATTAAAGGTGTACATTGTAACTTAAGGATAACCTCTAAAAGAATAGTAAAAGTTTCAAACGAAGGCAGGGAAAGAATGAAATAACAAAAAATGAATGAAAGGAGGAGGAAAAAAGAAATCTGAAACAGGCAGGACAAAGAAAATCCACATAATAAGTTGTAGATTTAAACCCAAGATATCAGGACTTCCCTGGCGGTCCAGTGGTTAAGACTGCACGCTCCCAATGCAGGGGGCATGGGTTTGAGCGCTGGTCAGGGAACTAAGATCCCGTATGCTGTGTGGCCACCAAAAAATAAATAAACCCAAGATATCAGTAATTACATTAATATAAATGAACTAATATTCCACTCAAAAAGCAAAGATCATCAAACAAAAAACCAAAACTGAACTGTTAGCTGTCAACAAGAGCCACAGTTAGAGAAAGATACATTGAAAATAAAAAAATAGGAAAGAAACATGCAGACACTAAAAGAAAGCCGGTATACTTGCATTAATTTTTGATAATGTATAAGGCAAAAAGCCTTACTAGAGATAAAGAGGGGCACTTCAAAATAAAAGATTCAATTCATGAGAAAGATAACAGTTCTAAATGTTAATGCACCTAATAACATAGCCTTAAAGTATATTAAAAAATATGGGCAAAAGATTAACAGGCACTTCAAAAATGAGGATATTGAAATGGCTTATAAGAGAAGATAAGTATTCAGCACCATCAGTTACTAGGGAAATACAAATTTAAACTATACTGAGATACCACTCAACAAAAATAAGTGTGTGTGCACACCAAAAGTCATGTTTACAAGGATGCTTACAGCAGGATTTTTCACGATAACCCCAAATTGGAGACAATTGTCTGTCAATAGTAGAATGGATAAATAAATTGTGCTACACTTTTACAATGCAGTTTTACATAGCAAGCAGAAGAATGGCCTACTGCTATGTATAACAACATGAATGAAGCTCATAGACATGGTATTAAGCAAAAGAAGCCAGACACAAAGGAATATATACTGTACGATTACATTTTTATGCATTTCAAGAACAGGTAAAACTTCATGTTATCGTCCTCAGTCAGAATAGTAATGGAGAGAGGGGCAGCATATTGACTTAGAAGGGCATGAGGAAACCTGAGGTGCTGGAAATGTTCTATATCTTGATTTGAATTATTTGGGTGTATACGTAAAAGACTTGTTGAACTGGATATGTAAGATTTATGTGCTTTATGTATTGGTATGTTATACCTTAATAAAAAATACACAAAACAAAAACTGACAGAACCACTTACAAGGAGAAATAGATAAATCCACAATTACAACAAGATTCTTTACACACCTCTCTCAGTAACTGATAGAACAAGTAGATTTTAGCAATCAGTAAGGATGTAGAATATTTGAATGACACAATCAGCAAACTTGACGTAATGGACACATATGAAACACTGCACCTGACAACTAAAAAACAGGCATTCTCTTCACGCTCACATTGAACATTTACAAATCTGGCCATATGTTGATCCATAAAGCAAGTTTCAACAAATTTCAAAGGATTAAAATGATTTAGAGTATATTTGTAAGGCAGTTAAGGTAGAAATCCATTAAAAATGATAATTAGAATATTCCATATGTTTGGAAATTAAGAAATACACTTCAAAATCTCCCACAGAAAATGACACAGGTGGGAATTAGACAAATGATTCTAAAGGAGTGATAATAAGAATACATGTTGAAACTTGTGAGGTAGAGCTAATGCCATGCTTAGAGGGAAATTTATACCCTTAGAATGCATTTATTAGGGTACTTCCCTGGTAGCGAAGTGGTTAAGAATCCTCCTGCCACTGCAGGGGACACGGGTTCAAGCCCTGGTCTGCGAAGATCCTACATGCCGCGGAGAAACTAAGCCCGTTCACCACAACTACTGAGCCTGCATGCCACAACTACTGCAGCCCATGTGCCTAGAGCCTGTGCTCCGCATAAAGAGAAGCCACCGCAATGAGAAGCCTGCACACCGTAACAAAGAGTAGCCCCCACTCGCCGCAACTAGAGAAAGCCTGCGCACAGCAACGAAGACCCAGTGCAGCCAAAAAATAAATTAACTAATTAATTTTTTTAAAATGCATCTATTAGGAAAGAAGAAAGGCTGAACATCAGTGGGCTGAGTAGCATCTCAAAAAGCTAGAAAGTGAATTTTATCACTTTTGTCTTTACCACCTCTATATCTTTTCAATGAACATGTCATAATGTATTATAATTAACCAGTTTACTTGGTCTTACTGGAAATGGTGATATATGAGTTCTTTGGGTTCAAGGATCATGTCTCTTTATGAACCCAGTGCTTGTTGAAGTACCTTGCACATGGTTGATAATTGTTTTAACTGAATCCTCAGTGCCTTAGGTTGGTCAGAAACCCAGGGTCACGGGACTTCCCTGGTGGTGCAATGGTTAAGACTTCACACTCCCAATGCAGCAGGCCAGGGTTCAATCCAACGAACTAGATCCCACGTGCATGCCTCATGCCACAACTAAGGAGCCCGCCTGGCACAACTAAGGAGCCCATGTGCCGCAACTAAGGAGCCCGCCCGCTGCAACTAAGACCCGGTGCAACCAAATAAATAAATAAATATTTTAAAAAAAGAAAAAGAAACCCGGGGTCTCAATCTCGAGCTTACAAAAGCCAAACAGGTGATGTGATGAGTAAGGCTGTCAGGATGGGGAACGCAGCAAACCGGAGAGGACGTGCCCCATCTAAAGGAACGACTGCTGAGTAATATTCCATTGTGTATATGTGCCATGTCTTCTTTATCCATTCCTCTGTCGATGGACATTTAGGTTGCTTCCATGTCCTGGCTATTGTAAATAGTGCTGCAATGGGGTGCATGCATCCTTTCGAATCATGGTTTTCTCCGGATATATGCCCAGGAGTGAGATTATACTCAGCCATAAGAAGGAATGAAATAATGCCATTTGCAGTGACATGGATGGACCTAGAGACTGTTATACAGAGTGAAGTAAGGGACTTTCCTGGCGGTCCAGTGGTTAAGACTCTGCGCTTCTACTGAATGGGGCATAGGTTCGATCCCTGGTTGGGAACTAAGATCCCGCATGCCACGCGGCATGGCCAAAAACAAACAAACAAAAAAGAGTGAAGAAAGTCAGAAAGAGAAAGTCAAATATCGTATAATATTGCTTATATGTGGAATCTAGAAAAATGGTACAGATGAACTTATTTGCAAAGCAGAAATAGAGTCACAGATGTAGAAAACAAGCTTATGGTTACCAAGGGGGGAAGGGGGGATGGGATGAATTGGGAGATTGGGATTGACATATATACACTACTATATATAAAATAGATAACTAATAAGAACCTACCGTATAGCACAGGGAACTCTACTCAATGCTCTGTGGTGACCTAAATGGGAAGGAAATCTAAAAAAGAGTGGATATATGTATATGTATAGCTGATTCACTTTGCTGTACAGCAGAAACTAACATAGCATTGTAAATCAACTATACTTCAATAAAAATTAATTAAAAAATAAAATAAAATAAAGGAACCACTGCTCTTTGGCCCTGGTTGATTGTTGCTATGGGAGAGTGCTTGCCTGGTATGTCTAGATCTCCCCATTTGTTTTTAAGAAGGCAGAAATTCAGATTTTTGTGAAATCTCCATTTTTAAAATGTTGGAAACTAATTAATTTAAAAAAGATACAGTAAGTGCCAAATCAAACCACACAGCCCTGTGGTTGCCAGTTTGCAACTTCTGTTTTATTTCATACCTTAAGAGGTGGGAATGTGTTTCATGTCTAAATATCTCAGCCAATAGACTCGTGGGCAGCCTATTCCATCAAACTTATTTCTGCCTGAAGAAAAGGGTCGTGACTGCTTCCTAACTGGATTTCTGGGTCATATCTGTAAGAGGTTTGTAGGGTTTTTTAAAGCCTTCTTTGTAGTTGGCTGTTTACCCCAGCTGAATCATACATGTGTTCCCAAAGACATTTTTCCTCCTTTTGTTGTAATATTCTTAATGATGCCTTCTGACTTTTTCACTCTGTTTTCTACACATTTGTCACCACTTCTGCTTTTGGATCATCATGTTGGAAAATCTGAGGCTTACATGGAAGATTGATTTTTAATGCCCCTTGCATTGTTTTTCGACTGTAACATTTGCATGTAATTATGACATTTTAAAAATAGGAGACCATGGAGTTTGAAAAAAAAGAATCTTCTGGGCGGATAAGCAAATGGAAAGGCCAGCCTTTAATTTTGTTAACATCCCAATTACATCGTGGTAACCCTTGTGATGATTTCTGCCCCTTGTAATGCAACACCTGGTTTTTGTTTCTGGGACACGGACCAAGCCTGGCTGACTCAACCCTTGCTCAGTCGTGAGAGTTGACTGGAAAGCTCATGTTTTCCACTGGCCAGCAGAGGTCACTATTTCAAAGTTGTCAGAGGAAAAATGATAGTCCACACCACTTCTCTTTTGTTTGGGGGAGGTTTTATTCATAGAGTACTGGTGGGAGGTTTTCTATTCATACTTTTCTGTACTTTCCAAATGTTCCAAAAAAAATCAATTTTGTAATATATTACGTTTAAAAGTGCTGATGGCTTGCGTGGACTTCTGTAGACAGTTGTTTCTGTAGTGATAACATTTGTTGAGCACCTACTAGGTACCGGACCCTGTGCTCCACACTATCCACTCTCTTATCTTTAATAGCCATCTATCTTCTGGAGTGGCTGTGATGCTTACCTCAGTTTTCCAGAAGGGGAGCCTGAGGTGAGGAGAAGTCCAAGGGCACACAGCTAATGGAGATGGGATTCAGATGCAGGGAGTTCTGTCTTCAAAGCTCGGCTCTTCATTTTCTTGGGAGCTATACTTTTTCTTCAAAGAAGGAATATTTTAGCAGTCATCTGAAGCAAAGCCTCAGAAATAGCTTGCTGTTTTTCCTTGCAAATGTTCTTGAAGAAGCTAAACTTGGCTTCTTGGTCCTCTGAAGATGGGAACTGTGATGTTCTGTCAGCCTTTGCTCCTTCTCCACAGGAAAACAAATGTTAGTAATACATTGTCTCCAAAAATGTCTCAAGCTTAAGACCTATTTGGTGAGTAGTTTACTAAAAAGATTTCTAATTTCAATTTATAAATCCAACGGAAAAACTTCCTAACTTTGACAAGAAATAAGCTGTTTGTGAATGAAAAGATAAATCTGTTTTAGTGGACTTTTATTTATTCATGTTTTAAAAAACATTAATAAATTATCAGGATTTTCCATAAAGCTGGAGAGTTATGAGAAGACAGCTGTGTTCATCACCAAATAACAAGTGGTCAATTTGACCCCACCCTGTTCTCACTGAAGAGGTCATATGAGAACAGTAAGAAAAAGCTTTGTATCTCTTGGACTGCTATAAAAGGACATTTGGTTCTGGAGTCAGTCTTACAAATTGGTCTGACGTACTGCTGTCCATCATTCTTATTTCAAAATTTTTAATGTTTTGTGGTTGCTGTTAACTGTAATAATAATGCTTATTATTATTAGAACAGAAAACCATATTACCCTTATAGATCTTCTTAATTAACTAATAAGATGGAACTGGCTTATTTTTGTTGCGAGCAAATATTTAACAAGTTTCCACGTGGATGGCAAGTTGCTCAGAGTAGCAACACTAAGGCTGTAGTGGGAGAGATAGACAATGAGTATAAACAAACATCATGTGGTGGCGAGTACACAGGGGAACAATTAGACAGTAGATAGTGGGGGTGGGATTCTATTTTAGATAGGGTGGTCAGGGACCGCCCTCCTGATAAAGTGATGTTTGGCCAGAGGCCTGAATGAGGTAAGAGTGGTGATATGTGGGTATCTGGGGGAAGAGTTTCTAAAAGCAGTGGACCTGGAGACCAGAGCATGCCTGATAAGTTCAAGGGAGAGCAAAGAGGGCAGGGTGGCGGGGTTCAGTGGGTGAGGGGAAGAGCGGTAGCTGTGGTCAGAGACTGAGGAGGGGACCAGATCATGTTAGGCCTGGTAGACAACAACAAGGACTTTGCTCTTACTCTGAGTCAGGGGCAGCCACTGGAAAGTTCTGAGCGAAGGAGTAACGTGGACCAACTTATGTTTAAAAAAATTAAATCTGGCTGTTCTCTGGAAAACAGGTAAGAATGAAAGCAGGGAGATTGGGACTTCCCTGTCGGTCCAGTGGTTACGACTTCGCCTTCCAATGCAGGGGGTGCGGGTTTGATCCCTGGTCGGGGAACAAAGATCCTACATGCCTCGCAGCCAAAAAAACCAAAACGTAAAACAGAAGCAGTATTGTTACAAATTCAATAAAGACTTTAAAAATGGTCTACATCAAAAAAATCTTAAAAAAAAAAAAAAAGAAAGCAGGGAGACTAGTTAGGAGGCTACTGCTGTAAAGCAGGTGAGAGAAGATGCAGTTAACCCTTGAAAAATGGGTTCAAACTTTTGTGGGTCCTTTTTTTTTTTTTTACTACTTTTTAAAATTTATTTTATTGAAGTAGAGTTGATTTACAATGTGCTAATTTCTGCTGTACAGCAAAATGACTCAGTTATACATATATATATTCTTTTTCATATTCTAACTTTGGAATTCTTAATGATGATCCTCTAGATGATGGTGACAGCTCTGGGGATATGGATGGATGACCTTGCCTTTGAGAATATGTAGAGCCGGAGAGGGAAGAAGATCTAAGCCAGCATTTAAGGCTGAATAGAAGATGAAGAAAGAAGAAGGGGCAGGAGTTGCCAGAGAAGCAAGAGGAAAACCAAGGGAGTGCGTGGGTCCTCTTACACGCAGCTATTTTTCACTAAATCTGTACTACAGTACTACACAATCAGTGGTTGGATGAATCCATGCACGTGGAACCGCGGATATGGAGGTCTGACTGTAAAGTACTATGCAGATTTCCCTACTGCACAGAGGGTTGGTGCCCCTGAGCCCTATGTTGTTCAAGGGTCACCTGCAGTGACTGGGACCAGAGTGATAGTGAAAGCAATGAGAAACAGACAGGTCTGGGTCTATTACGAAGAAAGAGTTGATGAGAATTGCTGGTGGAATGGTTGTGGAGTATGAAAGAAAACGAGTCAGTAACATGGACTCTGAGGTTTTTGGCCTGAGCAGTTGGTAGACTGAAATTGCCATTTGCTGAGATGGGAGAGGAATGGGTTTACAGTGGAGTAAGTATGATGGGTTAGTTAAGTTTGGCTGCGTATAACTGAAAAACTCAAAATAATGGTGGCTTAAGTAACATAGAAATTTATTTATTTATTTTTTTCACATAAAAGAAGATCCAGAAATAGGCTGTCTCAGGATTGCTTCCTGAAGTTATCAGGGAGTCAGGCTCATTCTAGCTCTCTACTTAGCTAGCCCCAAGGTGTGCTCCTCATCCTCATGGTCCCAAATGGCTGCTAGAACTACAGCCATTATATCTGTATTCCAGGAAACAAGAAGGAAGAAGAGAAGAGAGAATGGTGAATCCCCTCCCTTTCAAGGAGACTTCCTAAAAGTCCACAC
This sequence comes from Balaenoptera musculus, assembly GCF_009873245.2. NCBI lineage: Eukaryota > Metazoa > Chordata > Mammalia > Artiodactyla > Balaenopteridae > Balaenoptera > Balaenoptera musculus. The sequence continues at coordinate 45,116,317 of NC_045785.1, read as the reverse complement.
ACTTACCGTTGCATCTTATTGGCTGAAGCATAGTCATGAGACCATATCTGGCTGCAAGGGAGCCTGGGAAATGTCTTTTAGAGGTTGTATGTAACTCCTAAATAAATTGGGATTCTGTTACTGGGGCTCTAAATGAATATTAACATAGGCTGTGAGCAGTCTCTTCTCCAGAGTTTGAAGTTTGATTTTGGAAGAAGCAAGTTCTAGTCTGGCATCATGTAGCTGTGTGACTTTGAGCTAAGATTTCATCACTAAACCTCTATTTCAACTGCAAAATAAAAGAATTGGACTGAATGATTTTTAAGTTCCCTTCTGACTAATTTTGCACGAGTCTTTGAGTTTGTCACATAGTAAGGTAAGTATATTTTTCACAAAAGAGATAAAAAGTCTTAGAAGAAAATATTATGGTAAGAAGATGTCTATCAAATGTCTTAAAATTGATTTTTGTAATTGAAAGATTCATTTAAAACTTATTCATGAATACCATTCCATTCTTCTATTTTTCAGAATGCTTTCTGCCTATAGGTATCTATGATTTTAATACTGGCTCAAAAAGAAGTATATGAATTACATAATACTAGTGTATACTGGATGAACTTGATATTTACTTTAACAAATTAAAATATTAATTAATAAAAATGTGAATAATCAACTATCTCATTCCTTACTCCATATATACATTTGTCGTAGCCTCATTTGCCAACTTTTTGACCTCTTCAAACAATTTAGTACATGTGTTCAAATCCACACACCACTGGTTATCTCTCATACACATAGAAAGTCTGTGCCTTCAAGGGGTCTATAGTTTATAATTGGGTATGTAATAAGGCAGAATATAAATGCTCTGAGAGGGGCTTTGTGTGCTAGTGTTTGGTTGGGAGGGGAAGCAGGTTATGTGGAGAAGGGGCCAAGGTGAACCTTGGAGATCTGGATGGGTCCAGCTAGGAATGGTCAGCCACAAAGGCGTTCTGGATGAAAGGAAAAGAAAGGTCAGGTGACAGAGGGTGTTCCAGTTCAGTTGGAGATGAGGTACAGTGGCATGACAGAAAGACCATGGTATTTAGGGTCAAGCAGACCTAGGGCTGAACCCTGAATCTGCCACTTGCTAGTTGAAACCTTGGGCAAGTCACTTAACTTATTTGGGTCTCATTTTCCTCATCTATAATAGGAACAATACCACTCTCTTCATAGGTTGTTGTCTGTATTAAATGTATATATGTAGTGTCATCTGCAGTAATTTACATAAAAGAACCTGCCACAGGGCATGGTACTCTGTGCTTCCATAAATAACAGGCCCCTTCTAAACAGACAACCCAAACTGTCCCTCACAACTTTTCAAGCTGTCAATTCTTATTGTCTTCTTTAGAAGCATTTGATGTGCATTTTATATTAAGTCTGATTCTGTTTCCCTACAAATACAATGATGTGCTGGAAACCAACTAAAGTTGTTATGGAAAAGCAGTTGCATAATAATGAGAGTGAGGAAGGGGTATAACTTAATGGCCTGTTAATTGTGACACTTTGCTTCTAGAAAATCACCCTTAAGGATGAAGAATGCCTTGGGCCACCCAGGGGAAATTCCAAACTCTAAAACTACTCTTCTTCCAGATACCCAGCTTCTCCTTTCTCTTCACTCCCATCACCAGGCTTGTCTAGTTTTCTTCCTTAACGAAGCCGCATTCCAGCCGCCTCTCCCCATCTGCACCAACCCCTGGCTCCTCAGCATCTCTCTCTGGGATTATCTCCTCACTAGTCTTCCATTATCCACCCTTGCTGCTTTCTCAATCCATTTTCCACATAACAGCTAGAATGATATTTTCAGAACAGATCTGATCATATCAGTGTCCAACCCAAAGTCCTTCACTGATTTTGCACCCAGCCCTTTCCCTTTCCCAGTCTCACCTGATGCCTTCCCTCCTCTCACTCTGTGGCTCCAATCACACTGCCTCTCTTTTGCTGCCTGGAAGGAATATTATTCCTCTCATTTCAAAACATTTGCACCTTTTGCACGTACTCCTCCATCTTCTGGAAAGCTTTTCCTCAACTCTACGACAATTAACTTCTTATCCTCTTAGATTCTAGTTTAATCATCACCTCTCAGGGAAGACTTCCTTGACCCTTTAGACTCTGGCAAGCCTCCGACCCCCCCTCCCCACTTCACATCCTCTCGTAGCATGGGGCATTTCTCCTTGTTTGTAAGTATGCATTCATTTGTATGATTAGTTGAATACTTTTTTTTTTTTTAATTTAATTTATTGATTTTTGGCTGCATTGGGTCTTCGTTGTTGTGCGCGGGCTTTCTCTAGTTGCGGTGAGCGGGGGCTACTCTTCGTTGTGGTGCATGGGCTTCTCACTGCTGTGGCTTCTCTTGTTGCGGAGCACGGGCTCTAGGCACAGGGGCATCAGTAGTTGTGGAGCATGGACTTAGTTGCTCCGTGGCATGTGGGATCTTCCTGGACCAGGGCTCGAACCCGTGCCCCCTGCATTGGCAGGCGGATTCTTAACCACTGCACCACCAGGGAAGTCCTAGTTGATTACTTTTTGTCCTCCACCAGTCGGAACCTCCATGAATCTCTGGCACCTAGGACAGTGCCTGGGACATGGTAGGTACTCAATCAATATTGTTGGACAAGGAAAGAGATTGGGATACAAACCTTGGTGCTTCCTCCTTGCACTCTTAGCCATTGTCTTCTGACTTCTCTGAATGGGTTTCTTGAGGGCCTGCACATCCTTTAATAACTCCTTCATTAACTTATGCATTTATTCAACCATCATTCACTGAATGTGCATGGATGGCAGGCCCTGTGCTTCGTACTAGAGCTGCAGAGGCAAATGAAACAATTCCTGCCCCCAAAGAGCCAGGGGCACTCAGAAAGCTTTAAGCTAGGACAGCAACATGGTTGGATCAGTGATTTAGAAAGACCACTCTGGTTGCAGGGAGGAGGGTGGATTGGAAGGGCCAGGCTGGAAGCAGGGAGACCCAGATGAGAAGCTGGTCCAGTGGTTCAGGCTAGAGATGATGAAGCTTGCAAGGGCCACACATGTGGAGATGGAGAGAAGGAGCACTTACAGAAGGTACATTGGAGGTAGGAATCACAGGCCTTGGAGTCTGAACGTAGGTGAAGAGAGAGAAAGGAACCTAGGATAACTCCCAGGGTCCCAGCTTGGTGGTGTCATCATTCACGTAAGAGAAAACACAGGATGAGGAGGGGAGAAAGGAGAGCGAGACAGGGAGAAAATGAGTTTAGTAGAACTTGGCTTCTCAAGCCGTTTAACAGTTTCTATTTCTAGAGAGAGTCTGACTAAACTGAAGCTTCATTCAGAAGAGACTACTTTTAGGAATAATCAACTTGAATCTTTTGTTTTAAATTTACATACAGTAAAATTCAATGTACATATCTACAAGTTTTGACAAAAGCATAGAATCATGTAAACACCAAGATACAGAACAATTCTCTCACTGACCCTTCCTCCCCCAAATTTCCTTATTCCTTTGCAGTCAAATTTATCTCAATTCTTAATTCCTAGCAACCATTGATCTGTTCTCTGTAATTTTGCCTTTTCCAGAATGTCACAGAAATGGAATCCATACAGTCTGTAGTCTTTTGAGCCTGGCTTCTTTTACTTAGCATAATGCATTTGAGATTCATCCACATTGTTATGAATACCAATAGTTAATTCCATATTATTGCTGAGTAGTATTCCATTCTGTGGATTTACCACAGTTTGTTCTTTCTGCAGTTGAGGACATTTGGTTTCCCATTTTTGAGGATTACAAATAAAGCTGCTAAAAATCTTCATGTACAGGTTTTTGTGTAAACATAGGTTTTCATTTCACTTGGGTAAATATTGGGAACGGAATTGCTGGATTTTCTGAGTTATATGATAAGTATTAAGTTTAACTTTATAAGAAAATATCAAACTGTTTTCCAGAGTGGTTGTGCCTTTTGCATTTCTACCAGCAAGGTATGAGAGTTCCAGTTGTTCCATACCCTTGCCAGCATTTGATATTGTTAGTTTTTGTTTTATTTTAAAATTTTAATCATTCTGAAGGTGTGTAGTGGTATCTCAGTATGCTTATACTTTGCATTCCTTAATGCTGAGCATCTTTTCATCTTTCCATCTTCATATTTTTTTGGTGAAATATTTGTTTAAATCTTTTGTACATTTAGAAAATTTGTTTGTTCTCTTTTTATTAAGTTGTAAGAGGTCTTTATATATTCTGAATACAAGTCATTTGTTGGATAAATGATTTACAAATATTTTCTCCCAGTCTGTGGCTTGTCTTTTCATTCTCTTAACAGCCAGTATTTTTACAGAGCAAAAATTTTAGATTTTTGATGAAGTCCCAGTTAATAATTTTTTATTTTCTGGATTGTGCTTTTGGCATCATTATCTAACTACTTTTTAACCTAACCTGAGATCACAAAGCTTTTCTCTATGTGTTCTTCTAGAAGTGATAGCTTTGCACTTTGGTCCATTTGGGGTTAATTTTTGCATAATGTGTGAAGTATAGGTTGAGGTTCGTTTTTTTACATATGTATGTGCAGCCTTTCCAGCACTGTTTGTTAAAGGACTATTATTTCTCCTCTGAATTGCTTTTGTACCTTTGACAAAAGCATATGACCATATGTGGGTTCCATAGAATAGGAATATTCTGTTCCATTGATCTATGTGATCTATGTTTTTTGCCACTATCACAGTCTTGATTACTGTAGCCTTATAGTGAGTTTTAGAATCAAATAGTGAGTCCTCCAATTTTGTTCTTCTTTTTCAAAATTGTGTTGGCTATTCTAGCTCCTTTCCAAATAAATTTTAGGATTAGTTTGTTGATTTCTATTTAAAAAATCCAGCTAGGATCTTGGTTGAAGTTATATTGAATCTACAGATTAATTTGGGGAGAGTTGACATCTTAACAATATTGAATCTTTCAAACCATGAACACAATACACCTCTTCATTCATTTACATATTTTCTGTGATTTCTTTCATCAGTTTCATGGTTTTCACCATACGAATTTTGCATGTTTTGTTAGATTAATATCTAAGTATATAATTTTCAGTGCTATTATAAATGGTGTTTTTAAAATTTCATTTCTAATTGTTTATTGCTAGTATATGTAAATACAATGGATTTTTGTATATTAATCTTATATCCTGCAACCTCAATAAACTCATTTATTAGTTCTAGGAGGAACCTGTTTTCGTAGATCCCATGGAATTTTCTACATAGATGATTAGGTTGCCTGCCAACAGTTTTATTTTTTCCTTTCCAACCTGTATGCCTTCTTTTTTAAAAAAAAGTCTTTATTGGAGTATAATTGCTTTACAATGTTGTGTTAGTTTCTGCTGTATAACAAAGTGAATCAGCTATATGTACACATATATCCCCATATCCCCTCCCTCTTGCGTCTCCTTCCCACCCTCCCTATCCCACCCCTCTAGGTGGTCACAAAGCACCGAGCTGATCTCCTGTGCTATGCGGCTGCTTCCCACTAGGTATCTATTTTACATTTGGTAGTGTATATATGTCCATGCCACTCTCTCACTTCGTCCCAGCTTACCCTTCCCCCTCCCCGTGTCCTCAAGTCCATTCTCTACGTCTGCGTCTTTATTCCTGTCCTGCCCCTAGGTTCTTCAGAACCTTTTTTTTTTTTTAGATTCCATATATATGTGTTAGCATACGGTATTTGTCTTTCTCTTTCTGACTTACTTCACTCTGTATGACAGACTCTAGGTCCATCCACCTCACTACAAATAACTCAATTTCGTTTCTTTTTATGGCTGAGTAATATTGCATTGTATACATGTGCCACATCTTCTTTATCCATTCATCTGTCGATGGACACTTAGATTGCTTCCATGTCCTGGCCATTGTAAATAGAGCTGCAATGAACATTGTGGTACATGACTCTTTCTGAATTATGGTTTTCTCAGCGTATATGCCCAGTAGTGGGATCGCTGGGTCATATGGTAGTTCTATTTTTAGTTTTTTAAGGAACCTCCATACTGTTCTCCATAGTGGCTGTATCAATTTACATTCCCACCGACAGTGCAAGAGGGTTCCCTTTTCTCCACACCCTCTTCAGCATTTATTGTTTGTAGATTTTCTATGATGGCCATTCTGACCGGGGTGAGGTGATACCTCATTGTGGTTATTTACTTATTTATTTATTTATGGCCGCGTTTGGTCTTCGTTGCTGCATGCAGGTTTTCTCTAGCTGCGGCGAGTGGGGGGCTACTCTTTGTTGCGGTGTGTGGGCTTCTCATTGCGGTGGCTTCTCTTGTTGTGGAGCACGGGCTCTAGCCATGTGGGCTTCAGTAGTTGTGACACGCAGTCTCAGTAGTTGTGGCACCCAGGCTTAGTTGCTCTGTGGCATGTGGGATCTTCCTGGACCAGAGCTCAAACCCATGTCCCCCTGCATTGGCAGGTGGACTTTCAACCACTGCGCCACCAGGGAAGTCCCCTCATTGTAATTTTGATTTGCATTTCTCTAATGATTAGTGATGTTGAGCATCCATTCATGTGTTTGTTGACAATCTGTATATCTTCTTTGGAGAAACGTCTATTTAGTTCTTCTGCCCATTTTTGGATTGGGTTGTTTGTGTTTTTGATTGAGCTGCATGAGCTGCTTGTATATTTTGGAGATTAATCCTTTGTCAGTTACTTTGTTTGCAAATATTTTCTCCCATTCTGAGGGTTGTCTTTTTGTCTTGTTTATGGTTTCCTTTGCTGTACAAAAGCTTTTAAGTTTCATTAGGTTCCATTTGTTTATTTTTGTTTTTATTTCCCTTACTCTACGAGGTGCGTCAAAAAGGATCTTGCTGTGATTTATGTCATAGAATGTTCTGCCTATGTTTTCCTCTAAGAGTTTTATAGTGTCTGGCCTTACATTTAGGTCTTTAATCCATTTTGAGTTTATTTTTGTGTATGGTGTTAGGGAGTGTTCTAATTTCATTCTTTTACCTGTAGCTGTCCAGTTTTCCCAGCACCACTTATTGAAGAGACTATCTTTTCTCCATCGTATATTCCTGCATCCTTTATCAAAGATAAGGTGACCATATGTGCGTGGGTTTATTTCTGGGCTTTCTATCTTGTTCCATTGATCTATATTTCTGTTTTTGTGCCAGTACCATGCTGTCTTGATTACTGTAGCTTTGTAGCATAGTCTGAAGTCCAGGAGCCTGATTCCTCCAGCTCCGTTTTTCTTTCTCAAGATTGCTTTGGCTATTCAGGGTCTTTTGTGTTTCCATACAAAGTGTGAAATTTCTTGTTCTAGTTCTGTAAAAAATGCCATTGGTAATTTGATAGGGATTGCATTGAATCTGTAGATTGCTTTGGGTAGTAGAGTCATTTTCATAATGTTGATTCTTCCAGTCCAAGAGCATGGTATATCTCTCCGTCTGTTTGCATCATCTTTAATTTCTTTCATCAGTGTCTTATAGTTTTCTGCTGTATACCTTTTTATTTATTTATTTTCTTGCCTTACTGCACTTGCTAGGACTTCCAGTATGATGTTGAACAGGAATAGTGAAGGTAGATATCCTTACCATGTTCTGGATCTCAGGGGGAAAGCATTCAGTCTCTACCACTAAGTGTAGTGTAAGTGTGTGATGTTAGCTGTAGGTTTTGTTTTGTTTTTGTTGCTGCCCTTATCTAGTTAAGAAAGTTTCTTTCTATTCCTAAATTGGTTCTTATTCTCTAATCATATATGAGTTTACATATAAAACATCATCTTTGGCCTCTTGTGACTGTGTTCCATATTGGGATTCTCCAGGTTTTTGTTTGTTTGTTTGATTTGGTTTTTATTTATTTTATTTTTTAAATAAAAAATTAAAAAAAATGTTTTGGCTGCGTTGGGTCTTCATTGCTGTGCATGGGCTTCTCATTGCAGTGGCTTCTCTTGCTGTGGAGCACAGGCTCTCGGCACGCGGGCTTCAGTAGTTGTAGCATGTGGGCTCAGTAGTCATGGCACTCAGGCTCAGTAGTTGTGGCTCGTGGGCTCTAGAGCTCAGGCTCTGTAGTTGTGATGCAAAGGTTTAGTGGCTCCGTGGCAGATGGGATCTTCCTGGACCAGGGATCGAACCTGTGTCCCCTGCACCGGCAGGCAGGTTCTCAACCACTGCACCACCAGGGAAGTCCCTGATTTGTTTTTTAAAAGAGCATCTTCAAGTTATAAGATGAATTCTAGAAATGGTAGGAGAAGTAAGTTGGGTATTTCGTTAATCATCATCATTACCTCTCATTTTCCAATTGATTTTACCTTTTTCCACCTTCTCATTGAGTCTCCACAGAAGCCTGGTGGGTCAGGCACTATCACCTTTATTTGACAGGTGTAGTATCAAGGAACCAGGGATGGTGACTTGCTTGTGTCCCTCAGCTTCATAGCGCCAGAGCCACAACCATTATAGAAGCTCTTCTATGGACTGCCCCCAGTGAGAGAGTCCTGAAATGCAGTGAAAAGTCCAGGCTTTGGACTCAGGTAGATAATCTTTTAAATTTTAATTAAATTAAAATGTTTTATTGCAGTGAAATTCATATAACATAAAAGTAGCCATTTAAAAGTGAACAATTCAGTGTCATTTAGTACATTCACAATGTTGTTTAACCACCACCTCTACCTAGTGCCAGCATTTTTTCATTACCTCAAAAGGAAACCTATACCCATTAAGCAGATACTTCCCATTGGTCCCTCCCCCAAGCCCCTGTCAACCACTAATCTGCTTTCTATCTCCTATGAATTTACCTATTCTGGATATTTCATATAAGTGGACTCATACAATACATGGCCTTTTGTGTCTGGCTTCTTTCACTTAGCGTAATGTTTTTGAGGTTTATCCATGTTGTAGCATGTGTCAGTACTTTATTCCTTTACATATATTTTTTCACAATTTGTTTATCCATTCATCCATTCATTCTTTGATGAACATTTGGATTGTTTTCACAACAATGTTCTTTTGGGCATATACCTACATGTAGAATTGCTGGGTCATATGGTAATTCCATGTTTAACTTTTTGAGGAATTGTCAAACTGTTTTCCAGTTGTGGCTAAACGATTTTACATTCCCACCAGCAATGTATGAGGGCTCAACTTTCTCCACATCCTTGCCAATATTTGTTATTTTCTGTTCTTTCGATTTTTTTAAAATAAATAAATTTATTTATTTATTTATTTATTTATTTATTTATGGTTGTGGTGGGTCTTTGTTGCTGCGCGTGGACTTTCTCTAGTTGCGGCAAGCGGGGGCTACTCTTTGTTGTGGTGCAGGGGCTTCTCATTGCAGTGGCTTCTCTTGTTGTGGAGCACGGTCTCTAGGAGCATAGGCTTCAGTAGTTGTGGCACGCAGGCTCAGTAGTTGTGGTTCCTGGGCTCTAGAGTGTAGGCTCAGTAGTTGTGGCACATGGGCTTAGTTGCCCTGCGGCATGTGGGATCTTCCCCGACCAGGGCTCGAACCCGTGTCCCCTGCATTGGCAGGTGGATTCTTAACCACTGCGCCACCAGGGAAGTCTCTGTTCTTTTGATTTTTAATTTTTAAAATTATAGCCATCCTAATAGGTGTGAAGTGATAGCTCATTGTGGTTTTGATTCGCATTTCCCTAATTACTAATAATGTTGAGCATCTTTTCATGTACATACTTGTTGGCCATTTGTGTATCTTCTTTGGAGAGCTGTCTATTCAAGTCCTTTGCCCATTTTTTTTTTTAACATCTTTATTGGAGTATAATTGCTTTACAATGTTGTGTTAGTTTCTGCTGTATGACAAAGTGAATCAGCTATATGTATACATATATCCCCATATCCCCTCTCTCTTGCGCCTCCCTCCCACCCTCCCTATCCCACCCCTTTAGGTGGTCACAAAGCACCGAGCTGACATCCCTGTGCTGTGCAGCTGCTTCCCACTAGCTACCTATTTTACATTTGGTAGTGTATATATGTCAGTGCTACTCTCTCACTTCATCCCAGCTTACCCTTCCCCCCTCCCCGTGTCCTCAAGTCCATTCTCTATGTCTTTTGCTCATTTTTTTGATTGGGTTGTTTTTGTTGTTGAGTTGTAAGAGTTCTTTATATATTCTGGATACTAGACTCTTATCAGTTGCATGATTTGCAAATATTTTTCTCCCATTCTCTAAGTTGTTTTTTCACTGTCTTCATAATGTTCTTTGATACACAAAGGTTTTTAATTTTGATGAAGTCAATTTATCTATTTTTTTCTTTTGTGCTTGTGTTTTTGGTGTCACATCTAAGAATCCATTGCCAAATCCAAGGTCACATAGATTACCCCTATGTTTTCTTCTAAGTGTTTTATGGTTTTAGCTCTTATATTTAGGATGTTGATCCATTTTGAGTCACTTTTTGTATATGGTTTGAGATAGGGATCCAACTTCATTCTTTTGCATGTGGATATCCAGTTGTCCTAGCACCATTTGTTGAAAAGATTATTCTTTCCTCAATGACCGATCTTGGCACTCGTATCAAAGATCAGTTGGCCATAGATGTATGGGAGGCAGACACTTTTGACCGTGAGAACTTTGGCAAATCAATTTTGAGCTTTTATTTTTTTCATCTATAAGATAGGAAAGATATCCTCTTTTTCTCAGAGTTGTCAGAATTAAATGAGATTACATATGGAGACTATTAGCCATAGTACCCGACACATAGTAGTTTCCCCAGTGAATGTTAATTCTTCCCTTGCTGCAAGAAATAGAGGGAGGATAAGCAGTGTAACATCTATCACCTCTATTCCTTCTCCTTCCTCATGTCTCCAGGACACAGGAGACCCTAGACATAGAAACGTCTATTTTTTCTGAGTATATGCTTATAAAGGTGGTGAGGGGGGAGGTCACAATAGGATGAAGAAGCACTTAGCCAGAAATTCAGGCAAGCAAAGGAAGTAGTGGTCATTCTTTAATAATTCAATCGACATTCAATAAACACTTACTTAGTGCTGACTTTGTGCCTGAATCATTTCTAGGCTCTGGAGTTACAAAGGCAAAAGGTCCTCCTGCTCTCAGAGAGCTCTCAGTCTAGAGGGAGAGACAGATAGGTCATTATAAAGCAGTGTAACAAGTTCTGAGATAGAATGAAGCAGAGATTGCTGTGAGAATATGCAGGAAGAAAATAATTCTAGCCAGAGGATTCAGGGAAGTCTTCTGGGAAAAAGTGATGCTTGAGCTGGGTATTAAATGATTCTTAGGAAGGAGTGAACCAAAGGGAAAGTGTTAGCATAGGAAACATCATATACAAAGCTATGAAGGCATGAATATATGTTCCAGGTTCTAGGAGATGAAAAATATTCTAAGGTACTTGGAACATAGGATAGAGCTAAGAGGTGCAGTGAGAAAATGGTTTGACTTTATTTAGATGGCCATTGGAAGTTGTTAATGAGGCTTAAACAGGGAAGTGACATGGTCAGATCTATATTTTAGAGATTTATAGGGAGACCAGTATGGAAAATGAATGATTGGGAAGAAGATGAAGCTGGAGGCAGGAAGAAGAGTTGGGAAGAGATGTAGCAGTGAGGAGTGAGGATGGAGAGGAGGAGGACTGTTAGGTGTATTCATGGCAGACCAGATACGGGAGTATGGGAGAGGAGGAGGAACAAAGTCAGAGAAGAAATAATGATGTTTGCTTTGGTAGATGGATACAGATGGAGTTACCTAGTAGACAGACCATATGTGGGACCAGAGGGCAAAAATAAAAACCAAAAAAACCCCAAAACAAGACAGACTGTGTTGAGCAGGCACATTGGTTAGTGTAAAAAAGCACACATTATTGCCTGGCTTGCTAAAGGGAGAAGTGGATTTTATTTGTTTTGTTTTGTTTTGTTCTTGACAATTAAAATATTAATGAATTTTATTTTCATACTAAAAGTATAAAGAAAAAAATTACAGTCTGTAATCCTACTACTCTTAAATAACCCTTGTTGAAAGGGAGAGAGGAAAATATATATTGTTAGAAAATACAAACAGTTCAGAGAAATGTAAAATGAAAAGTACAGGCTTCCCCCCAGTCCTCCATTCCCTTAACCACTGTTAACACTTCTTGTGTTTCCTTCTAGGAAAAAAAAAATGTATATACCCACTGGATTCTGTATATCTGCAAAGAGGTCCTGCCACATACCACGTTTAAGAGGTCTGTTCTATTGAGTAGATTAACCTTCTCATTGCTTTACCAGGCTTCACAAACCCATCCGTCCTGGTAGGGTGGAGCTGTGAATTCACTGAGGGAAAGGCAGGATCTCCACGTCCCTAGCTCAGGCATGGGACTTGCATCAGGGTAGGTGCTCAGCAGAGAATAACTAAATGAGCTGTTGCTGCAACTTGGAAATTTGGAGAATCTTTGCTTGCAGTTCCAGTTCGTTAAGTGACTTCTTCAGCAAATGTTTCCTGAGTTCTGACTAAGTGTGCAGTGCTGTGTGTGTGGGTATGTGTGTGTACGTGTGGTGGGGAGGGAAGGCAGAGGACTTGGTTCCTGGCCTCACCAAAGAGCAGAACTGGAAAGGTCAGTGATCTCCCAGTCCTCTTGCTTTTTGAGGGGGGAACTTAGGTGCAGAATGAGGTCCTGATTTACCTAAAGCCGCAAGGCTTATTGGTGCCAGAACCAGCCCTAGAGCTTCAGAAGAGTGAGGGGGTGGGGGAGGAGCACCTGGTGGTGCGTTGGAGGCGTTCGTGAGCTACTCTTACTCCTTCCATCCCTTCCCCTCCTGCCATATAAGTAGCAGTAATCCCCAACTCCAGATCCTCGGGTAGAGGCAAGACCTTTGTGCTGTCTTATGTAGCCCATGGCCCTTGGCCTGTGTGCAATGGGTGGGATTGGCTGACATCCTGTACCTATTAGAGGCATCATGGCTGGTAGAGAGGAAGAGTGCTGGACTAGGAGTCAGGAAGCCTGGATTCCAGTGCCAGCTCTGCCTCACCCCACCATATTGTTGTGGGCGGGTCACATCCTCTCTCCTCTGAACGTGGGGGTGGGTCTAACGAAATCTCCAAGGTCCTTCCTACCTTTATTGCTCTCTAATTGTAAGATGCTATATTTAACCAATGATAGGAAATCAGATTTTAGGATTCTGTGATTCTGAAATCCTGGTTTTCCAAGAATCCGGGGATGCTGCTTGAGGTCTCTTACTCCGTGTGGACTCCTATGTTGTGAGGCCTGACCTGCTGAGTAGTAGGGAGGGGCTCCATATACATTTTTCAATTTGAGACCAAGGCCAAAGAGACCAGACCCCTCTCTTCAAAGAGTGCGGAGCCAGGCAGGGTCTTTGGAGTGGGCCCAGATCACAAGTAAACAGTGCGGAGCAGGGCAGGCCTACATGAAATGCAGAGACCGTCTCAAGGACTTGGGTGGAAACTCCAGTAGTCTTGGCAAATAGACCTGGCCTGGGTGAATAACCCCATTTTACACAGGAGGAAACTGAGGCTCAGAAAAGGGAACTGAGCTACCGCTTCCAGTCACCCTGAGGTCTTGTTCTTGGTCCAGTGTTCTTTGTACACATTGGGCAGGACTTGCTGGGACACTGCTGTCTGTGAGGGGAGCCAGAATGCAGGGGAACCAGGTTGCAGGTCCTGGAGGAACTTAGAGGAGTGGGTCTCAACCCCCAGGGCTGTAAGCACCTCCTGGGGGCTCGCTAAAATTCGAGGTGCTGGGACCCTGCTCCCAGACAGATTCACAGATTCACTTGGGCTGTTTTCTAGTTGGGATCCGGGTATCTATTTTTGTTTAACTTCGGAATGAGACCCTCTAGTCTGGTTCCTTTTTGGTGAAAAACACCACAGAAACAAAAACTTAAGACAAGTGGTCTGAGAGCCGTGGGTTCGGTCCCAACCTCGCTGCTGACCCGCTGTGGGAGCTCTGGAGTGAGGGGTTGGATTCTGCAGGAAAACTTTGAAAGCACTTTCACATCCATTGTCTCCGCGGTAGCAGGGTTGGCCGTTCCCATTTGACCAGGAGAAAACTGATGCTGGACAGGGCAAGAAGGGTCTTGTCTCAGCCGCTGGGAAACGCGGAGAAGAGCCAGGTTGAGCCCGGCTTTCCTGATACCCAAGGCGTTCCGCCGCCCTGGCCAGCCCAGCCCCGACGACAGAGCCCAGGCCCTGCAGCCCGCGGCGCCGCCCCGCGGGCCTGCCCTCATCGGCAGCCGGAGGAGGGGGGCCGCGCAGCACCGGGCGCCGCCGGCCGCCGCCTGTCAAACCCTCCGCCCAGCCTTGTGCCCGGCTGGCCCGGGCCCGAGGACGGAGGCTCCGCCCTCGCGCCGCGATTGGCCTTGGCGGGGCTGCCGCAGCGAGCCAGTGGCTGGAGAGGCTGTCAGGCAGGCCGCGGCCCCGCCCCCGCCCCGGGGTGCCGCCCCGCAGGACTCTGCTGCTGCTGGGGCTGCGGCGCCAGTGGAGGCGCGCCTAGCCTCGCGCCCCGGGAGCAAGCTGCTGCGGCCGCCGCGAGGTGAGCGGGGCGATGTGAGAGGGGGCGCGGCCCGCGGCCCGGGAAGCGGGCGGGCGTCCGGCCAGACATCCGAGGCTGGCGTCCCAGGGAAGGTGGAATTGGGGAGCTTTGGGATGGCGCGGGGAGCGCGAGGGGAAAGGAGAGTTTGGGGGCCCGGGGCCCTTTTCCAGGAGGGACGATGGAAGGCCCAAGGCTCTGTGGAGGGGCACGCAGCGCGCGCGCGCGGGGAGTGTGAGACTGTGCGGCTGCTAGTGTTGCTGAGAGTCTGAGCGGGTGAATGAGGGTAGTGTGTATGGCACGTCGTGTCCCCGAGTGTGCATTTGCGGGGTGTTTGGTGTGTGTGGGAGCGGGCGTGCATGGGCTACCGACTTTGTGCAGGTTTGCACGCGCGATAGGTTCGTTTTCTCAGCTGCGCGTGGGAGTGTGCGTGTCTCGGTGCGTGTGATGGGTTCGCGTCGCGGGAGTGAGCGCCCATCCTCCGACTCCCATTTTCGCAGCTTGGGTGGTGGTGGTGGGATCTCAGAGGGTCTGTCCCCCGGCCCGTGGGTGCTCAGTCCGTGGTCCCTGCGCGCAGCCGGCTCCCAGAGCGCCCACGAGGCGAGGAGTGCAGCGGGTGACCCACCCCGAGCAGTCTCCGCGGCTTCTCCAGAGCCCTGCTCCGGGAATCTCTGGTTGCCGCCCGCTCTGTATCTCACTGGGTGACGCGCACAGGCGCTGTCCCTTTTCCAGGCCTCAGTTTCCCCATTCGTCCAAAGAGGGCTTGGTGGGGGCGTATTGGGTGGCCGGGCCCTCCACAAGCCAGGGAAGGACGGCCAGCCGCTCCTGCGCCCTGGAAGGGGCTTTTACGCGGATCAGGTAGGTTAGGGTGAGTGTCACGTTAGGGTGAGTGTGGTGGCGCGAACCCATTTCAAAAAGGAGGAATAAACGGAGGGATGGTGACCTGCCCAAACCTCGGCCTCCGGACGAGAAGGGGACCGCTCCGCTCATTCTAACGCGCCTGTGCTTTCTCCCCTCCGCAGGAGCCCGGCGCGACCTCCAGCGGTGCGCCCCGCCCCGGCGCCATGCACTGCGAGGTGGCCGAGGCGCACTCAGACAAGAGGCCGAAGGAGGCCCCCGGCGCTCCGGATCCCGGCCGGGGGCCCGCTGGCCTCGGCCCGCACATGGCCTTCAGGGTCACGGTGAGCAGCGGGGGCTGCGGGGATGGGGGTCCGCGTGACTTGCTGCCCGCGCCACCGCGCGCCCACGACCTCCTCGAGCCCCGGAGCCCCCGAGACTATGGTCCGTCCAAGGCCTCTGCCGCCGGGAAGGGTAAGTCTGGCCCCGCCGACGTGCCTGGCCGTGGGTGTGGAGAGATTTGGGCTCTCTGACGTTTCCACCGCAGGCCTTTGTAGGAATCCTCCGGAGAAAACTTGGTAGAACCTTCTCCGGAGTTCATCAGTTTCTCTCAAGTTGTTTGGGACTCCCTTGTCATTCTGAAACGATGATTGTTTAGGAAGCATCTAATTTAAACTCAGTAGCCTATATTGGGGGAGATGGGTGTATAGACAGCTCAGATTACATAATTTTGCTTCTGTATGTTTCTGATAAAAGTTGTGTGAAACTTGTCAAAATCTTATTATAAATTAGGATGAGTAGCAACTCGAGTATGTCTATCTCTGAGGCTGCTAAAGGCATCCTTTGAAGTATTCCAGTCTCCCTCAATAACAAAAACCAGAAGCCTTCAGCAAGACCCCTCGCCTGTTGGGACCTCAGTTTCCCCATCTGTCAAGTAAGGAATTAATTATACCAGATGATTTCTGGATTCCTGATGGAAAATTTTATGAATCTATAATCTAGCCTGAGTCAAGCCCCGACTTTAACAATGGCTGTTCTGTATTTGATGCTTCAGAAGCATAGTTTTGGGTCAAAAGTTAGTTTGCCATACCCTTCCTCTACCCAGTGAGGCTGGTGGGTATAAGGTGCAGGCTCCAGTATAATTAATGGGTCAAAGTCAGCGATGAGGCTGGATTCTCATGAACATGTTCTTCTCATCACAGTTAATTATTATTGAGCCATTATTTATAAGTTTCATGCTGACAGATAATTAACCAGAAATTGGGGAAATTGTTGAGGCACCGTGTCCTCCCCCCTGCCCCCACCTTTTTTTCCCTGGGAGAAACCAAAGCTTTGGGGTTTCATTATTTCAGTGTTTGGGACCTCTTGGTTCTATTTCCAGCTGATTCTTAAGGAAAGACAAAAAGTGTGTTTTATGGCTCTGTAAGCATCACTACTTTAGCATCAATGAGCCCCAGCAACTTAGAAAAGGTAGGGTGGCTTGCTTTTAGAGATGAGAGCTCCTTTTAGGTTAAAAAAAAAAAACAAAAAAAACCCCCAACTCCCCAATGCAAAGACTGGTAAAATGAAATAAATATAAACACTTTTTTTCTTTTTAATGAAAACACCTGACTTTGTAGGAGAGCACTATTTCTTGTCTCGTTGTTTTAAATGTCAGTCTCTTCTCCAAGAGACAGAGGTCATTTTTTAAAGGGTAGATATAGGAAAAAACGCCTTTAGCGTATTATTACTGGAATACACACGAGGTTCTCTTTTGCTAGGGAGAGAGAGGGCTGTGCAGCAAGACATGAGTAATATTTGCTGCCCTGAGCTCCCTCGCTTGCCCCCTCCTTACACAACCCTCCCTTAAATAGATACCCTCCTGCAACATTTTGTGTTTAAAAAAATAGCTGTCAATTGAAGATCGAGTTCTCTGCAGACCTAAGCTCTCCCAAACATAGCCTTTGTTCCAAGCCATAGTTAGAGACCTTTTGTCTGGATGCATTGTGTACACCTTCTGACTTCCATTCCCCCAAATCCCAATTATTTTTATCCACACCCCCCCAATGTCTAAAACATGAGATCTTTCAATCAGGATTATATTTGAAAGGGGCAGAGGAGGATAAAAGAATGCGAGGAAGCCCCTCTTTCTTTGTACCTTAAGATGGTTGTACTGATTAAACTTTTTTAAGATGCTTCTGTTTTCTTCATAGCCCCCAGCAAGGCTGGTGGGGTAGGATTTGTCCCACCCATTTAAAAGATGAGGAAACTGAGGCCTACTGGGTGCGGGGTTTCTGGCCAGCCCATTGCTTATGGACCTGGGCTTGAAGAGGTTTCCGACCTGGCCTCTGTCCCTCTATGCGAATTTTTCCCCATAGTCAAGCCAGGCAGTGGCCTGACACAAAACCAGAGCTGGGCAGCCCTCTTGAAAATGCCGTAAAGGAAGCCTCTTACTGCCACCATTCCCACCCAAATATTCCCTAGACATCGCAACCCTTTGAATATTTGGTGTCTAGCTCCAAGTCTCAGGCTTATTGGAAACAGACAGGTAAGAATACCAACTGAAAAATATTTATTGACCGTGCTGGAAATTGTAAGACTCTGCCATCCAGGATCTGTGGGACCGGGGGAAGTTATTTCCCCTCTCTGAGTCTTAGTTTCCTCATTTGTAAATCTACCGTGAGACTTACTTGGATAGACTGAAGAGAGCATTAGTGATAGAGTGTGAAAGGGCCGCCTCAGTGCCTGATTATTTTGGAGATTACTCTTGTAATGTGTCTAACGTTCTCAACTTCTGGTTTTCCATTTGCACGAGAGGTAATAATGCTTCCTCCCAAGGGAAAATGAAACAGTTGTTGTAAGAATACTTTATAAACTAAGAAGGAAAAAGAGGTCACTTTTATTAATTCATGTAGGGCACCGTGTTATGGTCAGCGATACTTGAGATAAAGAGGGTAGGGTGAGGAGGGAGAGAGGTTTGATTTTTTAAATGTTGACTTTAACGACTTTAACTCTGGTGCCCTAGCCAGAGGAAGCTGAGAGGAGCCAAGCTGCAGGTCTTTTGTGGCCACTGCTGCCTGGTGACCGGAGAGAAGACAGTATTGCTTGGTTTGGAATCAGGTTTCAAATGATCTGCCTTCCGTTTCGGACAGACCCTAAGCCGAGGAAGGGAGTGAGCTCTTGAATCCAGCAGCTTATCCGTAAATGTTGGGGTCCTCTGCGTTTCCAGATCTGGAGTTAGGAGGCACTGGGGATGGTGCGTCGTCATGGACTAACATTGTCATCATTTACAATAAGAATCACGATCTGTTTATGACAGAGTCCTGTTTATCCAGATTCCAAACAGCTGAAAAGGCCAAATTACCAGATGCTACGTTTTTTCTTTCTTATTATTAAATACCCGACACTCTGCTTTTGGAAGTCCTGACAAGGAAAGAAAGTAAACATCTGGACTTTATGGAGGCGGTCAGCTTTGTGGCGATGGCCCGATGATGCTCGCTCCCTGTGCACAGTGCTTTACAGTTTTCAGCATGTGTCCCCCACACGTTCCCTCATCTGCCCTCATGCCAGCTGAGCTCTGCCTACCTTGTGGGCTGTTCCGAGGGGACAGATGTAGAAGCGCTGGCTTCTTATTACTGTGATTCCCATTTTATAGATGAAGACATTAAGGTTCAAGGATGTGCTCAAGGCTACAGACAGTAAGTGGCAGTTTCTAAGGCTTCCTGTTCCAAAGTTTGATTCTGGTTCCACAACTTGTACCTTCTATGTGTGTGTGTTGGGGGCCGAGAGCTGGGTGTTCATGACGGCCTCCCGAATGTTCCCAGAGAATTTAAAATATTTTTGCTTTTGGTATTTCTTCTGTCTCGAATCTTTGGAAGTTGGTAACTAGTATCTATGCCATCATTAGATAACTTCGTAGTTTACCAGAAGATTCCGTTTGACCAGAATTGCTGCTCTCAGACCAAACCAGATAATGAGCTCACTATTTAATTCTCAGCGACTCACTGGGCCGTTTTCATTGTGCTCTGAGACTAGACACGTCCTAGCAATAAAAAGGAGGCTGACTATCATGACAAATGTGGACTCTGCCATTAGTAAAAGGCCATCATAATGTGGCTGGAAATTCCAAAAAGTAGTTAATCTTGTAACTTAAAAAAAAGTTAGTATATATATTTTTCTTTAAAAATGAAAACAAAAAAGGAAAGCAGTTGTAGATTGCATTAGGGGCATTAGGGGCTGGTGGTGGAAAGTAAGACATGACAGTTTTGGTTGGCATTACCTGGTAGAGTTTCTTCATCTGAATCAGAAGCCACTGTGATGTTCTGGGGAGGCTTTTGAGGGGCCAGCACATCCATAATAGAAAGGTATGAGTTATTTTGAAAGCATTTACCCCCTCCGGCTCTAGTGGGCAATTTGCTTGCATTTCATCCATTTTAAAGTGCTGGTCCTGTGATCCGGAAATAATCAGATCCAAATTTTTTCAGTGCTTGAGGTTTCAAATAAGGGGGAGAAAAACCTGCTGGCCAAATGTCAGGCTCAGTGAGACAAAGAGAAACATGTATGTGTGTGGGTACACAAATAAGATAGGAACATGTTGCGTCTACAGTCATAAGAATTATGTACCCGACAAATCTTTTATAGACATGTAGCGGAAATATAATTCCCAAAGATTCCCTAAGAATCTTGTGTGGCTAGAATTCCTCTTCCCTTCCTGCCTCCTAAGCTCTTTAGAAGCTGCTAAGACTTGGCGTGCAAAATGGAAAGGGGACCAGCACATGAGATCGTAACTTAATTTAGGCTTAGTTGTTTCTGAGTCGTTTACCTGAAGTGCTCAGCTGGGCTGAGGTCTCAGGACTGTCTTGGCTGCGGAATCATATCCATAGGCTGTGTTGCTCCATCTGTGATGAAAATACACGTTTCCTTATACGCCGTGGTTATACGCCGTGGTTTTCCTTCACACTTCTCCTCCTTCTGAAAAAAAAAACCAAAAACCTCACCCCATCTTTGAGTTCTTCATCTCCCTGCGTTACAGTTGCATGAGAAGTGAAGTGAGCCAGCACACTTATTTTTACAGTGTGTTAAAATCCCATTACAGGCATAAGTGCACAATGAATCATTTAAAAAAATATATTCTTATGTTCTTTGTTCTGAATGTTGCATAATTATCATCATTTTCTTTGGTTTTATTTTGTGGAGTTTGGCCAGCATCCTAGAAAAGGGGAGAAACTAAAGTTTGGAATGGGGTTTTCAACCCTTTTTTGGATAGGAATAGGGAAAAAAAACAAACAAACAACAAACAAATAAATACCAACTTTATTTGTAAATTGACCAGTGACTGTCGCTAACTGTGACTTTTGCATAGAGAGGATAATCTCCCTTCTTTCTCTCAATTTTCTTAGAAAAGCAATTCCTTGTTTTGAAGCTGATATGGTAGTATTTCAACAACCTCACCTTGTATCTGTGATTACATTCAAAGTTAAATTACAGGGTGTGGTTTGCTAATTTTTTTTTCCTAATACAGATTTTAGTTGCAATTAGTTTAGACCTGGAGACTTGCAGTTGTTTCTTCTGGTAGGGGGTAGTCTATTTTTGTGTTTAAAGAAACAAAGACATTCAGTTCAAGGGGGAGAAGAAATGAAACAAACTCTACCCTGGGCTTTGAAAAATTCAGCTGCAACATGCAGAAAGCCCAGCTGCGATACCAGGGCCAGGAAAAAAGAGCAACCTCCTGAAATATTTGTGCTGCTCGCCTTCCCTGTGCTAATGATTCTAGCAGTTTAAAAACGGACTTCTTGTTTATCAACAGCCGCTGCCTGAATTAATAGTTTACAATGAAAAAAAAAATGCTTTGGCGTTAGAAGCAAAGTCCGGGACTGATAGCTGAGTTACTGAGTTAAGGGAAGCAGAAAAGAGGGGGGAAAAGTTTTGTGGCTGCTTTGGTCTCCTAAAGCCTTATTTATAAGAAACTGAAAGAAAACAGAGACCTGGGGTGGGGTGGGGTGGAGAAAATACAACCCTAACCCAGTGTCTTTTAGTTTAAAGTCACTTGAAGCATCTGTTTTCTTCTTTTCCCCGTCTTTCCCTAAACTCCAAAGGGTTATTCCTTCAGAAGGTTTCCGGTGGATTGAGGCGGATTGTGTTAGCATTACGAGCTGTGTTTTTAAAGTCAGCATTTGAGTCAGATGCACTGAGAGGAGCCCTTCAGTCCGCTCACTGAATAATGCATTTCCTGCATGGCCTGAATTTTTTTGGTGGTTATGGTTGGGCCTGTCTGGAGCAAACACACGCGCCATTGTACAGCCTCAATGCATGTGGGCCATGCCCTTGGCTTTGAGTCTCGGTTTCCCCATCTGTAAAATGGGAAGCAATTCCATAGGATGACCCATAGTCTCTTCCTACTCTGTTGCTCCGGGATTCCAGATGAACTTCGCTGGGGCAGTTGGGAAGGATCTAGGGTATGGAAAGAGGTCAGGTTCTAGATTTGATCTCTCCTTGGAACTCTTGACTCCTGAAGTAGAGCACAGAAGGAACCGGAAGAGGGAGGGAGGTCAACTAATCTTTATTGAGCACCTATTCATTGCCAGGCCGAGCAGTTTATAGCTGTCATTGCACTTAATAAAGCCCAACAACCCTATGAGGAAAGGAGGCATTATTCTAAATTTACAGATGGGGGAAATGAGGCTTGGAAAGGTTAATTGATTTGTCCAAATAATGAGCCTACGATTTAATTCACAGTAACTCACTGTATAGGTAGCAGGTAGTAGAGGCTGGAATTTGAACCCAGCTCTGTCTGACTGCAAAGCCTGTGCTTTCCCCCTAAAGTACAGAGCTCTCACAGACAGCCCTTAAAACCCAAGTAGTGGCAAGGAGTCGCTGTGGCTGCAGAGTGTGCCCCGAACCCTGGGGGAAGGCAGCAGAAGGCCACAGGCCGGTCCGGATGACCAGTCCCCGGAGCAGACTTCTGAGTCTCAGCTAACAGGCCGAGGTGTGATTTTAGGGGGGGCTCTGCCTCCATTGGGCTCTGCCCACCGCTCTGCTGCAGAAGTGGCGGAAGGACAGTGGTTCCTGGTTGTGACATGGGGTCCTCAGGCAAGGAGTCCGAGACCGGAGGGCCTCTAGAAGCAGCCCCTTCTCAGAAGCAGCGCATACACGCATCCCGCCGGTTACTGCAGCTTCAGGTCCCTCTTTGAGCCTGTCATGCAGTTTGGGGAGCTTCGTTGCCCGAGCCCTGGCTGCAGTCGCCCTTCCACCGGTTCTGAAGACATCTGTTTGAAGAGAATTCCTCATGATCGCACCACACGTCGTGTGTAGAATGCATGCTTCACTGGGCATGATGGCTTGAGATCTATTAAATAATTATTTCTTATTAAACGCTTGGTGGGATGAAGAAAGGCTTGTGGGGAGAACAGGCCAGGGATCACAGTGAACTTGAGAGTTTGTGGGAAATGGGTCTTTTGTGTCAAATGATGAATGAGTCAAATGACCCTCTATGGAAGGAAGAGGTCCCACGGCTGGGTTGTGTCTGTGGTCTTGCATGGGGGTGTGTGCATTCATGAGAATGTATGTGAGTGTGGACATTCTCAAGGGATCATACTTCTTCTGAAGTGGAAATTGCAGGAGTCTTTATTGCCCAAAGCTTCTTTGCCTTTGGATGTTGACCCTGGGTCTGAAAGGGAGAGTATGAAGGGGTATCAGGGATGGCCTGCTTGCATTGTGGCCCAGTCTCTTCCTATTTGTGTCTTTTCTAGCAGCCAGATTACTCTTTTAGATGTTGTTGCTTTTGTTTTTAAATAACAGGTTTGATGGCAAATAAGGCTTTAGCAAGAAACCAGGGCGTGTTATAAACCCAGCTTTAAAAATACAGATCCCATTTGCTGTTTTAAGCTCTCCGGAGGGCCTGGAGATTGGGTTTATTTTGGAACGTTGGTGGACTATATGAATTACTTCTCTGAGGCTTGGGTATTTAATACCTAATAGAAGTTTGTATAAGAGTTGATGATGTATTTTGCCGACTTTCCAACCCTGTAAATAAATTACACGTGCCGGCAGAGGCTGCCAGGATCCACTGTGTCAATTGAAGCTTAATTTTTATCCCAAACCACTTAATACTTTTGTCCTAGTGAGTAGAGAAAATTCCCGGGTTTCGCCCAGCAGCGGGCCCATTCTGAGATGTAGACGGTTTCATGAGCCCACGAACAGGCCTCTGTGGATTCACCGATCTTGACACAGTTTTCAGTGGTTAAGTAGCTTCAGCCCTCTCAAGTCCAACCCCCAAGGCAGAGAATGATAATATAATTTTAAGTGTATCGTAAAAATGAAACTCAATCGCTTCCACTCTGCAAACCTGTCTCGCTCCCCTTCTCTCTGGAGAAAACAGCCGTAATTGTGTGTTTAATCTCAAGACCGCCTGTGCATTTTATCTTATTTGAGTGCAAAGCCCAGGTAATAACGTTGGCATTTCCAGTGCGAAACAAAATCGGGTTTCTAATTTGGAGACACTATTAAATATTTCATGCTTCAACCAAACTCAATTCTTTTTTCCTATAATAAGTTTAAATATTAATTCTCTGGAATGTCAGATGCCTAAAGCTAGGCATTTAGTGATCTGCAGTTTCAAGTATCTCGAAGAAGGTTTATGAAACAGGATATTTCACTGGGAGGGATGAGTAGTGTGTTTCAGAGATATCTGAATTCAAGGCAGCGTCTTCTGATTTACTTTTTAAAGGGAAAAGGTCATAAAATAAGTTGCTTTATGTGCTGAAGTATTAAGTGGCTTAGGCTGAAATAACAGCAGAGACTTTACTGTTTTTCCCCGTTATATTTTAACAATGCTTTTTGGGGGAGGGGGTGGGTCATTTTCCCGCCTGCTTGTCTCCTCCCCCAGCCACCCGCCCCCCCCCAACCAGATGGCTTTAATTCTAACCAAATCCCACGCTGAGGCCAAATGATTGATCAAACAGTCATTTGTACTTACGTAGCTCTCTTTGTGAGAATATCTCTGCATCGGAGCTTTTTGCCGGGCTCGGCTCATCTTTGGGACTTCAGATGGTTGATTTCCAGCCTGGAGAGGTGGAGGTATAGGGGTAGGTGGAGGGCAAAAATCCCAGACCTTCAATCCAAAGAATTCCTTGCTTAAAACCTTTTTGTTACTTCCCATCCCTGACAGCAGGGGTATCCAAGTTTTCTAAATACAAGGACAAAAATCGATCCCCTGTCCAGATAGCTGTTATATTTTTAGTATCTGTTGATGGAGAAAATACCTGGAGGTTACTAGTTTTAAGGGCTCTTTTTTTTTTTTTTTTTTTTTAAATTTTTCTTTATTTATTTTTGGCTGCATTGGGTCTTCATTGCTGCGCGCAGGCTATTCTCTAGCTGCGGTGAGCGGGGGCTACTCTTCGTTGCGGTGCGCGGGCTTCTCATTGCGGTGGCTTCTCTTGTTGCGGAGCACGGGCTCTAGGCGCGCGGGCTTCAGTAGTTGTGGCACGCGGGCTCAGTAGTTGTGGCCCACGGGCTCTAGAGCTCAGGCTCAGTAGTTGTGGCTCACGGGCTCAGTTGCTCTGCAGCACGTGGGATCTTCCCGGACCACGGCTCGAACCCGTGTTGCCTGCATTGGCAGGCGGATTCTTAACCACTGCGCCACCAGGGAAGCCCCAAGGGCTCTTTTAAATAGATTTGTATTTTATCAACCACTCACATATCTGTAGAGACATCGATTTGTTCTATAGACAGTCTTTGCCTTCAAACTCTCCCCTGAAATTACAACTTGGCATGTAGATTCGCAACCAGTTGACTGATGGAAGAAATCTGAGCCCCTTGGTCTGGTGTTCAAGGCCTTCCCGCCAATCCAGTTCCACCTCTTCCTAATGTCTGCTTTGCTTGTCCTCCAGCAGCATCGGATTTTTCTTTTTCTTATAAATTTATTTACTTACTTTTATCTTTGGCTGCGTTGGGTCTTCGTTGCTGTGCGCGGGCTTTCTTTTTTTTTTTTTTTAAAGAAATTCACGTTCTTTTTTATTTATTTATTTATGACTGTGTTGAGTCTTCGTTTCTGTGCGAGGGCTTTCTCTAGTTGCGGCAAGTGGGGACCACTCTTCATCGCGGTGCGCGGGCCTTTCACCATCGCAGCCTCTCTTGTTGCGGAGCACAGGCTCCAGACGCGCAGGCTCAGTAATTGTGGCTCACGGGCCCAGTTGCTCCGTGGCATGTGGGATCTTCCCAGACCAGGGCTCGAACCCGTGTCCCCTGCATTGGCAGGCAGATTCTCAACCACTGCGCCACCAGGGAAGCCCCGGGCTTTCTTTAGTTGCGGTGAGTGGGGGCTACTCTTCGTCGCGGTGTGCAGGCTTCTTATTGCGGTGGCTTCTCTTGTTGTGGAGCACGGGCCTAGTTGCTGCACGGCATGTGGGATCTTCCCGGACCAGGGCTCGAACCCGTGTCCCCTGCATTGACAGGAGGATTCTTAACCACTGAGCTACCAGGGAAGTCCCAGCATCGGACTTTTCCTTGTGCAGCTTCAGACCTGGAATTTTCTCTTGTCCTTCTGTCCTTACACACTTTGAGCTTCTTTTTATTCATTTTTGTGCCTCTTTAAATCATTTTTGGAACATAAAATAGTTCATATTCAAATATTCATCTTTGTAACCTTACGTCCAGTACCAGGTCTGGCAAAGTACATATCTGAGAAGCAAATAGTGTGCTGGTTGGGGCTGTAGGTGTGGGACCAAACCACTATGTTTGAACTCTGGTTCCAGGTACAAACTTCGGGATCTTGGGCAAGTTATTAAGCTCTTTGGGCCTCAATATTCTTACCTGTAAAATGGGGATAATAATAGTAACAGTCTCAAAAGACTGTTACGAGGATGAAACGAGTTAATACATGTATAAGTGCTTAAATACAGAGATTGGCACATGGTAAGATGCTCAATTAATGTTGAGGTTATTATTGTTATTGTTATTGCTACCATGTAAATGTTTGGTAAACAGAATCTCTTAGAAGGGCCTTTCTTCCCTTCCTTTTCACCAGTCTGACTCCTACTTATTCTTTAAGACCCAGCTCAGGTGCCACCTCTTCCTGGAAGCCTTCCCTTTCTCCCTTGGCCTGGTTATGCTAGAGCTCTGGCACCCGCACCTTTATCCTTCCTTCTGCGGTAGCACAGGTCATACTCTGTGGCGATTTTCCATTTACTTATGTGTCCTTGAGGACAGGGGCAGAGTCTCATTATTCCTGCATCCCAGTGCCCAGCACAGGGCCTGGCTCAAGGTGGGTGTCAAGGAAGGTTGGGAATGGACTCCAACCGAGTCTCTGCCCTCAAGGAGCTTGTAGCCCTCAAGGAGCTTGTAGCCTAGAAAGGAGAAGCTGAGTTTTATGTCTTTGTTTTTCCTACAAGGTTAATCACATGGTAAGGTCTCAGCACATGTGAGACTCCAGTGAATGCACAAGGAGTTCTCAAGTACAGACACAGCCCTATTCTCCTTCCCACACCGTCTTGGGGCACTTCACAGCGAGGTCTGTCTTACTTTTCTAGGTGACATTGGGCAAGTCTTCTCACCTGTCTGGGCCTCCCTTTCCTCTCCTTTCTGGGAAGAGTTGGCTTCAGTGATCACAGATCTTTCTTGGTGGCTGCCAGGCCATGGGCCAGGTGGAGGAGCTAGGGGCCTGACGGCTGTCCTGAGTGACTGGCCTGGATCGTAGGCACACTTTGCCACACACCTGCCCCCCTTCTAGGCAAAGTCCCAGGTGCTTTAAAGTGTGTCTCATCTTATGGTTTAAAGAGCAGGTATTGGTGGTTGCAACACATCTGACCCAGATTTCTCTACGATGAAGAAGAACCTTGGAAATGAGAGCGAGGAGCCAGCTCTTGGTCACCCTGCTGGGGTGGAGATTGATGTATACACCCTGGATCCCCACTTCAGGACAGGCTTAGACAGACCCCGGGGGGATTGTGTTGGCCTCCTGGCCGCTCTCTGGGTACTGTTGTGGTTTGAGCTTTGTGAACTGTAGAGCTCTGCCCAAATCACTATTATTCATTCAATCCCCCATGAACAGGTGGGAAAACTAAGGTTCAGAGAGGTCATGTTACTGTGCAAAGGTGGCCACATGGCTTTTGGAGTCAGAACTGAGTTCAGATCCTGATTATACCATTTGTTGGAACTTGCTTGGGCAAGTTCATTGGACTCTGAGTCCCAATCTTTCTCATTTGTAGAATGGAGATAATGCCTATCTCATAGAGTTGATGAGGGGCTTAAGGTGAGGCGTCTGTAGAGCACCTAGCTCAGGGGCTGGCACATAGTAGGTATGTAACACAGGTAAGCTGCTGTTACTGCTCTTACTGAGTGGCAGAGCTGGGCCTAGGTCCCCAAGCCTGACTTGGTCTGATGCTGTTTCTCCTCTACACTGCGGTGTCCCATCCCCTTACTCTGGTGTTTTGTTTTGTTTTGTTCTTTCTTTCTTTCTTTTTTTTTTGGAGAAATTAGAAGAATAAGGACTTTGGGGTTTCAGAGACTGAGGTCCTAACCCCAGCACTGGAGGACACAGATCTGAAGCCCCTTGGCTTCACTTAGGGTTAGGGGAAGGTTAGGAGCTGTCTATGTCCCTTGCCCAGGTGGGCATGGGCTACCTCAGCACAACTGTCTGACAGGTCCTGGCCCTGGGGTCAGTCCAAGACATTCACTCAACCTGTGGTGGCTCTGGTGTCTGGCAGGAGGGGGCTGTTTCTGGGGTGGGTCAGGAGGTACAGACCTCCCTCCCCCTGTTCCTGGTTTATTGGGTTGGGAGTTGCCTTCGGACTCTAATATCCAGGTGAATTACCTTGCTTCTGCCTCCCAAACTCATGATGCCGTTCCTGTTCTGCTCCCACATCCCTGTGCTTGCGGATCTCTGCAGCACTGTGGAGGCTTCCATTTGTTGGGCCCTGCTGTGAGCAGATATCCCCTGAAGCCATTCACTCCTCGTGAGGTGAGTATCATCACCCCCATTTTACAGATGAGAAATACTGAGGCCCAGAGAGACCAAATGACTTGCCCAAGGTTCTAGAGCTGGTAGGTGGTAGCTGCAGGCCTGACTCTAAGACCCCGCCCTTTCTCACACCTTGCCACTACTCTGGGCCTTTCCCCAGGCCCTCTGAACTCTGCTGCCTTGGGTCCAATCTTCCCCATTCGTCACGGTCGAGAAACTGCCTCCTCCAGCCAGAATTACCGTTGCCCTCCTTCATCTTCCACTGCCCTTTGTCACTTTTCTCCCGTTGAACAGTTGGGTATTATAGATGCTTCCTCCCTGACGAGACTGTGAGCTCCATGGAGCAGGGTCTGTAATGACTGCATCTCTGACTTGCAGAAGGAGTGTGGACCAGAGAAGAGGATGAATGCAGGATCCCAGCAGAATTAATCTGTCCCTCTGCAGTCCAGGTGTGGCTTCCTGGGGAGTTCCCCAAGCAGATTTTCAGGACAGGAACCCAGAGTGGCTCTCTATGTCTGAGCCTCAGATAGTGATCTCTGCCTGGCCAATTGTCAGGAGCATATGGGATGAAGTGTGGGGAAGTATCTTGAAAATGGAAGGGCTGCATCCGGGTTTGGTTGTTGCTTGGTTCGTTCATCAGTGTTTTGAATGGCTGCTATGTCCCAGGTATTGGGTTGGGCCCTGGGACACTGTGGTGGGCTAACAGATAGAGCCCGTGCCTGCATGGGGCTGTCAGTCAGGAGGGCTGGGGGACAGTGGGCAAGTGTGTGCAGGTTCCCTCCTAGCCCGGCCGGGTCCCCAGTCCTCACCTGTGCAGCTTCACCACCTCATCACCTGGCTTGCTGTCCTAAGCAGACTCCTGAGCTCCAGACAGTCTGAGACCCATGACCTCAGCCAGTCTCACGGAGCCTTGGTTTGCCAGCTTATAAAATGGAAATATTTACTAGCTAGCTCCCCTTGTGAGGCCAGCGTGAGAATCAGTGATGTCGGCAGGGAAAGGGCTGACTGCGGGGCCTCTGAGGGCGGGCGGGAACAGGGGTGTGTAGAGCAGCTCTCTGCAGGACACTGGTTGTGGAGCCGCACAGGTTACCCAGTCCCGGGGGTGGGGACACCTTTGCCAGCCCTTTTCCTGCACCTGTTGCCACTTCCTGCTTGCGTAAGCCTTCCTCTTGGAGGGAATATCCTTTCTCCTTACCTGTGGCAATAAAAAAAGGCCAGAGTTTTCCTTTTGCAACATGTTTAGAGTCTCTCCTGTCTCAGCCTCACACCCCTCCCTTCTTCTCACTCATCCCAGTCTTTCATTCTCTCAATGGCTCTGGCTGTTGGGTACTCAGAATACAGCAGAGCTACTTGCTAAGGAGTCATGGAGACAAGTAAATTCCCATTGTGTGATATTGGCCAGGTAGATGGGGGCTTGGGGGCTGTTGGGGACCTTCCTTCTCTTCCCCCTCCTCCTCCTCATTTTCAGTATCCTGCCGTGATCATCTTTTGACTACGGCAAGACATTGGATCATCTCTTTTTTTTTTAATGGATCATCTTATAATTATCCTGTGATGTAAGTGTTCTTATGGAAGAACTTATGGCGATTTACATTTAAATTAATTACAATTAAATAAAATCAAAAATTCAGTCCCTGAGTCTACTAGCCACATTTTAGTGCTCAGTAGACCCATGTGGCTAGTGGCTACCATATTGGGCAGCAAATATAGAACATTTCCATCACCAGAGAAAGTTCAGTTGGACGGTGCTAGTCTAGAGTATCTTTCTTTAATTTATTCATTTGTTCGGCAAACATTTCCTGGAGCCCTATCATATACTAGACTCTCTGTTAGGCTCTAGAGAAGTAGGTATAACCCAAGCGCAGCCTCTGCTTTGGGGAGCATCCAGTCTAGAGGGCAGGCAGATGGACATACCAGCTTGGAGGTGGGGCCAGCGTGCTGGTTACTGGGCTCCTGCTGGGGATGCAGACGTGAATCTTAGGGTCTGCCTGCTCTCAGAGAGCTCACCGGCTACCACTGACAAGACAGAGATCAGAGCAGCCTTCCTGGAAAGGTAGCATTTGAATGGCTGGGCCCTAGTGGGTGTGTTCTGCTGATTCCCCAGGAAGCAGTACAGAGAGGGCAAATGGTTCATGCAAGTACATCTCTGAAGCTGGAATCACTCACAGGGTCTCCTGACGGCATCCCGCATAGCCACTTAGATAGGAATGGGTTCCTGCCCTCCAACAAATTACTTGATCTTACTCCTAATCCTTCTCTGGGAAGTGGCTGACCCTTTAAAGATAATTTAATAATCGTTATTTTTCCCACTTATATCAGTAGTATATACTTATTGTAGAAAATTTGGAAACTATAAAAACATTTAAAGATGGAAATAATCTCACCCCCAGAAGTGATTACCATTTACATTTTAGTATATTTCTTTTCAGTCTTTTTTCTGTGCTTATCTGTATATTAATAGTTTTCATTATCATTGGTATCATTCTGAATATAAAGCCTTGTGTACTTAAACTTAACATTCTAACATAATAAATCTTTTCCATGCTGTTAAATTTTTTTGTGAACATTCAAAAATGTATTGCATTTTACTACATTTGTTAAATTATTTTGAATAGGTGATACATTTAAAATGGTTCAAAATTCAGAAGACCCAAAAAAGGGTTCTTAGGAAGAGCCTTCCTTTTCTCCCCCCAACCCCCAGTTCCTCTTGCTGGAGGCAACTAGTAACACCCCCTCTTCCTTCCCCCATTTTTATTTAGCCTCTCAGATAGTTGATGTGAGTACAAACAAATATGTATATATATTACTTGCGTGTGCATGATGCTTAGAGTTTTTCATCTTTTCCCTTAGTATAGATAATGCTGCAGTGACTATCTTTCTGCAGTAATCATCATTTGCATCTATGATTGTTTTCTTAGGCTAGATTACCAGAATTGAAAATTACTGGGCCAAAGGCTAGTGGCATTTGACACACATATTACCAAATAGCTCTTTAGAAGGTTGCACGAATTTTCACAACTGCAAGCAGTATCTTAAAGAACTTACTTCCCTGAATCTTCACCAGTGTTTCCAAAGTAATTTCCTAATTGGAAGGTGGAAGTGACAACTGGTTATTGTTTCACCTTACGTTTATTTGATCGTTAGTGTAGTGGAATATATACTGTGTATTGATTCACAGTTCATAGCTCCTCTTTTGCAAGTTGGTGTCTGTGTTGGGGTCTGAACATTTTACGTATAAAATGTAAAACTTTACATATTTTAAAGTGTTCAGTGAGTTAGGAATGTTAATATTTTGTTCATATTTGTTGCTAATATTTTTATGAGTCTGCTGTTTCAATGTTTTTTATGATGATTTTGAAACAAAAATTCAAAATTTTTATATAGTCTTAATTCCAAGATTTTCTTTTGTCATTTCCTCCATTGCTTTTCTTTTTGTCATTGGCCAAGTCCTATTGTTTGCTATTATTACTATTTTGGGGAGCTTGTTTTATTAACATTCTAAAAATATTTTTATTTTCAGCAAAATAATGCTAAACATAGTTTTAAAATCATCTAATACTGTAAGACTTTACAGGGAGTCAGTCCCTTGCCTTCACTGTCACACTGCTGAGAGGCAGCTGCCTTCAGCCAGGGCTGCTGGGACGCTCACTTCCAGCGGGCATCGCTTACCCCCATCTACGTGGATGGTGCTCCCTGGACTTGCGCAACACAGGGGTCCTGCCTTCAACTCATTTAGTTGTCATTTTCTAGTGTTTGCTTCCATTTGTCTCAGTTACAAAAATAAAAGCAATAATAGCTAAACATGGTGCTTATTACCATGGTCCAGTCATGCTCTAAGAGCATTCCGAACGTAATGCCTTTGATTCTCCCAACAACCCTGTGAAGGAGTTGCTGTTATTATCCCTGATTTGCAGATGAAGAAACAGACCCAGAGGAGGGAGCCATGTGTCCAAGGTTGCACAGCTGGTGAGTGGTGAAGCCTGAACTGCTAGGCTCCACAGCCTCTAAGTAAGACTTAGGCTGCTGTTTCTGGATCAGCTGTATTCACTGGCTGCGGGCTTCTTGTGTGATGGGTGAGGATGTAGTTCTCTTGAACCACTCCCCCCGCACCCAGTTCTTATCCCGCTTGTGCTGGCCCTCTCCTCCCTCCTGCTCTGGTTGTAGCCGTTCAGCCTGTGCACAGGTGGGGACGGTGGGTAGCAGGATGCCAGTGTGGGGACTTTGCTTGCTTGGTTCTGGCTGAGCCCCAAGACGATGGGTATTGATAATAGGCATTGGCTGCTACCTTCTAGAGCAGGATTTCAGGTGCCTAAACTTAACTCTGGTTTTGAGATCCTTAACTGGCACACACTTTGAGGGTGTCAAAGGGTTGAGATGGAGGAGACGAGGGAGGGCATTTCCTTAGAGAGAGCTGTTGAGAAAGCTGTGACACTTCCTCCCCCGTGCCAGGTGGGCGGGGAGGGGGTTGCTTTCTCCTCACGCAGGACTCAAGTGAGAGGGGCTCTGAGAGCCCCACTCAGAGGAACGACGTGTTTTTCCATGCCTGAAGGTATTGAAGATGAAAGCTGTGGTTGGAGCCCCTGCCTGGTAGCAGAGTGAAGGGGGTGGCTGCACTGTTGTTGTGATGGACAGAGGGTTCTGTTCCACGGGTCCTGCCTGGTGGTCATTTTCAGACTGACCCACCCTGCCAGAGAGGACTTCTTGCCAGGCAGAGGGGAGAGAAACTGGAGGTGTCCCATGGGACACAGTGGGGTTCTCTCCTGGGAACCCACGGAAGTGGGCACTGAACACGCAAGTCCAGAGAGCTCCCCTGGTACCTGGCAAGTGAGTCCCTTCTTGCCACTCCAGTAGACAGAGTAAGGGCACTGGAGACATTGCCCCTCCACCCCTGCTCAGGGGCCCCAGCAGGAGGCAGGCCCCAGCTGGGGGAGGGGAGGAATTTGGCTGTAAATGAAGCTCAGAGTTGAGATTATTAATCTGGACGGGACATCTTAATCGCTAAGATGAGACTATTCTTAGGACTGAAAGTGTCTGGACGATGTTTTATGATCTAAGAGTGGTTCAAAGAGTTAAGGGAACTTCTAGAGACTTCACAGGGGTGGGGAGTGGGGACGGGGAACAAGTCTGCAGATTGGGTTTTAAATAAGGGCCGGTGGGGTCGGGTGGCACGGGGTAATGACATTGTTTCTGGAGCACCCTCTGGGGTCCACTTTTTCAGCATAGGATTGGTTACATTTGAAACAGGATGTTGAATTAAGTCATGCACTGTGGGAACTCTCCCTTTGGGGTATAGCATTTTGTTTTCCTGGGGTTAAATAGGGTCTCTTTTTTTCATTTGCTTAGTTTTATATTTATGTATCTATTACCATCTTCCCCTAAATACTCCATCAGTTTTGTCAAACATCTGTCAGTCATACTTTCTTAAATGCTCAAATGCATCAGGTTATCTTAGTTCCATTTCTCATGCACCCCAAAGAAGTGGGGAGCACTTCTATTGCACCTCCTGGGATTGTCACTGATGCCGTCCTATGTAAGATTCCCTAATTCTTGCCTCACACGTGTATCACATTATTTGGCTGATTTAAGCAGAAAAGAGATTTTATTAAAAGGATGCTGGGTGGCTCTCAGAATTACTTACTAAGATTTGGAAGCTACGTAGCTGAGAACTGTACCCCAAAGTCCGCTACAGGGCTGTGCAGCGAAAACAGTGGGTGCCAGACATTGGCAGCAGAGCCCCATCCCTGGTCACTGGCTGTCTCTGACTCCTTGGTTTTGCTTGTGTAGACGGATTTGAGCCATCCCCCTAGGTTTATGCTTCTAATTGGCAGAGCCTGGGCCGTGTGCCCACGCCTCATCTCCAAGGGAGGCTGGGGAAACACAATCTTTTCACGCAACATATTTTTACTGAGCACCTGCTAGGCACCCTTCTAGATGCTGGGAAAACAAGCAAACAGGCAAGAATCTCTGCACTTACATTTTAGAGGGGGAAGATACAATGATCAAATAAACAATCAAATATAATGTTTACCAAATGATGGTACATACTTTGGAGAAAAAGCAGGGAAGAGGGCTGGGGACTTCTGCTGAGCAAAGACAAAGTACGTGAGGGATCTGACACTTTCAGCTTCTGTGTGCATTTTCAGTGTGCGCGCATATGTGTGTGTGTGCGCGCGTGCGTGTGTGTGTGTGTGTGTTGGGGTAGAGTGGGGTTTTTTTGCCTTGTAAGGTGAGCGATTTTACCAGTAGAAAGGTGTTCAGATGCTGAGCACCCAAAAGAAAGACAAATGTCCTTCGCACTGTATTTTCCTTTTTCTTAGTTTAACCCCATAATTTGCTGGAGCCCATCCTCCAATGACTTTGTAAGAAAGGTAAGTAAGGGTGTTTGTCTGAAAAGTGTCTCATTCCTGATTAATAGTTTGGCTGGGGAACTTTAATTATAAGAAGAACTAATCTTTAAATGCTTATTACCATGTGCCAGGCATAGTTCTGAGTGCCTTACATCAGTAAATTCATACTCACAACAGTCCATTGACTGTTATGCCCATTTTACAGATGAGGAAACAGATCCAGTGAGGTTAAGTAACTTGGCCATGGTCACACAGCTAGTAAGTGTCAGGGCCAGGATTTGAACTCAGCCTGTCTGGCTTCAGAGCTGATCCTGTTAAGAATTTTGACGATAGTGTCCCATTGTCTCCCAGCTTCCCTCATTGCTGTTGAGAAGTCAATGCCATGTGATTCCTGAAACTCCACGTAGGTCCCCTTCCCCTCCAATCTATTTTCTAGCTTTCGGGTTATTCTTTTCATCCCTGATGTTCTGAAGTTTTCTAGTGATGTGCCTTGGTGTGGGTTTTTTTCCATTAATTGGACGGAGTACGTGTTGTGCCCTTTGTTTCTGAAGATCCATGACCTTCAGTTCTAGATGTTTTTATGTAGCAGGTCTTAGATGTTTTTTTCCATGCCATTTGTCTATATCTTTTCCTGGAAATCCCACTAGTTGCATGTTTTGCTTTCTGTATCAATCCTCTCGTTTTCTTATCTTTCTTTAATATGTAGCTCTTTGTCTTTTTGACCTGCTTTCTGAGAATTTCCTTGACTTTCTCTCCCATTTTATTTAAAAATTTTAGTTATTTTTGGTTTGCAGAAGTACTTTCTTGGTCTCCAACAGTTCCTTTTCATGCATTTTGTCTCTGGTTATGGATGCAATATCTTATACCTCTCTAAGGAGATTTTAGGATTTTAAACCATCTTTTCTCCTATCCCCTGTGTTCCTGTTTTCTGTTTGTGGATTTCCATTTGTTATTGTTTGGTCTCATTCTTTCAGGTTGGGGCTTTCCTCCCATGCTGGTGACAATGACCTGACCTTATGAAGACATCTCGTCTACTAACCCTATCTCTTTTTGGCTGCCCAATGCCCCTTGCGTCTGCTCTCCTTGCCCAGCTTAGAGTCCATCCCTATACTTACTCCTTTCCAAGCAGCTCTTCTCACGTCAGGCCCCAACCCTGGTTCAGACTGGACCGCCTGAGCCTGCCTGTTGACGGGTGCTGCTGGAGACAGCCGTGCTGAGTGGTCAGGTCTGCATCCGTGAGCTCAGCTCCAGCGGGCCTCTCCGCAGCCCGGCCACCCGCTCCTCCTCGCTGTGTGCCCGCAGGGACCCTGCTTTGGTCAAGGCCAAACTGTCCTTACTTGTTCTTCTCATCCTGTTCTCTCTCATTTTTCCTCACAGACTTTGCTTCTGCACTTCCCTTTCCTGCAGTGTGAATTTCGCCCTCTCTAGAGGTCCTTCCCATCAGCATACAACCTGCTCCAGAACCTTCCAGCCTGAAAAGCAGAACCAACATTGCTTCCTTGAGCTCAGACTCCCTCCTGCTACAGATTCCTTCCTCTGCTTCTGCTGAGGCTGAAACTTCCAGAAGGAGCCACCTCGGTTTACAGCCCTCCTTCGGTCACGTCCCAGTTTCTGTCCTCCCCTGTCTGCAGACTGCTCGTGTCAAGGTGCCCGTGGCCTCCGCGTGGCCGGAGCTAACCATTGTGCCCGTCTCCATCTCACTGCCCACGCAGCAGCATCAGTGCAGTGACCGCTCCCGGTTCTCTCTGGCTGCCCCCCTGCTCTGGTTGCCCCTTCTCACTGCCTTTGCCGGCTTCTCCACCTGCAGTGCCCAAGTTCTAGAGTCTCTGGGCTCCGGGCTCAGCCCTGCGTCTCTGCCACCTGGTCCGTGCCGCTCCCTGGCACCCCTCTCCTGGGAGTTGCAGCAGTCACCTCACTGGCCCCCTGCTGCCACCCTCACCTCTCTGGAGTCCAGTGCAGGTATGAGTTAAAATGCAAGTCACGCCACGACACTTCTCTGTTTAAAGCCACCCATCAGTTTTCTGTTCTGTCCAGGCCCATGAGGCTGACATGATGTCTGCCCTCATCCTCTACATCCTCTGCCTCCCTCACTGCACTCTAGCCACACTGACCTTTCTGTCCTGTGAGCACGGTAAGCTTGTCCTCTCGTGAGGGCCTTAGCATGGCCTGTTCCCGCTACCTGACTTGCTTTTCTAGCTCATCTTCGCACGGCAGACCCAGGTGTCTGCTTAAGGGTCACCTCCCAGAGAGGCCTTCCCTGACCACCCAGTTTCTTTGTGTTATTTTACTAGTGGGTTTTCGTCGGAGCACTTGTTATTACTCCATGTTTTCGTTTTTTTTTTTTTTTGGGCAGCGTTGGGTCTTTGTTGCTGTGCGCGGGCTTTCTGTAGTTGTGGCGAGCGGGGGCTACTCTTTGTTGTGGTGCGCGGGCTTCTCATTGCGGTGGCTTCTCTTGTTGCGGAGCACGGGCTCTAGGTGCGTGGGCTTCAGCAGTTGTGGCACTCGGGCTCAGTAGTTGTGACTCACGGGCTCCGTAGTTGTGGCTTGCGGGCTCTAGAGCGCAGGCTCAGTAGTTGTGGCACACGGGCTTAGTTGCTCCACGGCATGTGGGATCTTCCCGGACCAGGGGTCGAACCTATGTTGCTGGCATTGGCAGGTGGATTCTTAACCACTGCGCCACCAGGGAAGCCCCTACTCCCTGTTTTCTTGTTCATGGTCATCCTTCACTCCCAAGAAGGAAAACTCCACGAGACACAAGGACCCCGCAGGGCCTAGAACAGGTGGGCAGAGTGCCCTCCCACCACTCCTGTCTGTCTCGGCAGTGGTCACACTGTGATGTCCGTCTCCCAGGGAGGCAGGGCCACGCTTCATCCACCTCTGGGCCCATCTTTGCACGGGGCCTGCAGCTTTCGCAGAGGCGTGGCCACTTTTTGTAGGAAAAAAATGTGTTTCTTTTTTTTTTTTTAATTAATTAATTAATTATTATTATTATTTTTTTGGCTGTGTTGGGTCTTCGTTTCTGTGCGAGGGCTTTCTCTAGTTGCAGTGAGCGGGGGCCACTCTTCATTGCAGTGCGCGGGCCTCTCACTGTCGCGGCCTCTCGTTGCGGAGCACAGGCTCTAGACGCGCAGGCTCAGTAGTTGTGGCTCACGGGCCTAGTTGCTCCGCGGCATGTGGGATCTTCCCAGCCCAGGGCTCGAACCCGTGTCCCCTGCATTGGCAGGCAGATTCTCAACCACTGCGCCACCAGGGAAGCCCCAAAAATGCATTTCTTGTTAATCCTGTGTGGGCCTTAGTTTTGATGCTGCCTGCAGCTGGTAGAGTAGAAAAGGTGGGGGCCATTGTGGACCTGAACATCCATACTGTCTTGAGCACTGGGGGCTGCCATGGAAGATGAGCTAGTTTTCTCTTCTGTGAAATGGGGCAATAATCCATGCCTGGGCTCCCGTGAGGCTCAGGGGAGAAACAGGATAGGAAAGGACTTAAGAAAAAAACAAACCTAAAAAGAGGGTGTTTGTGTAACCCATTCTGCAGTTCAAATGCAGTGACCATTTATGAAGCACCTACTGTGTGCTGTACTAAGGGGCTGTTCTCATGTTTACATAATTCATTTAATCTTTAAACACTCTTGTGAGGCTCCTGGTGATTTTGCACCTGAAGAAGCCGAGACTCTGAGAAGATGAATGACTTGCTGATAATTTGCAGAGCTTGTGATACCTGTGTTTTCTTAGGCTCAGCTCAGTTTCCTACTAGTTTTGGACTTTGTCTTTAGACCAAAAAAAAAAAAATTCTAATTGCTGTTTCCAGTTTCTTTCTTCATTTAGTAACTTTACGGGGAAGGGGGAGGATTAGGGAAGGTAGAGGGAAATGGGGAGATCTCAGGACTTTCCCTGTCCAGCCACATACCCCAAATCCCATCCCAGCATGAAGAGGCTAAGGCCCTCAGGGGACCAGACATCCTTTTGTGAGGAAGCTGTCATACACCCTCTGGATTCATGTCTTTTCGGGATGAATTAGCTATAATCTTAGGGGCTGTCCCCTCCCGCTCCCTTTTCAAAATTCTCTTCTCCCCCGTTTCTCTTCTCTCCTGCTCCTGAGCATGTGCTCTCTGTCTCTCTATGTACTTGGTCCCCTCTTCTTTCTGTGGTCCCTATTTCCCTCCTTTTTGGTGTCTCTCTTTATACTCTCTCTATTTCTGACTTTCCCTTTTTTCCCTTCTGCATCCTTCTATGTCCTTTTATCCAGGCTTCTTTCTGCCTCACTTTCTGTGCTTTTTCCTTCCTTCTCTCTGGTGCTGCCTTTCTGGGTCCATATTAACATTTAGGTTCCTGCTACCTGCTATTGCTGAAAGGTCCCCCTTTGGAGTTGTGTTTACAAAGAATCCATGTGATGGCCCACGGCCATGGCAGCTCTTCTCTGCACCTGAACTGCCTGGAAACCGGCCCCAGTGGGCAGGTCTGAGAACGGCCCTGCTGCCCATGACCATATTCAGCTGGGGGACGCTCCTGCCCCTCCCTCTGTGCAAGTCCTGTACTGGACACCGGGACATGCCCCACCCTCAAGGGGCCCTTGCTGGAGACACAGACAGAGACGCTGCTTGTCGTGAGCATCGCTGGGCGGTGATCATCAGTTCCACACACAGGAGTACTGCTGGGGCTTTATGAATCCTGCTTCGGGTGCAGGTGTCTCAACAGAAGGGTTGCTTGAGCCAGGCTTTGAATGGTGAGGAGGCCCTTTACTAGGTGGTGAGCAGGGAGAAGGCATTCTAGGCCCTCGCTACTCAAAGTGTGATTTGCAGACCAGCAGCATGAGCACCACTAGGAGCTTCTTAGAAACGCAGAATCTCAGCCCTACCTCAGACCTGCTGAACCAGAATCTGCTTTCTAACAAGATTCCCAGGTGATTCATGTGCGCAAAAGCTGGAGAAGCACTGCACCAGCCAAGACTGTGTAAAGGTCTGGTGGGAGAGAGCCCGTGTGTTGGGCAATGGGGAGGAATTTGGTGTTGCAGGAGATTGGCTGAAAGTGGCCAGAATGAAGCTAGAAACAGAAGATGGACTCAGGTTGTGCTGGGCCTTAAATAATCCACTCAAGATGAGGACAGAGCTGGAGCCATGCTTGCTGCTTCACGGTACCTGCCAGACCCCCCAGGCCACCGTTTCAGTGAAGCCCTTTAGGGCAGGGGTCCCCAACCACCGGGCCGAGGACTGGTGCCGGTCTCTGGGCTGCTAGGAACAGGGCCGCACAGTAGGAGGTGAGCGGAGGGT
Source organism: Balaenoptera musculus (assembly GCF_009873245.2). Taxonomy (NCBI): domain Eukaryota; kingdom Metazoa; phylum Chordata; class Mammalia; order Artiodactyla; family Balaenopteridae; genus Balaenoptera; species Balaenoptera musculus. The sequence goes on along the minus strand of NC_045785.1, from coordinate 45,076,498 downwards.
GAGCGAGCGAAAATTCATCTGCTGCACCCCATCGCTTGCATTACTGCCTGAACCATCCCCTCCCCCTCCACCTTGGTCCATGGAAAAATTGTCTTCCACGAAATTGGTCCCTGGTGCCAAAAAGGTTGGGGACCACTGCTTTAGGGATCATCAGGTCCTGTCTTCTCACGAGATGAATGGGGAGACTGAAGCCCAGAGATACCAAGTGACTAGCTTAAGATCACACAGCAAATAAGATGAGGGATGGGATGAAAAGTCATGGCTCTCAGACTCCACAGTTCTCTGACTCTTTTGGGAATGTGTTTGCTTGTAATAAGAATGACTACTGCTGGGACTTCCCTGGTGGCGCAGTGGTTAAGACTCTGCACTCCCAATGCAGGCGGCCCAGGTTTGATCCCTGGTCAGGGAATTAGATCCCATATGCATGCCGCAACTAAGAGCCCACATGCCACAACTAAGGAGCCCGCCTGCCGCAACTAAGACCCAGTGCAACCAAAATAAATAATAAATAAATAAGTATTAAAAAAATAAATAAATGCATAAATACAATTAAAAAAAAAAAGAATGACTACTGCTTATTAAGGTCATGTTATGGGCCAGGCATGGAACTAAGTGCTTCCCATTGGGTTAATGAAATAGTTCATTTCCCTATTGTGATCTACATTTAACACGCAAGAAACTAAGGCTCTGAGAGGTAAAGTCATTTGCCTAACGACAAGTGACTTAAGAGACAGAGCTGGGCTCTGAATTGATGTGTGGCTGATTCCAGGGCCCGCTGCTCTACCCACCTGGAGGACAGGCAGAGAAATGTGAGCTTTATCCTAGAGGGGATGGGAAGTCATAGAGGCTTTTGAGCAGGGGAAGGAGCTGGTCAGACCTGGTTTCTGGGAAGCTCACACCAGTGTGGCAGTCCCTGAGCTCTTTGGATGGCCTTGGGTGAGCAAGTCCCTTCTTAGTTTCCTCACCTGTTTGGGTTCTAGTAGAGGCTCTCGAAGGTCCATCCTGAGTCTGGCTTCGGGTGTGTCATGCTGTGACTGCAGAGCTGCTGGTGGGTGGCGTGGCCCTGGACCTACCAGCGTGTGGGTCGTTTCAGTCCTGGGGTGGGAGGTGGGGGGGGTGTGTAGTCAGAGAAACGCAGAAGGGGTGGTGGTTGTGGGGGGGGGAGACTGACCAGCCTCCCCTCCAGCTCAGCCACCATCGCCAACTCCGTCCCACATGTGATTCTGATTAGGGGGCCTGTGTAAAAGTTACCTAAACACCACTCTAATTACTCTGTTTAGGAACATTCACATGCGTGGGAGGGTTCCTGGCCCTGGCTTCCCACATGTGCTGGGGGCCTGCGAGGAGGCACCACGTCTGCACGAGCATGAGGGCGCTGTGTCGGAGCTCCGTAGCTGCCTGGGCACAGGGACCCTGCAGGACCGGCTCAGGGAGTTCCTCCCGGGCCCTGGCAGGCGGAAGGGTGGAGTGACTGGTCTAGGCAGGCGCTTGTAGAGGAGAGCTTGTTTAGAATCTCTCATCCTCCCGTGAAATAGGTGGTGTTGTCCCCGTGAGGAGTGAGAGACAGCCTCGGAGGAAGGTATCGCGACAGAGCACGGGACTCGGAGTCAGCGAGACAGCCCTCTCACTGTACGACCTTGGGCAAGTGCCCTCACCTCTTTGAATCTCGGTTTCTTGGTTTGTCTAAGACCGCCTGTCTTTCAGGCTTGTGAAGATGAGATGAAGCACGTGCGAGGACTTGAACTGTTGTCTGACCGGGGCTGCCGTAGCTCACAGCTTCCCCGGGCTCCACTTGCAGTGAGAGTGCACAGCCTCTGCGCCCACACACAGCTCCTGCGTGTGACGTGTAAAAGGCCGTGGGGCTGTTTATTTCATTTACAGCCTGGTCGGGGAGACAAGACATCTTCCGGCCGAGTATGCTTCAGAGCGCCCCCTGGAGGCGGAGAGGCATGGCGTTTGGGGGCCTTGGGTGAGCAGAGAGCCGCACCCAGGACTCTTTGGAGCTTCAGGAAGAAGGAGCCCCCTCCAAGATGAATGGGTGGTCCCAGCGGGGGTTTGCAGCTAGTGGGCTGTCAGTGTTTCCCTACTCCTGTAGGGTTGGATGAAGGGGTGTGGGCAGCATGAAAAATGATGACATAGATAAAGGTTTCTTGTGCCTTGCGCTTCCCCGCCCAACCTCCCTGTTCTTCTGTCCAAGGATTCCCCTCCCATCCTTCTGTACATCTGTGGGTACTCCCACGTGCCTCCGCATCTGTCCACCCACCATTCCCCCCAACAATAAGGCTTCCAGATACCCACTGTTCTTTTGCCCACCCAGCTCCATATCCATCTTCATGCCTCTTTGTGTGAACACCCATCAGTATTTGTATCCATCTAGCTAGTCACCCATCAGCCAACATTCACCAAGCCCCATCATGAGCCCTGCTCTTGCTCTGTACTAGATTACATGAGATGAATCAGATTTGCCTCTGTGAGGAATCATTGGAGGTGCTTGTGGCTTTCTGTCTTTGACATCAAAGAAGACCATAAACTCCTTGACCTTCCTTTAAAGATGAATCAGATCAGACAGTAAATCTGAATAAGTCTTTCCCTTCCACCTTTCCTTTCCCTTCCACCTACTTGTCCATTTACTCATTCACGTGTCCATCCATCTTGCCATCTATCCACCCACCTACCCACTCACCCACCCATCTATATAACCCACCATGAAGCTATCTAACTGCCACAAACCACCCAACTATCCTGCGACCCATTCACCCACCCAGCTACCTATCAACTCATTCACCTTTACACCTTACTTTCAAGATCCCAATAGGTATGTATGAGGTACTGTATTAGATTCTGGAATACTAGCCTGACATATGCCCTGGGTCAGTTGAGTTACTGGGATTTACTTTTAAAGTCCCTTCCAGCTCTGACATTCTGAAATACATAGAAGCACAAGGCAGGGATCCTACTCCCATTTATTCAACAAATCCACATATTCAGCAGTTGTTGAATGCCTACTGTGTACCTGATACTTTTCTAGACACTTGGGATACTGTGGTGAACAAGACAGATAGTCCTCAACCTTGCTGAGTTTACATTCTAGTGGGGGAGACAGACAGTAAAGGAGTAAATAAGTTGCAGTAAGTGCCTCTGTGTGCCGGCTGTGGGTGAGGCTCCCTCGGGGAGCTTCTAGTCTAGTTGGCAGTGAGACAAGTTTGGTCAAAGATAAAACTCCCAGACTCTGTCTGTGTGTGCTGTGTTCCAAAGTGGAGTGCACCTGTACAGCAGGGACTCCAGGTGGTCAGAGGGGTAGCTGAGGAGGACCTCCTGGGGAAGGGAAGCCAGAGTTTAGCCTAGGACATTACAGTGCCTGGGGACCTGCCGAAACACGCAGATGAGGTCCCTCAGTGCCGTCCGATTCCCAGATCCAGTGTTCAGTTCACTAAACTTGCTGGATGAAGCCAGAGCCTTGCCCGCTCTGGGCCCCCAGTCCAGAACCACAGAATGAAGGGGTGGGATGAGATGAACTATAAAGTCTTCTGGACCATGACTCTGAGATCTATGAATTTAATTAGTAGGGGAGACATAGTTATGTCATGTTTTATGGTGGCATTCTTGAATATACCATTTCGAGTAATAATCCTTGTAACAGTCTTGTGAGGGAGGAGGTGCTACCCCCATTTTGCATATGAGAAACCTGAGTCTTCCCCCTCTGTCAAGCCGCCTTTTAGCCTTTGATTTCCTTTCAAAGCTTCAGGGAAAGCTTCACTGCTGGGTGGATGGACGTGTGTGTCTGGAAGCACCTGCCCTGAGCAGGGCACGTGTTAGGGGTACAAGAGCTCTGCCTTCATCTAGTAGGTATCATCTTTGAAGATGGCAAATGCTTTTTCATTTCTTTTTGAGGGAAGAAGTCAATAAATGGTTTCGATGTCTTTAATAGCAGGGACACTGGAAAAGAACATATTGTAATTAACTGCTTTCCTATTAGATGAGGGTCAGACAAGAGGCTGGCAGTGGTCACTTGGTCCTAAGTGGCAGAACTGGGACTCAAACCCAAGACTGTTTGACTCCCCAAGCCTCATCCTCTTTCCCTGTCTCCATTTCAGGGCTTTCTGAAGAGCCTGGGAGAGTGCCAGGGAGGAAGGGGATTGAAAGGGAAGAGGGAAGGTTTTTATCCTATCACCCTCTCCTGTATTTTCCCTATGAGGAAAATGGGGAGTAACACTCCTTCTTTTACAAAAGAAGCTTCTTGGGCCCTCAGAGCCTTTTTGCAGTGGAGATAGCCAGTTTTTGGTCCAGCTAGGAATGCTTTGGAATGATTTAACAGGTGCTGCTGACGCAGAATCTTTTGTTGAAGGGCTCTGCGTGCACTTTCATTATGCACGGGACCAGCTCCAGTCTCTCTATTAATTATGAACATTTAGAAATGTTCCTCACTATACCCAGAGTTCCCGCTTGTGAAACTCCACACAGGTCAGAGGCCACACATGTTTTGATTTTCTTATTTGAGGTATTATGTGTTCAAGGTAGATTTATGCTGCAACCTTTGTTTATTGACTTGTACTTTTCCCTGTGAACCTAATGAAACATGACAGATGATATTTACAAGGCACGTGTTTCCGATTAAATCATGTGAGACATTAAAGCCCGATAAATGAAAGCCCCTTTGAAAGGCCAGGTTCAGAGAGAAGGAGGCAGTCCCTGATGGGGCCTGGATGGTGGAGTCGCCCCTCAGCTGGCTGCAGGAAATGCGGAAGGTGGCAGGCAGTCCCTTTGCTAGGGTGGGACCTATTTGTCGCGATTTCCCACCTAGGGATCTAGGCGGCATAGAGGTCTGAAAAAAATGGTCACAAAGAGCCCCTCTTACTCTCAACCGCCTGAGGAAGAAGGAAGGGAAAGAGTGCTCCTTTTTGGAGCGCTTACTGTGTGCCAGGCTCTCTTGCAGAAGTGCTTTCCTGCAGAGTCTAGCTGAACCTCGCGACAACTCTGAGGTTGTTACCTTCCTGAAGGGAAATCCGAAAGGCATGGGGTTGAGAATGTTGACTGCAGCCCGCAGGGACTGCTTTCAGGTCTTGGCTCTGCCAATTCACTGTCACTAAGCCTTGGTTGCTTTACCTGTAAAGTGGGGACAGTAATACCATTATTGTCTGTGCTCCATGGTACGTGAGCCAGTGTTATCAAATGGAGGCACCGAGAGGCTAACTTGTCAAGGTCACTGCCAGTAGGAGATTACAGCCAGAACCCAGGCCTTCAGGTTCCACAGCCTTTCCCGATGCTGTCCAGGCTGCTCTGATGGGGCTGTGCTGGGCAGCAGATGGCCAGCAAGGGCCTGCCTGCTGACTCCTGCACTGGGATGTGGGGTATTCCCTTGGCCTTCCTGAGACTTCCCAGGAGCATTAATGGGAAAGCTTGGTAGGCAGGATTAGCCTAATCGGGAGTCTTTCCATGGAGGTCAATTAAAGGATTTGGGTAAATATAAAAAGTGGAAACAGCTTGGGATGGGAGGCTTTCCCTGCCCCCATCTCCCTCCCTCTTTCTCCCTCCCTTCCACTTCCTCCCTACTTCTGCCGCAGAAGGGATGGGGTGGGGGTGGGGGGGTGGATGCTGACCCGTGGGACTGAGCACAGCCAGAAGACTCACCTTGTTTTCCTTTTCTGGACACCTGGTGGCAGGTGACCTGAGAACTAATGAGAACAGGATTGGATATTTTTCATATTTAAAATTTCTTTTTAGGACCTCAAACTAGCTTAGCTGCTTTATAGGAGCAGAGACTGACAAAGAGGAGAGAAGGAAAGATGCCAACCCCCCTCCACTTCCCATAATAGAAAAGCTTGCTTTTGGAAACATTGATTTCCTTTCTGTGTAAGAGCCTTTATGGACCGTCATTGGCCATTTCCCTGGAGATTAGACATCTGATTTTCATCGCGATGCAGGGGTAAGGCAGGGATCTGTGGAGTAGTGGGGAGGCTGGCTCTGGAATCTGCCAGCTTGGATTTACCCCCTGGCCTTGCCACTTGCCAACTGGGCATCTTGGGCAGGTTGCTTTCTCCCTTTGGGCCTTGGTGTCCTCATATGATAAATAGTTGTTATGGGAGTCAGATGCCATAGTAGATGTGAAGGTTCTGGACTGGGGCTGACACCACGTTAGAATTTGCCAGATCTTCCCGGGAAGCAGCAGGGATCTAGGAAAAGCCCTAAGGAGCCAAAGCCTCCTTCATTCACTGCTCAGTGCCGTAGGTGTGTGCAGGGAGCTGGTGTGAGTGCAAGCTCCCCTGCTCATTTCCCCTCCCCTGGCCTCCCTTTACTCATCTGCAAAATGGAGATGAGAATCCCTCTTCTGCCTCCCAAGAGGTAGCTCTTATGAAAGTACTTGGAAAACTGCAGACCCTACAAATAAAATAATGATAGCAATGATCATGCTTCCCATGGAAGGTTATAAAGAACATCCTCCTTTAACTTCCCAGCACTCCCCTGGGGTGGCTGTCATCTCTCACTATGAGGCAGTGCTGGGAAGGGAAGTGATTTGGGGACTACGAGGTCCCACAGAGCCAGGAGCTAACCTGAGGTCTGTCCCACTGCAGGTCAGGCCTGCTTCGTCCCCGCCCTGAAGCCCCACTCTTGCAGAGACCCTGGATTCCCGGAGTTGGAAGGGCTCATTAAGCAGGAGGTTCCTCTAGTTCCCTTTATCCTAAATGAGCTCTCCTCTTCCCCCTCCCCCTCTTCTCTCATCCTTTCCCCTCCCCCTTCTTCTCCACAGTCCATCTACTGACCCAGGCTTAGGGTGGTGTGGCTGAGTGGTGCAAGACGGGGAGTCCACTGAATTAAAAGCTCTGTGTACGAACAGGTGAATGACCCTGCCGCTAAATCTATGTGTCCTTGGGCAAGTTACTGTCTCTCTCTGTGCCTTGATTTCTCCAATAGTGAAATAGGATTGATAACATCTGCTTTATTCCTGCCACAAATTTGTTACAATGGATTAAAAGTAGTGCCCACAACGTGAGCAGGTGGGACCCAGTTAAAGGAGTTGTCGCACAAGGTGCCCTTATGGCACGTTGATCCTGGGAGAAGACCCTGTGTCTGCAGCCTCGGCTGTGACCAGACATTTCTAAGTGGAGAGAGAAGGATTTTTAAAGGCCACGTATGGTCTTTTTTTTTTTTATTTAATTAATTTATTTTTGGCTGCATTGGGTCTTCGTTGCTGCACGCGGGCTTTCTCTAGTTGCGGCGAGCAGGGTCTCCTCTTCGTTGCGGTGTGCGGGCTTCTCATTGAGGTGGCTTCTCTTGTTGCGGAGCACGGACACTAGGGCGCGTGGGCTTCAGTAGTTGTGGCATACGGGCTCAGTAGTTGTGGCTCGCAGTCTCTAGAGTGCAGGCTCAGTAGTTGTGGCGCATGGGCTTAGTTGCTCTGCGGCATGTGGGATCTTCCTGGACTAGGGCTCGAACCCGTGTCCCCTGCGTTGGCAAGTGGATTCTTAACCACTGTGCCACCAGGGAAGCCCCCACGTATGGTCTTAAATGTGCAAGTGGGACCGGGGGGGAGAAGGGTTTTATTTCTTTAGTAGGTAACGCTGATTCTCAGAACAAGCTAAATGAATCCCCCCTTACTGAAGAATGCTGCTCGAGGCTAGGCTTGATTAGAATCGGAAAATCTAAGAGGCTTAAACGTGTGCGGTTTGGAGCGATCCGGAGTGCTTTCCCTGCCCTGCGTCTCCCTGGCCGTGGTTATAGGATCAGGAGGCCGCAGAGGGTCTGTGGCAGTGATCAGCCCATCCAGCACCACAGTGGGGAACTGGAAAGCCTTCCCCCTGGGCATGCAGAATCCACAGCACCTCCCCTGGCTCTGGATGCCTCGGGTCGGGAGGTTTGTGTTGAGGGCTGCATGGCAACCAGTTTGCTCTGTGGACTCTTTGGAACAAGGGCAGTCCTGTTACTCTCAGGGACCCCAAGCCCTGCCCCCATCCAATCAAGGAGAGAGGACTCATGCTTTGAGCAGCTCTAGATGCCAGGGCTTGTGCCAGGTGCCCTGCATATGTGTCCCCTGTACACCTCTCTCTGTCTTGTTCCTTCCTCTGTAAAGTGGGGATCCTGACAGTGTCTACTTCATAGGGTGGTGGTGAAGGTAAAGTGAGTTAATACATAGAAAGAGCTTAGAGCAGGGCAGGGCACAGGGTAAATGCACAGTAACGTCAGCTCCCTTGAGGACCCTGCCAGGAGGGATGAAATGACTTTTTTTTCTCTTGCATTATGGTTTATTTCAAGATATTAAATGTAGTTTCCTGTGTTATACAGTAGGACCTTGTTGTTTATCTATTTTATATATAGTAGTTTGCATCTGCTAATCCCAAACTCCTAATTTATCCCTCCCCCATCCCCTTTCCCCTTTGGTAACTGTAAGTTTGTTTTCTATGTCAGTGAGTCTGTTTCTGTTTCATAAATAAGTTCATTTGTGTCATATCTTAGATTCCACATACAAGTGGTATCAGATGGCATTTGTCTTTCTCTTTGTGACCTACTTCACTTAGTATGATAATCTCCAGGTCCATCCATGTTGCTGCAAATGACATTATTTCATTCTTTTTAATGGCTGAGTAATATTCCATCATATATATATATATATATATATATATATATATATATATATATATATGTCACATCTTCTTTATCCATTCGTCTTATGATGGACATTTAGGTTGCTTCTGTGTCTTGGCTATTGTAAATAGTGCTGCTGTGAACATTGGGGTGCACGTATCTTTTCGAATTATAGTTTTCTCCGGATATATGCCCAGGAGTGGGATTGCTGGATCTACTTTTAGGTTTTTTAAGGAAACTCCATACTGTTTTCCATAGTGGCTGCACTATGGAATTACTAACACTTACATGGAAGTGTAAGTGTCACTTACACTTACATGGAATTACTTTTACATGGAATTACTTTTTACATTGAATGTGGATGAAGCTGACAGAGGTGAAGTCATTTGCCCACACTGGTGAGTGGCAGAGCAGGAGTTCGAGCCTGGGTCTGGTCGATTTCGAAGCCAGAGAAGGTCTGTTGGCAGACTAGAGCTTTGACGCCACGATGCGTCTCCGGCTGCAGGAGCATCCCCACAAGGGACGTGCTGTCTCCAGTGCTACTTCCCCCACGAGCCCTGTGGGCAGGCTGGGCTTCTGAGGACAGGATCCCGAGCGTGTGGGAGGGCTTTAGCAGACTGGTCAGGGCTGGCGCTTTGCTTAGAGTTTTATGGCCACGCAGAGAATGCGGCCAGAATCTTCTGTGGCTGAAGTCCCAAGGCAGATGGTCCCTTGCTGACAATTGTTCCTCATTACTTGTTCAGGGCAAACTGCCAAGTGGAGAGCAGCCCCGCACCCTTGCACTTCTGCTACCTGGGATTGCCAGCAGGGGTGCCCTGGTCTGGGCTGTGAGTGTGACTCGGATTGGGGGTTGGTGAGAAGAAAGCTGGCCCATGGCCGGGTGGCTCAGGGTCGGCATCTCTCTCTCTGTTCCTACCACAGCCAGGAGGCCCGGCAACCCATCCCCTGGCTGAAGATCTGTGCTCCTCACACTTTGGCAAGGGAAGCCTCCCTTGTGGGAGCCGATGGTTACTGTACATTCGTCCTGAGCCTGGCCCTTTTCTAAGCTCTTTCTTTGTGTTAACTCACTTAATCTTCACCGTAACCCTGTGAAGTAGCTGCTATTGTTACCCCATTTTACAGGTGAGGAGAGAGCCTTGGCATCCTCCTGGAGAGGCAGCCTCGCGAGGGGAAGGAGTACTGACCTCGGAGCCAGGACGGAGGTCTAGCGCACGTCCTGTCTTGACCCTGTAGCCCTTGATGGAAAGGAGTGGGAAGGAATGGAGGTAGAAGCAAAGCTCCGGGAGCAAATGCAGGGAGGGAGAAATGCTTGAAGCCTGCCTGTCTCCTATAAACATTTACTAAATGCCTACTGTTTGTTGGGCATTGTGTCGGTGGCTGGGGCACTGGACTGACTGCAGAGGAAGCTGGGCTTTATGGTAGCAGTGACTGCAAGTGGTGGTGCAGTCCTTTAGTTTCCAAACCAAATGTGTTCCCAGCATTGTCTTTTTTGACTCAGGAGGCAGAAGATCCTAGTGGTTAAGAGCCAGCCAGGTCTCTGGAGCCAGACTCCTAGCTTTGAACCCCGATTCTACCACTTACCAGCTTGGGTAATCACTTCTTTCTGTGCCTCAGTTTCTGTATCTGTACAATGGGGATAACAGCAGGGCTTAGGACAGTACCTGGCACGTTGTGAGCACTCTCGGTAAGTGTGCCTTTTTGCAGGAGAGGAGGGTGTGGAACAGGAGGGAGAGGAGGTGGAGCAGATTCTGGGAGCCTCTAAACCCCAAAGTTATTCTTTATGGGGGAAGAGGACTATCCCTGAGTCAGGAGTTCACAGCCCTGCCTAACCACAAAGAGGTGCCATGGCATACCCACTAGGATGGCTCTGGTAAAAAAGATGCCAGCAAGTGTCAGGCAGGACGTGGAGAAACCAGAATCCCTGTACCCTGGTGGTGGGAATGGAAAATGGTGCTGCAGAAAACAGTCTGCAGTTCCTCCAGAATTTAAACATAGAGAGACCATATGACCCAGCAGAATTGAAAACATGCATCTACACAAAACTTGTACATGAATGTTAATAGCAATATTATTCATCGTAGCACAAAAGTGGAAACAACCCAAAATGTCCATCGGCTGATGGATGGACAAACAAAATGTCATCTATCCATACAAAGGAATGCTATTCAACCATAAAAATGATTGAAATACTGATTATGCTACAACATGGATGAACCTTGAAAACGTTCTGATAAGTGAAAGAAGTCAGATGCAGAAGGCCCCATATTATATGATTCTATTTATAGGAAATGCCCACAGTAGGCCAATCTATAGAGATAGAAAGTAGATTAGTGGTTGCCAGGGGTTGGAGGGGAAAATAGGGAGTGACTCTTAACAGGTATGAGTTTCTTTTTGGGCTGATGGAAATGTTTTGGAATTAGACAGAGGTGATGGGTGTACAGTTCTGCAAATATATTGAAACCACCAATAGTACACGTTAATAGTGTTAATAATAACACTTTAAAAATAAAAGATATCTCAGTTTTTAAAAAACAAATAAGTAAAACAAAACCCCTCCCTGACCTGACCCCTTCACTTGCTCTGGGGACACATCTCGCTCTGTGCTCCAGGCAGTAAGATCTGGTGCAGCCAGGCCTGTGCTCATCTGGTTCTCCATCCCATTCCCCCTTGGCAGGCTGTCTGGGCCAAGAAGTAAACACTTCATAGATGATATCTTGGGAAGAAACCCATGGCTTTGGAGCCACCGAGCCTTGCATTTTCCCATTCGTGCCCCTTCTTCTGAGTCTCAGTTTCCTTACCTGAAAGCGAGGAGGATAGAATCTCTGGCGTAGGACTCTTGTGAGGGGGAAATGAGGGCAGGCAGCGGCTTGGTATAGGTATCGAGAGCAGGAGCATCTGCATTCTCCATCGTGCGTCAGTTCCTTCAGGTCAAGTGCCTTGTGCACGGTAAGTGTTCCAGAATGTTTGGTGTAGTGTAGGACAGTGGCCGAGGCCCTGGGTGAGCAGAGAGCTGGGCTCTGCCATCACCTGATAGAGGCAGCACCAGCTCTGAGTCCCAGCTATGGGTCAGGAAGGCCTAGATTTGAATCCCAGCTCTTCTCTTCCTAGTTGAGTGACCCTTTGAGATGGCTCAGCTTTCTGTGCTTCAGTGTCCTCTGTAGTAGACACGGGTTGTGGTAGGCATGCTTTGGACTGAATTGTGTCTCCTCTCCAATTCATATGTTGAAGCCCTAACCCACCAATGTGATGACATTTAGAGATAGGGCCTCATCTAAATCAGGTTTAGATGAGGTCATGAGGATGGGGTCTTCATGATGGGATTAGTGCCCTTATAAGAAGAGACACCAGAGAGCTTTCTCTCCTTCTCTCTCTTTCATCTTTCTCTGCCATGTGAGGACCCATCCAGGAGGTGGCTATCTACAAACCAGGAGGAGAGCTCGCACTAGAAATTGACCATGTGCCATCCTGATCTCAGACTTCCAGCCTCCAGACTGTGAGAAATAAACGTCTGTTGTTTAACACCCCCAGCCTATGGTATCTTGTTATGGCAGCCCGAGCAGACTACAAGAAGACATTAGAAACAGTAGTGCGGATGTACAGTGCGGAGTGCAGTGCTTGGCATGTGGCAGGCATGCCTGCTATTACTCCCAGGTGTCTCCATTTATGACTGTGGTGGTCACTAGTAGCTGTGGGGCCTTGGGCGAGTCACTTGACTCTCTGAAGTGTCGTCACTTCCTCCTCTGTAGAATGAGGTCAAGACGCCGCCCACTCAGGGCTGCGGCATGGTCAGATAAGATAATCTAGGTCGAGGGGCTAGGAAACAGTGAGATGGCATGCCTGTCGAAGGGGCTGGGTGTTTATGGAATGGCGCTTGGCAGACAAACGTGGGATGGAGTGTGAGCGGCACCGTGATGCAGTGGGTCTGGCGGGCACTCCTGGCTGGGAGGCTCTCCGTGTGGTCCTTTCAGGAAGTCTCTGTTTTGGCAGCAGCATCTGTCTCTACCTGTACCCAGGTGGCTGAGCAGAAGTCCCTAGGCTTGGTGTTCTGGGCTCAGTGTCTCGTCACTGAATGGGGAGCCAGGTGGAAGGGAAGAGGGGCACGTGCCCAGAGGCAGTGGTGTGTGCTCAGGACTCGGGGTGGAGGAAGACCTGCAAACAGCTCGTGACCTTGCCGCTTGGCAGTGTCGGACCCTGAGTAGGGGAGCACCCTGGATAACAGGGAAACCTCACAAGCTGATTCCAAAAGCTGCCTTTGGGGAGCAGAGGAGACCTAGAAGCACCAGCCGAGCTGGCTGCTGATCCTGCTCTGTGACATCAGGAACTCGGAAGTCTTCGGATGGAAAAGCACTGTCTGGAACTCCTTCTGCGTCATCCTCTGGAGCGTGTCCCGAGGGGCCCTAGACCATTGCATTTGTCTTCAGAGCTGTGGGCTGAGGTCGTTCCCCAGCTCAGACGTCCCACACCGGGCGGCGGGAGGGGCATGTTCCCGGGAGAGTTTATGGGATTTTCTGGTTGGTTCTTTAATCATGTCCTGTTTGTTTGCTGTCTGGTCTGGGGCTGTGGGGTGGGGAGTCCTCGGAATGTTGGCCTGGGCAGCACAGAAGGCCTCTCTGGGGCAGAGGAGGGCAGACGTCAGAAAACGGATGTGGAGACAGGGAGGTTTTCAGACATAAGGGGTAGGGGGTTTGGTTGCTAGAATAGCTCTGGTCTAGCCACACCCCATAGGTCCTTGTATTTCAGAGAGGTGTTGGCTGTAGTGGTTAGAACCACTGGCGCTGAACCCAGTTCCACCGCTGATGGGCTCTGTGACCTTGGCAAGTTTCTTAACCTCTCTGTGCCTCCACTCCCTCATCTGTAAAATAACAATAGTAGCACCTATCTCATAGGCTGTTGTTAAGATGAAGTGAGGTGATACAGGCAAAGCATTTAGAACAGTGTCTGGCACAGAGTAATGCTAAGAAAACCTTCACTGGACTGTGCAAGAGGCATGGAGAACAGGGCGGTCCTTCCAGAAGAACTGTTTCTCCTTCTTCCTCTGAGTTCCTGTTTAGTTCAGCTCCACTGATGGTCATTGAGCCCTTTGCAGGGGTAAGCGCTCTGCTGGGAGTGGATTCAATCCTCTGAGCCTATCTGGGAATGCTCACAGCTTGGGTGAAGGGAGGCTCAAGAACAGACAGTGGCCCCCCAGGGGAGGGAAGGATTAGGGAGGCGACAGTGGGCTCTGTTTTGAAGGATGGATAGGAGTTTCCTAGGCAGAGTGGAGGGGAGCAATTGCACATGTAAGGCCGTACTAGGACCCATTAACTGGCATTTATTGAGCACCACTGAATACTAGAGTATTCTGTTTACATATAGTGTCTCATTTATCCCTATCAATTACCCCTAGAAATGAAAACTCCCCATTTGTAAAATGTGAGATTAAGCAACACAGCCAAGTTCACCCATCTAGGTAAGTGCAAGTGGAGAATTGGGTGACGAGGCTGGTAATCTGTTCACAAAGGGCCTTGAATGCCAAGGTAAGGAAATCCAAACTCTGCCCAATAGGCAGGGGAGCCATTGGGGGATTTCTGGTGTTGTCTTCCCCTTATTTTGCTTAGTGAGCCATTGCATCATTCTCAGGGTTGTATGCGTATGGCTGTCTCCCCCACTACCTGGTTAGTGTCCCGAGGGTCCCTGTCCTGCCTCCTCCCTTCCTGGTCTTGAGGGAAGTAGGCCTCAGTGGTTATGGAGTCCATCTCTTAGTTCATGCAGTGGAATTGGATGCAACTCCTGGAAAATCCTGGGCACCATGCCAGGCACAGTGGAGGGGTGTGCAAATATGAGTCAGTTGCAGGGTGATACCATGTTGAAGGTGCTCGGTTCTAGTCAAGGTGGCTCTCGCAGGAGGCTATCACCCGAGGCCAAAAGGAGAAGGTCTTCATGAGACAGAGAATGCTGCGGGAGTTACATGAGTGGACGACCTGCTCCAGCTCAGGAATCGGGCATTGGTGGGAAGGGAATTCCAGGCAGCGCCGTTGGTATGGGCAAAGGCACGGAGGTGGGAAAGCAGAGGGCGTGCGTGAGGAGCAGCCATGGGTTCTGCTTGGCTGGAGAGAAGGGTCTATGGAGGGAACAGAGAGAAATAAGATTGGAGGGCCTTGTGTGCCAGGGCAAGAGGAGGGGCGAGGGGTAAGGGGAGTTTTGTTTGTTTGTTTGGAGAGCTTTTTGCTCTGGTACCCTTAATTTTTATAGACTATGATTCTTTGGAGAAGGGGTAAGGAGTGAATTTATCGGTCTTTAAGATGGGGGTGGGTAGAAAGGTAGCTTGTAATGAAACCATTATAAAAATCCTCAGAGATTTCTGCCTTAATGAAGGAGGCAGGTCTTCTCCCACAGATTCTTTAAAACTTTGGTTTCAAGGGGGGAGTAGCGATACATAATTTATTTCTCCTGGTGCTTTATCTGAGATCCCATGGGAAAGAATAGGAAGGAATTAGTGAGCTCTATATTACAATTTAATTGCTTGGAGGAAAAATATTATTTTTTATTGTTAGCCATTAGCTGCTTCTAGTTTTATTAAATTCAACCCTCTGCCGAGCACAGCATTAGCCATTTGGAGCTTGCTGGGAGGAAAACCCTCAGAATGGTCCCACCTTGTAAAGCAAGGGTTACTGCTGGGATCCAAGAGGCCCCGGGGATTCTTGCATTTCAGGCATCTCTGTACTTGGAGTGCAGCCTCCTGATGGTGGGTTCAGCCCTCGTTCTGTCCCCCGATACCGGGAACAGAGGTCGAGGAGGGCTGAGAAAAGGATCCTGGTGCCTGGGTCGGGTCTGGGTCTCTCCTAAGATGGGTGAACTTGGCTGCGTTGCTTAATCTCACATTTTACAGATGGGGAGTTTTCATTTCTAGGGGTAATTGATAGGGATAAATGAGACACTATATGTAAACAGAATACTCTAGTATTCAGTGGTGCTCAATAAATGCCAGTTAATGGGTCCTAGTATGGCACACTTCTCCAGGCTGTTTCCCCTCCTTTGTTCTGACTCCAGGCTCCAAGCTCTTGCCTACCGGAGCCCTGCTCCAAGGGCCAGTTCCCACCCCACTCCCCATGCACAGGGCAGAGGGGAGAGACCCTGGCTCAGTTTGACCCCTCCACCGTGCTGGGCAGTTCACTCCCTGATGTCTGCCTTAGACAGGCCCCTGCCCTAGACAGGTCCCTGCCCTCAGGGAGCCCCCAGCTGGATGGATGAAGACAGGTGAGTGAACCACCGTGATATGCGGAGTGGCCGGGCGGGACCTCATCCTGCCTGAGGGACGGTGGAAGGTTTCCCGTTCTGAGGGACCAGGGGGAATGAGCTCGCTGCGGGAGACTGCCTTCTTGGCTGTCACAGCCCTGTGGCGGCCACCTTCTGGCTGAAAGGTGTCTGCTCACCCAGCCCTGAAGGCCTCTCCCTGACCTCCACTTCCTCGCTCACCCGGCTCCTTCACTCTTCACCTACACCTCCTCTGCATTTACACACATCTTCTCTATGGACTTTCACCTCGACCTTGGAGGCTTCTCACCCACCCTTTACAGGCGGGGGGTCACCTAGATGGGCATCCGGCTGCAGTCTGGCAGAGGGCAGCAGAGCCTGGGGCTTTCCTAGGCCCCAGCGACCCTAGCAGACCACTCAGCGGGCTTTTTAACAGATATGGGCCTACTGTGGATTGTCACGTTTTTCACTGACTTACCTTCCCCATTTATTAGGAACCACTTGCTCCCTGGCCTTGGTCCCTCCCGTAGAGGGTGGGAGAGAGCCAGCGTTTTTTTTGCAGAGTGGCCTTGAGCAGCCTTCCACTGTGGTTGCCCTCTCCCCTGTCCCTGCCCCACGACTGTGGCTGCCCTCTGCATTAGAGCTGCTGCCCGCACAGCATTTCATGCTTATCGAATGACCCTATGGCCTGGAGTTTTGGAGAGATCCTCAATTTACTCAGATAGTGAGAATTTACCTCCCACTCCCAAACACTTATGGTGCATGCAGGACTATGCTGGAGCCTTGTGTAACCTTGTCCACAGCAACTCCCTTTACCGCAAGTCCGGGGTCTGAGCCCGGGAGCGACTTGCCCGAGGTCACACAGCCGCTACGAGGCAGAGCCGGGGTCCCCACAGCATCTGTCCAGCCTGGGCTTTCTCCCTGGGTGGCATTCCTGCCTCATCGGTCTCCGTTTGGCATCATCTTAATTAATGGGTGGGTCCCAGTTTGGAGCCCAGAAGACCGTGTCAGCAGGGCTCTGCTGGAACACTGGGTCCCAGCCCAGGGAGCAGAGAAGGCAGATGGGGTCCAGGCCGCAGGGAGCCAGCTTGTGGAGAGGGAGTGCGGAGCCCTGCGCTTGGACCTGAGTCCATGGGGGCGTGCGGGGATAGGAGCCTACTGTGTGCCTTGCCCTTTGCTGCGTCATCGCTCCTTGTCACCTCCCCAGCACCCCAGCTCTCCTTACTCTGAAACCACCACACTGCCTCCATCTCCACGCTTTTCCCCACACCCTGCTCTGCCTGGAGGGCCCTCCCCTCCTTCTTGATTTGGCTAACTCCCGCTGGTCTTTTACGATGCATTACAAGACCCGAGGAGACCTGCCCTGACCCCCAGGCTGGGTTGGAGCTCTTTCTCGGGGCGCCTGCAGTCCCCGGTGCATCCTTTCGCAAAGCACTGACTCACCTGTGTGGTGATCGCTTGTTCACGGTCCGTCTCCCCCAACAGGCAGCAGACCTTGGGGGCTAGGACTGTGTTTATTCCTCTCTGGGCCCCCCCAGTGCCCTTCATCAGGCCTGGCACACTGGGGGAAGGCTTGTGCAATTTGATTAGTAATGATAGTCCCCTCGTGTTTGGACTGTATTGTCTATTTTCCAAAGCATGTTCACGTCCATGGTCCCTTTGAGCCACACAACTGTTGGAGAGTTAGGTAAGGCAGCGGTCATAAGGTTCGGAAGCAGAAGCTCAGGAAGCTGCCCACGGTGATGGTGGTAGAGCCTGGCCTCCACGTCCAAGGCTTGCTGCGCTGTCTCCCCCCACCGCGTGCGTGTGCACCGATGGTGCCCACACCCTTGGCGACCCTGAGGCCGCGACTGCTTGTAATCAGATTGCCTTCCTCCCCACTGAGCTCATGCTGCTGAAGGAATGGAAATTTGCACCAGCGGGCGGGGTGGCGGGGGTGACTTTGGCTCAGGTGCTGGGGGACCAGGATGGGTGGGGGGTCTGGGTGAACACACCAGAACCAGACTTAGTGGTTCTGGCCTTTGGCCCTGGGGGCTGGTGAAAACCATCCTAAGTGGTTGGCCAGAGCCCTGCTGCATGCATCTGGGTATCCAGAAGGTTTTGGATGGTCAACAGCAGCAGGGAGATGGATCAGACTCCTCTGGCCTTTTGAGGTTAGGTTGGCTATGGTGGTGGCCTTCAGGCACTAACTGCACCAGGGAGACCTGGTTCAAGTTCTACCTGGTCGGTAATGCCACTGACTTGACCTGAGGCTATGCAAGTCACTTCCCTTCTCTGTGCCTCAGTTTTCTTATGTATAACGGGGATAGTAGTAATCTCAGAGGCAGGATTAAATTATTAAACAGTGCCTGGAGCATACTGAGTGGCACAGTTATTTCCTTTTCTGGGTAATGGCCTTTTACCCTACTCTGGTCATCTCCCTGGGTTGATGTGAGGTCCACATGAAGCGGTCTGTACACTGTGAACTGCTGTGCACCTGTCTTTTTTTAGAAAGAAGCAGGGTGGATGTGGAGGACAGACCCCTGGGAGCCAACCCAGGGCCAGGCTGACAAATGGGCCAGTCCAGCCAGCAAAGCCTGGGCATCTCTGGCCAGAGTGCAGGCAGGCAGTTGGTGGGTTCCGGGAAGAGCTGGGGTGTTTCTCAGGGTGGCAATGTCCGTCCGTCCAGAGAACTGGGCCTGCAGGGATTCCCGGGCCAGAGTGTGCTTCCAGCCCATTGGGGAGAAAGGAGCCTGCAGCTGAGGTGGCCTGGATTTCTCTAACTCACCCTGCTCCTGACTGCAGCCTCTAACCCTAAAACAAGGACAATAATAGCACCCACCTGGCAGGGTTGTTGTGCCAGTTACTATAACCCTGTGAGGTCATGGAAGTAATATGTGTGGAGCACACAGTAAGTGCTCAACAATTGTTAGATTATATATTTTTTGTTATTGTTACATTCTTCACATTATTACACCATTCTTTCCACACACATCCCAAGTACATTGGATACCACTTGCTGTTTTATGGTTGGGCTGAGTACTTTTATCCTTCAGGCAATGGAGAGCCATGGAGGGCTTTTGAGCAAGGCTGTGACATAGAGCTGGGCTCCAGGATGATTAACCTGGAAGTGGGTTTAAGCCTCATTACGAGGTGTGGTTAGCTCAGAAAGGGACTTGTTGTTTTATGGTATTTTAAAAATTGACTTTTCAAATCCTTTCCTATTTAGTTGAGGGGAAAAGAGAGGTTGGAGGAAAAGGAAAAGAAGGTTTGTGTTAAGAAAAAAGAAAACAGTCGGAGGAGGTCAGGTATTTAGCAGAGATGGGAAGACCTGTCGAGTGGGCTGCAAGACTGGGCCTGGGGTTGCCAGTGCCCTCAGGTCAGACTGTGGTATGGAATCTCCCCACCCCATCGCCCCCATACATGTGGGACTTGAGAATAATCAGAATGTAAATCATCTCTGTGCCTTCAGGGATGCAGAAACCTGGGGTGGGGCTGCTTTGAACTCGGAACCTGGTATTGCTCGTGGGTGTGACTCTGGATTGGGGTGGGAGGAGGAGGGAGGTTGGAATTGACCATGAAAGGAATATAGAGGCCATTTAGAGAAACTGGAAGCTCGATAAGGTGGGCCTGTGCAGAAATGACGAACCCTTTTTTTTTTTTTTAAGCAACCCTGGAGCCGGGCTAGTGTATGATTTGATGCTGGCTGAGCAGGCTGCAGGGAGTGGGCTTTGGAAAAGGCAGAGGGGAGGCTGGAGGGGTGTGGGTGGAGGGGTGAGGGAGGAGGAGCTGAAGAGGGAGGGAGGGAGGTTTGGGAGGTGGGAGTGTGGGTGAGCAGGGCACTCAGCTCCTCTGAATGTGTGTGCATTTGGGACCCTGGGCCTAGGGGTCTTCCCAGGCTCCTTTCTTGGTGGTTCTGACTCAGGGAGTCCAGGGTGGACCCAGAAATCTGCATTTTCAACATGATTCTGTAGACAGAGGCAAAGACCAGACTCTGAGGAACGCTGATTTAGGTCCACCTCCGGCCCCCATGATGGGTAGAGGGATGACGTGGCAGGCAGCAGATGTTGAGAGGGGCTGAGTCTGGGCATGAGGGGCTCCCAGTGGAGGGATGGAAGGGGTGGACCTAGCCTGGGTGGAGGAGAGGGACCCTGGCCTGGGTGGGTGGGAGTGAGCCTTTAGAGGGCTTTGATTAGAAGCTGGTCCTGAGAGATGGTGAAACGGGTGTGTGTGTGTGGATCCATGAGTTGGATGGGGACTGGAGGGGGGTCAGACCAGGGAATCAGACTTCGGGGGGTGTCGAGGAGCAGGGGTGCACAGTTAGGGAGACAGAGGCAGGACCAGAGCCAGCCTGACGATGGTGTGGATGGTGAGGACACAGTGGTCTTTCAGAGAGATGGGCTGAGGTCAGAGCGAGACCAGTAGGTCGCCCTGGGCTCCTCACTCTGGATCCCTTAAAACCGTCACCAGCAACTGGTTGGATCCCAGAGCCTGGGCGGGGATGAGTGTGCTGGGCTGGGGCAGTAAGTAGTCCCAGCCAGTGGTGAGGGCTGCCGGCGGGGAGCTAATGTCACAGATAGGGGGAGATGCTGAGCCTCTCCATTCATTCATCCACGTGTTTGCTCATCAAATATGAATTAAGGGCCAGGCGCTGAACAGAGTGCTTTCACATGCTTCTGTACTTTTCAGGAGGCTTCTGGAGCCTGGGTTTGCATCGTTCTTGCTCCTTCCCCTGCCAGCTGCCTTGGGAAAGGTACTTGATCTTTGTGTTTCATCTGTAGAAAGGGGGAAATAATTGTCTCCACCTCAAGGGGCTGTCATGAGGGCTAAAGGTCTAAAGCCATGCAGGGTGGCTAGAGTGGCACCCGGTTTTGATTGTTCTTGCTCCAGGCGCGCCCTGGGACAGCCCAGGCATCGCCACCAGTGTCTCTTCCTGCTGACGTCAGTCCCTCTGCCGCAGTGCCCTCTCTTCCCATCTCTGCCTGTTAAGGCCCAGGTCGAGTGTGCTGCCTTCTGACTCATTTCCTTAGCTGTAAAAAGGGGCTGATCATCCCTGTCCTGCTGCCTCAGCGGGTGACAAAGGGAAGAGAGACAGCCTTGGCACACTGCACGGTGCTGTACAACGGAAGCTGCTCTGCAGTCTCTGACGTTTTCCCACGTCCCTTTCAAGGTGAGAAGTTGAGCCTGAGAGGTGCTTACTGTGTTAGAGTCCCCTCCATCCTGGGGTTTGGCAGGTCAGTTCAGGCAGAGGGCACTTTGGTATTTGGTTCTGGGAGGAGACCCTGCCGTGTCCCTACGAGACCTGCTGAAGCTGTCCCAGCTGCGTCCCGCATTACAGACCTTCGGTGGGCCTTGGACATCACACCTTCCCAATCGTGGTGCTGTCGGGGGGACTGGAGTCAGGGATGTGAGATGACAGACACAGCCCATCCCTGCCTGTGGCCCTGGAGATGCTCCGGATGGTGCCGAGTGGGTGAGGCTCACTTGCCCGATGCCTTTATTAACAGCACATGACTCAGGCCTCAGCTGGACCTGCCTCTTTTTGATGCCTGTTCTCTGTCCCTTCTGGCTACTGCTGGATGCTGGGGACTCAGAGACAAATCAGATCCAGGCCTGTCTCGGGGAGCTCACAGCTGAGGGGTCAGACAGCCGGGTGTGAAATGATGACCACACAGAGTGACTCAGAGTCGGGGAGCCCAGAGGGAGCCAGGCCCAGTGCAGGACACGGGAAAGCTTCGTTCCAGAAGAGGTGTGCTGCCTGGAGAGCCAGGAGCCCTCTGTCTTCCCTCCCTTGCTCCCGCTAACGTCTGCACCTCCCGGCCTGGCCTGCCTCTGCAGGTGGCTCCTTCTGCCCCCTTCCGCGGGGGTGAGGACCCGGCCTGGCACACAGTGCCTGCTGCACTCTGTCTCGTCTGTCTTGCTGCCTTTACTCCAGTCACACTGAACCGTGTGCTCTTCCCTCACATGGCTGCGCCTTTGCCTCTGCTGTTCCCTCTGCCTGGGCTGCCCTTCTTTATGTTGTTGCCTATTTCCTACCTGCTTTTCAATATCCAGCTTAGATGTCACCTCGGTGGGGCCTTCCCTGAGACCGCCTTCCCTCTAACTGGGCCGGTGGCCCCCCGGTGCTCCCACCACCCCCCTCCTTTCTCGGTGTCTGTCTGTCTAATTCACTCTCTTGAATTAGACAAATGGATAAACTGTGACTTTGGGCTGGTCTCTTAACCTCCCTCATCTCACAAGGGTGGCGACTTATGGAGACAATGAAATAACCCGAGAGAGAGCACTCTGTCACACAGAGTGCTGTTAGAGCCAAAGGCAGTGCTACTATTCCTGACATTCGTGTTTTATGCCCACTCCGTGCCTGGCATCGAGTTGGCCCCTGACCTGGGGGTGTGGATGGTGCCACGTGGACCCGACTCCTGGGCCTTTGAGGGCTCTGCCAGCAGGTGCCCCTCCAGAGTCCTCCGGGTGCTCACCGAGTGAATCCTCTACCATTCAGTAACAACGGGAAAACTGTCAGAGTGAGAACATTTATTTATTGACTTACTCGTGAGCAGGGTTTTCCTTACTGTGGTACATGATGCTTTATGGGAGCTGTGGGCCTGCTGTTGAGGAGCTTGTGGTCTCGTGGGGAAAGCAAGCGTCACAGAAAGGAGGAAGCTCAGGGCAGAAGGGTGTCATTCTCAGTGGGGGTGAACCCGGGAAGACTTCGTGGAGGAGGGGACATGTGCCCATGGTGTTAAAGAATGGGAAGGGTTTTAGGGGTGGTGATGGGAGGGAGAGCAGAGGGTGGAGGGGAGGCAGGCACAAAGGTGGGAGGAGGACTGGGGGCCGCTTGGCAGCCACAGCAGGAGCACCTTCTCTCCTCCCACCTCTTCCCTCTTCCCCACATTTCCCTTGCTAAGAGCTCAGAGCACGTGTTGTAGGGACTAGTCAAAATACAGACTCAGACGGACTTATCCCCCGTGAGCCCATGGTCGCATTCCTGGGCACAGGAGGGGCGGCGGGCCCGTGGAGATGTTTGCAGAGAAAACAGAGCCTAATGAGAGTCTGATGAGGGGGCTCGCCGTGAACCAGGGGTGGGGCAGGCATCTCCTGCCACACACAGGGCCTAGCTGGCTGTGCAGGAAACTCTGCTTATCTGGCGGTAGGGCCACTCTGGCCTCCGGTGGGACGGCCCACAGTTCCGCAGCTTTGACAGTGTCCTGATGGCACGAGGGAGGGCGGGGAGGCTGGGGTTCTCCAGGCTTGAGATGGGGCTGTGTGGCCCCAGGTGGTCTAGTTTACCTCTGCGACTGTTTCCTCACCTGTAACTTGATGGATGCGCTGGCCTCCCCGAGTCAGGGTGAGAGTTAGATACAGCGAGGTAAGCCCCTGGCCCAGAGCCTGCACCTGGGAGGCTGTCAGCGTCCCCTGCCAGTGGAGACAGTGATCACCATCACCTGGTGATGTGGGGCTGCCATCAGGGCCTGGGCCTGCCCACCCGGTTAACTGGAACCCCCATCAGCCAGCATCCCTGCCTCACCGTCGTCGCCATGCAGAGGAGGTGACCAGATGGTGTAGAAAAGACCCCTGGGCTGGTGGCGGGAGGTGGGGGCTTTGGTCCAGCGCCGTCACTTCTTCTCTGGGTGGATCCATCATTTGTTGAGCAAACCTTGTGGATTGAGGAAGAGAATAAACAAACACATTCTCTAGCTGGGCGACCTTGGCTTGTCATTGGGGTACGGGTAACAGGGATATAGTGGTATCTCCCACGAGGCGTTCCTGTGGGGATTAAACCATACAAGGGCTGACACAGGGGCCTTGAATTTTGGTAAAAGCAGGGTTGGATGGTTGGACCAGGTGGTAGATGTTGCCTCCAAGTCTCCTTGGAATGGCTGGGGATGAGTAATTAGTGAAAGAACCCCAAGGGAAGGCCTCAGGAGATCCTCACTTTCTTTCCTCCTGCCTGAGAGAGTGTCTGAGAGGCGAGGCGGGTGGGCTTTGGAGGGTGTGAGAGGTGATTCGAGCTGGGCCCACCCCCTCCGATGTCTGTCGAAGAGGCCGCCTTGCAAGTCCAGCTCTCCTGCCTGGCTCTGGTTCTGGCTTCCACCTCCCCTTGCTCATCTGCCTCCATCCTGGGAACTTCTGCCCTTAACTCTGGAAATGCTGGGTTCCAGCCCAGGCTCTGCCCCTTGCAGGCTGTGTGACCTGGGCTAAGTCACTTGGCTTCTCTGAGCCTGTATCCTCACAGGAAGGATCCTGGCATTGGGATAGCTCTCAGGAGCCTTGTATACACAGCTCTGGAATCCTTTGCATATAAAGGCAAGGGAAAGGCTCAACACTGTTAGGAAGTTCAGTTTGTGGCAGACATAGTGATCCTGCAGGACATGGTGCAAGCTCCCACAGGCCCTTCATGATCTGGCCGCAGTAAACTTACCGCTCCGCCCCTGCTCCATTCAGGCCACCCTGAACTTTTTCCATTCTCTGAACATACCATGTGCTCTCGTACTTCTGGGCCTTTGCACGGTCGCTCTTTCCTTGGCTAGAGAGCTCCTATTTATTGCTCAAAACCCAGATCTGATGTTCCCTCTTTGAATCCTTCCCATCTCTTTCAGGCAGTCAGTTACCCTGACCAGGTACAAGCAGTATTTTCCCCGTGTTCTAGTTTATCTGCTCCTCTCTCTGGTTCCCCCAGTAGGCTTTGAGCTTCCCAGGGAGAGGAAGAGGTCCGGGTCCAGACCCCTTCTGCACCCAGCTCAGGGTCTGGCACAGACCAAGCAGGACCATTTTCCTCTGCTCGTGAGGAGTTTTGCTCCATTCCCACCTGCTCTTCTTTTTCCCTTTGGAGGAAATAGCACTGTAGGCGAGAGCAGTGTCCTCTGTCTGGGAGGCATAGGAGCTGGTGGAAAGTGGAATGGGGCTGAGCCAGGGAGGGGAGAAGTGTGCTTTGTGGAACTGAAAGGTGAGAAGGGGCCAGGCTTTGACCACCAGTGTGCTGCCTCCATAGTGGGCTGTAAGAGATCTCCATTCATTCATTCAGTGAGCATTTTGTGAGTACCCGACTTCATGTCCAGCATTGCTCTAGTTCCCAGGGAAACAGTGGAGAACAGGAGAGAGAGACCCTGCCTAGAGGAGCTCACAATCTGGTGGGAGAGATGGAGGAAACAGTGACCATAGGTGGGGCGACTGGGAGGCGGAGGGAAGCCCCCAGGACCCGGAAGCTGAGAGGAGCCAGCCGGCAGCCTGGTGTGAGAGTGAGGCAGAGCCAGGCGTGTGAATGATGGAGAGACGTGGACTAGACCAAGGGTCCGGTGGAGGGGAGGGTGTGTTTCCGACAGAACCTGTGGACATGAGAGTTGGTGGGAGATCACAGGTCAGGCTGGAGGGGTCAGCAGGGAGCCGTTCCTGAGGCCAGACGGTTGGGGATGGGGGTGCCTCTGGTGTGGCTGTGGTGTGGGCAGGAGGGGCAAGGCAGGGCAGGAGGTGCAGACTGGGATAACCTGGTTAACCATGGCCAAGGCCAAGGCCACCAGAGAGAAGGGGATGGGCCAGGGCCCGCTATTTGAGACTTGGTGACTGACTGGATGTGAAAGATGAGGGTGAGGGAGACAGTCACGGGCAAGTGGGGAAGTGACAGTTGTCTCAGGAAATAACTCGTTGGAAGAGAGGGGAAAAACACAAAGAACTCAGCAGGGATCTCTGCAACTCAGGGTAATTTTGGCTTTGGAGAGCCAGCCCTGCTAATCAGATTGTAAAAATCAGGTACCGGGGTTTTTGCAGAAAATGAAGCAGATCAAAGCCAGGGTCGATTAGGCTCTGATTAAACATGGCTGAGGAGGGTCAGACTCATTACGGAGGAATGTACACAGGCCGGCAGCGCTGACGGGGAATAATAACAGATCGCACCCGGCAGCGCAGACACCACGGCGCTCTGGGGACGCAGCGCTCCGCGGCGGAGCGGCCACAAGGAATGGTGTGTCCGCAGGCTCCAAGGGGAATGAAGGTGACAGGGGGCGCCTGTGCAAGCCTCGTCCCCTCTCTGTGGCCTGTCTGTTTCCGCAGCCTCTGCGTGGGGACTGCTCCATCGGCACAGGTCAGCCAGAGCACTCGCCTTGCTCTTTTCCACCTCTGTGAGCTTGCTCACGCCCCTCCTGCTGTGTCGAATGCCTCCCTCACCCTTTCCTGTCTTCTGTTTCCCTCCAGGACGCCGCTTGCTTGCACCTCCTCCGGGAAGCCTTCCCTGACCCCCAGCCAGGTCAGGTGTCTCCTCTGGGCCCCCACAGCCCCCATCACTCAGGGTTGTCATCATCTGTGTCCACATGTGTCCCCCAGTCCCCTCCTGACTGTGAATCCCTCAATGGCAGCATGCCTCTCCATGTCCTATGTGCCCAGCTCAGTGCCAGGCACAGAGCAGATGTCAGGCTGTGTTCACTGATGTGGGCAGAGCCAAGTCTATGAAACCGCACAGCTGGGCAAGAGCAAAGCAAGGTCAGGCTCCACCTGCCTGTCATGGGAGTAGTCCCAGGACTTCTGTCGAGAGGTGCTCGTGGGGTGGGGACGGGGTGCGGGCCAGGGGAAGGTGTCCCCTGGATCTCCCTCACCTGCTGCCCAGCCGAGGAGAGGCAGGTGGCTCCGCCAGGCTGAAGTGCATGAAGGAGACGCGCTGGAAGGGATGATGGGAATGTGGGTGCCAGGCTGAAGAGCATGGACTTGACCCTCTGGACACTGGGGAGCCATTGAAGATGCTTGATTTGGGGCAGTGACAGAAACTGAGCTTCAGGAGAAGCCTGTTTCTTCTGCTGTCAGATGGGATCCCTCTGCACACCCAGCTGCCCTGGTGGATCTGACCTCCACTAGCTGCTTCACCTTGCAATGCAAACTGAGGCACACCTGCACTGGTCTCCATGCGTGGCCTCAAGGGGCCTGGCCTGGTCCTGATCACAGAGAGGCCACTTCAGCCCAGGAGTGAGAGGGAGCAGGGCTGGACTAGCCTAAAATCAGGCTGAGCTTGGTTTACACACTCCAGAAACACTCACCTACTGTGTGCCACACCTACTGTGTGAGCCCTGGGGATGCTCTGAGGTTCTGGCAGCCTGGCTCCCTCCGGAGACGGGAGGAGGAGCTGGACTACAGAGGTCTGGGAGGGGGACGCCCATCTGAGGGAGACACGGATGCCCCCAGGCCTGGCTGGAAACGTTTGGGGTTTAGAAGGAAGGAACACAAAAGCCCTTAACCTCCCAGCTGGAATGTGGACACTTCATCCATCCTGCTCTTCTGTCCCTCCTCCAGCCCCATAAACGTCCAATTTGGGGAAAGGATTCAACTCTAAGCCCTGGCAGAATAAGGTTGATTAAGAAACTGAGCTCCATAAAATTGTCCTTGCTCTGGCAGGCTGGTGGGTGGGGAGAGTCACTGGAGCTCAGACCTGGAAAGGACGGTACAAAACCCTTCTCCTTCTAATTCAGGCCCTCCCAGCGCCCGAATCCCTTCTGCAGCAGCCCCAGCAAGTGACCACCCGTGTGTGCTTGAGTATCTCCGCCCACCACCACATGGTGTGCCCACTTCAGGACTGTAACACTCATTACTGGACAAGCATTTACTGGGCACCTGGGGCATTCCTTTGTTCCACATACCTGCCCTGTGCCAGGCCTTCCCAGTGTTGGAAACACAGATTTGCTCTGGCCAGGACTGGCTTACATCCTTTGTGCACCGTGAGCCAGACACGGTGCTGACTGACTTGTGCGATGCTCTCGTTTGATCTATGTGGGGACTGTCTGTGGTAGGTGGTACCATCGTATCCCCATTTCACAGATGGGGTCCACAGAGGTAGAGTAACTCACCTCAGGTCATGCAGGAAATGAGAAGGAGAGATGGAGCTTGAGCCCAGGATTCTGACCCACGGTCTCTGCTCTCGGTCACTGTGTACCATGGCTTGTTGAGAGGGGAGCCTTTGGTGAGGGGCTCAGGCTCCAGAGACTTTCTGCCTGGGTTACAGTCACATCCACCAGATTCGAGGACTGTAGAAACGGAGTTATGGGTGTAAGTGCTCAGAAGAGGTCCCGTACTTGGTAGATGCTTGCAGGTGTTAGTGCAGGTAGAGGAGCGAGGAAGTGGGACCCCAGACTCCACGTGCCAGGACTGAGCTCGTCTGATCTTCGCCTGATGTTTCTGGCTCAGTGGAGGGCGCTGCCACCAATATCTCAGAATTGTTCTTGAGGGCAGCTCCCTACTCCCTATTCCCAGTTCCTCTGCAGGCTCTATCCTGTAACCTCCTGGGTCTCTCTTGAGTGTGTCCACTTGTCTCCATCCCCACTGTCACCACCCCAGTCCAAGCCTCCCAGCTGGGCTCCCTGTCTCCCCTCTAGGTTGTTTCCCTCCCTGTAGTTAGGGTGACCTTTTATTTTATGACACAAATGTGATCCTGTCACATACCCTCAACCTGCTTAAGACTTCACTAGTTTGCTGCTGTTTTCAGAACAGCATCCACGTTTTGCACCTTGACCCACAGGGCCCTGCGCAATCTGGCCCGACTACCCCCGTGGCTTCATTCCTCCCTCTCTGCCCCCTTACTGTCTGTACTCCAGCCACACTAGCTCTCTTTCCTTCCCTCCCAAAGCACTGTTATCAGTGCCTTGGGGTCTTTGCACAGGCTATTCCCATGGCCTGGAATGCTCTTCCTTCCTCTTCTGAAACCTTTGCTCACTTAATATTTACTCATAATTCATGTCTTGGTTCAAATGCCACTTCTGCAGGGAAGCCTTCCCTGATTTTTCTCCTGTGTTCTCATTGCCCTGTCCACACACTTCATGCCACTAACAGAGTTTATTCTGCATCTGTTTGTGCGATTCTTGGTTACTTTAGCATCCTCCCTAGGTGCTAAGCTCAAGGCAGGGACATCTGTTTGGCCCATCATTTTGTCCATAGTGTCCCATACATAGTAGGCCCGCAACCAATACTTGTTGAATATAAGTTCAAAGAAAAGAAATCAGAGTACCTGGGACCTTTGGGAGGAGAGGAAGAGGCTCCAGTGAAGCTGGCCCGGGTCTCAAGATGGTCAGCGTTTCCAGGGACCCTCCCTGTGACAACTCCACTTCTTCTTGGCACCTTGCTGGGGAGCTCGTGGGCTGTGGGCCAACATCCTCCTCCAGCCGCTGGGACCTTTCTGTGGCGGGCAGGGGCAGTCTGGACTAATGAAGCTGGCTTCAGCCTTTTTGCTGGACACCACACCTGGCCTCCTGTCCAGGTCCTGTCCCTGCCTCTCTGTGAGGCCTGGGGTAGCCCCTCTTCTTTTCTGGGCCTCAGTCTCACCATCTGTAAAATGGCAGGGTTGTCTGAGACAATCTTTGAGGTCCCTTCCTACTCGTTCGTCATATGATTTAATGCATTACTCCTGCACTTTTTTCGGGGTAGAAGACAGATCCTCATAGATTAACCATTGGTAAAAAGGCCTCTCCTAATTCTTGTCCTCCTTGCCTCCCTTCCTTGGCTCTGTGGTTATTGCTTATGAAGAATCAGTTCACAGGAGGTAGATGTATTCTAGTAAGTGATGCCATATCCACCCTGGTGAAAAGTTACCAACCCGTAGCACCAGCACTCGGGGTCACCACTAGGACCCTTGGCATCAGCTTGTGCCCCAACATTCCTTATGGGGACACATGTGGAAAGGTAACCCACAGAGGAAGGCCCTGTTCTGATAACGTGCAGTTTATTTTAGCCACATCTACAGGGTGAGAGGTGCATAGCCCTAGGCCATCCCCCCCAGAGCACACTCTGAGCTCCTTGTGCAGGGACTTGGGGACCGTGCCCGATTCACCTTGCATCCCTGGCCTAGCCCAGGGCCTGCCACCAGGTGTCAGCTCTACGGACGACTGTTAGCTGCATGGCTCAAGGAGAGAATGAATGGTTGCAGAGTGGGTCCCGCCGTCGGGCTTGTTTAAGGGGTTGCAGAGAAGGAGAGAGGCTCCCCACCTTTACAACAGGAAGCATCTGTGCAGAGTTGGTGCCGAAACTGCCTGGAATGGCCCCCGCCGGCCAGATGCCAAGAGTTTATTGCAGGCAGCCTAGCAATTTCAAATTTCCTTTATTCTTCAAGAGCTGATGAATTAGTTGAAAGATTAAGAACACTTGCAAAGTAGCCGACAAAGTGGTTTAAGTTAGTGTAGAATAAACTCAGCACAGGAGTGTGTGTGTGTGTGTGTGTGTGTGTGTGTGTGTGTGTGGAGGGGGGTGACAGTCACAGTCTGGGAAGGACCCCGAGAGAAGGAACAAGGGGCTGACTGGGTGCTGTGGTTCTATGGAAAGAGATGACGGGAGATCGGAAAACAGGGTTTTGAGTCCCAGCTCCACCACCTACCAGCCATGTGACCTGGGGCACTTCTCTTACCTCTGAGCTGTTTGGGAGGAGGTGGGATGTCTGTCGTGTAAGTCCCCTGAGGGTAGGGCCGTGTCAGGGGCAGAGCGGGCACTCCACACGTGTCTGTGGGACGGCAGTGGGCCCAGGCCCTTCTACCTGCTCCTCCTTGGTAGTCCTTGAAAAGCAGTCAGCCTCCTAGAGCTCTGGAGGTTTTGGGAAGTTCAGCCTCTCACTTGGTCAGCAGAGACAATGTGAATGTTCTCTTTCTTGGCCGCCTTTGATTGGAGACATTGGTCCAGGCGGGCGGCATTCATTTCTCTCATTTTGCTCATGGTTTTACAAGAATTCTTCCAAGTCTTTTTTCGGGTCCCAGTCCCTCCTCCCGCCCCGGCTCTGATCAGCATATTCCACCCCACTTGGCATCATCCCTGGAGCAGTGAGGGGACCGTCTCAACAGCCCAGACAAGAGGCAGCGAGGCTGTGCAGCTCTGCCTCAGTGGTCTTTGCCCCACGGCTGCATTACTGGTTCTGATGCAGTTTGTGCCGTGTGCCCATCTTAGTCCATTCACAGCCAGAACACATCATGCAGCCATGAACTTGGAAGAGAGCCCTGCTCTCCTGGTGCAACTGTAGATCCCAGGGCAGCTGCAAGAGTGCTTTAGTTTTCTTCGTTGACTTAATTTAGGAGACCTGGGACTTGGGTGGACCCAAGGCCGGGAAAGAGGGATGTGCACGCCTCCCTCTGACACCGGCAGATGTTATCAGTGCAGTCAGGCCCCAGGCCCAGGAATCATTTACCCAGCTGTGTCCAGTCTTGAGATGATTGGGCCAGTGTCCGCTGCAGGGTGAAAGTGTCAGATGGTGGCGATGTGTGTGCCAACTTTTGGAGAAGTTCACCTTGGGTATGGAAGGGGTGAGGCTCTTGCCCACAGTCAAATCCAAGTCCTCAGGCATCTCACCCTGCTCTTTAAATGCAGTGTGTGTGTGTGTGTGTGTGTGTGTGTGTGTGTGTGTGTGTGTGTGTGTGTGTGTGTGTGGCGGGGGGATTTCCTGGTGGTCCAGTGGGTAGGACTCCGAGCTTTCACTGCTGAGGGCCTGGGTTCAATCCCTGATCGGGGAGCTAAGATCCCACAAGCTGTGCAGTGTGGCCAAAAAAAAAAAAAAAGGCAGTGGGATTGGATATTTTATTCCTACTGCTCTTAGGGCGAGTTAGTCTTGGCACACATTCAGATGGCCTGAGGAGCTTTGCTTTTGGAATGTCACTTATTTGTTCATTCACTCAGCCTGTATGAGGAGCATCACACACACGTGCCTATATCTAACCCTTCCCCGAATAAGATTGATTTGTTTTCTGATCATGTGAGTTTTAAAACCTTCTCTGATCATAACAGGATGGTGGCCCCTCACGTTTCCATGCTGCTTACATTTCATGGAACATCTTCCCTTCCATTATTTCACTTAATGTTCATGAGGAGAGGGGGATTTATTGTCTCTGTTTTGTAAGAGAAGGCAACCGAGGCTCAGAGAGGTTAAGTGTCTTGCCCAGGGTTATGTAGCTCGGTCAGTAGCAGAGCTCTGTGGCTGTCCCCTCTCTCTGCACTGTCCCTGTCTGGTACTGGTGCCACTGGGTGAGCAGTTCCCATGCTCACGACACAGATAGCATCCACTTCCTGCCAAAAAACAGGGATTTGTGGACAGGGAAGTAAGTTCCTAATCTGTTTGGGCCTCAGTGTTCCCATGATGATATCTGTGTGATGGAAATCTCTCTCCTTGCCTTTCCTTGTGAGGACATTAAGGGCAAATGTTGTAATTGACAGGAAAAGGTTTAAAGCTATTAGCTGACACTTGATGGGCAGTCAGACCCTTCCTGGAGTGAGTGGAGGCTCCCTCCCTCCCTGCCGTCTCCCTCCTTCATTCAACAGAATGTCTGGGGACCACTGCTCTGTGTCCAGCTCTGGGCTGGGACTGGGGACCAAGAGAATCCGACCTGTACCTGACCTTGAGGAGTTCATAGAACGTGGCAGTGGCCCTTCTCAGGCCAGGCTGCCTCAGGTGGGCAGCCTGGGGGTCGCTCTTTACAAGAAAAGACCGACAGGCTGGAGGGAGAAGTAGGGAAGTGGGCTTGTGTTGCTGTCCTGGAGCCCCCTGTGGCCAGCCCTGGGCCAGGGCCTTTCTAGATCTCCCCGACATGTAGGAAGTGGGCGTGTGCTTTCCAGCTGAGGAGGTAGGCTCAGAGCAGCACAGTGACTTGTCGAGGGCTTTACAGCTGGCATTTGAACTTTCATCTCTGAGATTCTGAAGGCCAGACTTCTTTCCGGGACACCTTGCCTCTGAGAAACCCTCTGCATCAGTGGAGGAAGCTGACAAACGGAGCTGGAACGCTGACTTTCTGGGCCCTGGACGGCCTGTGGTTTGGGGCAGGGGTCTGGGTCTCTGGGTCTTCACTGTCTTGTTCTGGGCGGCCCCTGCTCCCCAGGCGTGCCAGGGCTCCTGCCGGAGCAGCAGATGCTGCAGGTCAGACGTTCAGCCTCACATCTGGTCTCCCTCCTACTTTCATCTGAAACCCAACTCAGATTGTCTCAGTAAACAAACAGTAAATTCAACAGTACAGTCTTCTTGAAATGCCTTGTAGTTATTTTAAGGCTGTTTGGGGGTTTATTTTAATTGCAGGCCCAGCTCCCACAGCCATACAGCTGTTGCTGGGGGCATTCATGGCTGCCACCTCCCTCCCCTCTCCTTGTGGACTCCATCACCTTCCCACCAGGGGCCCAGGGTGGCCTGGAGGTAGTGGTGGGAGATAAAATGAGGTGTCAGGCCGCTCCCTCCCAGGTCGCTGATGCATCTAAGAACTCGAGGGGCTGCAGTGGCCAAGAGGGCAGCTTTGGACCTGGGCCTGTGGGAGGAAGACACAGCGGAGCGGGGATGACCTCCCAGGCTGAGGAGGGGTCGCTAGGGAAGGAGCAGTCCGGCCCGGTTGTAGGCTTACACTCTGGTTACCAGGACCACAGTCACACCCCACTTTATAGCAGAAATGCGCTGGAGAGTTGGGTCTAAATAAGTCAGTTTCTGGCTAGGGTAGGGCCCTGGGGGTTATCTTGTCCAGTGCTTTCCTTTTACAGTTCAGGAGACTGAGGTTCAGAGAGTGAGGGGCTTACTTCCCCACGCCCAGAGGTTTCACTCTTACTCTGCTCCCAGCTAATTCTGTCTGTGTCCCGGCTGATAGCACCAGGAATGACTGACCCCATGCACACCCTCAGCGATGTTCCATTCAAACGAGTGGCTCTGAAAGCCAGAGACTTTAAGTCCCAAGGGAACTGGGCACTCAGGGTGGATGTTAGTACTTGGACAGGCTGTGAGCCAATGTGCCATCAGCGCCTCCTGCATTGACCTCCCCATCATGACTTGGGGTGGCAGGTACCAGCTCTTTCTCATTGGTGTGAACTGGAAAATATTGGGACTGGGAGTCTAGAGACCTGGCTTTCTATGTGATGCCAGGCAAATGACCTCACCTCTCTCAGCCTCTTTTTCTTCTTCCGTGTGGTGGGGAACAGCCCGAGCTGCCGGACCTGATGGGCAGTCTTTGTGTTTGACGACAACTCCACAGCAAGTTTCCTGACGACAAGGCCGGCTCCGTCGGGGGTGTAGTGCGGGGTGCGCGGGGTACACAGTGTGGATCCCCAGAAAGGGGCGCAGACTGTCTCCAGGGCCTGGTCTGGTGGGGAGCACAGTCAGGAGTGATGGGGGTGCTCGCTGCCCCAGGAGCTTGGGAGGACAGGCTTGGCTGAGCTTCCGGTGATCCACAGCCAGTATGTTTCCCAAGGACCTGAGGGTGCTGGGGAACAGTGGGGCCGTCTCCTAAGTGCCAGGCTCTATGAGCAGGGACTTCAGGTGCTTTTGTTCTTGTAACACCTCTGGCAGGAAGACATCATTTCCCCCATTTTACACATGAGGAGACTGAGGCCCCCCTGAACCTCAGAGCAGGGAGGTGGGAGGCAACCACCAGAGACCTTGCTTCTCCCCTGGGGCAGGGGGAGAGGGACTGCGCAGTTCTTGAGGTGACAGCAGAGAAGGGGGTGGGGAGGGGAGGGGTGCAGCAGACCCCAGGGATGGCACGAGAACAAGTGAGAAGTGAGGGTACTCCGTGTGGCGCCCCGTGCCAGAGCCAATCAGAGCAGGGCCCAGGCCCTGGGAGACGTCTGGTCTGGGCCTGGCCGAGTGCCCTCTATTTATTTGTACATCACCAGATGTAAACTAATTTGTTTAGCAAGAAAAAACACATTTTTATTGCCTTCTAAACTGGGCTGTTTTTCCTCCGGTTGGCTGTCACACGTTGAGTGGCCGAGCTGGGGAGCAGAACTTTTGGGAACACGCTGAGGTGTTGGTGAGGCCAGGCTGTCATTTGCGGGGTGTTTCTCCACGGTTGACCCCGGAGCCAGCACCCAGATTCCAGCCCCAGCTTGGTCGCCACTGGCTGTGAGACTTTGGCAAGTTGCTCGGCTGCTTTGTGCCCTCATTTTCTCACCTGGGAGACGGGGACGACTGCATGTCCTGCGCAGAAAGGGACTCTGGTACCACCAATCTTGTTCATTGGTGAAAAGCCGATTCAGCAATCATTAACTCCCATTACAACTAATCCACGCTCCGCACCCTGCTAATGGAACCGTCAGCCCCAGAGTGAAGCCTGCTATACCCCCATGTGCGTTTGTAATTACGAGCTGTGGATAGCGGCATGCCCTGTCCTCATGTGCAGAAACAAGGGACTGCGCCCTGGGAGGGAGGAGGAGAGGAAGGAGAACTGGGGTTTCCTGGGTACCTACTATGTGCCAGTTGCTCTGCTGGGTGTAATCATTAAGTGTTTTTTTGTTTGTTTGTTTGTTTTTGTTTTGGCTGCACTGTGCAGCTTGTGGGGCCTTAGTTCCCTGGCCAGGGATCGAACCCTGGGCAGTGAAAGCCCGAAGCGCAAGTCTTAACCCCTGGACCGCCAGGGAATTCCCAATCATTAAGTGTTTTGGAGACAGCTCCACAGCAAGGTTCCTGACGACAGATAGGCTCCCTCGGGGGTGTAGTGCTGGTACACGGTGTGGATTCCCAGGAAGGGGTGCAGAGTGTCTCCTGGGCCTGGTCTGGTGGGGAGCACAGTTGGGAATGATGGGGGCACTCACCACTCCAGGAGCAAACTAGGTATTATTGATATTGAGACCCTGCAAAATCGGTATTATTGACATTCAAATTTTGCAGATACGGCTCAGAGAGGCCTGAGGGCCTGCTCAAGGTTGCATGACTGGTAAGTGGGATTTGGAGGCATGTTTGTCCAAAGCCCATACCCCTTCTGGTGTGAGGCAGGAGGGAGAGAGAAATTTTAATAACTTCAAGCTCCTCAGTGAGGCCAGGGAAGGGGTTACAGCCCTGGAAGGCTCAGCCTGAGGGTTGGAGAAGGACTGGGTGCCTTGCTTGTTTCAGCCTGATTTTTCTTGAGGAATGTGTCTGTGACAGACCCAATGGGTAGGTGATTTCTGACTGAGAGCCTGATGTGGCCAGGCCTGGGCCTGGCATGGGGACCTGCTCGCAGGGGCCACCAGTGCAGGTGGGAGGTGGAAGGATCATTGGGAAGACCAGGGCAGGCCGAGAGGGGGACGTAGTTGGAACCCTCAGGCTCAGAGGTTCCAAATCGGGTGGCCGTACCAGCGTTGTCAGGGGCGACGCTGGGCTCTCCTGCGAGCGGCCAGGAGGCTGGTCCAGCACTCTCCTTGGCTGGAGGAGGAGATGGAGCTGGGCAAGGAGGGATGCTTCTCAGTCCAGGCCTGGACTGCCTGCTCTTAGAACTTGAAGGAGAACCGGGACTCCTGCCTGAATGGTCTTTTTTTTAATTCCCTGTCCCTCAAATAGAGCCATTGAGGCCGATGTCTTTGGGGCCTGTGGAATGAGGTATCCCCAATTGTTGCTTCCCACAGACTTGACCAAAACTTCAAATCCCAAACTGGAGCAAACGGTGCTAATGTGCTGGATCCCACACCAAACCCAAAGATGAATCTTTTTCCCTTGAACTGTGAACTAAGTCTCCAGTTTCTTCCTCGCAATAAAAGAAGGCTCTGTTCAAGAAGTTTTGCCTCTTAACTGTGCCTCTTTTTGCCCTTCTGCTTTTGTCTAGGGTTCCTTGGCCAGGGTCTTGGTAGCTGCTGGCTCCAGGCTGGATTCCTTGGGCCAGGTAGGGAGAGGAGGTGGAATGGGTAGGGTGGGAGGGCCCTGTGCCAGCAGCGGTTACGGGAGGAGGTTTGGTGAAAGAGGCGGCAGGACAGTGAGAGCCCCGGTGGAAGGAAGGCGCCCTGGCCCAGGAGGTCAAGTGCCGGCTTTGCTGCGGTACGCCTCTTTGAGAGCAGTGAGTCTCAAAGCCTCTGTTGGAATGGGGGAACTATCCCTTGCAGGGTGGTGAGGAGAGATCCCCTGCAGGTGTCTGTCCTTGCAGCCAGGGTGAGAGGTGACCAGGCAAGGACTCTGCATGTTTTCACATCTCCTTGTTTCTGTCTTCTCGTTAGATTTCTCCAGACAGGCCCGGGAGATAGATGATATTTTCCCCCCTGGCTTTGGGGCATCTGGGCTCACTCAGATGGAGCTGTGACTTGCCTAATCTGGAACCTAATGTGGGGCTAAGCCAGGCACAAACCCAAGCTTCTAATTCAGGGAAGCAGCAAGAGCACGGGTGGAGCACGAGCTTTGGTGTCAGACCACCCTACTCTGCCTCTCTTGAGCTGTGTGACCACAGGAAGGTCATGTAACCTCTCTGAGCCTCATCTCTAAAAGCACAGTGATAATCCCACATGAATGATTTTCTTGCCCTCGCTGGGATTAGAGCCACCTGCACAGAGCCTGGCATAGGGGGTGCTCAGAAAGTAATTGTCAAATGACTAAATGAATGAATGTGAGTTTAAGAGTCAGAGTTGGGAAAAGAGGCTGCTTTGAGGAGGAATTCCAGGTTGCTGGAGTTATCTGGACCCCCACTTTTAACCCCAATCCAGCAAAGCAGGGGGCCCAAGAAAACCAGCTGTCACCAGCTGGGATGCTGTGGCTCCTCACCTTGAATGTCAGCTCATGTGAGGCTCCTGGCCAAGAGCGAGTTGGCCCCTACTGTATGCAGGTAGCCTGTCCCCACTGCTCTTGGGCTGAGGTGAGTGAGGGGGTCCTGCAGTGGGCACTTCTGCTTGAAATCTGCTGCAAATAGAAGCCTGCATCCCAGGCTGGGTGACCTCAGACCCGTCTTGTCCCTCTCTGACCTCAGTTTCCTCCTGTACAAAATGGAACTTGCAGGTTCCTGTAGGTTCCTAGTATCCTTTATGGGGACAGCTTCAGCTCAATCCCGGGGACATCTGGGTCAGCCGTGAGGTTTCACTCACGTGACCCCAGCCACACCGCCAAGCACATCATTACACCCGCCTCGGTGTTACGTGCCTTTCTCCCGAGGCTGAGCTCTGGCACACAGAACTCTGGAGAGCAGGCTGGGCTGTATCCCTCCCAGGGCCTCCCGCAGGCTGTCACCAATTAGTAACAACAGCCTGCCTGCGACTCTCCTGAGCACATTTCCATGTATTGTACCCGCATTGCAGAGGTCGAAACGGCAACAGAGAACTTCAGTAACGTAGACCTATGATCGAAACTAGTGTTTCTCAAACTTTCCTATGCAGTAAAATCAGCTGACAGGCTTGTTAAGATCCAGATTCCAGAGAATCTGTTTCAGTAGGTCTGGGGTGGGGCCTGGGAATTTGCATTTCTAGCAAGTTCCCAGGTGATGCTGATGCTGCTGGACTTCGGCCCACACTTTGGGTGGCCCCAGTCCAAACCACCCTCACACTGGTATTTGCAGTGTTCTCACTCGCATCTCCGCTGATCTTTACCACCGTAGGAGCCAGGCCACTCAGGTTTCCATTCATTCCTGCCTTCATTCAGCCATTAGCATCTACCTTGCACCAAGCATTGTGCTTGGCACTAAGGGTATAGTGGAGGGAGGCTTAATTCTTTTTCTAAAGATGAAAAATAGGCCCAAAGAGTTGAACTTTGTTTGTTCTTTGTTTTTCTATCCATCTATTCATCTACCCATCCAACCAAAGCCCACCGGTAGCTCCTCTGCCCCAGGCCCTGAGCTGAGTGTCCCTGACTGGGAAGGAAATCCCAGTGAAGTAGGAGATGCATAGGAAGCTCAAGGAATAGTTGGTGCCCATAGATAGGGGCTGGTCAGGGACAGGGGGTGGATCAGGGAAGGCTCCCTGGAGGAGGTGACTTGCCTAAGACCACATGATTGATAAGCATTGAGTCAAGGCTTGAAGCCAGGTCTCCCCTGCACTGTGCTGCCTCTCTATAAAACCCTTTTGGCTCATTTTCTCAACACGGTCTAACTGGAGGCATGGATTTATTTTGTTTTTCCTCTGTGTCTGGGGCTGGGTTTTTTTCCCTGGGCAAGTGGCTCCAGTGTTAATCCAGGCCCTTTCAGAGTAATTTTATCACCACTATCTCTCGAGACTACTCCAGTGTTCCACTAATAAAAAAAATTCTATAGGGATGGTGTGGACAGGAGGTTAAAGACATAACACTTACAGTCCTAAACTGAGCGTGGGCTCAGGGAGCTGGACCTCAGTCTGGGGACCCAGACTGGAACGAGGCTTCCATGACCACTGGCGCCTCTCTGGCCTTTATAGGCTTGAGATTGTGGGGAACATGGCGTGCTTGCCAGCTCAGGGAATAATGCACCCAAACTGGAGTGACCTGGCTGGGCAAAGACCTGGGGACAGTCTGGCCCGGCTGGGCCTGGGGGAGGGCCCTGCACTGTTGCAGCCTGGTGGGTGGGGTAAAGATTGGCCAAGAGCCAGGCGGCCAGTCCCAGTTGAGAGGAAGGGTAGGGCCACAGCAGCTCCAGGGCACTCTCTCTGCTGTGCACAGATAGATTTGGGGAGGTGTGGTCCTATTACGTGCCCATCCCTGAGCTAGGTACTGGGGGGCATAGAAAGGAGAGAGAAAACAGCGTTTGTGTGGGGGAGGCAGGGTGAAAGGAGCAGGAGGAAAAGCTGCTCTCAGAGGCTGCAGGGAGTTTCCACAGAGATCTGTAAATGCCATGCTGGTTCTGGGTTGGCAGAGAGGCCTTGTTGTCAATCCAGCTTACCAGTCTGTGCAGCTGGAGACACACAGCACCTGCTCCAAGGCCCACAGTCACATAAATAATCCAGGGATAAGGGATGTTCTGAGTACTAGAGAAGAACAGAGTTACTCTGGGCCCAGGGATAGGAAGTGATCAGGGAAGGCTTCACAGAGTAGGTGACTTTGGGGCTGGGCCTTAAAGGATGTGTAGCAGTTCACAGACAGGATAGTGAGAGGACGTTCGGGCAGAACTGCGTGCAGCTTTGAGTTGGGCCAGGTGGATGGAATGGTTCCATTTTGCACAAAGGAAAGCAGGGCTCAGGAAGATGGAGTGGCTTGCCTAGGGTGATGGAGGCCAG
The DNA here is from genome assembly GCF_009873245.2 of Balaenoptera musculus. NCBI lineage: Eukaryota > Metazoa > Chordata > Mammalia > Artiodactyla > Balaenopteridae > Balaenoptera > Balaenoptera musculus. The sequence continues at coordinate 45,036,895 of NC_045785.1, read as the reverse complement.
ACCTCCTCCCGATTCCTCATCCGATGTTCTGCCCACTTCCCCACACTGTTTCCTAGGTCCACTCTCAGGCACCGCAGGAGCCCTGGGAAGGCTTAGGATGTGCCCTGGGCGTCTGTTCCACTTTAATTCCTGGACTAGGGGGAACGGCTGGGCAGGGTGGCTTCAGGGCTGCTTGGAGGCAGGGCCTGACCCCATTGGCCTTGGCCCTCCTACCCTGCAGGTGGGCCACTGCCAGCTTGGCCAGGGCTTGCTGTGTTCCTGCCACCACAGCTCATAGATGGAGAAGTTGAGAATTGCCTCATCCTACAGGAAGAGGAAGTCTGAATGAAGACTAGAGTGTATTCTTGATAATGAAGGAAATATTTAAGAAGTTAAAGGTCGGAGTGAAGGGAAGGAGCTTTGGAGTTGGGCGGATCTGGGTTCTAATTTCTGCTCTGCCTTGGCTGGCTTTGAAAGCTTGAGCAAACCATTTCACCTTCCAAAACCTCAGTTTCCTCATCTGTAAAAATCTGTGAAGATCCCATGGAATAGTATGTATTTAAAGTGTATTCCAATTTATACAGGTGCTGAATAAATATAAGTTCTATTTCCCACAGCATGCATGAAATTCATCTGCTTATCTCCCTAAAATATTCCCAGACTGGAAAATATTCTCCAGTCTGCCCTGAATACCCGTAGTGATGGGGGAGCTTTCTACTTTCAAGACAATATTGAGCAAAATCTGACCCCTTTAGCTTCCCCCATTGATCCTGGTTCTGCTCTGTGAGGCCTCAGGCACTGGAGGCCAGTGAGCCTTCCCTTATCCAGGAGCCATATCCTTGGGGCCATCAGCTCTGGGCATCCTTCTCAGAAGGCAGGGTACCCACGCTGCTTTTAGAATTTGTTGCCAGAAGCTGAGCCTGGTTCCCCAGGTAACCTAGCTGGGCCTGGGAGTAGAGTTTTACACCTGAACATTTGCAGCAAATGCAGCTTGAGATCTCAACTTGTAAACTCAGTATATACAAGCATCTCCATCCCTCAAAACCCTCTAGCCTTTAAAGACATCCTCTGCTATTAAGACAGGTTTCCACCTTCTTGTTCTTCTGTAAGTGGTTTTTTAAAAAAAATTCTTCACTGATAGCACTATAGCAATAACTAATTCCAAATGAGATGCATTCTCCCATTTACATCTGAGCCCAAGGCACTTCTAGAGTTTGCCCAGAATTACTCTTCTCATCCTCGTGTAATTATTAAAAGAGTCCCCTTTCACTGTCAGAAGTGTTCCTGGTGGGGATAAGTTACATTAACTTCCTAGTATTAGTCCTTTTGGTTTGAGATAGGGAGGAGGTGGGAGGGAGAAGGAGGCAGCAGATTGCGGCTTGGGGGAGCAGTCTCACTTTGGGGGGATTTATAGTCCAAAGGTTTGTTGCCTTGTTTGATATACCTCATGCTGCCCAAGTTATTCCGTCTGTTTGGCCGTGTGCTGTGTGACTTGGGAAGCCATCTGCCCTCACTGGAGATGTGGGTTTGGGCTAGGAGAGAACTCAATTCTTGTCAGCTGAGCCATTCTTGGCCAGAGCTGGTTGAGTATTGAATCCAGAGAGAGATCCAGTCCAGAACTAGGATTCCCGCCTGGGCTGTGGCTGCTGAGCCGCTTTGGTTTTATGCTTTGGGTCACTTAGATAAAAGCAGGTAGGGACGTCCCTGGTTGTCCAGTGGTTAAGACTCTGTGCTTCCACTGCAGGGGGCACAGGTTTGATCCCTGGTCAGGGAACTAAGATCCCACCTATTGTGTGGCACAGCAAAAAAAAAAAAAAAAAAAAAAGCAGGTAAAAAGCTTCAAGTGCCTGCTCTGCTGCTGGTCTGACAAAGCAGCGCTGGGCTGCAGGCTGCCCTGGTCAGGAAGTCCTCTCTGGAGCAGACAACGCCCCTCACCCCAATCCTGGGATGCACTGTTTGTTCATTTCAACCAGCAAGTGGTCCCTCAGGGCCAGGCTGGTGCTGGGTGCTGGGTGTGGTCACACAGGGAGGAGGTAGACCCCACCTCTGCTTTCAGGGAGCTCTCGGTTCATGTGGGGCAGATACTTACCAGGCAGTGACCAGGTGGTGGGAGGAGTTGGGACGGAGGGAAGTACGGGGGCTGTGGAGCTGGACATCCTGCCAACCCGTAGGGTTCATGAGGGCTGGGTGGTGCCTGGCTTGTTCTCCACAGTACCTTCAGCCCTCCATGCTGCCTGACACAGAGTAGATGCCCAGTAGATATCTGTGAAATGAGTAACTAGGTAGCGCCTAACCCAGCCCAGGTATGCTTGTTAGGGGGGAATCAGTCATCACCCAGTCTCACCTGGTAGGAAAGAATCTTCTCTCCCTCTCTTTGTCTTTCCTTTCTCCCTTTCTTCCATCTGTCCCTTACTGAGCTCCTGCTGGGATCCAGGCCCTGTGCTGGTAACTGGGTATCCAGAGGGGCCCCCAGGGAGGAGGACATGGAGCCCTGCTCTCACCCCACCCCATTTCTGTGGGTCCTCCATCATAGCCCCCATGACACTTCAGTGTACTTCTCTGTGTCCATGCCTCCCACCTCGAGCTCCTGCAGGATGGGCAAGGGCTTGCGCCCAGGACCAGCAGTGGAGAAGGGATTTGGGAAAGTGCTCTCGAGGGCATGGGGGTGGGTGTACATGATTATTGCCACCGTCCAGGGGCTTGCCTGGGCTCCGCGCCTCTCTGTGCTGGGCTTTAAGTCTGCCAGACCAGGGTGTGGATCCCCAGGAATGACAGCAGACGGGTGGGAGGTGGGGCAAAAGATGAAGCTGGAGAGGAAGCAGGCCAGACTCTGCAGGAACCCCAAGAACCGCCCACAGTGCTTGGACTCTGTCAACCAGTGGGATTTGGGGGCCCCAAGTCAGGGGTTGGCCCTCTCCCTGCCTGAACAGAGTGTCCAATCCAGTGGGACCTGGGATGCCATCCTGGAAGCTATCAATTAAGGGCACAGGCATTGGAGTCACCCTGACCTGGGTTCGCACGCCGGCCTCACCTCTTGCTAACTCCGAGCCCAGGTTTCCTCATTCGCGAGGTGGGAAATCACAATTGACCTTCAGCTGGTGGAGGGAGGTGCAATGCTGCCTGAGCAGTGTAGTGAAGAGCTAGCCCTGGCACGTGGCAGGTGCTCAATAAACAGGCGGCTGTATGTCCATAGGAGTGAAGGATAGCAAAGCAGAGTGGGTGAGACCAGAGGCCCTCGGGCCACCTTGCCCGGCTTCAAAGCCTGGCTGTGTGACCTTGGGCACTCTGGTTAGCCCTCCCTGAGTCTCTTTTGTTTTTGTTGTTTTTAATTTATAACGATGAGAAAAATCGTACTGACCTGGGATTGTTGTATCAAATGAGTTAATACCAGCTTTCTCTCTTCCCATTCTCTTTGAATCCTCTCCACTCAGGCTCTCGCCACCATCACAGGAGTCACCCAGTCAGGGTCAGCAGTGCCCTCCGTGTTGCTGGATCTGGGAGTGGTTCATTGTAGTTGACCTTTCTGCAGCATCCGACACAGTTGCTCACTCCCTGCTCCTTGAAACACTTTCTTTGTCTGCTTCCGGGACACCTCTTGGCTCTCCCTCCTCCTCCCTCCCTGGCAGCTCCTCACTCACCTCTGCTGGTTCCTCCTCCTGATATCTGAATGTCCCTGTGCCCCAAGCTTCTAATCTCTGCATTCACCCTTGGTAATCTCCTCCATGCTCATGGCTTTAAATATCACTGGGTGAATTCCACATTTATACTTCCAGCTTGGATCTCACCTCCGAACTCCAGACTGCCCTGCGTTTCAACTGGATGTGTCTAATCGATATCTCAAACTTAGCACATCCAGAGCTGAACTCCTGATAACACCCCAGCCTCCCCCATTTTCCTGCTAGTTGCTCAGGCCCAAAGCCCTGGAGTCCCTTCTCTCGCCAACATCCTACATCAAATTCCTCTGCATATCTTGTTGCTTCTGCCTTCACCACACAGGCAGACTCTGACCCTTTGCATCCTGTCCTTTCCCTGCTGTCATCCTGGCCCACACCACCATTGTTCTCACCTGGATTATTGTAGTTGCCTCCTCTCTGGCTTCCTTGCTTCCACCCTGGCCCCCTTGTGGCCAGGGTCCTGTTCTGACAGGAGCCTAATGATGTCACTTCTCTGCTCAGAACCCCCCAGTGACTGCACACCAGAATCTCCAGTGAGCTGGGCTCTCCCTGGAATGGCTACTGGGTGGACCCTGTCAGGATATTTCAGACTCTGGCTGGGGCTTGACTGGGTGAAGAGCACATTCCGGTTGTCCCTCTTTTTCTGAGCTGGCTTTTCTGCCCCCTCCCAATCAATGGGCTAGGGGAAGGCAAGAGGGAAGGGAGGGGGAAGGGAGGGCAGGCTTGGGATGGGGCCACCTGGGCTAGTCTTGTGCTGCTCTCCCGGCTGCTTTAATAGGTGTCTGGAGCCACATCAGAGGAGGCTTTCCTTACGACCTGAGCCCATAAATCACGACTCCTTGTAAAGGCCAGTGCCTGGGGCTGCCCGGCCGCTGGCCCAGAGGGGGCCACAGCTCTGCCTCGGGACATTCTGTCCTCCTGACTCCTGGCTCCGGCACCCTTCCCCAAGAGAGACCTCTGTGGAGTATGGGCAGCCAGCGTTGCTCCAGCTCTAGCTCCATGCCAGAGCTGCGCCGGCCGCCCATTGACGTGCACTCCTCCAGCTGCCCTGACCACCCTTCAGGAAGGCATGGCTCGCCCCGCCGGACAGACGAGGAAACTGAGGCACAGCACAGCGAAGGGCCATGAGGTGGGGCTCAGAGGTCAGCCTCATCTCCCATCTGAAATCATGCTCGTTGCTCACCTCTGCAGTCCAGAAGAGAACTCTCCAGCTGGTGGAAAAGAAGGAGCCTGGATCTGCCCAGTGGCACAGTTGTACCTGGAGGGGTCCTCACGTGAATGAAATGGGGTGAGGCGTGGAAAGCACTCAGTCCATTCCTGGCACCCACAAGCCATCCATTTGCTGCCTGTGGCCCCCTCCCCAGCCTTAGCAGCCCCCAGGCTGCCCGAGTGGGTTTGGCTTGGTTCAGTGTACTTGGTGCTCATTGATGCCAGCCTGCTTTGGGCCCAGCCTTGGGCCAGAATTTGAAAGCCTAGAAAAGAGGCCAGACAGGTCCAGGCCCTTGAGTTGCTCACCCTGGGTGTGGCAGACAGGTGGTCATACAGGCTGAGGTGAGAGGTGCTGGTGGCCTGGACTAGGGTGATGGCTGTGGTCACAGAGTGGAGATGTGAAATGCATTTAGGAGATGGGAGAGGCAGTTTGTTGGCTGCATATTGCCTCAGTTCAAACCCTGGCTCCATTATTTACCAGCTGTGTGACCTTGGGCAGGTTACTTACCCTTTTTGTGACTCTGTTTCCTCAGCTATAAAATGGGGGTGTTAACAGTCCTTTCTTTATGAGCTAGGGGAGATGGCCTTCAAAAGGGCTTAGAGGATCCCCACATATGTGGTGCTCACGTTAGCTGTCATTATTATTGGTGGCTGATCGGATGGGGGGCTGGGGCAGAGGGAGGCATCTAGGATGAGGCCTTGGGTATCTGGAGGTGGGAAAGGAGGAGCAGGTTGGGGGTGGGGTCGGAGGGAGCTTGGCTGAATCCGGGGTACCTGTGGGGCATCCCATGGAGATGCGCAGGCCCTTCTGGGCTTGGCCAGGGCTGTTGAAAAGTGCTTGTCAGCCACCTCCAAACCAGGAGGCTGATGGCCCCATAGGTGACAGGTCTGCTTTCAGAACCTATGGGTTGATTATTTTTGGCCGCTTGGGGTCCCTGCGGCTGGAGATGGGAGAACAGTGATCATCATCACCATCACCACCACCATCATCATGATAATGGCAATGATAACAACTACCATTTGTGTGGGGATTTACATTTTACAAAGTGCTTTCTCCTCCATTACCTCATTGGGAACACATGGTTCCAATAGAAGGCAAGGATGCATTTCTCTTGGGTCCTGTGGGGCCCACTCCTCTGGAAGTCTGTTTCAAATGATAATAATGCCGTGCATTTTTATAGTGCTTTGTACTTTGCCAAGTGCCCTCACGTCCATGCTCACATTTGGCTCTCACTATGGCTCCTCACAAGGCCCATCAACCAGGAATGAACATCCTGTTTGACAAGCAAATCTGAGGCCCTGAGAGTTCCAGTGACTTGCTTGAGGTGACCCAGCTTATGAGGCTGGGACTTAAGTGGTAAAATGAGGGATTTGTGGGGTCTTCATTTTCAGTTTAGCCTTCCATACAGGGCAGGCCTCCCTTCTGTAGCAGCAGCTCAGCCACTTGGTTGCATACCTGTAGGGATGGGAAGCTCACTACCTGAGTCAAGCAGAGGTCTGTCCCCCAATCCATGATTTTCCGTCCCTCCCACTGGTCCTAGCTGGCCTGGCGATGCACAGCCTGGCTGAGACATCAGGACAGGAGGTTTGTCTCTCCTGATGTGCAGCCCTGGGCTGAATGACCTTTCAAATGACCAGATGTTATCCAGGCACCCACCCCCCACCCCCCGCCCTGTCCCACTATCCCTGCCTATCTTGTCCCCTATTAGGACACATCCTGGGGCTGTCCCAGAAAGGGAGCAGAATAGAGACCACGTGGGGAGTGGTGTGCAAAGGAGCCTTGGGCTGGGCATCAGGGGATCTGAGCTCCGCTTGATCCTGGCATGTCAGTATCTTCCTAGTCCTCCTTGAATCAGAAGGTCTTTAAGGTCCCTCCGGAGTCCAAAAACTCAGTCGTGTCCTCTCTAGCCCCTCCCCTTTAAGGGCCTTCCACCTGTGTGGGCCTGTGTGGAATAGTCTAGGGGAGCTTAGAAGACCAGGCATTTGGAGGGGGGTTCAGTGTTGAGGGATTGTTTTTGATAAGAGCAAATTAGGCTTTTTTGGGAATTTTGTTTCAGGAGAGAGCTCAAATGTGTAGCCAAGCAAACAAGCCATCGTGGTGGGCCTGGCCTGCCTTTTCAACCCTTCCTTTGTCTCTCTGCCCCAGTTCGCTGCCCTCAGTCTCCCCACCTCCATGCTCCTGTGCAGCTCAAATACCGCCTCCTCCAGGAAGCCTTCTCTGACTTCCTTGACTGGGTGAGGGGCCTCTTTTGGGCTCCTGCAGTCCTCAGGCATCTCTCTGTCACCAACCATTTGCTTTCCTGCCTCTCCCAATTATATCCTATGAGCCAGGCAGCACTGAAATATGTATACATGTTCGCCCACATATGCATTTATCTCCTTGCTCAATCCTACAACCTGTGGAGTGGGTATTGCCCACGGCCCCTCAGTGGGCAGGTTACAGAGCCACATTCAAACGTGGCTCTGCCAGTGCATGTTCCACCCAGCCCGGCCACCTCCCCGGGGAATGGCACTGTGGCTGCTGAGTGGGGTCCACTCTGCCCGGCTGGGAGAGCAGGCTCGCTGGTGGACTGAGCTTTGACTTGCAGTGACCCACTGCTCTCTTTGCAGTTGATCCTCCCCACTGAGCCCTGGGGGGACACATTCCTGTAAACTTGAGCATCACAGGGAGCCCCCACCTCCCCCAACCAGCCAGATAAGAAGATGAGAGGGAGGAATGTCCAGGCTGGGCTCAGCTCAGGGGTCCAAATCTGCATGCATCCCCTGGGGCCCCGCTTTCCCCTCTCCCTGCCCCACTCCAGGCTGGCCCAGGCTGGCCCCTTTTCCCCCCATTCCTGGCCAGCGGTCAGGTTCAAGGGGACTGTGGTCTAAGCTCTCTCCCTCTTCCTGGGGTCCTTACTCAGCCTGGGGTCCCAGGAAGGTACCTGAGGGTGGAGTGTGTGCTTGAGGTCCAGTCTCTTTCCTGCCACCTTACCAGGGTGGCCAGGGTCAATGTGACCAGGGGCCAGTCAGTTCCCCTCTCTGAGCTGGCTTTCTCAGGGTCAGATGGGGTATGCTATCCCCATCCAGGAGTGGCTGTGACAGTTAGGTGAAATTACATAGGTGAAGGGCCTGGTGCCCAAAGTGCAACATAGTAGATGCTGAATAAATGTTAGCTCTTTTTACTGCGTTCATTAGAAACCAGCCTCTTTCTTGCTGAGAATGGGGACGGCGGGGTGAGAGAGGCATGGGGGCGGGGTGCATGTGAAGTGAGCCAAGAAAAACCTTGCCAGAGGTCTGGACGGTGGGAACGAGGCAGTGGCTCCCTGGCCTCCTAAGGAAAGCCCTAATGCTTTTCGGATGTTCCCCCAACCTGAGGTGTCTGGAAAAGGGGCCAGGCTTCTCCTATGCTAGTGAGATGGCTCTCCAACTCAGAGAATGTCTGGGAAAACCTGAAGTAGATGTGAAGAATTTTTGAGCTGGCTAGGACCTTTGTCATCACTTACACAAATTGCTCACTTTAGATGAGGCAAAGGGACTCAGAGAGGGAAAGAGGCCTTCCTAAGGCCACCCAGCCAGAAGGGAGCAGAGCTGGGTCCTTTCCATTCCAGTGCCTCAAATGGTTTAAAAAAAAAAAAGGCAACAACTGACATTTATTGAGACTTTGCAACATCCTGGGCCTGTTCTGAGTGCTTTTTATCTTTTATTTTGTTAGTCCTCACACAAACCCTTTGAGGTGGGACCTATTATTATTTCCATTTTACAGGTGAGCGAACAAACTGAGACTCAAAGTCACTGAACAGCTTTCCCAGGGTGGTACAACCCTCTTGGTGCTGCAGAGCCTTGGGGTTCGGATTTGGCATCAGTGGGAAGGGGCCTGGGGATGTCTGGGGGTGGAGTTTGCCTGTAGGCCCCCTCATAAGCATCCCTGGCTCTCTGGGTCAGCTGAGGAGGGTCCGTGGGGAGTGCTGTTTTGACTGGGAGTAGGGAGGACAGGGTGCAAGTCTTGCTCTGTCATTAACTCACTGTGTAACCTTGAGCGAGGTCTTTTGCTTCTCTGGGGCTCAGTGTCTCCATGTGCATAATGAGGAAAATTGAAAGACTCTCCAGACCTGAGATTCTGAGGTTACCCGATTGCTAAATGTCTTGTGATGGGCAGCTCACTACCTGTCCAGTCAGCCCACCCCAGTGCTGGACAGCTCTCCTCCATGTGGAACCAAACTCTCTGAGTGCTCCAGAGTTTCTCTGCTGCCTGTTGCCCTCCTGGTTCCCCTCATCTCTCCCTGAGTGTGGCAGCCAAGCCTGGGGCCTGGCCCTTGGCTGCTGCTTTGGAAACGTTTCCATCCCTTTCCTGGGCCTTCCTTGCCTTCTCCAAGGGGCCTTCAGGGCCCAGGCTCATCCCCTAGCAACCCCAGAAGCTCAGACTCGTGTCTAGTGGGCATCAGTGCGCACTACTCTGTGCCAGGCACTTATGCACTAACCTGCCACCATCCCTGGTCCCAGAGGGGTAGCTGTGGGCTTGCAGGTCAGTGCCCTGTGGCTCCTTGGTGTGTTCTTCAGGCCTCTCTGGCCCTCCTCCTCCCACAGTGCCTCCCTAACCTCCCCCTCATTCATTCAGCAACTAGCCTCTTCCTGCTTGCTCTGGGTGGGTCCCCCTGCTGGTCCCTGTCTCTGAGAGGGAGGAGAGACAAGCAACCGAGTTATGATGCCCTGGTGGAAGTCAGCTTGTCCCTAATCCCCCAGGCTGGGCGCTGTGGATGCAGCAGTGAGTGGGGAGCGGGGTGCGTGAGCAGCACCCATGATGCAGTCAGGCGAGTGCAGCTAGTGGGAGTGCAGGGGGCAGCCTCAGCACGGAGGAGGACTCTCTGGAGGAGCTTCTGGAGGAGGAGACTGTGACATCAGCATGGTCTTCCTCTTCCAGGAAGTCCTCTCTGGCTACTTGGGCCCCAGTGGCCTCTGCCTTCTCTGACTTGAACCCTTAATCTCTGCTGTGCGGCTTGTTGGAATTCAACTTGTCATGTTTTCCTTTCCTCTAGACAGGTTGGGCCAGGACGTGTACTGAACTTCCTGCATCATGCATTTATTTTATTAACTTATTCAATAAAACTCTGTTGGATTCTATGTCAGGTGCCATGTTAAACACTGGGCAGAGAGAAACCCAAGAGTGTCTTCCTTTTCTCAAGTTGCTTTTATAATGAGAGTCAAGCGTATAATGACACTACAGGATGGTGAAGGCTAAAAATTCCCAGGGGAGGGGGCTAACAAATGCCCTGGATTTGAGCTGGGCATTGAGGGATGAGTAAGAGTTTGCCAAGAGACAGCAGGGAGCAGGGCATGAGGCAGAGGGAACAGCATGTACAGCAGTAAGAGGGGCTTTCAAGAGTGAGCTCCCTCTGCGGAATGATGGGCCTACAGGTGGGAAGGGGAGTGGTGGGCAGGGTGTTGGAGAGGTGGTCAGGACCCCACAGGGCTTTGAGCACCAGTGAAGAGGGTGGATGTGATCAGAGCCTCAGCTTATTTAGCAAGGTCACTGGAGCCAGAGGGATCTGACTAGTAGGAAACCAGATGGGAGGCTGGGAAGCCAGGCCAGGGCAGCTCTCCAGGCTGAGATGATGAGGATGAAAGGGAGGGAACAGTGAGTCTGGGGAGGAAGGGGGCAAGGGTGGATGACTCACATAACGAGCCACCCCAAGATGTAGTGGTTTAAATCACCAAACATTTCACTGTGTCTCACAGTTCTGTGGGTCAGGAATTTGGGGCAAGGCTCTTCTGGGTGAACCTTCCCACATGACATCGACTGGGGTCACTTTGGTGGTATTCAGTTGGCATCTGGTCTGATTGGAGAGTCCAGGACAGATTGGTTGTGTGCTGACGCATGGATGAGGGTGGCTGGGAGGCTGGGCTCAGCTGGGCTCTTCTGTCTCTCTCTGCAGTCTCCATGGGGTGCCTCCAGCAGGGTAGTCAGACTTCTTATGTGGCAGCTCAGGGCTCCAGGAGACCAAAAGGGAAGCCACTAGTCCTTAGAAAGGCAAGCTCAGGAACAGGCTCACTTCCACCATGCTCCATTGGTCAAGGCAGTCACAGGCCAGCCCACATTCAGAGAGGGGACACAGCCCAACTCTTAGTGGGAGGACTATCAAAGAATTTCGGCCATCTTTAATCCACATGCAACCCCTCTCCTCCATCTCCATCAGAGAGATTTGAGTCCCTCTGAGGACTGGGAGGTGAAATCTTCCAGATGCTGTCAGGCACTTGGTAAAGAAGCTTAACTCTGTAGCACAGATTTGAATCTCTGACCTGTTAGCACACACCTCAACTCCTGAACCATTCCACACACTTGAACCTGGAGCTTATTAGCATATATCAAGATCATTAGGAGTTTAAAGCACACCTGTTTCCTTCAATGCCCGAGCAACACACCACTGGTGCTCCAGCCTCAGCACACACCACGAGGCCCCCCAGTGCTTGAGCCCAGGGCTGGCAAACGGGTTTCCACTCTTAGCTCAGCTTCAGTCACTTGCTGGTGCTGCCTGGAGAACTGTGTTGAGCAGGATTCTGAACTTAGCAGGAAAGAGATGGTGTGAATTAGTGACGTCTGCTTTGTGCAAGACAAGGGGAGAAGCAGTACCACTGTCCCTCAGCTCACTGATTCTGGTGGCCTCTTTCCCCTTAGCACCTCCAGGACCACTGCCATTGTAAGGATCCCTCTAGCCTAGCCAAGTATACCCAGAGGGTCAGCAGATTTGCAAATACCTGTCCCTTCGAAAGCCTGTCAGCACCCCTCTGCCCCCAACCCATCACCACAAGCTGGGCCTCCAAACCGATGGCACGTGCCTGGGTTTTGGATGCACCAGCACACCTAGACCCTCCCCTGCCAGCTGGTACCTGAACAGGGCAGACGCCCAGCTTGACAGTTGCTAACACCAGCCTTTATCAGCCTCACACCACATTCCTTAACTTCACCATCTCCCTCTAGCCCCCTCCGACCCCTTTCTCAACCACGGAAGGTTTAATTGTTGCAAATGGAATCCGTGTTCTACAGAAGTCCAATAAATCTGCAGTCTGTCTTCCTGGTAATCAATCACAGATTGCAAATCGCACGAGGAGAAGTCTATAAGATATGTTCTTCATGTCTAGTATGTTGGGTTATTTTCATGTCTTGTGGTTTGAATTTGGCCACTGTCATTTTAGAGGAATTTCCTGCCATCTGCGTTCAATTGAATTTTCTCACAGATTTGTGCTTGCTTGTAAATACTAGGGGCTGGCAGAAAGGGGAGCTTTGTTCTTGGTGACATTTCAGAAATCCGTTAATGCAGGCTTGCCAGCTGATCTGTAGCTCGGCCGGGAGGGAGGCGTGAGATGAAGGGAAGGTGCAGATTCCCTAATGGCAGCGATGCGTCTCTGGCTCGGGCCAGGAGACTGGGTGGAGTGGGGCGGGACGGCCAGGTTAGGGTCTCTGTCTCCTCCAGCCTTTCCTGCCTACAGCCAGGCTCCATTTTCCTCTGCGCTTCTGCTAATTATGAGGGGTGTGTGCATTTGCCCAGCTAATCCTTCCTCTTCTGCTGGGGGGCTGGGGGACAATCAAGCTAAGAGCCAACCCTTGCCCCCCAAGGAGCCAGAATTCGGGCAGTATATTCTGGCTGCACCTCTGTGATGGGGAGAGGCCACTACTAGCCAGGGCACTAGGCATCCGGCTGCCCCAGCGTGGCCCCAGCTCTGCTCTAACTTGCTCTGTGACCTTAGACCAATCACCTTACCCCTCAGAGCCTCAGTCCCTCCCATTGTAAATGGAATATCAATCCCCACCTCAGTGGTTGGTGCAGGGATTAAGTGATGTGCGGCTCACGGTTGGGCCTCAACAATGGCGAGTCTTAATTCCAGCAACAGTTTGTTGCCCACTTGCTGTGTGCCAGGCCCTCTGCAAGGCATTGACGAGACGCATGGTCCTGGTCCTTGGGGACCTCATGGTGTGGCCCAGTGATCACTAAGGTGGGACACCAAGACCACCTATGGGGTGGGGGAGTAATATTAGAGAGTGATTTATGTTTATGACATAGCTCATTTTTGGTATAGTGATGTTGATGATCTTATGTGTCAGGCACTGTTCTGAGCACTGCTTGTGTTTTTAACTCATGTGGTCTTCACAACAACCATATGAGGTGGGTCTCTTATAATCTCCCATTTTATGGGTGCGGAAACTGAGGCACAGAGAGGTTACTTGGGCCACGTGCCCAAGGCTGCACACCTAGCATGTGGTAGAGTGTTTTTGATAATACATATAAGAATAGTAGTTCACGTCTATGATTTAGAAATGAATACATTTTCTCCTGATAGGGATATGAGATAAAAAAAAGTCTGATGCCTGCTGGCCTGCAGCAGTGATTGTCATACTTCTGTGTGGGTGAGAAACATCTAAGGGGCAGGCTCAAATGCAGATTCCTGCCCCACTTCAGTGGGTAGAGGAGGGTTTTGAGCAGGGTGCAGGTGAGGAAGGAAGGAAACTCCTGGGTGACTGTTCTGGAGCTGCAGGATAGCCATTTCCCCTCAGTGTCCTCATCTGAAAAATGAGGACAGGCCCCCCTACCCACCAGCCTGTGGGATGTGTGGGCGTCAGACAGACCGTGCACTCTATGCCCTTCACCTGCTCAAGGACGCGGCCCCAGCAGACCCCCTGCTCCTGCCGTGTCAGCTCTTCCTTTCTGCTGAGTCATTCCCAACCCCACGTAAGCAAGCTGTTTTCTCTACCATATTACAAACAAAACAAACCTCTGGACCCACTTCTCTCTTCAGATACCGCCTCAATTCTTTCCTTCAGAGCAAAGCTCTTTGAAAGAGTCGGCTGTGCTCTTTGTCCCGTTCCTCTTCTCTTCTCTCTGGGCCTGTGCTAGGCTTTCCCATCCGCAGCTGTACTGCTGCTGCTCCTGTCCAGGTCCCTGTGGCCTCCGTGTTGCCCAGGCCACCATCATCCCTCAGTCCGTCTGCCCATCAGCAGCGTTTGCCTGTGCTCACTTCCCTCCTCACCGACCCCGTGCTCTCCTGACCTCCCCACCTCTCTGCTGCTTCTGGCCCCCTTCCCTGGGTCCTCCTCATCTCACTGACCTCTCTCCCTCTCTCAGTGACCTCATCCAGGCTGTGGCTCTGAAGAATATCCATCTGTTGATGACTCCCCATTGTATATGCCCAGCCCAGACCTTCCCCTGGAGCTCAGACGTGTACCTCTGGCCGCCTTCCCTGCATCTCCATGTGGTTGCCAGTGGTTGATTATGTATGTTGCATGTTGTCCATTTCTTCCACTAGACTGTCAGTTCCACATAGGCAGGGGCTTTTGTCCGTCTTGTTCCCACTCTATCTAGGTTCAGGACCCAGAACCATGCCTGGCACAGAGGAGTGCTTAGTAAGTATCTGTTGAATGGATGGGTGGAGTGTCAGGACCTTGGAAATTATGAAGTGCTGGCCTATGTGTGCAGGTGACCAACATTGCTGTTGTGCTGAGGGGTTCTCAGCCCCAAGCCAGGTGGGTTTGGTGCTGTCCCGCACAGAAGGATCCCCCTGCTTCTGGCCAGGGTGGTGGTACTTTGTCTGGAAGCCCCTTAGTGAAAACTAAGCCCAGTGGTCCCATGGTACCCATTCATTAGGGTCTGGTCCAGGTGGCACCCTCTCCTTTGGGTGCCCCCCTTCCTCCTTACCCACTGCTGGCAGCCAGGAGGGCTGGGCCAAGGGAGTGCCAGGGGTGGGGAGGAGGTGTGATGCATGGGTAGGGTGGGGCATGACAGGGACGCTGGTCTCCCCCTGCTTTGACCTGGATCACAGCTGGGCTTCAGGTCATGCCCCCTTTCAACAGGGATGTCTGCCTTGCCCTCATCCTCTCTCACTGCTTACAAGCAGTGTCTCCCTGGATAAAACATCTGCAGACACACCTGTGCCGGCTGGAAGCTAGGCTTTCATGGGGGACTGGGAAGACAGATGGGCGATGGGTTGGAGGGAAGGAGAGAAGAAAAGAAAAGAGAAGACAGAGAGAGGCCGAAAAGAGAGGCAGACACCAAGAAAGATGGATAAAGATACCCACCTACTGAGAAAAACAGAATGAGACAGAAAGTCAGAGAGTGAAGGAACCGAGAGATGTCCAGGAAGAGACAAATAGGGACAGAGTGGGAGGCAGACACGTGGGCTGGGTCTTTGGGCTGTGACGCACGCTGTTCACAGGCCTTACCATGGGGTCACCAGAAGAATGTGGGTCTGGGTGTGGGTTTTTGAGGACAGGGCATAGCAGACTGCCTCCATGGGAGCAGGAGAGACCGAAAACTAGAGGTTTGAGTCTTGCCCACTCCTTCGTTCATTCCTTCGTCCCCAGCCATATGTCCATCCCTCCGTCTATTTATCAGTCCACCGTTTACTAAGCTCCCATTCGAGCCAGGCACTGTGTCCACTGCCGCCTTTTCTTTCCCTCCGCCTTTTCCAGGCTTGGTGATGCTCAGGACCCCCACTGGCCTCTAGGCTAGCCTCCAGCCTGGGCTCATCCCCCAGGCCACAGAGTCTTGCCCACAGTAGGTGCGCAGTCGAAATCGGTTGCGAGATAGAGACAGAGAGAGCTGGAGAGAGATGGGAGCCTCCTGTGTGCCCAGCACTCCTCGTTCCCTTCTGTTAGGTCACTTGGTCCTCTTGGCAGCCCTGGCAGGCAGAATGGCTGCTTCATCATCCCCACTTACGGATGAGGAAGTGGAGGCTCAGCCCCCTCCTCCTTTTCGGTGGCCTTAGCCGGTCCTTGTGTCTCCTAGGACTGGCCCCAGAGTCCAGGTTCTTCTGCGACACCTCAGTTTTAAGAGGCCTGGGAGGCTCGTATCGCACGGGGATAAATGCTTCCACCCAGGATGCCCTCCATCCTGAACCACAGGAAACATAGGGAAGATGTCGTTGGGGGCTCATTTGTTTATCAAGAACCGTCACTGAGTTTCTGTCTGTTCCCGGCCTGGCTGGGCACCAAGGACTCAGAGACAAGTCAGACACTATCTTCGCCCTCAGGGGGCTGATGGTCACAGGGCCTGAGGGACATGGACATATAAACCATCCATCTCAGGATGGCCTGGGGTTCCTGGAGGGTCCTTGGTTGTGTCTTCCTGGCCTGGCTTCCTCAACTGTCCTGCCACCCGCATTCCTGGTCAGCACTGATCTGAGTGGCCAGCAGCTGAGGACACCCCTTCAGGAATGGCACACGTGGGACTCACCCCTGAGCCTCAGATCCCAGCCTCCTCTGCCCCTGAGCTCCCATGGCATGCCATGCCTCCTGCTCCAGCAAGCTGGCTGTCCACCGGGAGCAGTGACCGATTCTTGTCTCTGCATCCTCAGCACAGAGTTGGCTCAGAAGGCAAGAAAGGGCCCAACATCCGATGACACCCTGCTGCATGCCGAGTGTGTGCTGGATTCTGTATTGACAAGGACACATCAAGTTCATAGAATAGCCCCATTTTACAGATGAAGACATTGAGACCATGGAGCTAGGACGTGGCATAGCTGAGATTCAGTCCATCTGTCTGACTCCTGGTCCTGCAGTCTTTCCCCTTGACCAGCTGCCCCACAGCGGGTGCACCGTCAACGCTTGCTGACCGCATGTCCCTGGAGAGGCCTTGGGGACTTGTGTTTGTCTCATCCACTCCTCGCTACTCTGGTGGAGCCCGGGACCTCGTGTGCCTCGCTCATTCACAGATGGTTGAACAAAGAGAACAGCACCCCATTCACCAGTCCATGGCACCCACGAGGCCACTGCCCTGCCCAAACCACCTGAAGGCATCATCATGGGGACTTGGGTCTTGGTTTTGAGTGGATCTGCTGCTCCTCTGGGTTACATGTTTCAGAACAACAACAGCAATGCTGGGAAAATGTTCTTGGAAATTACGTGGTTAATTTCGTGTTTTTGTTTAGGCCGGGCTGGGAGTGGGAGCCCTTATTAGTATAAGTTTGGAAAAAATACTGAGGCATTCACGGCCAACTGCTTAATAGTTTTCACTGAATTAATTTTAAAATGAGAACCTTGTTTCCCTTATTTAATAGTGGAAAACGACTTCCACATTCTGCCCAGTAACAGCCTGGGTTACGGGCTCTCCACAAACAATATGCACATTAAAGGCATCACTCTGCCCATATGTGGAATGAATAATTTTGTGCAAACTATTTATTATAAGCACACAATGCACTTAAACTTTTTTTTTGATTTTTATTTTTTACTGTCGTGGTGACAGATCTAGCCCAGAACTGGACCATTAAAAAAGACTCTGGCTCTTTCAGGCTGTGAAAAAATGGACTAACATTTGAGAAATGCCATAGGGTTGAAAGGAAATTGTTAACTCATTTGGCCCAACGTCCAGGGCTCCCTGGGCCCGTGTGTGATGCTGGAGATAGGGTGGCGAGGGGGTTTGAATAGAGGCTGCACTAATTTGGCCAGTGCTAGCTGAAATGAAACATAAGCATGGAGAGAGGATGCTGGTGGATGGATGGGGTGAGACACTCTTTGAGGGTCATGTCCTGCTTCACCTGTTGGTTTGTCCATCTGTCTTTCTTTTTTCCAGTTTTATTGAGATACTGTGGACATATAACCCTGTGTAAGTTTGTGTGCAACATGATGATTTGATATATGTATATATTACAAAATGATTACCACAATAAGCTTAGTTAAAATCATCACCTCACATAGTTACAGACTTATTTTTCCTGTGATGAGAATTTTTTTTTTTATTTATTTTTTATTATTTTTATTTTTTTATGGCTGTGTTGGGTCTTCGTTTCTGTGCGAGGGCTTTCTCTAGTTGCGGCAAGTGGGGGCCACTCTTCATCGCGGTGCGCGGGCCTCTCACTATCGCGGCCTCTCTTGTTGCGGAGCACAGGCTCCAGACGCGCAGGCTCAGTAACTGTGGCTCACGGGTTTAGTTGCTCCGCGGCATGTGGGATCTTCCCAGACCAGGGCTCGAACCCGTATCCCCTGCATTGGCAGGCAGACTCTCAGCCACTGCGCCACCAGGGAAGCCCTGTGATGAGAATTTTTAAGGTCTGCTCTTTTAGCGACTTTCAAATATACAATGTGGTACTGTTAACTATAGTCACCATGCTGTACATTACATGCCTAGGACTTATTTATCTTAAGAGAACATCCATCTCTTCATGCAGAAATTATTTTTTGGAGATCTGTCTTGTTCTACATGCTGAATACAAATTTAAAAAATAATATTTATTCCAGCTTTAACAGAGCATGACATCACTTACTTGTCTCATGACCCCATGAGGTAGGTGGTGGTGTTCTGATTCCAATGATTTCCTCCTGGAATGTGGTCCTTTTTAGGTATTTATGTTTTTAATCTTAAATGCATAGAATTGGATGAAAGCCCATTATTAGTTTGTGTCACTGTCTTCTTTGGTCCGTTAATGTGCTCACCTCTCTCTCTTCCCCTCTCTCTCCTCCTCCCTGTCCTTTCTCCTCCCCCCTCATTCAACCACTAATAAGAAAATACATTTACCTATGTGCTCTCAATCACTCTACTGAATTCTGTTCCTGTTATTCCATTTTAATTGTGTTTTCATTGAAGTAAATCTTATCTGTAGAAAAGTGCGCAAATCATGTGTACAGTTTGATGAATATCACAATGCGGACATAACTGTGAGACCAGTACTTACTTAGGTCAAGAAATGGAATATCACCATCACCCCAGAGAGCTTGGCTCCTCCCAGTGTCTACTCCCTGCCTCCTCCCCCAGGTGAATACAGGCCTGCTTTCCAACACCACAGCCTGGTT
The DNA here is from genome assembly GCF_009873245.2 of Balaenoptera musculus. Classification (NCBI taxonomy): domain Eukaryota; kingdom Metazoa; phylum Chordata; class Mammalia; order Artiodactyla; family Balaenopteridae; genus Balaenoptera; species Balaenoptera musculus. Next base: position 45,018,277 of record NC_045785.1, on the reverse strand, counting down.
TTCCTTGCTTCTGAACTTCATATAGCTAGGGTCGTATGGTACATTCTCTTGTTTAGCTTCTTTCACCCAACGACATGTTTCTGAAATCTGTTCATGTTATTGTGTAGCTATGGTTTACTTGTTTTTATAGATGTATTTTAGTTTTATAGTTGTATTATAGTTTATTGATCTTTTCTTTTTTAAAAAAATTTTTATTGGAATATAGTTGATTTACAATGTTGGGTTAGTTTCAGGTGTACAGCAAAGTGAATCAGTTATACATATACATCGATCCACTCTTTTTTAGATTCTTTTCCCATATAGGCCATTACAGAGTATTGAGTAGAGTTCCCTGCGCTATACAGTAGATCCTTGTTAGTTATCTATTTCATAAATAGTAGTGTGTATATGTCAATCCCAATCTTCCAATTTATCCCCCCCCCCACTCCTTACCCCCGGTAACCATAAGTTTGTTTTCTACATCTGTAACTCTCTTTCTGTTTTGTGGATAAGTTCATTTGTACCCTTTTTTTTAGATTCCACATATAAACGATACCATATGATGTTTGTCTTTCTCTGTCTGACTTACTTTACTTAGTATGGCAATCTCTAGGTCCATTCGTGTTGCTGCAAATGGCATTATTTTGTCCTTTTTATGGCTGAGTAATAGTCCATGGTATATATGTATACATCCTTTTTATCCATTCCTCTGTCGATGGACATTTAGGTTGCTTCCATGTCCTGGCTATTATAAATAGTGCTGCAGTGAACATTGGGGTGCATGTATCTTTTCGAATTACAGTCGATCTTTTAATCTGCTGGTGAACATTTGGGTTGTGTCTGGTTTGTGACTGAGTAACTTTACTATGAACACAGGTGTACATGTGTTATGATGCACATACACTTGTGCTTCTGTTGGGTATATACCTAGGAATGGAATTGCTGAGCTATAGGGTTCAGATGTGTTCACTTTTAATGTGTAATGCCATATGGCTTTCCATAGTGACCACACCATTTTAACTCTCCCGTTAGCGGCGAAACAGAGTTCCCATAGCTCATCATCCTTGCTAACACTTGGTGTTGCCTGTCTTAAGTTGTAGCCATTCTGATGGGTGTGTGGTGGTATCTTACTGTGGTTTTGATTTGCATTTTCCTGATGACAAATTATACTCAGCACTGTTTCATATGTTTTTTGACCATTGAATATTCTCTTTTGTGAAGTGTCTATCCAAGTCCTTAAAAATTTTTTTCAGGGGGGATAATTTACCTTTTTCTATGTAGAAGATCTTCATTCTAGATCTAAGCCTTCTGTTAGTCAAGTGGCCTACAAATATCTTTTCCCACTCTGGCTTGTCCTTTTCCTCTCTTCATGGTGCCTTTTGAAGAGTAGAAGCTCTTAATTTTAAAACAGTCTTCTTTATCGGTTGTTATTTTTATGGTTAGCGCTTGAGTCCCAGTTAAGAAATCTTTGCCTACCTCAAATTGTGAAAATAGTCTCCTGTATTTTCTTCTTGAAGCTTGGCTGTTTTACACCTCATATTTAGATCTATAATCAATCTGGATTTTATTTTTGTGTATGGTGTGTGGTAGGGGCCAAGTTTCATTTTTTTAAAAATATGGAGTATAATTGGAGTATAATTGCTTCACAATTATATAATTATTGGAGTATAATTGCTTCACAATACCGTGTTAGTTTCTGTTGCACAACAAAACATCAGCCATATGCATACACATGTCCCCATATCCCCTCCCTCTTGAGCCTCCCTCCTGTTCTCCCTATCCCACCCCTCCAGGTTATCACAAAGCACTGAGCCGATCTCCCTGTGCTATGCTGTTGCTTCCCACCAGCCAACTGTTTTACATTTGGTAGTGTACATATGTCGATGCTACTCTCACTTCGCCCCAGCTTCACCCTCCCACCCTGCATCATCAAGTCCATTCTCTATGTCTACCTCTTTATTCCTGCCCTGAAACTAGGTTCATCAGTACCATCCTTTTTTTTTTTTTTAGATTCCATATATGAAATATATGGTATTAGCATATGGTATTTGTTTTTCTCTTTCTGACTTACTTCACTCTGTATGACAGACTCTAGGTCCATCCACCTCACTACAAATAACTCAATTTCATTTCTTTTTATGGCTGAGTAATATTCCATTGTATATATATGCCACATCTTCTTTATCCGTTCATCTGTCAATGGACATTTAGGTTGGTTCTAGGTCCTGGCTATTGTAAATGGTGCTGCAATGAACATTGTGGTGCATGTCTCTTTTTGAATTATGGTTTTCTCAGGGTATATGCCCTGTAGTGGGATTGCTGGGTCATATGGTAGTTCTATTTTTAGTTTTGTAAGGAACCTCCATACTGTTTTCTATAGTGGTTGTATCAATTTACATTCCCACCAACAGTGTAGGAGGGTTCCCTTTTCACTACACCCTTTCCAGCATTTATTGTTTCTAGCTTTTTTGATGATGGCCATTCTGACCTGCGTGAGGTGATACCTCATTGTAGTTTTGATTTGCATTTCTCTAATAATTAGGATGTTGAGCATCTTTTCATGTGCCTCCTGGCCATCTGTATGTCTTCCTTGGTGAAATGTCTATTTAGGTTTTCAGCCCATTTTTTAACTGGATTGTTTGTGTTTTGATTTTTTTTAAAAAATTTATTTATTTTATTTATTTTTACTTTTGGCTGTGTTGTGTCTTCATTGCTGCATGCAGGCTTTCTCTAGTTGCGGCGTGCGGGGACTACCCTTTGTTGCGGTGCACGGGCTTCTCATTGCGGTGGCTTCTCTTGTGGCAGAGCACGGGCTCTAGGCGCGGGCTCAGTAGTTGTGGCTTGCAGACTCTAGAACGCAGGCTCAGTAGTTGTGGCGCACGGGGTTAGTTGCTCCGCGGCATGTGGTATCTTCCCGGACCAGGGCTCGAACCCGTGTCCCCTGCATTGGCAGGTGGATTCTTAATCACTGCGCCACCAGGGAAGCCCCTGTTTTTTTGATATTAAGCTGCATGAGCTGTTTGTATATTTTGGAGATTAATCCTTTGTTGTTTCATTTGCAAATATTTTCTCACATTCTGAGGGTTGTCTTTTTGTCTTGTTTATGGTTTCCTTTGCTGTGCAAAAGCTTTTAAGTTAATTAAGTCCCATTTATTTATTTTTGTTTCTCTTTCCATTACTCTAGGAGGTGGGTCAAAAAAGATCTTGCTGTGGTTTATGTCAAAGAGTGTTTTTCCTGTGTTTTCCTCTAAGAGTTTTATAGTGTCTGGTCTTACACTTAAGTCTTTAATCCTTTTGGAGTTTATTTTTGTGTATGGTGTTAGGTAGTGTTCTAAGTTCATTCTTTCACATGTAGCTGTCCAGTTTTCCCAGCACCACTTATTGAAGAGGCTGTCTTTTCTCCATTGTATGTTCTTGCCTCCTTTGTCATATAAATTAGGTGCCCGAATGTGTGTGGGTTTATCTTTGGGCATTCTATCCTTGATCTATACCATTGATCTGTATTTCTGTTTTTGTGCCAGTACCATACTGTCTTGATTAATGTAGCTTTGTGGTATAGTTTGAAGTTGAGGAGCCTGATTCCTCCAACTCCGTTTTTCTTTCTCAAGATTGCTTTGGCTACTTGGGGTCTTTTGTGTTTCCATACGAATTGTAAGATTTTTTGTTCTAATTCTGTGAAGAATGCCATTGGTAGTTTGATAGGGATTGCATTGAATCTGTAGATTGCTTTGAAGTTTCATTTTTTTAAGTATAGAAATTGAGGGAGCCAGCAGCTTTTATCAAATACCATGTCCTTTCTCCAGTCTCCCTTAAATCAATTCAGCGAGTGGGTCTATTTCTGCATTCTCTGTTCTGTTCCATTGGTCTGTTTCTTTTTTTGCCAATTTCACAGTCTTAGTTACTGCAGTTTTCCAATGAGGCTTCATATCTAATAGTGGATGCCACTTCATTTTTCTTCAAGATTACCCTGGCTGTTCTTGGATATTTGGATTTTAATATAAATTTTAGAATTAGCTTGGTGATTTCCACACATGAAAAGACCCTGTTGGGATTTTGATTTAGATTGCATTGACTCTCTAGATAAATTTGAGAAGATAAATGTAGAATTTGCAAATTCATGTTTGGGATCTTTTGGTGCATGAATATGATATATCCCTCTTAAGTCTTAATTTCTCTCAATAATGTTTTGTAATTTTCTATGTGGCGGTCTTGCATGTATTACGTTAGATTTATCCATAGCTGTTTGATGTTATTGTAAATGCTATCTAAAAAATTTCTTTTTCTGTTTATTGCAGATTGACACCCAATTGATTTTTGAGGATTCAACCTATGTGTACTGACCTTGTCAAGTTCACTTATTAATGTTGATCATTTGTTTCTAGATTCTTTTTGTCACCTGTGAATGCTAACAATTTTCTTTCTTTCTTTTTAATTCTTACATATTTTATTTCTTTTATCCCTATCTAATGTAATTTTATGTTTGTCATTCTATTTCCTTAAAATAGTTTTATCCAAAAAATAATTTTCATCACATACATATGTGTACCTAAACAACATATTGTTTAGTTTTAGTTGAATTTGAACTTTATTCTATATTCTGGGACTCATTTTTTTAAATCCAGTATTATGTTACTGGTCATGGCAGGTGCCTCTAGTTCATTCATTTTCTCTGCTGTGTAATGTTTCATTGTATGAATATACCATTGTTATTATCCACTCCAGTTGATGAGTATTTGGATGGTTTCCAGTATTTAGGCTGTTTTCCAGTCTTGACTTGAGTTTCCTTGTAGTCCCAGCTTCCTAACTCACGAAGAAGGCCTTATGTCATTCAACTCCTATCTCCTGTTTTAGCCTCCTCTTACAGGTGTCCATCCAGACTGAAGCATTCACCTCCGGGCCTTTGCACCTGCTGTTCCATGCATGAAATACTCCTCTTCACCTCTCTCTCTCCCCCATTCCCCTTGTTCACTGCTGCATTCCTCAGGACCAAGCACAGGGTCACGCATGGCCTGGCAGGTCAATAAGACTTGGACTGAATAAAAACTGGAAGGATTAAATAGTCTCGGGTTCAAATCCCAGCTCTGCCATCTCCTAAATTCTGTGGTTGTGGGAAAATTACTTAGCTTCTCTGAACTTCAGTTTTTCCTCTTGAGTAGAACAGAGATGATGATACTTAGTTTATGTGGTTCATGAGATAACTTTATGAAACCACTTACCACGGGATGGCACGGCCCTTCCTTCTGCTCTGGCCTCTGTCTCCAGGCTTATGGTTAACAGGGGGTCTTGCTGTTGGACAGGGGTTCCTCACCATCGCTTGTTGCCCTTGCCTACCATCCTGCTCACTGAGGTTGGACGAGGGAGCAGGCAGGAGGAGTCACTCACTCATTCAGCAAACATTTCCTGGGCTCCTGCTATGTGTTAGCAACTGTCCTAAATGCTGCGGCTCGATCAGTGAGTAACATAGACAAAAGTCTCTAACTTCCAGGAGCCTATTTTCTAGTGGGTGGAGACAGATAGTAAGAAAGGAAAATAGAGTGTATGTCATTTGGTAACAAGTGCAACAGAGAAAAAAATGAGCAGGGAAGAGAGATAGAACTGCTGGAGGTGGGTATTTGGCATACCCCTCCAGGAAAGGCCTCAGGGTCCATGTGATGTTTGAGCAAAGGTCCAAATTGTGGGAATAAGCCATGAAGATATCTGGGGAAGAGCATTCCAGTAAAAGTGCGCAGTAAATGCAAAGGCCCTGAGGCTAGAATGTGTTTGGCATGTGTGAGGGCTAGCTGGGAGGCAGGTGTGGCTGGAGCACTTGTTTGCTTGTTTGGTCAGTCATCTCACAGACATTTAATGAGTACCTGTATGTGCCAAGCTTTGTTCTCGACACTGAGGAGATAATGGTGACCAACTCAGGTCAAGTGCTGCCCTCAACGATCTCATATTTTTGTGGAGGAGACGAACAGTAAACCAACAAACAGGCGAGACAGTCTGCTCTCAACACAGCAGCCCAAGTGATGCTTTTATTCTGTGAGTCAAATCTGTCTCTCCTCTGTCATTGACCCTTGCTATTGTGAGATGACTCCCCGTTTCACTCAGAGCAGGAGCCCGAGTCCTCACGGTGGCCTGCAGTACGATTCTGGAGCCCTCTGACCACAGCATCGTTTACTTCTCTCCTTCTTACTTCCTCCACTCCAGCCAAGCACACTGGAGTGTGCCCTCGCACTGCCTGTTCCCTTGGTGGGGCATGCCCTTCCCCCAGATATCTGCGGGACCAACTCCTCCTCTCCTCTCCTCTTCTCTTCACCTCAACACCCTATTTAAAAATGCCCCCCTTGACCCACCCTGTCATGCCTAATCTCATTACTCTGCTCAGTTATTTTTCAAATAACTTTTCACATTCTAACAGCCTATACAGTTAACTTATTTATCCTGTTTATGATGTATTATTTGTCTCCCCTTCTGGTATGTAAGCTCCAGGAGGGGAGGGGTTTTTGTTTGTTTTGTTCATTTCCCAAACATCTACTACAGCTTCTTGTACATAATAGGTACTTAGTAAGTATTGAATGAGAAAAAAATTGATGTTGTGTCTGGTAGTATGATATATGGTGATTTATAGAAAAGGCAGGGTGAGAGCCTGGGGACTGACGGGGTGGAGGTGCTATTTTAGCTGGGTGGGGATGGACTCTCTGGGGCGGTGGCATCTGAGCACAGGCCTCAGTAGAGTGAGGGAGGGGCCCAGCGCTCTGCAGGGAACAGGCAGCCTGACCGCAGTGGGAGCTAGTGACTGGGGTGGGACAGAAAGAAACAGAGGCAGGTCAGCTGACCCTAAGTGGTGTCTTTTAGGCACATCTTCCAGTATATTTGAGTCGACCTTAATATGGATCCTTGCCCCCTCCTCCACTTTGCCTCTTTTTTCAAAACACGTTGGCCTGGAACATTCTGTGTCAGGGGAAGAACACGGGGCTTGGCATTGGGAGTCCAAGGCCGGGCCCCCAGCTCACTGAATTACAGGCAAGTTAAGACCCCTCTCAGGCCTTGTTTCTCTCATCTCTTAACACGGAGATAACATCATGTACCTCCTAGCTTGCTTGAGGGATACACTTGGACAATAGATTTGGAAGGGCCTCGTGTCCACTTGTCAGCATCTGTCGGCTGAGGACGGTGGGAGAAGACCCACGGGAGCAGAATGGGGGGCTCACTGTGTGCAGAGCGCTGGTCTGCACCCTTCTCCAGCACAAACCCCCGTAGTGCTCATGGCAGCTCTTGACACAGTTCCTGGTGCCGTCCTGACACCGTTCCCCCATATTAGAGATGTGCAGAGTGAGGCAGAGAGCCTCAATAGCTTGTCCAAATCACATAGCTAGTGAGATTCGAACCTACGGCTGCTGTTATGCTGCACCCTTGAACATTAGTGGTAGATCTGGCCTAACTTCTTCCTTCCCTAAGGCCATTGTACAGATGGGGAGACTGAGATCCAGACTGGGGAGTAGCCTGTAAAGCCACACCCATGGGCATAGCAGAGTCTGTACTAGAATCTGGGTCTCTGGGCCCCCAGCCCTCTCCGGGCCTCATCCACTGCACCTGGTTCAGGTGACTCGACCTACAGGGTTACTGGGAGGGCAGAAGCATCTGGGAGCCCCTTCTCCTCCTGAGTCATAATGGGCCATTTCCTGTTGCTCTGAAGGGTTGTTCCAAGGGCTTGCTGGGGCAAAGGTAAAACTTTACAGAGCTTCTGGAAAGAAGAAACCTGAGTGTAAATCAGGTTTATGGCCTGGATAATAAAGTGTCTATTCCAACTGATACTTTATTCCTCAGTCCTCTTGATTCCTTCCATATGAAGCCTTCTGCGCTTGGGTCATGGCAGCCCTCGGTGGTTTCATTTGTCAGTTATTAGGAGCCGGGGCTTGTCAGTCTGAGAAGACAGGATTCAGGGGATTCAGACCACAGTCTGTGGGCCTCAAATTGTCCTGCCCCTTGACTGTTTGATAGCGAGTGAATGCACGTCTTCAGCACACATTCTCTGAGCTCCTGCTGGGTTCCAGGCCTGTGCTGGGCACTGGGGACAGAGAGCTTCTAGGTTAGGATGGGACACAAATATGCAAACTGACAATTACGGCACAGTAGGCAAGTGCAGGGAGCTGGGGGGGAGGGTGGGGCAGCACCCAAGGCAGCCTGGCAGCAGATCAGGGAGGGCTTCCAGAGGAGATGATGTCTAATCTGAGGCAAGAGAGGTGAGCTGGAGTTACAGCTGCAGGGGAAAGGCAGAGGGATCGGCGTACGCAAAGACAAGAGAAAAGATGGAGTTTAGTTCAGGTGAGGCTGGAGAGGCAGGTCTTACAGCAAGAGGAGGGAGTACTTTACTGTATGGAGTGCTCAGAAGGCTTCCAGGAAGAGGTGGCATTTGAGCTGGGTGTTAGAGGATGGAAAGGACTTCTTCGGCACGCAGATAACCTTCGCAAAGGCCTGGAACTGTGAAGTGACGTGGTGAGTGTGGATAACAATGAGCAGTTCTAGTTCCAGCGGGGTGTTGCGAAGGCGGAAGTGAAGGCGGAGGTGAAGAAGTCGGCGGGGTCCCGTGGTGAAAGGCCTCGTGTGCCATGAAGCAGCTTGAAACTCCCTAGCAGTGTGCTGGGAAGTCGGAGCAGAGGACCCTGGCTCCTCCTGCCTCCGATGTCCAGAACAATCTAAACTGAGCTGTGCTGCTGCTTGCCCCCCATCAAAGCAAGGCAGCTCCCCTGATCCCAGATTGCTGAGCTGCTGCTGTTCATAATTACAGCATCCCACCGTCAGAATCTTTGTTCATCAGGCTTCATGAGCCTGATTTGTTTGACGGGCACTGGTCCTCGCTTATAATGGGGAACAGAAGCAGGGCAGCACGCTGCCTGGGGATTCATCAGGGTGGGTGTGGCCTGGCCCAAGGGGCTCCGCTGGGCCCCTGAGGTGTACCTGGCCCTGGCCAGGTGGCCCCAGGAGCAGCCTGTGAGTCCACATGCCTGGCAGTGCCTAAGGGGAGGCTAGACACGTGGTCAAGGAGAGCTTTGGACGCAGCCTAGAGTGGGAGACGCAGAAAAGACAGGCTCTGGGGTGGGAGTGCCCTGAGCGTGAGACCTGGGCCAAGCATCTCACCTCTTGGCATCAGTGGCTGATGCTTCCTGGGGCTGGGGGATTAGCTGAGGTGCTATCTGTGGCAGTTCCCAGCACAGAACAAGTGCTCAGTGATCATTCATTCCCCTACTTTTTTCTAGCACAGGTGAGCAGACTGACTATTCCATCCCAAGAAGCTGGAGGTGAGGTGGACATGTGTCAGGAGGGCGTGTTAGGAACATCACCTTCACTCCACCACTGAGGTGGTGCCTGTCCCCGTTGCCCCATCATCATTACTAGCCACCCCCCATTGTCTTTATCTATTTAAAGCTCCATAATTCACAAAGTGCCTCTGTACTCTCAATCTCATTTGATCTGTATGACAACCCCACAGGGCAGAATTTGTCACTCATGTTTTTTTCAGGTGAGGAGCCCAAGGCCCCAGAGAGGGGAATTAAGTTTCCCAAGGTCACACAGTTGGCAAGTGATGGAGTCAGGACTCACCCCCAGGACCTTTCCCAGAGTGCTTGGGCTCCTCTGGCCTTCTCTGCCCTCCTCCTTCCCCAGACACTGCTGGAGCACCTACTGTGGGAGCTGGGACATTCCTGCCTTAGAGGAGCTAATGCATGGGCATCAACAGGTGGGCAGAGTTGTTTCACACTGTGCCACGCAGGGCATGAGAGAGAGGACACACAGGAGCACAGGAGAGGGGTCAAGGAGCGTGTCTTGGAGGACGTGCACACTGGAGCAAGCCTCCTAGTAAGAGAGGGACTTCTCTGAGGGGAAGGGCTTTCCTGGCAGAGGAAACAGCGTGTACAAAAGCAGGAGGCCAGCTTTTGCTGAAGGACCTTGGCCCTTTTCATTCATGGGAGGAAAACTGACATTTTCAGGACATTCTGGTTTTGCTGCTCATAGATCCCTTTGGGGTAATGGCTCAGGAAGGCAAGTAAGGCTCTTTGTCCAGGTGGATGGGATGGACCAGGGGAAAGGCAGCAGGGTTCATACCAGGTCTGGGTTCAGACTGTGCCAACTCCACGACTGACCTGTGTCTTTGGGCAAGTCTTCCTGCCCCTCTGGACCTCTCTGTGAGACACGAGGTCAAAGAGTCTCATGCGGGAGGGAGTTATGGTCTGAGCTGCCATCAGGTGAGGCTCCTGGATTTTCCCAGGGCTGGGTTGCTGGGATTCTTGGGCCTTTGGTTTTAGACTTCTCCAAGTACAAAGTGTTTCTGAGCTGCTCCAAAGGGAAATGGTTGGCCAGATGCTCCCAGGTCAGGCAAGGGAACAGGCAGGAGGGTTAACAGGGCTTGAGTTGGGAGGCATTTCTGACTTTGTCGGGAGGAGAAGAATAGAGAACACGACAGTTTCTCTGGTTGAGTGGGGAGGGAGTGCTGGGTGTGTGTGTGACGGAGTGGGCACCTGACCCCATGAGGATTTTCATTCTCAGAGTCCTGAGGATGTTGGATCGGGCAGTTTGCTTCTCCTGTCAGAAAACCTACCCTCCAGGAGTTTTGTGCTTGAACCTGCTGTGGCTCCCTATTGCCGCCGATAAGCCATAAGCACCTTGAGAGGCAGGCAGCAAAACGGCAAAATGACAGGCACTGGGGTCAGACAGACCTGGGTTTGAGTCCTGGCCTGGCCTCTTTATATGGAAAGCACTTCACACAGGAACTGGCTCTGAGTGTTCATTTTGAGGGTCCATCTGTTTGTCCAGAGCTCACACAACCACAGCGACCCTCTGGAGCCAGGAGGCCTTGATGCCGCTGGTTGTCGAGTCCCAGCTGGGCCGTTGATTGTTCAGAAGAGCTGGGGGCTCTTTCAAAGGAAACTGCAGTCAATTAGTGGAGAGTGGAATTTGAAAGGCCCAAATCCCTTTTTTCCCCCAAACTTCAAATCTGGTTTTCGTCAGTGGCTTTGAAAACAAATACTGAAAGAACCCTTTTTTTGATTATTTTTTTCCGTCTCCCCTTTTCCCTACCCTCCTTTGCATGTTCTTGTTTCCCAGGCTTTTATCTCTTTGTAGAGTCAGCTCTGGAAGCTCAGCCCGCCTGCCTGCCTTGGCCACACCATGGTGGCCAAGCAGGTGGCCATTGGGGTGGCACAGCCCCCTCCCTCCCAGTGCTGGTGGTTGCTGGGAGGACCCAGTGCGACACTTTTACCTGTGAGTTGCAGTCCCTCCTGAGCCCCTCTGGTGCATCTCCATGTTCCCTGGGCCCAGTCCAGAGAAGGGGTCAGTACGGGTGTCCTAAAGGAGCAGTGGGAGGGAGGTGGATGGACAGAATGCCGTCAGGGAGCAGAGAGGACTTCACAGTGGGAGAGGCACAGAGCTGGGTCTTCAGGGAGGTGTTCTGGCCACCCATCATTGCCTCATCCATCTGCTGAGTTACTGACTCATTCATGCCACAAACATCCACTGAACATCCACTGCTCTGGGCCAGCCCCTGTGCTGGGGACCCCAGGTGAACAGACAGAGCATTAGCCCTAGATGAGCCCAGAGCCTGCTGGAGGAGAGTATGTAACAGCTGCGTCCACCCAGGGTGAGCAGGGCTGGGATGGAGAGAGGAGCAGCCAGGGCTAGAAGAGGCACCAGCCTAACCTGTAGTAGGCTTCCTGGAGGAGGTGGCTGATGAACTGAGTCCTGAAGGGTGAGTTAGGAGTTTGCCAAGGAAAAGGGTGAGGAAGGACATTCCGGGCAGATAGGTTCAGAGAGCAGAGGCCCAGAGTCAGTAAAGAGCCAGACTGCTCTGTGGGAGGTTGGGGGTAGCTGTACCCTGAGAGCAGGTCATGGTGAGAGGTGGGCAGAGGCCAGGCTGTAGAGGGCCTTGAGGGCCAGGCTGAGGCCTGTGCTGTCTGCATCTTGTTGTAATTCTCTATGCTTGACTTTCCCATTAACTCCTAAGGGCAGGGAGGCTGTGTCAGGTTCACCTCTGAAACCGTGTGTCATCTGGTGTAGTTTAATCTATAGGACAGCCCTGTGAGGTAGGTGTTATCCCCATTTCACAGATGAGGAAACTGAGGCTCAGAGATAATAAGGTCACAGTCCTGCTATGAATCTCAGCTGAGCCTAGACTCTGGGAGCTGCCTCAGCATAGGTGGTGTGTGTGTGTGTGTGTGTGTGCGTGTGTGTGTATGTCTGTTGTATAACGGAACAGGGTAGGGGTGGGGGCAGCAGAGTGGCTGAGGGCCCAGACTGCCTGGGTTTCAAATCCTGCCATTAGATGACTTTGGGTCAGTTACTTAACTTTTCTGCCTGATAACGTTCCTCCTCTGTGTAGTGGGCACAGTGCTGGTGCTCCCCACCTTATCAGGCTGTGGGGAGAAGGGAGAGAGACAGCATGATGCCCACACATAGCGAGTGCTCAGTAAACTCTGTGGTGGTTTGACTCCACATACCCATCCGACAGGCAGGCTCAGATCCAGCCCCCTCAGACAGATGGGCAGAGCACTGGGGATCTCAGAAACCTGCCATCGGATGAACCGCTGAGATCCAGGGAGGGGCAGGTCGGGATTTTAGCCAGAAAAGGTGTGTGGGGACTGGCCTGTTTTTAAACCAGACGCGTAGCTTTTTTATATTCCTTCTCTTTGGTTACAACAAAAAGTAGTTGAGTCATTAACTTGTTCTGGATGCAGACTCAGATATTTTCCCTACTTACTGGACATTCTTTATGAAGGGAGTTGGTGTTTGCCTGGCCTAAAGCCTGGCCGCCCGAGGAACGGGCTGAGTTGTGCTGGGTAGGCACCTCAACTCCAACTTCCGGGTATCACATCCCTGCCTCATGGGATGGGGCCCAGCACAAAGGCACACCCATTGTGGTGTATCTTCTTTTCCTTTTCTTCTCCTTGACTGGCTGCCCTGGTGCCCCCTGTACAGGGGGAGGGGCCAGCCAGTCCAGTGGGCTGCAGAGAAAGCCGTGGAACCAGCTGGAGCAGGTGGCTGACCTCCTCCACACGACGACGACATGGTGTATGACATAGGATGACAGGGTCTACAGTATGACCTTGTCATAGGGCTAGCTATCCCTTCTCTGAGCACTCAGAATATTATTAACACTAATAGTGACAGTCTATTGAGTATCTAAAATGTGCTGGTCCTGGGTAAGCTATTAACGTATATTATTTTAATTTAAATCTCAGCTTTCTATGATTTGTCAAATGTATTATCCCTATTTACAAAATAAAAACGTAAACTGAGGCTTGGTGAAGTGTCAGACCTGGGGTTCGAATCCGGGACCATCAGGAGCAAAGCCTCAGCTTTTAGCCACAGCTACCCTCTGCTGGTTTCCTCAGGCAGAGCCTGGTAGGGAGCTTGAGGAAAATGGAGTCCTATGGGGGAGGGTGTCGGCACACTGGGAAGCCCCACGGCAATGCTGGTCATCCTTGCTACTGGCTTCCCCAAGCCTGGGGGTCTATAAATATGCACTGAGTAAACCTGGGTTTGCTGTCAGCCCAGGATAGAGGGCTGGAAAAAAAACCGCACCCTGTCTCCGAGGTAAGACAGGAAAGAAAATATTATCGTCACCCTCTGGTGGATCCAGGCCCGGCCCCGTCAAATTGTGAATCACCTGAGAGAGTCTGGTTTCATGGCAACCGTAGGAAAGAGCCAAGGTTCCAAGCAAAACAACGTGTGTGCATCTGCTTGGAATTTATTGATTGATTTATAGGGCGCCTCCTGCCAGCCCTGAGGAGATGGACAGGCCTTCTCAGAGTTGCCACCCTGTGGGCCAAGGGGAGAGGGAAGGAGAGAAGCCCACCGGGACCAAGGAAAATGCCTCCGAATGTGGTGAGAAAGCCCAGCTGTGGGCTGGAGAGGCTTCCCCAGAAGCCTGGCCGGATGGCCGCAGACCTAGTGCAGCTCAGAGAGGCAGTGGGGGCCTGGCAGAGCCCACAGACCACATCCTCCCTTAGCCTCCCCTGGGGTCACGCTGGAGAGTGTGGTCATTGTCAGGTAGCTACTCTGCATCACCTGGTGTAGTTCAATCTCTAGAACAACCCTATGGGTGTGTGTGTGTGTGTGTGTGTGTGTGTGTGTGTGTGTGTGTGTGGGTGGGTGGGTGGTATTATCCCCATTTTACAGATGAGGAAACTGAGGCTTAGAGAGAATAAGGACTTTCTTGAAGTCACATAGTTCCCAGTGGCAGATCCTGGTTTCAGTCCTTTGTTATTCAGGCTTGTGCTGTCAGTGTGAAGCTGAAAGACCCTGGACGCAACCGGTCCAGCTCACTCCCCCTGACCCCAGTTTGTGGATGAGGAAGTCCAGGCACCAAGGTGGGGCATGACTTGCCTGAGCTCTTCTGGTGAGTCAAGGCAGCCCCTAAACCCCAGCAGCCCCCTTCCCATTGCTGCCTCTGTTTTCTAGCTGCCTGGACCAGCCCTGCCTCTTCCAGTGGCCTTCCTGACCGGTTCCTCCACGGTCACTTCTGGTTTTATGTCCATTGGCTCCTTCTGCCTGTTGGCTTCTGGGTGTGTGAAATTTTAGGGGTGGAAAGGAACTTACTGACTGCCATCTGGCCTGAGGCTGCAGTGAGAGGAGCTGGCTAGGGCCACACGATGGTGGCAGTTGGGACGTGGACACGGGACTCCCTGCTCCCAGGCTCTGTGCTGCTTCAGTGGCCCACTGGGGTTGGGAGGCAGCCAGGCTGGGGCAAGAGGGAGGACAGACCAGATTCAGGACTGCCGTGGCCACTTATAGACTCTGTGACTCTGCAGTGGCCCCTGGTTAACCCTGTGCGGGTCTTGGCCTTATGTGTCTGCTGAGGGAGGGACCTGGACTCCTGACCAGCTGGGCCTTTGCTGACATAGAGGAAACCTGTCCTTTTCGGCCAATATCTGTTTCGCTCAGTCGTTCCTTCCTGCAGCCAATGCCCAGTATAGTTGCTGTGATGGTTAACGAGCTGGCAGGCACTCTTTCCTTTGGATCTTTGGTGTTCATCACCAAGCAGGCCTGTAGTTGTTATCTGTCAAAATGAAAAGAAACACAGAAACCCCCCTTTCCTCAGAGATGCTCTCCCTGGTTCCCCGGCCGTGTACACTGCCTCTCGCAGGTCGGGCGCTCCCTTGGACATAGCATGGCGGTTACCACCACGGTTATGGATCCTTCTTCACACCCGACCAGAGTGCGCTCTCTAAGCCTAAACTGGATGCTGGCTCTCTCCTGCCCTCAGGACAGCATCTAAGCTCCGGGGTCTGGCCCACAGGGGCCAGCTTCTCTCACACATATCCAGTCAGTGTCCTGGCATTGGATCCTCCAGCCAGGCCCCCTGAAGCACGAGGTTCTTTCATGCCCATGTCCTCTGCTCACACGTGTCCTGTTTTAGGAACTTTCTTCTCTTTCCTGTCTGCTTGGCACATGTCTGTCCATCCCTGCTTGAGTGCTCAGCAATCTTGGTGGTTATGGTGCCGCTCACGAGGGGGATGGTGACATTTCCTTCCCAGTGATGGGGTCACTGCAAGGCCTCTGTCCGGCGTGCTCTGCCCAGTGCCGGCGAGACCCTCGCATATTGGATTGAGTGTCTGTTCCAGCCAGGAGGTCAAGCTTGGCCCTGGGGGGATTATTTTGGATCTTGGCCAAGGTCATGGGTGAAAGTGGACAGCAGTTGAAGCTCACTTGTATCTTTCTTCCCCTAAATCTGGAACAGTTCGATTTTGCCATCCTCTGGATATAGCCCAGATTCTTAGAACCCCGGGCTCCAGGGTGGGCTTCAATGTATGTGCACAATCTTATGATGCATTCATGCATTTTTCTAGCAGGAGGGTTCACAGTTCCACACATTCTAGGAGCGACGTCTCTGGTCTCATTGTTCCCTGCTGATTCTCACAGTGCTCTACCCGCAGGGACCCACTTGTAGCTCTTCAGCCCCAAACATCCTCCCACCTCCAACCTCCTTTAGACAATAACTAACACCTCTCATATTCTGTAGCTTAGTTTAGAAGCCCCCTCCTCCTGGAAGCCTCTCCTGATCTTACAGGCTGGGTCAGGCACCTTCTTGCTCCCAGTGCTCTGTGTGGCCATTGTCAGCACACCAGGGAGGGGCTGGGTCTCGGCGTGCCCCTTTATGTCCCCAGTGCCCCCAGCAGAGGGCCAGTACAGAGTAGCTGCTCAGTGCAGGGCAGCGGGAAGGAAGGAAGAAAGGAAGCAGCTGATATATGTTGGTGAAGCAGGAAGCCCTGCCTGGGAGACTGTCTTGCTGCTTCTGTCACCTTCCATCTACTCACTCGTCGTTTAGTAAGTGGGCTGGGACATGCTGTGTGTGAGGGGCTAGGAGCCCAGGTGAATCAGACCTGGTCCTGCCCACAAGGAGCTGAAGAACCTGAGGTCAGGACAGTGCAGCTCACAGAAGAATCCGAGAGTGGTCCCGGCCCCCCGCATGCAGTCTGTGAGGAAGCGTCTTCAAAAACACACCACAGGGCAGAGCAGGGAGAGGCAGAAAATGTCAGGTGACCAGTGGGTTCACAGAAGGCCCAGCAGGCATTCGCTGAGGGAGTAGGGGGAGGACTGAAGACCGGTGAAATGGAAAAAAAAAAAAAAAGACAGGTAAAGCACAGGTTGGAATCAGAGGCGGGAGTCCTCTGTATGAGCTGGAATCAGAGAAACCTGGGTGTGGATTTCAGCTGTATTCATACATCCTAAATCTTTTTATTTTTTTTTTTTTTGCCTTTCCATTCTGGCTAGGACCTCCAGAATATAATATGTAAAATTTTTATATAGCACATACTATGTAATATAGTAGGACTGGAGGATGGAAGTCAAGGATGGAGGGCACCTTTTCTGCTTCCAGTGTCAACCGGAGATCTTTCAATAACTTATCACTAACTGTGAAATTGACTGTTAGCTTTTTCTAAATACTCTTTATCATAGTAAGGAAGTTCCTTTCTTTTCCAGATTGACTAACAGTTTTCTTTTAAAATCATGAATGGGTGTAGAATTTTATCAAATGCTTTTTCTGCAATTATTGAGATGCTCATTTTGTTTTTAAATCTGTTAATGTGATGAATAACATTAAATGATAAACCAACTTTGAATTCCTTGAATATACCCAACCTGGTCATCATGTAGTTTTCCTATTTATGTACTGTTGGATTCAGTTTATTAATATGTTATTTAGAATTTTCCCATCTATGTTCATGAATGAAATTAACTTGTAGTTTTCCTTCCTCATACTGTCTTTTTTTGAGGCTTGATATCAGGGTTTTCCTAGCCTTATACAGTGAATTGTGGAGTATTCCCTCTTTTGGTTTCTGGAAGAGTGAGTATAAGATTAGAAGTGTTTCTTCCTTGAACGTTTGGTAGAAATCACTGGAAAAGGGATCTGGGCCTGGAGTTTTCTTTGTGGGAAGATTTTAGACCATTTATTTAATTACTTTAATGCCTATAGGACTATTCAGGTTTTCTATTCCTTCTTTAAAGTTTTGTTAAATTATATTTTCCTAGGAATTTGTCCATTTTGACTACGTTTCAAAGTTATTGGCATAAAGACATTTAAAATATTGTCTAAGTATCTTTATATTGCCTGTAGCATCAAGTGTTGTCTTTTTTTTTTAAAATTTATTTATTTTTATTTTTGGCTGTGTTGGGTTTTCGTTGTTGCACGAGGGCTTTCTCTAGTTGCGGCCAGGGGGGGCTACTCTTTGTTGCGGTGCCCGGGCTCCTCATTGCAGTGGCTTCTCTTGTTGCGGCACGTGGGCTCAGCTGCTGTGGCTCATGGACTCTAGAGCACAGGCTCAGCAGTTGTGGCGCACGGGCTTAGTTCCTCTGCGGCATGTGGGATCCACCCGGACCAGGGCTCGAACCCGTGTCCCCTGCATTGGCAGGCGGATTCTTAACCACTGCACCACAAGGGAAGCCCTCAAGTGTTGCCTTGTTTTTCATTCCTGGTATTACTTATTTGTTCCTCCTACTTTTTTCTTGTGATCTGTCTTGTCTGTTGTTTGTCAGTCTTATTTTTGTTTTCAAAGAACCAACTTAAGGCTAATTTATTGATCCTCTCTATTGTGTATGTGCACATCTGTGTATATTTTCTGTATTATTGATTTCTGCCTATATCTTTATTATTTCTCTCGTCCTGCTTTATTTTGCTCTTTTAAAAACAGAAATCTTGAAATGAACATTTAACTCATTAAATCTCAACATTTCTTTTCTGATAAATGTGTTTAAGACATTAAAAACCATAAAGTTTTCTTAAGTGCTGCTTTAGCAGTATCCCACAGTTTTGATATGTAGATTTCTCATTATCAATTACTTCAAAATATTTTCTAATTTTCATTCTATTTTTTGACCCACAGTTACAGGGCATCTTTTTAATTTGCAAACATATGAGATTTCGAGTTATCTTTTACACTGTGGTCAGAGAATATGTTCTATTCATTTCAGTCCTTTGAAATGTATTCAGACTCGCTTTGTGGCCCAGTTTTGTAAATACGACTGTGGACCCTCCTCTCACTTACTCAAGGACAGCACTGCTCTAATGATTCTCCGCTCTTTCCTGCATCAATTTTTGCCTTCCCCCTGGGTCATTCCCATCAGCATACATGCCTGCTGTTATTTCTAACGTCTTAAAAAAAAACAAAACCCAAACCCTCTCGTGACTCCATATCTACCTCCAGCCTCCTTCTCCTCTCTCTCCTTCCCATATGTCTTAGCCTGGTTTCCCCCGACAGCAGAGAGTTTCATGCTCTGGGGCAGGTAGTTTCCTTGGGAGGTGATCCCAGGGAGCAGGTATGAGAGCTGAGGAAATGAAACAGAGCGGGGTGGGGACGTGGGGAGAGCCAGTGCAAGAGTGCATTCCTGCAAACTGGTACAGCCACTAGGGAGAACAGTATGGAGGTTCCTTAAAAAACTAAAAATAGAGCTGCCATATGATCCAGCAATCCCACTCCTGGTCATATATCCAGAGAAAATCATAATTCGAAAAGATACATGCACCCCAGTGTTCATTACAGCACTGTTTACAATAGCCAGGACATGGAAGCAACCTAAATGTCCATCAAGAGAGGAATGGATAAAGAGGATGTGGCACATATATACAATGGAATATTACTCAGCCGTAAAAAGAAACAAAATTGAGTTATTTGTAGTGAGGTGGATGGACCTAGAGTCTGTCATACAGAGTGAAGTAAGTCAGAAAGAGAAAAACAAATACCGTATGCTAACACATATATATGGAATCTAAAAAAATAAAAGGTTCTGAAGAACCTAGGGGCAGGACAGGAATAAAGACTCAGACGTAGAGAATGGACTTGAGGACATGGGGAGGGGGAAGGGTAAGCTGGGACAAAGTGAGAGATTGGCATGGACATATATACACTACCAAATGTAAAATAGCTAGCTAGTAGGAAGCAGCCGCATAGCACAGGGAGATCAGCTTGGTGCTTTGTGACCACATAGAGGGGTGGGATAGGGAGGGTGGGAGGGAGATGCAAGAGGGAGGAGATACAGGGATATATGTATACATATAGCTGACTCACTTTGTTATACAGCAGAAACTAAGACACCATTGTAATGCAATTATACTCCAATAAAGATGTTAAAAAAAAAAGATGTGGTACATGTATACAGTGGAATATTATTCAGCCATAAAAAGAACAAAATAATGCCATTTGCAGCAACATGGATGGACCTAGTGATTGTCATACTGAGTGAAATAAGTCAGACAGAGAAAGACAAATATCGTATGATATCGCTTATATGTAGAACCTAAAAAAAGGGTACAAATGAACGTATCTACAAAACAGAAATAGAGTTACAGATGTAGAAAACAATCTTATGGTTACTGGGGGGTAAGGAGGGGGGAGCGATAAATTGGAAAATTGGGATTGACATATACACACTACTATATATAAAATAGGTAACTAATAAGGACCTACTGTATAGTAGCGGTCCCCAACCTTTTTGGCACCAGGGACTGGTTTCGTGGAAGACAATTTTTCCACGGACGGGGCTGGGGGGTGTGAGGGGTGGGGGGGGATGGTTCGGGGGTAATGCGAGCGATGGGGAGTGGTAGATGAAGCTTTGCTTGCTCGCCTGCCGCTCACCTCCTGCTGTGCGCCCGGTTCCTCGCAGGCCGTGGACCGTTACTGGTCAGCGGCCCGGGGGACCGCTGCTGTATAGCACAGGGAACTCTACTCAATACTCTGTAATGGCCTATAGGGGAAAAGAATCTAAAAAAGAGTGGATGTATGTGTATGTATCAATATAACTGAATCACTTTGCTGTACACCTAAAACTAATACAACATTGTAAATCAACCATACTCCAATAAAAAAAAAAAAAGAGTGCATTCCTGAGCTGCCTCACCTTCCAAGGGGTCTTTAAAATTCCTCTCAAGGACTTCCCTGGTGGCACAGTGGATAAACTCCACGCTCCCAGTGCGGGGGGCCTGGGTTTGATCCCTGGTCTTGTAACTAGATCCCACATGTACACCTCAGCTGAGGAGCCCGCGTGCCACAACTGAGACCCCGTACAACCAAATAAGTAAATAAATATTTAAAAAAATAAAAATAAAAAAATAAAATTCCTCTCAGAGCACTGTCTAGGGGACAGTATTTATTCATGGGCGTCCATACTCACTGGTCAGGGGCACAGCAGAAGCATTAACCCGCCACCCACTTTAGGGTCGTTGTCTGAGGTTGCCTGGCATGCGTGTGTTTTGTAGGAGACGCTGTCAGGCTGCCGCTGCCTGAAGCCGGGAAGCATGCCTGCTCCTGGCTGCTGTGGCAGTGACAGCAGTAAGACGCGTGGCCGAGAGGGGTCTGGGAACCCATTTCAGCAAAATGAAAGAGCTGCCTTGGCTCAGCGTCTTACACTGCTCTCCTCCAGTCAAGCCCTCACTCCACCCTCACCTCCAAACAGCTCTTGCCTCTAGCCAAGGTTTCTAGTGCCTTTCATGCGGCCCAATGGACAACGCTCAGCCTTGGATGCAGTTGACCGCTCTCTACTCCCTGCAACACCGCCCTCTCACAGCTTCAGGACACGGCTCTTGCTCTGCTACTACTCGGGCCACTGCTCCTCAGCTCCCTGACTTCTAGCATTGGCGGCCCTGGGCTTAGTCCTTGGACCGCTTGCTTTTCTGTTTATGCTGTCTCCCTTGGTGGGCTCATCTTGTATCACTTCGTTTCAAACACCATCGACTTGCTGCTGATCCAGAGTCATGTCTTGGGCTCTGACCTGGGCTCTGAACTCCAGACTTGTCAATCTTGTTGCTCTTCAGGGTCTCCATTGGCATGTCTCAAACATACGTGACCAAAATAGCTCCTGGGAGTCTCCCCAGACCTGGTTCTCCTCCTGTCGTCATCTTGGTAAATGGCAACTCCGTCCTTACATATCTTCAGGATCAAGCCCTGGTGTCATCCTTGACTCTTCTCTTTCACTCCCTATAGCTGATCTGTCAATAAATCCTGGTGCCTCTACACTTACAGTATATCCAGTCCAGCCACTCCTCACCACCCTGGCTGAAGCTACTACCATCATCTCTCACTGATCGATTGCAGTAGCTGCTCAGCTGGGTTCTCTGTCTCTGCCTTTGCCCCCATCAGCACAGTAGTCAGAGTGATCTTGTTAAAGCAGTGGTTCTCAACTGGGGGCATTTTGCACCCCCGAGGAACAATTTGACAGTGACATTTTTAATTGTCAGCAGAGTGTGTGTGTGTGTGTGTGTGTGTGTGTGTGTGTGCACGTACATGTACACATGTGAGCTACTGGGGATGCTGCTAGACATCCTGCAATGCACAAGACAGCCTCCCAGAGCGAAAAATTATCCGGCCTCAAATGTCAGCAGTGCTGAGGTTGACAAACCCTGTGTTAAAATATCAGTGATGTTGCTCTTCTGTTTAAAATTCACCAGAACTCTCATCTCATCCAGATGTGGAGGTAAAGCACAAAGGCCTGGGAGGTCCTACATGATACACACACACGCACCCTTATTCCTCTGGCCTCAGCTCTTCCTTCATGCCCTCAGGCCTGCTCCACCTCAGCCACGCTGGCTTCTTGCTGATCCTGGAACACGTTAGGTCTCCTGCTGCCTCAGCGCCTTGGCACTGGCTGTTTCCTTTGCTTGGATGTCCTTCCCCTACAGCCAGACATCCATATGGCTCAGCCCCCCACCCAGGTCTTTATCCAAGTGACACTTCTCAGTGAGGCCTTCCTTGAGTATCCTATGTAGAAGTGCATCCTCCCCTCAAATACTTTCAATCCCCCTTCCTTTTTATTTTTCTCATTATCACGAACATCCTGTATAATTTACTTACTTATTTTACTTCCCCCATTAGAAGGTGTGCTCTATGAGAGCAGAGATTATTATCTGTTTTATTCACTGCTGGATTCCTAGCACTTAGAATAGTTCCTAGTGCATAACAGGCACTCAACAAAAACGTGATGAATGAATGATAAATGAATAATGCTTTGTAAAGTGTAAGTGATATATGTGATATTTGTGATTATTATTACACTGTGGTGCTACTAAGGGAGATGGTAGAAACCCTGCCATAAGGGTCTTGAAAAAAATAACACAGATGGGGACAATTGGTTAACTATTTGGGGAAAAAAATAAAGTTAAATCCTCACCTACATTATCCTGCAAAATACATTCCAGATGGATTAAGGAGTTAAGTGTGAAAAATGAAACCACACAAAAAATTAGAAGGTATTATAGGGAAATATTTATCTTATGTCTGGTTGGAAAAGAACTAGCTTTACTTAAAGCCCATGGAAGTGATCTCAACTAAAGACTGTTGGATTAGACTACTTGAAAATTTAGAACATTTTTATGTGTAAAAATTTATAAACAATAATGAAAGGCAATAAGCAAAATGAGAAAAGTATGTAAGCCTGATGTATTTAATACCTAAGAAAAGCTCCCCAAAATGATAAGAAAAATGCAGAAAGGATGGGAACAGGCATTTGACAGAAGAAGAAATATGGATAGCCAAAGATATTTTCAAATATTTGCCTCCACTAGTAATAAAATCCAAATAAAAATGAAGTCTGATTTCAGTCTCACAAATTAGCAAAGCTAAAGGAAATCCTGTTGCTTATTGTTGCAACGTGCAGTGAAGTTGGCCCCCTCACCAGTCACTGGTGGGAATGTAAATGGGGACAGTCTTTCTGGATGGCAATTTGACAATACGTTCTGTGAGCCTGGACAATATTCAATCCCTTTGACCCAGGAATTCCTCTTCTTGGAAGTTGTCCCGAGGAAGCGTTCAGAGATGCAGACAGTGATTTATGTTCAAGGGTGCTCATAACAGCATTATTTATAATAGCAAAAAATTGGAAACACCCTACCTAAATGTCTAACAATGAGGAATAACTAAATAAGTTATGATGAATTCCATGATGGAATACTCTGCAGCTGTTCAAAGGGGGCTTTTGAAGAATCCTTAGTGACAAGGGAAAAAATGCTCATGATTTGATAGTTAGTGTTACAAATACTAAACAAGTGTCAATATGTAGTAAAATGTTAAATATGTGTGTGTATGTGTATATGCACAGATACAATCACACACATAGGTGTAGTGGAAAAAAATGAACATTTTAAAACCTAAGCAGTCTGAGGAAGCAACTCAAGTGTCCATCGACCAATGAATGGATTACCAAAATGTGGTATATACATACAATGGAATATAATTCAGCCTTAAATAGGAAGGAAATTCTGTAATATTCTACGAGGTGGATGAACCTTGAGGACATTATACTAAATAAAATAAGCCAGTCACAAAAAGACAAATACTGTATGATTCTACTTATATGGGGTGCTTAGAGTGGTCAAAACCATAGAGCCAGAAAGCAGAATGGTGGTTGCCAGGGGCTGGTGGGGAGGGGAGAATAGGGAGTTCTTGTTTAATGGGTACAGAATTTCAGATTTATAAGATGAAAAGAGTTAGGGTGATGGATGGTAGTGATGGCTGCACAACAATGGGAATGTATTTAATACCATGAACTGCACACTTAAAAATGGTTAAGATGGTAAATTTTATGTTCTGTGTATTTTAACACAATTTTTTAAAAAAGAAAGAAATCTAAGCTGTCTGAGAGATAGGGTTATGGAATTTAAAACAAGTTTTGAAGATATTTTGTCCCTTAAAACTCATGACACATGAACATGGTGAGTCAGGAGAGGAAAACCCAAGGCTCACATATGGAATGGTCTAGGATGGCTTTCTCAAGGCCTGTACGTGTGTGCAGGAATAATCAGGAAGGCTCTCCAGGCTTTCCAGAAACCACTTGATTTAGTAAATATTAGTCCCTGCCCTCATGGAGCTTGTGTTCAAGTGGGGCAGACAGACGTGACCAGCCAGAATACTATGTAGGCAATGGTATGTGCTAAGAAGGGAGATGAAGCAGATGAGGGGTTAGTGAGTGGTGGGGCCTGGGGGCGGTCAGGGAAGGCCTCTCGTAGGAAGGGAGGTCTCAATGACAGGAACCAGGCATCCTTGAACCCGGGGCAGAGGAGACAGCTAGTGCAAAGGCCCAGAAGGAGGAGCAACCGCCCCGAGTGGGACGAGGCCAGCGTGTCTGCAGTGGGGCTGGGACGGTGGAACAAGGAGCCCAGCGATGCCTCCCCTTCTCCTCTGTATCTTTGGGTCATGGCCTGTTCTCCGAGACCATCTCATGCCTTGTTCATTTCTAGGACACCGTTCTGAGCCAGGTGCTGGGCCAGGGAGTCAGGCTGGCGGGAGAACTGGGGAGAGGCCCTGAGGAGCCAACCGTCCGGTGATGGGGATAGCGGGGGCCCAGCGGAGGCTAATTCATGGGGCTATGAAGCACGGAGGAGATCCGGGAGGGCTTCAGGGAGGAAATGTTTGAGCTGGACCTTGAAAGATAAGTAGGAATGAATTCCCCAGGTGGAAGTGGGTGAAAGGCATTTCGGGAGAGGGAACGGCATGAAGCATGGGGTGGGGTGGGCTGGGCTTGCACATTCAGGGCTTATTAGGGGAACGGTAAATAGCTGTTAGGCCTGAACTATATGACTATATGGGGTGTGTGTGTGTGTGTGTGTGTGTGTGTGTGTGTGTGTAGTCTTGAAAGCTCAGACCAGAGGGGTGGTTTGGAGCCAGGCTGTGAAGGGCCGTGAGTGTGCCAGGCCAAAGAGGGAGACTTTCTTTTAAAGTTTGGTGGTGGCCAAACACTAGGCTAGCAGCAGGATCAGCTCAGCAGGACCCTCTGGAGCACGCATAAAAGGCAGCTTCCCTGGCCGTATCCCACGAGATTCTCATTTGCTATATCTAGGGCAGGGCCCAGATATATTTTTCATAAGTCCCCCAGGTGATTCCGATGCGCCACAGAGTGTGGGGCTCACCGCTGTGGACGAAGAGTCATTGAATTGTAAAAGAGAGATCCGGGACCCTGTTCTCTGCTCTGGGAGCCTTCCCTGATGGCCGTCCCTTCTGACCTCTCAGGGTGTTGCTTGTCCCCCTAGGTCGATAGGGTTAAATTAGTTTATAAGGTGCCTGGTACTCAGATGTAAGTTCCATGTGGGCACTATGTCTGGTTCACGATTCTATCCCTGGTGCTGGTACAGAGCGGGCACCAAAAATGTGTGAGGTGCTTCATGAATATTAGCGTCTTGCCTTGGCCGTCCCCCTGCCCTTGGTAGATGTGATGCTCGTATTCAAGGTGCTGGGGCATCAGGGAATGATAAAAACAGCATTGAGCATCTCCTGGGTGGCCATGGAAGGATACAGGAATGGATACGGTCATATTTATTTGAGGGAAGCCTTCTAGGGATATATAACACAAATATAAAAATGCTGTAATTCAGGGCACTCTCTTGAGGGCAGAGACCCAGGCTGGGTCCTGACATGATCGTGAGCTCAGGACGTGACCACTGAAGGCACCCCAGGCAGAGGGCACAGCAAGACTGAAGGACCAGCAGTGGCAAAGGGCACCAATCCTTGGGGCACTGGCCCCTTGGGGTGCAGAAGCTCATACACTTGCTGTTTGTCTGTCTGTCTGTCTCTCAGGTGCTCTCTGCTGTCACGTTGGGCCATCTGTTTTCCTGCATTCTTTTGGGTGGAAGGAGTAGAGCTTTGGCGTCAGGGAGGCCAGGCTGTGTGGCCTGGAACAAGTTATCTTGGAGTATCTTAGAGTCTTCATCCATAAAATGGGAATAATATTGTCTTCTTCACATGGTTGGCTTAAACAAAACAAGTCATGCCAAGCCCAGTGCCTGGCACACAGCAGGTACATAATTAATGTCAGTTCTTATGTCCCTCCTCCCTTCCTGTCCCACCTCTTCTCTGGTTGATAATCAGCCATAGGAAGTCCCGGTGGATTTCCCAGCCAGGCGTGTTGGCCCGGCATTCTGCTATCTCTTCGAGATAATAAATATATGAATAAAACCGAAATCCATTATTAGCTTCTTCTAGACTGTCTGCATGATTTATGGCTTCAAAGTGTCTCTAGTTAATCTGTCGAAAGGGATTTTAAATTTCATCCGTCTTCCCTGCTGGCAGCCTCCTCTACCTTGAATTCAGCTGTTTGACATGTCTAGTACCGGGGTCCCATTTTAAAAACATTTACAGTGGGCCGGCAGGAAAAAAAATCAGAGATGGAGCAGCAAGCAGGAGGCTCAATTTGGCACATCTGCTTTTAATTCTATGCATCTCCAAAAGTGCAAGTAACTTGAAAGTTCTCCCAGGGAAGAAGTCCGCTGTGCCCACGAGGGCTACCTTAGGTGACTTTAAAGGAGAGAGGGATAATTACTGAAAATGAATTGTCACTGAAAGGGAACCCTCCCGATTGGCCAGGCTGACCATCTGCTGCTCACATGTGCAGGCAGCTCTCCACACCCCCTCCAGGACTGCGGAGCACTCAGCTCTGTGGTTTTCTTAACCTCTGCCTCCTGGCCACTCAGATAATGAGTTGTCCGACTCACGCCAACTGAGGTAGGGGCTGCACAGGGCCCATGGGTGGCTGTGACTATTGGCCTTGGAGTTAGGGCACAGGCAGAACTGCCCAGAATTCAGTTCAACAGACCATGCGGTAAGGCCCTGTGACTGTCAGGCCCTGGAGTATGTGTGTGTGTGTGTGTGTGCACGCACATGTACGTGAGTGCCCGCTGCACTCTACAGTTGACAAAGCCCTTTTACATTTATCACAGGTGGGGAAGCTGAATTGCATTCATTTATTTATTCAGAGAAAATGTGTTCATTCAACCCCTGAGGCGTACCGGTCCCTATATTAGGTGCTGGACACAGAGATGAATCAGCCACAGCCCGGCCTTTGGGCACCAGTGGGAAAGATTTGGGAGGGGTTGGTGAGGTCTGCACCTCTGAGAGATCTGAGCAGAGGTGTCCAGGAAGGTTGCACTGAGGCGGCGTCACTTCAGCTGGGCCTTGTGGGATTCATGCACGTGACAGTTGAATTGTTGAATTCCTATTATTCTGAGGCAGTGCTCTCAGATCTAGGTGGTGATCAAAATAGACCAAGTTCATGAGAGCAGAAAATAAATAGGTGAGTAAAGAAACAAGATGCTTTTAAATAATGATGAGTGCTATAAAGATGGTCAAACTGGATGGTGTGAGGGTGAGGTTCCCAGAGCATCAGGGAAGCCTTCCCAGATGAGGTGGCTTTTGCTCCAAGATATGAATGGGGACAAGGAGCTGCACAGACATGAGAGAAGAGAGGCCAGAGAGACTAGGAAAGCAAAGCCCCTGAGGTATGTTTGGGGACAGGGCATGTGTCTTAGCCATTCAGGCTGCTGTAACAAAAATACAACAAACATTTAATTCTCAGTTCTGGAGGCTAGGAATTCTGAGGTCAAGGTACTGGCAGATTGAGTGACTGGCGAGGACCCGATTCCTGGTTTGTGGGTGGCCATCTTCTCTCTGTGCTCTCATATGGGGGAAAGTAGAGGGAAGTATGCTCTCTTCTGACTCTTAGAAGGGCACTAATCCCATTCATGAGGGCTCCACCCTTGTGACCTCATCTAATCCTAATCACTTTCCAAAGGCCCCACCTCTAACACCATCACACAGCAGGTATGGTTTCAACACGTGAATTTTGGGGGACACAAACATTCAGTCCGTCACAGTGGGTGTGGCAGGAGCAGAGGAGTGAGGGGCTGATAGGCAGAGAAGTTAGCCCGGCTAGCTCGGGGATCCTCTGGACACAGGCTGGTGACCATCAGGCCTGGGGAATGAGGGTCACTGAAAAGGGTTTGGAGCAGAAATGGGGGTCCCTGGGGTGAGGTGGCAGTGTGTAGAGCCTGTGGCCGCCTAGCTGTGGAGGACAGACTTGGCAGGAGCTCCAGAGAGAGGTGTGGGGAGCTGTCTCCTGGGGAAGCTATGGGTTGTATCTGCTGTTTGTTTGACTTACTTCTAGATGGATTAACAACTAGCTGCAGTACTGGGAACTTCAGTATTTGGCCAGGGTCTGGTCACACCAAAGGGAGATGTGAGCTTGGTGTGGAAGAGGCTGGACCTTGGCACCATGCCTCGTTTGCACTCTGGGCCTGGTGTTTCCACCAGGAGGCAAAGGGACAGAGCATCTGTTGTCATGAGCGGCTAGAGAGGGGAGTCCATAAGACCGAGCTGGTGCCCTCCCTACAGCTCCACGGTCACTCAGCCTGGGCATGTGGGGGCTGGCCTGGACCTCTGTGAAGGAAGGTGGCTCCCCCTCTGATGGGAGAGGCAAGTCACGGGCAGACAGGTGTGAGCACTCAAGGGCAGCACTGTGAACACCTGTGCCCCTGTGCTGGTTACAGGGCCTGGCCTGCAGCCTGTACTTGGGTATTGTTTCTGCACAGATGGGTGGATCAATCTGAATGGGGGTTTGGGAATCAGTTAGGCCAAGGTTTGAATCAGTTTCTTCTCTGAGCCTCTCATTTCTTCATCTGCAAAACGGAGAATACATGAAAATTAAATAAGATTTTGCTTATATAGTATTGGGCCCAGCACCGGGCACCTAATAGGAGTTCACTCTATAGTGGCTGTATATCCCAGAGAAAGAGCCAGGGCTGGGAATGCAGGGTGCTCTCTAGGCTGGGGAGACAAGAATGTCAACAGCAGGTGCCCAGTAAATGTTTGTTGAATGAATACTTGAGTCAATGAAGAACGAATGGATAATACAGTTTGCATGTTGGGACTTGGTCCAGAACTGGACCAAGTGACAGAATCTGTGACTCCATCATGATAGAGGATAAAGTCCAAGGTTACTGAGGTGGCCCACCGGGCCCCACCTGCTCCAGCCCCTGCTCATCTTAATTCCTGGGCTTCCTAATCCCAGCTCTGAAATACTCAAAGCTCCCGATACCTCCTGCTCTTGCATGTCTGGTCCTTGCATTTTTGATGCTGTTCATGCCCTGCCTTCCTGGCAAGTAATCTTTCAGTATTTAGCTCGAGTCATCTCCTCTAGGAGGTTTTTCTGACTTTTTCCTGCTAGGAGGAAAAGGAGGTCCATACAAATGAAGCCAGGTGTGTCATCCAGACCTGGAGCTGCAGGAAGCTGGACTTGCATTTTGTTTTCTCTTCAGAACTGGCCAGCAGGAAGACAGTCCCTCATTATAGCAGCAATCATTAGCCCTTCAGTGAGTGTCCAGTTACCCACATTCCAATAAGCCAGTGTTGCTATTGTCCCCTGGTTTTACTTTAGTTTCCCTGATGATTAGAGATGCAAAGCATCTTTGGATCTTCCTATGTGCATATCTTCTTTTGAGAAATCTATTCATGTCCTTTGTCCATTTTTCAATTGGGTTATTTATCCTTTTATTATTGAGTTGTGAGAGTTCTTTATATATTCAGGATACAAGTCTTGTTAGGTATATGTGTAGGGAATATTTTCTCCCATTATCTGCCTTGCCTTTTCATTTTCTAAATGGTGTTTCTTAAAGAACAAAGATTTTAAATTTTGAATCAGTCTAGTTTATCGACTTTTTCTTTTGTTTCCTGCTTTTTTAAAGAAACTTTTGCCTGTCTTGAGGTATACTCTATTCTAGAAGTTTTATGGTTTTAGCTTTAAATTCAGGTTGATGATGCATTATGAATTAATTTTTGGGTACAGTGTGAGATAAGGGTCAATGTTCATCTTTTCCATATAGGTATCCAGTTATTCTAGCAACATGTGTTGAAGAGACTTCTTTCCCTTATTGGTTGTCTTGGCACTTTAGGGAAAAATCAGTTGACCATATTAATGTGGGTTTATTTGTGGGCTTTCTGTTTTTTCCACTGATCTATGTGTATTCATCTATTCTTATGCCAGTACCACGCTGTCTTGATGACTGTAGCTTTATAGAATGTCTTGAATCAGATAGTGTGAGCCCCCAACTTTGTACTTCATTTTCAATATTGTTTTGGCTATTCTAGGTCCTTAATATTTTCATATATATTTTAGAATTAACTAGTCAAGCTTTACCAAAAAACCAGCTAGAACTTTGATTGGGATGACATTAAATGTATAGATTAACTTGGATAGAATTGACATCTTAACAATATTGAATCTTCCATCCATGAACATAGTATCTCTCCTTGTTTATTTAGGTGTTGATTACTTTCTCTCAGCAGTGTTAATAGTTTTCAGTGTAAAGGTCTTACAAAACTTTAACTTTGTTCCCAACAATTTTATGTTTTTTTGATGTTATTATATGTGAGATAGCTTTTTTTTTTAATTTTTATTTATTTATTCATTTATTTATCTTTGGCTGTGTTGGGTCTTCGTTCCTGTGCAAGGGCCTTCTCCAGTTGCAGCAAGTGGGGGCTACTCTTCATCGTGGTGCACGGGCCTCTCACTATCGCAGCCTCTCTTGTTGTGGAGCACAGGCTCCAGACACGCAGGCTCAGTAGTTGTGGCTCACGGGCCCAGTTGTTCCGTGGCATGTGGGATCCTCCCAGACCAGGGCTCGAACCCGTGTCCCCTGCATTGGCAGGCAGATTCTCAACCACTGCGCCACCAGGGAAGCCCGAGATTGCTTTTTAAATTCTATTTCCCCATTAATTCCTCTAGTATGTAGAATTATAATTGTTTTTACATGTTGACCTTGTATCCTGTGACACTGCTAAATTAATTTATTCTTTCCATGTTTTTCTTTTTGGAGATTTCTTAGGAATTTCCATGTAAGTAATCATGTCATCTGAGAGTAAAGAGTTATGCTTCTTTTTCTATTTTCATGCCATCTTCTTTCCTTCCCTAATTGTACTAGCTGTGGGACCTCTAATATGTTGAATAGAAGTGGTGAGTATCGACATCCTTACTTTTTCCCAATCTTAGGAGAAAGCATTCAGTGTTTCACTGTTAAGCTTGATGTTAGCTGTAGTTTATCATTGATGTACTTTATTACATTGAGGACATTCATTTCTTTTCCTAGTGTGCTGAGAATTTTTATCGTGAATTTTTTTTCTGCATCAGTTGAGCTGATCATAAGTCTCTTCTTCTTCATTCTTTTGATTTAGTGAATTATGCTGATTAATCTAGAACCTTACATTCTGAGGATAAACCTCACTTGGTCATGATGAATCATCCTTTTCATATATTGCTGGATTTGATTCATTCGTTTTTTTAAAAGAGTTGGTATCAAATTTGATACTTTAACCATAAATGCGAAATTGTAAAGAGTAAAAGAAGTTGGTTGTAAACCATAAAAAGTACTAAAAGATACTTAAAGTAATAAATAAACTAAGACTTGGCGTAAGCAGCCCTATCACCATTGTGTGTTAATTGCTAGAAACAGACAAACTAAAGTTAACAAGTTTTTTGAGAAATTAGCAAAAGAATCCCCCCCTCCAAGAAAAGGAATAGGCAAAACAGAAAATGACATTAAATAATGATGAAAGAAATGTGTATTAGTTTCCTGAGGCTGCCATAACAAATTAGCACAAACTTGGTGCTTAAAAAACAACGGAAGTTTATTCTCACAGCTGTGGAAGATTCTGGCATCAAGGTGCTGGCTCTGGAGGCTTGCGGGGAGCATGCATTCTTTGCCTGTTCCAGCTTCTGGTGGCTGTTGGCATTCCATGACTTGTGGCTGTGTTGCTCCCGTCTCTGCCCCTGTGGTCATGTCGTCTCCTGTGTCTCTCCTCATATGGATCCTTTTCACTGGATTTAGGACCCACCAGGATAATCTCTTCAGCTCAAAATCTTTAACTTCATTACATCTAAAAAGACCCTTTTTCCAAATAAGATCACATTCCCAGGTTCCAGAAATTTGAAATGGACATGTCTTTTCAGGAGCCACCATTCAACCTACTGCACAATATAACTTCAAGATTTCCTGTATGAAACATTGACATTTGATAACTGATAATGAAATACACTGAATAGTAAATACTAAATAAGAGGACTAAACCAACCCATGATCCTTGATTTTGACCAGCTTAATATTCTTTAAAATGCTGCTCTGAACACAAAATCAAAACTTATTAACTAAAACTAAAACCATCTCCTCCAACACAAATGGTTGTCATCTTTATAAATGGCTAAAATAAATAAGTTTTGGGTAACTGTTGAGGTAATTTGGGAATGTAGCCACTTGGCGAAGTAATTTGTGGCTAATTGGCTTTTGATGAATTGGTCATTTGACACATTGATTTTCGGCCAGCTGGCACTTGAGAATTGATGTTCGTCAAGTTGGACAGCCTCCCACACGGGCCTGGGGCTTGATGTCTGGGGCCAGGCTGTGAGGCCCACATGGGCGCCTGGCAGGCTGAGCGCTTGGTCAGGGATCCAGAGATCATCTTGGACCGAGAGGGGAGAATCCAGAAGACCTGGCCACTCCCCAGCCTTGGCCACCCGCTTCATCCTGAGAGCCTGCTCCGGGCAAGGCTCTGTGAGATTTGGGGCATACAAATCCTAACAGAATGAGAGTGACCTTTTATTACTGCATTATAAAACGCCTGTGAGCATTGTCTCATTTGCCCCTCACCACTGCTGGTGCAACAGGTATGATCATTTGTATCTTACAGATAAGGGAGGTTCAGAGAGGTTGGGTTACCTGGCCAAGAACACATCAGTGGGTGAACAGCAGAGTTCGGATTCCAGACCAGGTAAGTTGTCTGTCTCTGAAGCCCGTGCTGTTAATCACTGGGCCAAAATGGATCGGATGTAGTTCTTGTCCTCAAGCAGCTGCTGGTGCAGTCAGCTCCTTCATCAAGCATTTCTGAGGGCCTCCTTGCAGCCGACAGTGGAGCCCTTTCCTGTTTCTCCAGATGAGGAGGCTGAGGCCTGGACAAGGTGTGAGTTTTGTCAAAACAAAAGTCACCCGGTATGTGCGTCAGAGCGAAGATTGGAACCAGGCGGGGCCTCGTTCCTCCCCACCCGGCTGCCACCACCTCCAGCCTGGCTCCTGGATTTCTGTCTTTGTGTTCTTGTCTCTGAAAGTGGGACAGACCCCAGCGGCCTCCTGCCTTCCATCCCCCAGCCCTCCTTGTTTATGTCCACGTTAATGGGCCTTTGCAGGCTGGCCCAGCTGCCGAGCGCGAGCCAGTGAGCCACCTGGAGCTGCGTCTGCCACAGAATGTTTACGGTGCACGGAGCCGAACCGAAACAACATCCATCTTGTTGACTGGTCCCAAACACTGCACTCATTCACGGCCTGTCCGCTGACGGGGTCCCCATGCTTGGCAGTGAGCTGCCGCGGCTCACCAGGCAAAACCTGGCAGTGCGATGGTGAGAAGAAAGCAGGAGGGCTTTGGGGAAATCACGCCCTGAGCCCCAGGAGGCCCTCTGGCCCATTTTCTATTCACCTCATCCTTTAACCAGATTCATCCGTCAGGATGGTACACGGTGATGTCAGGGTTGGTCTGAAGAAAAGATGCTGGGCACTGAGCTGGCATCAGGAATGCAGGTCAGTGCTAGCCACAGGCCTCGGTGAGGACAGATGAGATCATCTGTGTACACGCGAAGTGCCACGTTGTGGAGGCCAGCAGCCCAGCACCCTGGAGACGGCCGGGGCTTTACCCCAGACAGACCTGGCTTGAATCCGGGCATGGCTCTCATCACCTCCCAGACTCAGTTTCCTTATCTCTCGATGATCCCTGCCTGGCAGAGCTCATGGGAGAAGCTTTAAGATACGTTCATAAACCAAGTTGTCCCGTGAATGTCCCATCTCTGCCAGAACACTAGGGAGAGTGTTACCCTCTCCAGCTGCCTTTAAGAGGTAGCAGCGGGGTGCCATGGAGTGAATGCCTGATGGAGACTCTGGAGAATTGGGTCTGATCCTGACTTGGCCACTGGCTGTATAAATGTGGACAAGCCCCTTGCTCTCTGTGGGTCTCAGTATCCCTTTTCTGTAAAATAGGAGGCTGAGATTAGATTATCTTTCAGGGCCATTTTAGCCCTGACATCTTACAATAGAGTAACTGAGGGATGCTCCTCAGGGAGTGTGCACTTCCTTCCCCCTAGGAATGGCCTCTCTGGGCCTCTGGGCAACCCTGTGGGTGGGGTGTGGGATGATCACTGCAGCCCTGGCTGAGGACTGTAGTCTGGAATCACCAGCCCTGCGATCGAATCCCAGGTCCGTTTCTTTCTAAGTGTGTTACTCAGGAGAAGTCATTTTGCCTTCCTGGGCCTCAGTTTCCTCATCTGTAAAATGGGCTAATAGATCTATCTAGCAAGACTGTGGAGAGGCTTGGATGAAACATTTAGCTCTGCCCTCCAAGGTATGGACACATCACTTACATCGTATGGTAAGGACTGTGGGGGAGTGATTCCCAGAGTGCCTGGGAGCAGCCAACCACGTGGGGAGAGGGTGGCAGAATCAGGGAAGGCTTCATGGAGGCAGTGGCCATGCTAGAGGAAGGATAAGAGGAGGCAGGTATGCTCCTTCATCCTTGTAGAGGGAAGAGGGCTTCAGTTCTGGCACTGATCCATCCCAGAGTCTTTTCTGTTTAAGGGTTCATGTCACTCACGAGACTATGGGCTCCTGAGGGAAGCACCAGTGTCTGGCTCACCTCTGTGTCCCAGTGCCCAGGCCTGGCACACATAGGTGCTCAGAGTCGGGGGGTGGATGGGTGCTGACTTCAGCCCATTCCAGGGAAAGCCGTGGGAAGTGGCAGGCCTGTCAGGTAGTAAGGAGTCCCGAATGCTAGGGCTGGCGGGAGGGAGAAGTCAGGGTCTTGTTCAAGACCGGCCCCCACTCTGGGTCATGAGGCCTCTTGACAGGGCATTCATGATGCTCTTTGGGGTGAGAAGAGAACAGGAACATTTAGAGACACCTCCAGTCCACTCCCCTTGTTTTACAGCAAAGGAAACTGAGACCCAGGAGCTGGGGGCTGCCCAAGATATGTAGTGAGTCTTCTGGGAAGCCCAGAACACTGGGCTCAGCTTCCCTGCCCAGGGGGCCTTTCCCCGGACTCTTAACCTGAAGTGTGAAAAAGGGGCTTGGGACTGAACTCGGGGGCTACTGCACCAAACACACGAGCACTGATTCATTTATTTTGGATTGAGAACCCAGCTCCCTCCTCGTGGAGTGAAGTGTGACCTCATGGACCTTTCTCCTCTGTGACATATGTCGACGGTATGTGCCTGAATAGGCTGCCCCATCAGCTGTATCTTCCTAGACACCCTCCCTTGCAGCCTCAGAAGTCGGGGCAGTGTGGTCCTGTGTGGGCCGGGCAGTCCAGAGTAGAGCCCAGGCTGGGCCAGGGCTGGACCTGCAGTCTCCCCACTCCTCACCGAGGCCTGCTCCTGTTTGGAATGAAAACACTTCTAGGTGCTGCTTCAAGTTCCCTCAATCATGTTTTTGGAAATGTTCCTTATGTTTCCATCCCCCACCTTTCCAGGGAAATCAGTGAGTTTCAGCCAGTAGAGCTGTAATGGCTGGAGTGGAGTCTGCAGCCTGACCGGCACCCCCTCCCCCTCCCTGCCCCCACCAGGGGCCTATGTCTTTGAGAAAAGGCTTCTGTCTGTCTTGTGTTTCTAGGTCTCTCTTTCCTGGTAGCAGAGGTTCGAGTGTCATTCAAGGCCTTGCTCAGCTCTCCCCTGATGTATTGTTCTCTGCATTTGTCCTTCAGATTGTCATTTAATGCACTTATACATGGGCCACACATGCAGTGCAAAGGGAGCTGTGACGTGGGCCACATGGGGCTGGCGTAGCGCAGAGGGAGTAGTGAAGGCTGCTCCACAGGGAGATGGCAAGGGCAAGGGCAGTACTTACAGGGCAGGTCTGGGGGGCTGTGAGCAGCCGGGTGCAGCTCTAGGCTGGCGGTGTTGGGAACCTGCCGGAAAGGGACTGGACGGTGGGAACAAATAGAAGGTACAGGGTTTTATTTGCCTGGCTTAGGCATTCAGAGGGTATCTTGTGGGTAGTGGGAGCCATGGAGGGTTAGGAACAGGGGGAAAACCGGACAGATTTTTGTGCTTTGGAAAGATCACCCTGGCTGCAGTGGAGTGACTATGTCACGTCTAGGTGAAAGATGGTGGTGGTTTGAACTGAGGCAAAGATGGTGAGGACGGGGAGGAAGGGATGGATTGAGAGCTGTCAAGTGTGGGGCACGGGGGCTGAGGGTGAGGTGAGAGCTGGGTCAGGGGGCACAGCAGGAGAAGGGGAAGGTGTAGGGTGGGGGGAAAGGGAGTGGGGAGGTGAGCTTGGTCCCAAAGTCTCAAACCTCAGACTCTTCTCCCAGGCCTGGTAGACTCACCTGCCTGAGGCCCTCTGTCTGGCCTGCCTCTCCCAGGGCTTCCAGAGTCAGCCTGGCACACCCACACCTCCTGTCCCTGGCACGGGGCCTGGGCTGCCCACTCGCCTTCTCTGGAGAGCCCGCATGGGAACCGTGTGCCTGCCTTCCTGGGGGTCCTTATGGGCCCAGGGCTCTCTGTGTGTCACTGAATCCAGAAACAGGTCCTGGGAGTCAAAGACATCATACCAGGCCTATCCTCGGAGTGTCTCAGAGCTGCAGAGTCAGACAAACCTGGCTGAATCCCAACCTCCCCATGCTCACCTCACTATGTGACTTGGGAGGACACCTCCCTTTCCCCATCTGGAAAACGAGGAGTTGGCCTGGTCAGTGGTTCTCAGCACTTCCTTTTTCTAACAGGACCCTCTTGTACTGCCTCCTTTACGTTCTTGAAATGAAATTGGTAGATAAT